>NC_064824.1:117423107-118736985 GCF_024166365.1 Elephas maximus indicus
GGGTTCGAATGCCAAGCTAAGAATTGTGGACTTTATTTTGTAAGCAAAGGTACGCCAATGGAAGTTTTATAGCAAGAAAACGGCAGGATCGTATTTGAACTTTGGCAAGATTAGTCTGAGGTTTAACTCAGTGGTTTTCCTACTGCATTCTATGGACACATTTTCTTCCTTGTCTGACTGACCTCTCAGAAGTGGTTGATAGGTTGCCTACTTCCCCCTTCTTGAACTACTCTCTTTCCTTGGCTTCTGTGAAACCACAATGCTCTTTTATTCCTCCTGCTTCCGTAGCCTCTCCTCTGTCTCCTTTGCAGCCTGGGCCCCCTTCACCCAGTCATTAACTACCGTACTTCCTCAAGGCTCCCCTCACTCTGTACACTCCCCTGGGCCATCTTCATGAGCTCAGCTTAATTATAACCTATACCTGATGACTCAGCCCAGGCCTCCTCTCTGAGCTCCAGACCCATATATCCAACTGTCTATTTGACAGCTCCTCTCGAATGTTTCGGAAGCATCTTTAATTAATGTCCAAAACTCTCCTCCCCCCACCTCACCTAATACTGGTTCTTTTCTGGTGATCCTTAGTCGAGAGATGGCACCACCATTCATCCTGTTAGGCAAGTTAGAAATCTCAGAGCCATCCTGAAACCCATCCTCATTTCCAACCAGGGCTTCAAGCCAGTTCAGTCCCTGTTGAGAATTTGCATTTCTAACGAGTTCCCTGCTGAGAATTTGCATTTCTAACAAGTTGTCAGGAAGTTATACGTAAGAATCACCTTGGGATCTTGTTAAAATGTAGATTCTGATTCAGTATAGCTGGAGTGGAAATACAAATTCTCAGCAGGGGATTTGTTAGAAATTCAGATTCTCAGTAGGGGTTAGAGCCAGAACAAACCTGGATTCAAAGCCCTGTTTTCCAACCCATCCTCAAGTCTACTCAACCTTACTTCTGATATCAGTCAGCACTATTCGTTTCTTTCCATCTCCTCTGTCATTCACCCAAGTCAAAGCCACAGTCATGTTTCACAGGGACTTCTAACTGGTCTTCCTGCTTCCCTTCTGGCTTTTCTCCAATCCCTCCTCACACTGTGGCCAGAGCCATCTTTTCAAAATGTAGAACTGACCATGTCACCTTCTGCCCCAGTGAAATCTCCACAGTGGCTTCCCATTGCTTTTATTTATTTATCTGTTTTTAATTTGTTGAGATAACATTCACGTAACATAAAATTAACCATTTCATAGCAAACACTTGAGCGACATTTAGTTCATTCAAAATGTTGTGCAACCACTACCTCTATCTAGTTCCAAAACAATTCCATCACTCCAAAATAAAACCCCATATCCATTAAGCAGATTCTCCCCATCCTTCCCTCTCCCTCAGTCACTGGCAGCCACCCATCTGTGTTCTGTCTCTATGGATTTACCTATTCTGAATATTTCATCTAAATGGAAGCATGTACTATGTAGCCTTTTGTGTATGGTTTCTTTCATTTAGCACAATGTTTTCAAGGTTCATCCACCTCGTAGCATGTATCAATACTTCATTCCTTTTTATGGCAGAATAATTTTTCCGTGGTATGGATATACTGCATTTTGTTTATCCATTCATCAGTTGATGGACTTTTGGGTTGTTTCCACCTTTTGACTACTGAAAATAGCTTTAAAAAAATCTTTTATTCTTAACATAACAAATATAGAAAAGATAATAAAACAAAGGTACCCTTGAAACCAAGTCCTATGGAAATAGGTAGAACCATGCCATCCATTCCCTCCATGAACTTTTCACAAACAGGACAGCCTCCTTCCCCTACCCCAAAGGAACTACTGTCCTGCCTTTTATGGTAAGCCACATCTACTTACTTTTCTGTGTCATCCAAGAGTGCATCCCTAAATACCATAGTTCACCTTTGCCTGTTTGTTTTTTCACTTATATGCCTGCTAGGTCTCCTTTAAGCTAGAGGTCCCCTTCCACCTCTTCTTCTTCCCTTTTGCAATCTATGTATCCCATAGATAATATATTTTATTATATTTTTGGTGAAAGTGCGCACAGCGTATCAGTTCTCCGTTCAACAGTGTCTACACGTACTGTTCAGTAACACTGGTTACATTGGTTTTTTTTCTATTATTGCACAGGATTTATTTGTTTATTCCTTTGTTTTTACGAAAGCAGAATAACTATAACGACGACAACTCTAATCTATCATGGCTGATGTGGTCAGTGCCCCATCCATATTTTCTGGGATCTCTATATCATTTTATTATTATTACTACTTTGTTGTTGTTGAGAATATATACAGCAAAACATAGGCCAATTCAACCATTTCTACATGTACAATTCAGCGACATTGATTACATTCTTTGAGTCCCCCACGGCTTTTAAAATAAAGAGAAATTCCCTTCCATGCCTACAAGGCCTTACTTGGTCTGATTCCTCCCCAATCCCTCCAGCCTCATCTCCCACTAGACTGCTTTTCATTCTTTTCAACCCCAAACCAACTTTGTTTCACCACCCCCCCACCCCCAACCCATACTCCATCCTCTCTCCCTGACCTGGTCAGTTCCCCATCAGAGCCTCTCCCAGCCCCTCCCCTTCTCCTCCAACGCACCTAGACAGTGAAGGTTTTCTATTTGGTTGTGAGATGGTACGATTAATGATAACGTCATGAGGTTATGTACACCACCATGTCTCCACTATCTAGCTGGGTGCCTGGCACATGGTAGGTGTTCGATTAAAAACGTGCTGACTGCTACCCAGACAGAGATAGCCAGCAGATAGAAACACAATCAGGAGAGAGGCTGAATCTGGAGACCTGGACACAGGAGCCTTAATTTGCTCAGAGGGGAGAGTGGAAGCAGTGGGGATAGATGGTGTTGCCTGGAAAGAATGGAGAAGTGAAGAGAGAGTGGAAGTCATGCCAGAGGCCTCTGCCCACCCTATAGTCAATACCACAGGAGCCAGCCCTGGGCTGAGATGACTGGAGAGGCTCCGGGGTCCACTCACTCCCACTTGGGGCCACTGGGACTGAGCTAAGTGGAAACAAATGTTCCCTGGCTTTCCCCCAGCCCAGTCCTGGTGGGTGGGCAGCAGCCCTCCCTCCTCAGCCCCTTGCTCCCCTCCTTCACACTCCTCCCTGGGTTCCTTCTCCCTTTGACTGATGGGGGATTGCAAGGTTGGGGGCATGACAGGTGTGGAAGATGTGAGGCAGGTGGGCTCAGGCCTGAGGTGGGGGTTCCCTTGGACAAAGTCCCAGAGGGCGCCCCAGAGGCAACTCAGCCTGCAAGGCAGGGGTCAGACTGGCTAAAGCTGGGAGCCAGGCATCCGAGGTTCTGGCCTCAGCTGAAAAGGCACATTCTCATGAGTTCATGACTTCAGGTGGGCTGGAGGAAAGCTGGAATAGAGCTGGCTGAGGTACAGAACGGAGAAGAAAGTTCTCTATCTCTCTCTCTCTGCCTCTCTGTCTCTCCCTTTCCCTCCATCTCTCTGGAGGGTCGGCCTTTCCTCTCTCTGTTCTCCTGGGATCCAGAGATCCAGGGCCCTTTCCTCTCTCTGTTCTCCTGGGATCCAGAGATCCAGGGCCCTTAGGAATTCTCAAGCCCAGTCACCACCCTAAAGGGATGGGAGTTAGGTCCCATTACTGGAGAGGGAGGGAGAGAAAAGAGGAGGGAGGGAGAGAGGGAAGTTACTGGGAGGGAAAGGGTCACAGGCCCAAATTCCTGGGCTCCTGCAGCTCTAGTCATTCTGAGAAACAAAGAAACAGAGAAAGTGATTTAGAGACAGACACAAATAGAGAGAGACCAAATTATGAAGATGGGAGAGACGTGAAAAGACACAAAAGACAGCAAGAGAGAATCCGAAAGAAACAGAGGGCTCTGCTTTGCCTGCAGCGATTCTGATGTTATCTATCTCCAGCTGCCTCTCCCCCCTCCACAGTCCCCAACTCTGCCCCTCCTTCCTTTCCAACCCCACAGCCAGACACCCATGTCTCCCTTTCTCTGCCTCTCTTTTGCACCAGGGCCTATAACTGGAGTTAACAGGTTCTGAGGACCTCAGGCAGAGCGATGGAGGAAGAAGTGGAGGGCCTGGTGCCCAGAGAACAGAGAGGAGGGGATTAAACTGATACGTCCCCGTTTCTTCTGTCCGTTCTGAGCTGCTGTGTCCCTATTCCAACCACTCATGAATGCTCCTCTGCACACATGTCTGTGCAGAGGTGGTGTGTGTGTGTATGTGATCTCCAGGGAGACAGGCATGTATCTTGGCCTGAGCCAGCCCATCTGTGTATCCATCCATACCTATAACAATGGGTAAAATTTATCCAGCATTGTCTGGGGGAGATGAAGGTGCCCTGTGGTTTCTCAGGGATTATCTGAAAGCTTCCGAAAGGACACAGTTTTGAAAGCCCTATGGAGCAGCTCTACTTCGCACACATGGGGTGGCCATCACTCAGAATTCGACTGGACAGCAACTCACAACAGCAACAACATCTGGAAGCCTATGCCCAGCTGTGAGAGAGAGAGTGCATGTGTGCATGCATCTTGGTCAGTCTTTGTGTGCCTCTGTGAGTATCTCCTGGTCCTCCAAGCCCTGCTCTGTGGAAAGTCTTCTGAGGTGATAGTGGTGGACTGAAGCCTCAGGAAAATCTAAACTCATCTCTCTGGAAGTTTGGGGCCATAAGAGTGGAAGTCATCATTCTCGCTCTACCCAGGTGCCAGGCAACCTTCAGATGGGAATGCAGAGAGGGCAAGAGGGAGTGAGCAGAGGGGAGGTTTGCCTTGGAAATTGAGGCCTGGGAATTTGGGCTTTAGGAATTTTGTCCATCATAGACCCCAGCCTGTCCTGCCCAATGCTTATGTACAGGCACACCTGGGCCAACTGACTCTGGAATGGAACTCTGGGGGCAGCACAAGGCATTGAGGAGTCCAGGGATGGCAGAAGATTCTGTAAACTCTGGCCAGAGCAAGTGTTGTAGAAGGGGCGGGACCGGCTGTTGTGTTTGTAGGAAAGGTGGGGGGGTGGGGGCAGAAAGGCCGCCTGCGGGGGAGAAGGCTTCTTGGCAAACGCCCCAGTTTCCTGAGCTGATCCCTGCTCCCTGCCACTGCTCCCAATTCTGTTGTTTCAATAACATCATTTTTATCCACCCCATAGAGAGTCTGTGTCTGAGGAGGGGAGGCGAGGGGCAGGGCTAGGCCATGGGGGGCGGGGTGGGTCATGGAGAGAGACTGAGATCTGGAGGCAGCAAGGGCTAGATTTGGGGCGCTCCCTCCTCAGGCAGAGGCAGGGCGGTCCCAGAGCTCAGGTCCCCTGATGACAAAGACAAATACATTAAAATTCTTGTCTGGGAGAAGAATGCAGGATAGGGAGAGTATTTCATAATCTGCAATAACAGTAGCAGGGTGGGGGCAGGGGGTTTGAAGCCCAAGTGGTGGCTCCCCAGGGGCTGGTCATCAGCCACCTGCAGCCTCCGGGAACCCCCAGAGCCCTCCAGCCAGCTGTTGGGTACCATCTGGCCTGAGTGTGTGCCCAACCTGGATGTGTCTAACAGTGTGCAAGTGTCCAGATTGACACTGCCCTGCAGAAACAACGACTGAGTACAAAGACGATCGGTGCAGGAGGCTGTGGGCAGCATGTGGGTGCTGTTAAAGGCTAAAATGGGGGCAGCACTTGGGCTACTCCTCTTTTCACTATCACCCTCAGTCCCTCACCACCCCTCCACAGCCCCCTCACCAGAACACTCTGTACCCAGTACATCCTGTTGGACACTGAGGCCCTGGGGTACACTCCCAGCAAATCCAGGCACTTCCTGATGTGCCTAGACCAACGTTTCTCTTTTTCTTCTAGCTTTGTCATCCTTCCTGTCCCACATCTGCCTCCTCCCTGGGGCAGGCATCTGTGGCTTTTTGTCACTCAGCCTCATTTTGATCCACTTGCCCCCACTCTATGGGTTACTCAAGATCCTGCCTTCTCCCTGTCACCGCAAGTGTTAGTCTCTCTTGCAATGGCCTCACTACCTGAGCTCAGGTGCTCTGCTCTCCCTCCTGCTCCCCAAATGAGCAGGAGCTTTCCTCCCTCACCTGAAGTGTCTGCCACACAGGCTTGAGGTCCTCGATCTGTCCTCCACACCCCACAATATCCTTAAAGACTGGTGGCCACACTATACGGTGGTGGTAGGGGTACTGGCCCCTGCTGCACAGCCCCGGGCACCACCTGTCCTTTGGCATCACTGGGGCACTTTGGGAGAGGGGGCTCTTCCCTGGCTGGAGGAGCAGGGGCTGCCACCCGCTGCCAGCTGGCTCAGAGTGATGACTAGAGCTGTCCCTCCTCCCCACGAGGCCTTTGATCTCCCCCTGTGGGGGGGGGGGTCCGGGGCATCAAAGACATTTTTGTGGCATTAGAGAATCAGATAAAAGGCCATCTCACCTGCAGCTGGCTCTCCTACCCCTTCTGCCCTGGTCAAGTTAGGGAAGAACGTGAGGCAGGGATCTCCGGACACGCGAGACCGGGCAGAGTGGGAGCTCCTGAAAGCGGGATTGCAATAACTGTGACCCCTCGGTCTCTGAGAAGCGCAGCCCCGCCCTCCGCTCGCTCACACCCGCCCGCTCAGTCTGTCCAGAGGTTTGTCCTGCTGTCCAATCTCCCTGCAGTGAACGCCGGTTGAAGAGGTTGGACGGCTGGGGGGATCAGAGCGGAGGTCTAGGGCGTCCTCCCTGGCTCAGGAGAGGCTGAGGAAGGGGCGTCCGGCAGGGCGGGGCTGGGGAGGAGGTGACCCCTGCAGGACCTGGCCGACCAGCCGGCGAGTTGAACACCCCGCTCCGCAGCACCCCGAGCCCCAGGCGGAGTTCCTCCCCAGACCCACTCCAGCATCTGCCTTCGCAACCCGCCCCCCCAACTCCCTCATTCCTGGGAAGTTTTCTCTCTTTACAGTCAACAAACCTGTCAAACGTCTCCCTCCCAGCCCGTCCCCCAGCCCTCAGTCCCTCTTCCTTCTCCCCCTAACCCCTCTCCACCCTTCTTCCCCGCCCCTCCAGGCCCCCAATCCCGGCTGCGGGGGAGGCGGGGGCGCGCGGTCTCGGGGCAGCAAGGCAAGGGGGCGCGGCGGGCGGGTCTGGCACCCCGAGAGCTCGGCTCCGCCCCGGGACCCTGCGCCCGCCCTTCGAGCGCTCGGCGCTCGCCGCCCTGGGGCGCTCGGCTCCCTCCGAGAGTCCCGCGGCCCGACTGTCACAACTGCCACCCCCATGGCTCCCCTGCCCCCCGCCCCCGCCCGGCCCGCTCCCTTCCACCCCCGCCCCCAGCTCTGATTTCTTTTCCCGAGCGAGCTCGGCAGGAGACACAGGCGCTGGCGGCCCCGCGTGCTCCCCGCCTCCGCCGCGCCCTCCACGCCGGGGATGGGCCCCCCCGCAGCCGTTCGCGCCGTCGCCTCCAGGCCGCAGCCGCCGCCGCTCTCGCCTTGATCCCGGGGCCCAGCGAGCGCCGGCTCGGCCCGCCTCGTCCCCTGCCCGCGCCCTCCGGCCCTCGAGCCGCCACCATGCTGCCGCCCGCGCCCTCCCGCCTAGGGCTGCTGCTACTGCTGCTCTTGTGCCCAGCGCACGTCGGCGGACTGTGGTGGTGAGTGCGCACCGGGCTGTCAGGGCCCTCGAGGGCGGAACCCCCGCGCCGCGCCGGGTAGGGGCTCCGCGCAGCGCTGGCTGCTCCCGGCTCTACCTGCGCGCGAGGGCCAGGAGCGAGGCGGGGCGTGGAACCAGGCGCGCGCTGCTCTCCTCCCGGCGTCTGCCAGGGGCGCTTCTGAACTGCCACTTAACCCCAGGCAGGGTGCATTCTATTGTGCCCTCGGTCCTTATGCGCTCAATCCAGGTCAGAGATAACACCGGGAAGAAAAGGGAAGATCTGTAGTCAGAGGTCAGAAGAAAGGAGTGTGTGATGAGGACCCTGGAATTAGAGGAGGGGACTAGATTACAAAGAGAGGAACAAGGTGAGAGGCCATAAGTCAGGAGGGACGAACAAGCTGCCCCCTCCCCAGCCCACCAGCTTCTTTCCGGACTCCTTCGGAGCAGGCGTTGGTGAAGAGAAAGGGAATGCAAAGGGAAACTGAGTCAGGACCCTGGCTTTCTCTACCTTCTCCTCCTCGGACAAGGAAGAGGAGGAAAGGCAGGAAAGAGACCCAGGCTCCCGGCCCTTCCAGACGTGGGGACCATGGACTAAAAATGTGCAGTCCGGGAGGTACCGGACCTGGGAGGCGACTGGTGGAAGGGAGAGAGACTTGGCCAGCCGAGGGATGGGAGCGTCCTCCCAGCGCTGGCCTGCGGACCTGGCCCTAGGCCTCCGCAGCAGACACCTAGGCAGCGAAGGTTGTGGGAGTACTGAGCTTTAGAGGCGGAGGCGGAGAAGGTGGGAGCTGTGCTGGGACCGCTCAGAGACCGGATCCCGAAGATTTTTTTCCCCTTTCTGTGTCTCCTTAGCGGCGAAGACCCGCCCGGAACAGCTCCGAGTTTGGAGAGGAGGGACTAGGACAATAGAGCTGATGAGTCAGCCAATCCTAAGAAGGCAGGGGCCTGTCTATTTGCATATTGCGATGTCATTGGCCGGATTCTGCACCCGCCACTCCTTCTCCGCCCCCCGGATTTAGGAGGCGGGTGGGGCAGTCAGACCCCATTCCTCTGGGGATCTAGGGAGCAGGATGCCCACACAGGGAGCTGCTGGCCGCGGTCCCTCTTCTGTGATTGGGGGGAGATGCCCCTCAGGGGACCAGTGAGGGGGCAAATCGAGGACGACCCCAGGTCTTGGCTAGGGCTCATACATCTTTTAATCCTGGTTTGGCACAATGCAGTAGTAACTGAAATCAGACAGACCTGAGCTGTAACCTTTGACAAGTCCCTTTCTCCCCACCCCCCAATGTCTTAACTGTAAAATAGAGATGTCTCCCTGCCTAGGAGACTTGCTGGGAGAGTTAGGTGGGATGACCTACAAGTTGATCTGACATTAGGAGGTGCTCAATAAATGTAGTCCCCTCCTCCACACCCCAGGTGCTCCTGGCCAGGACCCCCAGAGATGAAAACAAGAATTAATTAAAATGTGAAACCAAAGGTCCCAAGCAAAACTTTGTCAAGGGCTCTCTAGTCTCTCATTCCCCAAACATACCTCTCCTGTCTTTGCCCTTTCTCCTGGGTCCCTCCCTGATGGTGATTGCCTTTCTTCTCTTTCCATCTGTTCAGATTGTTCCCGTCCCTCCCGTTCAAACACCACTTCCTCCAGGAAGCTGTCTCTCTCCTCCCTCAGGGCTTCCTTTCTCTGCTCCCGTTGCATCTGGTGCACCAGGCAAAGATGCCAGTTACTGTATGTTACTGATGACCATCATCTCCTCTTGGTTCCCTCTTCCCTGCTTGATCTGAGTGCCTGGAAGTCAGAGTCTTTGTCTTTAGATCCCCGAGGCCCCCCTGGGCAGAGTAGATGCTGGGGGTAGATTTGTGGAGTGTTGCTGAATCAGTTGACTCAACTTTCTGAGGTTTATACCCATGGGGGTTCCTTTGTCCAGGAAGGGCTGCTGGGTGGGAGCCAAGCAGAGGGAGAAGGGCCTGGTCTTGGGAACTGACCCTGAATCTGGGAAGCAGGGAGTGGGGGAGGAGGTGAGGAGGGCAGGTGTGGGAGAACACAGGGGCCTTCATGGCTGCAGCTGCAGGGGGAGCCAGGTGAAGAGTGAGGGGCTGGGTTGATAAGGTGTCCAGCCTCAGAGAGAACCTGCCTCTCCCGCCCACCTGGTCCCCCTCACTCTCTTCTATTTCTGATGCTTCATTCCTTTGGTCCAAGCCCAAACTCCCTTTCAGGACCTGTGACTCTGCTTGCAGTTCTGTCTTCACCCCACCCCACCATTGCCCTCCTGCCACTGCACCTACCCCATCCCCATCCCCATCCTCACTTCAGCTGGAAGCTTTCAGGCCAGGGGGTCTGCATACTATTTCCTGATGTCTGGGACCTGCTTGCTGGCCCTTTCTTCTTCTCAGGAATGCTGGACAGGCTGGAGCCCCAGTGGTGGCCAGGAAAACAGCTGGACCCACAGCAGCCTAATGCAGCCCATTCAGATATTCTAGCAGCAGGCTGACTGGGACCTCTGGGTGGCTCAACTGTCCTGGTTAGGATAGGAGGGTCCTGGAAGGGAGTGGTCCAGGCCCTGGAATCAGCTCAGGGACCTGGCTCCAGGTTCCAGAGAAGTGTTCTTCCACCTTCTTTTCCCCTCCCCCTCTTTCCCCAAATGCGTGCTTCCTAAACTCTGCCTCAGGCCTCTCTGTCTGTCTCTCTCCCATCTGTAACCACATCTTTGTGAATTGCAGATTCCAGGACATTGGCCAGGCCCTCTTAAGGTCATTTTGTCCAGCCCACTCCCTCCAGGCCATCTACACTATCCTCTGGCCCTGACAGACCCCCTCTTGAATGGGAAGCAGAGAGGGAGAGGCTATAGCTTCCTGGTCACCAGCTCCCACCCCTTGCACCCTATCCCTTGTCCCCCGGCCTCCCCCAGGAAGTTCTTCTCAGTGTCTGCCCTATCTTTATTTATACCTTCAATCAGTGGTTGTAGAAAATAGCTCACTCTCCCAGAATAGACAAATCAATCTTCCGTCTTCTCTCTTCCTCTTTCCTCTTTCTGTTTTATATTTTCTGTGAAATAAACTAACCCTCCCCTCATTCTACTAAGAAAAACATAACCCAGTCTCACTCCTCACTCCCTCCCCCATCCCATCTTGCATTTTGCTGCCCCCACCGCCTCACTTATGGAGAAGAAACAGGAACAGAAGCCTAGGATGGCCTCATCTCTGGCCCCACAGGGAGGCAGGGAAAGGACCTGGGCTTCCTCCTGACACCAAGGGTTTCCAGCTGCCACCCCCACCTTTCCTACCCTGTCTTCCTCTGGGGCCCCTGGCACTCCGTGGGCAGTCCTGTTGCTGGCCCCTGCTCAGTTCAGGGTAGGGTGGGGTGGGGTGGGGGTGGGGTGTCCATCCATTCCCCCCTTCAGGCCTCCCTCCTTGGCAGCTTCCCCTCGAGGGAGACAATGAGGCTGTGAGCAGAAAAGGGCAGGGGCAAAGGAGGCTGGCGTAATCCTGCCCAGAGCATGCCCTGAGCCCACCCGAGTTCTGGCTCTGTGTCATTTCCTGGGGGGGAAGTGCAGCCCCCTTCTGCCCCGTTCTCCTCTGAAATCAGGAGTTGGGGGGAGGGCAGCGGGAGGCTTGACCACCAGGGCCCATCGAAGGGATTCCAGAATGTGCACTTTGATGGGGAAATGAAGCTGCAGAAGGGATGAGGTGAGGGCGGGGCGGGCAGCCAGCCGCAGTCAGGCCAGCAGCAGGCGCCCAGCCAGCCCTCCGCCAGCCTGTGCACGAAGGAGAGTGGGAGGTACTAGGGAACGCGAAGCCTGTCCCCTGCCGACCGGGGAGAGCGCCCTCTAGCCGCGCCCTCTTGCCTGCCGGGGGCTGGGCGCGACCTTGGGTGCCTTCCCTGGACTGCCAGAGGGAGGAGCTGAGGGAGAGAAAGGTTGCTGGGAGAGTTCTCCCCTTCTCCACCTGGCCTCTTTGGCTGCTTCCTCCAGCTCTGAGCCCTTGGTTTAACCCAGAGATTAGACCTAGAAGGGCCTTAGAGATCATCTGGTCCAATCTTCTCACTTTATGGTGAGGGCACCAAGGCCCAGGGACAGGAGGTGATTTGTCCAAGGCCACCGCGAATGCTGGAGTCCACCTCCTGTTATGTGGAGTGGGGGGCAGGAGATCAGGAAAGGGGCACAGGTCACTTCCGCCCTCCCATCATCACCTTCAGATGGGGGCTCCTGGGCCCCCACTGTGGGAGAGCAGAAGGCACTTGACATCTTCTCAGGGGTCCAGTGGAGGGTCAGTCTGTCCATTCTTTGCCTCCCACAGCCCTGGCCAATAGGGAGGTGTGTGGTGAAGTCTGTCAGGAAAAGGAAAGTCCCGCCTCTCAAGAGCAATGAGAAGGAGCGAATGTGAGGAGCTAGGAGGGCAGTGCTCAGGACAGGGCAGAGCGAACAAAATTGGATCAGGGTGTGGGGGAGGGGGTGGAATGGGGGTAGCTGGTGGGCGGTGGGGAGGCAGGGGTTAACGGAGCTGGGGCATCACAGCTTTGATGTGGTGGTTGGGGTGGGGGTAGGGGCTGGGGGAGGGGGAGTAGTAATTACCGAGTTAGACAGAGCAGGACAGGACAGGCGGGCGGGCACAGGCCCGGGCCCAGCCGCCTCAGCAGCCGTCAGGCAACATTTTTCTGCCCCTTCTCCACCACCCACCTCCCCCACCCCTGCTCAGCCCCCACCCACAGCCCCAGGGCTCAGGGCTCCCTCTGCTGGCTTCTGGGAGGTGGGGTCAGACTAGGAACCCTGGGGGAGGGGAGATAGGAAAGGGGGCTGGCCATGAGACCCTCCAGAGGGCGCTGGGTGTCAAAATGGTCTGTGGTCCCTTGGCCTCTGTAATCCATCCCAGAGTGCCCGATGGGGAAGGAGAGGGGTCCTAGAGGGTACTCTCGTCCAATGGCAAGCCCTGATGGGGGTGACGCAACACAAGACTCCAGGCTGAGAAAGTAAGAATGCAGAGTTGGAGAAAACGGTGTTCTCAAGAATCCTTACTCTTTGTCAGGCATTGTGCAGGCCCGAGAGATGAATAAGAGTGTGAATGGGAAGCCAAAACACACAGGTGGAAGTGCACTCTCTGGACAGGCTCTTTGGACATGTAACCTGGGAAGTAGGCAGGTATAACTGTTTTCACTTTACAGTAAGGAAACTGAGGCTCAGAAAGGTTAAGTCTCATCATTCAACAAATACTGAGTGCCAGTTTCATGTGCTAGGGACTTGTTCAACATCATAACCCACAGCCGTCGAATCAGTTCCAACTCATAGTGACCCTAAGGGATTCCAAAGCTGTAATCTTTTACGGAAGCAAACTGCACATCTTTCTCCCACAGAGTGACTGGTGGGTTTGAACCACCTACCTTTCAGTGAGCAGCCAAGCACTTTACACTGGATCACCACGGCTCCCACTCAACATCACACAAGTAAATAGCAGAGCCTGGATTGAAACCCATGTCTGTTGGATTTCAAAAGCTCTGAATGATATGATTCCTCCTGGGATTTCTGCCTTTAATGAGCTTTCATCTAACTGGAGAGATAAAACAAGAAAACAGGAAAAAACCATTAAGCTACTGGCAGGATAACAAGCACTCACTGAAAGAGTGACACCTGGAGTGATGCGGTGGCAGGCAAGGTCAGTGAGGCTGGGACCCAGGTGAGATTCCTTAGGGCACAGGAGCTCTGAAGTGAAGTGCACTTTGGCAGAAGCTGGGTAAGAGTTGGATGACTTGGGGTGTAGAAAGGTCCCTGGGTAGTGCGAGTGGTTTGTGCTCAACTACTAACCTAAAGGCTGGCAATTCAAACATACCCAGTGGCACCACAGGAGAAAGACCTGGCAATCTGCTTCTGTAAAGATTTCAGCCAGGAGAATCCTATGGAGCAGTTCTACTCTGTAACACATGGGGTTGCCATTAGTCGGCACCCACTTGATGGCAATGGATTTACAGGTGTGGAGGGGAGCGACTCTGAGTCCAGAAGTTCAGCAGTGTGATCTGGGATGGGTGCAGAGTTGGCCAACTGAGCTAGGAGCAAGAGCTGTGTGGAGGATGGTGTGTGAGGCCACCTGAAGCCTTCTGATACCTGATGTCCTTTCTCTCTAGCCACATTGGGCTTTTTAAATACGTACCTAACTTTTCTTGCAATGGGAATCCCTCCACTGAGTGGTCTGGGTCAGTCACCTCCTTTTTCATATAGCTCATCTGTAAAACAGGGGTGAGGCAGGCAGGGGTTGGACTCAATGATCCCTGGCATTCTCTTTGGCTATCTGACTCCAGAGATGGAAAGGCAGGTTAGGCCAGAACCTTGGGGCCCCCAAGGCTTAGGTCCACAGATGTTGCCCAGCAGGAACTGGCTGGATCCTGATGCCACCCCACTCTGCTACTGATCCCCCAACATTTCTGTCAACCATGGTCCCTGGGTGAGAGATCTTGACACAGGCCAAGACAGTTAGAATAGCCAACCCTAGGCTTGTCCCTTCTTGTTTGCATGTAAATTTCTTTTCGGACTAGCCTCATTTTTTTTCTCTGCCCAGGAATGGCTGTTTGATTAGGATCCTAGATTTTGCTCATGTATTCCCTACCGCTACTCAGCTCTCTCCCCAAAATATGTGTATTCCCCCAAAGGGGCATGAACTCAGCTCAGTCCTGACCCAGAGGCTCAGAAAGCAGAGTCCATTCCCTAAGAAAGCAGAAGGGGAAGAAGGGTAAGGAGAGAGGGGGAGATAGGGGAGTTATTCTTGGTGTGGAGTCAAATGTTGGCATTAGAGAGGATGTGAGGGCCTCTCACGCTAACCCTTCATTTTTCTGAAACTCGGAGAAGGGAACTGACTTGCCCAGAGTGCCTTAGCTCACTCAGAGCTGATGGAAGTGTCAGAAGCTTCTGGCTTGGTGTCCTGCCCAATGCCCCACTGCCCCTCCCCTTCTGGAGTTTTCTTTCCTATGACTTTAGGATGGGAGTGAGGACAGGAGGGCAGGGAGCAAGCTGGTCCCTTGAGATTCTGGCTGCTACTACTACCCATCCCTCCTCCTGACCAGCTGGTAAACAACCCTAGTTCCCAGGCAGTGAGTGGCCAGCGAGGAGGGGTGGGAGCCAGATGCTAACCAAGAACTGGCTCTAGGGCAGCTCCCCCCGCCACCAACCCCTTGAAGGGCCAGCCCCACCTCCTCTCCTCTCTTTGTCTCCCTGGCCCTGCTCTTCAGACCCCTATCTCTAGCCCCTGGGAAGCAGACAAGGTCAAGAGGTTTTTGCTTTTCTCTCTCGGAGCTCCTGCCCCCTCCTTCCTTCCTATGGGAGGAAGGGGGAGAATAGAGAGATGGGGCAGAGTAACCTTGAGAAGATAAGGCCAGTTAACCTTGGGAAAGTAGGGAGTTAGCAGGGGTGGGGGTGGAGGGTGGGAGATGGCTTAGAGGGGACTGAGGAAGGTTGAGGCATGGGGAGTAAGAGGGGTGGAGTTTGCAAAGTCTCAGACTTCCAGGTGGGGTCCTTGCCAGCTAGACAGGGTAGAAGAAAGCCGGACAGTGGCGGAGAGGTCTCCTTCCTTACTTCTGAATCCCAGTGGGGGAAAAGAAAATGTTCAAGGAAAAAGATCAGGAGTCAATCATGAAATAACATGGGGACAGAAGCCTGGGCCCAAGTAAGGACCTTATCCTTAGAGGGCTCATTCATTCATCCATTCATTCACGCATTCAAAAACATGTATTAAATGGTGTTCACTGTACTACTATGTCAATCATTCATAAGAAATCTTCCAGGAGAGACAAAGGAAAATAAGATGGTCCCAACACTCAATGAGTTCATAGTCGTATCTACTGCCACTGTACAACCGTGCTGGGAGCTGCTGAAAATCTTTTTGTAATGAGGTGGGAGGGTGGATGGGGGGGGCGATGAAAGACAGAGATATCTATCTAATCTATGTGTGTCTATCTATCTATCTATACACATATACATAAAAGAAACTAAATCCAAACCTGTTGCTGTCAATTCAATTCTGACTCATAGTGATCCTATAGGACAGAGTAGAACTGTCGCATAGGGTTTCCGAGGCTGTAGTCCTTACAGAAGCAGACTGCCACATCTTTCTCCCACGGAATGGCTAGTGGATTGGAACCACCTACCTTTCAATTAGCAGCCGAGTGCTTAACCACTGTGCCACCAGAGGCTCCTTCAGATATATACATACACATATATGTAAAACCCTTTGCCATCGAGTTGATTCTGGCTATAGTGACCCTATAGGACAGAGTAGAACTGCCCCACAAGGCTTCCAAGGAGTTGCTGGTGGATTCGACTGCCGACCCTTTGGTTAGCAGCCATAGCTCACTGCAGTTCTTAACCACTGCGCCACCAGGAAACCCTGATGGCGCAGTGGTTAAGAGCTACAGCTGCTAACCAAAAGGCTGGCAACTCGAATCCACCAGGTGTTCACTGAAATCTATATGGGGCAGTTCTACTCTGTCCTGTGGGGTCGCTATGAGTCAGAATCGATTCAACAGCAACGGTTTTGTTTGTGTAGAGAGAGAGAGAGAGAGAGAGAAAGAGATCAACTATCAACCCTTGTATGTCTTTGGGCCATTGGAAACAGCTTGGACTGCCTTACCCGTGGCCCATTCTCCACTCTTCCATCCATCACTTTTCTAGGGTTGGGAATGGGTTGGGGCTTCCCAGGCTAAGATGGAGATCCAGGGCTGAGGAGGCTTCTAAGCACAGTGGAAGGAAGCTCTCTGTAGAGGAGAGAAGCTTTCTTCTTGGACTGCTTGGGCAGGGTTGATGACAGTGACCTGATAGGGAGTGTCAGTGTTAGGAGACCTTACGGGACTTAGCTTACACATCTTCCTGAGCCACTTCTTCAAGAGTCTCAGGCTTCACTTTTGAGAAGGTCTACTTAAGACCAAAATTCCTATTGCTGCTATTTAAGGCCAGTTCATCTCATTGTTGTGGAGCTAGAACATGTGTGGACAGCCTGTACCTGTGCAGCAAATGGGGACAGTGGGATGGATATGGACTAAGGCAAAATGGAAAGTAGCCCACCTTGACCTTTGGCATCCATTCAACGCCATTTCCTCTATATTTTCTGTCTCTTATTTTCACCTCACCCAACTCAGAGTCTTCTCCTCCCCTCTGCAGGAGCATTTTTGGGTGGTCTCAAATTACCCTTGGCTCCTTTGCCCACTCATTTCTAGAAGATAGGGATCTCAGGAAAGTGCTCAGATAAGGGCAATCTGATTACAGCGGTTGCACCCACTGGCGTGAATACCTAGTAGGCTTAAACTTCAGGGCTCTGGTATATGGAAACCAAACGGCAGTTGTCTCCTCGAGGTGGAATGAAAGCCAGGAGTGAAGTGATTTCTGCAAGTGTGTGATCTTCTCATGAGGTCCTTGCCCACCAGGCCAAACAGTATTAAACCACCGCCCCCCCCCCATCAGTAATGTCACCCCAGTGAGCAGGGCTTGGTTTGCTGCATGCTGCTCTGGAGAGGCCACAGGTCCTGGAGCAGGAGAAGGATCAGTGTCACCTACTTCACAACAATGCTTCAGAAACTTAGTCCCCAGCTTCTTCCTCTTGCTGACCAGTTCAGGAAAATAGATTATCAGGGTGGGAGGACCTACCTTAGAGATCAAAGCCCTACCTTCTCATTTTGTGGAAGGAGAGACTTGGGCTAGAGAGAGGGTATGACTTTTTTCAGAGGCTCCATTCCCCACTCATTCTAGCATTCCATGGCTGTCTTTAGGTTTCACTCTAGGTTCTTCCTCCCTTTCTTTACCTCTTTTACCCCCTTAGCTGTGGGAGCCAGTTCTGAGTCTGGGGATCTGGCCAAAAGCAACTAAGGGTGACTTCCCATAGCTCCAAGAAGCTGTGAGGCTTTTCATATCCTTGGAGTTGCCTCTGCCTTTTTGAGCATCAGGGCTATTTAGCTGATACATGCCCACCTTGTGGTTCCCTAGGACCAGAGCCTCCTCCGATACTGCCTACTTTTCTTTGGTGTCTCTTTATGACACATGTTTTCTTTTCTTTGACAGCCTTCTTGATCTTCCTTCTGCTGATTTCTTCCTTGTCTCTTTTGGGCCAGGCCTGTTGAATTTTAAGCTTGTTCTACCTAGTACCAGCTGCCTTCACCTGGAGTCAAATTCGTATAAGGATTTTTAATGAAGGTATGCACAGACTCAGGGCCCAGAAAGATAAGACTGAATCCTTGCTCTACAGCAATTTGCAGTCTAGAATCTAGTTAAGGAGGGACACAGACATAGACTGGTAATAGCCAGATAGAAAAATCTCAGCCTAAGTTGGGAAGGGGGCATGTCACAGCTCTTAGCTGTTTTTGCTCCCTCTCTGCCCCCCAGGAGAAACATCTCGGGGCTATGGCTGGGAGACCTCTTAGGCCCGCCTCCCATGCCAGTGGCAGTGGAAAGGTGGGAGCCTGACCCCCTTCCTCCAGTTACACCCTGACTCGCCGTTCTCTGCCCCCCCAGGGCCGTAGGCAGCCCGTTGGTCATGGACCCTACCAGCATCTGCCGGAAGGCTCGGCGACTGGCGGGGCGGCAGGCCGAGTTGTGCCAAGCGGAGCCGGAAGTGGTAGCCGAACTGGCCCGAGGCGCCAGGCTCGGGGTGCGAGAGTGTCAATTCCAGTTCCGCTTCCGCCGCTGGAACTGCTCCAGCCACAGCAAGGCCTTCGGGCGCATCCTGCAGCAGGGTCAGTGTGGGAAGTGGTCTCTGAGGGGGCTGCCTTCTCCCAGCTGGGGTCTGAGGACAGGGTGGTTTGGGATACCCTGGCCCACCCGGGCCTCTGCACCCTCCTCTGACCCTGTCTCTCTGGCCCCTCCTGACCCCGCGCCATCCCGCCCCACCCCGCCCGCCACAGAACCCTACCACCCAGTCCTGGCCCTGCCTGCTGACAGCCCCTTTGCACCTGCAGATATCCGGGAAACGGCCTTTGTGTTTGCCATCACCGCGGCTGGCGCCAGTCACGCGGTCACGCAGGCCTGCTCCATGGGTGAGCTGCTGCAGTGTGGCTGCCAGGCACCCCTAGGACGCCCCCCGCCTCGGCCTCCCGGCCTGCCTGGCACCCCCAGGCCCCCAGGCCCCGCGGGCTCCCCCGACAGCAGCGCCGCCTGGGAGTGGGGAGGCTGCGGCGACGACGTGGACTTCGGGGATGAGAAGTCGAGGCTCTTTATGGACGCGCAGTACAAGCGGGGACACGGAGACATCCGTGCGCTGGTGCAACTGCACAACAACGAGGCTGGACGGCTGGTGAGGACGGGGAGGAATGTGTGGCAGAGTACATGTGCAGGGGGGCAATGTGTGGGTGAGTGGGTGTGGGAGAGTGGGGGTGTGTAGGAGTGGGTTTGTAGCAGTGTGTGAGGCAGTGGTGGTATCTGACTGTGGGTGTGTATTTGGGAGCATGTTGATAAGCATGGGTAGCGAGCATGCGCCAAGGGTGACACTGGGAAGACTGGCTGGCGCATGGGTGGGCATTGGCCAAGAGGAATGAGGTGGCCCTTCTATAAGAGGAAGTTACCTAGGAGGCCTGAAGCTGTGCTACAGTGGGCAGAGTGAGGAGGGGACACAGGGCCTTTAGGGACCCAGGACTCTGAGGTGGGACAGGTAGGCAGGACTTGGGCAGTAGGGCTCTGGACGCCAATGAAGGGACAGAGAAAGGGGGCAAAAGCCTGGGAGGAGCAGCAGGCTAGAAGTGGGGGCAAAGAAGCAGGGTGTGAAAGTAGGGAGAGGAGAAGTGAGCGGGGCTTAGAACAGGTCTGGAACAGGTGTGAGGGGGGAAAGGCCCAGGAAAGGAGTGGAGGACAAACAGCAGACCCTGGTAGAGGTAGGAAGGGGTCAGGTGGAGCCAGGGAAGCAGTGATGAATCTGGGCATTTGCCAACTGGCTGCCCAGCAGCCCCAGACCACGCTTCATCAGTCCAAACCCTGGCAGCCTCTCTCACCCCCTGCAATGAGGACAGTCCCCAAGAACTCTTGTTTCAGAGTGAGAAGCCCACCTGGGTCAGATGATTGCAAGGTGGAGGGCCTGGAGTAGGAGAGGTACACACAAGTCTGTAGCTCATGTTGGCCTCTGGAGACAGCTTCCTTCTGGAGACCATCTCTCTGGGTCCTATGACCCCATAAATCTCTAATGGGGGCTCTTAGCTTCACACGCAAATAAGAAAACAAGAAGCAGGACTCCTGGGTTCTCTTCTCTGTAGTGCATTTGTAGTGAGCCCTCCTGCACTCTGTGCCTCAGTTCTAGGGTGCTCTAGGGACATCCCCACACACATATTCAGTGTTCTCTAGGACTTGGGCCTGAGGCCTTGGGCAAGTGGAGAGAAGGGTCCCCGAGAAGAATGTCCCGACAGGCCCACATACCTGTTGGAAAGAGTTGGGGAGGGATGGGGGAGACAGACGCCCAGACGGCCAGTTCTTGGGGCAGGAATGAGGGGACGGGGGCTTGCAGAAGGGCTGGGTCTCAACAATTTCCCCCTCCTCTGCCTCCTCCAGAGAGAATCTCAAGCTTTCCCTCCATTTTGCTTTCTTCCCCACCACCTGGCTTTGGATCCTGAAACCTCGGCGCCACGTTCTGTCCCTGCAACTCCCTCTCCCCCCCTTTATTCTTCCATCCTTATCATTCTTCCTCCTTCTCTCTGGGCTTTCCTTTCCTTGATCTCCTCCTCCCCACCGTGTTCTCTCTCTCTCTCTTTTTTTTTTTTGTTCTGTCCCCTCTTAATTCTCTTCCGTCCATCCTCCCCCCACCCCCCATCTTCTGCTCCTCTCTGGGCCTTTCGCCGCCCCGCGCCCTCCCATCTGTCCCCAACGACCCCCTCTTCTGCTCCCCGTAGGCGGTGCGGAGCCACACGCGCACTGAGTGCAAGTGCCACGGCCTGTCTGGCTCATGCATGCTGCGCACCTGCTGGCGGAAGCTACCCCCGTTCCGCGAGGTGGGCGCATGGCTGCTTGAGCGCTTCCACGGCGCCTCGCGCGTCATGGGCACCAACGACGGCAAGGCCCTGCTGCCCGCCGTGCGCACGCTCAAGCCGCCCGGCCGCGCCGACCTTCTCTACGCCGCCGACTCGCCCGACTTCTGCGCTCCCAACCGGCGCACCGGATCGCCAGGCACGCGTGGCCGCGCCTGCAACAGCAGTGCCCCGGACCTCAGCGGCTGCGATCTGCTGTGCTGCGGCCGCGGGCACCGCCAGGAGAGCGTGCAGCTGGAGGAGAACTGCCTGTGCCGCTTCCACTGGTGCTGCGTTGTGCAGTGCCACCGCTGCCGCGTGAGCAAAGAGCTCAGCCTCTGCCTCTGACCCGCCGCGGAGCTCTCCAGACTGCGCGCGGACACCGCCTCTTGGCGCCTGAGAGATCGCTGGGCTCCAACAGGGGGCGTTACCCGCACTCTGCCTCTCCCTGCGATAGTCCATCTTCCAGGCCTCTGGAGACTGAGACCCGGCATTTGTGATGCACACTGCCCACGAAGGCTCAGGGCACTAGAGGAGCCCTGAGAGCCGCTCTGGGGGTTCCTTGGGGAGACCCTATGGGCCCTCTCTTTCCTTGACCCCCAAGTGTAAACCAGAGAGCGAACCCCTAGGATTCTGGATGTGAGGCTCCTCAGAACTGTTGGCATGAAATGGGTGGGTGAGGTTAGTATCAATAAAGATATTTAAGTCAATACGACTGGATCCAGAGTTTGGGTGGAGGGCTGGGTCTCCTGCGGGCTCTGGAAGAGCTGTGTGAGGGAAGGTGGTTTTGATAGCACTGGCATCTCAGGGGTCACCATCCTGGGTTCCCATATTTCCCCCCACCAGGTTGGGCTCTCCTGAATACCATTTCTCTCTTCCTTGGCACTCTTCTGGTTCACCCTTCTCACACTTGTAGGACTTAGATCTGTGAGCTGGGGAAGAACTAGCAATCCTTTAAAGGATAGAGAAAAGGCCTGGGGAAAGGGGACCAAAAGCCTCTGTCTCAGGCCAGGCTTCACCTTCATTTCTAGGAGATTGTGACACTTTTATCTGCCCTTCTGTTTCTGTGTCCCCTGGGGAATCCGAGGACAGACTTAATAAAATAATAGACTTTATTTTCTAGAGAAGTTCTTGGTTTATAGAAAAATTGCATAGAATGTACAATGAGTTCCAAGATACCTACACACACTTTCCCTAGTATTAACACCTAGCATTAGTGTGGTAGGTTTGTACAATTAAGGGACCAATATTGATCCATTATTATTAACAAAAGCCCAAAGTTTAGCACAGGGTTCACTCTTCGTGTTGTGCAGTTCTGTGGGTTTGGACAGATGCGTAAAATCGCATATTCACCATGACAGTAACATACAGGATAATTTCAATGTTCCAGAAATCCCCGTGCTCCACTTAGTCATCGCTTCTCCCTGTCTCTCTCCCTTGCACCCCTGGCAACTGCTGGGTTTTTTACTGTCTCTATCGATTTGTCCAGGGCAGATTTGGGGACCACCCAAGCCCAACGGGTTAAAGCAAAGCCCTTTATAAACTGTAGAATCTGATGAAAATATGTTATTATCAACACTAGACTTTGCTACAGTTAAAAATAACTTCACTCCTGTTAACAATGCAGACTGCCCCTAGCTGGCGGAATGGCCATGGGAACACAGGGTGGAGAGGAGGAGTGTGCTGCCTCATTAGGGGGAGAGCAACTAGGAGTACATAGCAAGGTGTGTATAAGGTTTTGTGTGAGGGACTGACTTTATTTGTAAATGTTCACTTAAAGCATAATTTTTAAAAAATGCAGACCGCCCAGAAGAGTATTTCTAATCATACCTGGGAAGCAAGGCTGTCCTAAGGCTTCTCCTGGCACCCACTCCGTTGCCTTCTCTTTGCTTCTTCTCAGGAAGCTGATGATGACGGTGAGGGGATAGAGAGGCAGAGTTCAGGGTTCTGGGCTCCCCAGGGCTGAAACCTCACGTCTCCATCTTCCTCTGGAGATAAGGGGAAGGGCTTAGCCCAATGACTGGGATTCAGAACCCCTAGTTTTCTTTCCTGCAATAAGGAGTGACTCCCCGCTTGAGGTATGTAGGGCAAAGTGTGAGCTTTAGATCCAGGCACTCTCAGCTTGAAGCTGCTGCTTAGAAGTTCACAACGTGCGAAGTTAGCCTCAGTTTCCTTACCTATACAGTGGGTACATCACTTCGTTTTAGTTGCTGCATAACAAACAACCCCAAAGTAGTTAAAAATAGTAGTGATTAGTTTTCATGGTCCTCTAGGTAAAGAGTTTGTCAGAACTCAGCTGAGTGGTTCTGCTCTGTGTAGCATGGCTAAAGACAGTCACCTGGCTGCATTAAGCTGGTGGCTGGTCAGGGCTAGACAATCCAAGAGGTTTTGTTCTAATGTCTGGTGTCTCAGAGCTCCTTCAGTGGCCTCGTTCTCTCCATGTGGCTAACCTGGGCTTCCTCATGGCATGGTGGCCTCAAGGGTGTCAGACTTCTTACATAGGCTGGTTTTCAGGAGGGACTGTGCCCAACTTGAAAGCAGAAGTTGCACGTCTCTTAAGGTTCAGCCTTGGCAGTTACACAGCCTTGCCATCAGATTCTATTGGTTGAAAGAGGTCGCAGAGCCAGCCAAAATTCATGGGGAAGGAAGATGGACTCCACCTCTCAATGGGAGGAGTGCCAAAGATCTTGCAGCCACCATAACCCATCCCACGCCCTTATAGAATTGCTGGGAGGATTTTTTTTTTTTGAGATATGAAAAGCACTTAGCACAGCATTTGACACATAGTAATTTATGTGTCAAATTTATGTTTAATAAATAGTAGATACTGTGGGAATGGAGATAAGAGCTGATGTTTGCAGGTACCAGGCAGGGCTTGATTGCAAATGAAGATACCCAGTGGGAACCAGCTTAGGCTGAAAGGGAATTAATGAATCTTACACCAGGAAAGTCCAGGGGTAATCTGTACTCAGGCACAGCTGAACTCAGGGGCTCAAATGATGTCATAGCTCGCTCTCTCCCCCTCACCCTCCACCTATTGCTTCTTCTTATCTCTGCCTCTCTTTGCATACTGTCCTCATTCTCTCCTGCTGCAGACTTTTCCCATATGGGGCCCTGGTGGTGCAGTGGTTAAGCATTTGCCTGCCAACCAAAAGGCTGACAGTTCAAATCCACCAGCCTTATACCTTCATTCTTAAAGCCAGCAATCCAAAAGGAAGAACAGCATTCCCACTTATCTCCAGCACAAGTCCCAAGGAAGACTGGTCTAGCTTGGGCCACTTACCTATGTCTGAACCCATAATGGTGTCCCGGAAAATGCACTACCATGCTTGGGATTGGTAACCCACACCCCAGGACCACCAGGAATGGGGCCACAGGGAGGAGTGCAAGTTCTTCAAATGAAACAGAAGGAAGGGAACTCATCCTGTGTGTGGCAGGCTCTAACCATGGCTTCCGGAGCCCACCACAGTCCATCCACTTCTGTTATGTAGGGGCATGTGTGAGGAGGGAGTCAGGCTGCAGTGGGAAGAAGGCCGCATCTGGGGTTCCCTTCCTGCCAAGGGAGAGAGCTCAGGTCAAATGCATGGGCTTCAGGAAGCTGTCATACAGAGTTTGGGATCAGAGCCTCTCAACCCAAAGGACACATGCGGAATTACCATGAGGGGAAAGTGAACCTGGCATTGTGGGCTACATGGAGGAGAAATAAAGCTCCCTGAGGCAGGGTTTGTACCTACAGCTCTGCTTTTCCCAGCGTTCTGTGCTGGCTAGGATCCTTTTCATTCTTATCTCCTGCACGTCTCTCATAGACCACCAGAGGGAGCCCAGAGCCCATCTTGCCTATTAACAGGAAGCAGCAGAACCTGCTGGACATCTGTGGAACCCAAGGAGGTGGTGACTGGAGAGGGCAGGAGTGAAGGGAAGCGAGGAGGTCTACGGACAGCTGGGGTCAGGCTTCTAGGGTTCGGGACTGTCTGGGATCTCTGCGCTGGCCCAGGCCTAGGACTGGGATGCCTGCCTCCCAGTCTCTACTGCCAAGTCCTGGGTATATATGTGTGTTTGGGTGTGTATGTGTCTCTGTGTGTGAGCACACACACTGGGCACCCTCCTCTATGATGCCAGAGAGGGAAACCGAGGCAGTGGCATAAACCAACACCACCCACAGAAGGCTAAAATGAAATCAGAGGAAGGATCATGGTATGGGAAAAGAGGCCTAATTTGCTAGTTTGAACTTAATTTACTTAATCTCTCTGAGCCTCGATTTTCCTATCACAAAATAGGGTGCCTGGTAGCCTCTTAGTACATGTGTAAACCACTAGTCACATGTGAGTGGTCCATCTTCTGTGGTAGAGCCCAGCAGGGGGAGAAGTGCCTTCTGTGAAGGGTGAGAGGAGAGAGGCCCTGCTCAGGAGGTGCCGACATGTTGACCACTGGCCTGGTCCTCTTGAAGCTCAGCGCTGCACTCTTGCGCTGCTGCCTGGGAAGGGGGCTGGAAGAGACTTTCAGAAGTGTCTCCCTCACCACCGTCCCCCCCATCTTTGCTCACCCAGCTGCTCAGCCCCAGGCAGCCTGAGCCATCAAGGTCCCCCACTGGCTGAGTGGTGGGGGACATGTGGGACTGCGTAGATGGGGAAAAGCACAGAGGTGCCCCAGATGTGTGTGTGACCACATCAGGAACAGCCTGAATGAAGGCAGATGGGTGGGGAGGCCACAGTGGAGGGCTTGGGATTGGCCTCAGGCTGAGGGTTCAAGAACTCTTTTCCCCCCTGCAATGGCCAAGCTTATCAGGAGTTTGGAGGGACTAAAGCAGCAGGCTATTCCCCTTTCCTTGCAGAGGGGCGGTGGTCCCTAAAGCCTGGGCAATAGGATGAAGGGCCCCCAAATCTGTCCAGGGCCCTTCTCTTCTTCACCAAGACAAACTTCTCCAGGTGAGCCTCAAGGGTGAGCATGGGCTCTGCTGTGGCTGTGAGGGTCCCACCTGTTCTCACCCTGGTGCCTCCCCCATCCCTTCCCTCCCTGTAACCTCCTCCAGGGCCTCCACAGCTGGAACCATTCTCCTAGCTGCCTTTCATCCCTGGTGCTCCCCCCAACCCCCAGTGGCCCCTGTAATTGTGGTCTCAGGCGGCGGCTGCGGGGGCTGGGGCTGGGCTGAGGGCCAGGGCCCGGGGCACAGTCAGGGTGAGCCTGGAGGCTGCTGATAGGGGCTTGGCCATGGCGTGGGTCATATGGGGATGGGGGCTCCAGGTACTGACACTCTCTGGGCTCCATCTACACCCATGCCAAGTCCCTGTGCCTATACATGCCCTCCCCTCCCTGGACTCAGGAGAAGAGAAGTTTCCAGGCTTCGGCACTCCTAGACACCAGGCCAGATCCTTGCCAGAGCACAAGCCTTGGGGAGCTATTTGCCTTCTAGAGCTTTCCAAGGAAGGCTCTTTCCTTTTTCTTTGGACTTCTGTAGTTCATCAACAATGGAGGGTAGGAGAGCAAAGAGACCCTTCCTCTTCAGAGGCAGTCCAAAGGAAAAATATCAGTCTCTCAACCAGGTGAGCCTCACCAAAATCACATGGGGTACTGGTTAGAAATGCAGGCTCCCCGGTCTTGGCCCTGGAAAGGCTGATTCAGTGGCATGGGGCCTGGGGTTGCTATTTTCCATTATGGCTGATCCAGAAAGGAAGGAAATAAGGAAGGAAGGACGGAGATACGTATGAGGCATCAGGCTTGGGACACGCTGGTGTGAGGCCTCCATCCTACGTTATGAACCCATTCCTGTGTCATATTGAGCCTATTTCTAATCCTTTCTGTGCCTCAGTTTCTCCAACAGCCAAGCAAAATATGACTTCCCAGCCTAGTCTGTCCCTGCTGGTGCCTTCTTCTGCCTTTGTTGAGTGTCATCCTGCCCTGTCCCACCCTGTCCCAAGCAGTCCCTGTCCTTGCAGTATGGTGTGGCGGGGGGGAGGTGCGGGGAGCAGGGGACGGCTGGGGTCAGACAAGGTTCTGGCTGACGCAGACTGCTTCCTGCCCCCGGCTGTTTTCCTGCTGTCCAGCCAGACTGCTCCCCCCCCACTGCCCCCCCCCACACCCCCAGCAGCCTCAAGTCCTTAATTCCTGACAGCTGCGGAGGCTGCCGGCAGAGATGGGGGAAGGGAAGGGAGGGACTCCGTCAGTTTGCCTGATGCTCAGGCCACTCTACCACCTGACAATCTAGAGCCCTCCCCCTCTAATTCCCCAGGGAAAGGCAGTTCCAGGAATGGGCCCCTTTTGTCTCTGGGCCTAGAGGCTCTGGTAATTCTTTCCCCACACCAGGAGGGGCTCCCTTCAGAGAGAAGGGACAGTGGGGCTGGGAGTGTGTATATCTGTATAGAGTGGGGGTCTTGTGCCCATTTTACAGAGGAAGATGTTGAGGCCACAGCAGGATCAGGATTTACTCTCAGGGCCCAGGTTAGAACCAGAAGGAAGTGAGAGCCTCTTTCCCCCAGTCTTCTGGCCAACAGGCCTTGCACACTCACCCATGTTCAGCTGGGGGTTGGGGACAGGAAGGATCCCAGGGAGGAGTAGACCTCCATGTTGGGGAGCATCGAGGGAACGATGTGCAGGCAGGGTCGGGGCAGAGGCAAGGCAGGGATAGGGCAAGGACCCAGAGCATTCAGGGCTTGGGCAAATAGTACTCAGCATTAGGGCTGCTGCTGCTGGGCTGGAAGTCAGAACCAGGTTTGGGTCCAACTCTTCCATTAACTTGCTTTGTGACCTTGATTAAGTCATGACCCTCTCTGAGCCTCAATATTTTCTTGTGTAATAAAAGGGGGCTAAATGAGATGACCTGAAAGCCCTCTTCCAGGATTAAAAAGGCTCTCTAACACTTCCTCCTGGGCAGCACCACCCCTCTGGGTGCTCCCCCTGAAACAGGCCTTTTCTGGAGGTCAGTCTTGGCTGCCTTCATCGCTCCCAGAACTAGGTGAGGTGGGCCTCACTAACCTCATTTCACAAAGGAGCAGAGGGTGGCTCCGGGAGCAGGAGGCACCTGTTTAAGGTCACACAGGAAAGGAGGGCAGGAGCCAGGGGCTCCTTTGTGGGACCCCACACCTGCCTCCCAAGCCAGTCCCGGGAAGTCCCTCCTCAGCTTGGAGAGGCAAAGCAGAGGGGCCGGTCACTCCCCTCCAGCTCTTGCAGGTGTGTGTATTGAGGGGCGCCCCAGCAGCTGCGTCTCAGCCAGGTACACACACCTCGCAGTAACGCACACCTTCCCACAAGAACACGCCCAGGTCTGGCGCCCAGCGCGCCAGCGCACATGCACCTCCCCGTGCACGCGCACACGGACCCTCAACACCTCTTGACTACCACCCACCCACCGTCAGGTCCTGGATCTGCCGCTTCCACCCCCAGTCCTGAGCGGACACAGTGGCCTTGGGACGCGCACACGCCTCCACCCCTCGCCGTGACGTCACGCAGAGTAGAGCCCTGAGACATTAAGGGCGGGGGGAGAAAGGCGGCGGAGCTCCTCTGGCCGGGACAGTCACTCACTCTCCGGGCGGTGGGGCCGGGCACAGACAGCGCCGCCCCCGCCCGGGCCTCAGCGTTGTCCTCCGAAGCACAGGCTCTCAGTGCTGTGCTGGAGGATCCCTTGCAGTCCAGCCTCGCGTCCCCAGCCCACTGCACCTCCGGGCCCCCCTTATCTTCGGGAGGCACCCGGAGTTGTCGCAGAGGGGCCTTGGGAAATTCCCCAGACCCCTGTGCCAGGAGGTGCCCCGTGCTCCCGCCCGCTCCCCCCCCCCGAGGGCGGTGCCCTGGGGCGCTGCACCATGGAGTGGGGAAGCGGGTGCCGTCTGCTCCAGGAGCCCTGACCCGAGTTGAAGCTGTGTGTCACAGCCGCCCCGACCCCAGCAGATCATGCGCCGCTGTCCCGGGCTCGCCCGCCCCTCCGGGCTGTGAGCCCCCCACCCCTGGCCCGCCCTGGCCCGCGCGCCATGGGCAGCGCCCACCCTCGCCCTTGGCTGCGGCTCCGACCCCGGCCCCAGCCGAGGCCCGCACTCTGCGCTCTCCTGTTCTTCCTCCTGCTGCTGGCTGCCGCGGTGCCCAGGTGAGCCCTAGCCTCATGCCCCACCCTCCTGTGGACCTGGGACCCCCAGGGAGCAGGGGCCTCTAGCGCTCCTGCTGGGCACGGAGCCCTGTCAGGAGGGAAGGATAGAGTCGCAGGTTAGTGCTGGTGCCCAACGAGTGACTGTGCCCTCATAGGAGGGGGTTGGGCTGGTGACAGAATGAGCAGTCCAGGGAGACAGGGCAATGTCCAGGAAAATAACGGCAATTAGGAGTGTGAAAGGCAATGAGTTTGGAGTTGTGGGGGGGGGGGCAAGTGCCATCCCAGGGTCCCTGCAATGCTGGGGGAATGCACTCTTGCTCCCAGAAGGAAGCTCGAATACCTTTCCCCACCTTGAAGCTCATTCCCAGAGAGTGGCAAGGGTTGAGGGCTGTAAGAGAGCAGCCCAGGTGGGGTCACTGAGGGATTGCAGTGTGTGTGTGTGTGATCCAGTACACCCAGCAAGCTGTGCTGTTAAACAGCAGTCTGTGTGGGTGACGATGGGCGGGAGAATGAAAAATTTCATGGGTCAATGGTTGTTAAAACAAACATGTATGTAGATTTGAGTGTCTTTGTTGCATGTGTGTCTGTAGCTATGTCTGATGAAGTGTGCATGTGTGTAAGTGTGTAGGTCTGTGTGTCCACCACAGTGTGTGCAGAAGTGTGTCTTCATGAATGTGACTGTCTGAAAACATGCCTTTGGGAGTGGGCTCCCGGGGGACACTTCGTGGGGCAACGAGATGTGTGTGCATTTGTACAGGTTTATCTGTGGGGGAGGGACCTGGTGGCGCAGTGGTTAAGATCTTGGCTGCTAACCAAAAAACTGGCAGTTCAAATCCATCAGCTGCTCCTTGGAAACCTTATGGGGCAGTTCTATTCTGTCCTGTAGGTCTGCTATAAGTTGGAATCAAGTGGAAAGCAATAAGTTTGAGTTTATGCCCTGTGTGGGTGTGTGCCCGGGCAGGTTGTGTTGGAGGGGGCAAGGATGGGAAGGTAAGGAAAGGAGAATGCTCCAGAGGTGCACTGACGGGCCAATCTTCAGAAGCAGGGGTTAGAAGAGAGGGAAATTATGGCCTATGCGACAGTGTATATGTTGTTAGATGGGACCAGGTGGATGGGGCCAGACAACTCTGCCTCCCACTGCCCCCTCTAGGCCCTCCTACCCCCAATCACCACCCACCCTCTGCAGGTCAGCACCCAACGACATCCTGGGACTCCGTCTGCCTCCAGAGCCTGTGCTCAACGCCAACACGGTGTGCCTGACATTGCCTGGGCTGAGCAGGCGGCAGATGGAGGTGTGTGTGCGCCACCCTGACGTGGCCGCCTCAGCCATCCAGGGCATCCAGATTGCCATCCATGAGTGCCAGCACCAGTTCCGGGACCAGCGCTGGAACTGCTCTAGCCTTGAGACCCGCAACAAGATCCCCTATGAGAGCCCCATCTTCAGCAGAGGTAGCCACCCCTCATCACTGCCCTTCTGCCCACCCCATCCAGCACCCCCGCTCCAGACTTGTCTTCCAGTCATCCCTTAACCCGCTCCCTCAAGCTGGCAGCTATGTCACCTTCTTGCCTCATTCCAATTTCAGAAAAGCCCCAGGCATGTGGGGCAGACATGGCCCTAGACTGGACCATGTGGGCTGAGGATGGCAAGTTCCATGCCTGAGAATGTAGCACTCCTGGATTCTCCTGCCCCATCCCTGATACCCCACATCTCAGGCTCTGGAAATATCTATGTTTGTCACCTGCCTCAATTTACCCTCTATTTAGTAAACAGCATTTAGGACAGAGAGCTTGCGTCAAAGTACCCAGCATCATCGTGGAGAGGGGAGAGGGTTGGAGACTTTCTGCCAAATGGTCTGGGTGGGGGAAGCCCAGGCAGGTAAAATATTTGTGCTTCTGCAGAAGCTCTTCCCGGCAGGGTACACCACCAGCCTCTGTGTCATCCTCACCGCCCCCAAGATCCGCTCTGATTCACAGGCACTGGGTGTGTGCAGCAGTGCCTGTGTGAGGTGCCTGCTGCCAGGCAGGCCTTACAGCCCTGCCAATCGCTCTCCCCTCACAGCTCAAAGGTGCCCCAGCCCACTCCCTGTCCCCCAAACCAAACACCTGACTTCTCAGCGACCCAGGGTCCACCCTGACAATCCCTAGGGTGGCTGGGGCTAGAAATGTCAGAAGACTTTGACACTTTTCCCCGTTTACACCTGCCTCCTGTCTGGTATCTCAGGTCTTGACTTCAGTCTTTTGGAAAAGGTGGGGGCCCTGCCCCCCGGATGGGCCTAGCCCGGTACCCATCTGTCTTCAGCTGCCTGGGTGGGACAGTGTGGGGACCCCGTGGACCCTGGATCCTTGGGAATAGTCCAATCCTCAGTAGACAGTGAAGGAGGGGTGCCCATGTATGCTGTGCCTTGGGGCCTGAGGCCTCTCGGAGAGTCATACTCCAATGTACCTCAACTTCGGAAAGACCTCAGAAAGCCGGAGCCTTTCCCTTTTCACCAGGAGCTCTTCTTGCATCTCCCCACCTCCCCCGGGCCCCCAAGTCATGGGTCCTCGCAGCACCCCAGCCCAGTCCCAGACGCCCGCCCCGCCCCCGCACTCTCCCTCCTCCCTCCCCCGCGCGCGCCCGGGGCGCTGTTTCTACCCGGCCAAGCCCAGCCCGCCGCGTGTGGCGGCTTGCAGCCGCGAACTAATCTCCGCGGGCCGCGCAGACGGCTCCCGGCCCCAGCCCCCGCCCCACCCCGCCCGGCGCAGCCCGAGCCCCTAGTAGTCGCGGAGCAACTGCTTGAACCCGGCGGGCTGGCCCAGCTCAGATGGTGCCCCGCGCGCCCCGCGGCTTGTGCTCGCGGACGCCAAGTGACAGGCCCTCTCCCACCCTCGGGTTTCTAGGTCCCTCGCGCTCCTCGCACACATCCGCAGCCCCGTTTTCCCTCTAAGACCCTCGGGCCTTCGCAGTGGAGACGCGGTCGCCCTTGCATCGGTTTCCCCTCTTGGGCATTCCGGTAGGCATTCAGGTTCTCACCCTGCCGCCTGGGGTAAGGCAAGGACACCGGCTCTTCATCCCTCGCCCGGGCCTTGGTGTCCCGTCTTCCCCTCTGGTCCTTCTGTCCCCTCTAGACCGAGTGAACCCAGGCGTCCTGGTTTCTTCGTCTCTGCCCAGCCTGAGCGGCCTAGTGGAAGATGTGGGGGGCGTGACGCTTTGGGGGAGAGTTCCGAGCTGCCGCGGAACCGCGTGGGGTTGGCGCGGGGCCAGGCACTCCCGGGTTCACCTGCAGTTTAATAAGCGGGAGGTGAGCTAGGGGGACTGGCGGAGGAGAGGTTAGGGGTGGAGGGGGGAGACTTGCTGAGGCTGGCCGGGCAGGCGGCGCCCAGCATGGGGAGGGGGCAGGACAGTGGCTCCTGGGCTGGGGGAGTGGATGGGCTGGGCTCCTTGGGCCTTGGAACACCGCCCTAGCTCTGTGGCTTCTGCTCCCTCGATTGCAACACTTCGTTTCTACCTCTCACTCCTCGGAGGGCTCTCTGGGCTTCTGGAAAGGGACTGCCACTGTCCTTCTCTGCAGGGCCACCACTGTGCCCCTTCCTCCTTCCTCCCTCTACCTGAGGTTCAACCTACTCCACTGTCATTTCCAGGTCCACCTTGGCCCCTCACCTCTAAACCTCTAGGATCAGCTAAATTTGAATTCCGTGAGGCCACTCTTCAGTGGCAGCCAGTTGCTAGTCTGGGTCCTTTCCCACACTCCCATCTTTTCAAGCCATGGATTATCCATTGTGGGATCAGGTGACCCCAGTTTTCCCCAAGCACTGACCCCTCTTCTGACCCAGGCTGCCAACGGGGTTCTCTTAAATGTGGATTCTGCCATGTTTAAAATGCGGACACTGCTGGGAGGAGGTGCGCCCTTGGACCTTCCACCTGAATGCTATTGACTCCTTAATGCTATTGTTAGTTGCCACGGAGTTAGTTCCAGCTCATGGCAACCCCACCTGTGCAGAGGTAGAACTGCTCCATAGGGTTTTCAAAGCTGTGATCTTTTGGAAGCGGGTGACCAGGCCTGTCTTGTGAGGCACGTCTAGGTGGTTTTGAGCCGCCAACTATTCAGCTAGTAGTTGAGTGCTTAAAAGTTTGCACCTCCCAGGTACTCCTCTTAATGCTATTGTTGTTGTTAGGTGCCATTGAGTTGGTTCCGACTCTCATAGCAAGCCTATGTACAACAGAACAGAACGCTGCGCTGTCCTGTGTCATCCTCACAATCCTTGCTATGTCTGAGCCCATTTCTGCAGCCACTGTCAATCCATCTCATTGAGGTTTTCCTCTTTTCCATTGACCCTCTGCTTTACTGAGCATGATGTCCTTCTCCAGGGGTTGGTTCCTCCTGATAACATGTCCAAAGTATGTGAGACAAAGTCTCACCATCCTTGCTTCTAGGGAATATTCTGGCTGTACTTTTTCCAAGACAGGTTTGTTGTTCTTAGGGCAGTCTGTGGTATATTCAATATTCTTCTCCAACACCATAATTCAAAGGCATTGATTCTTCATTGGTCTTCCTTTTTCATTGTCCAGCTTTCGAATGCATATGAGGTGACTGGAAATACTATGTCTTGATCCGGGCACACCTTAGCTCTCAAAGTAACGTCTTTGCTTTTCAACACTTTAAAGAGGTCATTTGCAGTAGATTTGCCCAATGCAATGCGTCTTTTGATTTCTTGACTGCAGCTTCCTTGGACATTGATTGTGGATCCAAGTAAAATGAAATCCTTGACAACTTCTATCTTTTCTCCGTTTATCATGATGTTGCTTATTGGTCCAGTTGTGAGGATTTTTGTTGTCTTTATGTTGAGGTGTAGTCCATACTGAGTGCTGTAGTCTTTGATCTTCATATAAGTGCTTCAAGTCCTCTTCTTAATGTCATCTAATTGTCCTGACACTTTCCTGAGATGGGTTGGGCTGGAGGGATGGGGCTCTGACGTAGAAAGGAGAGGGAAGGGGTACTTGATCCCTTGGAGGGGAAAGCCTGGGAAGGCAGGGCATATAATAGGGCTTTATTTAGTCAAGGAGAGGGCATAAGGGGGTGGTAGAGCCTGGGGGCTGGGAATAGGGATAGGGACCCCTAGGACGCTAGAGAGATTACAAAAAAAGAAAAACTATAAGAGGGCCCCAACCCCATGCTAGCTGCTTTGCCCAGCCCAGGTGCAGCTGTGACCTAAGTGATGAGGGTAGTGGTATCCAGCTTTTCGTACTAAGGACACAGACTCTTGGTGCCTGGGTGGCATTCTGGGCAGAACATCTGTAGAGGGGAGATCTTCATTGTGAAGAATAGAGAAGCCCTGCATTTCTCATCCATGATGAGGGGACTGGCAGGAAGAAGGGACTTCTTGGGCTGGGCTTTAGCAGGAAGAGACATGATGGAGGAGAATATGGTCCTATGAGCTTCCGCAGTTTGGGCATTTCCCTCCCTAAGATCCAGACCCATTTGGAACAGATGGGAAGGGGGGTGTGAGGCTCAACAGTAAGTCAGGCGCCCAGCCCTAAGGGAGCCAGGGATTTGAATGTGGAGTTTCTGCTGTCCAAGGCCTTGGCTCTTTCTTCTGCCACCTACATTTCACATTCATCTTTGGAGAGTCTTGGTTTTATGCCTAAGCTTTCAGGGCTTGAAGTATGTGGCTGTACTCAGGTGGGAAAACTGAGGCACAGGCAATCATATCCCAACATCATCTGGGGTCCTATTACTCTAATAAAAAAACACACCTGTTGCCATTGAGTCGATTCCTGCTTATAGTGACCCTATAGAACAAAGTAGAACTGCCCCATAGGGTTTCCGAGAAGTGGCTGGTGGATTCCAACTGCCACATTTTGGTTAGCAGCAGAGATCTTAACCACTGTGCCACCAGGGCCCCAGTACTCTAATGCCCCATTATTTTAATAAAGGGACCCAGTAAATTAGCCGAAGGTATTAAGCACTTCCATTTAACTGTGGTTCAGGTTTCTCAAACAGCCCCCATGCTGTAGATTCTATTATTATCCTCATTTTACAAATGAAGCTAAGAGAGGTTGGGTATGTAAGTCTCCCAGCTGGTAAGTGAGTGGTAGAGCTGGGAGAGGTAGAACCTGCATTCAGGTGCAGACTAGCTGACTTTAGAGCCAGTACTCAACCCCCTGCCAGACTGCCTGCCAAACTACAAGGCCAACACAACTCAGAACTCCCATCATGTGCCCAGAGGTGAACTGGTACTGCAGGGGAGTGCCCCAAGAAATGCAACTGACATGCACATGCACACACACACACACACCCCTACCCATGTTTGTACAAACATGGAGCCACGTTCAGTGTCATGCCTAAGTGCTCCCACATGCACACAGCACTCTGTCGCTCAGCCTGGGCACCAGAGCATGCACAGGTTATTGCACGGAGGGAATGGAGACCAGATCTCCCCCTTCCCCCGTTCTTTGATTCTTAAAAGTGTGGGGCTGAAGCCTATCTAACCCCTCATGGTTGCCACAGGTTCCTGAATCCCTTCTCCACTTACTCCCCTACCCTCCAAGCCTCCTCCCCCAGCCCCTTCCTAGCCATAGGTTCCAGCCAGCAGCAGCAGCTGACTCCACTTAGATGCTGGCAGTCCCTGTCCCAGATCAAAGGCAGGACGGCTAATTGTGCCTCTTAACGAACTGCCCCCCCGCCCTGAGCAGCTCAGCTGGCCATGGCTCCACCCCTCTCCCCTCCAGCTGGCCAGATGGCTCAGTGCCTACATCTGCCCCAGACAATGGAGGCCAGGGCCAAAACTGGGGCCCTGAATGGTAGCTGGGGGCAAAGCCAGTGGGCTGAACTTCTCTGGGGCCTGGATATTTGGAACAGAGGGTGGCCACACAGGCCTTGCCCTCACCCCTATACGTGGCTGTGACAGCTATCAGAGGCCTTGAGGTGGTGTAGGGAAAGGCATCTTTGGCTGCATAGGAGTCGGAGTGTTCTCTGCAGGCTGCAGGTTACGTTCCTCCAGATCTGTCCAGCCGGTCTTGAAGGTGTCAGGACCTGGAAGATGGTGCTTGGCCCTGCGCACCCCCCAGCACAGGCCTCTTGCTCTCTTCCTGGTGCTGTGTGTGGACAGAGTCCTAGGGACTGGGAACTGGGCTACCTGGGTTTCTTTCTCAGCAGCAGGATTCCTGCAGAGCTAAATATCTTTCAGTAAGAAGCTGCCAGGCCTTGGAGCTGGGAGAGATAGGGCTGGGTCCAGCTCCTTGAACTCTGTGACCTTGGCTTCCCCCCTTTGCACAATCTGTGTGTGTGTGTGTGTGTGTACAAGTGTGCATGTGTATGGGGGGATTTCAGGTCTGAGCATGAACTTTTGTCCTAGGACCAAGCCGACGACTTCCCCAGAATGAAGGCAGTGTGCAGAGTTCCCCAGATAAAAGGCAAGAGTTTAAACACGGCGTGCTCCCCAGAGACTTGAGTCTGTCCTTTTTCCCCTTGGGCACCACCTTCCCAGAGCGGTTTCTACTCTTCTGCAGCTCCCATCAACTCCCAGCATCCCCTCTGAAGGCTCAGCTTCACCCCCAACCCCTCCTGTCTGCTCACAGTTGGGCAACCTCCTTATGGAAAGTGACCGAGATGCCATGAGTTGGAAAGAGAGGTTAGAGAGGGAGGGCCTGCTTCATGGGCTTCTAGTGTCCCCAGTGATTTCTTGTAGAGTGGGCCAAGAGCTGCTGGGCTCTGTCCCTGCTCAGAGTGAAACAAGTAGAAGTGACAGGAAACTGCAGCAGGAATGAGCGAGGCCACAGCAAGAAGAACTCCTTGATAATAACTAATGTTTATGTGGTACTAATTATGAGACAGGCACTATTCTAAGCACTTTAAGGTCACTAACGCGTTGAATTTTCAGGAACGATATAATGAGGTAGAAAATAATAATACCATTTTACAGATGAGGACACTGAGGCACAAGAGGTTAAGTCACTTGATCAAGGTCACCTAACTATTAACAGCTAGTAAATGGTAAAGCCAAAACCTGAACCCAGGCAATTTGGCTCCAGAGTCTATACGCTTAATTACTAAGTATCTTGTGTGTGTGTGTGTGTGTGTGTGTTTTTCCCATGGCTAGATAGGGAGAGAACAGGGCCCTGTGATGCAGGGGGTAAGGACCAGGGGGGTGGAATTGGGCCTGGGTCTCTGTCCAGTCCTGGCTGGCTTGCTGGAGTCTGTGAGGTCTCTGAGAGCATGTCCTTCCAGTCTTCCATACTGGGGTGGAAGGACCCAGAAATTCTACTTCCTCTGATTCTCAGGTTTCCCCAAGGCCATCAGCCTTCCGCCAGGTCCTGGCTTGTCCCCAGATGCCCATGGCACAGGTGGATTCTCCTCCTTGTGTCAAGGCTGTTCTTGTGTGTGGCCTCTCCCGCTGCCTGCACTCTCTGGGGTCCAGGGGCTGCTCAGAGACTTGGGCCAGAACCTGTTCCCAGTAGGACCTTTCTCAAACTTAAAATAAGCAAGAAGCAGCCTGCAAGGCTAGGAACTGAACCCTCCTCTGCTAGTAGGTCTTCCCCGTCACATGGCCAGACCCACCAGAGCCCTCTTAGAAGATGGCTCAGGCTGGCAGCACCAAATGAAGAAAGCAGGGTAGACAAGTCAGTGGCCAGGAAGGCCCAGCCCTGGGGCCTGAGAGTGGCTTGGTCAGAGAGAGCCTTCGTGCCTCCGAGCTCCTTGGGGAAGGTATCTATCTTAGCTTACCCTTCCGTCTCAATTTTCAACACTACTATATGCCAGACCCTGTGCAGCACACTGAGGTCACCTCCAGCATCCTTCAAACAACCTCTTCAGCTCACCTAGACTGACTGAAGGCAGGGTGGCTGGGTAGTACCCTTTTCTGGGCAGAATTCCTGTGAATATGGAATAGGAAAGCTCTGTGGGCTCCACTGCTCTGCAGTCAGGACAGCTTTTGTGGTGGCCTAAGGTGATTGCACACACCAGGCAGGCAACCTTGGGGCAGGGAGCTTCGGGAAGAGTCCATCTTCCCTTCCTTACTCCCCCCTCTCCCTCCTGCTCATTAGCGTTTCCTGGGGCCTGGTCATTTGCTCTTCAGGTTAAATTTTTCCTTTCTTCTGCAGGGTTCTTCTTCTTCTTCTTTTTTTTTTTTTTTACTATAACTAAATCACAGACTTGCTTTGATTTTATCAGTTTTTCCACTAGTGCCCCTTTTCTATTCAAGGATACCACTTTGCATTTATTCATATATATATATATATGTTTTAGATTGAAGAAGTTTGTGTGTTCTTATTCCATTTTCCCCCCATCTGCCTGTGTGGAATTTGTACAATCCACTTAATATTCTTTGAGTGGTTATCCTTGAAATTTTGCCATGCATATTTAATTTAACAAAGTATAAGTTTAAACAATATCTCAATCCACCTCTGGAATACTAAAAAAAACCCATAGAATTCTTTAACTATAAATAGCCTCTCTTCTAACTTACATGCTTCTGTTGTTCAGTATTTCATCAATCTTTCTTTAAACTGCACAAAATAGAAATTATTATTTTACGCAGGCAGTGTTTGTTTTCATTTATATACATTTTCACTATTTTGTTGTTGTTGTTCACCATTCCCTCTTAAATCTCAGACTGTCTTTTGGGGTTATTTTCTTTCTGAATTACATTCTTTGTAAGTTCCTTTAGTGCAGGTCTCTTGCTGTTTGTCTTACCTTGGGTTCCCAAGAAAGCAGAGCTTGACATAAAAGCTTCTGCGCTGCTATGTTGTTTAGGAGCTCGGTCCCAGGGAGTTAGAAATGGGGATGTGGGAGGGCGGGCAAGGCATGGGTCTGTTGGCTTCCTTTAAAATTGCAGATATCACCATGAGAGGTAATAGATTAACTCCCTGATCTTAAAAAGAATGTATTTTACCAGATACTTCCTGCCCAAGGGGAGAGATGGAGACACAGGAGTTCTCTGCTTGCAGGGAGTGATGATAATGAAAGGGGAACCAAAACCAAACCCGTTTCCTTCCAGTTAATTCTGACCCAAGCAGCCCTATAGGACAGAGTAGAATTGCCCCATGGGGTTTCCAACGCTGTAATCTTAATGCAAGCAGGGTGCCATATCTTTCTCCTGCTGAGTCAATGTTAGGTTTAAACCCACCGACTTTTCAGTTAGCCTCCGAGGGCTGAACCACCGTGCCACCAGGGCTCCTTAATGAAAGATGCAGGGGGTGCAAAGAGAGACCCCTACATCGTGTGTGCCGAACACCTGGCTTCTAGTATGATTTCTGCTCCTCTATCCTGTGCCCTTGTACTAACCTCCCCTCCCCGCAAGCTGGGCCTCAGTTTCTCCTCTGTAAAACAAGAAAAAGGGGAAGACTCTGTACCAGATGGACTGACACAGTGGCTGCAAAGATGGGCTCAAACACAGCAAAGATTGTGAGGATGGCGCAGGACCCAGCAGTGTTTCGTTCCGTTGTGCATGGGGTCGCCATGAGTCAGAACCGGCTCGAGCGCACCTAACAACAAGATGAGAAGGTTGGGCAATGGGCAGGGGGATGGGATGTCGAGTTCCCACCAGCACCCTTGTTTCCTGGGTTTCCACTCGCAGGTTTCCGAGAGAGCGCCTTCGCCTACGCCATTGCGGCAGCCGGCGTGGTCCACGCGGTGTCCAACGCGTGCGCCCTGGGCAAACTGCGGGCATGTGGCTGCGACGCTGCGCGGCGCGGGGACGAGGAGGCCTTCCGCAGGAAGCTGCACCGCCTGCAGCTGGACGCACTGCAGCGCGGGAAGGGCCTAAGCCACGGGGTCCCGGAGCACCCGGCCCTGCCCCCTGCCAACCCTGGCCTGCAGGACTCCTGGGAATGGGGTGGCTGCAGCCCCGACGTGGGCTTCGGGGAACGCTTCTCTAAGGACTTTCTGGACTCCCGGGAGCCCCACAAAGACATCCATGCCCGCATGAGGCTCCACAACAACAGAGTCGGGAGGCAGGTGAGAGCCCCGCCCCCTGAGCCAGTCCCAAATCCCTCTGCCTAGGACCCGCCCCTCTCCCAAACCTACCTTTCCTCCAGGGACCACACTGCTCCCCCCCATCTCAACTCCTTTTTCATTGCGCCCTCCCCAATAAGTCAGTCAACATGCCTTGATTGCCTACTGTGTGCCAGGCACTGTACCAGGCCTGGGGAATGCAGAGCTGACATGACCCTTGCCCTGGGTTAGTCAGGTTGCCATCCGTGCATCCTTCCATCCACTGGCTGGCCAGCCTGCTTCTCCCATCCGCCCTGCGTAATAAATGCAGGGGAGGCTGGGCTGGCAACCCGGACCCCAGGGGCCTAGACCTAGCTCTGCCACTCTCTCAGGGCCTCAGTCTCCTCCCCTATAAAGGGAGAAGATTGAATTAGATCCTCTTAAGGTCCCCCAAGCTCTATTGTTCTATCATTCTGTGCTCTCGTCTGCTGCCGTCTCCTTTCCCAGCTTTTCTGTGGAGTCTCAGAAGGAGGGATTCCTGCACTGTGTGGGAGTGGAGGTTCCCAGGGACCCCTGTGTTACTGTGCTGTGGTTGCCTTCCTTCCTTCTCCCCTGCCCTCACCTGGGAGAAAACAAAAACAAGGAAAGTAATAATAGCCTGCATTTATTGAGTGCTTACTATATGCCAGGACACCCTGGTGGCATAGTGGTTAAGAGCTACAGCTGCTAACCAAAAGGTCGGCAGTTCGAATGCACCAGGTGCTCCTTGGAAACTCTATGGGGCAGTTCTACTCTGTCTTATATGGTTGCTATGAGTTGGAATCCACTCGATGGCAGTGGGACTATATGCCAGGCATATATGAGCACTTTGCTACATAAAATATCAGCCATTTAATCCTTACAACTAACCCTTGAGGTGGGTACTATCAGCCTCTTGTTAAGACATGGAAATGGAGGCACAGACAGATTACGAAGCTTGCCCAAGGTGATGCAGATAATAAGAAAGTGGTAGAGGCGGGATGCATCATCAGGCTCTGAGCCCGTGCTCTTTTGCTTTCCAGGGGAGGCTCTGCACCTGTGCACACATAGTCCACATTGTGTGGAGTCTACTGTGATGCCCCCACTGGCCCTCATGGTAGTCAGTGCTCTCCTCGCCTGGCAATTCGGCATTATCCTCATCCTCTTAGCCCTGCCCAGCCAGCTCAGGCCTTGTTCCTGTCCTCCTCCCACTTGGGCTGGTACCTTCTTCTCCATCTCCCTCCCCTTTCTCTGGACTCTCAGCCCAGGTGTCTCACTTTCTGCCTCCACTAGGCTCTGAGATGGTTCAGCTCTTCCATCCTGACAGAGACAAGGTAAACTGAGGCACACCCACCTTCAGATCACGGCCTTCTCCCATCCACCCCTGCCCAGTTCATGTAGCCTTTTTTCCCAAGCTTCAAGACAATCCCAGCCCATACCAACAGTGCCGCCTCTTCCTCCTCGTTAAACTGGTTAATTAATGGCTGCTGCCTGTGGGAAGCAGATGTTCTGGAGCTGCTGGCCAGGGGAGGCATGGGGCTGGTTCCCACATGGTGCTGACACCACAGGCTGCCCAGACAAGCTGCGGGAGCCCTTTAAGACTTGGAGGGTTAAATCTTTCTCTGTAGGGGTTGCCCAGATTTGAGGGGCCTGGATGATTGCTCTCCTTGTCTGAGGGTCTGCTTTTGGAGTGAAGTGGGGGAGAGGTCAACCTCCTACAGTGGGTCTCTGGTGAGGATAATGCCAAGGGGCTCTTTGGGAGGAGACTCTAGGGCAGGCTGAGAACTGGTAGGGGGCAGGGATTGTGTTCTCATAACTGCCTCCGTTGGAAATTGGAACCTCTCTCTCCTTTGGCCTGGGAAACCCACTCTTTGGGTTCCACTCCAGTTCTGCATTCAGGTAGAGCCTTGGGCCCTGCCAGTGCTCACTGTTCCTGGGAGGGACTGTTGTACTCAGCAGAGAGCAAAATAAGTCCCAGCTACAGCTAGCATAATGGGAGTGTCTCCCCAGCAGACCCCTGTTCCCTCTCCTTAGGCTCCCTGCAAAGGGCTGCAGGACCCATAGAGAAATAGGGCTTTCTCAGACTCACTGCAACCTTGCTCACAGCCTGGAGCTAGGCCAGAGGCTTTGGGGCTGGGATGTAGTGGGGCTGGCACCCCCCTGCTCCTGCCCCTGCCAGAGGGATGGAAGGAGAGGGACTTTCCCTGAGGATCTGGGATCCCCCCTCAGGAAGCAAGAGAGGACTTGGGTGGCAGGGGAGAGCCTCCAGCCCCAGGGGCCTCCTGCAGCTGCTGGTAGGACGGGGCGGGGGGGGTGGGGCGGCCAGGAAGGAGGGAATTCCCCCAGGGCCTGGCCTGGTGGGAGGTGGATAGGAGCGCAGCAGAAGAGCCGGCAGATGAGTCTGCCTCCTGACGTCCGGCTCAGGAGCAGTGTGTCCCCCGCTTCTGTCTCTGTCAATGGGAGTTGGTGTCAAAAGCCTTGGAGATTGCCGCAGGCTAGTCTCAGCGTAGGGACGAGGGTAATAGGGCTGGCGGCCGGCACCACGCTTCACTGTGTCCCCCTCCGCAGGCGGTGATGGAGAATATGCGTCGGAAGTGCAAGTGCCACGGCACCTCAGGCAGCTGCCAGCTCAAGACGTGCTGGCAGGTGACGCCGGAGTTCCGCGCGGTGGGGGCGCTGCTGCGCAGCCGCTTCCACCGCGCCACGCTTATCCGGCCGCACAACCGCAACAGCGGCCAGCTGGAGCCGGGCCTCGCGGGGGTCCCCTCGCCCGCCCCGGGCGCCCCGGGCCCACGCCGCCGCGCCAGCTCCGCCGACCTGGTCTACTTCGAGAAGTCGCCTGACTTCTGCGAGCACGACCCGCGCCTGGACTCGGCGGGCACCGTGGGCCGCCTGTGCAACAAGAGCAGCACCGGCCCCGACGGCTGCGGCAGCATGTGCTGCGGCCGCGGCCACAATATCCTGCGCCAGACGCGCAGCGAGCGCTGCCACTGCCGCTTCCACTGGTGCTGCTTCGTGGTCTGCGAGGAGTGCCGCATCACCGAGTGGGTCAGCGTCTGCAAGTGAGCGCCCGGGCCCCCGGGGCCTGGCCCCCGGCGCCTGGCGCTCTCGGCCGGGCAGGGTCGCCTTGGCTCCTAGGACGGGAGAAGGTTGGACCACATGATCCTCTAAGAACCTCCCAGCTCTGAGGCTTATCAAGCCTGCAATCACAGGATAGTCCAGGCCCATCTGGACCCCACAAATCACTTCTGTGGGCTCCGGGACCGATCCGCCTCTCCCTCCCTGCCCCGAGTTCACACAGCTCAACTGGGCTGGGGATTGCCCCACCTCCTAGGGCCAGTGTCCAAAAGGCAGTCCCTGGGTCTGTCTCCTTCCATCTCATTACCCCTTCCCTTGTAGTAGGAGGGGATGGAAACTGTCGGGCAGCAGCGGGAGGAGGGTTAAAGAGAAGAAATGGACACAGCTGAGCTGAAGTAATTCTATAAAGGCCCCAGACATCCTCCCCCAAAGGCCTCTGCCCCTCCTTATTCGTTTAACAAATATTTATTTTGCACTCTGTGGCCTGGCGCTCTGTGGGGGATGAGGGGCTCTGGAGATACAGATGTGAGTAAAAGAGACACAGCACCTGCCCTCTTGGAGTTTACATTCTAGCTAGGGGAGATGAATAAACAAGTAAATACACAAAAAAGTTAAGATTATGTGCTGTGTGCATTTAGAAAATTAAGCAAGGTGCTGGGCATAGAGTGATTTGTGGGGAGTGGGGGCCCTTTAGACAAAGCCACTGGTCAGGGAAGGTCACTCGGAGTGACACTTGTGCTGAGACTTCCTGAGGAGAAGGAGGGCCACACAGATATTGAGCATGAGGGATTTGCAGGTAGAAGCTATGCAGTTGCTTCTGAGGGGGAGAAGCTCTCTGCCTGTTGGAACAGTAGCGAAGAGGCCAGTGTGATCAATCCCAGTGTGGAGATTAAGGCACAGATTAGCAGGAGAGGCGCTCAGAGGGTGGGCGGGTGGGGGAGGGCTGCGTCATGTGTCCTTCTTGGCCAGGGTCAGGAGATAGGGACTTTCAGAGGGTCTTAAGTCAGAGAGTGTCACGGTCTGACTTCTATGTGGAGAAGATTTCTCTGACTGCTATATGGGGAACTGGCTGAAGGGGGACAAGGTGACAGCAGGGAGGCCAGTTAGGAGGCTACAGCCATCTTCCAAGCCAGAGATGGGGCCTGGACTAGGCCAGAGGTGGTGGGTTCATGGAGAAGGGGCTGGATCTGGAGCCACTCAGTGCCAGAGCTCTGGCCGCCTGCCTTGTGCCTGAGCCCTCTGCCACAAGCCAGGATGAGTGGAGGTGCCCAGCAGCGCCCGTCAGCAGATACAGGAGGCACTCTGAGAGGAGTAATCCTGGGCAAGACCCAGCTCAGCCAGCCCAGCGCCCCAGGGAGCAGGTGGGGCCAGGAGGTGTGGCAGGGAGGAGGAGGGTGGAGGAGGGCCGGGAGACTTACTGTCTGGATTCTGGTCTCTGGGAGTCCAGGCAGGGGAGGGGGGTGTAAACCAAGGCTGGGGTTGGTGTGGAGGAGGCTCCTTCTTGAGCCTCTTGTGCCCCCAGCTCTCCAGCTCAGCATGCCCCTTGTCAGGTCAATAAGCCCCTCACCCCTATGAGGGCTGTGCTGAGCTGGCACTTTGGGTTCAGTGTTGTACTGTCCTTGGCTTTCAGAGCTGATGTTTTCCTGGAATAGACCTTCAAGGAGGAGGGCTGTGGGAAGTAAGGCAGAGTCAGGAGCTCAGGAGAACAGTAACTTCATCCAGGCCTTCTGCTGTTTGAAGCTGGGGATCCTGCTCCTGCCTCAGTTTACCTCAAACTGGCATCCCTTCTTTGATGAGCCGGACAGAGGTGAAGTTCTTATTTCTTTTCCTAATTACCAGCCTGCACAATACCCCATATTGCCCTCCTCCTGCCCCGTGTTTCCCTACTCCTTGGTAGGGCTGGGAAGGAAAGAAAGGACCCTGTCATGGTAATGTGCCCTGTAGCCCCACCAGCTGGGAGATTTGCCCCGCCTAACTTGTGCTCAGCTCCCTCCCTCCAATTGCCTGCATCCCAGTAGCTCCCAGACAGGGGCTTGCCTAAAGCAGCAGGGTCCCCAAATGCTCAACTCTGCTGCCTTTGTGGAGGACGGTGTTTCTCTCCCATTCCCTGTGGGCAGGCATTGAGAGTCCCTCAGGAGGAGGGGTAAGCAGGAGCAGCCAGACACACCTGCCTCATTCCTTTCCTCTTGTTCACCCAGGAGAGAGCCATGGGGGCTGGGTTCCCAGGGAGCAGGAAAAGGCTGGAGGAATGGAGGCCTGGAAGGGAGGGCACTCTCACCTAGCAGTGTCCAGCGCATTGAGCCTTGGCCTCACCCTCCTCTGCCTTCCAGGCATAAGGAAGACACAGCTGGGGGAGGGAAGGCTGAAGATGAGATGCAGGCTCAGGGTTGGGATAATGAGGTAGGAGCAACAACCCTGAAGAGCATGCTGTCTCTAGAGGAAGGGGTGGGTGTTGGGGTGGGGCAGGGGCTGGACACTGGGCTGTGGGGAAGAGGACGAGTAATACTGAGTCAAATCATGGTGACCTGATATATGCTACCCTGATCTGTTAAGGAGCCTTGGTGGTGCAGTGGTTAAGCTCTAGACCGCTAGCCTAAAGGTTGGCCGTTTGAACACCAGCTGCTCCACAGGGGAAACATGTGGCAGTCTGCTTCTGTAAAGATTACAGCCTTAGAAACCCTATGGGCAGTTCCACTGTGTCCTACTATGAGTTGGAATCGGCTCAACTACAACGGCTTTGGCTTTTGTTTGGACCTGTCAGGGAGGAGAGGGAAGGTTGGGGAAGGAACAAATGGCGTGTTGCCCTTCCCCCATCCTCTCTGTGGGCTGGAAGCTGACTAGAGTCCTGGGGCCAAAGCTGGACCCCATAACTGAAAAGGGGAGTGTGGGACTTGGTGAAGGCCTGAAAGGGAGATGTGGAGGTGATGCGGGGTAGGATAATAGAGCCCAAGAGGCCCTGGGCTTAAGCATACCCACCAAGGGGTGAGGCAGGAATCAACGTGCTGATCAGAAATAGGCAAAAGGGGCTGATATAAAATGGGAGCCTGGAGGGCAGATGGGAGGAAGAACTCACTAACAGCTGGGGAAGGCCAGAGGTGACATTTGGAAATGGGACCAGAAGGTGGCCAGAGATTGCCCAGAGGAGAGCCTCCCCCTTCCCCCCCAAACACCCCTCAACTGATGGACCCTGAGTAGAGGATGAAAATACAGTATGGTCTACGGGTGTCTAGATGGTTCCAAAGGGAGGAATGGCGGCAGGCAGCAGAGAAGGAGGGTGGTGGACAAGTGCAGGCAGGGTGGGGCTAAAGCTCAAGGAGAGGCAGCCAGGCTGGGGGTCAGAAGAAGGCACCCTGCTTTTCAGTCGCCCCAGGTCCCAGAGTAGGAAAAAAGAGGAGGGGAGAGGTGTTCAAAGGTAGAGGCCCGACAGCCCCGATGGGTGAGAAGCAGGGTCAGGGACACCAACCCACATCTCCCGCAATCAATGTGCCCCAGCTAGCCCCCTGGCAGGGGGCCTTCCACATTGGATCTTGGCCAGGCCCTACTTGCTGCCCCCCCCCTTTCCTCTCCCCCCTTCTCATGTGGTTGCCGGCAGCTGCCTGCGGTCGCCCCAGCTCCTGCGCTCAAGGCACGGGGACTTTCCAACAGGGGAAAAAATGACTTAATGAGAGTGGGAGCCGGGGGCGGGAGGGACAGGTCCCTGTAATCACCGCTCCGCTGTGGGGCCTGCGCGCCTCCGGGCCCTTCCCTCGCTTCCTGCTGCCAGTGCCCCCCTTGGGTTCTGCTGGGGGAGGGTGGACGGGCTGGCGACAGGGGGATCCCCTTTTCTGGTTCCAGGCTCCTGGGGCCCTCTGCCGCCTATGCTCCCTAGGCTCCCAGTGCGTGAAAGCCGAGATACCCATCATCCCTCTCTGGACCTTGCCTTGAAGTTGGAGGAGGACTCCCCCTGGAGCCAGGGTCCCTTGCTGGTGGATTTGGGGGAGGGGGATCATGAGGAGAGCCCATTGCCACTTGGCGGCTGCGCACTTCGCAACGCCCCCGGTTTCTGTAGCAACCGGAGCAGCCGAGGTGTGTCCGCAGGGCTGCGAGGCGTCCGCCCCCCCCTTTCCTAGCCGCGGGGAGGGCCAGGCCAGGCCGCTGCGGTGCGCGGGGGTGGGGGTGTGCCTTTGCCATGGCAAGGGTGCGCTAGGAGGGCACATTCTTCCTCAGGGTGGGAGCGCCCTGGGGATACGAGAAGGGGGGGTAACGGGGGCGGCAAAAACGGGAGCGGAGAGATGCCGGTCAGAACGAAGGAGGAGTCTTGGACAAGACCAACCAGGGCTTCTAGAGTTGGGGTGGGGAGCTTGGAATCTTCACCCCCCCCTCCCCAGCTCTCCAGAGACATCCGGCTCCACCCCTCTACTCTCTCAGGAGTTCAACACCCCCCTCCCCCAAGTCTCCGCGGAAGGGACCTCGGGCTACCGACCTGAAGGCCTTTGGGCTCCTTCCGAGGCTGGGCCCACCAACCTAAGGGCTGGTCCCCTTCCCCCCAGCAGAGCCGCAACCCAAACTGCGGCCCAAAGCCCTGCAATTAAGCCCCTCGTCTGCCCCTGCGCCGCCCGCGGGCCCGCGGGTCCTCCCTCCAGGCCCGCCAGCACCGCCAATTAGAGCCGCGCAGCAGCTGATTACCCGAGGTCCGGGGAGCGGTCGGGTGGAGGCCGCGGGCGGGTCAAGGGGGCGGGGTCCCCAGGGTTGTCCCCGGCCCCCAGGGCCCTTAATCGGAGCTTCGGTCTGCGGCCTTCTAGCCCAACTTCTTTGCACCAGGCAATATGAGGAGGAGGGGTCTGCTCAGTGACCCGTCCTGCTGTGCCTCAGCTTCTCTCTTCTCGAGTGCATCTCGCAATCAGGACAGAAAGGCGCAGGGAGGATTTGTGTGTCGTGTTGGAGCGTTTGGAGTTGAGGGCTGGTTATTCAAGAAGTGGGGCCCTCAAGGCCGGCTCTTTCCTAACGCAGCCGCCCGCTTGGGTCCCTCCTGGCCCGATGGACCCGGCTGAGTCTTGCTGAGCCAGCCCCAGGGCTGCTGTCAGCCCGTACCTCACTTTTGTGGGTATTACAAAAGGGTACCCCTCTGGGCGGGTGGCTCCCCCTCTTCTACCCCACAAGGAAAGGCAATTCGGGAGCCCGCAGAGCAGCGAAGGTGGGGTGTTCTGCCATCACTATTGCCCCCTGCATCCCTTCTTCGCTCTCCCCCCTCCTGCGGGTCTGCGAGGGCTCGCGTAGAGCTTCGCCCCTACCGCGGTCCAGCTGCTTACATCTGGCTGGCAGCTGGGAGCCGCCCACTGCGAACTGCTGGGAACGCAGCGCCCTCTGCTGATTCGAAGCGGCGGCGCACCAGCTTTCGGGCCTGGACCGCCCGCCGCCGCCACCACTGGCCTTGGGTCTCCCTGCCGCTGGATGGGTCTAGGGTTCCACCTACTTGGTGCTCCTTGGCCTTGAGTTCCACTCGCTCTCTGCCTCGCGTGCCTCCCAAATCCGTCTCCATAGGTCCTTTGATCTCACATGCCGCGGCCTCGCTGACCGGCTTTTCCTCCGTCCCAGCGTGCTCAACTCTGTCCGGCGACCTAGTAGTCCCTAGCCTCCCGGTCCGGGCTTCATCGGCAGGTTCTGCGGCGCCATCTTTCGGCAACCAAAGGAAAAGTCTGAAAATAGGAACGTGATTCCATAAATCATGGCCCATCTGCTCAGTGGAATTCCTCGAATCGTCCTTAAAAATGAGGCGGTTGAAGTATATTTAGTGGCTGGAACATGTTTGCTCTATAATGGGGGAGGAGCGCATGATGCAAAGTAGCACAGGGCAAGATCCCTCTTTTTTTTTGTAAAAAAATTTATATAAATGTGATTTGCATTTAAAAAGTCTAGAATAGGCACTAAAATGCTAACAGAAATTATTTTTGAAAGTGGGATTATAGGTGGTTTAAGGAGCTCTGGTGGCACAACGGTTAAGCACTTGTTACTAACCTGAAAGGTAGGTGGTTCGAACCACCTAGCCGCTAAGCAGAAGAAAAGACCTGGGGGTCTCCTCCTGGCTACCTGAATCTGTAAAGATTACAGCCTAGAAAACCCTGTGGGGGCGATTGTACTCTGTCAAATGGGGTCACAGTGAGTTAAGTTGTCCTGGTCAGCACCTAGGGACAACAAATTTTGTTCTCTTTATCTGCATTTTAAATTTGTGTGTAATGAACATGTGTTGCTTGGGCACAATAGTAATTCTATAGACAGAATATTTTGACCCAAAATGTGGGCATCTAATAATATTGGAATTATACTAATTTTTAGAAAGAGCCCTTTTAAAACTAGGCCTGACCTACTTTGACCTGGCCTCCAGACAAGAGCTAAAATGATTCTGTCACTCAAGTTTTCTTCATGAAAATAGTAAAGGTTTGTAGCAAGAGTAGGTCTCTAACCTGTGAGCCTTAGGGTTCAGGGAAGCCAAGAAGTTGCTATAAAACCCATTGCCATCAAGTCAATTCCGACTCGCAGCGATCCTGCAGGACAGAGGAATTGTTAGAAGGGTCCTCAAATCCACATGCACGTTCAGTATTGTTTGTGAACAGAGTAACTGATTTATTTTATACTGTGCATTACATATGTATAAAGATGCTGCCATGGTTAACAATATCAAAATTTATTTTTTAAAGTTTAACTCAGTCTTCTGACTTCGTCCTCTCTGATTTCTTTGCAACACTGCAGGTCCTTAACTGCCCCCTCCATAAATATCTGTACTGCATTGACGTACGTGGCAGACGTTGTGCTGTCTGGTCCCCCTTTCTCCGCTGCCTCAGGGATTTCATTCGCTCTTTCCTTCTCTTTTTCTTTTTAAAATAATTTAAGAGAAACAGAAATGTTACAATAGTACAAAGAACTTTCATGCTCTCTGAACCACTTGAGAATGAGGATGTCCCATCCTCCTGTAATATTTTAGTGGCTATTCCCTCCAAATAAGGACATTCTTCTACCTATAGGTGATCAAAATCAAGAGATCCCATCTAACTCCCTACTGAACGTTCATCAATTGGCCCAGCGATGTCCTTTGTAACAAAAGGGTCTAGCCCAGAATTATTCATTGCATTTATAAATGCCCTTTATCATGTTGAGGAATTTTATCGTTTAGTTATCACGCCCTTTTAGTCTCTTTCGTTCTGAGAAAGTTCTCAAGTCTTAGTGACTGGAACAATTTGGAAGACTACAGACCAGTTATATTGTAGAACGTTCCTCAATTTGGGTTTGTAATTGTTGTTTCCTCATGATTAGACTGAGGTTATGGATCATTGGCAGCAATATTACAGGTGTGAGTGTTTTACTCATTGTCTCGTTCTCTGTTTTGATGCTCGAAACTTCCCAGGTTTGGCTAGCTCCTAAACTGGCTTCTGTCCCCATAATTCTTTGAGTCTTCCTTACTTTCTGGCACGACAAGGTGTTCCAGGATCATCTTGTACCTTCTCTACCCCAGCCCTGAAATCAGCCATTTCTCCAAGAACCTTTATTTCTTTTATTGAAGAATGGTATTTAGAAGTCAATACCATTGGGAGCCAAGTGTGCTCATTACTCCTGGGTGTCACTGTTCCTCGGTCTGTCAGTGGAATGTGCTAAGGAATATGTGTACATTTATACACCCACATTTACATACCTGTTTGTCTATCTAGAAAACCATGAACTGACACTGATGCCTTCAATTCCGATCCAAGACTGCAGGGTTTATTCTGGTTTTCTCCCTTTCAATATTTGTAACTTCCTTCTCTGTTCTTATTGGATTAATCCCTTTGTAAGTAACTAACCTCCCATTAAGGAGCCTTGGTTGAACAATGGTTAAGCAGTGGGCTGCTAATTGAAAGGCCAGTGGTTCAACCCACCAGTGACTCTGCAGGAGAAAGGTGTGGCAGTCTACTCCCATAAGATTACAGCCTAGGAAACCCTGCAGGGCAGCTCTGCTCTGTCATATACGGTCACTACGAGTCAAAACTGATTTGACAGCACACAACGACAATCTCTCATTGCTGCTGCTGCTCCACACCCTTCCTCCTTGCAACCACTTTTAGCCTCTGATAACCTGTGATAGGCCCCACATGGACACCTTATCTTTCTTGGTTCTACCTTATGGCTTTTGAGATGAATTTTCAGGAAGAAAGGCAGGCAGAAAGGCAGGAAACAATTCCACTTGTTCTTGAAGCTTTAGATCTACTTCTCAATTTTCTCTGTCTCAGTAAATGGCAGTTACTTCTCCAGCTATTCCAGTCAAAATCCCTGGAGTCATCTGACTCCTTTATTTCTCCCACACCTCACATTCAGTCCACCAGCAGATCTGGTTGGCCCCCCCTCAGTTTATATCTAAAATGTGCTCATGTTTAACCACCTCCATTGTTATCTTCCTGGACCATCCAAGCCACCACTGTCTGTCTTGAACGACTGCAATTGTCTCTTAATAGGTCTCCCTGCTTCTTCCTTCACACTGCCCTCCAGTCTATTCTATATGTATCAGCCAGAGTGATCTTTTTAAAGTATTAGTCACGTAGTATACCTTCACTGCTCAGAATCCCCCAGGCACTTCCTATCTCACTCAGAACAAGAGCCAAAGTACTTCCAGTGACTTATAAGCCCTACAAGATCTAGAGCCCTGATACCTTCTTCACTTCATCTCTTACTACTCTCTCCATCATCCATTTGCTTCAGCCATACTGGCCTCCTGGCGGTTCTTTGAATGTACCAAACACTGTCCTGCCTCAGGGCCTTTACACTAGTTATCCCTTCTACCTGAAATAGGTTTCCCCAGATAACCATATGGATGTTGCCTGTTTCATTCAGTATTTCAATCAAATATCTTCTCACAAGAGAGGCCTTTGCAGAATATCCTATCTAAAACAACAAACCTCCTATTACCTTTACTTTCCTTTATTTTTCTTTATAGTTCACATCACATATTTGACATATTTGCGTATTTGTTTACCGTCTACCTGTCCATACTACAATGGAAGCTCCATGAGGACTGGGACTCTCTTTTGGTTTTTGTTGTATTTCTTTTTTTGTAATTCTTATTGTGCTTTAAGTGAAAGTTTACAAATCAAGTCAGTCTCTCACACAGAAACTTATATACACCTTGCTACCTACTCCCAATTACTCTCCCCCAATGAGACAGACCGCTCTGTCCCTCCACTCTCTCTTTTCATGTCCATTTTGCCAGCTTCTAACCCCCTCTACCCTCTCATCTCCCCTCCAGGCAGGAGATGGCAACATAGTCTCATGTGTCCACCTGATCCAAGAAGCTCACTCCTCACCAGCATCCCTCTCCAACCCATTGTCCAGTCCAATCCATGTCCGAAGAGTTGGCTTTGGGAATGGTTCCTGTCCCGGGCCAACAGAAGGTCTGGGGGCCATGACCACTGGGGTTCTTCTAGTCTTAGTCAGACCATTAAGTCTGGTCTTTTTATGAGATTTTTTTTTTTTCCCACTGCTCTCCTGCTCCCTCAGGGGTTCTCTGTTGTGTTCCCTGTTAGGGCAGTCATCAGTTGTAGCCGGGCACCATATAGTTCTTCTGGTCTCAGGATGATGTAATCTCAGGCCCTTTCTGTCTCTTGGGCTCATAATTACCTTGTGTCCTTGGTGTTCATTCTCCTTTGATCCAGGTGGGTTGAGACTCATTGAAGCATCTTAGATGGCCGCTTTTTGTTGTATTTCTAATGCCAAGAATATTACTGAGTAGGCACTCAGTAAATATGAGTGAATGAATGAATGTCTATGAGAATGATTACCGGTCTCTGTCTTCAGACCTAGCCTTCCTTCCTAGGATCTTTCTTTAAGTTCCAGTTGCAGGCTAGACATGTTTTACACCGCAAACTAAAGCTTTATAATGTAGATTATCTTATATATTATTTGTTAATTTGAGGACCAGAACTTTGTTTTATTCACTGCTGTATTCTCAGTGCCTAGCACAGCCCCTGGCATAGAGCAGGTATTTAATATTTGTTAAATAAATGAATCATCTTCCTCTCTAAACCAATTCTCCCTGACTTGCCTGTTTCTCTTTGCAACACCATTATTTTCCTAGTTACCAAGGCCAAAGTGTTAAAAAGCAAAGATGTCACTTTAAGGACTAAGGCGCGCCTGACCCAAATTGCCTCATATGCATGTGAAAGCTGGACAATGAATAAGGAAGACCCAAGAAGAACTGATGCCTTTGAATTATGGTGTTGGTGAAGAATATTGAATATATTGTGGACTGCCAAAAGAACAAACAAATCTGTCTTGGAAGATGTACAGCCAGAATGCTCCTTAGAGGCAAGGATGGGAGACTTTGTCTCACATACTTTGGACATGTTATCAGAAGGAACCAGTCCCTGAAGAAGGACATTATGATTGGTAAAGTAGAGGGTCAGTGAAAAAGAGGAAAACCTCAATGAGATGGATTGACACAGTGACTGAAACAATGGGCTCAAGCATAACAACAATTGTAAGGATGGCACGGGACTGGGCAGTGTTTTGTTCTTTTATACACAGGGTCACTATGAGTTGAAACCAACACGATGCACCTAACAACAACAAGGCTCAAAACTCCTGTCAACTTGGACCCTTCTCTCTCTCTCTCTTCTCATTTCCGTATTCAATCAGTGGCCAAGATCTGCCCTTTCTTCTACTTCAAATCCCAATGTCACTACACACCACACGTCACAATGGCCTTCCAACTGGCCTCTCTCATTTCTGTTTCTACCTCTTCAACCCATTTCTATCAGGTTTTTCTCTTTCTCTCCCATGAAGTGCTCTGATTATGTCATTTCCTCTGACCTCTGACTGAAGTTTTCAATAGGTCTTTGTACCAATCAGGGTTCTTAATCACAAACAACAGAAATGGACTCTGGCTCACTTAAGGAGAAGAGGAATTTACTGAAACAATATCAGGGAGCTCACAAAATTGACAGAAAGCCTCAAGAATCAGGCTCAGGAAACAGGCAGAAACCAAGAGAAGCTGGGCAGCCAGAACCGTAGCCAAGCAAAGCCCCAGGAGCAGCCTGATGGTTGCTGCCCCTGGGCTCTGGGGACCATCTCTGGCACAGCCACTACCTCCCTAAGCAATGGCTGTTGCTGCCTCTGGAATGAATTGTAAACAGTCCTCTGCTTCCTTGGGCCACTTACCGAAGATTCAGAGTCCTGAGTGGGAGCATTGATTTGGCCAAGTTGAGGTCACAGTTCTGTGACCTTCCTGCCAGGAGTCGACAGAACAAGTATCTGACTTCCCTCTGAGACTCCCACTAAGGAGGATCCCCCAGCATAGGAAGGGTGCTCAGACACTGGGAAGCTAAAGGCCTCAGTATGTGTCCCCATACAGGTTCCTGAGCATGTTAGGAGGGCATCCACCATCTGCAAACTATCATCTGCCCAGCTGAATGTAGTCAACCCACAGAACTGTGCGCAATAATAATAAACTACTACTTTAAGCCACTAAGTTTTGGGGTGGTTTGTTATACAGTAATAGAGAACCGAAACAGCCCCCTGTGATACATGTTTGCTCTCATTGGAATTTGTCCTACCCCCCAACTGTCCTGTGCAACTCAGTTACCCACGCATATCTGCACTTGTCAAAATCCCTCCAATGAGTGTGGCACAGTGCAAAGAGCCAGGCATTGAGGGGTGGGATGGGGTTGGATCCTAGCTTAGTCTCTCCCTACCCTTGTGAACTTGAGCAAAATAATTTCTCTAGACCTCAGTTTCTAGAAATAAATACACCTCTCTCGGGTGCTCGTTTGAGGACCAAACATAATATGTGTAAAGTATCAATGCATCTGGTCTATTTTAGTCTCATTAATGATAGCCTTTAGCAGACACCCAACCTTCTAGACCTGGCTCAAATGGCACCCCTGAGATCTAATTCTCTTCACTTATGGACTATATGGTTTTGGACAAATCCCTTAAACTTCTCTGAGGCCCGCCCTCTTCATATGTCACATGGGGTTGGTGATAGCATGTGTGTAGTGGGGCTTCTTGACTGGTCTAGAGCCAAGATCCAACTGGGCTGTCTCATGGTGGTAGGCAACACTGTTCTGTTGAGGCAGAACGTATCAAGCCCTTAAGCCACACCCCTTAATCTGCTAGGCTTTTGGAATATTTTGAAAGAGGAAGTGCACTATATCCACAATTGGGGTTCAGGCATGAACAGACATGTCTGGTAAACAGGGGGCCAGTGACGGAAGCCAGACTGCAGGGAGGAACAGCAGAGACCCCGAGAGCTCATCACCATTAGTAAGAAAGAGGTTTTGATGGTGGGGGAGGCGGCACACTGAACAGCAGTTAATACAGAGGGAGGAATGTTACTTGGAATGGTGTGAGACTGGGCATAACCATCTGGTAGCTCAGTGCATCCCCATTCCCGCCTCCTCCAGAGCCGTCCTGGTAGAGATGTAAAGATCTAGATATAATGGCAAGGAAAGGGGTCACCAGGAGAATAGGCAGCTCTGCTGTGGGAATCCCTTATGAAAAAGCTGAGAAGTTGCTTTCTAACCTAAGAGAGAAAGAGGCATACCAGGGGCTTTGGTGAGAAGGGGGAAATTGAACAGCAGCCCTGTCCACGTGGGAGGCAGCCCCACCAGGCTTCTTCTTGGACTGCCACTGAAGGTGAGGGGACATGGAGACCTGGAAAGCTACAGAAGAGCGCACACTATATGATTTCAGTCACATCCGGTATAAAAGCAGGCAAAACTAATTTATGCTATTAGAAGGTGGTGGTGTTAGCTGCTGTTGAGTTGATTCCGCCTTGTGACAATCCTATCTTACGGAGAAGAATTGCTCTATAGGGTTGTCTTGACTGTAATCTTACTGGAAGCATATTGCCAGGCCTTTCTTCTGTGGTGCTGCTGGGTGGGTTTGAGCCGCCAACCTTCAGGTTAGCAGTTGAGTGCAAACTGTTTGTGCCACCGAGGGACCTTGTTAGAAGGCAGGCCTGCAGGAGAAGTAGTGACTACAAGGAAAAGTAGGAGGGATTCTTGGCGGATGGTAATATCCTTTTTCTTCACACACGCACAACTGTCTGGGGGAAAGGAGAATGAACAGCTATTTACCACCTTAAGCCCTTTGAGGCAGTGCCACATTAGGAAGGGGGATAGAGATTAGTGGGCTGGAAGCAAGTACCAACTGGTCAGAGCTTATTTCATTTCTTCCTCCATTCATTCACTCATTTACTTATGGTTTATTAAGCACCATGTACACAATGAACAGTGTACCAGTAAGTGTACAAATTTGTAATAGCGGTAGCTTCCACTTATTAGGACCTTATTATGGAGTAGGCACTGAACATACACCCAACCCTCAAAATAAAACAAAAAAACCAAGCTCGCTGCTGTCAAGCTGATTCGGAGCAACCATATAGGGCATAGTAGAACTGCCCCACAGGGCTTCCAAGGAGGGGCTGGTGGATTCGAACTGCCGACCTTTTGGTTAGCATCCACACTCTTAACCCCTATGCCACCAGGGCTCCAACCCTCACAATAGGCTATGAAATATTATTATCCCCATCTATCAGTTGAAGAATGAGTATTACAAAGCTTAAGCAAGTTGCTCAAGGTCACACAGCAAAGGAAGTATCTGGATTTTCATACGAACCCGACTCTGTGTGAATCCAAAGCCCAGCGCTTTTCAGTGAGCTACAGCTGTCCTCCAGGAATCTAGGTTATTCCACTAGGGATGGAGGGACCTGTAGACAAATTGCTCTGCCACAGGAAAGAGGTCTTAAAGCTGGAGTCAAGGTGCCTGGGTCTGAGTTTTAGCCGCATCTTTTTCTGGACCCATGGCAGGTTCCTTCACTTTTTTGAGCCTCAGTTTCCCCATTTGTATAACGAGGATAAAAGTCACACCTTTTCCTCAGGGTTATTGTGGAAATTAAATAAGATGACGTGTGTACAACCCGGTGTCCGGCACCCAGTGAGAGCCAGAACGGTAGTTCTTAGTATTTCTTAGTATTTCTGAGTCCGTATCACTCATACCGACCTGACCAGAGCCACCATCAGGCATGGACACCGAGTTGTAGGTGGTTTCCCGCCTCCCGATCTGAACCTTTGGGACCAAGTGGACTTAAATAAACCGGTGGGCCTTAAGTGCTTTTTTCGTGCTGCTAGAAGGCGGACTGGGCGAAGAGTCCCCGTCCGAAACACCAACCACACCAGCCAGCTTCAGAAGACCCACTGCCTCAACTATCCTGGGTCAGCTGGGGGGAGGGCGGGAGGGACGCGAAGGTGTAGGTATCGCGAGACCTCGCAAAGACCAACGGGATCCAGGCCGGAAGTGAGGGGCGGGGCCGGCAGGGCTCCTCTTTTGAAATCTGAGACGAAGACCGGGCAGAAGGGAGGGCTAGGTTGGAGGCCGGCGCGTTTCCTACGGGTTGAGCCAGGGCCACAGGAAGGGGCGGTTGGGTTTTGGGGACCCCTGAGTTTGACTGGAAGAGGCCATAGCTTTATTCATTGGACAGCCCAGTGTGCCGGCCACGTGCTGTGATCAAGACTGACAGGGAAACTCTGCCTCTGCAGAGCTCAGCCCGGGCAGCTGCGCCTCCTTCCAAATGTGAATAACATCTCCTGTTGTCCTCAGCCTAAAGAGCTACAGGAGTGATTTAACCCCATGCTAATCAGACTTCAACTTCAGGGTCCTCACTTGCCCAGGCCTCTTCCATGGCCCTAGGATGGGCTCTCAGCAACATGTTTATGCAATTGTGTTTTTGTAAAATTGGCAAAACTAAGCTACCGATGGTGCTGAAGGAAGAAGTCCAAACTGCCCTGAAGGCATGGGCGGAAATATACTTGAGATGTTTCAACAAAGGATGCAACGCTGAAAGTGCTCACTTGTCTATGCCAAGAAATTTGGAAGGCAGCCACTTGGCCAACAGACCTGAACAGATCCATATTTGTGCCCATTCCAAAGAAAGACGATCCAACGGAATGCGGAAATTATTAAACAATATAATTAATATCACATGCAAATAAAATTATACTGAAGATAATTTAAAAATGGTTGCAGCGGTACCACAGGGAACTGCCCAAAATTCACACTGGATTCAGAAGAGGATGTGCAACAAGGGATATCACTGCTAATGTCAGATAGATCTTGCGTGAAATCAGAGAATACCAGAAAGATGTTTACCTGTGTTTTATTGACTATGCAAAGGCATTCGATTGTGTGGATAAAGTATTATAGATAACACTGGGATGTATGGGAATTACAGAACATTTAACTCTGCTCATGAGGAACCTGTACATAGACCAAAAGACAGTTGTTCAAACAGAACAAGAGGATACACCATGATTTAAAATCAGAGAAGGTGTGCACCAGGGTTGTATCCTTTTACCATATTTATTCAATCTGTATGCTGAGCAAATAAGCTGAGAAGCTGGACTATATGAAGAAGAACCAGACATCAGGATTAGAGGAAGACTCATTAAAACCTGCAATTTGCGGATGACACAACCTTGCTTACTGAAAGTGAAGAGGACTTGAAGCACTTACTGATGAGGATCAAAGACTACAGCCTTCAGTACAGATTACTCCTCAACATAAAGAAAAAAATTTTCACAACTCGACCAATAAGCAACATCATGATAAATGGAGAAAAGATTGAAGTTGTCAAGGATTTCATTTTACTTGGATCCACAATCAATGCCCATGGAAGCAGCAGTTAAGAAATCAAGCGATGTATTGCACTGGGCAGATCTGCTGCAAAAGACCTCTTTGAAGTGTTAAAAAAGAAAGATGTCACTTTGAGGGCTAAGGTGCACCTGACTCAAGCCATGGTATTTTCAGTCACCTCATATGCATGTGAAAGCTAGACAATGAATAAGGAAGACTGAAGAACAATTTATGCATTTGAATTATGGTGTTGGCAAATGTCTTAGTTATCTAGGGCTGCTATAACAGAAATACCACAAGTGGATGGCTTTAGCAAACAAAAATTTATTCTCTTACAGTTTAGGCACCTAGAAGTCCAAATTCACGGCACCAGCTCTAGGGGAAGGCTTTCTCTGTCTTTTGGCTCTGGGGGAAGGTTGTTGTCTCCTGTAAGCATCTGTGGACCTGGCGTTCCTTGGAGATCTCCACGTGTCTTGGCACCAATCTTCCTCTGGGTCTAGGGTGTTCTTAGATCAGAGACTCCAGGTATGAAGGACCTGACACACTCCCAGCCATTTTTTCTTAGTGGTTGTGAGCTCCATTTCTCCCTGCTCGCTTCTCTCTCCTTTCATCTCTTGTAAGATAAAAGGTGTTATAGGCCACACCTTGGGGAAAGTCCCCTTATATTGGATCAAGACAGCGGCCTGAGTAAGAGTGTTGCATCCCACCCTAATCCTCTTTAACACAACCTAATCTTGCCTCATTAACCATAGGCAGAGATTAGGATTTATAAAACATTGGACAGTTACATCAGATCATGAAATGGAGAACAGCCACACAATACTGGGAACTATGGCCTAGCCAAGTTGACATGTATTTTTGTTGGACACAATCCATGACATCTAAGAATATTGAATATACCATGGTCTGCTAGAAGGACAAACAAATCTGTCTTGGAAGAAGTACAGCCAGAATGCTCCTTAGAAGCGAGGATGGCGAGACTTTGTCTCATATACTTTGGACATGTTATCAGGACGGACCAGTCCCTGGAGGACATCATTCTTGGTAAAGAGGAGGGTCAGCAAAAAAGGAAGACTCCCAACAATGAGCTCAAACATAGCAACGATTGTGTGGATGGCATAGGACCAGACAGTGTTTTATTCCGTTGTACATAAGAACTGCTGTGAGTCAGAACTGACTCGATGTCACCTAACAACAACAAAGATACTTTAACCAAAATCTGTTAAAGACCACTGCCTCTTTCCACTGTGAGTTCCTCTACCTGGTGGCATTGAAGTGGCTACGGGCATTTTTAGGCATTTTGCAATAGGGAATACTTCTAATGAATTTGCAAAAAACAATAGCTCAAACGAGTTGTCATTGAATGAATGCATTTCAGCTTGTGGTGACCCCATGTGTTGCAGCTGAAGCAGATTCACAGACCTCTAGGGGGATTCTAACTGGAAACCTTTTGGTTAGTAGTGTGGGTTCAGCTGTTTAAACCACCTAGGGGACAGAAAGATTTTTAGTGGCAGTAGCTTCCATTTATTGAGAGCTTACTATGGAATAGGCACTGCACATACATCCAACCCAAACAATCAGCTATGAAGTATTATTATCCCCGTCTATCACTTGAAGAGTATGAGCCTCAGAAAGGTTAAGCAAGTTGCTCAAGGATCACTTTGGACTGCTTGAGTGTCGCAAATAGTTGAGTGCTATACTACTAACCAAAACGCTGGTGGTTCACATCCACCCAGAGGCACCTCAGAAGTAAGGCTTGGCAATCTGCTTCTGGAAGGCCACAGCCCTGAAATCCCTGTGGAGCAGTTCTACTCTGTACACACAGGGTTACCATGAGTTGGCATCCACTCAAAGGCAACTGACAAAAACAAGGACTTCTTTTGTGATTTAGTGAGATATATGGTTCAAGAATATCCTGAGGTTATTGCTAGTCTTCTCAGTGTAGGAATGGCTTCTAGGAATACCCCTAACCTCTGCTGTGCTGAATCACAAGTGTGGTGATCTGAAGGTGTCAGAGAACATTTGGCCCTAGGACATCCAGCACCAGAAGTATGAGGGAGTCACTGCCCCCAAAAATATGAGATTCCTTAAAATCTTCCAGGTCATAAAGAAAGTAAGCTTGATAGAGATGTTCCCAAATTTGACAACCATCTTAAAACAGTGACCTGGGAAACCGAGTCTTTTCTGCAGTAGCAGTAATAAAGAATAAATTTTGGTCACCCATGCGAGAGCAAAGGCTGAATGATCTTTCTATTCTCTTTATGGAAAATATTACAAACTTGTTGTCATTGAAGAGGCAATTAAAGGGCATGAAGTCAAAAAACGTAGTGAAAAAGTGTGTGGTGGTATGCCAGGCAGCTAATTGTTTTTTTATTGTGGTAAATCTATGTGTAACAAGACAGGCAGTTAATGTAAAAAAAAAAAAATTTTTTTTTTTTAAATTTCATGATGTTTATATTATCAGCTTTGAATATTCTAAAATTTATTGTAGTTTCTTTTCTCATGAATGTATTTTCACATTTGTACCCAATTTTGTATTTATAATTTTATATTCTTAGGGGAGTCCCATGACTTTCTATAAGCTTCAGTCCCCACAAAATCCTAGATCCGCAATACACAGCTGTCATTTCTTGTTGACAGCTCTGATCAGAGCAGAACATGTATTTGTTCTCTGAATTTTAGAGATGACCCAATAGAAGCCCAGAGGGGTGAAGTTGCTTGCCCATAGCTTTGCTACTGTTACTGGTGGAACTAGAACCCAACTCTTTTGGTTTTCCATTCAGACATTTAATTACACCAGGAGGCAAGTGCCCTATTCCAAAAACATTTCATCATCTTTAGTGAGTGGTCTTGAGTGTGTCTACTTGGCCTGTTTTTGGGTTCTGGGTTCTACACAGCTCAGATCAGAGACCTAGTAAAGCTAAAAGGGAACACTTTGTGTTTCTAAATTGTCCCCAGATCTCAGGTGGTGGTAGCCTACTCTGTGTCTTTCCACTCATTCTTCCCCCAGAGGTGAAAGAAGGCCAGCATGGGGGCCCTCCCTCCGTCAGGATGAGAAGTGTGGCATCCTTGAATAGAAACACAATCAACTGGTGAACATGCTGTGTGAATATGCATGGACACATGTCTTTTGTTATTTCTCAAGCCAAGTGTATTTCTGGTCTGTTTCCCTGGAGACTTGGAATAGTGAGAGGCCTTACCAAGTATAGAATGATTTTGCCAGCTTTACTTCCTTTCCAATTCCCAAAATCTGTCACCCCATCTCTCCACCTGGACTGACTTTACCCAAGGTTACTAGCAAATTCTTTGCTGCTAAATCCAAATTTTCAATCTTTATCTTAATTGACTAGTCTCTCTCCCTGATGCCAGTGATCTTTCAAATGAAAGTCTGATCCACCCCCACTTAAAGTCCTTCAGTGCCTCCCCATTGCTTTGAGGATTAAGACCCGAATCTCTGCTCTGCAGTCAGGACCCCAGTCCTGTCACTCTGATCTTTCATTTCTCCAGTGGGCCATGCTCTTTCCTGATACAGGGCTTTTGCACATGACCCTTCACCAATTTTCTCCCTCTCTCTCTCTGTATATGTATTTTTTATACATAGCACCTACTATTTGCCAAAAATTGTTTTAGGTGCTGGGTATACAGCATTGAACAAAACAGGAAAAAAATCCTTGCCATTGTAGAGCTCACATTCTGGTGATTTTTCTTTCTTTCTTCTTTCTTTTTCAATTGGTGGACTGTTCTCCTTTCCTGACTTTTTTTTTTTTAAAGGGTAAGGAGTTTGGATTTTATTTATTTATTGCATTTTAAAATATAACAGCTTTGTTGATCCATGACAGCTTTATTTACATACCATGAAATCTACCCATTTGTCTTAGTTATCTAGTGCTGCTATAATAGAAATACCACAAGCGGATGGCTTTCACAAACAAAGTTTATTTTCTCACAGTTTAGGATGCTTGAAGTCTGAATTCAGGGTGCCAGCCCTAGAGGAAGGCCTTCTGTCTCCGTTGGCTCTGAGGGAAGGTCTTTGTCTCCTTTCAACATCTGTGGGCCCGGCATTCCTTGGAGATCTCCATGTGTCTTGGCATTAATCTTCCCCTGGGTCTAGAAGGTTCTCAGTGCAGGGACCCCAGGTCCAAAGGACACACTCTACTCCCAGCTCTTCTTTCTTGGTGGTAGGAGGTCCCTCTGATCTCTGCTTGTTTGTTTAATCTCTTTTATATCTCAAAAGAGATTGATTTAAGGTATAACCTAATCCTGCAGATTGTATCCTGTCTCATTAACATAATTGCCTCTAATCCTGCCTCATTAACATCATAGAGGTTAGGTTTTACAACACATGGGATAATTACATCAGATTACAGAATAGATGATAATTACATAATACTGAGAATCATCACCTAGCCAAGTTGACACATTTTTTGGGGGGAAACAATTCAATTCATAACACCATTCGAAGTGGTTTATTTTGGGGTTTTAGTATTCAGAGTTCTGCAACCACCACCACAATCAGTTTTAGAACATTTTTATCACCTCAGAAAGAAACTCTGTACCTATTAGCAATCACCTCGCTTTTTCCTCCCAACCCCCTAGGCTTAGGCAGCCAATCTAGTTTCTGTCTCTATAGATTTGTCAATTCTGGACATTTCAATATAAATGGAATCATACAGTATGTCGCCTTTTGTGTCTGGTTTCTTTCCCTTAGCACAATGCCATCAAGATCCAGCCGTTCATGTTGTAACGTGTATCAGTACTTCCTTCTTTTTTATGGCTGGTTATTTCATTGTATGGATATACTACATTTTGTTTATCAGTTTTCCAGTTGATGGACATTTAGGTTGTTTCCACTTTTGCCTGTTGTGAATAACACTATTGTGAACATTCATGTACAAGTTTTTGTACGAACATATATTTTCAGTTCTCTTGGGTATATACCTAAGAGTGGAATTTCTAGGTCATATTGTAGCTCAATGTTTAACTTTTTTAGCAACTGCCAAACTGTTTCGACAGCAGCTGTATCATTTTACATTCCCACAAGCAATATTTGAGGGTTTCAATTTCTCCAAATCTTCCCTGACACTTGTTATTTTCTGTTTATTTAGTTTTTATTACAGCTATCCTGGTGAGTGTGAAGTCGTATCTCATGTGGTTTAGATCAGAATTTTCCTAATGACTTTTGATGTTGACCGTCTTTTCACTTTTTTGATGGTGTCCTTTGAACCACAGAAATTTTTCATTGTAATGATGTCGAATTTATCTATTTTTCTTGTGCTTTTGGTGTCATATCTACTCCCTCTCCCTCTTGATCTAGCTCGAATGTCACTTCCTCAGTGAAGATTGCAGTCCATCTTTGTAATTACAAATTTATTGGTGAGATTTATTTGGTTGTCTTTCCCTTTAGACAGCAAATTCCTTGAGGGCAGGATCCGAGTCTGCTTTTTCTTTTCCCATTATGCCCCTAGCCCCTAGCACAGTGCCTGCCATGTAGTAGGTGCTCAGAACTGTTGCATGAATAAATGCTGATTTGACTCTTTGGACCTTTCCCTGTGTGAAACATTCTTCATATGGCCTGATAACCCCCACTCTCCGACTCCTCCTCCTGTCTCTCTGGCTGCTCCTCAGTTGGCTCTGCTAGTTCCCCTTCTTTGACCCATCCAGCAGGCATAGGCCCTTCTCTCTTCTCACCACACTTTCTTTGCCTCCACTCCTAAAGCTTTGATTACCATCTTTAAGCTAACAGCTCTCAAATCTGCTTCCTATCCAGATGGTCCTCCTAAGCTTCACACCTGCATATCCAACTGCCTACTAGATGCTTTCAATAGAATGTTCTATAGACACCTAAAATGCAACATGGCCACAGCTGACATCTTTTTCCATCCCCAATCCTAACCCTACATGTGCTTCTCTGTCTCAAGCTATTGCCCCAAACTTGAAATCTGATCATTGCCTGGCTTAAATTGGGTTCCTCAGAAGCAGACTCGGAGATGAAAATTTGAGTGCGAGTGATGTATGAAGGAAGTGCTTCTAGGAGAGGCCAGGAAGGAAGCGGGAAAAGCAGAACAGTGTAGGCGGAAAAAGCAGACAAGGGAGTGACTTTTGGTGTGATTTTGGGCAAAGCCCCATGGAGGTACTTTAGCCTGATCCCACAGGGGAACTATTGGAGCTTTTCTGACCTAGGTCTGTGTCTTAATCATTTAGTGCTGCTATAACAGAAATACCATAAGTGGATGGCTTTAACAAAGAAAAGTTTATTCTCTCACAGTCCAGTAGGCTAGAAGTCCGAATTCAGGGCGTCAGTTCCCGGGGAACGTTTTCTCTGTCTGTCAGTTCCGGAGGAAGGTCCTTGTCATCAGCCTTCCCTTGGCCTGGGAGCATCTCAGCACAGGAACCTCAGGTCTAAAGGACGCACTCTTCTCCCAGCACCGCTTTCTCGGTGGTATGAAGTCCCCAACTCCTGCTTTCTTCCTTTTCCTTTTATCTCTTGAGAGATAAAAGGTGGTGCAGGCCACACCCCATTGGATCGGGGATGTGAGCTGGTAAGGGTGTTACAATCCCACCTTAGTCCTCTTTAACATGAAATTACAATCACAAAATGGAGGACAACCACAGAATACTGGGAATCATGGCCTAACCAAGTTGAAACAGTTTTGGTGGGACATAATTCAATCCATAACAGCCTGACTTGCTACAGTACAGTAATGAACTAGAGTCCACCCCTTGGCCTTAGGTTGTAAGCTCCCAGGCACTTCCAGCTCTTTGCCTGGCTCCAGAGTGCAAGCATCTGAAGAGAGAAGCAGGTGCAGGCCTTTGGAAGCACAAGTGCAGAGAAGCTGGGGACCCAAGCTGGGGACAGGCACTCAGAAATGGTAAAAAGAACCTGAGGGGAGCTGGGTAGAACGCCAGGGCTCGCTACTCTCCCACATTTAAAACCTAATGAATCCCTAGTTCTGGCGACTCTGTCCTTGGCTATCTCATATCTATCTACTTTTTTTCTATCCCACTGCTACCACCACAGTATGGCAAGCCCCTATCATGGATTTAGCCTTTAATTTAACTCCTACCTTTACCTCTTGTGTTGCCCTCTAATCTGTTATCCACACTGCAGCCAAAATGATATTACTACCGTGTTTCTTCCCTGCTTAAAATCCTTCATTGGCCCCCTATTTCCCTCAGGATAAACTCCTAGCACCTACTATGGCTTTAAAAGTCCCCTGGACCTAGTCCTTGCTTAACTCTATTTTCATCTCTTGTCCCTTCTCACTTCATGTTCAAATCCGTCTTTGGATATGCTGTTCTCCCTCTTTGGACACATCCTTTTCTGGATCACCCTTATTTCCACTAAAGAGCTCAGCTTTAGGATTATATCCTCCAGGCTTTCCCTGGTACCTCAAGTCTAGATTAAGTGTCCCTTCTGTGAGCTTCTGTGACTCCTGTAGCAGGTGTCCAAAGGGTGGCCAAGTCCATTTGGTGGGGGAAAGAATAGTCTTTTCAACAAATGGTGCTGGGATAACTGGATTTCCACATGCAGAAGAAAGAAGTTAGACCCATATCTCACACTGTATATGAAAATTAACTAAAAATGGATCAATGACCTAAATATAAAATCTAAAACCATAAAACATAGGGGTAATGCTTTGAGACCTAGTTTTCAACCATGGATTCTTAAATATGACACCAAAAATTTGAGCAACAAAAGACAAAATAGATAAATTTGACTTCATCAAAATTAAGAAGTTTTTTTGTGCATCAAGAGACATTATCAAGAAAATGAAAAGACAACCTACAGAAAGGGAGAAATATCTGGGAGCCTTACATGGGATAAGCGTTTAATATCCAGCATACATAAAGAGCTATAGTTCAAGAATGAAAAGACAAACAGCCCAATTAAAAAATGGGCAAAGAACTTGAATAGACATTTCTCCAAAGAGGATATATGAATGGCCAATAAGCACATGAAAAGATATTCAACATCATTAGTCATTAACCACTCACAAGTTGCTGTCAAGCCAATTCCAACTCATGGCAACCCTGTGTATGTCAGAGTAGAATTGTGCTCCATGGGGTTTTCAGTAGCTGATTTTTTTTCAGAAGTAGACGTCCAGGACTTTCTTTCAGGTAGACTTGATCATCCAACCTTTTAGTTAGCAGCTGAATAAGTTAACTCTTTGCACCACCCAGGGACTCTAGAATTACCATATGACCCAGCAATTTCACTCCTAGGTATAAACTCAAAATAATTGACAGCAGGGACTCAAACAGATACTTGTACACCAGTGTTCACTGCAGCATTATTTGCAATAGCCAAAAAGGGGAAACAACCCAAGTGTCCATCAACGGATGAATGAATAAATAAAATGTGGTATATACATACAGTGGAATATTACACAGCAATATAGAGAAATGAAGTTCTAATACATGTTAGGACATAGATGAACCTTGAAAACATTATGCTAAGTGAAATACGTTAGATAAAAAAAGGAAAATAGTGTATGATCCCACTTACAAGACATATCTAGAACAAGCAAATGCATACAGACAGAAGTAGATAGTGGCCACCTCATAGTCATCCATTTATTCATTCATTTAACAAACATGCACAGGCCACTGGCCCAATTTTTAGGTTGTTTATCCATGAGGTAGGTGCCCAATTCTGGTTTAATAGCTGTGGTTAAGGAGTGGAGGTCAAGGTCATATAGTGATAACAGCATGGAGATATATGTATCTCAGAAACTGCCTTAGGAAGGGGCTATCACACCATGCATTCAAAGCCTTTGTAAGGGGGACAAATAATTTGTTTAGACAAAGCTTTTGATAGGTATGTTTAGGAAATAATTCAAAATTGAGAACCCTGGTGCCAAGGGAGTGTTATTTCCTGTTACCGGCCAACGAGAGTGTCTTTTGCTTGAGATATGAGTCTTGAAGATGACAGAGTTAATTTTAAGGTGAAAGCAAAAGAGTTGATTTGTATTCTGGGCCAATGTGCGGTTATCTCACCTTTGCTGCAGGAGCCCTACAAGCAGGGCCAAGATTCCCCAGGAAATTCTGTCCCCTAAAATAATTAGATAGATAACCTTGGTCTGGAAGATATTCTCAGGAAAGAAGCTTAGAATGTTTAGTTTTGAGCATGAATTAACTGCACAGTTCATAAATTAAATACTCTGATCCACTGAATAATTGTTGAGATTATCCTTCTGGATGCTGAATAATGTCAGCCAAAAATAGGAATTTGACATTGATATGTTCTTTCTGGTTAACAGATTCAGTTGTCTTTCTTTCAGATTTTTTCTTTCTTTTTTTAAATTATGAAATGCATCATGTACACATAACTGTATTGAATGTATATGTACAGTTTAAAGATTAACAGTTCAATGAACATCCATGTACCTGCTACTCAGGTTAAGAAACAGAATATTATCAGGGTCTCATATACCCCCTGTGGCCCCTTCCACAATTATATCCCCCTCTCTCCTTCCACAAAGGTAACCTCTACCCTGTCTTCTATGTTAGTCATCCCCAGGGTGGCACCAACAGTTAAGTGCTTGACTACTAGTCAAAAGGATGGCAGTTTGAAGCTATTAAGAGGCACCTCCGGAGACAGGCCTGCCTGGTGATCTGCTTCAAAAAGGTCACAGCCTTGAAAACCCTATGGAGAGGTTCTACTCTGCGCACATGGGGTCACCATGAGCCGGAATCGACTCAACAGCAACTATGAGTTTTCTTTATCATTTCTAACACCTCTATATTCATCTACCACATATTGCTTTGTTTTGTAAAACTGAGTAACATGCAAAAACTAACTGGGTAAGGAGAAGGTATACAGTTGCCACTTTAGATAAAGGCTTCCAGGTGAAGGTAAGATGACAGAGTCTCCAAGTCAGTGGTGACCTCGTTTTTTTCTGACAGTTCACAGGGCAAAGTTACGAGTGAGTTTATGGGAAATAAACAAAAAAACAAATCAGTTGCCATTGAGTCAGTGCCAACTCATGGTGACCCCATGCATGTCAGAGTAGAACTGTGCTCCACAGGGTTTTCAATGGCTGATTTTTTTTAAGTAGATCTCCAGGTCTTTCTTCCTAGGCACATGTCAGTGGATTTGAACATCCAACCTTTGGTTAGCAGCTGAGAACATTAATTAACCATTTGCACTACCTAGGTAATTGAGACACCTGGCAGGATGATGTGTGAGCCAAATACTGGACACTGAGCAGCGATATGGCCAGAGAGAGTGGGCTACTCTGTATTTTCTGCTTCTAAGTTCCCACAGCCTAGTTTCAGGTCTCAAGAATGGTTCTGAGATCATATTTTGGGAGTGCAAATATTTTTGTGGGAGTTCAATAATATCTCAGATAATCCAGGCAGGAGGCCATGGAAGGGAAAACAAGAACTTCATCGACATGTGGTCAAGACAAGCCTCTTGGTGATGCTCTGAGTCAGGGCTTCGAACCAGTTTGTTCAAGTTCTAATCCCTGCTGGGAATTTGCATTTCTAACAAGTCCCTGCTGAGAATTTGCATTTCCACCCAGATATACTGAATCAGAATCTGCATTTTAACAAAATCCCCAGGTGATTCTTAGGTATAAATTCCTGGGAACTTGTTAGAAGTGCAAATTCTCAGCAAGGGTTCAAATCTGAATGTCAAAGCCCTGCTCTGAACTTCAGAACCAGCTAAATAGTCACCTTCACATAGGAGCAGCTGTGGGAATGACCCTCCCAGAAAGAGGAGCTAAAGGCTGCCAACAGCTGTGATGATGATGATAATGATAACTGAATGCTTACTCTGTGCCCTGCATGGTGCTAAACAGTGGCCATGGACTGTCTCATTTATGTGCTTAACAATCCAGAGAAGTAGGTATTAATATAATGTCCATTTTCTAAATGAGGAAGCAGGCACTGCAAGATTAAGTAACTTGTCTAAAGTCCCATGATAAATTGTGAAGCCTGTCCTCTTTACTGGATGCTTTCCAGGAACGAAGGCCACATCCTCTGGTACAGAGGGAGGTGAAGAGACCCAGCATGGGGGGCGGGCGGTAAACTGATGGGAGTGTTCTGGGACTAGTGAGAATAATAATAAAAATAATATTTAGCTCTTATTGAATGTTTACTAAATGCCTGGCACTGTTCTAAGTATGTTTACATCCACTAATTTGAGGTAAAATAAAACCCAAGTATACGAAACTGACACTTGATGAACCAAGCCTGAAGCTTGTAGAAAGACTTGACATTAATCCCTGGCCATGTCGAGTAGGCAAAAAAGTCCCAGCTGCATTGGTGTTGCTCCTGCTAATCAGATGCCCATTCATTCAACAATTATTTGTGAAATGCTTATAGTCTGCCTGGCACTGTTCTAGGCTCTGAGAACGTAAACAGCAGGTTAGATATTCCAGGAGAAGGAATGGGACAGAAATAAGAATAAAGAAATACTCAGAAGTATCTATATTTTTTATCCTCTCATCAACACCACCAGAAAAGGAAAAAGACAAATACTCTTGGATTTTGCCACCAGGTACTACAAATCTGTGTGCCCTTGCTTCATTTTGTTTCAGCAAGCCTCTACTGCAGATCCTTTATGTGCCACGGCCATGTTCGGAGGTGTGGCCCAAAGATGAACAAGATGAGGCTTCTGTCCTTGAGGAGTGCAGTGTAGGAGACAGACAGGTAAACGGATAATCATATCACAGGTGATTTGTGCTATGATTAAGGTGTGAACAAAATTCAGTGGGAGCAGAAGAGTGACTAAGTCTACCTGGGGATGTCAGATGTTTGATGGAGGAGGGGACTTTAGATTGGGTCTGAGGGAGGCTAGGAGATTGCCAAGTGGAGGTGGGAGAAAAAGACATCTAAAGAGGGGTAGTTTGTGGAGAGGTGGGCCAAGATATGGGTGGTGTTTTGAAATCTGGACTTAGCATGGGCAGCCTGGCACCTCAGACAATGGCAGGGGCTGGTGGGGGAGTCCACAGGGATTAACTGAGTTATTGAAAAGGAAGATTGACCCAGATGCTATGTTAACCCAGAACTAAAACCATTCCTAAAAAGCCACTCTTCAGACAAAGATTAGACTGGACTATAAAACACAAAATAATATTCCTGAAGAGTGTGCTTCTTAGTCCAAGCAGATACACAAGACCAAAGGAGCAGCTCCTGTCTGGAGGCAGGATGAGAAGGCAGGAAGGGACAGGAGCTGGTTGGATAGACATGGGAAACGCGGGGTGGAAAGGGGGAGTGTGCTGTCACATTGTAGGAATTGCAACTAGTGTCACATGACAATATGTGTATAAAATTTTGTATGAGAGATTAATCTGAGCTGTAAACTTTCACCTAAAGTACAATAAAAAAATAAAAATAAAAGGAAGATTGAGACTTGTGTTGGTACCAGTTAAAATGACTGGGTTGATAAGCAACCCACCTACTGTTTCTCTCTGCAGAAATTACTCAGACATCTACTATGCTTTTTTCCACTCTGTTGAAGTGAAACAGTTCAAAAGGTTTGAAGCCCTGCCCACTTTTTGAGGGAGTATAAATCAGTATGACCCTATGTGGCAACGTCTGTCAAGATTACAAATGCACACAGCTCGTGACTCAGCACTTTCACTTCTAGGAATTTATCTTCAGATGCACTCACTCACATGTGAAATAACTTATGTGAATGTATTCATCACATTGTTGTTTGTAATAAAGATTGGAAACTAAACGCTCATCAAGAAAGGATTGGTTAAGTGAAGTGTGTTTCTTTAAAATGGGATATTTTTTTATCCAGGCTAAAAAGGAAACAAAGAATTAGGTAGCTCTGTATGTTCTGTTTGGGATGATTTCCAGGATATATTATCGAATGAAAAAATCAAGGGCGGAACCACTGGTGTAAAATCAGGATAGAAAGAATTTAATTCCCCTATTCTGACATGGACTCCCGGGATGGTACAAATGGGTAAGCGCTTGACTGCTAGCCTGCAGGTTGTCAGTTCAAATCCACCTACAGGCACCTCAGAGGACAGGCCTGGTGATCTGCTTCAGAAAGTTCATAGCCTTGAAAACTCTATGGAGCAGTTCTGCTCTGTACACTTTGGGTCTCTGTCATGGTTTGAATTGTGTCCCCCCAAAATATGTGTCAACTTGGTTAGTACATGGTTCCCAGTATTGTGTGGTTGTCCCCCACTTTGTGATTTTCCTGTGTGTTATAAATCATAATCTCTGTCTGTGGTTAAAGAGGATTAGGGTGGGATGTAACACCCTTGCTCAGGTCAATCCTGAATCCAATGTAAAGGGAGTTTCCCTTGGGTGTGGCCTGCACCGCCTTTTATCTTACAAGAGATAAAAGGAAAGGGAGGCAAGTAGAGAGTTGGAGATCTTATACCAGCAAGAAAGCAGTGCCAGGAACACAGCACATCCTTTGGACCCAGGGTTCTTGCTCAGAGAAGCTCCTAGTCCAGGGGAAGATTGATGACAACAGCCTTCCTCCAAAGCAGAGAGAGAGAGAAAGCATTCCTTTGGAGCTGACACCCTGAATTTGGACTTCTAGCCTACTATTACTGTGAGGAAATAAATTCCTCTTTGTTAAAGCCATTCACTTGTGATATTTCTGTTATAGGAACACTAGATGATAGGATAGTCTCCATGAGTCAGAATTGACTGGCAGCAACTAACAAATATAACAACATGAAGTATCTGAATTGCTGAGTTAAAGAAACCTGGGCTGCCCTACCTTCAGACTCTTAGTATGACTCTTGTGTGACAAGAAGCTCATTGTTTAAGCCAGCTGAAAAGGAGTCTTCTGTGAGTTGTAGCCAAAAGCATACAAATACATAACTCTAAGGTCTGAGGAGGTCTTTGTATTGGACACAGAATAGTGCGGAAGAGAGAGTTAAGTCTTTGACTTGCATAAATTCTCCAGTTTTACCCCATTTTAACTCTAGTGGGCATTCCCAAGTGCTTTCCTTGCCAGGTATTCTGAGCTCTGGATGCCAGCCATCTACTCTATGCAGCTGTGGGGGTTTTCTGTGCAGAGATGCAATTTGGCAGGATTTGACCGCCTCACTTTTTTGTTTATATATATATAAAACCTCATCAGAGCAACAAGCTAAAAGCCTAGCAGAATCTATTTGCAACCACGAAGCAAGAGGGCAATGTAATGGATGCCAGAACCAAGCCTTATAATATGGAATTCTAATAACCCATTCTCCAGCCACAAGACAGACCCACCACCACTCCTCTGTCCTGCAGATAGAGAATGGGTTATTAGAATTCCACATTATAAGACTTAATGCTAGCATCCATTACATTGCCCTCTTGGCTTGTGTGTTGCTGTGATACTGGAAGTTATGCCACCAGTATTCCAATTACCAAACGGGGTCACTTAGGGTGGACAGATTTCAGTGGAGCTTCTAGATTAAGACCGGGAAGAAGAACCTGGTGATCTATGTCTGAAAAAATTGGCCAATGAAAACCTCATGGATAGCAGTGGAACATTGTCTGATATAGGGCCAGATGAGTCCCTCAGGTTGGAAGGCACTCAGAATACGAATAGGTCAGAAAAGGAGGGTGAGAACGGTTGCACAACTCAAATAATTCAATCAATGTCACTAAATGGTACATGCAGAAACTGTTGAATTGATACATGTTTTGCTGTGTATTTCTTCCATTCACTTTAGCTGCCCTACGTTCAAGAGCAAGTTTCAGAGTCTCTTCTGACATCTATTTTGGTCTTTTCTTTCTTTCCTGTCTTTTTAATGACCTCTTGCTTTCTTCATGTATGATTTCCTTGATGTCATTCCACAACTCATCTGGTCTTCAGTCATTAGTGTTTAATGAGTCCAACCTATTCTTGAGGTGGTCTCTAAATTCAGGTGGGATATACACAAGGTCATATTTTGGCTCTTCTGGACTTACTCTAATTTTCTTCAGCTTCAACTTGAACTTGCATATGACCAATCGATGGACTGTTTTGTGATTAGCCCCTGGCGTTGTTCTGACTGGTGATATTGAGCTTTTCCATTGACTTTTTCCACAGAGGTAGTTGATTTGATTCCTGCGTATTACATCTGGCAAGGTCCACGCGTATAGTCATGGTTTATGTTGGTGGAAAAACCGTATATGCAATGAATAAGTCATTGGTCCTGCAAACTTCTATCATGTGATCTCCAGTGTAGTTTCTATCACCAGGCCATATTTTTCATCTTTGTTCCTTCTGTGTTTTCAACTTTTTCATTCCAATCACCAGTAATTATGAATACATCTTGATTGCATGTTTGATCAGTTTCAGACTGCAGAAGCTGGTAAAAATCTTCAGTTTCCTCAAAGTTGGCATTAGTGGTTGGTGTGTAAATTTGAATGCTGATCATATTAACTGGTCTTCTTTTTAGGCCTATGGATATTATCCTATTCCTGACTTCAGGATAGATCTTGAAATGTTCTTTTTGATTATGAATGCAATACCATTCCTCTTCATTTTATCATTTCTGGCATTGTATACCATATGATTTTCTGATTCAAAATGGCCACGACCAGTACATTTCAGCTTTCTAATGCCTAGGATATCAATGTTTAATCTATATGTTGTTCAATCTATATGCTGAGCAAATAATCTGAGAAGCTGGACTATATGAAGAAGAACATGGCATCAGGATTGGAAGAAGACTCATCAACAACCTGCGACATGCAGATGATACAACCTTGCTTCCTGAAAGTGAAGAGGACTTGAAGCACTTACTGATGAAGATCAAAGACTACAGCTTTCAGTATGGATTACACCTTAAAATAAAGAAAACAAAAATATTCACAACTGGACTAATAAGCAACATCATGATAAGTGGACAAAAGATTGAAATTGTCAAAGATTTCGTTTTACTTGGATATACAATCAACACCCATGGAAATAGCAGTCTAGAAATCGAACAACGTAGTGCATTGTGAAATCTTCAGCAAATGACCTCTTTTAAGTGTTAAAAAGAAAAGATGTCACCTTGAGGACTAGTATTCACCTGACCCAAGCCCCATGGAAAAGCCGAACAATGAATAAGGAAGACCAAATAAGAATGTATGCATTTGAATTATGGTGTTGGAGAAGATTATTGAATATGCCATGGACTGCCAGAAGAACGAACAAACCTGTCTTGGAAGAAGTACAACCGGAATGCTCCTTAGAAGCTTGGATGGAGAGACTTCATCTCACTTACTTTGGATATGTTGTCAGGAGGGATCAGTTCCTAGAAAAGGACATCATGCTTGGTAAAGTAGAGGGTCAGCAAAATAGAGGAAGACCCTCAGCGAGATGGATTGACACAGTGGCTGCAACAATGGGCTCAAACAGCAGTGATTGTGAGGATGGCACAGGACTGGGCAGTGTTCCATTCTGTCCCATTCATTCAAGAAAAACAGATATTTGTCCCTTATACTGTGTTAGGTGCTAGGAATACAATAGTGAGCAAAACTAAAATGACCTTTGCTCTTCTTACAGTCTAGAGGAGATGGTGATTAAATAATTATCAAATAGATGTATAATTATAACTGAGCTAAGTCTTAGAAAGGAAAGGTACATACATGATGGTTAAGAGTGGTTCAGAAAAATAACCTATTTTATCATGGTTTTGTGGGACAGTCTAGTTAATTGGCATGATAATGTTTTTAAAATTTCTGTTCTACTTCCTAGTTCATTGAATAGTGCCTGGGGTCTTAAAAGCTTGAGAGAGGCCATTCCAAATACAACAATTTGTCTCTATTTTCCTGGAGTAGCAGAGGAAGAAGGAGACCCAGAAATCAGAGGAGGCAGTAGGCTGAAGGTCTAATTGCCTCCATGAACTGCCTCCTTCTCCATGAGACAAGAAGAACTGGATGGTGCCCGGCTATCGTTACTGAATGTTTTGATCAAGGATTCAACAGATGGATCATGATCAAAAGCAAGAAAAATGTGGAACAGAATTTCAAATTCTTATAGAATCCAGATTTCCTGGACCACTGAGACGGAAGGAACCACCAAATCTATTGCCCTAAAATAATCTTTAAACTTTGAACTGAAGCTATCCCCTGAAGTCATCTTTAAGCCAAACAACAGCTTAGTTCAATTAGTAAAGAAAGTTTACCTTGAGCAATACGGACTTTTAAAGAATTATATATGTGAGATTAAACTGACAACATCAACTCTAAAGTACAGATGAGCAGTTTCAGGGTCAGCAAATCTAAGTTAATGGTGGTAAAATAATTTGGGAAGAGATAGCAAGAATGATGGCACAACATAAAGAATCTAACCAATGTTACTGAGTTAAACATGTAGAAATTGTTGATTGGGTGTATGTTTGGCTGCATATATTTTCAATAAAAATAAAAAAGAAAAGAAAAACACCTACTTCTTAATGAGGATCAGGGAAGACCTGCCTGAGGAAATGACTTGGAGCTGACATCTGAAGAATGAATGGGAGTTAACTAGGTGATATGGGAGAAGAGCATTCCAGGCAGACAGAACAGTTTACGCAAAGGCCCTGGGGTGGGAAGGAGCATGGAACATTCAAGGAATCGAAAGAGGGCCAGCGTGTTTGGAGGGCAGGGAGTAAGGAGAATGCTGGGATGTGAGGCTGGAGCACCAAGCAGGGGTCAAGCAAGACAAAGCCTTAGAGATCATGTAAAATATTTTTGTAAGAGCAATGGAAAACTGGCAGAGTGTTCATTGTCTCCCAATATCCATTTTTCCCTTTTCTCCTCCAGCTGGAAAACCTCAGCATTCTAACTGAGCACATGGCCACCCAATTAAAAACTGTTTCCCAGACCCGTCTGCATATAGGTTTGCCCATGTGACTAAGTTCTGGCCAATGAGCTGTGAGCAGAAGTAAGGGCATGGTGATATTTCCCACATTCCCTTTTCACTGTTAGAATACAGACATGATGATGGGAGCTGGAGGAGCCCTCCTAGACCATGAGAAGGAAGCCATATATTGAGGATGGTGAAGTAACAAGATAGAGGGAAACTGGATGCAACTATAGCAGTCCTGAAATGTTAAGCGCAGAGTCGACTTGATGGCACCTGGTTTGGGGTTTTTTTGGGTATAGATATAGATGATACAAAAAAAAAAAAAAAAAAGTTGCCATCAAGTTAATTCAGACTCATGGCAACCCCGTATACTTCAGAGCAGAACTATGTTCCACAGGGTTATCAAGATCTGATTTTTCAGAAGTAAGTCACCAGATCTTTCTTCCAAAGCACCTCTGGGTAGATTCAAACTGCCAACCTCTTGGTTAGCAGCTGAGCACTTAATATTTGTACCACCCAGGGACTCCGTAGATGATTAAATATAGATATATAATGACTTGACAGCAGTGGGTTTTTTAATATAACGACAGGCAGAATTCTAAGATGGCTCCCATGATACTTCTCTGGTGTTTCTCCTATGATTATGTTATACTGTATGGCAAAAAAGATTTTGCAGATGTAAGCAAGGTTACCAACAAGTTGACCTTATGATAGGGAAACTATCCAGAACCTAATCACATGGTTTTCCCTTTAAAAGCAAAAAGATTTTTCTGGCTTATCTCAGACGTAGAAGTCAGAGACATTCCAAATGTGAGAAGAATTTGGCACACTTGTGCTGGTTTTGAGATGGAGGAGGCCACATGGCAAAGGATGTGGGCAGCTTCCAAGAGCTGAGAGAGGCCTCCCTCCGGCTGAAAACCAACAAGGAAACCTCAGTCCTACAACCACAGGAACTGAATTCTGCCAACAACCTGAATGAACGTGCAAGTGGACTCTTCTCCAGAGGCTCCAGATAAGAGCCCAGCCCTTGATTTTGGCCTTTTAATATCCTAAGCAGAGAACCCAGCCAAGCCCACCAGACATCGACCTACAGAACTGTGAGTGAACAAATGGGTATTAAGTTTTAAGCTACTAATTTTATAAGTTTGTGGTAACTTGTTATGCAGCAATAGAAAACACACACACATATGTTGTTGTTCAGACAGGATACCTACAGTTGTGGTAAGAGAATTAAAAAATATATGGAAAGGTAAACACCAAATTTAGAATACTGGTTATTCCCACAGGGGGCAGGGTTAGGGCGGAAAATGCTATCGGGGAAGAGAATACAAGAGGAATTGAACTGCGTAGGTAATATTTTATTACTTAAACTAGGTGGGGGGTGTGTTGTTTTATTTCTTAATCTTTTTAAAGATTCCCGACCCTCAATCACAGTCTAGAAATAGTGATGCCAGGCTTTGAGGACCTGTGGGCTTGGACAAGGAGTTCATTGAAATGACTGTGCTGGCAAAAAAAAAAAAAAAGACCAGACTTACTGGTCTGACAGAGACTGGAAGGAGCCCTGCGAGTATGGCCCCCAGACGCCATTATAGCTTAGTAATGAAATCACTCCTGAGGTTCGCCCTTCAGCCAAAGATTAGATAGGCCCATAAAACAAAACAGAGTAAATGGGCACACCAGCCCAAGGGCAAGGATGAGAAGGTAGGAGGGGACAGGAAAGCTGATAATGGGGAACCCAAGGTTGAGAAGGGGAGGGTGTTGACATGCCATGGGGTTGGAAACCAATGTCACAAAACAATATGTGTATTAATCGTTTAATGAGAAACTAATATGCTCTGTAAACCTTTGTCTAAAGTATAATTTAAAAAAGAAAAACAAACAAAAAACACAGACACAAAGGAAAGAAAGAAAGACTGTGCTGGTTTAAAGATAGAGATTTTCCTACATTTTCTGTAACACTGTATAAACTTTAGGAGGAGGAGAGAGTCTCCACAACTAAGATTGAATTCTCCTCTATCCCAACAGGATGAGGCTAGAAAACAACAACAACAACAAAAACAAAAAAACAAACCCATTGCCACCGAGTCAATTCTAATACATAGCAACCCGGTAGAACAGAGGAGAACTGCCCCATAGGGTTTCCAGGGAGTTCCTGGTGGATTCGAACTGCTGACCTTTTGGTTAGCAGCTGTAGCTATTAACCACTAAACCATCAGGGTTTCCGATGAGGCTAGAAGTCAGATTTAGCTAAATGAAATATTTTGAAAGAAAATGTCTTGCACATTGAAATTTGTGTTGAGAGCAAATTAGTGTATGAATGGACAAATGAATTATGAACGGGTGCCCAAGTACCCATTGAGGTCTGGTGGTGCTGAGGTTACATGCTCAGCTGCTAACTAAAATGTTGGCAGTTCGAACCCACCAGCCAAGGAAGAAAGATATGGCAGTCTGCTTCCATAAAGATTACAGCCTTGGAAACCTTATGGGGCAGTTCTACTCTGTCTTATGAGTTGCTATGAGTTGGAACTGACTTGATGGCAGTGAGTTTGGTTTAGTTTGGGCCCAAGTACCCACTGGATCACCACCAAGATTGTATAGTTGGACCACAGAGTGAGACAGGAAAATACTCCAGAATAATCCACAAACTACATGAAAGTAAATCACTTTGGAGTTAAAAAAAAAAAAAAAGACAGATGTGAACAATGTTATAACTGGAAAATTTGGGCATGATTAGAGCCTCAGCCATTGCCCTGAGAGCTCTGAGGCCAGCCAGACAAGGAGTCCCCAAGTCCTGGACAACAAGAACCCTGGGGCAGCTAAAGCTCACCAACTCGCTCCCCAGAGACAAGGTGCTAAGGGCTCTGATGATAAATGGTTCTGTGTGGCCACGGCTGCCTCTTACACTGGTCGGGGGCAAAATTGATTCAGAAGCATGATGGAGGGTGAAGCATCAAATTTCTTATTTGAGCAGGAAGCTGATACCCAAGGAATGCAACCTGGCAGCAGCCCAGAAAGAAGACTTGACAATTGTGCAGGCTTCAAGGAAGTGACTTTGCTGTCCCAAGGCTTCTACTTACAAGAAAGGTCTCTGGGACCTGGTGAAGAACTCCAATCACCACCTATGGTTTGAACAAGGAGGTTGGAGGAATGCGGCAAGAAATAGGCCTTGGGTCCGGACCCCAGCCTGTGATCAACGGTTGCCCCCTCCAGACTCAGACACACACTGAAAACAGGATATAACGGACCACCCTTCTAGTAACTAAGATCAAACATGTACTTCTCGGGAGTTAGAGCCAAATTTCAGGAAGGAACATTTACAGGCAGGAAGTTTTATTAGTCGAGATATTTTTTGCTTACATGTGTTAGATTTGCAACTCAAATCACCTTATGATTAGAAAAAAGGGGAAGGGAAAGTGCATTGGCTCACAGAACCGCATCAGGTCCAGCTGGATCCAGGGACTAAAAGTATGTCAAGAATCTGTCTCTCCACCGGTTGGCTCTGCTTCCCTTGCATTAGCTCAGATGGCCTCTGCCCATGTGGAGGCAAGAGTCACCAGCAGCTCAAGGCTTTCATTCCACCAGTTTAGCCACCTCAGAGTAAGGAAAGCATCCTTTCCCAATTCTTCTAGTAAAACTCCAAGAATTAAGTCTCGAGTTGGCTTGGGTCACCAGCACATCCCTGAACCATTGTGACCGAGACAGTGGGTGGCCAGATCCATGTCTTGAATTCACTCATGGGGTCTAGGGAGGGGTTAGAAAACCAGTTGCCATCAAGTCAATTTTGACTCATGGTGACCCCATGTGTGTCCATATTAGAACTGTGCTCCATAGGATTTTCAATGGCTGAATTTTCTGGACATAGTTCACCAAGGCTTTCTTCCAAGGTACCTCTGGGTAGACTAGAACTTCCAACCTTTTGATTTACATTACTTGGGAACTCAGGGAGGAGTTTAAAAAAAAAAAAAAAAAAGCAAAAATCAAACCCGTTGCTGTTAAGTTGATTCCAACTGATACTGACCCTATAGGACAGAGTAGAACTGCCCCATGGAGTTTCCAAGGAGCGTCTGATAGATTCAAACTGCTGACCTTTTTGGTTAGTAGCCATAGCTGTTAACTACTACGCCTCCAGGGCTCCCAGGGAGGAGTTAGCCCCATGTAAATCACATGGCTTGAGAGTGTTAGAGAAGTGGTTCCCCAAAGGCAAAGCAGGGGATTCTTACTGGGGGGGTGGGGTGGGGACTGGATACTTAGCTGGCGACAGCAACAGAGGTGGTCTACAGACAGAACAGGTGGGTTCCAGTCACCTTCCAGAGTGTTCTTCTCCCTCTTTAGTTGCTCATACAGTGATTCTACCTTGAGCCTTACCTGAGGTGGTTATGATTCCACAGGTCTGATCTAGAGCCAGAAAATTGTATTTTCACAAAGTTCCCCCAGGGGGTTCCACTGGCAGAGTAGTTTAGGAACCATCAACTTAATGGACAACCACTTTACCCCCTTCTGCTCTCTACTCAGAATAAAAGATCAGTATATATGGGACTCTAATGCTTATTTGTCCAACATCTTAGTCAGAGAGGAGTCACTTCAGTTTACCTTCTATTTAAAAAAAAAAAAATCCAATTGTGGAGTCGATTCTGACTCATGGTGACCTCATGTGTGTCAGAGTGGAACTGTGCTCCATAGACTTTTAAATGGTTGATTTTTCAAAAGTAGACAACCAAGCCTTTCCTCTGAGGCACCCCTGGGTAGACTCAAACCTCCAAACTTTTGGTGAGTAACTGAGTGGTTATTTGCACCACCCAAGGACCCAATTTTTAAAATTAGGAGTGTCTTTTTTCTCAAAGGAGGTCAAAACAAAAAATTGTCTTTACATTTTAAAACCAGAGAGAGGAAATGTAAATTGTGAACCTGTTTCAAAGCACAGTCCCGACCTGTCCCTAACCCTGGACAAATAGGAGGTAAACGTATGTGGCTTCTATCTGACTAAGATGTTGGACAAGTAAGCAGGCCCACCAGGGCTCTTCACGAAAGGAGTTACTCATTAACCCTCATCATGCTCAGAGGGCAGGAGTCTTAGTTGTTGCTGAGGCCTGGCCCTACCTTGAGAAAGGTGCTTATCATCATCACACCTTGGGGTAGGCCAGGATAGGCTATGGCCTGGAGAGGACACAGTATCAGAACTAGACCTCAGTTAAAAATTGATTTTAACTCCCTGCCCAGTGGTTGCTTAGTCACAAGAACTTAGGTGGGAGATGGATCAGCCAGGGTCTGACTGTGTTGAAACGGTGGAAGGCCGAAGGGGGTGGGCAGGATCAGCCCGAGTCATCAAAGTCCATCAATCTGTAACAGAGTAGAGGGCACTAATCATTTTACTACTATTTATTATTATTTTTCATCTCTCTGTCAGCTATTTGTGTGTTCTTTAAAGGCTGGGCCCTACCTCATCTGCTTCACTATTCCCAGGACCTATACCAGTACCTTGTAAGTGACAGCTTCTTAAATAGTATTTCTCAATATAGATTTTATAATTCTCCAGAACATTTTCTCAAAGCTTAGAAAAAGCAGAACTGACCCTACATGGAGTCTCTGGATCTTTTGGGAAGCGGCAGGGTATGGGATGAGTAGCTCAAGTATGTCCCATAAGAGTACAGTCAGAATGTAGGGCCAGTACGATGCCTGGCACATCACGAAAGGATAGTTTCAAATTCAAGTCTCATAAACAAAACAAAAAGAAATGATCGTACCACCCTGGCCCTTTAATGAAGAATGTTCAAAGGAGGGGGGAAGCTAATGGGGCAGGTCGAGCAAACTTCTCTACTCAGTAAAAATAATGACAACATAATTTGCAACAAGAAACATTTTTTTGAACACCAAGCACCATGAACATGTAATACACAAAAACTGTCAAGCATTGTCAGATTAAGGACAATTTCACAACAACCCTCCAATGGTCCACTTTTATAGACCTCAGAGGAATTAAGAATCTTGTTCAAAATCCTCCGGCTTTTAAGTGGATCAAATTTGAACCCAGACCGGGTGACTCCAGAGCCCACATATGAATCCCTGTACCAACTCTTTTAAGGCAACAAAAATGTTCTGTGCTATTTATGAATGAGTCTGATTCCTTCCTGGCCCCTCCCTCTGCTGAAAGGAATCTGGGCCAGTGAGCCCCTTGTTTGGTCCCAAAGGAGGACTCAACCTTAGGGCTCAGCCTCTCCCAGGAGACAGCTCCCAGAACTTCAGGAACCCCTGAGTGACTCCTGTAAATCAAAATAAGAAAGGCTCTCATGGATGTGGCTGTAGCCTAGGGACCAAGTACCATTCCGTCATTGGAGAAGGCTCTGTGTGGATCCAGGGCACACCTGGGCTAGAGTTCTTGCAGATCCTTCTTGTTCCCCCATTGCCTCTCAGAGTGGGATTTTCAGACCTCACAGTGGTTAGGCCAGGGGCAGAGGGGGCCTCCTGTCCTAGGACACTGGGATGGGAAGGCAGGACTCACAGAGAATCTATGCACGCAGAGCAGACTTGGGACAGAGAGGAGGGCAGGGACAGGGGCAAGGACATGGAACTAGGCGGAGACCCAGTCACAGCGGCATCTTCTCTGTAGCCACCTGCCTGGTTGAGATGGAAACGCTGATTCCAGCTTCAGCCCCCAGACAGGCTAAGAATATCCCAGAAAAGCAACAGCCACCACCCCCGCCCTTCTTGATCTGCTCCTACATCTGGAGTGCTATGCTGGGTGCCTGCGGGGGCAGGGAGGAGACCAGTGGGGGTGAGGGCCAGAGGGAGGAGGAATAAAAGGGGCTTGGTGAAGGTAGGAGCAGGTGAACTGAGAAGTAAAGCTATTGGAGGGTGCATAGAAGACTGGGAGAACTGTTCTTAGGGGGCAACAAAGGGAGATGGAGGCAGGAGCCAGGGAGTGGGAGAAAGAAGATCCAGGGATGAGGATGGGGAGGGAGAGGGCTGGCTTGGAACTTCTGGGCAGCAGAGCAGGTGGGGAGCTGATAACCTAGAAGGGAGACCACAGCTCCCCCTTCCATAGAGGAAGGAAGCAAGGCTTAGTCCAAGGAAAAGGAGTCCCCACTATCTTTTCCTGCTGCCTTCATCCTGGGCCCTTCAGCATCTCAGCGCTGGTCCCATTTCTCCCTAGCCCAGAGCACCACATTTCTCATCTGTGCTTCCAGCCCTATTCTCTGTTCTAAAGAACCCATGTTTGGGCTACTTGGTTAAGTCCTTCTAGCATGGCACCCACTGGAGTGGGAAAAACAAGAGAATGTGGGGTCCCTTCCAGGCAGATAGCAGCACCTGGTTCAGGTTCATCTCTCTTCTTCTCACCCCCTTTTCCACTCTCCACCATTACTGCCTCCTCAGAACCTTACTCCTCTTCCCCACCCCTGCCTCCCTTAGAGTAAGGTCCTCAGGAAAGGGAAAGAAGGGTGGTCATGCCCTCCGCGGGCCATGCCTCAGCTGAGGCCATGGGGAGGGGGATTGGATCAATGAGGGAGCCTGGGGCAGCAGGGTCCAGGCATTCAGGTATGAGGGCTTGGTCTCCGTTAGGAACCTGCATTGTCATCAGTCTCTTTGTAGGGGCCCCTTGGAGACATGGGAGTGCAATGATCTTGGTTCTACGACCTCCAGCCCTGATGGTTATGGGGGAACCACGGGCCTCAGTGGTCTTAGCCTCCTCTTCTTTGCCTCATCAGCTTTCAGGGGCCCCTCTAAAGCTCGGAGGGATCTAGGGAGATACATGTGTTGAGATCCGAGCTCCCCTCCTCTTCATCTCCTGGGCTGAACTATAGAAGTGCAGGCTCACATGGATGCTGTGCACACAGAGCCTGAGCCCATCCAACAGAAACAGAATAGGGAGAACCAGACAACAGGTTAGAAAGAAGCAAACTCATAGGATGGATATAAGAATAAGAGTCAGAACTGCAGAACTGACAGGGCCTTTGGGAATCATCTTTTAGTCCAATCCCCAAAAAGTTACCTTATTCTTTAAATATTAATTTTTGGGGGCCCGATATTAAAAGTGGAAGCCCTGGTGGTACAGTGGTTAAAAGCAACGGCTGCTAACTAAAATGTCAGCAGTTCGAAGCCACCAGGAGCTCCTTGGAAACCCTATGAGGCAATTCTACCCCGTCCTATAGGATTGCTATGAGTCGGAATTGACTCGAGGGCAACGAGTTTGGTTTTTGCTTTTTTGATATTTAAAAGTAAAATATATAGAATCCTTTTATTTTAAATATGAAGAAACAGAGGCCCAGAGAGCTGAAATGACATTCCCAAGGTCATACAGCTGCTAAGCTGTGGGCTAGAACTCCTGTCTGCCTCCTGCATTCGGGGCGGGGTGAGGGGGGGGAGTCAATTCCAACTTATGGTGACCCCCTGTGTTACAGAGTAGAACTACTCCACAGGCTTTTGGTGGCTGTAATCTTTATGGAAGTGATCTGGGGGTGGCAAAAAGGATTTGCTCTCAGGTATTAACCAAAGGTTAGCAGTTCGAATCCATCCAGTGGCACCATGGAAGAAAAGCTTAGCACTCTGCTTCTGTGGAGTATAGTTCTACTCCGAGGCATATCGGGGCACTATGGGTCAGAATCAACTTGAGAGCAATGTTTTTTTTTTTTTTTAATCTTTATGGAAGCAGATCACCAGGACTTTTTTCTGTGGTGCAGCTGGGTGGGTTTGAACAACCAACCTTCAGTTAGTAGCTAAGCGCAAACAGTTTGCGCCACCCAGGGACCTCCTAGACTCAGAGGAAGAGCCTGGGCAGCATTGCCTAGAGATGTTCCCTTAAAGATGAAGTCATCTTCTTAGGTGGGTCAGTGAAGGGCCCGTCTCTAAGGTGAGATTGGTGGTGACCCTAATCATTAAGGCTACATGAATTAAAACCTCGGCTAGGTCCTCCAGTTATTCATTTAGGCCTACAGTTCTTGCCTTAAAATTCCTCCAGGAATAACCACTTATCTACACAAAGCACTGTTCTAGGTACCTTACAGGGTGACAGAGACAGACAAGGAGACGTGTTTGGCCTTAGGGGGTTTCTTATATACCGGGGTCTAATATAGCCAGCACACTCCCAGAGGGGCATGTGGCAAATGGACAGACAAGAAGCAACATACGGACACTAACACAGATGAATTAATCATATTATATAGACCTAAGCATAACCCAACCAGAAAAGTATCTTGAAGATGTGGTGGGGAAGTCGCTGCCCTTCTGTAAAGCCCACCTCCTCCAGGTAGTCTTTCTGGTGTCACTGTGGTTATCACCCTTGTTGCAGAAAATACAACATCCCCCCATCTCACTCCGTAACGCCTCTGGCAGGTATATGACAGAAATGCTGTCACTCTTTATGGATTTGTTTGATTGTCTGCCCTTTAAAATTCCACTCATATTTCTCTTGCACATCTTGAACTGGGACCCAGAATCCAGCACTAACCAAGTTATGCAGCTACTGCTGCTGGGGTCAGTAGTTGGAAAGGCCAATGTTGGAAAGAGCCTTAGGTCCCTTCCAATCAATTCAAAAGTCTTCTTGGAGGAGGTGGGAGGTCAAGAACTTGACAAAAGTCAGGGTAGTGATCTGAGGGTGGGTTCTGGCCTAGGGGTGAAATTTTGGAGACTTAAGGGGGATAACCAGACCAGCAGAGAAGGCAGCATGTGAACCAGAGAGGAAGGCAAGGCAGGGTGGGATGAAAAGTGAGAAGGGGAAGTGAGCCCCTCTGAGGCACCTGGTTTGGGACTCCTGAGCAGAGGGTGATAGTCTTCATTCTGATTAAGAGGACAGCAGGAGGTGATCGATGGCCCATCATGGTGGTGGCATCTGTGGATGAGGCATAGATCTTGTCCTAAATGACACTAGCAATAGGCCTTATGTCAATGAGGGACTCCCAGGAGCAGAGCTGGGAGAACCCACATGCCATTCAGGTCCACGTGCCTGGTGTTTCTGCCAGCACAACTCAGTCTCCATGGGGCTTGTCCTTAACTACCGGTAAGCTGGCTGTTCCTTGGGTGTCAGATAAAGGCTGACTCAGAAGGTCTTATAGGAGGAAGTGGGGTAATTACAGGAGCTGAAAAGAGGGAATATTTTCTCCAACTATAGGGAGAATGAAAGGTTGGGCAGGTCAGCTCGGGTTGCTCGAGAATAAAGATCAGACCCAAGGGAGCATGAGAGACCCTGTTGAGAAAGTGCACATTATGCACTGAGTCAGGGAGTAAGTACAAATGTAGGTTGTAAAGGGGAGGGGAATCAAGACAAAGCCAGACCACTGGCTTGCGGGGGAGGCGCAGGGAGGTAGGCTGCAGGGCAGCTAAGAAATCTTATGCCTCTGGCAGCTGGAGCTACAACCCAAAGGGATTCTGGAACAGCCTATCTGGAACGAAATGCAAACACATATTTTTTATGTGGAAACCCTGGTGGTGTAGTGGTTAAGTGCTACAGCTGCTAACCAAAAGGTGAGTAGTTTGAATCCACCAGGTACTCCTTGGAAATTCTATGGGGCAATTCTACTCTGTCCTATAGGATCACGACTATGAGTCGGACTCGACAGCGATGGTTTTTTGGATATGCACCAACCCTGGTCACAGTTACTCCTTGGAGTCTTGTTGGCGGTCTGAGAACCTGGAGGCGAACTGGGGTGGTTCTCAGGTTTTTGCTGAATCTGTTAGGCAGGGGCTTCTCTCCTCATCAAACCCAACCCATTTCCAAGACCCACTATTAAGAAGCCAGAAGATCCCTGCCCTGGGGGAGCCACAGAGAGCAGACCCTATGGAAGGTGGATACAGTCCTATAAAGCAAATAGAACAGGTCCAGAACTGGCTGGGCCTGAGGACGTGCAGTCAGGCTAGGGGAGCCCAAAATCCCGGGAAAAAGTCTTGCAGGGGCTGCAGAGGAAACAGACAGACCCAGAGAGAGAGGTGGGCAGGGCCCAGGCTAACTGCTTGCAGCTGGGAGTGAGGACACCTGGGGCCGGAGCAGCAGGAAGCACTAATGATGAAAACCGTCCTCAACCTGGACTCAGTGCTGGGGTGCAGGTTGGGTCAAGCCTCTTGGGCCTCCCTCTACACAGGAGGCCCCCTATATGGCCCGACCTTGGGGAGAACTGATTGCTATTTCCGCAAGGACCAACCATGTATATCACCAATCCAAGTGTGGGATCAGGGTGCGTGGGGTGGGGGTGAAAACCCAGAGCTCAAGAGGAGCCGCCACGTGACTAGAGCCCAGCGTCGCGCCCGCCAGGCTCAGCTGCAGGGAATCAGGCCAGCAAACCGTGGCCTCAGGCAACATCTGAGGGTCTTGCTGCCCCCAGAGCGAGAGCCCCAGGGTTGAGAGGCGTGACCTGCAGGAAGGTCCCCAGCCCGCCAGCACCCCCTCCCAGAATGCGCCCGCGCCATAGCGGCCTCGTGGGGAAAAGGAGGCAGAGCGAAGAGGCCTGGCGGCCACACTGGAGAAGCCAATACCGAGCCACCCAGCCGGGGACGGGGAGCCCGGATGAGGGCGATCCCTGCCCAGGCTGCCCCTCAAACACACACACAAAAAGGGGGAGGATATTCCCAAGGCGTCTGGGTTACAGCGACCCAAGGCCGTAGAACCTGGAGGGGAGAAGGGGAACAGCCGCCCCCTCCCCAGCTCTGACCTGAGGAGGCGACTCTCGAGCAACGGCCACCTTTTCCCCCTTTCCCCTTCCCGGGTGAAGGAAAAGGACCCGAGACCGGGGGCGGGGGTGGGGCGGGACCTGAGGTGGGCATGAAGGACTCGATTGGTCAGAGGAGCTGCCGGTCACAAGGGCAGCTCGGGCGTGGATTGGCTGCGTGAGGCGGGCGCGGCGCGGCGAGGGCAGGGCCCCGGGGTGGGGCCCGCGCTGCAGCTGGCGCAGCTCAGTCTCCAGCCGCCGCCGCCGCGCAACCGAGCACCGCCTCCCCGCCAGTCCCCGCGCCCCGGCCGGGGCCAGGCCCCCCACCGCCGGGTCCCCGCGGGCTGCAGCAGCAGCGGTTCCCGCCGGGACCCGGAGCCGGCCCACGCTGCACGATGGGCACGGTGCTGTCCCTGTCCCCAGCCTCCTCGGCCAAGGGCCGGAGGCACGGCGGGCTGCCGGAGGAGAAGAAGAAAGCGCCGCCCGCGGGCGACGAGGCGCTGGGGGGCTACGGCGCGCCGCCCGCCGGCAAGAGCGGTAAAGGCGAGAGCCGGCTCAAACGTCCGTCTGTGCTCATCTCCGCGCTCACCTGGAAGCGCCTGGTGGCCGCGTCCGCCAAGAAGAAGAAAGGCAGCAAGAAGGTGACGCCCAAGCCGGCGTCCACCTGCCCCGACCCCCTGGTCCAGCAGCGCAACCGCGAGAACCTCCTCCGCAAGGGCCGGGACCCCTCCGACGGCGGCGCCGCCAAGCCACTGGCGGTGCCCGTGCCCACCGTGCCGGCAGCCGCCGCCGCTGTCTGCGAGCCGTCGTCAGCGGGCAGCGCGGCCGCCGCGCCGCCGGGCTCCGGCGAGGGAAAGCCACCACCCCCGCCGCCGCCCCCTGCCCCTCAGGCCGCGCCTCCGGTGCCAGGTGGCTCGCCGCGGCGGGTCATCGTCCAGGCGTCCACCGGCGAGCTGCTGCGCTGTCTGGGCGACTTCGTGTGCCGGCGCTGCTACCGCCTCAAGGAGCTGAGCCCGGGCGAGCTGGTGGGCTGGTTCCGCGGCGTGGACCGCTCGCTGCTACTGCAAGGCTGGCAAGACCAGGCCTTCATTACACCCGCCAACCTGGTGTTCGTGTACCTGCTGTGCCGCGAGTCGCTGCGCGGGGACGAGCTGGCGTCGGCCGCCGAGCTGCAGGCAGCCTTCCTCACCTGCCTCTACCTCGCCTACTCCTACATGGGCAACGAGATCTCCTACCCGCTGAAGCCCTTCCTTGTGGAGCCCGACAAGGAGCGTTTCTGGCAGCGCTGCCTGCGCCTCATCCAGCGGCTCAGCCCACAGATGCTGCGGCTCAATGCCGACCCCCATTTCTTCACGCAGGTCTTCCAAGACCTCAAGAACGAGGGCGAGGCCGCCGCCGGCGGCGCCGGAGGTCTCCCGAGCGGGGCCGCCCCCGCCGCCGCCTCGGCCGCCAGGGACAGCTGCGCGGCGGGAGCTAAGCACTGGACTATGAACCTGGACCGCTAGGGACGCCCAGGGCCGCGCCCGCCCCCCGCCTCAGCCCCCGACACACACTCGGAGCCCCGGGGACCATCACGCCGCCGCCGCTGCCACCGCCGCTGATACCGCTGCTCCGCGCCGCCAGGCCGAGAAGGAGCCGCCCCTGACCCGCAGCGGAAGCTGGAGGCCCAAACGCCAGACTGCCGCGTCTGGATTTGCTGGGAAGAAGGGGAGATGAGCGCAGGAAGGGGACACCCAGCCTCACCCTTTCTGCATGCGCCCCGTCTCCCCAGTTCTACCTGGAGCCCCCTTCCCTGCTGTGCGTGTCTGTTGGTCCATCTCGCCTTGGTTTTGCCCATTTTCTCACCTCCATCCTGCACCTTTATCACTGCTCCTGTCTGCCTCCCCATCTCCCCTCTGCCTTTCCATGTTCTGTCACTGGGGTGTGTATGTTTCTAGCTCTTGCTCTCTGCCTGCCTGTCTCCTATTGCCCCCGTTTCTCCTCCTGCACCTGTCTCGGCATCTGCCCCTCTTGTTCGCTTTTCCTCCTCTCCTATCATGTGTCACCATCTCCTCTCCTGTCTTGCTTCCTTCCTCCACCAGTGTCATCCTCCATTTCTCCCACCCCCACCCCCACACAAAGTGAACGTCAGTTCTTAATTTGGACCGACTGAGGTGCGGCGAGCAGCTGCAGCCTGGGCCCCCAGACACCCGCCAGGATGGTCCCTCGCCCTGCTCTCACCTCCTCTTCCCACCTTTTCCTACATGTTGCATGCCGGGAATACCGGCTTCAGAAGGCTGAGGTTTGGGGCAAAATCAATCTGGAAGGCCACCCCGGGGGCGGCGGCGGCGGCGGCGCCTCAGTGGAAGGGTGGGAGGAGAAAGAAAACTCTTCTCACCCTGGGGGAGGGGCGCCCCTCTAATTTATCCTTCGTTTTTTCCCCTTTTTAATTTATTTGATTGTTTCAGAGGGAGGGGGAGGGGAGGGTTGGACCGGGAGCTGTCCGAGGTGCTGAGCGGGGGCCGGACTGGAATCCTCCCGGAAAGGGACCAGGGGCTGGGTTGGGCCTGGGGCCGTGTCCAAGGTGCCAATGATGCGGGCCGACGGCGCGGGCCGCACTGTCTGTCTGTCTGTCCGTCTGTCCCAGAGGGAACTATAAAGCGCTGGAAGCGCCTGCAGATGGTTCTGCGCCGGCCTTTCTTTGGGCCCCAGGAGGGAGGGAGCGGGACAGGAGAGCAATAGACAGAGGCCTAGCAAGGAAGGTCGAGTCTCTGAGAGCTGATACTCTTTACTTCCGCACTCCTCCCCAAGGCTTCCATTTATCAGAGTAAAGTGAGGTCGCCTAAGGTTGCGGCTTGATGATAAAGCTAAATCCCTCCACCTCCATCTTGTCTGACCTAGACACTCATTAATGCCCAGGCTGCTTAGGGACTGAGTGATGAGGATAGAAGTTGTTTCCTTTCTGTGGTGGGGCCCATTGAGGCAGAACTAGCTAGTCATCATTGTTGATTTTCTCTTCCTTCCCTCTCCCCACCATATATCCGGTCAAAAGTCCAGTCAGGCCTAAGCCTGCTTATCACTCTTAGGTAGGGCCTGATTGCCACCACCTTCAGCCCCACACTCCTTGACTGGGCTGCTTTGGCCACACACCCACTCGGGACAGTCGTGGGAGGTCCATCCCTGCTTGAGACTCATCCCCTGCCCCTGTACCCCCAGGGAGAAGGAAGGCAGCAGGGAGAAAAACATTCTCTGGGATTGAAGAAGAGGAGAAACAAGCTATTTAGTCTGAGATCCCTGCTCTGTTCCCACTGTCTTCTTAGCCACATGCCTAAGAGCTCCTTTCACTGTTTCATTGGCCAGGGAGGACTGGCTCGAGCAGGGTGCTCGCGTCTCCGGCCTTGATGGACGCCTGGGCCTCGAGGGTCCGGGGAGAGAGCCAGCCGGGGCCTGCAGACACAAGGCCTGGAGTCGCTGTCCGTGGTCCTGACGGTCTCCCTCCGGCTGGGCGGGGGCTTGTAGGGGCAGCGTGAGTTTCGGACTCTTCCTCAAGCGGGTCTTCCGGATAATTTGGAAATGGGGAGGGATTTATTCTGGCCGGGAGTCACAGGACTTGGCCGGAGAACCCAGGAATGTCGGCTCCCACTTGCCTTCTTAAGAGGACAGGACTCGACTCTCCCCACGCCTGGGCCCAGCGTCCTTGCACCCGGCCTGGAGCCAGAAATCCCCAGTCCAGATTTGTGAATCGAGTTGCTGGCGGAGGGGAGGTGGGGGAGTGGCATGGGGGAGGATGGAGCTGGCGGAAGGGAGGCGGAAACAACCGCCCATTGGCTGGAATTTGGCGCAGTCAGCGCGGTGCCGTCATCTCTTTTGGTTTGGGAGGAGGGAGGGGAAGAGCACTCGGGTCACTCCGCGGCTGTCGCCATAGTAACGAGACTGAGCTGAGCGGGCGGGGCTCCCTCTTCACTCCTCCACCTCTTGCTGGGAAAGCAATCCTAGTCCGCTTTATTTGGAGCTAGTTAGCAAGACTAACTACCTGGTTAGAATTTCTGGGTTAGAGGGGCCCAAAGGGAGTGGGAAAGAAACCCGGGAGCCTGCAGAGATTCTAAAATATCCTGCCCCTTGGAGGCCTCCGCGTATTCGCGCGCGCGCGCGCGCGCACACACACACAGACACACACACTAGCCTCCAGGATCCTGTGGTCTGGAGTTTAGAGACCTAGAATAAGAAAAGTCTCCGTGAGTGGTGTCAAATTAAATCTCAGTTTCCTTGCATGCCCCAAGGCATGAGACTGCCCTGATCCGATTAGAGGTGAGGACTGGAGGGGGATCAGCATGAAAACATGGAGGAATTAGCCTCCTGGGTCAAACTTGGTCAGACTCGTGCTTCTGGGGGTACCCAGCCTGAGGAGAAGGGCTGAGAACTATCTTCTGAGAAGGCGGGGGAGAAACAGTGAGGTGCTCAGCAGTGAACCTGGGGGAAGTGAGTGGGGCTGAGGAGGGTGGTGGTGAAGCGGTCCCAGAGAGCTTCTTGAGAGAGCCCAGCAGAGGTGAGGGGTGGCCTAAAGAAAGGATGAAGCTGGGGGAAGGGAGAAGGAAACCCAGCTGGAGCCATGACTCAGCACTTCTCCTGGAAAAGGGCTGGGGCGAATCTCCCAGCACGGGGGAAGGGGAGAGGAGAGGGAAGCCTGAAAGCAGATAGGTGGCTAAACGGTGAACATGCTGATACACTGACACACAACCAAATGCACACATTCTAACTCAAAATAAAAACATACGCATTTACATTGATGAAGGTTCATTCAATCATAACATACACACAATTCCACTCCTCTCGCCCCTGCCCCCCCCTTCCTGAAGCAGAGGACATTCTGTCTTGAGAACCGTGCTCGCCTGTCCCTGAAATACCTCGGTACTAACTGGGGCGGGGGGAGGGGGCTAAACCCGTTGCCGTCCAGTGCATTCCGAATCATAGCGACCCTATAGGACAGAAGAGAACTGCCCCATGGGGTTTCCGAGGAACGCCTGGTGGATTCGAACCGCCGGCCTTTTGGTTAGCAGCTGTAGCACTTAACGACTACGCCACCAGGGTTTTCTAAATGAGAAAGGAGAAATAAAAAAAAAAAAAATCACCGATGTGGGCTGGGGAGTTGTCATAGCAACTGCTTTGCCTGCCAGGCAGGGTGCCCAGCAATCAGAGCATCTGGCAGGATCCAGGAGGACATCTGTCCTATGGCCTCTATCCACTGGAACCCAGCCTCAGGCGCCCCGATGGGTACCTCCAGACGATTTCTACAAGAGACTGCCAAAGCAGCACCTCAGCCAAACCACCAGCACCAGGGACAGCTGGCAGCCGGTGTGGGGACCTGACTTTTTTCACGTAGCCCCCTTTGAGTGGTACTCCTGAGCCCTTGATATACCACATTGTTGTTGTTTGGTACCATCTTGCTTCTGCAGAGTCCTTGGGTGGGGTCAGACTGCCAACCTTTCAGTTAGCAGCTGAATGATTAACCATTGTGCCACCAGGGCTCCTTTTATACACCACAGAGGACATTTTCTGCCAGTGGCCTCAAGACAGCAGGAATGAACACTTTAAAGACCTGTTTAAGGCTGTTACCTTCCCTCTCAGCACCTTGCCACGCATCCTCCAAAGGAGGTCATTTATGCCCACATGGCTAGATGTGTAGAGGAGGGACAGAAAATTGTTTACCTCAGTGTAATGAAAGACTAAGTACACGATAAGGTAACGGCAGGGCAATCTCTGCACTCAAGTTCCTCTGACTTTAGTTTAATACATTGATGAGGTTTTTAGAGGTGGGTGCCTCTTTTGCACTTCTAGGTGAGATGGTTGACTTTCCCACCCAACCCTTTTTTTCTCAGTAGTCAGGTTTAACATCTTCATTTCTACTTTAAAACCTCCCAATCCAGTTTGGGGGTTTTATGTTTTTTTCCTGGATTCTTCCAACTGTCTCTTTAGCAGTGAGCTGTTCTCAAAAAGTTTTTTTTTTTTTCTGTTGGAAGAAATTGCCCACAGTAGTTCCTCCTCTCTCTTAAGGTATTTCCCCCTTTTCTTTCCACTCCCCTTAGTCACAGTTTCCTGTGATTGATATTTAGTGTCAAGCCCATAAATCATAAAATTAGTCTCTCTGTGTGCATTTTTATATATGATAACCTAAAAGGAAGGGGGGTAATAATAAACAGTATAAATACCGGGAAAAAAGGTATTTCTTTACATTACAACCTTTATATATATTACTCCTTTAAAAATATAACTTACATATTATCCCAGAAAAACAAAAACACCAAGAACAGCCTAAGAGAGAAGAGTAATGATGGAGGGTTTGCCATGCCAGATATTAAAATGTATCACAGAGCTAAAGTAGCTAAAATATATCACCCAAATACAGGAATAGACATATCTGTAAAACAGAATAGATAATCCAAAGCTAAACTCTGGCATACATGGGGATTTAATATATGATAAAGGCCCCATCTCAAATCTATTGAGAAAAGATAGATTAGTCAGTAAATAGAGACAATTGGTTAGTTATTCATAAGGAGAAAAAAAAATCAATCATTCCTCATTTTTTACTCCAGAATAAATTCCAAATTGATCAAAGGTTTAAATAAAGCAGGAAAAAAAAAAAACCTATAAAAGCCTTAGAAAAGGGGGCAACTTGAAAGTATCTATTAAAATTTTAAATGTACGTGCCTTTTTACTCAGGAAGTCCAATTTCTGGTATTGACCCTAAAGAAATACCTAAACACATGCACAGAGATGAGACAGAGATTTTTTATTGTCTTCTCGTTTGGAGAGAAAAAAAATTGGAATCAGCCAAAATACCCACAGTAGGTTAGGGATTAAATAAACTTCTATTCATCCATTATTGGGTACTGAAGTATTTAGTAAAAAAGAATGAGTTGGATTATATGTACTGGGATGAAATATCCAAAGCATATAGTTAAAAGTTGAATAACAATAGATAAAGTAGAATGTCATTTATACAAAAGCAAAACACATCAAACTAAACTATAATTTATTTTTGGGTATGGATAGCAAAGAAAGATACACATCACTCTTAATAAGTGACTTCTGGGAAGGAACTGGGATTGGAGGGACGTTGTCTAGGGGAAATTCACCTTAACTGTGGAGTTTCATTTTTTACATTGAGAATGTATTAGTATATTGTTTGTATAATTAGAAAACAGTCACTAAATTTTTTTTAATATATGCCTGTAGTCAAATATTGAATAAACATACTTGAAGGAAATATGTGTAATTTTTTATTATTGTTATTTCCATTTTGAGATGGGTGGAGAACATCTTTTAAGACCTTAAAGGAAAAGATTGATTCCTCTGACTCCATAAAATTTGAAACTTCTGAATGTCAGAGAAAGAGAGAGAAGAAAAACTACCATACATAAGCTTGAAAGTCATATAGCAGATTGAGAAAATATATATGCCACACAATATACTTTTCAATAGAAAAATAGCTAAAAATGTGCAGAAATAATTCACAAAAGAAATGTAAATTATCAATAAACACAGGAAAAGATACTTAACTTCACAACTGACCAAAGAGCTAAGTCAAAACAATAATGAGATATTTCACCTCTTACACTGACAAAGACGATAAAATGGAAAATTCCAAAGGTGGTGAAAACATGGGGAAAAGAGCCTCTCTTGCATGTTGGTCCAGTCTTTTTGGAGAGCTGTTTGGCTCTGGATCACAATGTGAAAAGCATTATGCTCTTTGATCCAGTTTCCACATTTCCAGAAATTTACCCTAAGGAGATAAGTGGGCAAAGATACCTGACACAAGAATGCTTATGATAACATTGTTTATAATGAGAAGTTAGATACGGCTTGAATGAACATCAGTAGGAGACTAAGTAAATTATGACAAATTAATATTTACTGGGATATTTTAGGTCATTAAAAATGATGCATCAATCTATACTTAGTGACATGAAAAAACGACCATGACATTGTGAAAATAGAAGGTTAAAAGCAGCATAATATGGTTCCATTTATGTAAAAGGTAGAGAGAGATAGATGTCTTTGAACAGCTGGCCCCTTCTTGTTATTCAGATCTTGACTTAATAGCCACCTCCTCCCTGATCCCTTCATCATCTAAGCCTGCCTTACTGTCACCCTCCATCATATATCCCTGATTTATTTTCTTCATAGCATTTATTGTGTATCTTCTCAAGAAAATGTCTATCTTGTTCATTGGTATATTCCCCAGTCCTTAACACAGTGCTGGACACACAGTGACCAAAAAAAAAAAAAAAAGATTGCTGTCAAGTCAATTCCGACTCATGGAGACTCCATGTGTTACAAGGTTGAACTACTCCACAGGGTTTTCTTGGCTGCAATCTTCAAAGAAGCCAATCACCAGGTCTTTCTTTTGCAGTGTTGCTGGGTGGGTTCAAACCACCAACCTTTAGGCTAGTAGTTGAGTGTAAACCCTTTGTACCATTCAGGGACCTGGGCACACAGGAGGCAGTCAATAAATATATATTAAATGAGTGTGTGTGTGCACATGCATGTGCATGTGGGGTAGAGGCTTTTGAAAAGACGTTTTAAAATTTTAATGGTTGTTACTCTAAGTGGCAGGGTTTTGAATGATCATTTTTACTCTCCTCTTAGTATTTTCCTAAGTTTTCTGGTTGGTTGCAAACCAAAGAATAAAAATTATCAAGGAAGGGAGAGTGGGAGGAAGGGAGGCAACAAAAAAAGAGAGGGAGGGAGGAGGAGGAAAAAAAGTGAGGCTGGGCAGTGTGTCTGCTCATCTAAATCTGGAAGTGGAGAAACACCAATCTACGGCCCTACCCTCCTCCCCTGTCACACGTCTCCCAAGTCTCTTTGCTCCTTAAACCTTCCTCAAGCTGTTTCCAAATTCTTGGGTGTTTAAGAGTGTCCCTGGCTGAACAAGGGAGACGGGACAGCTCTCTAGCCTGGCCAGCATGTGTGTGCACACATACAGCACATGCAGAGTGAACATATACACACAGGATGGGCACACGGGCACACACCTTATCAGGATCCACCTGAGACCATTTAAAGAAAGGATCTCTATCTTTTGTTTAACTGTCAAGGAAGACTCAGTGTCCCTTATCCAGATAACCAAGCCAGGGGAAAATTGTCTCTTGATATTGTTTATACCCTTTATTTAAACAATGAAAACTAGCACAGTGCCTAGCACATAGTAGGCTCTCAATGAATGTTAAATGAATAAGTGAACTAAAAAATGTGACAGTCATGATGTTTTTCTTTGGTTGCCAATAAGTGTATAACTAAATATAGATCTTCAGGACACAACTATGGCAACGAACTCCCAGATGTTCTTGTTTAACGCTGGTTTGGAAGGTTTTTTGTTTTGCAAGATTTTAAAAAATTTTTTAAATTTACTCTGGTGTTTTTATAGTGTTTTTATTTCACTGTTTAATCTATTTTGGAACTGAGTTTTGTACGTGATGAATAGTGAAGGTATAACTAATGTTTTCCCCCAATTAATAGAAAGTTGTCTCAGACTTTTGAAGAGTTTACCATTTCCTCCAGTGAATGCCATCTTTATAATTTATTGAATTACCATATATACGATAGGTCTGTTTTAAGGCTCTACTTGGTTCCATTGGTCTACTTGACTACTGCTGTGCCAAACCACACCTGTAATAACTGTAGCTTTGTAGTATGCTTATTGTTCTTTTGCTGAAATTGTCTTGACTATTCTTAATCATAGTCCAGAAGAACTTCAGAACCAAGCCTGTCAAGCTCCATAAAATTCCTCTGGGACTTGAATGGAGACTGTATCAATTTTATAGATCAATTTGAAGAAATGTGGCAATTTTTCGATATTTACTCTTTCCATCCAGGAACATGCTAGGTCTTTCCATTTATTTGGGCCTTTTTTTTTTTTTTTTAATGTTCCTTAACGAAGATTTATACTTTTATCCATTTTATATTTTCCATATCTTTCATTGGATTGATCCAGAAGCATATTTTTATTGTTATTGTAATTGTCTTATTCCTAATTATTTTTCTTATTATTACACCCAAAAACAAAAACAAAAAACAAATTACAAGGCTATAGAGAAACCCAGGAGCACCGATGGCGCAAACAGTTAAGCCCTTGATTGCTAACTGAAAGGTTGACGGTCAGAACCCACCCAGTGGCTCTGCTGGAGAAAGACCTGGCGATCTGCTTCTGGGAAGATTACACTCTAGAAAACCCTATGGGGAAGTTCTACTCTGTCACATGGGGTCGCTATGAGTCAGAACTGACTCCACAACACCTAACAGCAACAACAACATAGGAAAACCATAGATTTTTGTATGTTGGTCTTGTATCTTACTGGAATTTCATTAGTTCTAGTTGTTTTTCACTTGAATCTCTTGGATTTTCTAGGTAGGCAGTCATATTGTCTACAAATGAGGACGTTTTATATCTTCCTTTCCAATATTTGTACATACAATAATATATTTATTTTTCTTGTCCTATTGCATTGACAAAGACCTCTAGTATAATGTTCAGTGGTAACAGTGATGACAAGGTTCGAAGGGCTAGAAAAGTCATCTTCGCCTTGTCCCTGATTTCCATGGAAATTCTTCTCATATTTCACCAGCCACTTTTTGATGTCTTTTTTGAAATCGAGTATTCTGTTTTGTGTAAATTAGTATATAGTAAGTCATCTCAAATCACATTTTGGAAATTGATAAAACTTAATTTGGAATAATTATCCAAATCACCAGTCCTATGTGGAACACCAGCTGAGCCATGTTGGTTTGCGTAGTCCTGGGCATGTGCAATTTGGGGAGAGAAGAGGAGGTGGTTGTCTGCTCCTATGGGACTCCTTTCTCCCACCTGACATTTAAAGGAAGGATGATATGATGTATAGAACAAAAGACTAAGAGTCAGAAGTTTGATCCCTACTCTGCCATTTATTAGCGGCTGATCTAAGACAACCTCTCCAAATTTGAGTTTTCTCATCTATCAGATGGAAACAATGATCTCTGACTTGCTGTGTCTAGCAAATGACTATGATAGGAAAGACATTACTGTCGTTGCAGTGACAACTATTGCTATGGTAGCCAACATTATTAATAAATACTGACGAGGGATTAAGAGAGTTCAGAATGGGACCCTGGACTGCTCTGACCAGCTCTGCTGGCACCTGAGGCAGTTAGGAACCCTAGAGGCCCAGGCCTCCCTTGGGTTATTCTGTGACCTGGGTGACATGTGTTTACTCCTTTCTGCCAGGCCTTGGCCCCAGTGAGGCCCACGTGCCTCTCTCTGGAATGCCAGCCAGGGGACTTGCTTCAGCTGCTAGTGTATAGACACTTGTGACAGCCTGGCCCAGCAGAGCAGCATTCTTAAGTCTATGTCTGGGGACCAAGTCCCCCTACATCTCACTCCAGGGATCCCTCCAGCCAGCAGGGAAGAATAGCTGAACCTCACCTCCACAACTCACCTAGTTTGTGACCAGGGGTGGGGAGAGGCTAATCTTGGACATCTTGGGACACTAGGCCCTAAGAACCCTCAAGTCTTGTTTGTGAGGAAATGAGCTCGTATACTCACATGTGTGTGCCCATGCCTGTACTAACATCCGCGCCACAGGGTGTAGTGGACATACCCTGAGATTTGCAGCAAATATGAGTGCTATTTCCTCACTGTGGGGCCTTGGGACATTTTTCTCCCTCAACTGTCATATAGAAAAAATAACCATCCCATGATCAGAGGTCATTGTGAGTATTCAATGAAATTGTGTCTATGAATGTGCTTGGAAAGGTGTAAAACACAGCACAAATGTAAGATGGGCCTGTGTCTGACCCTTCTACACATAGTCACAGAGGTGGTCATTGCATGGATGTGTGCTCAGGGTAGGCTCTGGAACATGTCTCTCTGCCTCTGTGTGTCAAAGGTAAAAATACCCAAGGGGAAAGGGCTGGAGGGGTTGGGATGGTAATCATAGGAAAGGAAGATGAGGCCTAGAGGTTACCATCAGAGTTCAGAACCCTTTCCACCTCCCCATTCATCTCCTCATCTAGCATTGTCCCAGGTCTCCATTACGCAGGATAAAAAGGACAGCACTGCCTGGAGCCTCCCTGACAACCTCCAGCTGTGTTGCTAAGCAACTTGGCCTCCTCTTCCAGAAAAAGGAACCTGATGCTCAGGGCCTAGCCTTCCAGGCTTCTTTAGGTACTCCCTCAACGCTTGACCCCTCCACTATCCGTCCCCCCCCCCCCCCCCCGCAGCGCAGGAAGGAACTCAAAGAAGGAGCTTCTCTGATGCATGGAGGGAGAACTGGGGTGTGGAACTGGAGTGGTAGACTGGTGGGAAATGGTGTGAGCTTGCAGGGCAAGGCTATGCTTCTGGGCTGATTGATGTTGGGGGCAATGATGCTTATGGAGCAGCCCTGTGCTGGGCCCTTTATGCACATACTCTGTCCAGCAAACCAAAGAGTTGGGTGTAGTCAGTGTCTCCATCTTACGGCTGAGGTCACTGAAGCTCAGAGAAAGTAATAGCCTTCTCAGTCACACAGGGAGTAGGCAGAGGTGAGGTATAAACCATGTCCATGTGGGCTCTTTATACTCCATCATGTCGTTTAAGAAAAGTGCAAGGGTCACAGTGGGCCACAATATTTCCAAAATGCATTTCTACTCTTATTGGTCTGGTGTTGAATGCATTTTGAAATACTTATTACCCTGGGACCCCATGGTGAGTGCTGGAATTGGGAACCTGTCCTGGGGTGAGGCTGGGGTTTGGGTATAGAGTTCTGCCACTTCCTGTGCCTCTCAGAATCGTGGAATCTGCTCTTTCCTCCATAAGAGATGATCACAGGAATAAGGGGCGAGGAAGGGAGATACAGCTGGGCTGCCAGGGTTTGAATCACATCTCTACCACTTAGCTGCTCTGCTATCCAAGGTAAGTAATTTAACATTTTTTATGCCTCAGTTTTCTTCACTACAGAATGGGCATAATACTGGAACCAACTCTAGAGGGTTGTAGAATTAAATAAATGTAAAGCTCCACACAAAAAGAAATAATCTTTGATGGTTACAAAGGAGGGGAGGGTGGGGACAGAAAAATACTAAATAGACAATAGATAAGTGGTAATTCTGTGAAGGGTAAGACAACACACAATACTGGGGGAAGCCAGCACAACTTGTCCAAGGCAAGGTCATGGATGCTTCATAGACACATCCATACTTCCTGAGGGACTGAACCACTGGGCTGAGGGGTGGGGACCATGGTCTCAGGGAACAGCTAGCTCAATTGCCATAACATAGTTTATAAAGAAAATATTCCACATCCTGCTTTGGTGAGTAGCATCTGGGGTCTTAAAAACTTATAAGTGGCCGTCTAAGGTACTCCACTGGTCTCACCCCATCTGGAGCAAGAAAGAATGAACAAAACCAAAGACACACGGGAAAGATTAGTCCAAAGGACTAACAGACCATAAGTATCACAGCCTTCACCAGACTGAATCCAGCACAACTAGATAGTGCCCAGCTACCACCACCCACTGCTCTGAAGGGGATCACAATAGAGGGTTCCAGACAGAACTGGAGAAAATTGTAAAACAAAATTCTAACTCACACACACACACAAAAAGACCAGGCTTACTGGTCTGACAGAGACTGGAGAAAACGTGAGAGTATGGTCCCTGGATTCCCTTTTAACTCAGTACTGAAGTCACTCCTCAGGTTCACCCTTCAGCCAGAGATTAGATAGCCCCATAAAACAGAACAAGACTAAATGGGCACATCAGCCTAAGGGCAAGGACAAGAAGGCAGGAGGGAACAGGAAAGCTGGTCATGGGAAACCCAAGGTTGAAAAGGGGAGAGTGTTGACATGTTGTGGGGGTGGCAACCAATGTCACAAAACAAATGTGTATTAATTATTTAATGAGAAACTAATTTGCTTTGTAAAACTTCATTTAAAATACAATAAAAAATATTGTTTAAAAATAAATAAATATAAAGGTCTTTGAATAGTGCTGGCATATAAGTGTTCAGTAAGCTCTAGCTCTCATTATTACTTCTAGGAAGCTTTAGTATATAAAGCTCTTTCACACCCTTGGTGGTTAAGAGAACTCATTGTCTCTGAAACTAGACTGCCTGGGTTCAGATCCTCCTCTGCCCTTTCTCACTATGTAACTTTAGAGAACTTACTTAACCTCTCTGTGCCTCAGCATTAGTTATGATTATGTTAGTTACTATAACAAGAAAATGTCCAGTTTCACATACTAGCCTGATGCATGTTGATGGGCAAGTTCCCTCCACATGTTTTAGAGACCAGGACCCTTCCATTTTGTAGCTATTCCATCTCTTAGGGTGTGTCTTTCTCTGAATCCAGATAGCAGAAAAGAAACAAGAGAGCATGGAGAAAGCACACCCGCTTCTAAATGCCTTGACCTGGAAGCAACATGAATTTCCACTGGCAAAAACCAAGAGGCAAGGAGGGTTGGAAAGTTAGTTCCTGGCTGGGGAACCATGTCTGGGTGAGGAGCCAGAAGACACAGGTCCTAAAACAATCCCTGAAACTTTGGCCAAGTCACTTAACATCTTGGGCCTCAGTGTACTTTCCTCCAAGTACACAAGAAATCAAAAGATGCATTGCATTGAGCAAATCTGCTGCAAAGACCTCTTTAAAGTGTTGAAAAGCAAAGATGTCACCTTGAAGACTAAGGTGCCCCCGACCCAAGCCATGGTATTTTCAATTGCCTCATATGCATGTGAAAACTGGACAATGAATAAACAAGATTGAAGAACTGATGCCTTTGAATTGTGGTGTTGGAGAAGAATACTGAATATACCACAGACTGCCAAAAGAACGAACGAACCTGTCTTGGAAAAAGTACAGCCAGAATGCTTCTTAGAAGCAAAGATGGCAAGACTACATCTCACATACGTTGGACATGTTATGGAGAGGGATCAATCCTTGGAAAAGGATATCATGCTTGGTAAAGTAGAGGATCAATGAAAAAGAGGAAGACCCTCAATAAGATGGATTGACACAGTGGCTGCAAAAATGGGCATAAGCATAACAATGATTGTGAGGATGGTGCAGGGCTGGGCTTTGTTTGTTCTGTTGTACTTAGGATTGCTATGAGTTGGAACCGACCAGATGGCACCTAATAACAACAACAAGCAGACAAGCAACCTGTGCCCTTGACCTTGGAGGGGATTAATAAAACAATGGATGTGAAAGTGTTTGTAACTCTGTAGTGAAAATACATGAAAGGATGAGCCACATTTTCACCAGTGACCTAATGAGGAAATAGAGGGAAAGGTCAGAATTTCAGGGAATAGGGCTGAACCCTGGATTGGGAGAGCGAAGTCATGGTGTGATCAATGCATTTAAGGGCCAAGGACCAAGGGGTTTAGGGTCAGTGAAAAGAGATCTGGATCATCAGGAAGCTGAGTGTGGGTAAGAGTGTGACTCCGTCAGGGTTTGGATGGAGTTAGTAACCTAACAGTAACCTCACAGTAACCTAGAGCTTGGAGATGTCACACAGGCAGGGAAGCTACTAGAGCCGAGAGAGCCTGGCAAAGAGGATAACAATCCAATCCTGGGGCTGATTTTGGCCTTAAAGACCATCTTGGGCAAATTTTTTCCAACTGTTGTGCCTTGGAACAGAGAGAACCTGGGTAACCCCTGGGGTTCCACAGAGCAGATTTCGCAAATCTCTGGTCCAGCCTCATTATTTTAATGAGATGATAATGGGATCTCAGAGAAGAGATGTGATTGTCTGAAGGTCAGTTAAGTAGTTGCCTAGCAGGGACTGTAACTCAGGTCTCTGGTTCCTAGTCCTGCATCTTAGCTTCTCCAACTGGCTGTACATGCAGGAAAGAATAGAGAGGCAGGATGTGACTTTGCAGGTAAGAAGATCCCTACTCTAACAATGCCTCCCTCTGCCGTCTGAATGCCTGAGATCCCCCTTTACTCATAGGACTCACAGAATTCCAAGAGTATCAAGGTCAGAGACCTCTCCACTGGCTTGCTCTGGGTCACAAGGTTTTGTTTTACTATAGCTTCTAACCATGTGTCCCAGTACCGTCCTTAGTCACACACACCCAGGTCCTCTGCCCCAGGACAGCCCTTTGATACTGGAGGGTGGCTCCCAGGCCCCTTTCTCCAGTCTGGTTTTCTAGACTGTGTCTCCCAATGTTGTTGGTTTTCCAACATCTCTCCTTTTCACTTCCTGGGTGCACTACTCTGTATGTTCTTCTCCCGAAAGTGTTACCTAGCACTGTGTGTCATGTTCTGGGAGTGAAATTATTAAAACAAGTGGATTCTTTCCTTCATTCTAGGTGCTATACCTCCATCAACACATCCCTAGATCATGATGATTTTTCAGCCTTTGCACCCTACGGGTTGAAATTTAACATTGCTGACTAAAAAAAAAAAACTAGTGCACCACTAATTTACACATGGGCTCTGCTGAGCCCCACCCTTCCCTCCTCACACACTCTGGCATTCTGTCTTTCCTTTAAAGATAGATCCAAAGGCAGGGTCTCACATTCCTTGCCAGGAAATCTTGCCTATTACATGCAGATCACAATTCTTAGCTGCCCAGATCCTCCTGGATTCTGCTCTGTCTTCCCAATGTATCCTCCCACCCCAGCTTCCTGCCCCCTGCAAAAATGCAAGCCTGTCCTTTGCCTCTGTGTTCAAGTAACTGAGGCCCTCACCAGGCCAGACTCCTCCTCTGGCTCAGCTGCTCACTCAGGGGAACACATGAGCCCTCCCATGGCATCAGGCCCATAGGGACAGCAGAATGACAGAGAACATGCTTATACTGGAATGTTAGATAACCAGAGAAGGGTACCAGTGAAGTTTAAAAGACGTGGAGAAAAGGAAGGAGCTAGTGATGAAGAGTTATCAATAGTGGCCTCTGTAATGGACTATAGCTGTTTTTCTCTCCCCCTTGCTTCATTCTGCTTTTCATCCAACAAATACTTAATGGACATCTTAAGTGTGTGCTTTCCTAGTTTTCTATGCTGAGTATGTGTTACTTGGAAAACCAGGGAAAATAAAACGGAAAATAAAAATAAAATGAAAAGAAAAAAGAATCTTCCCCTGGGCGAATTCATCACCCTCCTTGGGAAGGGGTACTAAGGCTCTTCCCACGTGACGGGAACTGTTCTAGCTTCCACCTGCATTTCCGGTTCCTGCCCACAGGGCCCAGGGCATCCTCCCACCTATCAGCCAGAAACCCTTGGTTTAAGAAGAGACATGCACTTGGGAAAGAAACACAAGGACCACAAGGTTGGGAACAAGGGGCTTTTCCCAGTCTGCAGCCCCTAGTCCGGCTTGCACGTCAGTCACCTTCCTCCGTGTTGTTCCCGTCTAAGGGAACGCGTTTAAGGCAGTTTTCCTGCCAGCAGGCTTAAGAAAAGGTTTTGGAAAAGACCCCGCCCAGATGGCGAGGGAAAGGGCCCAGCCAGGATAATGACCCACTTAGCCCACGTCGCAGACTTCCCGTGGCCGGACTCCCCAGAGGTGGTCGGTCAGCGGTCGGGGAAGGCTCCTGAGGCGCCACCAAACCGCACGTGGGGCCTTCGCATCCTGGCCTTGGCTCACACTCCTCCAACCAGCAGAGGGCGCGCGCCACCCGCAAAAAGAAGGGTGCAACCCCAAGCCGCTGCAGGCGCGGGGCGGGGACCCGGGTACACCTGCAAATGAGGCAGATCCGGAGGAAAGATAGTAACTAGAGGAAGAGGTCAGGTTGTGAGCGAGGGTGAGAGAAAGTCGGGGTGACAGTGGGATAGGGAGGGAAGGGCAGGTGGCGAGGGGAGCAAAGGTGAGGAAGGGAATGAGGTGGGAAGAGGGTGAAATGGGGTGAACGAAGGTTGAGATGGGATGAAGATGAGACGAGGTGGGATGGAGGTTGGGATGGGGTGAGGAACAGTTGTAAGGACGGGATAAAACGGGATGAAGGTGAGATGTGCGTGCACGTTAGGACGATGTAGCAATTGGTGAGGTGAAGTGTGGGTGAAAGGCTGGGCAAAGAGGGCTACGGAGAGGGCGGGACTGAGCCCACCCACCAGGAATTCCTCGCTCCTGTCCAGCAGCACCCAAGCCTGCTTCGCCCCCATTCTCTCCAGCTCTTCTTTGGCGACTCTTTCTCCTCAGGCCTGGCCTGATCCTCTCCCTTCCTGCCGCCCCCTCAGCCAAAAAAAAAAAAAAAAAAGGCGGCGCAGGGAACAGAGAGAGGAGGCAGCGGGGAGCGCGAGAGCTTTAATGGGGCAGGAAGGGAACAGAAAGACACTGGGCTGCCCTACAAGAGGACGGGGCAGAAGGAAGGGGGCCTGCAACTACCAGCTGTGTGTGGGTTGGCGGGGGCGGGGAAAGGCCTTACTAAGCCCACTCAGGCCCCGGGAGGAGAAGGTGGACTGTGAGAGCTTCCCGGTGCTGGGATAGGTACAGTTCCGTGCCGGAGAGATATATATGGAATTCCAAAGAGAGGGGTCGGCCTGGAGGGAGCTTCCAGGAGCCAGGCCAAAGTGTAGGCAGAGGAGAGAGAATGACAGAGGAGGCTGGGAACCCCGTTGAGGGTCTGGTGACCTGGAAGAGGATGAAGGTTAAAGAAAGCCAGGAGGCCAGTCGCCCCCCCACCCAGTTTGGGGAGTGTTGTTTAGCTGCCACTGAGTCGCCCCAGGTGTTACAGAGTAGAACTGCTCCACAGGGTTTTCTTGGCTGTAATCTTTATAGAAGCAGATCGCCAAGACTTTTCTTCCGCTGAGCCTCTGCGTGGGTTCCATAGTTAGCAACAGATGTCAAACAGCTTGTGACACCCAGGCTCCACCAAACCCGTTGCTATTGAGTTATTCTCACTCATGGTGACCCAATGTGAGGTGGGAGCAAATCTAGAATTGAAGGGAGGTTGAGGAGGCTTCAGGCCCTCCTCCCAGGCTGGCTGCAACGGGTGGAGTAAAATGTAGGGTTAAAAGAGCGTTGGGGGAGGTTCTAGATCCCCTCTCCGGGACATGGATGGGATTGGGCAAGACCCTGGGCCTCCAGGCGAGGCCGCGCGGCACCCGGCTGACCCGTCTAGTGGTAATGGCCTCCCAAGTGCGAGGCAGCGGCCACGGCACCGAAGGGCCCGGGCGGGGGCTGCAAACCCGGGCTAGGGTAGAGTGCGGCGGTGGCGGCAGCGGTGGCGGCAGGGCCCGGGCCGGGCCAGTAGGAGAAGCCCGCCGGCGCGACGCCGGCCGAGGCGGCCATGAGGTTGAGTTTGGAGAGGCCGGGGAACGGCAGCGGGGCTAGGCCGGCAGGCAGCTTGTAGAGCGCGCCGTCCTGGGCGGCTGCAGCGGCCGCGGCGGCGGCAGCAGCAGCGTGGGCGTGCGCGGGCGGTGGCTGGCAGGCCTGCGCCAGGCCCTGAAAGTCGAAGCGGTAGGCATAGCGCTTGCCATGCACCTTGCTCATGATATTTTTGTCGTAGTAGTAGCGCAGCGCGCGGCTTAGCTTGTCGTAGTTCATGTTGGGCTTGCTCTTCCGCTCGCCCCAGCGCCGCGCCACCTCGTCCGGGTCAGTGAGCTTGAACTCACCGTGGCCGCCCTCCCACGCGATGCAGCCGGCGTTTGCGCGGTCGGCCAGCAACTCCAGCAGAAACTGCCACAGCTGGATCTGCCCGCTGCCTGCGGGGAGGAGGGCGGTCAGCCTTGTGCAGTAGGGAAGGCGGGAGCTGGGGGAGGAGGTGGGATTGGAGGCCAACCCGGCCCACCTGGAGCCGGCGTCGGTGAGGGAGCGCGCGGGTCCAGCTGGACAGCTGCGCGCTACCGGAGCGACCTGCCAGTGAGGGGCAGGTCCGCGGAGCCGTCTCCAGCCCCGACAGCGTTTTTGCACAATGGAAACACCGCTCTCGCTGAAAAGGACTCAGCCCAGCAAGCGCACAGCTTTGTGAGAATTAGGCAGGGAAGCGTCGCCTCCTCGGCGCAGAGACAGAGGCTAACAAAGGCGCATGGCTTTCCGGATTGCAGCCTTTACTTGCCCCCGCGGCCGGAAGCCCTTATTCAAGGCAACTCCTGAACAACCGCAAGAACGGTCCTGGGCGGGTGACTGCGCCATCCCAGGTGGACCACGGCTAGAGACCCAGACGGGAAGGGTCAAGAGGCGGCAGGACTGCCCAGTCCCCTTTCCCCAAAGGCACACAGATGGACTGTCCCTCCTGAGGTGGAGAAGGGGTGCCGGCTGGCTTCCTTGCGTCAGACAGGCAAGGGACAGTGGCCTCCTCACGAGAGAGGAGGGATGGAGTCTCAGCCGGCTCCGCACCCTGGCCTCGGTCAGGTGCGCAGAGCTCCTGACACTATTTGGCCCTATTTCGGAACAGGTGGGACTCCCGGTGCACGAAGGTGCCATGGTTCCCTGAGGACCTGGATGAGATGGGAAGCCGATGGCCCTGACCCCCTGTCTCATCCCGCCTGGGCAGGTCTCCAGGCTCCAGCCCTGTCCGGAGCTCCGGGTTACTGAAGGCGGATAGCGAGAGCGTGGGACCCCAGAACTCCTGCCCCCCTCTCTTGGCGCCTCAATCAGACAAATGGAGAAAAATCTTGACACACTCCCCCCACCCCCATTAAGAATAAAACGAATTTCCCTTGAAGCTGATTATTGCTTCAGATAGAGACAGATGAATCCCTTTCCTTTTGAACGACTTGCTCAGAACCCAGACACTGCCCTCCACCATAGCCTCGATCCAAAATACCCTATGCCAGCTCAGCAAGAAGCTGCCTCTGGGTCGTGACTGTAGTTTTAGGGTCAGAAGCAGGGAAGTTTGGGGTAAAAATGTGTGCCTGGCGCTGACAGGGGAGCAACATCAGAGGCTTGGGAACCGGTTCCCACTGGGTGTCCTGTTCCATTTGGGTAAAGGAGTTGCCAACCTTATTTGGGTGGTTACTGTAACTTGATGGGATCCAGGGTACTGGCTGTGGTGGAGTCTATGGGAGGCACTGCCCGGAGGGCCAGCTGGCCTGCTGTGACAGGGCAAAGCCGGCAGGATTCAGCAACCCGCGGCAAACCTGGGAATCGACTACAACTGCCAGACTAGACTTGGCCCGCAGAGACTTGCTCAGCGCAGGCAGGTGAGGCAGGAGGCACCCGCCCCTGTTCCAGTGGTGCCTTGCCCGGCTGTGGTCAGGGAGTAATTCTCCCGGTCTCTTTGCTCCACCCCCCCCCCCTCCATGCGGCGACCTTCTGCGCCTGCTGCTGGTAGGAAAGGACGCCAAGCACCCAACCCAACCCCGAAGGCCAGGAAAACCATACTCAGCAAAGAAAGGCTCAGGGCCAAAATCCTCACCATTTGTCCCTCGCCTACAAGTCCAGCCCAGGGACTCGGAAGAAGCAGGGGTGGTCAAGTGAATGTCCCCCAGGTCTTCCCTGCAATCAGGTCCGGACCCTTCTCTTCCCAGAGCCCGGCTTGTAAGTTGCTCCCACCCTCTGTCTGGTGGCGGTGGTGACTTCCTTTTGGGGTCTGTGCCCGGCCGACAACCCACTGTCCTCGCGCGGCCCGCCCACTGCTCTAGCCAGCTCACCTTTCTGCACTGCGGGGCTCAGCGGCCCCCAGCCCGGGCTCTTCCCTTCCTTGAAAAGACCGTCTCCGACCGGATCTGCAGCAGCAAGATAAAGCAGTCAGACGGGCCATGGTCAAGGGCGGAGGTTGTAGGCTTGGCAGAAAGGGCCTCGGGCCGAGGCTCCAGGGGGAGTCGTGGTTCCGCGGCGCACGGCGGGGGGCCCCGGCTGCCCGGCTCCTCCTCCCCGAGCCCGGCCCTGGCGCGCGCGGCGGCGCGGAGCCCCTCGTAGCGCCCAAGTCAGGAAACGCGTCCAGGAAAAAGGAAATCCGCTTTCAGAATGGGCCAGCGGGAGCCTTATAAAGCGGAGCAGGGGTGAGCCAGACGAGCTGGAGCACTGGTAGCCCATCGGGGAGAAGAAGAGGGCTCCTAGAGGGCCGGGCCTGTGGGGACGCTCGGAGCATGGAGGTGAGGAGAGGTGAGGGCTCAGGGGCGACGCTCGGCGGACTACAGTCTCTTGGCACCGCTAGCGCACAGAGGCCATCACCACGCCAACAACCCCTATTCCCGAGACCAGGCTCTTTCGGGCCCCTGGGACCGCGTCCTCAACCTCCTAGGCTATCAATCTGCCCGGTTCGAGTCCTCTAGCTCCCACAGCGAAACCCCAAAGCTCCCCGTCTACCTTTAAGGTTCTCCCCACCCCACCCCACGCCACCCCGCAATGCTCAGCCCTCCCGGTAGCCCAGCCAGAGTCTCTCGACCGCGCCCCCTTCCCAAGGTCCCCGGCATCCCCGTCTCTTGCCCGAGCCCAGATTTCCCGCCCTGGGTCCTGGTGCCTCCAGCCCCCGGCTGGTCCCTGGTACCTGGCAGGTACATGTTGATCAGCAGGGGCTGGGAGGCGCCGCTCTGTCTCATCTCCACCCGGGACTGGGCGGTGGGAGGTGGGGGGGGGGTACGAGGGGCGGGGAGCGCGTCAGGCTTTGGCGCTCCGGGGCACAGATCCCCGCCAGAGGCAGCCGCGGGTGATGGGGAGGAAAAGACGGCGCAGGGTCCGGCGGGGCCTGGCGGGAGGGGGCAGCCTGGGTGTGGCAGGGGTGGGGGGTCCTGGAGCGACGCTCCCAGCTACCCGCCTGCTTGGAACCCTCCGGCCCCCGCACGGGCAGGGGCCGCAATTTCCGTTTTAATTAAAGCGCAGCCGCCTGGGCCCCCCGGACCCGCCCCCGCCCCCCTTATCGGCCCATCGCAATAAAGTCTCCAGCGCGCTGCGTGGCAGCCAAGCGCACCCGGCAGCCCCCCGCGCCCTGCTGTCGGGAGACCGCGGGGGGTGGGCCCGGGCGCACGCTCCGACAGCGGCCGCGAGCGCCTATGCTTTTCCGCCACCCTGACTATCCGCAAACAGTGATGGGGCGCAGGTGCCGGGCTCCACCTCGGACCCCCGTGGACACAGCCCCTTCCCCAGAGCCTCCTGCCCGCCGGTCCCCGCCCCCTCCCGCCTCACTCCCTCCCCCTTTCTCCTCCTCCCACCCGGGTTCCCGTCTCCAGGCTGCGTTATCTGCATCTTCACTTTTAAATTTCCGCTTCCCTTCCCTCTCTCTCGCCTGTCGCTGCGTTCCCGGCCAGGCAGCAGCCGTTGGTCCCTTTATCTCCGTCCTCCCCTTGCACCTTCTCTCCCCCCTTCATCTCCCACTCTCTGCTCTTCCCTAGAGACCCGATCCCCTTCTCTGCCTCTCTTTGGCTTTTGCCCTATTTCCTGCCTTTTCACGGCCCCTAGGCCTCAGGCCTGGCGCGGGGGCGTCTCCCCCACCACTTCCTGTGGGTCTCTCCCCCCCACACCCCTGTCGCTCTCTAGGTCTCTCCTTCCTCTTCTGTCTCATCTCTGCCCCCTCTCTCTCCTACTATCATCTCCCCTCCAGTCTTCTCTCTCATTCTTCCCACTCCCCTTCCCTTTCTGATTCTTTCAGTCCTACAACTCTTGCCCTCCCATCCTACCATCCCATCCCAGCCTACCACCCCCCCACCTCCCCGAGCCTCGGCCCTGTCCGGATTCTCTCTGAGCCAGGGTGCAATTGGCATCTTGCTCCAGCAGGTGTAGAGGGGCTAAGACCTGCCTGCTCCATTCAGTTGTGCAGGTTGTGGACCGTACAAGCCCCTACCCAGGGAGCAGTGCAGACTGAAACCCACCTGGAGAAAGGGGCCTCTTTTCCTAACTCAAGCAAAGATGCTGATTGTGATTCCAAGTGGCCTAGAGTCTCTGGGTACCTGTGGGGGTTCCAGGTTCTAGAGAGGCAGGCTAAGGAGGATGTGGCTGAAGATGGGACCCTGGGCCAGGAGCCCACCCTTTGCAACCGTGCATCACCTTTGGCTACTGTCCGAATCAGTAAGCTCAAGGCCCTTCTCTCCCACTGCATGAGCCCAGGAAATAAGGAGGCCTGGGACTCCGGGGTCCCACAGAGCCAGGAAGGAGTGTGGCAGGCAGTGTCTGGGGCAAAGTGGGAGATTCCAGGACCCAGAGGATCCTGAAAAGATAGGGATGGGGGCTTCAGAATGTGGATGTGGAATCTGTTGGGAGCAAAGACCAGACGTTGGGATGCTCCCTGGGGACAAAACTCAGGACCTTGATGGTGGGTCCCAGGTTCCTATGCCTCTTCTTTGTGCCCTTGTACATTTTGCCACTTCCCCAAAAAGTCACTGCTGACAGACAACAAGAGCAGGAGGTAGGACCTGTGATAATGGGAGCGGGCACTGGGGGTCACGCACTTAGTGTTCTGAGCGGGAGGTTAAGGCAGAAGGGAGAGACGCTCAGAGTAGGGTCTGCCCAGAAATCCTACCTTGAGTGGGAAAAGGATCAACAGTGCGAATAGGTTTCCTGCCAGGGCCTCATCATGGGTGCTCAGGTGCTGAAGGGGTGGGGCTCAGGGAGAGAGTTTGCATTTGGGGTCCTCCCATCCCACCTGGGTCCTGGACCACCAGATGGAGCTAACCTCCTCCATTCCCTCAGGCTTTGAGTGTGGCCTGGGTAGAGGTCAATGGGACGAGTCCAGAGCACCTTCCCCTCCATCCTCTTCTATCTTACTTATCTGGTGGTGCTGAAAGAGAAATACCACCAGTGGATGGCTTTAACAAACAGAAGTTTATTTTCTCACAGTTTAGGAGGCTTAAAGTTCTAAATTCAAGGTGCGAGCTCTAGGTGAAGAAGGCTCTCTCTCTCTGCCGGCTCTGAAGGAAGGTCCTTGTCTCTGCTAAGCTTCTGCTCCTGGGCAATCTTCATGTGGCTTGGCATCTCTCCTCCCCCATCTCTGCTCTGCTCGCTTGTTTAATCTCCTTTATGCCTCAAAAGAAATTGACTCAAGATACACCCTACATTAATCCTGCCTCATTAACATAACAAAGACAACCCATTCCCAGATAGGATTATAACCACAGGTATAGAGGTTAGGATTTACAACACGTATTTTGGGGGAGGGGACATAATTCAATCTATAACACCTTCCAACCAAACTGGGCAGGTTCCTTGTTGTTCTGCCTGCTCTGAATAGGAGGGGCAGGGGAGTGAAAGCTCTCAGGCTGGTCCTGGCTTCTGCCTGCTGAACCCTGTGTCTGAAAAATCTAGAAGATCCTAGAGCATCAAAGGCTGCAGCAGGGATCAGCTCCCCACCACCTTCTCCCCCTGCCCTCCTTGTACAGGTGCCAGAAACTGAGGCCCGGAGAGGTGGAGGCCCTGTTCAGGGTCACACACCAGATTCTGAAGCCCTCTTGCTGACTCTTCCCAGTGGCTACAGTATCTGCTAGGGGGAGGGCAGCTCAGCTGAGAGTGAATGCCAGAGCTCCTTTTACCCTCAGTTTGGCCGCCAAAGCAAACAGGGGGGAGATAGCCTGAAGTCAGTTTGTCTGGGTTCTGGGTTCAACTCCTAACTCCCCCACATCCCTGGTTGTATGACTTTGAGGGAAGTTACCTAACCTCTGTACCTCAGTTTTTTCATCTGTAAATAGGGATCATAGTACATACCATATAGGATTATGAGGTTTATATAACACATGTGGAGTGTGCAGAACAAGCTCTATATGTCTTAGCTATTGTTACTATTACCATCCCCCAAGGGGATAAGCAGGGGCCTGTGACCAGGGAGGAACCCCAGGCTCCTCTGGGTGGGGTGGACACAGCCCCACAGCCAGAGGTTTCAACCTCCACACACACCCTGGGCCAATACTGGTGAGCAGGGCAGAACCTCCTTAAGCCTGTGTAGAGGCTCTGTTGGGTTCCTCTCTAATTCCCACAACATTTTCAGCCTTTTCTTCATTCTGGTTCCCCACCCAGCCAAAGGAAGCCTGCACCTCTTTCTATGGTCCTCTTTCCTCCAGTTCGAGCTTTATAGAATCTCTGCCTCATAGAGGAACAGGGTGTGAGGGGCAGAGCAGATGGGAGGTCCCCTTGCTTCCCAAGGCCTTCTAAGGAGGAGACTTCCTCTCTCTGAGCCCAGACCTCAGACCCCTTGTTTGAATAATAACAGTCCCTTACATGGTACTGAGCTCCAGCATTTAAAAAAACATTTTCATATTCCCCTTTCAGCTGATCCAAACAACCCTCTCTTCACTCTTTCTGTCCCTCCTCACTCTTCAGAGGACTGGTGAGCTGGAGAAGCCACCCTCAGTCACTCACATCAGTGAGCCTGGGTTCTAGAGCAGGTACGGGTGAGCATAGTAGCGGCCATCAGAATCCCTGGCACCAGTGTGATTTCTTTTCAGCCCTCTCTGTGGTCCAGTGAATGATAGTTATCCCCACCCCCACGTAAGAAGGGCCTCTCAAGGCTCTGGGACCCCCTTCATCCTGTCCTTCAGGGAATCTTTCATTTGCAAGCCCCCAACAGTGGACCTATCAATGTAAAGGGGTGGCCCGATCACTGCCCCAGCCAAGGGGAGGCAAGATGGTGTTGGAGAGCAGTCAGGTCTGTGGCTGGGCAGTCTCCAGGGGCCCATCTGTAAAGTCAAGTAGCTGCTCTCTTGAAAAGAGCCCTGGCCCAGAAGTCAGAACACCTGGGGCCCAATCGCATAGCATCCTTGAGCCATAATTCCCTCACCTCCAAAATGTGGTTATTTGTTCCTGCCTTGATGGTCTCACAGGATCCTTGTGAGGATTCAAAGAGAAAGCCCTGAAAATGCTTGCTGGTGTTATGGAAAAGCATTAAGGCAGCGGATGCAGGACACTCCTTCCCTTGCCTCCCCTCTTGAATCTCAGGGTTGGGGGTCAAGGGATGGAACTCCAGGTGGTTAATGAATTCTGCTTTACACCTGGGTGGACTCTACAGTCCATGCTCCTGTCGCATTTGATCTCCCTAATACCCTTCATTCTTCATGCACCTCACCAATGAAGAAACTGGGACTCAGGGAGGGAGAAATCTTGATGAGATCACTCACTTAATTGGTGATAAAGTCAGCACTTGAACACAGGGCTCCTGACCCCAAATCCAAGCTAAAAAAAAAAAAAGCTAAGTGGAGGCTAAAAGCCCCAGACCTCAGCAAAGCCCCACACCTCTGCAGGCAAAGGTGCCATCTGGGCTAGCCATACTCCTGGCCCAAGCTGATGGGTCTTTACCAAGGAGACAAAAACGTGTGAGATTGGTCATGTTTAACAGGATCCCCAAGATTCTTACCAGTGGCTTCCTCTCAGCCCCATCAGAGGCTGCCCACATAAATCCTAAGCCAGTTTACACTCCATAGTCAAGGGTCCTGGAGCCTGAGGGGAGGGGAGAGTTGGCAGGGATGAGGATGGAGATCATAAAGCAAAGCACCAAGGAGGCAAGAGGGGCAGGCAGATTCAGGAGGCTTTATTGAGTCCTCTGTGAAGGTGTCTGGTGCCACAGAGCCTAGTGCTGGACTCTTCGAATGGACTGCAGCTGCCCGGTGTGGGCCTGAGTGCCAAACTTGCTGTAGGTCCGGAACTCCCCGCTGTGCCGGTCCCGCTCCAAGACATACTGGTAGCCCCGGTAGCCTGGGTACTGGTAGGCCACCCACCTAGGTCAGTGAGTTCACAGGGGTGGTGAGTAGGTCCTGCCCTGCCTGACATCTCTCCCACCTCCACCTAAATATTCCACTAGTACTCTGCTTTTCTCACCTCCCTACCCCCAGCTCCAACACCATTGCTTCAGCTTTCTGGATGTAGATCCCTCCTTGCTTTACCTACTGTTCCCAGTCTTCCTATTACCTTCTTTCTCTTGTCTGCTGTCCCCACCTCCCATTGCCTCACCCATGTTTTCAAACCCTCCCTCTAGCTCCACATTGCTCCTCTTTCCCATTCTCCTATCTCTTCTCTTTCTGTCCCAGTCTCCATCATTTCATTCCCCCCTTGCCCCCAACTCCCATGTCTCCCCCACATCACCTTTCCCCACCCACCTCCCTGGTCCCCATTGCCTCTCTGCTCTTCTTGCCATGTCCCTTATTCCAGTCCCAGGACTTACGCTCCAGAACTGACTTTGAGGGAACCCACATCCTTGCGGGCCCAGCCCATGGCAGACAGGGATGGGTAGTCATCACTGAGTTCAAATCTGCAGCCCTGGAAGTTCTCCCCCTCAAACAGTGTCACATGGCTGTCACTGTGGTTCTGAAGCACAGAAAGGTGGGAGGGGTCAGGACTCCCAAGCAGTGTGAATGGCCTCATCCTCAGCCCCACTCCTCCAACCCACTGTCCAATCCAAGCTGTTCAGCCACTTAGATCCCATATATGTTCCCTATGTTCACTCTGTTAGCTCCCTGGTAAGCTGAAATGCTCAGAGGTCCCTCACCTGGCCTCTACTGTGGCTTTGGGCTGAGGTGATGAGACTGGGGGATTCCCAGAGATCACTCTAGGTTGGGGATGGAGGGCATCTGTTTTTCAGGGGGAAAATAAGAGGACCTGAGAGAATCTGGCCCACCAACAAAGACAGGCCCCCTAAGGGCCCCATCGATTAGCTAACCCCTTGCCTGGCACTCTGGACTTGCCCTCTCATGGGGCAGGGCCCAGCTAAAGGGGACTGGATGGCAGGGTCAGAACAGACAGGCCAGGGCATCAGCATCAGGTCTTGGGCTCCCCAACTCCTGGCCCTTCCCCCTAAAGGGCTTCTTGGCCTCCTGGAATGGAGAAACTAGGCTGGGTCAGCACCTGCTCTCTGCCCTCCACCTTCCAGCCCCAGACCTCACCAGTACTATAGCTAGGTCAGCACAAATAGGAAGTGCAATCCTCCTCTCCAGTGTCTTGATTCATTATCAACCCTGCCTCCCCCCCCACACACATACACACACAAACGCTGAGACCCAACCTCTTCTCAACCTTGATCTCTACACTGAGTTCTAGTCTCATATCCATGTTAATCCAAGTGACTGTGGGCAAGTCACTTTACCCCTCTGAGCCCCATTTCCACATCTGTTTATTGGGCTAATAGCAGTCATCCCACCTCACAGGAGTAGGTGAGGACAGAGGCTCCACATATGTGGAGGACTGGATGTGAGGGGCCCCTACTGCTTCAAAACAGACTTGGTCTCATCGCTGTCCGTGGTGCTGATTCCTGGCTGCCTCAGCTACTCCACCATCCCAACCTTCTGAGTCCCCGCTAGTTCTGAGATGCGATGCCACTACCACCCGTCTAGAAGTTGTGTTTACAACACTGTGGAGGGGGTAGGCTACCTTCCCATAGGCGTTGATGAGGCCAGGGCCTGCATCTAGGAGACGGAGAAGGAGGGGGAGTGGGCATGCTCACCGCGCCCAGCACCGGCTGGAAGGACAGCAGCTGGTTGCTGTGGACGCTGCTGCTGCCACTCCAGGCGTTCCAGCGAGGGTAGTCACCCTTCTCCAGGATGAACTGTTGTCCCTGGAAGTCGGGGTACTCGAAGCCCACCCAGCTGGGGAAGGAGAAGAGGAGCTGGGAGAGACCTGTCTCAGACTTAATCTTTCCCTGCCTCCTGCTTGCTTGCCGTGATTGAAAAGGCCCAGAAACCCGTCTTTTTTTCCCAACCCCAGGCCCTTTTCCTTGACACACCCACCACATGGCAGATCCAGCCAATCTGAAGGGTGAAAACCCGGACCGACTGCTATCCGAGGTCTGAGGGGCCCAGGCTTTCTGCTCGGGGGTCTCAGTTTGGAGGCAATTTTCAGGTTTGCAGTTCAACCAGCCAAGAACCTCAAGGACTTAAGCGCAGGCAGAGTGGGGCTTCCCGGCCTCCCCACCTGCGGTAGCAGCTACAGCCTCAACTCTCCCTGGGGCCCCAGGCTGGGCTCTAGAAGACCAGAGCGGGGCGCGTGGAAGGGGCTTGGCTTCTTTTGTTAAACGAAGCCCAGAGCCATCTAAGTGCACAGCGAAAAACTTTGGGAAGGATATAAGTACACTGGAAGCCCCGCGGGTTCTCGACCTTCCCCACTGAGCTCTGCAAGGGGGCTTTACTCGCCTCTAACCCTTTAGCTCACACGAGGACACACTTTCCTTCCCATGATTTGCTTTGCAGGGTAAGAGGAATCTTGGGGGAAACCGTGGGGTTTGCCTTGTTGGTGGGTCTCTCTCAGGTCGAGGACTCAGGGTCCGAGGGCAGGAGGGCTGGGGGCTGAGGTCCCAGGCTCTGGGCTTGTGCCTCAGGAGCCCAGGGCTCCTGCTCCCCAGCCGCGGCCTAGCCGCGGCCCCGGGTCATCACTCACGCGCCGCTTTCCACCTTGACCGAGCGCACCCTGCGCAAGCCGCTGCGCTCGCTGATGTTGGCGCAGGCGTTCAGCAGCCGGCAGTGGCGGCCCTGGAAATCCTCGCCGTCCCAGAGCGTGAGGCACGCGGGCGTGGGGTCCATGCTGCTGCGGGCAGTAGGGGCAGGATGCCACGCTCAGTGCGGCGCAGGCCCCCTCCCTGGCCCGGACAGCCCAACCTGGGTGGTGGTGAAGGCCCCTGGGGCTCGAGCTGAATGGGCTTCGAGCGGCTGTCCCTGTCCGGGGCTGGGTAGTCACCCGGTGGTGAGCGCTGCGCGGAAGGAAGATGGAGAGGCTGCGCGCGGGCTGGGCGCGAGGGGCTTTATACACAGAGCTCGCTCCCGCCCTCACGGTCTCCGACTGGGGTGGGGGCGGCTGAGTCAGCCGGCAGGCGGTGGTCAGCTTGGGGGTATTCCGGGAGCCGGGCCTGGAGGGGATCACAATGGAAAGTGCTGAGGCGCTTGGCCCGCGCCCGCAGCAACTGGGGCTGACTCCGCGCTTTCTTTCTTTCCGGCCTGAGCCAGGCAGGGCACAGCGGCCTCCGGGCAGAACGCATCCTCTTTAGTCCTCCGTGCTGGAGGTACCTGGCCGCCCCAGGGCCCCGGCTAAGGCCGTGGGTTCCTGCTTCGCAGCGCGAAATTTCTTTCCAGCATCGAAATCCCTCCCCTTCTTCTGTCTTAGGTCGAGGCCTCTCTTCTGGGCGAAGCAAGGGTGGAGGGAGAAGAGGCGCTCGGCAAACGAGTCTCTGCCCGCCCCTCAGTCCTCTTTGCCCTGGAGGACTCGGCCATCGCAGCCCCTTTTCTTCCAAGCTTGAGTTCCCAGACCCGGCCCTGCTCTCCAGGAGTTTTCTCTGGCTGCGCTGAGGCCAGGCTGAGGCAGTGACCAGAACTCGCCGCAAGGCGGCGCTGAACCCAGGGAACACGAGGGTGCAGGGTTATAAAACGTTTAGGAATAATAGTAATCAGGGCGAGTAGCTCGCTAAGGTAGGTAAGAAGGACAATTCAACCTTAGGGCTGCCTAACCCCGGTCTGCTTCCAAGCTTCCCACATGGCTCCTGTTCAATGACCACCCGAGAACCAGCAGCTGATTATTGAGCGCCTTGTTTTTTTTTTGTGTGTGTAGGCCAGGTTGTCTGCTCCCCGCTTTCACGTGCGTGGTGTCATGTAATTCTCATACCCATCCGGTGAGGTAAGTGCTGTTATTAGCCTGTATTTCACAGATGATGAAGCAGAGACCTAGAGGGCCCAGCTGAGATGTGACCCAGGGCTTCTGTTTGACTGAAGGTCCCAGGCTCTTAACCCCCTCCCCCATTCCAGTACCAGACATAGTAGGGGGAAGGGCAGGGGAAAAATTCGAAACTCCCAAAGGAAGCTCCAGAGAGGAAATTTCCTGGCAACTTGCAGCAGAATTTCCTACCTGCTGTCCTGTCAACGGGAAACAAAAGCTTCTAGAAAAATAAAGAGTCCTTCTTAATCAGGGATATCAGCTGAAGTGTGAGGGGTGATTGCAAAGGGAACTAAGATTGTTGGTGCTACCACGAGCCAAGTGCTTCTTTTATAGACTTTTAAAACAGCCCTATGAGGTCGGTTTACATGTGCAGATGTGGAAACTGAGGCTCAAGGAGGTGAGGGCCTTGTCCAACCTCACAGCGTCAGAGTGAGATTAGAATTTGGACCTTTGGACTCCAAAGCCAGTGCTCTCAACACTAGCTCATTCAACCTCCAGGGACAAAATGTTCGAGCAGGCCAGATGGAGCTACAGGCAGCTGGTGGAGGTCTGGCTACACTGGCCTTCTTTCCTTTCTCTCAACGTGCCAAGCTCATCCCCACCGCAGAACCTTTGCATATGCCGTTCACTTTACCTGGAATGCCTGAGTCGCAAGATCTTGCATGGCTGGCACCTTCTTTGTTACCTCTCTGGGGAGACCGACCCTGTCATTCTTGCTCTCCATCGCATCACCTGGCTTCTTTATACCGTTTATCACTCTGTAAAGTTGTCTTTATCATCTTTCATTGATTGGTGTGCTGAGTGCCTCTCTTAATAGAGTGTAAGCTCCATTCAAGGGGGCAGGGGTGTGTCTGTCTTGTTCTTAGCTGTTGTCCTCAAGCCTAGAGCAGAGGTGGACACATAATAGGCACTCAATAAAACTTCTGGAGTGAATGAGTGGACACGGGTGTGGGGCCAACGTCCGGGGGGAAGAGGGCTGTAGAGGAAGTTCTCTGATGGGGTGGAGAGTAATAGTTTGCCCATCCTACCAACATGCCCACCCCTAAAGTTCTGGGATGCTGAGAACGGGCCCTGGGGGCAGCCAGAGCCTGCCTTGCTTGTCTCTTTCACTGAGGAATTGCTGTTGAGGCTCATATGTGTAAAGGTGCCGGGGTACAGCTCCTAGAACTGGGCATGGGGTGGGAGTAAAGTTCAAGCTGGAAGGACTTGGGTCAGAGCAGGGATGACCACAGCCAGACATAATTGGGGCTGGGAACAGGACCATGACGGGTCCCCTGAGTCCCTGCACTAAGGAGGGATTGAACAAACACAATAATTTCTCCATATCTCACAAAGAGGAAATCCAAACTACAGAAGGGGCAAGAGCCAGCCCTGGAGCCCTGGTGTCCTGGCCCTTCCCTCATCTTCAGTTTCACAAGTCATAGTTATGGCAGCAGGAAGGGATGGGGCTGAGAAATCGGGTCTTTTTTCTCCCCCGGAAATTCTGGATTTGGCCACCAGGGGGCGCGGGCGGGCCGCGCTGGCCGGAAAGCTGGAGCGGCGGGGGCGGGGTAGAGGGCGAATTGGTGGGAGGTTGAGGTCGGGAGGGGCCGCGTGGTGGGTGGCGGGCGGCGAGTGCGTCAGGTTGTGCGTCCGCGCTGGTCCGTGACGCCGGGGCTGTGTACCAGTCCGGAGTGTACGAGGGTGTCTGTCCGAGGCTGGACGCTGTTTGCTCCGGCCTGGGGTGGGGTGGAGTCTGGGCCTGCCTCTGAAGTCAGAGCCCCACCTGGGAGGATGTGGGGGCAGTTTCCAGTCTAGATGTTGGTCAGGGGAGAGTATTCTGCAGAAGGGTGTGTGTATTTTCGGGGTGGGGGTGTAGAAGAGCTAAGCTCTAGGCTGGAATTAGGAGTCCGTCGGGATCTGGGGTGGAAACCTGTGTGAGAAGGGCCACCGCTCCTCTTCCAGTCGGAAGCGCCGATCTTGGTTCTGCATTAAGTAGCTGGGTGGCACTAACCAGCCTCTCCCCTTTGCACCTCAATTTCCTCATGGGGAGGATGGCGCGTAGGTTCCATCACCCCCACCCCACCTGGTCAGTCCATGGCTTTTAGCCGTAGCATCTGCCACCAGCTCTCTCAGAAGTGGGCATGCTCACCCACGTTGCCAATAGCCACTTGCCCAGAAAACCTGTTCTCTCAGGATCCCCACATGCCCAAAGACCCCTCCCTGGCATTGGGCCTCACAGTCACTGAGAGGAAGAAGGAGCCTCTGAGGGGAAGGGACAAGGAAGGGGCTCTTGGGGGCCTGCCTGGTGTGCCAGAGTGGGACTCCATTGCTACCCCTCTTCTGTACTGTGGACCCCCTTCCAGTTTCCTCCTCTCCCCACCAGGCTGGTCCAGCACCGGCCCCCAACCTCCCCCCAGCCACCCCCTAGCTCCCTTCCAGCCCCCAGCAGCTGTCCCTGTTTGTTTTCCTAGATTGGTTGTGCTTGCAGCTTCCTGAAGGGTGGACGCACAGGTGGCTTTGTTTGCCAGCTCAGCACCCTCACTCCTACCCCCTCCACACCCACAGCTCAGCCCTTGGGCTTGGAGGGGGGAGTTAGGTAGACAAAAAAAAAAAAAAAAAATCAAAACAAAAAACAGAATGCCGAGCTCTACACCTTAAAGAGACGTCACAATTACATAGGGTTCTCATCACCCTCCAAGAACCCACCCCCCAGACCTATCCAGGCCTCCATGTCATTTATGGATCTTTGGGCCGCACAGAGAAATCCTTAGGGTTCCCCTCAAAGATTCTACCAAAACACCCATCCCAAGCCGTTACCATAAGATCCTAGAGAGAAGCCCTTAGACGCAATCCTGAGTTCCCTCGGTGAAGCCCTCAGATTCCACCCAGACTCCCAATCCACATGGAGACACATGGATCCTGCAAAGAAGCCCTCAGACCCAACCCTGAGCTCCTACCCATGTCTCCATCCCAGAAGAAGGCCCTGAGAAGCCCAGGTTCTCTCATATAGAGCCCCATTTTGAAAATGGCCCACTTCTCAGCACTGCTGGACAGCTTAGCGGGGCCAACGTCCTCTCCTCAAGTCAGCCTGCCCCCACCCCTCACCCCTCATTTCACTGGAAAATCATTCAGGGCTTTGGTGACTGAAAATGCAAATTCTGTGAATGGTGTCCTCCCCCACCTGGTCTCAGCTCCCCACCCTGGCACCATCATTGACCCCTCCTTTCCAGGGCTACTCCTCTGCTCCCCACCCCCATCCAGGTCTGGAGTCGGGAACAAGCAGATGAGCACCTTCCCTGGGGCTGTGCAGGTCTGGTCTCCCGGGAAACAAAGATAACGCGGGTGCAGAGACCAGCCCAGCTCCCTCTGGCAGGGTCCGACAGCTGGGCCCAAAGAGGTGGATCCTGAGAGGGCCAGGAGCCCCACCCAACAGACCCATTGTCCTCTCCCAGTGTAAACAGAGCCCCTCTCTGTTGCCCCTCAGTGGAGATGGAGAACTGGCCCCTATCCTGGGAGATGGGAGGCAGCTTTCCTCACATCCCATTCACCAAGACCCAGAGCCAGGGCCTCACACAGGGCAGCATGTTCAAGGTCAGATGGAGACAGAGCCATCCACCCAGATGCAGGCACATGGGTGTGATCGCACATGTAGCCCATGGGAACGGTCTCATTCTAGGATTCCATAGACACCTCAACAGTCACATTCATTTATGGGCAGACATTTGTTCCTTGGCTTATTGTCCAAGTATTTCATAAGATGTATCCTGTGCCAGGAGCTCTGGTGGCATAGTGGTTAAGAACTTGGCTGTGAATCAAAAGGTCAGCAGTTCAAATCCACCAGCTGCTCCTTGGAAACCCTATGGGGCAGCTCTACTCTGTCCTGTGGGTCACTGTGAGTCAGAATCGATTTGAGGGCAGTATTTTTTTTTTTTTTACAGGTATCTTGTGCCAGGTGCTGCCCTGGGTGTTGGACTCAAGCATGTATGCTCTCACACACACTCATACCTACTCCACGGTTACATAGAGGGACCTTGTCTCAGTCACCCAACCACCATCATACAGACACTGAGGGGTTAAAGTGTGGGCTCTGAAGACACACAGCCTGGGTTCAAATCCAAGTTTCTCTGCTTATAAGTTAGATAAACTTGTGTTGTACTTCTCAGTTTTCCCCTTTGTAAAATGGGAATAATGATGATGAAGACGATGGTGATGATGATGATAGAGCTGTTATGAAGATTTAAAAGCATGTAAAGCGCAGAACTACCCTGCAGTATGAACCCAATAAATATTAGCTGTTACTGTGGTTGTGGTTACAACTGGCTTTGTTGCTTGTTTCTCCCTCGCCCCCCACCTGGGGCTGGACCTGGTTGGGGGAAGTCATCAGGGCAGCAAGTATGGCTCCTGTATCCCCTTCCCATACCTGGCCCTGGGAAAATCAGCCTAGCACTCAGGATGTGGCACCTTCCTTTACCCCATTCAAGCCACTCTACTCATGATCTCAGTTTGTGAGGGTCAGGGAGGCCAGTAGGGGGCATCCCAATTTCCTTTATTCTTGTTCAGGCCTCTGCTCTCTTGGAAAGAACCCTTGTGAGTGGAGCCGGTAGCTGACATAGGGTCCTGTGCTTTCTCTGGCCCCATGTGTGGCCTTGGCCAGTCATTCCCCATCTTGGGGCCTCAGTTTCTACCTGGAAACCAACTTGGCTGCTGATCCTGAGGGCCCTCCCAGCCCTAACTCCTGTGATGCCTCAGGAAGTTTCCCTCCTCACCCCACCCCAGCCTCTGCCTTCCACCCCCCCTCCACCCAGCCAGAGTGAGGGGGCGAGTTGTCACAGTCACCATGGGGACTAATCTCCAAGAAGGTCAGCCAGGCTCCCAGACTGGACTGCCTTGGCTGGGTGGGGATTAACACCTGGGTATGAGCCCCCTCCCCCCCATGGTGCCTCTGCTCCCAGATCCTCCCACCTGAACCCAGACCCTGGGCAGTCTCCAAGCCCAGAAGTCCCAAGGCTGGGCCAGAATCAGCAAGGTGAATGGCGGTGTGTCCAGCTGTGGCAAGGAGAGAAAGGGGGTGTGATGGAGTCAGGTCCATGCACCCTCCTGCTCACAGCCCCGTCTCTGGCCAGAGGCAGGAGAACTCCAGGCCTAAGTCTCTCCCCTCTTCATCTTTTATACTTTAATGGGGGAAGATGGACCTCTCAAGATGAGGGCATCACCCCCACCCCCAGCCTGGCTGTCCCCATTTACAGCCCAACTAGCTGCTGCTCCTTTCTCCTCTGTTGGGGGTCATTTCTCTGTCCCAATGAGGGCTTTCTGGGTGGTGCAAAAGCTAAGCACTGGGCTACTAGCAGAAAGGTTGGTGGTTTGAATCAACTTAGAGGTACCTCAGAAGAAAGGCCTGGTGATTTGCTTCAGAAAGGTCACAGCCATGAAAACCCTATGGAGCAGTTCTACTCTGAAACACGTGGGGTCACCATGAGTCAGAATCAACTCGAAGGCAGCTGGTTTAACGTGGGGTAGGACAAGGGCTAATTTCACATAGCCTGGTCCCTCCTCCCCACAGCTGTGCCTCCACCTCTGATTGCCCCAAACCCTATCCCCACATCTTCGAATCCTTCCATCTCTGAAGTGTACATTTCTCACTAAGTCAACGTTGTCTCTCAGTGTCTCTCTGTCTGTCCCTCTTCTCTGGTTTCTCTCTGGTTGCCAGTCACTTTGTGCTGTACCTGTCTGTCTCTCTCTGTCTGTTGCTCTCACCCTCTGGGGAACTGCAGACACTCTGAGCCCTGAAACCTCCCCTGTGGTTCTTCTACCCTTCCAGGCTGCACTCTGTCTGTCCGTTTGTCCTGTGTTCTCTTTCTCATCCTTCTCCGCTTTCCGTTTGTCCTCGGCAGTTTCCCAGTCCCACCACCCCTCCACCAATTGCTGGGTCCCTTTTTCCCCTTCCTCCACTACCTGTCCCCTCCCCCACCCAGGGCGCTGCTGACAGGGATGACAGGAAGCAGGCTCTGGCTTCGAGCAGGAGGGGGAGGGGACCGCCTCGCACACCAGCTGCTGAACCCCCCTCAGCCCCGCACCTGCAGGCCTGCCTGGCGCCTGGAGACTCCGCCCCAGCCAGGCAGGGGAGGAGGGACCTGGATGAGGCCAGATCCCTGGTCACAGTCAGGAAATGCGGGCCTTGGGGATGGGTGGGGGTGCAGGTCTGGAGGAAATTAGGCCCTGGGGGAAGGGCAGTGACTCTGTCACTGGGGCAGATTCCGGCCCACTTGAGAGGTTTCATTCTTCTGTGTATGGTGGTAGTGGTGGAGGAAGGTGCCATTGTAGGGGTGACCTCTTTATTGTGCAGCGTCAGGGTCTGGAATCCCAGCCAGAGGGGAGCTCTGGCCCCCTTCCATGATGGGGGGAGGAGAGGAGAAGCCCTCAAAGACACAGGGAAGACTTGCCAGCCCCAAGCGAGGCCCCCACAGGCAAACCATCCAGTGCCAAAAAAGGAGCAAAGGCTGGTCAGAGGCCTGGTCAGGAGGCCGGGCTGGGGCTTCTGCTCCCAGCCCATGGGTCCCCCTCCCCTCAGGGCTGCTCCACACAGAGCCCAGCTACAGTCCACCCTCCCAGGCCTGCCTGGGATCTGGCAGAGCCATCTCACCCCTCCCCCTCCTTTTCTCTGTGCCAAGCACTCAGCAGAGCCTGTGAGACCTGTGGGTAGTTGGGTAGGGGGTTTCAGTGTGGAGTGGGTGCTGGTGGAGGGCACAAGCCAGCGCCTCCAGAAACATCCAATTTGGAGCTGGAAGGGACTAGTGACTCCTGGCCCTGGTTTCTCTCTTCCTGGGGGTTTCTCTGCCTAGGTGTGTCGGGTGCAGTACTTCCCACATGCTTCCTCAGGCTCAGGGAAAGAAGCTCTGTATTGCTTGCTATCCAAGGAGTCTGCCTTCCAGTCCCACCCTCCACTGGCCCCTCTCTCTGGTATTGTGGGGAGGAGGATGGAAGGCACCTGGAGTCACAGTGCAGAGACTCAGCTGGGTGCTCAGGCTGACCCCAGGCCTCATGTGGAGCCCTCAGTTCTGGGCTCTCCAAGCAGGAGGTCAGGGGTCCAGGCCATCTCTGCCTTCCCTCCCACCCCCCTTGACTTTAGCACTTGGTGTAACCGGAAAGGGGGGATGGTCTGTTCCTGTTCTGGGTTGTGGCTAATGATCCAGGGCACCAGAGATCCAGCCCCACTCCCAGTTGACTAAAATGAGAGGACGGGGATTCCGAAGCTTGGGGGAGGTGGTGCATGCTGGGTCTCATCAGGCAAGGGCTGCCTTGCCAGTTAGTCCATCTTAGTCTGTCTGTCTGTCTCAGACATGAGAAGACTGAAATCTCAGGGTGTCAGCACCAAAGCATCCTGCCCCTATCTGTAGGCGCGGATTTAGGTCTCCATCTTGGCTCCCCCCACCCAGATTTTCCACACCTCACAGGTTTTGATGCGCACCTTGCGGGCACCCATCTTCCCAGGGGCAGGAGCCCACAGGAATTGCTAGTAGCCCAGGAACCAGGATATGAGGCTGGGGAGGCCCTCTCGGAGGCCAGGTCAAGCCCTCATTGTGCAAATGGAAAGCAGAGGAAAGGCCGGGAAATGACTTGCCCAAGGCCACAGAAGTCTCTGGGACTAGATTCTGGGTTTCCACACCACAGCCCCTTCCCCTGCCTGGTGGAGCCTGCTGGCCTGGATTACCCGGAATCGGCCCGGCAGCCCAGGAGCTGCGGGCAGGGCCGGGCAGTGCGGGTGGGGCCGGATGGGAGCCGGATCTCCCCGGGGAGCGGCGCACCCGCCTCTGCGACCCGTATGGCGGCGGCAGTGGCAGCAGGTGCCTGTGTGACGATCCGGCCAGGCCCCCGGGCGGGTGTTGAGAGGCCGCCCCTGCCTCACGCGAGCCGAACGAACAAAACGCTCAGGTCCGGTTTGTGCGAGGGGCTCGTCGCGGGGCGGGAGCGGAGGGCCCGGGGCCGGGCTTTGGGCCTCGGTGATCGCCTGGTCCTCGTCTTCCCCGAGCGCAGTGCCGCCCGGCTCTCCGCTGTCCGCCGCCCTCACCTGCGCGCATCTGCGGCTGACACGTCGGCGGTCGAGGCGGCCACCACAGGTGCTCGCCCGGCCCGCCCCTCCCTCCTGTCCACCCTCCACCTGCTTCCCTGCCCCTCCGCCCGGCCGGGCCCTGGTTGGCTTCGTCCCTGGCCCCCGCCCCGGAGCTTGTGCCGCTGCCAGGGCTCAGCGCGCTCTTATACGGCCCGCCAGCCCCCGCCCCTAGACGCGCGCACACACACACTCACACCTGTCCAGGCGCCCGTTTGCTCAGGGCAAATATTGACTCAGTGGAGGCGGAGCGCCAGCCCCCCCGCCCCGCTCCTCTCCCCGCCCCGCCTCGCTCAGAGGCCGGAGCTCCTCCGAGGCCTTGGAGGGGGAGGGAGTGTGAGGGGGTGCTGGAGACCTGGGCGCCTCTGGAACAACACCAGATGTCACTTTTCCACCCACCTGCCTCTGGCGGGGAGGAGTTGAGCAGTGGAGGACGGAGGGTGCCGGGTGGAGGCTGGGGGTAGCCGGGAGGTGGGTATCCCGGGGAACGCGGTAAAGCCCCTGGTCTGCGGATTCGGGTTCACCATGGGAGTCGCTTGGTAGGGTTTGTGGCCCGCTGTCTGGTGGTGGCCTCGAAACGGACCCTAGCGCCTAGTTCCTGGCCCTCGGAGACGTGCCTGGGTTTCCCGACCTCTCAGCTGAGAGTATAGAGAGCCGAGAGAAAGGGCTGGCGTGGGGGGCACCGAGCCTCGGGGCTGGCGCTGCGGGGAGAGGGTAGGGGTCGCCACTCCACATCGCTGCCACCTGCAGCTCAGTTCGTGCTCACCGGTGCAAGCTGAGGCCAAGGCCAGTCAAGCCCGGGCAGGAGCGCCCTCCACTGGCCAGACGGAGTCCCGCGTCGGGCCAGAGCCCCAAGAACTCTTGCCTGCTGCGGGGTGGAGCGTCGAGGCGCATCCCCCTGGCTCCCAGTCCCGCCGGGCCGTTGTGGGCCACCCCGGCCGTCCGCAACATCTGTCCCTCTCAGAGCGCGCGCGCGAGTTCCCCCCCCAACCCCGCACCAGGGAAATAAAGTCAAGGGCGACGTAAAAAAAAGGCTAGATGCTTTACTGGGGCGGGGAGGGGGCGGCGACGAGGCTAGGGCGGCAGGTCCGAGGGGCTGGGGTTCGGCGTCTTGGAAGAGTCAGTGGCGTGTGGCATTGCCAGGCGGGGCGCCTCCACTTGCTGCCGCTGCACTGAGGGTGTCTGTGGCAGCGGGTCCGAGGTCACTATCCTAGAAGATAGGAAGCCCCGGGTAAGGATGGGGCTGCGGGCCGAGCCTGCCCTCCCCTGCCACCCGAGAGTCGCCTGGCCCGGGCGCCCCCACCTGGGCACGCCGAGCGGCGGCAGGGTGATGACGCGCGGCCGCGAGGTAAGCACCACCTCCCCGCGGCTTGCTTCCACCAGGATGTTCTGGATCATGTTCTCCAGCAGCGCTTCTTGCAGGTTGGCGAAGGCCGGGAGCCTGCGTATGGAGTGGGGAGGGGCAGCAGTGTCAATACGGGCACCGTCCTCGCGCCCTTCTTCTCTCTGTCTGCGCGGTACAGTGCGCCATGTGCTTTACTTGGATTCTCATTTCACCATCCCTTCCCCCAGCGCTATGGGGCACTCAAAGCGTGGCTAAGACAGGCTAAGAGGCCAAAAGGCACTCTGCTGGTAGAAGTAGTGGGCTTCGAATCCAGGCAATCCTACTCCGCATCCCAGAGCCAGGTTTGGGGAAAGGCAGTGAGCGGTGTGAGAATGCAAAGGGGATTGAGTGGGGCCTAGGAAATCCAGACAAGGACAAAAAGCATCCACAGAGCAGGCCTGCAGGAAGACACCCTACTTCTCTCCTGGCTGTAGTAACCCATTTAAAAGGTGCTAACCACTCTGTGAGGAGGAAAAAGAAAAATCACAAAATGTAAAAGTTCAGGCTTGCCGTTTAACCATTCCGTAAATACTCCCACCAAGGCCTTAAGCTACCAAGCTGGTATCACTGAACACTGAGTTGGGAAGAGATGCACACCTGGTAGAAACCCACCCAGCTTACCATGGCATCCTGGGGCCTTGTGCACACAGCCCTCTCCCAACCCTCACCTGGGCCCAGCTGCTTACCGACTGATGGCCTCCTTCTCATCCCGCTCCTGCTCCTCCTTCATCATGACCTTCAGCTGCTGCTGCCACTGCCATTGCAGGGATTCTTGGGACCTGGTCTGCATCACAGGCTCCATCCCTAGCCAGGCCGGCTTCTCCTCCTTCTCCTCCATCTCCTCCTCCTCTGCTTCCTCTTTGCCCATCTCCCCTTCCTCTTCTGTTTCTTCCTCTTCCATTTCCTCCTCCTCCTCTTCTTCCTCCTCTTGTTCCTCCTCCTCTTCCTCTTGCTCCTCCTCTTCTCCTGATTGCCTCTTCCTCAAAGTTGGTTTGAACTCCTCCTCCTCCTCCTTGCCTTTCCCTTCCTCCCTGATTTTGGGAGGTGGAGACAGGACTGGCACTAAGTGTAGGCTGCTCTTCTTGGCCATGAACTTGGCTGACTGCTCATTCCAGAACTGGGAGAAGTAAGGCACCTGCTCCACCAGACTTTGATTCACAGCCTCATGGAAGTTCTCATCCTCCAACAGGCCCCTGGGTGGCAGGGAGAAGAGGGTCCTTGCTGAGGGGTCTCAAAGACCCCTGGGGGCCCTGGCATGAGGATTCCCAAAGGGCAGCTCTTGCCTACTGTGTCCACAAGCAGGTGCTAGGTGGAGGAGAGGAACCCTTGGCCAGTTACCCTTCCCTTCCTTCTTCAGAGGAAGGCATCTTTGGGTGCCATGAATTCTTGGAGATGAACATTATGTGGTGGAGGAGGAGCCAGGAGGTCAGATTTATACTGATGAAGGTCAGAAACCCTGGGGAGACAGTGCACTCCAAACCTCATCTACCAGCCATAGATGGGGCAGAACTTAGGACCCAACCCTGAGGATCCCTCTAGCCAGCTCCAGTGTAGCTGTGCCATCCTGGGAGTCCTAGGACTACCACTGAAGGGATCTTCTAAGGAAGCTCTATTTCTAAGAAAAAGAAGGGCGGAGACTTCAGGGGCTGTGGATAGACCCAGAATTGGTTGGATGAGCTGGAGAAATGGGTTAGGGCAAGGGCACAGGAAGTGAGCGGTTACCTGATGATAGCGGTGAGACAGTCAATCAAGAGCAGCTTCTCCTCCTTGGAGACAGAGGTCCACTTGTTGTAAGTGGATTCTTCCTCAGAAATCTCTGGCTTCTCCCCAGGGGGCTTCTTCTTGGGCAGTTCCCTGGGGCAGGCCATGGCATTTTGAGTGGGCCTGGGCAAGCCACTATGCTGGGTTTGGGGGCGTAAGCAATGGTGGTGGCTGCCCAGGCATGAGGACATAGATGAGTTCAGGGCTTTGAACTGTTGGATCTCCTGCTGAGAATTTGCATTTCTAACAATTTCCCTGCTGAGAATTTGTATTTCCACCCCAGATATACTGAATCAGAATCTACATTTTAACAAGATCCCTAGGTGATTCTTACGTATAAATTCCAGGGAATTTTTTAGAAATGCAGATTCTTAGCAGGGAACTTGTTAGAACTGCACATTCTCAGCCTTAAGCCAAATGTGGTGGTACTGCAGGGGGAACCAAACCCAATACTCAGAGGAAGTACAGGACCTAGAAAGGCTTTAAGTTAGAAAAGGAAGGAACAAGGAGAGACAGGGAGGCCTAGGTGGGTTCCCCAGGGGGCTCTGGCTGCTTTACCCCTCTTCTTGTAAGGGCCTAAGCAGTAATGAGGCATCTTGGGCCAGCAGTGCCCAATAAGTCCCACCGCCTCTGCACTTGCTTCAGCCCCTAGCCAAGCTCTGGGTCTGGGCAGCCTGACTTCTGGAGCAGGGGAGGGGGCAAGAGAGTAGAGGAAGGAGACTCCTGCCTCCCTGAGAGTTCACCGGTGCAAGAAGTGGCAGGGAAACTCTGAGAAGAAGTTGGCCAGGAAGTAGTCGGTGGCATGGGTGCGGGCAGTGAGGCCCAAGCAGAGTATGCCTGGCAGCGGTGGCTTGGGGCATGGCCAGGATGACTCCTCCTTTGGGATCTGCAGGTTCCAGCTGGCAGGCCGGTTGAAAGACTGCTGGTTCTTGATGGGGGGCAGTGTCTTTGGAAAGGGGGAGGCATGGATTACAAGTGTTTAGAGGCTGCATTCCCATCATCCATTGGTCACGTGGCTTAGCCCCCCAACCAGGCCTCTTGAACCACATAGGGGTTTGGCCCCACCCATTGGCACACTTGTCCCTCCGTTTTAGGAGGCTGAGCCAGGGGTTGAAGGTATCTCTGGGAGAGAGCAAGGACCCTCCCAAGTTATCCCGAGGAGATGGGCCTGGGGCTTATGGCCTCACCTTGTACTTCCTCACTGGTGCACAGGCTGTGCAGTATACCCTTCTCTGTGAAAGCAGACAGACCCCTGTTTAGGATGACAGGAGACCCCAAAGAAACTCCCCACTTCCTACCCCTCTTGCTGACGCATGGAGGGCCTGAAGTCAATGCCAGACCCTGCTGTGTCCTCTTGGTCCTGCCCAGCTCCCAATCACACCCTACTCCGGAACCTTCCCTAGGGACGTGCTGGGCTGGAAGGAAGCCCTTGACATTTTGCCTGCAGGCAAGGAAAATCTGGTTACCCCAAAGATGAGAAGACAAAGAGATGCTACCTAACACTTGTAGGCTGCCCCAGGGGTCTTGGTTCTTGTGCCTGGTGCTCCGTGGTTTGGTGAGATAAGGAAACACCTTCCCTTATTAAGACTTAATGCAGAAATCCTTTCTCCTGTGCCCCAAGAAGTAACTTGCATTCATGTTAAGCCAGAGCCTCAGAGGGGAACAGTGTCTCCCTGGGGGTACAGTGTAGTGAACACAGGGGTGACCAGGGTGAATCAATTCAGGTAAGAACTAAGATGGAAGTTTGTCTCGTGTTTATTATCATTCTCCCCCCAGAAATACTAACAGCCCATGTTTAGTGAGAGCTTCCTGGGTGCTAGGCAGTTTTACGGATGTTCCATATATTAAATCATTTAATCCTAACAACAACCGTACAAAGCAGATAATACTCTACTTGCATTTTAGGTATATTTTAACCTTTTTAATATGGAAAATTTCAAAAGTACACAAAAGTGGAGAGAATGCTACAAAGAATCCTCCATTAGCCATCACCTGGTTTCAACAATCAGCAACTCATGGTCATGGCCAATGTTTCATCTATACCCCACCTCTGGATTATCTTCAAGACAATCCCAGATGTTATAGTACCCCAAATTATGGTTGAGGGAACTGAGAGGTTAAATGACTTGGCCAAGGTCACAGAGCTAGAAGTTGTCAAAGCCAGGAATCAAAACCAGGTGGTCTGTCTCCAGAGCCTGCACCCAAAACCATTATGCTGCACTATTCTATCAGAAGGTGAGTTCTGCTTTGTTTCCCCTGGGTCTTCAGTGCCTAGCACATAGTAAGCACTCATTAAATACTGTTACATGAAAGAAGGGATGGTCAGCCAGCCTCCTCTACCTGGAAAGTCTCATGGGATAGCTGTGAACATGTTATGTTTAGCCTAATGGGTTTAATTTCATCTCTTATGGTGGATCAGCCAGTTTTGCATGCAAAACTGGCTCGGACCACACCTCTTTCCCTCTAATAAGGCCATTCAGAAAGATCTGTGGTGTCCCAGGGCCACTCAGCCCTCCTCACCTTCACTTTTCTATCAGTGATGGTGAACTCCACTTCCTGCCGTGCCTTCTCTTCCTTCCACTCCTGCAGTTCCTTATGATACCGCCTCAGGAGTTGCTGCCGGTACACCTGTGGCCCATGACAAGGAGAAGACCAAGGTCTGGAGGGTCTGCAGCCAGGTCTTGCCCTGGGCTTGTGCTATGGGCCTCCACCCTTCCAGTGGCTGGCCCCTACCTCTCTCTAGGGATCTGGGGATCTCAGAGTCCACCTCACCCTCCAGTAGAGGAAGAACAGGACATCCCATCTTTTCTCTGGGACTGGTCCTTACCTTGCATACCAGCTCCAAACTGTAGAAGCTGGCATGCACTGAAGCCTTCAGGGTCACCACGAATGGGACCGTCTCTTCAGGAGCCACCTCCCCTACCATGGGACTCACAGACACCTGTTGATTTGGGGGAAGGTTCTTTGGAATTTCATAGGGATGAGAGGAGGTAGAATGGGATGGGATGGGGTGGGGTGGGATGGAATGAGGAGAATGGTGGGAGGGTGGAGTGGAATGAGGTGGAGTGGAACAGGATGGAGTGAAGTGGGATGAAATGGGATGGGATAGGGTAAAGTGAGTGGGGTGGGGTAGAATGAGATGCGACTGGACAGGATGGGTCTTGGGCTCTGCTGAAGGTTCTGATTCTGTGAGCACAGGGGATGCTCACCTCCCCAAAGTCTAGAGGCTTTGGTTGCCAGGCAAAGACAATTGTCTCATTCTTGGAGATATTGTTGAGGAACAGCAAGCGGCTACACTTGCTCTGCACAGGGATGTTTCCCAGGGAGATATGAGATTGAGACAGGAAGACAGTCTGTTGATGGAGACAGCACAACAGCAACTTTGGGAGGGAAAGAAATAATAACCATAGCAGCTGCTACCAGTAACTGAGTCTTTCGACAGGCCAGGTACCATGTTAATTGCCTTACCATGTTACGTGCTCTGCGTGCATCTGATCTTCATGATGGCCCTATGATATAGGTGCTACTATTTTCCCCATTTTACAGACATGCCACTGCAGTTCAGGGAGCATGAGTAATTTGCTAAAGATCTCTCACATACACAACTGATATAAACCCAGACAATCTCACTCTAGAGCCTGTGCTTTTAACCATTAAAATAGGTTTGAAAGAGCTGAATCTGAGTTAGCTTAGAGAAGACAGAACTAAACCAGCATACATTAAGTGTCTCTGAGGGATAGTTAAAAAACAGTAGCCCAATCACTGAAAGTTTTTGGCTTCTTCATTGGGCACAGAATAGGAGCTGTATTGTAGGGGCGTCTGGGAAGAATGAGACCACACAGAAGGGCCCTTTTTGCTTTGCCTAGACCCTGAGTACCTCCAGGGAAGCGGATTTGTCAGGCTCTTCTCTGTCCCCAGGACCTACACAGTACTCATCCCAGAATAGGAGTCCAACTAGCATCTGAGTGGATGGGTGGACATGTGGATGTATGGGTAGATAATGACTGGATGGATGGGTGCATGGATGGATGGATGAAGAAGTGGATTGATAGATGGCTGCATGGGTATATGGATCAATAGGCTGTTGAATGAATGCACAGATGGGTAAGTGGATGGATGAATGCATTAAACCTCCCTACAGTGAGGAATGTGTGAATAAAAGGTAGTCTTAGTCTTACTGACCCTAGATGTCTTTCAGCAAAATCCATCCAGGTTAAGGGGAGGGACTGTTATGTATGAATTTAGTACCCTATAGTTCTAAAATGGGAAGTTTCTACCCCTTCCAATAGCCCCATCCTAATACCCATAAACAGGGGCAGGATGGAGGGCCCTCTAGTAAATAAAATGGCATCAGCAAGAACATCTGTGAGCACTAGGTGGCAGGGTAAGCCTCACCTGGAGCTGATGCTCCCTTCTAAATCTGGAGAACACTGGTTCCAGGCCTCACCTCTGTCGTCCTTCCTTCTCAACTCCATCTTCCAGCTGCCCCAGCCCTCTGTCTGCACTGCCCACTGTTGGCCCTCGTAATCTCCTCTAAGGCCTCAGGCCTTCCCAGTTCCCTTTCTCCCACCTGTCCAGGAACCATCAGCCTGAAGTGTATTGAGCTGTTGTCCAAAGAGGAGATGTTGTGGAATGGGGCTGTGTCCCCCATGACATGCGGGTCATAGCCCACTCCCTGGAAGCGGATGAGGGCTGAGTTCCATCCCAGGATGTGTATGGGCACGTCCACCTGGGAAATAAGCAGGGCGGGAGTGAGGATTGGTCAGAGCAAGGCCTCCTGAGGGAGCCAATGCCCATTCTCCACCCCATATTATTCCAGGCTGCTGCTCACCGTGTAGGTCTTGGCCTCGATGGGTGAGAAGATCCACAAGATCTGAGCGGTTGTGCCCGGTTGGATTTCCCCTTCGGGGTTGAGGCAGCTGAAGATGGGGTGATTAAAGTTGTGTTTCTGAATCTGTGACAGGACGTTGGTCTGAATCTCGTACATCACAGGCACAGAGCCCCCATTGTACAGCTCGTAAATCTGCAGGGGGCAGGAATAGGGAGCTCTCCACACTGGCTCAGGACTGCAATTCAGAACACCTGGGGTTCTGTGTCCATTGCAGGAGGACAGGTTGATCTCCATAATGTCACCCTTAGAGTTTCAGGGCACCCCTAAGTCCCCTTGATTTCCCTCATGGCTCGATCACCCCAGGAGTATGTAAACCTTTTTTGAAACTACTTTCAGCCTGTGACATTTTAGGACAATCTGTAATCCTATTCGTAAAGGAACACTTTATTTACTCTCAACTCACCTTTGTCAAGCTACACAAGGACCTCATGCTTGTGTTCCTAGTGTTGGGATTTAGGGAAATGTCCATGCACAAATCATCCAGACCCTTCATTACTTTAGACTCTCCTTCTTCTCACCAATGAGGTTGCCACTTGTCATGGCTGCCATTAGAGGCAGTCCTGCTCAAAGGCAGGTAAGTGGGCAGAAGGAAGGTCTGAAGTCCCCAAGAACTAAGTCCAAAGGTTGGGAACCACAGAATGTCCTGGAAGAAACCAGAGGTCTTCTGGGCCAATCCCTCATTTTATAGATGATACAACGGAAGCCAGAGAGAATAAAGAGTTTGTCAGGACTTAGTCCTGGACCCTCTTTTCATCTCTCTCAATGCTCACTCCAGGGTATGCAGATTGTATTTCTCTGGGCTGGACCACCCCTCTGAGCTCCAGACCTGCTATCCAATTATACTTGACAACCCATCTTGATTATCTCATAGGCATCTCATTCTTAGTCAAAACCAAACTCTTCCCTTTAAAACCTATTCTTCCTTCCGTTTTTCTCCTCTCAGCAAATGACACCACATATCCTCAGTAGCTCAAACCACAAATCCAATATGGTCAATATGCCTTCTCCCTTTTTCTTCCCATATTCAATGCCCAGCAACTCCCAATGATTCAGCTTCCAAGATGTATATTAAATCTGTTCCCTTCTCTACCTCCTCTGCCCTCTCAAAGGCCCAGATGATCATTATCTTTTGTTATCTCAAGAATGAAAGAGGAAGGTTGGCCACCATGGTGAAGTTGTGGTGGAGACACAACTGGGTCTCTTGACTCCAAGTCTGGGACACTTCCCTTTGCCTACTCTGAGGGCCACAGGGAAGTGATCAGGTCTCGTTGGAAAGCTCGTGGAGGCCACAAGAGTCTTTGCCTTCCTTTTTTAGAGTGTGGACTTCTGCAGACCTGGTGGTGCCCAGCCTCAGATGGGGCTGCTAGGAAGCCAGCAGGGTAGAGGGTGGTATAGGGAAGTGAATATAGCTCAGGGCTAGGGCCCCACCCCTGACTCAGGATGAGAAAACCCATTTTTCTGCCTCTAGGCTGAATGGCCAGAGGCCCTACCCAGAAACACACGGGCTTCTCAATGGGCAGAATTTTCACAGCTGTGAAATGTTTGGGAAAATACTATGCCCCTCTCTCAGAGATTTCCAATGTACATTTTTCAGAGCAAAGGAACCTGATTTCCTCCAGTTAATAAACAATTAAGCTCTATAGTTTCCCCAGGAGTCACAATCCAGCTCTTCTCACTGTAGAAAGGTGTCCTTCTTGGAGCAGTGTTTTTTCAGTCTGTGACTGAAACCTATTAGTGAGTGGGTCATGGGATCAATTTAGTGGGTGATGTCCAGCATTTAAAAAAACGGGACATAATAAAATTAAAAAAAGGAAAATATCAGAGTAGTTTGCATGTAATAGCTAAGTATAAGGTCCTTAATATAAGGTGGCACAAATGGTTTGAGTTCAATGGCTAACCTAAAGAGGTTTGAACCCACCCAGTGGTACCATGGAGGAAAAGGCCTGGTGATCTGCTTCTTAAGATTACAGCCAAGAAAACCATAGGGAGCAGTTCTACTCTAACTCATGGGGTCATCAGGAGTTGGAATAGACTTAACAGCAACTAACAGTAACAGCTTAAGTATTGTGATACTTTTGCTTTGGTTGTATGCGTAGTTATATATTGGGGCATAATTTAAAATATTTTAGTGTGGTTCATGGTCAGAGAAGTTTGTAGAACCAGGCTGTAGAGAAGAGAAACCCCAACTTTTGCGTGGAAACTAGGTCTGGCAAAAGGGCTTAGCACCAGGCACCAGGGACTAAGGTCTCTCACCTTGGGTCTCTCCCATCTGTCCAGTCTTGTGGTTTGACCCTCCAGCCCCACCTCTTAGAGTGGAAGCTTCTGGAGAGCAGGGTCTCTGCCACCTTGTCAAGGGCTGACCCAGATATACAGACATCAATGCTCAGCCTTTTTGGTGACCAGGATGACGCACACCACTGACCTGCCATGGGGGCAATGTGTTGCCAATGGGGACAGGGACAAACTGGTGGCTAGTGGAGGTGAAATGCACATACTTCTGCTCTGGCTCCACTGTCACACCTATGAAATTAAGCTGGAAACACAAAGTCCCATGAGTAGAATCCTGGCCTGGGAGGAAGTGATGCTCCCGCAGAGAGATCTGGACCCCAGCTCCCGGAAAGGCACCACTCCCTGCTGTCCAGAGAGCCCATTCTCCTCCAGCCTGAGATGCAGGACAGGGCCAGGGTGCTGGGGCCTCACCAGGATCTCTCGGCCGTGGGACACCTTGAAGAGCACCGGGAGGCGATCAGTGCCAATGAACAGGTGACTGGAAGGGAGGAGACAAGTCCAGGGGTGAGTTCTTGAGCCTGGGACAAGTGGGGGGATGCATGGAGACGGCACACTTGTGGCTTGGAGCAGGCTAGTCCCTAGGAGCATGTGGAGACCTTGAGCTGGGGCCAGGCAAGGGGGGGATTAAACTAGGCCTGGAGGTCCCCTGCAGGTGGGAAGGTGAGGTCCTCCCAGGGTGATGACCACTAGGGTACACTGGGGTCCCACAGTCCTGCAGGGGAAAGGGGGTCTCAAGGACTGGAGGTGCAGGGCAGGGGCTGAGGAGAGCACCTGTATTTGAACTCCACCACCTGCTCCTGCCCAGGACTCAGGCTCCCGGCCTTGGGGTTGATGGAGAAGAGGCGATTGTCCTGTGCGCGCATCTGGTGCAGTTCAGTGCAGTTAAACTCTGCTTGCTCTGCCCACAGCTCCAGGCCGATCTGCTGGTCACTTGGAAATAGGAAGGCCCTGGGAGAGGGGTGGGGAGCAGGGGAGTGAAAACATGCAAAGATCTGTCAGTCAGAATAGCAGCGGAGCTCCGAGCCCTGGGCGGGACAGAAGAGGCCTCTTCCAGCCTCCCCTACTCTACTCCTCCATCGGCAAGCTTCCTATGCACAGCTGAGAAAACAAGGCTTTTGTAAATTCTCGTTTCATTTTGGTCCCCAAACCTGTGAACAGAAGCAGGGCTGTGGAGACAGACGGGAAGTGAAGGCTGGGGTTCTCATTGTGGGTGCCAGGGGTTAAGACGGTCACTGACGTATGTGGGTTACTCTGAGCTGGCCACTAACCCTGGAGGGGTTTCTGTGCCCAAGCTCTTAGGAAGGGGTCAACTGAGGCTTCAAGAAATGCCAGCAGCCCTAACTAAGGGGTCCCTGAGAGGTAGGGTATCCAGGCCGGTTTGGGCACAGGGATGGAGAACAGGCACTCCAGCAGGCTGGCACTCTTGAAATAGAAGCAGGGCTGTGCGAACAATTGTTGTTGTTCTGGTGAGCTGCTGTCAGGTCAGCTTCTTACTCGTGGTAACCCCATGCATAACACAACAGAATGCTGCCCAGTCCTGCGCCATCTCCATGATCGGCTGCAGAGCAGACTGTTGTCATCCACAGGGTTTCCATTGGCTAATTTTCAGAAGATCACCAGGCCTTTCTTCCTAGTCCATCTTAGTCTGGAAGCTCCACTGAAAGCTGTTCAGCATCATAGCAACACACCAACGACAGAGGAGTGTTAGCCACGCATGAGGTGCATCGGCTGGGAATCGACACCCGGGTCTCCCGCATGGAGGGTGAGAAGTCTACCCCTGAACCGCCGCTGCTTCACTGCGTGTAATTGATGATCCTGCAATGCCTCAAACTGTAGGTATTGCACTCTAAATAGCTGACAAAACAAGGGACAAAGGGGCCACTATGTTGAATCCCTTCACTATCAGAGAGCCGGCCCAGCAAACTGGGCAGGGGTATGAACGAGCAGCATCCAGAAGAGGAAACAGAAACAGCCAACAAACCTCTGAAGAGCCTACCAGGAGTCACGGAAACGCAAACTCAAACTCCCACGAGGAATCAATCTTACATTTTTTCACCTCTGAAAAGTGAAAAATATTTCTCTCCAGGGCTGGTGAATTTAGAGGGGACAGATGCCCTCAATCATAGCCAGGGAGAGAGAGAACTACTATGACCTTTTGGGAGGAATTTGGGCAGCATTAGTTAAAATAAAAGATGCATGTGTATTTTGACTCAGAATTCCCACTTTGGGGAACTAACTTGGAGGAATAAATGCACGTGTGTACGTGCATACACACACACACACATATGGATGTTTATTACAACTTTCTTTGTAGTGACCAAAAAAAAAAAAAAACTGGAAACAAATAATGTCTGCCAATTAAGCGGTAGATAAATAACTTAAGGTCCGTCCACATTAGGGACTGTTGTTGTTGTTAGGTGCTGTTGAGTCAATTCTGATTCATTTCGACCTCACGTGACAGAGTAGAACTGCCCTATGGATTTCCTAGGATTTAGTCTTTATGGTGGTGAAGTAGAGGGTCAACAAAAGGAAGGAAGACCCTCAACGAGATGGACTAACATGGCGGCTGTCACCACGGGCTCAAGCGTAACGATCGTGAGGATGGTGCAGGACAGGGCGGTGTATCGTTGTGTTGCACAAAGGGTTGCTATGAGTTGGAAGTGACTCAACAGCACCTAATAATAATAATAATACATTTTTAAGGAATGGATCGCCAGGTCTTCCACAGAGCCACTGGCTGGGTTCAAACTCCCAACCTTTCAGTCAGCAGCTGAGTGCTTAACACCAGGGTTCCTTTATATTATGGACTACTATGCAACTATTAAAAAGAATTAATTAGGTGGAAACAATTCAAGTGTCCCTCAACAGACATCTGGGTAAACAAAATGTGGTATATACATACAATGGAATATTATTCAGCACATAGAGAAATTAAGTCCTGATACATGCTACAATGTGGATGAACCTTGAAGATATTACACCGAGTGAAGTAAGTTCAGACACAACAGGACAAATATCGTATGGTATCATTTATATGACATATCTAGAAGAAGCAAATGCCTAGAGATGAAAGTTTGTTAGTGGTTACCAGGGACAGGTAGGAGGGAGCACTCGGTTTCTGCTAAGGGTGTTGGAAAATTTGGAAGTGGAGAGTGGTGTTGGTAGTACAATATAATGAATATAATGTCACTGAATTGTATACATAAAAGTGATTGGAATAGCAAATGTTGTTTTATATGTATTTTGCCACAATAAAAAAAGAATAAGTTAGGTCTACGTGTATTGATCTGTAGCGATCTGAAGAGAATGTTATTGATAGAATGTTGGAGTGAAAATGTTTTGCAAGAAGTAATATGTATACTATTGTGCTATAACTATAAAAAAAAAAAAAATGAAAGAGGAAAAAAATAACCCTGTAAGTGAGTCTGTGTTTCGTATGGGTGCCGAGAAGGGTATGGAAACCATACGTCCAATCCTGGTCACCCCAGCAGCCTGAACCTGGCGAAGAAGCTGGTGAGCTTCTCACTTTTCTTCCGTCACTCCTGTATCATGTGACTTGTGACACAGTGAATACACGACTTTTGTACTTCTAATGGGGCATATTGATCGGTGGCATAATTGAAGATCTTGCTACTTTGGGGTCCTCCAGATAGTTTCAATGGCTCCTTTGCCCTCATCTTCTGCACCTTCTCCCTCCTAAATAATTCTCCATCCCCTCTTCCCTGCCAGTCCTCTGGTGTGAGCTTCCTGTTACCCACTGGATGCCTGCAGTAGCCTCCCAACCAGTCCTCTTGCCTCAAGCCTTGGCTACTGCTAGTCCCTCCTCCCACAGTGCCCAGAGTGACAGGTCTTGAAAGTAGATCATGCCTTTGCTCCCCATTCCCACCTTAAATTCCACCAATGCACTCAGGAAAAAGTGCAAACTCTCAGGAGGATTCCAAGGCCCTGCCTGGCCTGGAAGGAGCCCTGGTGGCACAGTGGTTAAGTGCTTGGCTGCTAACCAAGAGGTTGGTGGTTCGAACCCACCAGCCACTCTATGGGAGAAAGATGTGGCAGCCTGCTTCAGTAAAGGTTACAGCCTTGGACACCTTACGGAGCAGTTCTACTCTGTCCTGTAGGGTAGCTATGAGTTGGAATTAACTCAATGGCAAAGAGTTTGGTTTTGGTTTGCCTGGTCTGGAGGTCCCTAGGTGGTGCAAGTATTTTGCACTGGATTGCCAACCTGAAGGTTGGCGGTTTGAACCCACCCAGCAGCACTGCGGAAGAAAAGACTTGGTGATCTGCTTCCATTAAGATTTCAGCCAAGAAAACTCTATGGAGCAGTTCTACTCTGTAACACATAGGGTCGCCATGAGTCAGAATCAACTGGATGGCAACTAACAACAGCAACAAGCCTGGCCTGGCCGCTGCCTCCTTCCTAGCTGCCCTCTCTCTCGATGCTCAGCCTATCTGGCCCTTCTCTGTCACTGTGCATGTGCCAGGCCCTCCGTCAGCAAGGGCCTGCCCAGTCTCACAGCCCAGCCTTCACCAGGCAGCACCACTGCAGGTGGAGCTCTGTTGCAGCTTTCTCCAGGAAGCCCTTCCCATGTGCCCGCCTCCAGCACTTCTACAACAGATACGTCCCCGCCCCAGAGAGACCTGGGGGGCAGGGACTGAGGCTCATCCATGTTTCTATTCTGAGGGCCTGGCCCGGGGTCTGCACCTAGAAAGCACCCAGTAAAGGTCTGTCCAGTAAATCAATGAGTGAACAAGTGAACAAATGACATTAACTTAATGCAAGGCCCTGCATCAGCCTGGGCTGAGCAGAGCAGAGACTTTGGAAGGAGGTGGCCAGGAGGGCGTGGGGCAGCTGTGTGGCTCTCTATATCCCCACACCCCCAGCCCCTTGAGGTTCTCACTCCGTCCTGCCTGCTGTGCCTCAAGACCAAGTCCACCCTCCCCTTTTCTTGCTGGCCTTGGCAGGAACAAATCCCTCGGTCTGTTCTTTATGAGATCAGCAGAGGCAGGTTAGATTTTCAAAAATAGCCTTCTAAGAAATTGAAAGAAAACAACAACACAAAAACCTAGGATAGGCCAGCTTTCCAAAGAAGGCTCCCTGTGCTCAAAATCCTGGAAGCAGCACGGACAGCCTCCCTGTGCCTCAGATCAGCTCCTGACCAATGCACCAGCTCAGCTGGCACGCTGCCCAGGTCTCCTACCACCTCAGTGTCCCATGCCTGGACCCTCTCCACAGAGTGACCAGAGCCGCAGCCCACCAGAACACCCCATACTGTTCCAGGACACAGCGCTGTGCCTGTCCCTCCTCCCCCTAGCCCCACAGGGCCTGGCTCCCAGCCCATTCTGAGAGCCCCAGTTAATGGCAGAGCCAGAGCGCAGGGCCAACAGCTCTGCCAAGCTCCTCAGTTATTTAGGGTGGGAACCCTCGTTACTCACAGTCCCGCTCTTCCCGGACAGGAGCCAGCTTTCCCATGTCTCTCCACCATAGGGAGCGGCGGAACAATTCAGAGAGAAAGAAGGCCACCACTGGATACTTGAGGATCCAGCCCCCGCCCCACCTTCACCGCTGCACACCTCAAGACTGTCTTCCGGCAGGAAGACTTCTGAGATGACAGGGGTTCCCCGCCCCCACCCTGCATATTCTCACTCTCGTCCACTCCTGCCATGCTCAGGTGGGGCTCTTGACTCCCTCTCCCAGCCTGACCCAGGCAAGGACACTTCTTTTTCACCTCTGTTGAGTCAAGCAAAGTTGGAAGTCACCAAAAGAAAGTTTACTAGGAAACCAAGGCACGTGGTGGAAGCAGGGAGGAAGGACAACAAAATACCCTGGCGTTGAGCAGGATGTTTACTGGGCACAAGCAGTGGGAGGGAAGTTGAGGGCAGGACAGGCCAGCTGGTGGATCAGGTTTCCAGGCTGGAGAGGTGGAGCCTGTCCGGGGGCAACCAGGGGTCAATCTGGCGGGCCGGGACCCTTCTTCCTACAGCCCTGCTCGGCTTTGCTCTGCTGTGGCCCCTCTGTGGCACTTCCACTGAAACTGGCTCCGGGGCAGCAGGTCCCTGCCTATGCCCCTACCCAGACCCTCCACTCTCCATTCCAGGCCTGGCTCCCACTGAACTGAGACTCAGCGTCGGGCCTAGCACCTAGCACAGCACCAGGTACACAGGAGCAACTTGACCCTTCCTTGCTGGCTAACTGGTTTAAGAGCTCTAAACAAACAAATAAAAACCCTTTGCTGTTGAGTCAATTCCAACCCATAATGACCCTGTAGGACAGAGTAGAACTGTCCCATAGGGTTTCCAAGGCTGCAAATCTTTATGGAAACAGACTGCCATATCTTCCTCCTGTGGAGTAGCTGGTGGGTTCGAATTGCTGATCTTCTGGTTAGCAGCTGAGTGCTTAACCACTGTGCCACCAGAGCTCCTTTAGGGGGCTGTAGAATGGGACAAATCTGGGTTTGAACCTGGAAGAGTCTCTGGGTGGGGCAAATGGTTAACTAATGGGAAGGCTGGCGGTTTGAGTCCACCCAGAGGCACCTTGGAAGAAAGGCCTGACTATCTACTTCCAAAAAATCAGCGATTGAAAACCCTACAGATCACAGTTCTACTCTGACACATATGGGGTCACCATGAGCCAGAATCGACTCGATGGCAACTGGTTTCAGCCCACTAATAGCTTAGAGGCCTTGGCTGAGTCCTTGATCTCGCTGACCCTCAGTGTCCCTGTCTACGAAAGGGTCAGGAGAGGAGGATTTTCAGAGGATTGGAGGAGAAAAGCCTTGCGAAGCACAGGGCCTGGCCTGTTGCAAATGCTCAAGGAGTACGTCTTACTCATAGAGTGATTAAGGTGACTATGCCCTTAGAAGGGCGATTCCGGCTCTTCTGGGCCTATGGACACATCTCAGCCAGTGACAGGTCCCAGGCCCCGAGAAAACAGCTGTTCAGAGCTTCCCTGCTCGGTGACCCCAGCCCACAACTGGCCTCCCCAGTCCCGTCAGTAGGAGACATCAGACAGCCATGTCTACCACTAGCAAGAGAAGGCAGCTTTCCACCCTCCCAGCCTCCAGGCACCTGTCTCTCTGGCCCCCCGGATCCCCTTCGGGCAGCCATACCAGTCCAGGGGCACCAGCCCGCTGTTCTTCAGGGCCAGGAGCACCACAGAGGGTGGGGCTTCGAGTGGCGCGGCTCCAAAATTGAAATCCAGCTTCAAAGGGGTGAAGATGGGGGGGATCTGGCTCGTGCTGTTTAAACAAAGCAGAGAAACAGATTCCGAGGCAGCCAGTGAGCAGGGATGGATGGGTTCAGAGTGGGGTCTCCCAGGCCTGGCTGGCTTGGGTACCCACCCATACAGGTGGGAATTGGAGAATCTGGGACTTCAGGGGACAGGGGTGGGTCACCATATCAGATTCCAAGCCAAACCCTTCAGGGATGGGCAGGAGTCTGGAGTTCCCTCCTCTCCAAAGAGATGGGGAGCTACTGCTTGGACAGGGTGGGGGGCTGGGAGTGCAGACAGAAAGCGGCAAGAACACCTTCAGATAGGCCCCGCCATTCGTCCAGGCCCAGCTCACCTGTGCCGCGTGGGCACCTTGTAGGTGAGCTCCCAGGGGGTGGGGTCGCGCTCCAAGTAACTGTTGAGCATGTCCAGGGAGAAGAGGTGCCACAGGTGCTTCCGAGAGATGCCCTCGGCACTGCCCATGGCACAGATGTCCAGGATAGAGAGTAGGGGGTACACGGCCACCAGGGAAATGCGACACAGCTCCTGCTTCTCCCCAGCCTTATTATCTGGGGAGGCGGTGTGGAAAAGAGACGTGCACTCATCTTCTAGCCCTGGGGGGACATGCCGGCTGAGGGTGCCGGACCCCTGGGCAAACTGCTCCCAGACCCCAGCCAGGAGCAGCAGATGTCTCTGGGGCTCTGGAGCATCTCCAACCACAGCCAACCCAGGTCTGGAACTTTCTACATGTCAGGCATTGCCCTCAGTGCTTTACTCACGTTACTGCATTTAATGGGCACTGCTATTTTTCTCAAACTAATTTTTTAAATTACAGCTTCATTGAGGCATAATTTACATGCCATAAAACGCATCAATCGAATCGTACAATTCAGTGATTTTTAGTACATTCTCAGAGTTGAGCAACCATTACCGCCATCTAATCTGAGTCTGTTTTCATCACCCCAAAAAGAAACCTCATATCCATTAGCTGTCGTTCCCCACTCCTCCCTCCTCCCAGGCCCTGGGGACCGCTCATTACTTTCTGTTTCTACAGATTTGCCTTTTCTGAACATTTCATATAAATGGTATCATACAATACATGGCCTTTTGTGTCTGGCTTCTTTCACTTAGGATAATGTTTTCAGGGTTCAGGCATGTTGTGGCATGTATCAATACTTCATTCCTTTTTGTTGCCTGCGTGCTATTGTTGTTGTTGTTAGGTGCCATTGAGTCGGTTCCGACTCATAGTGACCCTATGTATTACACAACAAAACACGGCCTGGTCCTGTGCTATTATTAGCCCCCTTTTCCAGATGAGGAAACTGAGATGCACAGAGGCAAAATAATTTGCTGAGGTTACATAGCTAATAAGCACTGGAGCCAGGATCCAATTCCAGATAGCCTGGCTCCAGAGTCCACACCCTTAACTCTGGGTCTGTTCTGCCCTGGCAGCAGAGGACAGGCTGCTGCCAACCACCAGCAGGCTCCAAACAATGCCATTTTACAGAGGGGAGGCTGAAGGCTTGTCTAAAATCACACAATAAATCAATAGGGCAGCCCCTAGCCCTTTACCATGAGCCCTCCACAGATCAGGCACACACAGAGACACTCCCACGGACAGACATGGTGTGTGTGGCACACGCACCAGACATGCAGGGTGCACCCTCGCACACTCCCACCCACTCTGCTAGTGCCGTCTTGACCCTCAGCACCCCCACCCCACCTCACACAGCACTCCCCTTCCCTCTTGCTCTCCCCTGCTCCTGTCTCTCTACGCCAGGTAAGGTGGCCCAGGTACCTCTGTGGGAGAGGAGCGAGTAGCTGATGGTCCAGGAGTACCGGGCCTGGTGCTTGGGGTAGGCAATCAGGCTGATGTTGTCTTGGGAACGGGGTGGCATGCACCCCTCTGTCCGTTCCAGCTGCAGATCTGCTCAGGGATGACCCGGGGTTGGGGAGTGGGGAGAGTCAGGGGGCAAAGGAGGTCCCCAGTATAGGGGAGGCCCAGCTTCTTCTCCTGTTTCTTCCTCTACATCCTCCCCTGGGCCAGCAGAGAACTGGCTGAAGACAGGCCCTGAGCCAGGACACGGGGAACAGAGTCCCTCCTCCAGCCCAAGACAGAGGAGCCACACTTCTCAATGTCATTGTTACTTGATAAGCACTTTCCTCCACCTACCAAATCAAAAACCCGTTGCCGTCAAGTCCGACTCATAGCGACCCTATAGGACAGAGTAGAACTGCCCCATGTGGTTTCCAAGGAGCGCCTGGTGGATTCGAACTGCTGACCTTTTTGATTAGCAGCCGTAGCTCTTAACCACTATGCTACCAGGGTTTCCTTCCTCCACCTAATACCACCAACGAAAGGTAGCAGCCTGTAAAATAGGTGCCGCCAGCAGCCCCATTTCACAGATGAGGAAGCTGAGACCCAGAAAGGAGAGTCACCTGCCCGATGCCATATATCTAGGAAGCAGAAGCACCAGGTCTTAAACCCTGCCCTGCCTCACCCCAAACCCTAGTCTTAACCTGTGTCCACCCTGCCTCTACCCGCCCAGCCCAAGCCTGAGTACCGAGGGGGTCATTGCTGACGACCTCAGGGCTGGACTGCTCCAGGAACAGGCGGTAGTAGAGGGCACAGTTGCCATTGTTCAGGAGCACCAGAAACCTGGACTGCTTGCTGTGCACCAGCACGTTCCCAAAGTCCAGCTCCTGCTCCTTCACCTGGGGGCCAGAGTCAGCCCCTGGGGTGGGAGGTCTCAGAGCAGGGCAGGTGCAGGGGTCTGGCTCCCACCCCAGGCCCTCTTGGAGTCAGGCACCCAGGGGTCCTCCCTCCCACATGTGCCCTGGGCCCATCCTTTTCCCCACCAACCCACCAGGGCTCTCCCACTCACTGAAAGGCTGCTGGTGATGCCCACGCCCACCAGCCGCAGCATGTAGTGGGTGGTGGCAGGGGGTTTGGTGTTTGGTGGCAGGCCAGCTTCCCAGACCCACATCCCCACTCGGAACAGGTACTTGGTCTCCTCCAAAGGGCTGAAGGTCCATGTCAGGGTCTAGGGTCACAGAGACGCTCCTTGAATGGGTGTCTCCTGGAAGCCTAGCCCAGGCTCCTGACCCTCTGCGGTCCCACTGCAGGGGATCGAGCCCCTTTCTATTTACCCCGCTCCACGCACTTTACTGTATATCATGCTAGCTCCCTAAGCCCCACAACCTTATATCCCCATGAGGTAAGCACTATGGTTCCCATGCTTTGTTTTCTGATGAGACACTGGAGACTCAGAGAAGTGGGCTAACTTGCCTAGGGTGAGGGTTGGAGCTGGGGTGTAGACCCTCCGAGGCTGACTCAGAGTCTGTGTCACCTCTTGCCTCCCCAGCACCTGCTCCCTGGGCTCTTACAGACACCTTGTGTGGTGGTTCTTGTCCCAGGTTTGGCCTCTCCAACTAGTCTATAAGGCCATAGGTCAGGTCTGCTATCTTGTGGCCAAACTCCAATCCCTTTTAAGACTTCCGCTGTGGCCTCTGGGAGCCCTGTTCCTCGCCCCACAGCCAACATTTGGCTCCAAAGCCAGCTGCTCCTAGCCATCCACCCCATGACCTCATAGCTTTGGGGATGATGGATCAAGAATGGACATACCCAGGGGCCCTGGAGTCAGAAGGCTGGGTCCAAGTCCCAGCTCTGTACCTCCTAACTTAGGATCTTAGTATTTGGCTCTTTCTCTACAAGTCTCAATTCTTCTTTGTAAAATAGGGGCGATGATAATGGTAATTATAACACCTACTCATAAGATTGTGGGGCAGGGACTGTGGATTGAATGGGAGGGTGCACATACCATGCCTGGTCCCTGGTAGGCACCCTTTTCCCCAGCCCCTAGCTGTGGGGAAGGGCACTCACAATGTTCTCATTGGGCTGGATGAGTCCCCGGGCAGGCTGGACAGCCAGCATCTTGCGGTGCTGCTCAGAGACCCTCCACTCAAACTCCAGGGGCAGACGAGAGGGGTTGCGCAGGGGGAAGGGGCTGGTGGAGGAGCAGCCCACCCAGGTGGGCTTGAAGAAGACACTCTTACAGGTGTCCAGCTTCAGCTGCAATGGCTCCTCGCGGCTCTGCATGCTCACCTCCTGAGGCAAGGGGAGCGGGTGGTGGTGCCCCGACCTCACCCTGCAGCCTTGACTCCCCCCAAACACTCAGGAACCCATGGTGGGCACCAGAAGGCTCTCCTCCAGCCTGGGCATGGACAGCTTCTGTTGAAGGCAGAGTGGGTAGCGACTGACCCAGGGGATGATTCTTGAAAAGAACCCAAGGACTAAGAAAGGACATAGTGACCACTTTATGGGGCGAGATCTGGCACCCCAGGTCCTATCCCTGGCCTGGCCCTAGCTGCCTAAACAACCTTCCACCAACCACAGGTACGAGCTTTTTGTTGGCCCCCCCCCAGCTCCTTCCATTGGGGGCCCCTGCATCCCTTTTTTCTGGTCCCAGGTCCCAAGAGGTGGACAGGTAGGGCCCTGACCTATGGGAGAGCTGTTCCCAGATGTGGCTGGGGGTTCTCTTCCTGGAGTGGGAGTGGCCCTTTGGCTCCTTTAGGAGAGCCTGTGAGGCCAGCTCTAGAAAGTGGCTTTGAAAAGGGAGCCCCACTCCCAAGGACCCAACTCCCTACCTTGATATACTGGGGGCAGAAATTGAACTGCAGGTAGAAAAGGTGCTGCTTCCAGGAGTTACCCTTGGGGTAGGTGCAGATAAGGAGGATCTGGTGGGCTCCAGGGGCCACGAGGCCGGAGCTGGGTCGCAGGATGATGTCTGAGCTGCTTTTGGGGGCCAGGTTGAAGGTCATCAGCATGGGACCTTTGTTGAGGAGGAGCAGGCTGCGGTAGGAGGGCTCCCCAGAAGACACAGCAGGAAATAGCTAGGGGTGGGAGAGAAGAGCAGAGATGGACTTCTGCTCATATCTCTGCTCCCCCCAGGAAGTGTCTGTGGACCTGGGTGGGGCTGTCTCCACGGAGATCCTAGATGGTTCCATGCCTCCCACTCAACACCCTGGGAGTGAGGAATTGAGGGAGGCTGCACCCTGGCACCCAGGAATGCTTCTGTTCTCCAGAGACCTTCAGACAGGGAGACAAGACAGGGTGGCCACAGAAACAGGCCCCTGGGACACTCAGGCCTCTAAGGCCCCTCCTTAACATTGGACTAGAAGCTTTTTTCATCTTAGAGCATACTCTAATCACCCTTTGGAGGACCCGTTTTCAGAGATCCTGGTCCAGAAGCTCTGGGGTAAGCAGCTCCTAGATGATTCTGATTAAGGTAGATGAGGAGAGCCCCACTTTGAGAAAGGAAAACCCCTGCAATCCCAGCACCCAAATACTCGCTTTAAGCATGAAGGGTGCACCAGCACTTGGCTAGAGTTGAATAGGCTACAAAGCACAAGCCGCACCTCCTAACCTAAGTTCCCAACCAGCTGGAGCAGCCTCGTGCACGCATGGGTCAGCCTGGGAGCCACGTGGCCCAGACGCTGCATGAAGGCCCTGAAGAGGGTGGAGGAGTTGGCCAGGAGACACCTCAGGACCTTGCAGTCAGCAGGTGGGGGGGCAACCCTTGTGGATGGTATAGGTTTGGATTTCAGGGCAGAAATATGGCTGGTGGGGGGAGCCGTGAGCCCTGGTGATGCAGTGGTTAAGAGCTCAGCTGCTAACCAAAAGGTCCGCAGTTCAAATCCACCAGCTGTTCCTTGGAAACTCTATGGGGCAATTCTACTCTGTCCTACAGGATCCCTGTGAATCAGAATCAACTCTACAGCAACGGGTTTGGTTTTTTGGTTTTTATGTTACCCTGCTTCTAGGGTCAGATGGGGCCTCCAGAGACCCTTGGGAGAGACCTGGGAGTTACGACTCCCTAGGAAGGGACCTAAGCCAAGGGCCAGCGCTGCCTCGCCGCAGGGCTGGGCGCTCCCAAGGGCAAGACTCCTGGTGTGTGTGTTGTCTCCCTAGGGCCTAGTCCAGGCCCTGGGGTACCAGGCGCCCAGTAAATGGCACAGGCCCATGAAGGTGCTGGAGAGTTTTAAACTTCAGTACAAGAAGGCCAGATGAGTGTTTCAGATGGAGCAGCGAGGAGCCGGCTGTCCCGGCCCGAGATTGCTGGGCCCTTCATGTCTTCTCCCAGCCCCAGAGTCTGTCCCAGGAAAGAGTCCTGGGCTGGCCCAGAGCCCAGGGGCTGGCTGGGGGAGGAAGGGATGGCCAGGGAACATGTGGGGATATGTTTCTGAGGCTGGGGGATGGGGGAGGAAGGGAATCTGTAGGCCAAGGTGGAAGGCGGCTCTCTGGCTCTACCTCCTTCTGCAGTGGGGCCCTGCTCACCTTGGGGGCATCCAGGGAGTACTGGGGGATGTGGTGCTCGAAGGCAGGATAGTAGCTGTGGCCTCGTGCCCGCAGAGTCAGACACCAGGAAGGGCACACCGTGCAGTTCTCCTCAATGTTACTGTAATTCTGCAGGACCTGGGGGTCAGAGCCATGGAGAAAGCATAGAGTCCTGGGTCCAGCCCTGGTGGCACCCACCCTGCCCCCATTCTGCAGGAGTCCCACACTGGGCACAGTCGGGAAGGCTCTCCCTGGGAAGAGGGCATGGAGAACAACGGCCTAACACAGCCCTCATGCGTGTGCCAGGCCCAGAGGCACTAGGCAAACGCTCTCTTTAATGCTCCCATCAATCCCTGGAGGAGGGTGGGGCTGGGCCAGAAGGGTGGACCTGAAAGCGGCATTCATCCACTAGCAATGTGTCTACAGAAGCACTGTCCAACAGAAATATAATGCGGGCCACGGTGCCAGCCATCAGTGTAACTGTAAACCTTCCAGTAGCCACAGTAAAATAAGTGAAATTAATTTTAATAATGTGTTTATTTAACCCAATGGATCCAAAAATCTTTATCGTTTTAACATGCAATCATTACGTAAAACTTGGGTAGGGGATATTCTGCATTCTTCTTTTTGTACTAGGTCTTCGAAATTCAGGGTCTATTTTACACTTACAGCGCTTCTCAGTTTTAGACCAGTGGCATTTCAAGCGCTCAGTAGCCACATGTGGCTGCTGGCTGCTGTCTGGGACAGCACAGGTCTAGAGTCTATAACCCCAAAATCTGACACACTCAGCTTCCATAAGCCCAGGTGTCCCCAAGCCTTATTCCTACACACCTCCAGCTACAAAGATGTTAGAACAGAGGTGATGAAAGGTTATGAAACTTCCCCCAAATTTTGGATATGACCCCATGTTTACAGAGGGAAAGACCAGGGCTCAGAGACATTGAATAACTTGCCCAGGGTCACATAGCTGGTAAGTAACTCTTGATCTTGACTGCATGGTTCTACTCTTCTCTCTGTCCTAGCACCTCCCCCTGCCACTGAGAAAGAACAACAGCAGGTGGGCAGAAACGAGAAGGAAGAGAAAGGGCAGGAGTGACCGGGGATGAAGGAGCCCTGGTAGCACAACAGTTAAGCACTCGGTTGCTAACTGAAAGGTTGGAAATTCCAACCCACCAGCAGCTCCTCGAGAGAAAAGACCAGGGGATCTACTCCCATACAGATTACAGCCTAGAAGACCCTATAGGGCAGTTCTACTGTGTCATATACGGATGGCACAAAACAACTGGGAATGGGGCAGGAGAAAGGTAGAGACTCACATCTCGGACTAAGAGGCCGTGCAGGGCTGGGGGCAGCCTATGTGCCCCATAGGAGCCCCTCCTCTACAATGTTCCCCAGGACCTGGCTCTTGCTCACGACAGCCACAGCTCCTTTGGAGGGACCACTCTTCCTACCTCAGGGACTAGAGGATAAGCCAGCTGGAAGCCCCAGGGAGCCTGTGCGCCCCTCCCTTTGTGCCAAATTTTTTTTTTAATAATTTTTATTGCACTTTAATCTTTGTGCCAAATTTGGCCATTCCCTGTGTACCAAATTTGATCCAGCTGAGTTTCCCCTTTGGAGCGGATGGGAGGGCACATACGAATGAGACATAGTCAGATGGGCCAAGAAACCCCTTGGCCAAGAAAGGCCACATGTCTGGAAGAAGACAAGGGGAGTGAGAAAAACCTGGCACGGAGCAGCTGGGTCCTCACAGCATCTACCTCCCACCCCATCTGACATCAGGGCCCAGGGCAGGCGAACCCACTCCCCTCTAGGTGCAAACACCTTATAGACAGCAAAGGCTTCCAGCTCCACTTCATACAGGCCATTGGGGTGTGGTGGCAGGAAGTGCAGGCGCAGGGCAGTGGACTTGAGTGGGGGCACATCGCAGGTGACCGGGCTCACCCAGAAGGGACAGCCCGGCCTGTGTGTCCAAACCACAGTGATCTTGCCCTTGGTGTGGTTCATCAGGCACAGGGGGACAGGGTTGGGGATCTCAGGCCTGGGACAGGCACCAAAGTCCACCTCAACGGGTTCTATGCTGACGGGTGGGGGGAAGATGGCCATGTCGCTGGTGCCGTCACAGAAGAACTCAGTCATGGGAGGGATGGTAGGGTACCGCTGGGGTGGCTTGTCCTCCAGGTCCTGCGTGGAGAGAGACGGTGGGGGGCTGGGGCCCACCCACCATTCCTCACTGCCGCTGCCCCTCTTCTGCACACTCCTTTCTGGAAAAGGCTGAAGGAGCTCCACACAGGTCACCATCGACTACTAATGGCGTCTGCCGGGCTCTGGGAGCAAGGACCACCCTAGGGATGCTACAGACAGAAGGGGGCATGAACCTAGGGAGGGGAGGGAGCCTGCCCCCAGGGGGCTCTGGAAAGTCCACCCATACCTCGCTGGGGATCATGAGGGCCCCATTCTTATCCTGCTTCAGCTTCTTCTCCTTCAACATAGCGCCCAGGATGTCTGGAGGGTACAGTGTCAGGCCCCGTGCCAGGTGTGTGCGGTACCAAGTCAGGTGCTGGGGTCTCAGGATGGCTGGCTTGGCGTTGTCTGAGTGGCAGGTCCCCAGCAGATCCAGGAACACCGGGTCCTGCAATGTTGTGATAGACAGGGCATGGGAGGGGTGGGGGGCAACAGGGGTGCTGGTGGTAGAAATAAGGACAGAAGGGGGTGGACAGTGTGACAGAGGCGGCAGGGTGGAAACTACAGGGTGGCAGGCTGAGTGAGTATCCCAACAGCTGCTCGGCCCAGGGAGACCACAGGAGCCGGGGAAGCTCAGGACCTAGAACAGCGCCCAGCCCTCTAGGGCACTCAGCCGTGGTGCACTCTCCCCCCTCCTCCTGGGCATTCTACTGCCCATCCTACTGCCAGACAAGAGGCCTGAGAATGCAGAACTCAGGCCTTCCCTAGGGGAGGAGAGAGTGAGGGATGGGGGCAACTTCATCGGGCCTTCCCTCTGCTCTGTGTCCTTCCTGCCACTCAGAGCCTGCCCAGCCATGCTGCATCTTCATAAGCGTTAGGAACCCCCCCCTCCTCTGAGCAGGCAGATGCAGCCCCATGCCTGGGCACACCAAGCGGGGGTAGAGCATGAGCTGGATTTCAGCCCCCAACCACGCCCCTGGCCAGATTCTGTGGTCAGGGCACAGCTTGTACAACCTTAGGGACCTGGGTTGAAGTCCTAATGTCAAAGCCCTCTGCCAGCACATCCTTTGTGGGGTAAAGCCCAAACCTCACACTCCCCACCCCAATAGCAGCAGCAGAAACATCCCTGGCCCCGCAGCAGTCAAGACAAGATTGGTACCCTCACCGGCTCAGAGTGAGCCCTCATGTGCCCCTGGAAGAGGAAATGCTCAGGCAGACAGCCCCAGAAGGTTCAAATACAGGGGAGTGGGCATCATGCCTTGTCTTCTTCACTGGCCTTGGATTGGCACCTCTACTGTCCCATACCTGGTTCTGCCCCAGGGGAGCTCCTCCCCCTCGGCCTTGCTCCTCCACCACTCACCTGGTGGTGGATGAGACAGGCCACCTTCCGGAAGTAGATGATGGGGTGAGTGGGCTGGAAGGTGCAGTGCAGGGTCATGCGGGCCTTGCCTGCCAGGGTCCCGAAGGCAGGCCTGATGCTGAAGACGCTCTCCTGGCAGTCAATGGCAAACTGGAAGTAGGCCGTGCAGTCTTCCCTGTTCTCAATCCACAGGGGCTTCTCAGCGTGTGCCCCTAGGGTGATCCAGCTGAAGTTGATGCAGTCATGCTGCAGGGACACAGCTGGACCTGGCATGGGAGACGGGGCCCTGTGAGTGGGTCTGCCACCTGGGTAGAGCTGGGGTGTCCCACTCCCCAAGGATATCTCAGGAAGAGCCCCTGCTGGAGATGGAAGGCCAGGCTGGAAAGACCAGAGCCCCAGCAGCTGGAGCAGAACTTTAGCATCACCAGGGGTGACGGCAGCGCCAGAATCTCAGGTGTCCAGTGATTCCTCATTGAGCCCACCAGGGGGCAGCAGACACCCAGACTGCAGAGCAACATGCAAAGAGCTCTTAGAAACCCACAAACAAAAAATAAAAGCGGGCCAGGAGATTTCAGAATCCTAAGGGTAGGCTACTTTTGTCTCTGGGGAGTACAGCATCCTAAGGGTGCCAGTACCTCTACAGAAACCAACAACTTTGAGCAGAGTTTGGGAGGCACATCCAGAGGGCGTGATGGCAACGTAGTCCATAGTTCTGACGTCCAGGGTCTCGGGGTGGAAGAACACAGACACACATTTCCTTTCTCCTGGGGGCACGATGCCATGGGCTGTGCGGCATGAGAAGGCCTGGTCTTTGACCAGACTGTCTGGGCCCACTTCGATCCGGAAAGGGGCGCTCACCTGTGGGGCCAGGTGGGGCACCAGGGAGGAGTCAGGTCACAGGGTGGGGCAGTCTGTGAACTGTACCCAGGAGACAGCCCCAGAAGGTTCAAATACAGGGGAGTGGGCACCATGCCTTGTCTTCTTCACTGGCCTTGGATTGGCACCTCTACTGTCCCATACCTGGTTCTGCCCCAGGGGAGCCCCTCCCCCTCGGCCTTGCTCCTCCACCACTCCCCAGTCAAGGGGGCATGGGCAGCTGGTGTCTAGCCTGTGCCCCCTTGTCAGGCTGTGAGCTACCTCTACCTGGAGGAAGGAAGGGGCCAAGACACGTGCCCTGCCCTGCAACCACCCAGAAAACAAAAAGAACCAAATCCATCGCCTGCAGAGTCAGTTCCAACTCATAGCGACCCCATGTGTTGCAGAGTAGAGCTGAGCTCCACAGGGTTTTCTTGGCTGTAATCTTTATGGAAGCAGATCGTATGGCCCTTCTTTTTCAGTGCCACTGAGTAGGTTCAAACAGCCAACTTTTAGGTTAGGAGCCGAGCACAAATCCTTTGTGCCACTCGGAGACCTGGACCACCCAGAGATGCACCTTTTTCTTCTTATTGCAAAGGCCCCATAAAGGCTAGTGGTGGTCCTCTTGGGAGGCTCTTGAGGTTTTCTGTGGCTTAGAGGATACCCCAGCTGAGCCCCCAGCCGAGTGGAGAGGGGAGTTCACAGACATGGACTAGGGGAGGCGTGGGGCTGCAGGTGTGAGGAGAAAGAGGGGCAACCGGCCCTGTGGTTCCTGAATCCTGGGCCCTGCTTCCTCCCCAGGGCTCATACCACAGAAGGGTTATACAGCTTGATCTGCCTCTCAGCGGTGCAGCCCACAGCGACAGAGCCAAAGTACAGCACCTTCTGGCAGCCCTCAGCGTCCTGATCCTCGGGCCGCTTCTGCTTTATGTTCACCAGCAGCTGGGCACACTTGGCTGGGGCAGATACAAGGATTCTTGGGGGGACCTGCCATGGCCTTTGTGACCCCATCGGGGGAGCCCCTCCAAGAAGGCAAATGTCCCCAGGGAAAAACTGGTCTGCAATCCCAAGGAAGGCAAACTCGGCAGGACTGAGGGGAGGGCAGGAGGCTGGGGGAGGTCCCCTGGGGGCCAGGGCAGGTAGTGGGGAGCCCACTGAAGCTTTGAGACCCAGGGAGGTACCACAGAGCTTGGAGATGGGTGAGGGTGGGGCCTCACCCACAGCCTGCAGCTGTATGCTATTCTTCTGCTTGGTGCTGTCCCCGTACCAGCATGTGGCCTGCACCTCATGGATGACAGCCATAAGTGGCTGGAAGGTCACCTTGATCCGGCAGGCCTGGCCTGGCTCCAGCAGCCCCGTGGTGGGCAGCATCTGGAATGGGCTGGAGAACTCCCAGGTGAAGAAGGTGGACAGGTCCCTGGGGGAGGGGAAGGGGGGGGCAGGTCAGAGCTCCTGGGCTCATTCTGATACTGCCCCTGCTTTAGAAAGGCAGAGAGGCTGGGCAGTCCTCCCTGTACTCCTCCCACTCCAGGATATGCCAGTCTCTCCTGCTCCCAGACACCCTCTTCACTGGAGCCTCTGCCTCTTCCCTCACCCCACATTGTCCAGGCAGAACCAGGCCTCGGCCGTGTCTCCCACAGCACACATGGGCAGCTGCAGGGATGGTGGACAGATCAGCTTGTGGCAAGGCAGCAGGGCCCTCAGGTCCACACAGAACATCCCCTCTGCTTTTTCAAACCACAACTGGTCCTTGTACTCCTTCTGCAGTGTCAGGGGCAGGGAGGGGCAGAGGAAGGCACTGATCAGGGAACACACACCCGACCCCAGTCCTCAGCCACCCCTCAACTCAATGACTGAGGGGCTGGGCTGGGCGGTACCCACTCTCTCAGTCTCCAATACTATCTTGGTCTCAAAGACGTGGGGCCTCCTTTGTGGGTAAAAAAGTATTTGGGGGTAACTTTTTGGGAACAGAAAGAGGCCAAGGCATCTAGGGCTTTCTGGTGGCCAATACAGTATCACAGCCTTTACCCACCCTCCCCCATATCAACTGGAAACACCCCTCTCTCCAATGAGATTAGGGTCTGAGCCCCCTTCCAGGGCTTCCCAAGCTGGTGTCTTGCCATAGCCAGCAGAATGAGTGGGGGTGTGGGGCCTACTTAAAAGGCCTGCTGCTCTGCCGGGTCTCTTGTTCCAAGGTCACAGTTCTTGTGTCCCTCCCCACCCTCTTCTTGCTGTGGTGGACCTTACCTCCTCCAGAGGCCGGAAGAAGATGGGGAGAGTGAAGGTGATACCTGGGCTCAGTAAGATAGGCTGAGGGATAACCGTGAAGAAGAACTTTGTCTTGGGAGGCCTGCAGGAGAGAGCCGGGGGAGAAGTACTTCAGGAGCAGGGCTGAGGAAACCAGAGGCAGAAGAAAGATTAAGGGAGGCCCTAGAGAGCTGGCAGGGCATGAGTCCTGGGGTCCATGGAGGAAGGGACCCTGGTGATGTCACAGGGGGGAGTCATAGGGGGCCAGTTAGAGGGGACCTGTCTCCCTCCTCCTGTTTCACTGGGCCCCCTCTGTTGTTTTGTTCAGTGCCATTGAGTTCATTGCAACTCATAGTGGCTATAATCTTTAAGGAAGCAGATTGCTAGGTCTCTCTCCTGAGGAGCTGCTGGGTAGGTTTGAACTGCCAACCTTTTGATTAGCAGCTGAGCATTTAACTATTGGGCTACCAGGACTCCTTGGGCCCCCTTTGACCTCTGCTTTTCTCTCAGACCTCACTCCAGGATATCAGAGCACTAAACAAAAGGATCTAGTGCTAAGCAACAGAACTTGTATCTCTGTTCAGCATGGTAGTCGGGGGCAGGGAGGGGGGGGACAGGGATGGAAAAGGGCTGCCTTGATTTAACAAAATCCCTGAGCACTTAACTGGGGGAAGCCAAGCCTGAGGATGGAGGTGCTGGGGATGCCTTTCCAAGCAAAGACCTCAGCAGAGCTGTACAGTCCCAGGGTGAGTTACAACTCAAGACGCTTCAGACTTTAAAAAATGTTAATAATAAGAGGATATTATCAACAACCCACCATGTGTCTGTCAGTTTGTCATACTGTGGTTGCTTGCATGTTGCTGTGATGCTGGAAGCTGTGCCACCAGTATTACAAATACCAGCAGGGTCACCCATGGTGGACAGGTTTCAGTGGAGCTTCCAGACTAAGACAGACTAGGAAGACGGAACTGATGGTCTCTTCTGAAAAAATTGGCTGGTGAAATCCTTATCAATAGCAGTGGAACATTGTCTGATATAGTGCCGGAATATGAGCCTCTCAGGTAGGAAGACACTCAAAATACGACTGAGGAAGAGCTGCCTCCTCTAAGTAGAGTCAACCTTAATGACATGGAATGGAGTCAAGCTTTCAAGACCTTCATTTGCTGATGTGGCACGACTCAAAATGAAAAGAATGTACAAAGTATGAGTCTAGGAAAATTGGAAGCTGTCAAAAATGAAATGGAATGCACGAAGATTAATATCCTAAGCATTAGTGAGCTGAAATAAATGGGTATTGACCATCTTGAATCAGACAATCATATAGTCTACTATGCTGAGAAAGGGAAATTGAAGAGGAGTGGTGTTGCATTCATAGGATAATATTCATAGGCCTACAAGGAAGACCAGTTAATGTGATTTAAGCACCAACCACTAATGCCAAAGATGAGGAAACTGAAGACTTTTACCAACTTCTGCAGTCTGAAATTGATCAAACATGCAATCAAGATGCATTGATAGTTACTGGTGATGGGAATGTGAAAGTTGGAAACAAAGAAGAAGGATCAGTAGTTGGAAAACAGCCTTGGTGATAGAAATGCCACTGGAGGTAGCATAATAGAATTTTGTAGGACCAACAACTTATTCATTGCAAAAATATTTTTTCAACAACATAAATGGCAACTATACACATGGACCTCACCAGAAAACACAGAGATCAAATTGACTACATCTGCGGAAAGAGATGATGGAAAAGCTCAATATCATCAGACAGAACAAGGCCAGACTGCAGAACAGGCCATCAATTGCTCATATGCAAGTTCAAGCTGAACCTGAAGAAAATGAAAACAAGCCCACAAGAGCTAAAATATGACCTTGAGTATATCCAATCTGAATTTGGAGACCATCTCAAGAACAGATTAGATGAATTCAACATTAATGACTGAAGACCAGATGAGTTGCAGGATGACATCAAGGAAATCATACATGAAGAAATCGAATGGTCATTAAAAAGACAGGGAAGAAAGAAAAGACCAAAATGGATGTCAAAAGAGACTCTAAAACTTGCTCTTGAACATAGACTAGCTACAGCAAATAGAAGAAATGATGACGTAAAAGAGCTGAACAGAAGATTTTAAAGGGTGGCTCGAGAAGACAAAAGTATTACAGTGAAATGTGCAAAGATCTGAAGTTAGAGAACCAAAAAAGAAGAACACACTCAGCATTTCTCAAGCTGAAAGAGCTGAAGAAAAAATTCAACCCTCGAGTTGCGATTTTGAAGGATTCTATGGGCAAAATACTGAATGACGCAGGAAGCGTCCAAAGAAGATGGAAGGAATACAAAGAGTCCCTGTACCAAAAATAATTGGTTGACATTCAACCATTTCAGGAAGTAGCTAAATCAAGAACCCATGGTATTGAAGGAAAAAGTCTAAGCTACACCAAAGGCATTGATGAAAAACAAGCCTCCCGGAATTGATGGAATACCAATTGAGATGTTTCAACAAATGGATGCAGTGCTGGAGGTACTCATCCATCTATGCCAAGAAATATGGCCAACTGGCTGGAAAAGACCCATACTGGTGCTCATTCTAAAGAATGGTGATCCATCGGAATGCAGAAATTATCAAATAATATCATTAATATCATATGCAAGTGAAATACTGCTGAAGATCATTCAAAAGCAGTTACAGCAGTACACAGACAGGGAACTGCCAGAAATTCAAGCTGGATTCAGAAGAGGACGTGGAATGAGGGATATCACTGCTGATGTCAGATGGATCCTGACTGAAAGAGAGAATACCAGAAAGATGTTTACCTGTGTTTTATTGACTATGTAAAGGCATTTGACTGCATGGATCATAACAAATTATGGACAGCTTGTGAAGAATGGGGAATTCCAGAACATTTAACTGTGCTCATGAGGAACCTGTACATAATGAAGAGGCAGTCATTTGAACACAACAAGGGGATACTGCATGGTTTAAAGTCAGGAAAGGTGTGCACCAGAGTTGTATCCTTTCACCATACTTATTCAATCTGTATGCTGAGCAAATAATCTGAGAATATGGATTATACGAAGAAGAACATGGCATCAGGATTGGTGGAAAACTCATTAACGACCTGTGATATGCAGATGGCACAACCCTGCATGCTGAAAATGAAGAGGACTCAAAACACCTACTGATGAAGGTCAAAGACCACAGCCTTCAGTATGGATTGCAACTCAACATAAAGAAAACAAAAATTCTCAAAACTGGACCAATAAGCAACATCATGATAAATGGAGAAAATACTAAAGTGGTCAAGGATTTCATTTTACTTGGATCCACAATTAACGCACATGGTAGCAAAAGAAAAGGTCAGGAAATCAAATGATGTATCGCACTGGGAAAACCTGCTGCAAAAGACCTCTTTAAAGTGTTGAAAAGCAAAGATGTCACACTGAGGACTAAGGTGCACCTGACCCAAACCATGATATTTTTAATCACCTCATATGTATGTGAAAGCTGGACAACGAAAAAGGAAGACTGAAGAATCGATGTCTTTGAATTTTGTTTTGGAAAAGAATATTGAACATACCATGGGCTGCCAGAAAACAAACAAGTCTGTCTTGGAAGAAATACATCCAGAGTGCTCCTTGGAAGAGAAAATGGAGAGATTTAGTCTGAAGTACTTTGGACACGTTATCAGGAGGGACCAGTCCCTGGAGAAGGACTTCATGCGTGGTAAGGTAGAGAGGGTCATTGAAAAAGAGGAGATGGATTGACACAGTGGCTGCAACAATGGGCTCAAAAATAGCAATGATTGTGAGGATGATGCAAGACCAGGCAGTGTTTCCTTCTATTGTACACAGGGTCGCTATGAGTCAGAACTGACTTGACAGCACCTAACAACAACATTTTCAAGAACTCTATACCAACAAATGTTAACATTTCAATGAAATAATCAGATTCCTACGGAAATACAACTTACTTACCAAGACTCACTCAAGAATTATACAATAAGTTTGATGGCTGTTGTTGTTTGTTGTGTGCTGTCGAGTCAATTCTGATTCATAGCAACCCTATATGATAGGGTAGAACTGCCACATAGAATTTTCTAGCCTGTGATCCTTATGAAAGCAGATCGCCTGGTCTTTTCTCCTGCAGGTCTGCTAGTGGGTACAAACCACCAACCTTTCCATTAGCAGCTGAGCACTTAACCATTGTGCCACCAGGGATCCTTTAAGCTTGATAGTTACTCTATCTAACATCTAAATTCATCAGAGAAATTGAATAGATCATTAAAAAAAAAACTTCCCACAAAGAAAACGCTATGCCAGATGGCTTCATAGCAAGTCCTACAAGCATTTGAGGAAAAAATAATTACAGTCTTAAACTCTTCCAGATAATATAAAATGTAGAATACTCCCCAACTTATTCTATGAAACCATCATAATGTTGTTACCAAAAACTGACAGAGGCAGGAAAAGAAAGCCAGATTACAAACTAATCTCACTTATAAGCAAATATTAGCAAAAAGAATTCAGCGATATATAGAAAGGATACCCAAAAAATGGTATCCAAGTAGGATTTATTCCAGGAACACCTGGTTGATTTAACACAGAAAATCAATTAATATAGATAGTAGACAAGAACTAATTTAGGTAAAGAGAAGGACAATACACAATACAGGAGAGGTCAGCACAACTGGACTAAACCAAAAGCAAAGAAGTTTCCTGAATAAACTGAACGGTTCCAAGGCCAGCATAGCAGGAGCAGAGGTTTGGGGACTATAGTTCCAGGGTACATCTAGGTCAATTGGCATAATAATACCTATTAAGAAAATATTCTGCATCCCATTTTGGAGAGTGGTGTCTGGGGTCTTAAACACTAGGAAGGAGCCATCTAAGATGCATCAATTGGTCTCAGCCCACGTGGAGCAAAGGAGAATGAAGAACACCAAAGACGCAAGGTAAGTATGAGCCCAAGAATCAGAATGGGCCACGTAAATCAGAGACTACATCAGCCTGAGACCAGAAGAACTAGACGGTGCCTGGCTACAACTGATGACTGCCATGACGGGGAACACAACAGAGAATCCCTGAAGGAGCAGGAGAGCAGTAGGATGCAGACCTCAGATTCTTGTAAAAAGACCAGACTTAATGGTCTGACTGAGACTAGAAGGACCCCAGAGGTCATGGTTTCCAGATCTTCTTCTGTTAGCCCAAGACAGCGACCATTCCCAAAGCCAACTCTTCAGACAAGGATTGGACTGGACTATAAGACAGAAAAGGACACTGGTGAGGAGTGGGCTTCTTGTATCAAGTAGACACATGAGACTATGTGTGCAGCTCCTGTCTGGAGGGAAGGTGTGAAGGTTGAGGGGAACAGAAGTTATCTGAATGGACATGGAAATAGAGGGTGGAGAGAAGGAGTGTGTTGTCTCATTAAGGTGAGAGCGGAAACCCTGGTAGCATAGTGGTTAAGTGCTACTACTGCTAACCAAGGGGTCAGCAGTTCGAATCTGCCAGGTGCTCCTTGGAAACTCTATTGGGCATGTCTGCTCTGTCCTATAGGGTCATTATGAGTCGGAATTGACTTGACGGCAGTGGGGTTTTTTTTTTTTTTTTTGGTTTGGTGGTACAGTGGTTAAGAGCTACAGCTGCTAACCAAAAGGTCAGCAGTTCAAATCCACCAGTTGCTCCTTGGAAACCCTATGAGGCAATTCTATTCTGTACTACTGTTATTAATCAATTAAAAGAGAAAATCAAATTATCATCTCAATAGATAAGGAAAAATAAGCTCCAACATCTATTCATGAGAAAAACTCTCAGCAAACTAGGAATAGAAAGGAATTTTCTTAACCTGATGAGTAAAATCTATATTTTTAAAAACCTACAGGAAACATAATTTAATGGCGAAATGTTGAGATTTTTCACTTTGAGAGCATGGACAAAACAAGATGTCTTCTAGAAATCACTTCAGTTCAACACTTTCCTACTCAAAGAAAGTGCAGTAAGGCAAGTGTCTTAGGCTGGGTTCACTAGAGAAGCAAAACTAGTGAGCCCCCAGGCATCCTTTTAACTTAGTACTAAAGTCACTCCTGAAGTTCACCCTTCAGCCAAAGATTAGACAGCCCTATAAGACAAACAATAACACACATAGTTCAACCATGTATACAAGACAAAATGGGCATACCAACCCAAAAGCACAAGAAGGCAGGAAGGGACAGTAAAACTGGATGAATGGAAATGGGGAACCTGAGGTCAAGAAGGGAGAGTGTTGACCCAACGCTGGGCTGACAACCAAGGTCACAAAAATTTTGTGTATTAATTGTTTAATAAGAAACTAATTTGCTCTGTAAACTTTCACCTAAAGTGCACGCACACACACACACACACACAAAACGGTGATGCTAATATACATATATATATATATATATATATATATATATATATATACTGCATCTGTCAGTTTGTCATACTGTGGGAGCTTGCATGTTGCTGTGATGTTGGAAGCTATGCCACCGGTATTAAATACCAGCAGGGTCACTCATGGTGGACAGGCTAAAACAGACTAGGAAGAAGGACCTGACAGTCTACTTCTGAAAAAAATTAGCCAGTGAAAATCTTTTGAATAGCAGTGGAACTTTGACATAGTGCCGGAAGATGAGCCCCTCAGGCTGGAAGGCACTCAAAATATGACCAGCGAAGAGCTGCCTCCTCAAAATAGAGTTGCCCTTAACAACGTGAATGGAGTCAAGCTTTCAGGACCTTCATTTGCTGATGTGTCAAGACTCAAAATGAGAAGAAACAGCTGGAAACATCCATTAATAATCTGAACATGAAATGTACAAAGTATGAATCTAGGAAAATTGAAAGTCATCAAAAATGAAATGAAAAGCATAAACACTGATATCCTAGGCATTAGTGAGCTGAAATGGACTGGTATTGGCCATTTTGAGTCGGACAATCATAGGTCTACTATGCCAGGAATGACAAATGGAAGAGGAATGGTGTGGATTCATCATCAAAAAGAACATTTCAAGATCTATCCTGAAGTGGAAAGCTATCAGAGATAGGTGCTCACTTGTTGTCTTAGGCTGGGTTCTCTAGAGAAACAAAACCAGTAAAGCATATAAATATACATAGAGAGAAATTTATATCAAGGAAACAGCTCATGCAATTATAGAGGCTGGAATGTCCCAAGTCTGTGGATCAGGATAGAGGCTTCTCTCGATTCACAACCACAGGGGGCTGGCAAGCCCAAGATTGGCATGTCAGAGAGCAGGGCTCCCATTCATAGGTTGTGAAGATCTACAAATCCCAATATCAGCAGATAAGCTGATAGCTCAGGTCCCAAGAACCAGAGGTCAGGTGAACAGGAGGCAGCCACAGGATCCAGAGTGAGCAAAAAGCCAGGATGTCTGCTTATATTCAGATGCAGGCCACACCCGCAAGGAAACTCCTTTTCAACTAATTGGCTGCTCACAGCAGATTCCATTATGGGAGTGATCACATATAAACACTGAGACTCATGGCCCAGCCAAGTTGACACACAATCTTAACCATCACAATTGTCCATACAAAGAAATTTGAAAGACAGCTACCTGGCCAACCTACTGGAAGAGATCCATATTTATGCTTATTCCAAAGAAAAGTGGTCCAACTAAATGCAGAAATTATCAAACAATATCATTAATATCACATGCAAGTAAAATTTTGCTGAAGATCATTCAAAAGTGGTTGCAGCAGTACATGGACAGGGAACTGCCAGAAACTGAAGCCAAATTCAGAAGAAGATGTGGAATGAGGGATATCATTGCTGATGTCAGATAGATCCTGGCTGAAAGCAGAGACTACCAGAAAGATGTTTACCTGTGTTTTATTGAGTATGGAAAGGCATTTGACTGTATGGATCATAACAAATTATGGATAACATTGCGAAATATGGAAATTCCAGAACACTTAATTGTGCTCATGAGGAACCTGTACATAGATCAGGAAGCAGTTGTTGGAAAAGAACAAGGAGATGCTTCTTGATTTAAAGTCAGGAAAGGTGTGCATCAGGGCTGTATCCTAATACCATACTTGTTCATTCTGGATGCTGAGCAAATAATCTAAGAAGCTGGACTATACGAAGAATGGGGCATCAGGATTGGAGGAAGACTCATTAACAACCTTCATTATGTAGATGATACAACCTTGCTTGCCGAAAGTGAAGATGACTTGAAGTACTGATTGATGAAGATCAAAGAATACAGCCTTCAGTACGGATTATGCCTCAACATAAAGAAAACAAAAATTCTAACAACTGGACCAAAAGGCAACATCATGATAAACAGAGAAAATACCGAAGTTGTCAAGGATTTCATTTTACTTAGATCCACAATCAACACGTATGAAAGCAGCAGTCAAGAAATCAAATGATGCATTGTATTGGGAAAATCTGCTGCAAAAGACCTCTTTAAAGTGTTAAAAAGCAAAGATGTCACTTTAAAGACTAAGGTGCACCTGACCCAAGCCATGGTATTTTCAATCACCTCATATGCATGCGAAAGCTGGGCAATGAATAAGGAAGACCAAAGAAGAATTGGCGTCTTTGAATTATGGTGTTGGTGAAGAATATTGAATATACTATGGAGTGCCAAAAGAATGAACGAATATGTCTTGGAAGAAGTACAGCCAGAATGCTCCTTAGAAGCAAGGATGGCAAGACTACACTCACACGCTTTGGACATGTTATAAGGAGGGATCAGACCCTGGAGAAAGACATCATGCTTGGTAAAGTAGAAGGTCTGCAAAAAAGAGGAAGACCCGCAACAAGATGGATTGACACATTGGCTGCCAACAATGGGCTCAAGCATAACAACAACCATGCAGATGGTACAGGACTGTGCAGTGTTTTACTCTGTTTTACATTGGGTTAATGTAAGGTGGAACTGACTCGACAGCACCTGACAACAAATATATATGTGTGTGTGTGTATGAAGAAAGAGAGGGAGGGAGGAAGTTTTATATCAAGGAAATGGCTCACACAATTATAGAGGCTGGAAGTCCCAAGTCCATGGGTCAGGCTGGAGCCTTCTCCAGCTGCAGGGCTGATAAACCCAAGATCTGCAGGTCAGATGCCAGGCCTCTGGCTCACAGGCTGTAGAGGCCAATGACTCTCAAGATTGGCAGGTAAGCTGCTAGTTCATGTCCCAAGAACCAGAGGTCAGATGCAGGATCCAAAGTGAGAAAAAGCCCTTGAGCCTTTCCAGAAAGTCCACATATATTGGATACAGGCCACACCCCAAGGAAACGACCTTTCAACTGATTGGCTGCTCGCAGCAGATCTCATCATGGAGATGATTACATCATTACATAGCTGCCAAACTACATCGTAACTGCCAAATCACTGAGAATCATGGCCCAGCGAAGTTAACACACAACCTTAGCCATCACAGTCCACTCCTTGTTAACTTGGCACCCATACACATCTCCCTAAACCACACACAATCTCTAAATAAAGGCAAGTATAAAGTCATACTTGCACCTAACATGATACAACTAACAGGAGTTAACAACTGCAAATGCACTAGCCCTGTTTACATCTTATATTTTATATGTGAAGAAAACAAAAATATTTGATGCACACATACAAAGAAGAAATGTTCATTTCTGCAATTGGTCATGTGGTTGTAGCTGGTATCTAAAACTACCTTCTTCCACCACCCATTCTGTATTCACTTTGCCCTCAGCAAGCACCTCAGCTTGTCGTGGTTCTTTGCCTGGTGGGGTGACCCAAGCCTTCATTCCTGAAGGGTCTGGGCCATTACTAGTCATGTCAGAATTGGGTTGCTATAGTTTTCCGTTGACTTTAGCCATAGGGTATAGCAGTACTAAGGGGCATCCTAAGGGATCTCCTGTATTTCAGACATAACTCTTCTTTACCTCCATTATGTAATATCTGATGTCCTCTTGGTAATCAGGATCAATCACACCAGCCAATACAGTAACTTCCTTCTTTCCCTGTTGATCTGGAGGCATGAGGGGCCCAAAGTGCCTGGGTGGCATTCTTAACTCTCAGTTCAATGGAATCAGTGTTGTGTCTCCTGGTGGGAGCATTCCTACCCTTGGAACTAAGACCTCTAGACCCTCAGAGCATAGGTGATGGGGAGGGAAAGGAAAAATTTTGCAAGTGGGTCACTAGGGGCAATAGTGAGACGTGCCACTCCCATTTCCACCCCTTGATTCCTGGACCCATGAATCCCAGCTATGGGAGAAACAGCAGCATATACTGGATGCAGGTTTAGAGCATATACAGTCTCCTTGAGAACACTGCCTCAACCCCGCAAGGTACTGGCACCATAATTGTGTCTTCAAAAGGCCATTCCATCATTCATTCTATCAAGCCAGCTGCTTCAGGATGATGCGGAACACAGTGTTGTTGCTGTTGTTAGGTGCCATCAAGTCACTTCCAACTCATAGCAATCCTAGGTACTACAGAATGAAACACTGCCCTAACCTGTACCATGCTCACAATCGTTGTTATGCTTGAGCCCATTCTTGCAGCCACTGTGTCAATCCATCTCATTGAGGGTCTTCCTCTTTTTTGCTGACCCTTTACTTTACCAAGCATGATGTCCTTCTCCAGGGACTGATCCCTCTTGATAACATGTCCAAAATATGTAAGGCGTAGTATCGCCATCCTTGCTTCTAAGGAGCATTCTGGTTGTACTTCTTCCAAGACAGATTTGTTCATTCTTTTGATTTGTCAACACCACAATTCAAAGGTATCAATTCTTCTTCGGTCTTTCTTATTCATTGCCCAGCTCTCCCGTGCATACGAGGTGACTGAAAATACCACGGCTTGGGTCAGGCACACCTTAGTCTTCAAGGTGACATTTTGCTTTTCAACACTTTAAAGAGGTCTTTTGCAGCAGATTTGCCCAACTCAATTCGTCCTTCGATTCCATGGGTGTTGATCATGGATCCAAGTAGAATGAAATCCTTAACAATTTCAGTATTTTCTCCATTTATCATAATGTTGCCTGCTGGTCCAGTTGTGAGAATTTTTGTTTTATTTATGTTGAGGTGTAATCCATACTGAAGTCTGTATTCTTTAATCTTCATCAGTAAGCGCTTCAACTCCTCTTCACTTTCAGCAAGCAAGGTTGTGTTATCTGCATAACAAAGGTTGTTAATGAGTCTTCCTCCAATCCTGATGCCCCATTCTTCTTCATATAGTCCAGCTTCTCAGATTATTTGCTCAGCATACAAATTGAATAGGTATGGTGAAAGGATACAACCCTGACGCACACCTTTCCTGACTTCAAACCACACAGTATCCCCTTGTTCTGTCTGAACAACTGCCTCTTAATTTATGTACAGGTTCCTCATGAGCACAATTAAGCGTTCTGGAATTCCCATTCTTGGCAATGTTATCCATAATTTGTTATGATCCACACAGTCGAATACCTTCGCATACACAATAAAACACAGGTAAACATCTTTCTTTGTTCTCTGCTTTCAACCAGGATCCAGCTGACATCAGCAATAATATCCCTGGTTCCACGTCCTCTTCTGAGTCCAGCTTGAATTTCTGGCAGTTCCCTGTAGATATACTGCTGCAGCTGCTTTTGAATGATCTTCAGCAAAATTTTACTTGGATGCGATATTAATGATATGGTTCAATAATTTCCGCATTCAGTTGGATCACCTTTCTTGGGAATAGGCTTAAATATGGATCTCTTCCAGTTGGTTGGCCAGGTAGCTGTCTTCCAAATTTCTTGGCATAGACGAGTGAACACTTCCAACGCTGCATCTGTTTCTTGAAACATCTCAATTGATAGTCCGTCGATTCCTGGAGCCTTGTGTTTTGCCAATGCCTTCAGTGCAGCTTGGACTTCTTCCTTCAGTACCATCAGTTCCTGATCGTATGCTACCTCTTGAAATGGTTGAGCGCCAACCAATTATTTTTGGTATAATGACCTTGTGTATTTCTTCCATCTTCTTTTGATGCTTTCTGCGTCATTTAATATTTTCCCCATAGGATCTTTCACTATTGCAATTCGAGGCTTGAATTTTTTCTTCAGTTCTTTTAGCTTGAGAAATTCTGAGAGTGTTCTTTCCTTTAGGTTTTCTCTTTGCCCAAGTCATTATAATAGTTTACTTTGTCTTCTGAAGCCACCCTTTGAAATCTTCCATTCAGTTCTTTTATTTTATCATTTCTTCCTTTTGCTTTAGCTACTTGATATTCAAGAGCAAGTTCAGAGTCTCTTCTGACATCCATTTTGGTCTTTTCTGTCTTTTTAATGACCTCTTGCTTTCTTCATATATGGTGTCCTTGCACAACATGTCTGATCTTTGGTCGTTAGTGTTCAACGTGTCAAATCTATTCTTGAGATGGTCTCTAAATTCAGGTGGGATATACTTAAGGTCGTACTTTGGCGCTCATGAACTTGTTCTAATTTTCTTCAGGTTCAACTTGAACTTGCATATGAGTAATTAATGGCCTTTTCTGCAGCTGGCCCCTGGCCTTGTTCTGACTGATGATATTGAGCTTTTCCATCATCTCTTTCCACAGATGTAGTCAATTTGATTCCTGTGTGTTCCATCTGGCAAGGTCCATGTGTATAGTCACCATTTATGTTGGTGAAAGAAGGTATTTGCAATGAAGAAGTCATTGGTCTTACAAAATTCTATCATATGATCTCCAACATAATTTCTATCACCAAGGCCATATTTTCCAACTACGGAACCTTCTTCTTTGTTTCCAACTTTTGCATTTCAATCATAAATAATTATCAATGCATCCTGGTTGTATGTCCAATCAATTTCAGACTTCAGAAGCTGGTAAAAATCTTCAATTTCTTCATCCGTGCCCTTAGTGGTTGGTGTATAAATTTGAATAATAGTCATATTAACTGGTCATCCTTGTAGGCATATGGATATTATCCTATCACTGACAGCGTTGTACTTCAGGAGATCTTGAAATGTTCTTTTTGACGATGAATGCAACACCATTCCTCTTCAAGTTGTCATTACTGGCATAGTAGACCATATAATTGTCCAATTCAAAATGGCCAATACCAGTCCATTTCAGCTCACTAATGCCCAGAATATCCATTTATGCATTCCATTTCATTTCTGACAATTTCCAATTTTCCTAGATTCATACACTTTGTACATTCCAGGTTCCACTTATTAATGGACGTTTGCAGCTGTTTCTTCTCATTTTGAGTCATGACACATCAGCAAATGAAGGTCCCGAAAGCTTGACTCTATCCAAGTCATTAAGGTTGACTGTACTTTGAGGAGACAGCTCTTCCCCAGTCACCTTTTGAGTGCCTTCCAACCTGGCGGGCTCATCTTCTGGCACTATATCAGACAATGTTTCACTGCTATTCATAAGGTTTCCACTGGCTAATACTTTTTTTTTTTTCCAGAAGTAGACTGTCAGGTCCTTCTTCCTAGTCTGTCTTAGTCTGGAAGCTCAGCTGAAACCTGTCCACCAGGGGTGACCCTGCTGGTATCTGAATACTGGTGGCATAGCCTCCAGCATCACAGCAACATGCAAGCCCGCACAGTACGACAAACTGACAGACACATATTAAGGGGGCGGGAGATATGGTAATACCAATGAAATTCCATGAGCAGGAGCCCATTGACACATTTCATTTTCTGTGAAATGAGTTGCTTGATGTGAGGCAATGCTGTCTGGGATACCATGACAGTGGACAAGGCATCTTGTAAGTCCACGGATGGTAGTCCCTGTGGACTAAATTATGACATAGGGCTGAAGAGTTGATATACCTCTAAGGTAGGAAAGTGAAGGTGTATTGCTGGCCTTGCCAGCTGAAGGCAAACTGCTTCTGGTTGCCTTTTGAAAGAGGTATGGAAAAAAAAGGCATTAGCTAGATCAATAGCTGCATACCAGGTACCAGGAAATGTATTAATTTGCTCAAGCAATGAAATCACGCCTGGAACAGCAGCTCCAATTGGAGTCAGTTTTCGATAATCCATTGTCTTTCTCCAAGATGCATCTGTTTTTGGCACAGGCCAAGTAGGCAAGTTGAATGGGGGATGTGCTGGGAACCACTACCCCTGCATCCTTCAAGTCCTTGATGGTGGCAATAATCCTCCAGGAATGCAGCATTGCTTTTGGTTTACTATTTTCCTAGGTCTGGGAAGTTTTAATGGCTTCCGCTTGTCTTTTCCTACCATAATAGCCTTTATTCCACTTGTCAGGGATGCAGTGCAGGGGTTTTGCCAGTTGTTCAGTATACCTATTCCAATTATGCATTCTGGAACTGGAAAAATCACTACAGGATGGGTTCGGGGACTGCGATGGTTAAGATTGTGTGTCAACTTGGCTGAGCCATGATCCTCAGTGTTTTGGCAGTTGTATAATGTTGTAATCACTTCCCTGTTGAGATCTGATAAGTGATCACCCCTATGATGGGATCTGCTGTGAGTAGCCAATCAGTTGAAGGGGAGTTTCCTTGGGTGTGTGGCCTGCATTGAGTGTGGTTGGATATTTACACAGGGCTCGAGGGCTTTTGCTTGTTCAGGATCCTGCAGCTGGCTCCTGTTCATCTGACCTCCAGTTCTTGGGACTTGAGCTAGCAGCTTACCTGCAGTCTTGCCTGCCAGTCTTGGGATTTGTCAATCTTCACAGCCTGTGAGCAACAGCCCTGCTCTCTGGCCTGCCAATCTTGGGTTCATCAGCCCCTGAGGCTATGTGAATCAGGAGAAGCCTCTTTTCTGACCCACAGACTTGGGACATTACAGCCTCTATAACCGCATGAGCCATTTCCTTGACATAAATCTCTCTCTCTATATATATATACATACATATATATTTATATGCTTTACTGGTTTTGCTTCTCTAAAGAACTCGGCCTAAGACCCACTATACTTACTATGAACCGAACCTGAACTAAGACTCCATTAATAACCTGACCTCCATACACCCCAACTCTAACTGGTAGGCCGCAGTGACGTTTTGGATCTCCTGGAATTAGTATCAGTTCAGAGCCAGTATCTAGTAATCTCCCAAAAGTCTGGTTATTTCCTTTTCCCCAATGAACAGTCACTCTCCTAAAAGGCCATAGATCCCTCTGGGGAAGTCTGGGAGAAAGATTAACTGCATAATTTTTTTTAAAATAATTTTTATTGTGCTTTAAGTGAAAGTTTGCAAATCAAGTCAGTCTGTCACATATAAGCTTATATACACCTTACTTCATACTCCCACTTACTCTCCCCCTAATGAGTCAGCCCGCTCCCTCCTTCCAGTCTCTCCTTTCGTGAGGATTTTTAACTGCATAAATTTTTGGCGGTGTAGTGGGGTCCTTCCTCAAAGGAACCCAGCCTCCCCTTCATTCAAGGGATGTGGGTCTGTAAACTGGCTCAAGTCTGGGAGTTGACTGAGGGGCTGTGACCCTGTATTCTGGCAATTCGAGTTAGACTGATGTTCACTTGACCTAGAATTCTTCCACTTCTACAGATCAAGTAAATATTTAGTAAATTTCACATTAGGATACCATGACTAAGTAACCAATACCCTAAATCTATACGAGTCAGACTATTCCGATGATGGCTTTGACTCTGCTGTCCATTATAGGAACCACATCCACCTTGTCTTTGTCAACCAAGTGCCACCACTTGGCCCTTAACACCACGAGGTCCAATCAGCCCCATTGTAGTTAGGTGTCTTAATTCGGTTAGGACAGTTTCCACTGTCAAATATGACTTACATAAAATAGCAATTACGGTAGTCTTCAAAGATGCTGGGGCTTTTGTAAAAGGTGTGTCTTCTGGGCACTCCATGTGTGTCTGTGGGTCTAACCTGATAAATCCACTCTAACATGCCAATTTCTCTAAGCCTTTGGATTCCTTCTTCCACAGTATACCAAGGCAGGTGTGGCACTTCAGCTTGATTTAGTATAGGCCACCAAGTAATCCATCCTTCAGTGAACCAACCAAATAAACTATTAGTTCCTTTCTTAACCTCTTCAGCTGAAACACTGAATGAAGAATCTGTGCTTAGTGGATCCATATCAATAAAGTCAGACTGATCCAACTCTATGTTCCTTGCACCATTATATCACACCCTTAATAGCTATTCCCACACACATTCCCCAGGCTTCTGTTTGTACACATGGAAAAGTCAAGTAGTTCTTTTGGAGTGTAGCATACCTTCTCCTCAGTCACACTTTATACTTCACCTTTTGGGGCTTGCTGGCAATTAAGTCTAGTTACAGGTCTAGAAGCCAAAATGGGTGATGGGGGTGGGTCCTGGGAATATTCAGCAATGTCTTATAAGGCATCTACCTGAGGCGATGCCCCACGCAATCACTCCGATGCCACTCCAGGTGATATCTCGGACAAAGTTTCCTCAGACACAGTTGGGTTAATCTCATCAGATGAGGGTGGGGGAAATAATAGTTTTACTGAGGAGGGTGGTTTAACAGAGTAATGTCTTCAAATGAGAGTAAGAAGATTGGTTCTGTTGGAGTGATTCAATGGGATTTAGGGGCTCAATGTCCCCATATTCCTGATTTTTTGTACTTATGTCCCTATCCCAAGTTTCAATTAACACCCTCACTTTAACTTCAGACACCATTAGAGGTTGGGAATTCAGTTGGTGTTGTAATTCATCCACTCTTATGATAAGACTCTGGGTTTGGCTTTCAGCAATATCAGCTGTTACTACAATAAATATGGCTTTCTTTCAGGGCACAAGTGGCAACTTTCAGGTCTTTTATGCGGCACTTGAGCTGTGACTCTGAAGCCCTGAGCTCATCTCATTCTTTCACCACTTTGTCTAGTGACAGTAGGACCAACCAACCAGCTTCCCAATACTTCTCATTCTGACCAAACTGTAGAAAAGTATCAAACATGCGATCACCCAGAGCCTCACTTCTCCCCAATGCTTGATCTATTTGTAGTGATATTTTGCATATTACTATTGGCACCTCATGGATTAACAAATCCACACCATGGATTAGCTGTGCCCTCTTTACTACTGTAGGCAGAGTCATCAGCACTTTTAAGACTATTCAGACTTAAGAATCAACTTAGAAAACTCATCCTTATGATTTTGTTTCTCTAGAACCACTCTCAGTACCAAATGTCTTAGGCTGGGTTCTCTAGAGAAGCAAAACCAATGTATATGTGTGTGTGTGTGTGTGTGTATATATATATATATATATATATACATAGACAGGCTGCTGGCTCGTGGGCTGTGGAGGCTGATGAATCCAAGGTCAGCAGGTAAGATGGCAGGCTGTTGGCTCACAGGCTGTGAAGGCCAACAAATCCCAAGATTGGCAGGTAATACCGTAGACTGCTGGCTCAAGTCCCAAGAATGAGAGGTCAGATGATGACAAGCTGGACAAAGGATCCAGAGCAAGCAAGTGAGCTTTTCCAGAACATCCATATATATATATATTGGATGCCGGTCACACCCCTGAGGAAACTCCTCTTACGACTGATTGGCTAATCACATCAGATTGCATCATGGAGGATGACTACATCATTACATAACTGCCAAATTGCATCAATACATAACTGCCAAACTACATCATAACTGCCAAACCACTGAGAATCATAGTCTAGCCAAGTTTACACACAACCTTAACCATCACAAGAATTGATAAATACATTATGGTATAGGCATACTTTGGAATACTATAAAACCAAAAAAACAAACTCATTGTCATTGAGTCGATTCCGACTCATAGTAACCTTATAGGACAGAGTAGAACTGTCCCATAGAGTTTCCAAGGAGCAGCTGTTGGATTCAAACTGCCGATCTTTTTGTTAGCAGTCAAGCTGTTAACCTCTGTGCCACCAGGGCTCTGTTGCAATAAAATGAGTAAACTATAGTGGTATGGATAACATGGTTGAAAAAAATGAATTACAAAAGAAAACCATAATGTTTCACTTATATAAAGTTCATAAGAAGGTAAAATTAAACTATATCATTTAGGGATACAAATGTAAGTGGTAAATCTATTTAACGAAAGCAAGGAAATGATTATAAGAGTCAGGATAGTGATTACCTCTAGAGGTGGGGAGAGGCTTCAGTAGGAGAGGTACATACAACGGGGGGATAAGCTTCAAGACACAGTTATTAATCTATTCTTTAATCTGGTCACATGAGTTCCATTTCCTATAATTCTTCAAACTGCACAGGTTTTAAACCCTGTTGTGACTTTATATGATATTTTAAGAGTGCCTGGTTTGAGAGCTTGAAAGCTCAGGAACTGGGTCCCTGACACACCCCCCAACCCCATATTGGTACCTGTACTTGATCTTCTGGATTTTCAAGGATAGGTTTTTCAGAGCCAGATTCTTGGTCATCTCCTTCCCTAGCTCCCAGCCCTTCCAGTGCAGCTCCTCAACAACTTCGATCCCCCAGATGACTCTTCTCTTCACTTTGTCCTGCTTCTTTGGGAAGCACATCTGAGCCTCCTTGGTCGTGGAAGGTTGCTTCAGTTGTCAGGGAGAAGGAGGGAGAAGAAAGGACACATTAGTTGGGTAGAATTCAAAGGCTCAGAGAACTGGCAAAGATCTCCACCACCCCCCTGAAAAAAAGAGTAAGAAATTACACCACCCTTGCCCCTGGGGGTGGTCTGGAGAGAGAAGGTTTGGAGCATGCAGGCGTTGGGGTCAGATGTTACCTATTTCAATGTCACTGGAATGGTTTTCCAACTAAATTCTCTCCCTTAGGCCACCAAATCCAGCAATTCCATCAGGCACACAAATGTGGTCTTGGTTGGCCTCTTCTGTTCCTCAGTGTACCTTCAGCTACCTTTCCCCTCAGGTACTGCCTCCTCCTTCTCTCCTTCCCTATCCTACTCCTCCTTTGCAGAGCCTCTCCTAGCTAGAGCAGTCTATCACAGGCACTTTTCCAGACTGCTGGAATTCTCCACCATTTCTCTCTCCTCCCTCAGCTGGCTGGTGGGAAAGAAGAAGAAGCCAATTTGCCTGTGATCAAGCCCTGCCCCATGCCCTGTCTTCCGCGGCCACTTCAAGCACTGCTCCTGTATATTGTGGAAGATTGTTTCATAAGTTGATAACTCCTCTCTATCTGACGAGAGAGGACTGTGGAAAATCCCCCTGGGGTGGTAATGTGGTGGGAAGACTGAAGCAGGTGCTTTCCCTGCCATTGTCATTACTATGAATGTTCAACTCATTGCCACTGTATTTTACCCTTGACCAGTTATTGCTTTTATATTGTTATATCACATAAGTATATATTCATTCATTCAACAAATATCCGTGGACCACCTATTATGCACTAGACACTGTGCTAGGTGCTAGGACTACAAAGGTGAACAAGGCCGACAAGTCCCTCTCTCTTACAGCTTACATTCTCAGTTTCCATACTTACAGAGAGCACGAGTGGCCAATATAGTTTTTGTTTTTCTTTCCAGATTTACCCATGGAGGAGAAGTGACATGGCTGACAAAGAATAATTTACAATAAACTTTGTTGGTGTATATGGATGAACCCAGAAAACATTACGCTGAGTGAAATACATCAGTTGCAAAAGGACAAATGCTGTATAATCTCACTTATATGAATTAAGCAAACGCAGAGAAACTGAAGATTATTAGTGGGTACCAGGAGTGGAAGGGAGGGGGAGTTTTGCTTAGGGAGCTTTGAGTTTATGTTAATAAAAAATATATATATGTTAATGGTGGTAGAGTAATTTGGAAAAGAGTATTCACAAAGGTTGTACAACATGAAAAATGTAATCAAAGTCACTAAATTGTATATGTGGAAATTGTGGAATTGGTGAAGGTTTTGTTGTGTATGTTTTTACTACAATTAAAAAAAAAACTTAGTTGGCGCATCAGTTAGTGTTCAAGCAAGAGAACAGAAGCCACTCTAGGTGTATAAAATAGGGAATTTAATGCAGGAAATTACTTTCACAACCAGGGGCTAGTGAAGTAACCCAGAAGTTAACACATCCAGAAGGTGCTACCATACCTAGGTTAGAGAGGTAAAGGGAAGAGGTGGGGTTTCTAGAGCCCAGGGGCCTGTCTGGTAGGAGCTGGAGCCATGGAGGAGATGTGGCCCCTAGGGAGACAATGCCAAAAGCAGGGAGGGAGGAAGAGAAATACAATGGCTTCTCTCTTCTTCCCACTTCCCACTCTCTTACCAGCTCAGAGCAGAGCCAGGGAAGGACAAAGAATGGATCTGAGAGGAAACAGGCCCAGAATGGCACAGATGAAGGGATGAGATGCCTTCCAAAATATGATCCCCAGTCCACAGGGAGGCCAATATACCCACCATCACACCTACTGAGGTACCCAACACCCACACACAACACCAAACATAAAGTCATGTCTTGTCAATCTATGCACCACCCCCTCACCTCTGCACTGTCACATAGAGAGAACCATAGAGTTGCAAAAAGTAAACAACATCTATAAAAGTTCTCCAGGGGTCAAGACCAGAAGAGCTTTCCAAGGGAAGAGAGAAGTACTGGCTACCCTACTAGCCCCTGAATCACTCCTTCTTAGAGTTCCCCTAACCTCCAGGGTTGCCAGTGCTCCTCACTGCTATCGCCATTCCAGTCTACCTGGTGCTCAGTCTATGCAGGGTCTAGTGCTAGGCTTATACAGGAGAATCCCCCCACCCTAGCCCTGCTGCACCCTGCTCCACCTGCCCTGAACACGTTCTTATGCGGCCACTGGCATTGCTGCTGCTCCTGGCACTCATGGCTGCACTGCTGCCATTGATGGTGGGGACAACCATTGTGCTGGCACTCAGGCACGATGCAGAGTTCATGGTGTAGTCTCTAATGTCACTGAACATCAGGCGCCTGGAACACAGATTCAATGAGAGCACTTTGGTAAAGCCAGGAGTTCCTTCCTGATCCTGGCCTGAGTTTGGAGCTGGGAAGAGACCAGACTGGAGACAGAAGAAACATAAAAAAAAGATATTGGTGGATTAGACTCACCAGGGCCATCATTATCATAGAAGATAGAGCCTACTCCCAGCTCTGGGAACAAGTGTGAGGTGACACTATGAGGAATGAGACTGAACACAAGGTCCAGGCCTTTGCCTGGGAATCTGGAAATTCACCACTCAGGAAAGGCACTTGGAAGAGGGACTTGAGGAAAAGCCCCCCCCGCCCCAACCATGTCCCTCTATGTTTACAGTTGGCATTACACAGCAAGCACCCAGTGAGTATTATTGAAGCATGTGTATTACCTTTGCCTGCTTTTTACTCTCTACTTGTTTCCTCTAAGTGTGTCTTGCCTCCTGAGAGAAGAGTAACAAGAAGCAAAGAAGAGACAGATGAACTTCTTGATCTTCTGGGTTTCTTCCAGTGTTACACAATCTGTAATCCAGGTTCAAAGTGAAGATACACTGAAATAATGAGTCAGCCAACCAAAGGATGAATGAATCGATCTCTAGAGCAGAGGGGCTTAGAGGGGCATGGATGGACTGTAGCTAGAAATTATGTGCAAATGTTGTGTTTGCTCTTTTTCGGAAAGGTGTCCACAGCTTTCACTAAATGCTTAAAAGGGTGCTTGGCCCTGCTCTAGGGGACAACAAATCCCCTCTTCCTTAGCAAGTTTCCTTTAGCACACATACCCAGGTGTGCTTTGTAGCCTACATAAGAGGACAGCAATTTTCATACTCAGACACTCTAACAATGGCCAGTCCTGCTCAGGAACATATGCAATTGGTTTGTAGACCTCTACAATGATCCACCTTGAAAAGTTCAGCTCTGATTTCCCTTTCAATTCTACGTGGAGCCAGCATCCAGGAAATCACATAAAGGAGCGCTCCACCACCCCACCCCCCCGCAAATATAATGTAAGTATGCAATCTTAAATTTTCTGCTAGCTACATTAAAAAAGTAAAAAGAAACAGGTGAAATCAGTTGTAATAGCATATTTTCTTTAGCCCAATAGATCCAAAATATCATCTCAATGTGTAATAAATATAACCCAGTGCCGTCGAATAGAAACTATTAATAAGGTACTTTACAATCTTTTGTGTTGGACTAGGTCTTCCAAATCTGGTGTGTATTTTACACTTACAGCACCTCTCAATTTGGACTACCACCTTTCAAGGGCTCAGTCGACACACGTGTCTAGTGGCTACCAAGTTAGACAACATCTATCTAATACCTTTTTTGAACATATATTTTTCAGACTGTTGTTTTTGTTGTTGTGTGCTTTCAAGTCAATTCTGACTCATAGTGGCCCTATAGGACAGAGTAGAGCTGTCCCATAGGGTTTCCAAGGAGTGGCTGGTGGGTTCAAACTGCCAACCTTTTGGTCAGCAGCCTGAGTTCTTAATCACTGCACCACCAGGGCTCCATTTTTCAACTACTCAGTATCTTTTCCCAACTCTTGGAATAACAATCTCAAAAATGGCAACAATTTCTACTGACACTTCCTGAGAATTTATCATCTGCCAGGCAACGTTGCAAGGCCTTCAGATGTATTTTAATCCTAACAATAGTTTATGATTAGATGTGAATTGTCTTTTATTTGGCCTAAAATGATCTCTTTTCAAGTTGGGATTCAGCTTCTTATTGTGACATACTCAGATTGTCATACCCAGGATTCTGAGCAGTCTGAAAAATATACATATATAAACAATTTCATGATCACCCTTTAGGAATTTACACACTTCCATCACACACTCTTCCGCCCCCTCAGCACCCCGCATCCAGAGCAAAGCAAAAGATTCTGTTGGTTCAATTTTTCCAAATTGTCAGCGTCTCCAAAACCTCTGGAGGGGGTTATCTTATATTCACTCATTCACAAAGCATTTACTGAGTGCCTACTATGCACCAGGCACTGTGCTAGGCACTGGACAAGACAATCAAGGTCCTTACCTTCGATAGGGAAAGGGATGTTCAGGTGGGAAACAGGGAGGAGAGTCCCTTTGCTTTTCTGCCACCCGATGGCCTTGCAGTCCTGCCCCATCTTATTAACATTTCTGACTTTGGAGGATTCTACAGACAGCCCCTCCCTCAGGGCTCTGAGAAGTCTCCAGTCAACACATGAAACTATTCCAGAGAGTGCAGAGAAGAGATGAGAGACCAAAGGGCAGAGAGCCGGTCCAGCTCAGGTCCTGGGGCTTAAGGGAGTGAGCACTGGACCAGGAGCAAGGAAAGCCGGGTTTCAGCGTCTGCTCACTCTGTTGAGATGGCTAACCCCCTCAACCTTGCCAAGCCTCAATCTCCTCCCCTGCAAAATAATGGGGTATCTTGACTATCGCTCAAGTTGATGTGTAGCTGGAATGAAATCGGGAATTTGAGAACGCACTAGACAAACCTATTACTATAATTAACAATCATAATTTCCACACTAGCCTGGACTATTCCTCCAATGACTTGGTCTGCAATCATCGTGAAGAGACTGGGAAAGTGGAATTAAAAAAAAAAATCCAATTTTCTAGTCTAGAGACTTTAAAAATACATATTATCAGCCCACCCAAAAACCCACTGCTGTCAAGTCAATTCCAACACATATCGACCCTATAGGACAGAAATGCCCCCATAGAGTTCCCAAGGAGCGCCTGGTGGATTTGAACTGCTGACCTCTTGGTTAGCAGCCATAGCACTTAACCACTACGCCACCAGGGTTTCCATATTGTCAGCAGCTTCCTTTATTTGCCTACTTTCTGGCTTAAAAAGTCCCCGAGATGACCGGTGGAAAAAGTGGAGGGTCGTCGCGTAGCATCGAAAAAAAAAAAGCATCGAAGGAGGAAGAAATAGGTAAAATGAAAAAAAAAAAAAAATGAAAGGGGACATAAAATACGCTCAGCGCTGTTCCTACTCTCTCTTCGGGATCACGTCTGATTCCCCCCAGCCCAAATCTCAGCTCACGGGGCTGTCCAAAGGACGTGGTGGGGACCTCCGGCCACAACTTCTCGGAGGAGGCAGTCTCCCGGGACAGATACCTTCCCTGGCCTCTCGCGCCGCTCCTCTGGGACAAACTCACACCACCGCCATGTTGTCGTTTCCATAGGAACAGGACGCTCAGACTACGGCGTCTCCTGGTATCCCGGGACAACGACGGTAGCCCGAATGACTCAAGGCTCTGAGAAGGCAAATGCACCTCCCACTTGAATGCATACCTTGACTTTTTGTTCCCTAACTCTCCTTGCTAATAGTAACTGTGTCTAGCCCCCTAGTTGTCGTGACGATCCCCAATCTTGACCCCACTGAGAGTCGTTCGTGTTCTTTCCCGACACGCACTGGTGACAAAAGACCAGAAAGTCAACCGAAACTTCATTCCCCGTGACTGCAATTGTTGACTTAAAAGCAGCTCATAGTTTTCTTTGTTATTTGCATGTTGTATTTCAAATGGATTCCTTTTGCTGATAGAAGAGAATGTGTCCTTGCCGTTTCCTCTCGCCATTTCCTCCTGCCCTAGTAGCACCAAGCTCTTTTGAATGTCTCTGAAGGTTAATGTACGAAGAAGGAATAATGTGGATTTTTGGAAGCCTCTTTGTTCACTTGGACCCCTGGTAGAGCAGTGGTTAAGAGCTTGGCTGCTAACCAAAAGATCGGCAGTTCAAATCTACCACCCGCTCCTTGGAAACCCCACTGGGGAGTCCAACTCGGTCCTATAGGGTCGGTATGAGTCAGACTCTATGGCAACGGGTTTTTGTTTTGTTTTCTTTATTCACTTGTTGGTATGTGCGCTGGGGAAAAGAGTCTCCTTAGGCAGATGAAGCTTAAAGTCTCAGAGTTCATTCATGGGCAACAAAAGATGTTTCACCGTCCAAGAACTCCGCAGTGAGCCTTGTCCCTCTCAGATGGGAGGGAAAGGGACATGGTTAGGGGAAGAGACCTCATGGGTCTAACATTTTTTTAAATTGTGATTTAGGTGGAAGTTTACAGAGCAAATTATTTTCTCGTTAAATAGTTAAAACACAAATTGTTTCATGACATTGGTTGCCAAACCCAGGATGTGTCAACATTCTCCCCTTCTCCGCCCTAGGTTTCCTGTTTCCATTCTTTCAGTTTTCCCGTCCCTTCCTACCTTCTCGTCTTTGCTTTTGGGCTGGTGTGCCCATTAGTCTCGCATACATGATTGAACTATGAAGCACATCCCTCAAGTGTGTTATTGTTGGCCCTATAGACCTGTCTAATCTTTGACTGAAGGGTGAACCTCAGGGGTGACTTCAATACTGAGTTAAAAGGGTATCCGGGGGCCATATTCTTGAGGTTTCTCCGGTTTCTGTCAGACCAGCAAACTTCGTCTTTTTTTGTGTGTGTGTGAATTTGAATTTTGTTCTACACTTTTTTCCTGCTCTGTGCGGGACCCTCTGTTTTGATCCTTGCCAAAGTAGTCAGTGGTGATAACCGAGCACCATCTAGTTGTTCTGGGCTCAGTCTGGTGGAGGTTGTGGTAGTTGTGGTCTGAACTAATATTTTTAGGAGAGCTGGAGTTTACTCGAGAAAAGTGGAAGATGGGTGGAGATGACTGTCACCTGAGTTGGCTGTGAGATCATGTGGCCAGAGGCTGGCAGCACTGGAGGGAAGGGGCAGGCCAGGGGTTGCACTAGGTTATGTCGGCATCATTATGCCTGGAGTTTTCCTGGAGTACAAGGAATGTGGAACTCAGTGAGTTTTCCACTGGTTTTACTGGAATTCTTAAAACTGAAAACCTGTACTTTGGACATGACAACTTTTATGCTTTTTGTAGTTTCTATAATGATTTCCTTTTTGCTTTCCCTTGGGTTTGTTAAGTTCTTTTTAAAAGGGTCATCCTTATTCAGCTGGACCTTAGGAACAAGGAAAGGGACCTGTTTGTCCATTCTTCGGCCAGAAAGAATAGGGATCAATGGCCCCTGGGATCAGGATTTTGTGGTGGCCACAAATCTGCGAGAAAACCCAAGGAGGAAGAAAAGCTCATGCTACCAGCCACGTTCCTTGTGCCTTCTCACTGGGGGAGTCTCCCTCTCCAGTTCTTATCTTCTTGGACTTTGGTGGATTGTGGGCTTGGGATGATGAAAGATGATTCTCCTCTTAGCAGGGCCCCTCTGGGCTCTGTTTCTGTAGGTTTCTGGCTACCCCTGGGAGCTCTGCTGGTTAGTGACTTTGACTGACAAGGCAGACTAACATGATTTTTCCCAGGGTGGTGCACAACATGGAAAGAGGCATGGCAAGGGATTCAGTTGAGTAGGGGGAAGAAGATTCTGGGTTTGCTTTGGAAGTCCTCACTTTCAGGAACCCAGAGCTTGTGAGAGAGAACAGGTCCTGAGTCCTGGTGAGCCTGTCCTCCATTGTCCCAAGGAAGACAACAGGAGAGGGTGATGTTTGGTTCAAGGCTGTAAACAAGTGTGGGTGATGAACCAGGAAATTGAGGAGGACCAGGATGTGGGAGAAAGGGAAGAGGAGGGATGGGTAGAGATAGTTACAGAAACCCATGGCCTGGAAGTCAGTGATTTGGACTTCAGCTCACACACACACGTGCACACCCCAAAACAAACAAACAAAAAAACCAAACCCATTCCTGTTGAGTTGATTCTGACTCATAGCAACCCTATATGACAGGGTAGAACTGCCACATAGGGTTTCCAAGAAGTGACTGGTGAATTCAAACTGCTGACCTTTTAGTTAGCAGTCCAGCTCATAAGCACACACACACAGACATAAAAATCCTTTTCTAGGCAGTTTCTCTGGGTATCTTCTTACACTTCCATACACCTATGGAATAGAGAAGACTCTGGCTGGGGAATCAGGCAGACCTGGGGTTAATCCTGGCCCTGACACTTCCTGGCTGTGTGACCTTGGGCAAGTCACATGACCTCTCCGAACCTCAGTTTTCTTATCTGTTACCTGGGGATAATTATCAAAAGGGGGGTGTGAGGATCAAGCCATCAAGCATGTGTGAAGTGCTTGACATGTGGTAGGGGCTCAATAAATGTTAGTCTCACACACACACACTCATACATGAAGATCACTCCCTAAATGGGAGTAAATAAGCCCTTCAGTCTTTTGCACACGCTTCCTCCCACCACCTCTGTGTGTTTTTGTTGCACACTGGAAACATGGGAAGATTTTCTTCACATCCCCCTCCTTTGTTTTCTCCAAGATAGAGGCTGCCTTTCTGCTCTGGGATGGACAAAGAGAAGATGCAGTGTGATCTGCTATCCATTTGGAAAGTCAATCTAACTCCAACACTTGGGACATCCTCTCCACCTTCCTTCATCTTGAGACTCTGACTCCATTTTGAATGTTGGTTTTGAAATCCAAGATGCATTTGGGGAAGGGAATGAGGAGGCACGGGTCCCCATAGAAACTCCTGACCTCAGAGATGAGTAGGGTAAGTCTCCTAAGCCTGGCCTGCTGAGGTAGGGGTAGAGAGTGAGATCAGGCTGCAGCTAAGAGGGTACTGGGGTAGTTCAGGGCTGGACCTAGAGACAGGCATGGGGCACTCTCCGAGCTGGAGCCTCATGGCCTCCTGTAGCTACGGGGGGCATTGGGAGCATCAAGGGATTGGTGACTCCTCCAGCCTGAAAATGATGGCAGGGGGTTGGGGGTAAACTGCCATCTGGTAAGAAAATTCAAGGAGAGGTTACATCCTGCCTGGGAACCCTATGGAGTTTTCTAAGTGTCTTGTGCCAGCCCAGGCTCCCTAGATAACTTTTCCTCTGTGTTCATCGTCTCCACCATAAGGCAGAAAGATACACAGGCCAGCAGTGGAAAGGTAAAGGGAAAAGTGCATGGGGTTTGATCTCATAGGACTTGAGTTCAAGTCCTGGCTTATTATAGATTGAATTGTGTCCCCCAAAAATATATGTTCAAGTCCTAACCCTCTGTAGGTGTGAACATGACCTTGTTTGGAAATAAGGTCTCTTGACATGTTACCATTTAGGTTAACATGAGGTCATACCAAAGAAGGGTGTGTCTTAATCCCATTTAAGCAGTGTCTTACGAAAGAGGAGACCAGATACAGAGATGCATAGGGAGCAGACACCATGTGAAGATACATCTACATGTCTGGGATTTCCAAGAATCACCAGAAGCTAGGAGAGAGATGTGGAACTGTTCCTGTCTCAGAGCCGTCAGGAGTCAACATGATCAATATCCTGATTTGGACTTTTAGCCTCCAGAACGGTAACACAATAAATTTCTGTTCTTATAAGTCACCCAGTTTGTGGTATTTTGTTATGACAGTTCTAGGAAACAAAGACATGGTTTTAGTATTTACTTAATAGCTGAACAACTTGAGTCAAACTGTTAAACCTCCCAGAACCTCACTTTCCTTGTCTGTAAATTGAGGACAAACAGGAGTAGTATTCAAAGTACTGAATAACTGGTGAGGTAGAGGCACTGACCAATAAGAAGGGATATTAGCTGGTCTCAGACCCAGAGAAGGGTCCTGAAAGTCCCCACTGTGCCAGGCATTAACCCTTTAGTTGCAGGATCATGAGGAAGCCTGGAGGAGTGGGGCAGCAGGGAGTAAGGGACTGAGAGCAGTCACAGCAGTAAAGGGCTCAGTCAGCAACTGTTTACCAAAGTATTTCCAGGTTTTAACAACCAGCACCGCAATCCTGGGAGTACTGGTTGTAAGTCAAACCTTAGGACAAATCCCTACCTCACCTGCTACTTCGATTTCGACTCACATATTTATTTATTACACTCCAGAACTTGAAGTCTCTCTTCCTCTTGATTCCTCCTCACCATCTCCTGCATGCTTTCCAGCTCCATTGCTCTGTGACCAGCACCATGGACAGCTCCCGCTGACCAGCCCATCCTAAACCACCCCCCCTCCTGTCTTCTGTCTTCTCTTTCCCCACCCACTCAGCCCAGAGACCCTGAAGTATGAACTGAATGAGGGTGTTATGGATTGAATTGTGTCCCCCAAAAATATGTGTTATAAATGCTACTATACCTGTGGTTACGATCCCATTTGGGGATAGGGTTTCTTCATTATGTTAATGAGGCAGTATTAGTGTTGGGTGTGTCTTAAGTCAATCTTTTGAGATATAAAAGAGTAGATTAACCAAACAGCAAAAAAAGCAGAGATGAGGGAAGAAAGATGCCATGCCACATGGGATATCCAAGGAACCAAGAAACAACCTGAAAAGAGATAGGGTCTTTCCCCCAGAGCCAACAGAAAGAGGAAGCCGTCCCCTAGAGCTGGCACCCTGAATTTGGGCTTCTAGTTCCTAAAGAGAGAGAAATAATTTTCTGTTTGTTAAAGCCACCCACTTCTGGTATTTCCGTTATATCAGCACTAGATATCTAAGACAGAGGGGCAAACCTGAAGAGATAGTACAGTGGAGAGGGTAAGAAAGACCTCTGGAGTCAGGTAGACTGGATTTAAATCCCAGCTCCACCAGCTATTATTAGCTGTCTGGTCTTGTTCCTTTATGTCTATAAGACCAGTCTCCCCATCTGTAACCAGGGAAAACTTAACAGCTATCTCAAAGACTATGAAGTTTAAGTGAGGTGGCAGATGTAAAGAACTTAGCACAGTATCTGGCTCCCTATATGTTCTGAATAAATGGAGAACATCACTATTCTGTGACTTGCCATTCTATTTAATTCCTCAAACACTTTTCCAATTTATTTCCATTTCAAACCAGGGCCCACTCTGAGATAAACATGTCATAATGTGACCGCTGGCTTAGTGCAGCTGATCTCTTTTAGATGTGGAAGTCAGCTTGGACTTCAGGTGTGGTAAAGGAACCCACCTTTGACTGATCCATGGGGTTCTGTCTTTATTAGATTTGTTCGCATTTTTTCAAATTTGAGTTAATTTCAGATGTACAGAAAAGTTACCATGGTAGTACAGAGACTTCTTTCTCTTGTGAAGCAGCTGGTGGGTTTGAACCATTGACCTTTTGGTTAGCAGCTGAGCACTTAACTGCTGCACCACCAGGGCTGGCCAGTTATTTTTTAGAATGTTCCTCAATGTGGGTTTCATAGCTCTTCTGTACATGGTTTTTCATGGTTAGAATGGGTTTTGTATTATTGGGAAGGAGAACACAGAGGTGATGTGCACCATATCAGAGGGTGGTGGTGGAGAGAATGATAGCTGCCATCACGTCAACTCCTACGCGTGGTGACCTTATATACAACAGAACAAATCGCTGCCCAGTCCTGCGTCATCCTCACAATCACCAGCATGTCTGAGAGTATCATCGTGGCTATTGTGCCAATCCATCTCACCAAGCGCCTCCTTCACCCTTACTGGCCCTCCATGTCACTAAACGTGACCTTCTCCTCCAGAGACAGATCCCTTCTGATGAAGTATCCAAAGCAAGTTCTTTGGACAATGTTCTCTTGTGAACCTTAAAGTTTTCATTGACTAATTTTCAGAAGTAGATCACCAAGTCTTTCTTCCTAGTCTCTCTTAGTCTAAAAGCTCTGCTGATACCTATCCACCATGGGTGATCCTGCTGGCATTTGAAATACCAGTGGCACAGTTTCCAACATCACAGTAACATGTAAGCACGACAGTACCACAGGCTGACAGTTGGGTGGTGGTTATCAGGGGGTATATGATGTCAATATACATAACTGGTGATGTTAATCTTGATCACTTGATTGGGGGGTGTCTGCCAGGATTCCCCACTATAAACTTGCTGTTTTCCTCTCTTTATTAGATTTTGACCATGCCCAGATTTTGCTTTTCTAGGATAAAGAGTTCAAAACCAGGAAACCTGTCCTCACACTAACCTCTCCACCACACTCCTGACCACTCCCCTGGGCTACACCCAACCCTATTATCTGCCTGGTTACTTTTTTAAGTCAGCGCTCAGAGGTGTGTGCAGACACCAGATGCACATGCGCCTGGAGTTTATTAGGGCAACAAGGTGTTTTCTGATTCATTTTCATGGGCCTTCTTATCCAGGCCCTGCTAGTCTTGCTTTCAAGGGCACTGTGACAAAATATCGCCAGAAACTGTCCACAGGAATATCCAGCTCTTTCCCCAGGTCTAGTCTGAAATTTTAAGCACTTTCTTCAACACTTAACATTTGGGTTTTAAAAACTTCTAGTTGCATTTTTTTCCACTTGGCTGTTCATAACTCCTTGCGGCCCACTAGCTCAGATCCATGAACTTCCTTCCTTCTAGAACCACTGCAAGGCTCATAGCTCCTGCAAGAGTTTGGTATCATCAGAGATCCTGCCACCAGGGCAGACACTTAACATTTTTTATTTCAGTTGATTGAGCCTAGTGAGAAGTGCTCATCCAACCTCCCCAGTAGACTCCTACTCATGGTGACCCCACGTGTGTCAGAGTAGCACTGTGCTCCATAGGGTTTTCACTGGCTGATTTTGGGGTAGTAGATCTGCAGGCCCTTCTTCTGAGGCACCTCTGGGTGGACTTGAACTTCTAACCTTTTGGTTAGCAGCTGAGCATGTTATCCATTTGCACCACTCAGGGACTCCCAATTGCCAGCTGCCCGTAACTTATTCTATTTCAGTGTGTCTTCTCACGTTGCCCCTGTAGAGGATGAGGGGGTGTCATACCTCCCCCAGCCTCATGCAGATGACCCAGTGTTTAAAGCCTTTGGTGTAAAATTGTATTAAAGGCCTCTGGAAAGCCCCAGAAGATGACTTCACGAGTCCCCTTTACCTCTTTGTCCTTTTTTTCTGGTTACTATTGCTGTGTAAGAAATTACTCCAAACAACTATCTTATTTTGCAGGTCAGGAATTCAGGAAAGGCTTGGCCAGATAGTTCTTGCTTGGGGTCTGTCATGCAGTTGCAGATGTTGGCCAGGGCTGCAGCCATCTGAAGGCTCTATTGGGCTGGACGTCCAAGATGGTGCACTTGCATGGCTGGCAGTTGATGCTGGCTGGTGGCTGGGAGCTAGGCTGGGCGATAGAGTGGAACACCTATCTATAGCCTCGCCAGCCTGGCAGTCTCAAGATAGTCGGGCTTCACCCAAGAAAGTCAGGCAGAAGCTATATGGCTTTTTCTGACCTAACCTCAGACTAGATTCAGAAGGAGGGAGCAAGACCCTGGCTCTCCATAGAAGGGGTGTCAAAGAATTTATGGGTGTATTTTAACAACCACACACACACACACACACACATATCTTGGTCTGCTCTCAGCACCTAGGACATTATTCCTCCAGGACCACCTTTTCTGGAGGGTCCTGGCCACCTTCAGTCCCAACAGATCTTTTAGGTTGAGGCTGGCGGGTGCCCTCTTTCATTCCCTTGGGATGGTGACTCATCTGTTCCCATCTCTTCCAATTGCTTCTGCAGGGGACCTGGGTTCTGGTCCAGGCTCTGCCCCTGTGTGACCTTGGGAAAGTGACTTCACCTCTCTTGGCCTGTTTCTTCATCTGCAAAGTAGAAATTAGGAACACCGTAATTCCTACTTTGGATTTAAAAACATAATGTAAATAGCACCCCTAGCACACTTGGCCTATACATAGTAGATATCCCTGATTGTGGAAGAAATGATCATGGGCAAGTCATTTTCCCTCTGGGAGCCTCAGTTTGTTTAACCCTGAAATCGGGATAATAATTCTCCTTCCTGCTTCCCCACACGGATGAGAAGGGGCTTAAGTGGGCTGCAGGGACAGCCCATGCTTCTAAGCCTAGTTGGGGCGACGCTGCGTGCGTGCAAAGCCAACAGGCGTGGCTCCGAAGGCTCAGTGCGCAGGGTGGGGCAGCTATCGGCCCAGCAGGGCCTTATCAGATCCGGACCGCCACAGCTCGGCCCCTGGAACAAAGAAGCTTTCAGAGCCTGGCTGGGGTGTGGGCCGTGGGGCCACGTCCCAGGAGGTGCAGTTGCCGAAGGTGCAGAGGGCAGGAGGTGGGGGAGCTGCCACCGCCAACCTCTGCCAAGGTTTCCTCGCGGCAGGGGCATCCCCTGAGGTGGGGAGCTTGGACTGTGCTCTCCCCCGAGGCCTCCGTTCCTGGTGTCCGGCCTTTTTTGGGGTGCATCTTGCTTGGGAACTTTCTGCCAAGCCCTCAGTTCCTTCCCTGCCTAAGGGCGCAGTGTCTGCTCTTCCATCTCGCCGCCTTTCACAATCTTTCCTGCTGGCACCTGTAGCCCCAGTCACACCTGCTCCCAGTCACTGAGAGTACCCTGCACTTCCCGCTTAACGCATCTGCTCACGATCCAGCACCCACCCTTGCCCAAGTCACTCATACCACTGAAGTCTAGATCCCAGGTACCTCCAGGAAAACCCGGATCATTTCACATCCTGTCACCTCCCTGGAGAATCGTCTTGCTCTCCCTCCAGTGTCGCAGGGTGCGAGTTTTTCTCCCAGCCGTCAGCAGGGTAAAGTCGGTTGAACCAGGCAAAGGGCCAGAGCCGTCAGAGTCGGGGTTTACAAGTTGTGCCAAAGTACCACCTGAGCAAAGCTCTCTCCTAAATGGACTTCTGCCCTCTCTAGCAGAAAACGAGAATAAAAACCTTTTCTAGCTGCATCTCCCGGAGGGGAACAGACTTGTTGCTTAATTTTTTCAGTGGAGTGGTGCCTTATTCCAGTTCCCACACGGGGGTGCTGTATGTGCTAGCTGCAGGCTCGACTGCCTAAAGAACTGTTGCACTCGTTTCACTCCTCCCAACACGAGGCTGTTCACTATCTGGAGAACAGCAGGTGTGTGTGTGTGTGTGTGTGTACAAGGCCTTTCACTATCTGGAGAAACAACAGGTGTGTGTGTGTGTGTGTGTTGGGGGAAGAGGATGCAATGATGAGTCTTTCCAAACAAGAGGGAGAGGACTTCGAGGACGGCTTGGAGAAGGATATCTGCCCAGAGGCTCCAGGCACAGAGAGGTAGGGGAGTGGTATGCAGTGGCCTCCTTGGGTTGAGAGCAATTATCTGAGGCAATCTGGAAGCCTCACAGCCAGGAGGTTCCCCCACTTTGTCTTTTGGACCCCGCTCCTCCAGATCTTGCTATCTCCAGTTTTCCCTGCAGACTGTGAACTTAAACATAGGTCTTGACCTTACTCCAAGATGCTACTCTGAGTTTTCTCCCCTTGTGCTTCTGAAGTGGGGTAGGGGTACAGAGTGTTAGGCAGAGAGAAAAGGAGCCTGGAGAGTCTCTTGAACCCAGGTGAACCAGCCTTGCGAAATGAGGAGAGAGGATGTTCTTGTGGGAAAGCCCAGGAGATCACCCTTACAGATGCAGGCACAGGAGCAGAAAAGGGCCAAGGTCAAGTGTGCTGGAATGATAGCTGGATTTCATGCCCTTTCCTTACCCTCACTGCTCATCCAGCCTAACTTCAAGTCTTGGTGGTTCTATTGCCTACATGTCTATGATCTGTCACCTTCTTTCTGGCTCCACTGCCACCTTCCCAGTGCAAGTCACCAACTTGCCTCCCCAAAGTGGGCTACCTGCCCACACTGCTGCCCCCTCTGGTCTGTCCCCAGCACTGCAGCCATGAGCTTTCTAATATGATCTGGTCTTGAGCCTCCCTTCCTTCAAGCCCTCAAAGGCGAAGGTGTTCCCCCAGGCCCTCAGGATAAAGTCCAAATGCATAAAACTCAGGCTCTGTGTTGTCTAAGTCCGGCCCACCTCTTCACCTCAGCTTTGGCCAAGCCCACAGCCTTGGAGAGCTTTGCAGTGCTGAGCTGGTGGTGGTTCCCAGTGCCCAAGGCTTGCTCAAGCCTCCAAGCCTTTGCATTTACCGAACCCCCAGCCTGGATTCCCGGCTTCCATGTACCTACCAAGCAAGTGCCTTCTTGCCCTAGTTGCAGCACTCTTGTCTGCAGGGTGTCTTCCTAGTCATCAGTCCCTCCATGGTCCTCCTACAGCCCCCGTGAGTATGACAGTCACAGCACTTGTCACATGGTGTGGACATCCCTGTCTCCCTACACTGTTCCCTACACACCTAGGAGTTGATTGAGGACAAGGACTGCCTCTTGTCCACCACCGAGGCACAGTGGCTGACACAGAGGGGTGCCCAGTAAACATGGACTGAAGGGTGACTGAAGATTACTCTGTTAATGTAGCAGCTTTGGGAGCTGGAGCTTGGTTGTTCCTGAGAGGAAAGGAGGCACTGGACAGCAGCTGCCTGGGCCAGGGCAATGTGCTTGACCTTCCTCGGCCTCAGCAGTGTTGGAGGAGGGGAGAACTTGGTTCCAATGGGAGGGATTGGGGCCAATCACACCGCAAAGGGGGATGGTGATTTTCCAGGCTCTCTCTCTCCTTGTCTCCCCACTCCCACTGTCTCGCTGTCAGATATGGGTCCAGGATCCCCAGAAAAGCTGCAGGGCACCACCTACCCCGGGGTTGGCCTTTTGAGGGTATGATTGGATTGGAATTTGAATGAAGTTTTTGCTGGGTCTTTGCAGGCTTCTCTGTCTGAAAAATCAGTGTGTCCCTCAAGAAGGTTTGTCTAGGACAGGAAGATCTGGGACACCAAATGGCTCTGTGTCTACAAGGCAGAGCGTGCCCAGACCTGCCATTAGGAAAGGCAGGTAGTCCTCTCCCAGGGGGAGGCGCTTGCTCTCTATCTCTCTCTCACTTTTTCTCCTCACTGTCTCTGACACACACTCATTCTATCTCTTACTCACTGTCTCTCTCTCAGTTCCATGACCCTAAAATCATCTACTTCATGCACCCACGCTCAGTAATAACTGTTAGTATAATTTGACCTCCCAGGTAGAATTGCCTACAGGGAGGGAATGTGCAAATGAATGAACAAGACTATCTTGACCTTGACCTTATGTTTCTTGCTGTAAATTAGTACCTGGACATTCTGGTCCCTGCAAGCCTGGTCAGTGAGTCTGCCCCAGAAAGATGGGTCAATTCTGGGTATGCTGATGAAGGTGACTTCTGGGCCCGAAGTTCTGAGAGTGCCTTCCAGGGAGGACCCAAGTTTAGCAAAGGTAGAAGCCTTGTGGCAAAAACAGTAGACCCAAGAGCCAGACTGCATGGGTTCCAGTCTTGCTTCTGTCACTTGCTGTGTAATGTTGGGCAAGTTACTTAACCTCCCTGTGCTTCTGTGTTCTCATCTGGAAAACGGTAATATTAAAAGTACATACCACATGCAGTGACAAAAATTAAATGGTTACTATATGTAAAGCACCTAAAAGAGCTCCTGGGACTAGTTATTGTTGTTAGTTGTCGAGTTGACCTTACATGTGATAGAATGAAATGTTACCAGGTCCCGCACCATCTTCATGATCGTTGGTATGCTTGAGTCCATTGTTGCAGCTACAGTGTCAATCCACCTCATGGAGAGTTTCCCTTATTTGTGATCCAAAGTGTTTGTCATTGGCTGATCTTTTAGAAGTAAATCACTAGGCCTTTCTTCCTAGTCTGTCATAGTCTGGAAGCTCCACTAAAACCTGTTTACCACGGGTGACTCTGCTGGTATTTGAAATTCCAGTGGCATAGCTTCCAGCATCATAGCAACAAACAAGCCACCATAGTATGACAAAGTGACAAACCGGCACTCGTTAAAAAACCAAACCAAACCTGTTGCAGTCCAGTTGATTCTGACTCAGAACTACCTGATAGCCCACTAAATGGTAATTGTTATCATTATAGCCTGATGGGGCCTATTTCCCCAGATGACACAAAACCTCAGGAGTTTTCCTCCAGGAAGGTAGAATAGAGGAAAGGGTCTGAGTAGTTATCCCCTCCACTCCCAACCTGGTAACCTCTCTAAGAGGATAGAGTCTGGGCAGTGGCATGTTGGTAAATGCTTTAGGAACTGGCTGTCCAGGGTGAAGGGGACCCCTAATTTGTAGCATTTGCCAGTTTCCATGGTGTGAACAGTCTCAGCTAACAACATGAGTCAACTGGCTCAGCAAATGCCTGAAAATTTAACAACTGCCTCTTGCAAGCTGGATTGAGCTATTTCTAGCACACACTGGGCCTGGGAACCTCAGTGGATCTATGGTGAAATACAGAAAAACCTGCCTCGGGATGGAGAGGCCAAGAGAAAGAGAAGCAGGGGATCATCCTGTCTTGGCCATGAACTGAGCCTTCTCTAGACTAAGCAGTATCTCTCAAAGTGGGACCCACAGGCTATCTACAGTGTTTGAGGTGTTCATAAGTTCCTGAGCCTCACTCTGGACCTATTAAAGCAGAATCCCAGGAATCACTTTGAAACAAGCTGCCCAGGTGATTCTGAGAACTGCTAGGTTAGGGACCCCTGACTTGTCCAAGAAGTCAGAATGGGCCACAGACCGATGTTAATTCTACAGAATCTTTTGATACTGTGGTCCATTACCCACAGGAAAGAATCAGAAACCCAGGCCCAAGGAAGACTGAGCAGCCAGGGAAACCCCTTGACTGGGCAGGATGGGGTGAGTTCTAGATGAGTAAAGTGACCACGGACTAGTCACTGAAGTTACCTCTCCGGTCTAACCACTTTTAGGTCACACTTTGGGGTCAGCGTGTGACAGCGTGCCAGGCACAGAGCACAACTCTGCTGGGACTTTGCAGAGCTCCTGGGTGAGAAAGCACCTGCAGAGAGGGTGGGGACTCTGGAGGCTTTGATCTTGGGGGAAGGAGAGCTAGGCTTCACTGAGGAGGGGAGCAAACCCCTGACAAGCCCACCCACGGTGACAAATTATCCATGTACCGGCCCCAGTCGGTGTTCTGGACTCTATGACTCTAACAACTTAAATAATTTTTATTACAAAAGGAAGAAAAGACCAAAATATCCCCCAAATTCTCCCGTGGGCTTCCTCCTCCGCGCCAATAAATAAGTGGGGAGGAGACTGACCGGAGGAGTGGGTGGGGGCCATGGTTCAGCAGAAAAGGGAGCTCAGCCTGGGCAGGAAGGACATCTAGTCCCCTTCCCCTGGTCCCTGGCACTATGGTCACATTGGCTGGAACACAGAACTCTGTCCACTGACAGCAACAGTCTCTGGATGTGTCCCGAGGAGTGTGGCCAGGCAGGAAGGTCATTCTTCAGGATTGCCAGGCTGGCTGCCCCACCTATGGCCTTCTAAGTTTTAGGCAGCATTGAGTCCAGCCAGCTCTCCTTGCTGGCTCCAAGGGAATCTAGCAGCATCAACTGAGGTGCAAGCCCACCTATGGGGGCCTAAGACAGATGAAATGGGCCCTCTCCATCCGGGAAGGCAGGGTATGAAAACTCCTAGCGAGGGCTGGCTGTGTTGGCACCCTCCATGCCAGCATCGAGGCCTCTAGGATTGCAGCTCTTTCACCAACCAAGATGGGGCTGGGGGACAATGGCATTGCCCTGTCAAGTCTCAAGGGTGTATCTCCACGGTAAAGGAGGCTGTGGGAGCAGTGTCTTCCCCCGCCAGTCTCTTTCAGGGCCTGCGCCCTCCTGGAGGGAGGTCTTTGGACCCAGTATGGCAGTTCTGGGAGGGCAGTGGTGGGACTCTTTCAGCTCCCTGCCCCAGACACGCCCAGTGGGTGGAAGCTGCCCTCTTCCAGCAAGAGTCGCCCCAGGCGGTAGAGCAGCTGGGGGTACCAGTGCATACCCTCACCCAGGGTCCGGCTGCCCCATGCCAAGCTGTGAAACAGTCGTAACGGCAAAAAGGCCAACTGAGCCAGGTGGTGGTCAGCCATGGCTGCAAAGCAGGAGGTCACCACATCCTCTACTACCAGTGTCCCATGCCTCGTGAGTGGGGCGTAGGCCCCAAGGGCCACGTGTGTGGAGACAGCTGCCACTTGGGCAGGCTGCAGACCTGGTGGCCCGGCCACCAGCACATACTGGCCAGGCTGCACTTGGCTGGCAAATGTGGCCCGGAAGTGGGCTGCTGGTTCTGTGTGATTATTGGCGGTGAACAGCAGATGGGCAGGCGTGAGCAGTAGGCGGCGTGGGGGGTCACGGGTCTCAATGACTTGGAAGGCCCTCAGCTGCTCTGGCTCACGGTCCAAGAAAATAAGCACGTCACTGAAGGTGGGGCTCCCGTCCTCCCCCATGGCCAGCACCCGGTCTCCTGGCCTCACAGCTGACAGGGCCACACGTGCCCCACTCTCCAGGCGCACGTGGGCTCCAGCAGGAAAGCAGCCACCTGTCTTGGCTGCAGCAGAGTGCTCTGTGGGAAGAAGGGACATGAAGGTGTTACTGCTGTGGAGCCTGGATTCTCTTCCCCTCAACACCCCTCTCCAGGCCCCCGGCCCAACCAAAGCTCCTCTTTCTCCTGGCACCATATCTGACCCCTGTCCCCCCACTTCCCATGCAGTCTGATATCCTCCACTGAACCCCCAGTCTGACCTTCTGCTTTCCTTCTTCCCTAATCCTTTGCCAATGAGATGAGCATATTGGGGCTCCAAGACTCTGGGTTAGAGAAGAAGAGGCCTCCTGAGGACCAGGTGAAGCCCCTCATCTGCTTAAGTCCTGACCATGCTGGGAAGCATCGCTGGGGCCAAACAGTGGGCTGAGCCAGGCAGTGGTCACCTGTGACTTGGGACAGGGAAGGCTGCAGCCTCATAGAGGGGGAGATGGCATAGCTCCTCTGGGGTCCAGGTGTCCCATCATTTCTCACCTCTTGCTCAGACACTCCCCCCCAAATTGCCTTCTCAGGCTGACACCCCAATTTCTGTGATCCTACATGGAAGCCAAAGGAGGACCAGCCAGTGGGACACAAACAGACTCCCGGGAAGCTTGGCATGAATGGTCAGGTCAGGGGGTGGGTCAGTGGTGTGGACACAATCACCATCTTCAGTTAATGTCCTTGTGTGGGGACAGGCCATAGTGGCATTAACAAGTGAAAACAAGAGCAGTGTTTGGAGGCAGGAGTAATGAATGGTTGTGGCCAGTCTGGGAGCTGGCATGAGGTCAATGTGGCAGGCGAAGTGTTGATGTGACTTGAGGTAAATGAAGTTGGTGGGGACATGCTCAGGGGAAGGGTCAGTGGCCACAGGTCAGTGTGGAATCACCCCTGGGAGCCCAGGGAGGCTGGGGAGTACCAGTAAGTAGGCCTGGTTCAGTGTGCTGGGTCTGTGCATGGGTGTGATTACTACATGGCACCAGTGCGAGGAGTGTCTGTAAGCCAGGCGGGACCAGGCTGAGAGTCACATAGGAACCAGGGGAAGCATCCATTGCTGGGTTCAGTGTAGGTGACCAGGACGCTGACAAGACTCAGGGGTGGGGGAGGAGCCCCAGCTCCAGCCAATTCTGATCAACAAGGCGGCCAATCTGGGAAAGTCCACTTTATTGAGTCCACTCTTTTTTCTGGCCCCAAAGTGTCCAGCTTCAGGGCCCTGGGGGAGAGGTTGGGGACGCCTGCGCCCCCCGGGAGGAGCATACATAGCGTCCTAAAGCACCTGACCTGAGCTGCGTCCGAGCCTCTGAGGCTCCTGGTGAGGCATGCTGGGATCTGGCCCACCCTAGCCCCTGGCCCCACAACCGCCTCCTTCTGCACCCGGCTGGGTGGGGAGGCGTCTCTGCCGTTCTGGCTTCCTCCATCTGTTCAGCTTGCTCTGTCTTGCACCTCCTGCTGCAGGCTCTGGGCTGTGGACTGCCAGGTCAGCACCCTGGGCTCAGGGACAGGGCCCTGTCTCCCTAGGCTCCTGCCTTGTCACTACCAGGCCTGGGACGAGCAGGCGGTCATGAGCAGCAGCGGGGAGCGCCGCCGACGTCCTCTTCCCAGGGTTCCCTGCCTCCATCCCCGGCCCAGCCTCTTCACCTTCTGGGCCCCAGTGGGCCCTGTGCCGCCTGCCCACGCCCTGCGGCCCCGGCCCCGGGCCCAGCCCCCTGGCGGCGGCTCACCGGACTTGACGGAGCAATGCACGTGGGCCTTGGATTCGTAATACACCCAGTCGAAGCCGGCTTCCACCGCCAAACGAGCCAGCAGCCCGTACTTATTGCGGTCGCGGTCCGACGTGGTGATGTCCACTGCGCGGCCCTCGTAGTGCAGCGACTCCTCGGAGTGGTGGCCGTCCTCGTCCCAGCCTTCTGTCACCCGCAGCTTCACGCCGGGCCACTGGTTCATCACAGAAATGGCCAGCGAGTTCAGGCGGTCCTTGCAGCGCTGTGAGAGGAAAGCGCGAGGAGTTAAGGCGAGGAACTTGCTGGGGTGCGGGTGCAGCCTCGCTCGGGACTCTCCTACTGCACTGGGTGGGGTTGGAAAACCGGGGAGGGCGCCCCCTCCCTCTCCCTTAGGAACAGAGGGCCCCAACGTGCTCCCTCCCATTCTAGGATTCGGGTCGCCCCAAGGACCTGGACCGCACCCATTAGGGTGGGGCCAAATCCGGAGGGTGCGTGGAGCCACTACCCTTTGGGCTCCTTTCCACGACAGGTGGAGTTCTCCTTCCCTCCTGAGCTCGCTCTCTCTTTTGCTCAGGTTACCGGTCCCTCTAGAGGCGCGACTACACTTATCGAAGGCCCTACACCTCTGCCTCGCCAAGGCACCAGGACCCGTGCGCGGCCAGGAGGGAGCGGACTGTGGCTGAGCCGACAGCCTGCGGCTGGCCTGCTAGGCGTGCAAGGCCCGAGGTGCCCAGTAGGTGTCACCGTAGCCTCAGGGCTGAGGCCCGGGGACTGAGGGCCCCGGAGGCGCGGCAGGTGCAGAACGCCCCAGCTGCACCGAGGGTGTGTTGGGAGGGGAATCTCGGGTCGGCCTGGATCTTTTGGGCGCCTCAGAGCCTTCTCGCTGGACCTTCTTATGATCCCAAACCCGCCCGCACCCGCGCCCGGGACGTGGCGGGCTCGCCAAGCAAAGGAAGCTGGTGAAGGTCTTAGTGCCGGACCCGGCCCGGTGGGGGCAACGCGAAGCGTCTACCGCCCCAAGGGGCGCGCGCGCGGGATTGAGGAGCAAGGGAACGTGCTCCTTGTGCCCAACGTCCTCAGCACTTCTGCTCTGGTGAGCCATCCATACATGGAAAGGGACCCCAGAAACCGAGCCTTTGAATCAAGGAGCTGACTCCACTCTCTGCCTCACTGGGGGTGGGGGGTAGAGCTGCGCCCAAGGAGAAGGACGGGAAGAACTATCTGTCCTTGCTGCCTCCCCGAGCGCCTGGGGCCTCAGGAGCAAGCGACCCTGCAGCTGCGTGGCGGGGGGGGGGGGGGGGGGGAAGGGACGGGGAAGAGGGGAGGAGGAGTAGGGACTTAGGGGCCAGGCACTCAGCATACGGTGGAGGGGGCCCTTCCACCAGTCGGTGTCTCTGAGGTGCGTCCCCGCAGCCAAGTGTGGACAGCCCAGCCTCAGCCTACCCCCAACCCGCGGAGCCCGGGGCCCTCCAGACCCTTGGACTCGGCCTCCCAGAAGCCAACTGCGGCTACAACCCAAGGCCCAGCCCGTCCTCCCCTGCGTTGAGCCTGGCTGGGGGCGCTCCCTACTGGGGAGGGAGCTCCGCGTGCTCCTTCCTAGTCCTCCCAGCCAGGCATCTAGCCCCCCACCAATGTACGCCCCACGGACCCATGCTCCCCGCCCTTTCTCCTCCCCCCACTTCCCTGGGTCCAGAGCTGGGGCGCGCGCTGTCAATGATTGCCCAGCCTGTGGCCCGGATCCTTATCTGCATTCCTCGGCGCCCGCGGCCGGGCCCGGCCACCAGCCAACCTTCGGCCCCGACACCGGCCGGCCAGCCCCAGCTCCAGGGCGCATACTGAAGGCGGCGATCTAGCTGCTTTTCCTAAAGGACCTAGAAAGCCGCAGCCTGCCTGCTGGGGAAGCCCTGGGAGACCCCAGAAGGATGGGGCGTGGGTCTCTCCCCTTCCAGACCCAGATGAGGGGAAGGAAATTTGTGCCCCGGTGCTCAGCCCGAACGCTGGTCCTGTTTCAAGCACGCAAGAACTAGCTTTAGCTCTGTTCTCTGCCTTCCCCCGGCATCCCAGTCCATGTCTTCCAATTCTCGCGCCCCGGCCGCCGAGCCCAGGGATCTCCCAAGCTCGGTCCCAGGGCCCGAAGGCCCCCGCAGCCCACACTTCAACCGCAGCCGCGCGGCTCAGACACGGGGGCTTGCCGGGCTTGTTCTCGCTTCCACCTCCGCCTCCTAGCTCAACCGTTCCCTGCGAAGCCTTCATCCCAGACCCGCCCCCTGTACTCCTGGAGGGGGCAGCGCAGCGAACCATGAGCGCGCGCGGCTGCCGGGCGTGGGGCCTCTGCACCCGGAGCGTCTGCGCCTCACCGGGCTTCACAATGAAAGGGGCGCCGCCGCGCGGACGGGTGGGCCGGGAAGGTCGGCGTGGGTCCGGGAGGCGCGGGAGGAAGGAGCCGGGTCCAGGTACCTCCGGGTGCCGCCTCACGCCAGAGCCGTTAGCATTCACGCCGGAGGCGGAGGGGCCGCCGCTAACCTGCGGGGCTGCGGGGCTTGGCAGCGGGAGCCTCTTCTCCCAGACTCCGGCGGGTTCCGGGACACCCCTGGCCTGTCCATCTCGGGTAGGAGGCAGCCAGACTTAGCGAAAGAAACAAGTGCCAGGGGGCGGGCCGGGCAGTCGAGAAAAGGTGCCAGGGGGGCGGGTAGGGCTGGGCAGGTGGCGATGCTTCGGCGGCGGCGCGCTGGGGGGCGGGTCGCGCTCACCTGGGTCATGAGGCGGTCGGCGCCGGTGTTCTCCTCGTCCTTGAAGATGATGTCGGGGTTGTAGTTGGGAGTCAGCTCCTTGAAGCGCTCGGAGCTGCGCGCGATCTTGCCTTCATAGCGCCCGCTGGCGCCCAGGGTCTTCTCAGGCACGTTGGGGCTGAACTGCTTGTAGGCGAGCGGCACAAGCTTGCGCGGCGGCCGCCGGCGGCTGCCCACCACCCGGCCGGGCCCGCAGCCACGCGCCGCCGGCACCAGCAGCAGCAGCAGCAGCAAGAGCAAGCAGAACCGCAGGCGGGGCCGGAGTCGGGCGGGAGACATGACCGGGGAGCCCTGCGAGCCGCGGGCCAGGGCGCCCGGCGGGCTGATGGGTGGGCGGGTCGTCGGGCGTGCTGCAGGGCTCAGGAGGCAGGGTGGCTCTGGGGGGCTCCGGTTGGGGGCGCCATGGGCTGCGCCGCGCGGCGCAGGGCCGGCGGGACTCAGTTGCGGGGCGAGGGCCCGGGGCCCTGGCTGGTGGCGGCGCGCTGTCCCCCTCGGCGCCTCGACTCTGAGCTGCCGGACTCGCCGGCCGCCAATAAATAGGCCGGCCCGTTTGTTTTGGCAACGCGGCGGCGGCGGGGGGCGGCGGGCGGCGGGGCTGCGGGCCGGCGGGCTGGGCTGGGCTGGCCGGCCGGCGGGCTGGCGGGCCCCGCGGTTAGCGCCCCGGCCCGGCGGTCAGGCGGCTTGGGCGGAGCGGGAGCTGCTGCCGTCTGCGGCGCGGCCCGGGGCCGAGTGAGAGGGGAAATGGGAGAGATCCGGGCTCGGGCCCCGCGCAGACCGCACCCTACCCATGTCCCTGCCTCCTGTGCGCTCACAGCGAACCTGCAGCAAGGGCAGAGCAGCCTCCTCCCCCTCGGGCGGGCGGCCCCGGCACTAGCCAGCCCTCGCCCCGCTCGCTCTCGGGCCGCGCGTCCGCCCGCCCGCCGCCCTCTGCGCCCCCTGCGCTGCCTGGGTTTGCCCTCCCCGCCTGGACGCGCCCCACCCCGCCCTGGCCTCGCCTCCGGGCTCCCCGCGGCTCCGGGGTGCCCCGCCAGGCGCAAACCTCCAGGACAGGAGTTGCCACCCCCACGGAGACCGCAACCCACGGCGCGGCCGGACGCGAGGGGCGGGGGGCAGTGGCCGGACCGCACAGCCGCCTACAGTGTCCCCTGCGGGGAAGCAAGCCCAAAGGCAGGAGGCCGTTCATAACCTGGTGCTCCACCCTGACCCAGGCAACGAGCCCTCTCGGCTTGGTAAAGCTGGGTTCTCTATCGCCCGGTACGCATTATATGGCCCGCTGCCGGTGCGAAGCTGGGGGTGGGGCGTCTAGCCTATGGAAGAAGAGTCAAAGAGGGGGTTTCGAAATAGAAACATGGTTAAATCAAGCAAGATGAAGTTGCAGAGAGATAGGCCAGGGTGCAGAGAAGAGCCGCTAAAACAGTGACATCAGCAGAATACCGGAGGAACGCCCACGGGCCTTGTAAAAAGAGGGGCACCAAAGATCTCAGTAGCACTGGCCTTACTAAGAAGGCATAAAACGATTCAAAGCTGCTGGCCTACAGGAACTGCTAAATCATTACTCTCCTCGTTCTACTTTACAAATTAAAAAGGACAGAGACTATGTAGGGGCAGATAGGGAAATGACCATGGGTTGTGTGTGTATTTTAATATGGCTACTGGAAACCCTGGTGGCTTAGTGGTAAGTGCTCAGCTGCTAACCAAGAGGTCGACAGTTCAAATCCACCAGGCGCTCCTTGGAAACTCTATGGGGCAGTTCTACTCTGTCCTATGGGGGGTCACTATGAGTCGGAATCCACTTGACGGCAGTGGGTTTGGTTTGGTTTGTTACTGGAGGAAAGCGGGGTTAATTGGGATTGATTATACCAAAACAAGAGAGGACAAGTGTGGGGTTTGTTTAAACAACAAATTATATGATTCAGTTGCAATGTGTTCTACAAATTTAATAAAGATAGAAATAAAAAGGCGAGGTTTTAAATTTTTTTATTATTCCAATAATGTTGATACAACAGTTACCATTTTATTAGAGCTTACTATGTGCTTGATACATAGACACTATTAAATATTATTATACCATATATTTGGCTTGCATTATCTAATTTAAACTCACAATAGCCATGGAGTAGGTTCTATTATTAGCGCCATTTTACAAATGAGCACACAGAAGTTCAGAGAAGATAAGCAATTTGTTCCTGGTAGAGGAGCAGGGATTCAGCCCCAGGTCTGTCTGATGTGAGAGCTAGCCCTCCCCTGTGCTGATGCCTTGGCCCCTTTGTACAGGCGTCACCCACCCAGCACAACTTGGGCTTTGGGCTGAGTAGGCTTTTAACAGATTTACTTACACTCTCTCTGGATCAATGTTGTGAACACAAATTCAAAACTGGAAGGGACTCAAGAGAGTGTCTAATCCAAGCACTTTGTATTACAGAAGTGAATGAGTACAGACAAGGTACTTGTAATTTATAGGATGCCTCCACCAGGATTGGGATGGAGTCTGTAACTTGGAAAAAGAATGGATTCAAAGATTGTTCCCTTCCTCCCCTTTGCCTGCATTCACCACCCCCTCCCAATGTTCTAACATTAGCACTCAGATTCCCAGGTATAAAAAAAAAAATAGGTTACTATAATATTGCTTCTTTTTCTTGAAAGCTTGTGAGTTGCTTTAAGTTCTTTTTTCCAGGGTTCAAGGCCTATCCCTGCAATATTTTCTCTCCTCATCCTCCTCAGATGCCTGGGGCAGACTACTCAGTCAGGACAATATCTTTCTCAATCCAGACAAATAGGGGTCCTCTGTTTTTAAGGACCTCCAAAAAAGAAAGTTCCATAGGCTTCCTTGGCCACTCATCCCAGTGCTTTATTTTTCTTGAGAAGTTTTGTCTTACATCTGCTCTTTCTTTCTCCCTTCCTCTTTAATGCAAATTCAATTCCTCTTCCTCTTTTTCTGGCCTTAGTGATAAGGGCCATTATACTGCTTCGTGGTCTTGTGAGGCTCTGGTGGTACAGTGGTTATGCCAAAAGGTTGGCAGTTCAAATCCACCAGCTGCTCCTTGGAAACCCTGTGGGCCAGATCTACTCTGTCCTACAGAGTCACTATGAGTCAAAATTGACTTGATGGGAATGGGTTTTACAGGTTTCATGTTCTTGAAGAATTGTTAAATTCACTTCCAATTTTCTTCAAGTGAAAAAAAATTTCGTTACAATTCTCTCATAGATTCTAATTTATAACCATTTACTAGCTTTGCCAATCTTCCTTGGGCCCTCTCATTTCCCCTGTTTTAAACTGTGATGCCTATCCAATCAAATACAAACCTCTGGTACAGATCTGATCAGTGTTATGTATTTGTCAGAATTACTTACACAGTGTTGATATAACTTGGCATCTTGTGTGCTTCCATAGCAGTATAACCTAGTTGGTTTAGACTGTACTTCACTAAAGTCTAGAGCCTCCTCTGCCTGGCTAATTTAAGAGCTGACATTTTTATTTGCTAATAAAGGACTCAATGACCAGGGTGTGTACTGGGAAAAGCAGGTGGGGAGCTAACATTTATCAAGTCTTTTCTATATGCCAGGTGCTTTATACGTTTAGTACAATCTTAACAATCCTCTGAGGTCAGCATTATTCTCACTTTACAGATCTGTAACTCCAAGGCTCTAGAAATAAAGAACCTTGGCTGTACAACTCTTCAGACAGGGATTGGACTGGACTATAAGATAGAAAATGATACTGGTGAGGAGTGAGCTTCTTGGCTCAAGTAGACACATGAGACTATGTGGGTAGCTCCTGTCTGGAGGGGAGATGAGAAGGCTGAAGGGGACAGAAGCTGGCTGAATGGACACGGGGAATATAGCTTAGAGAGGAGTGTGCTGTCTCATTAAGGGGAGAGCAACTAGGAGTGCATAGCAAGGTGTGTATAAGTTTTTGTACAAGAGACTGACTTGATTTGTAAACTTTCACTTAAAGCACACACACAAAAAAAAGAACCTTGGCTGTGGTCCCACAACTAATCCCACAGCCAAAATTTGAACCCACAACTTCTTTTACTCCAAAGCTATACTCTTTTTCTTTTTTTTTTTAGGACTCAATGGTCCCTCAAGACCTGAATCTCAAATTTAGATTAGTATCAGTCCAATAGAAGCTCCAGTGGCATAACAGTTAACCACTCGGCTGCTAACCAAAAGGTTGGTGGTTCAAACCCACCAGCTGCTCCATGGGAGAAAGATGTGACAGTCTGCTTTCATAAAGATTGCAGCCTTGGAAACTCTGTGGGGGGAGTTCTATATGAGTTGGAATCAACCCGATGGCAATGGGTTGTTTGGTTTGGTCTCCAATCTCCTTCAGTGGCGGAAGGGGAAGAGGGATAGATTGGAAGCATCGTAATTTCTGTACCAATGACCCCAGGAGTTTTCAGCACTTTTTGTTGTTGTTGTTGTAAATGTATCTATCACACAGCCTTTGCCAATTCGACTTTTTACAGGTGTACAGCTTATTGACAGCAATTACATTAATTGGCTGTACAACTCTACTTTTTTTTTTTTTTTTTTTTGCTTAAAACAACAGAAATTTATTGTCCCAGTTCTGGAGGCCAGAAGTCTGAAATTCTGGGGCAGCAGGGTTGGTTCCTTATGGAGGTCCTGAGGGAGAAGCTATTCGGTGCCATTCTCTTAGCTTCTGGTGGCTGCCTGCACCCCTTGGCATGCCTAGGCTTACAGACACATCACTCCAGTGTGTCCCTGTGTCTCTCTCCATGTCCTCTTGTCATTGGATTTAAGGCCTACCCTAATCCCGTATGACCTCATCCTAACTTGATTTACATCCGCAAAGACCCTATTTCCAAATAAAGTCTCATTCACAGGTACCAGGGATAGCTCTTCAGCACATCTTTTTCTCAACCCTACCCTTAATCAATGCGATTTTTCCATCACTGTAAACTGAAACACAGTGCTGGTTGGAACACTTTTAATCTAAGTTGGGGCCTAAAAACCTTGGTCATTTCTTGGCTGCCTGTGTTCTTAGCTGTTCAGTAGATGTAGGCTGGCTTCAAAGGCTTTTGAATTGGGACAATCTCGTAGACCTACCAAACAAAGCCTAACTTGGGTCACTGCCAGTATCTTGCCAGCAGTAAGACTGGAGAACTGAGGTGTGCCCTTCTGGAGCCACCACCAGCCTGGGGAGCTCCTAACCTCATCAAGAGAAATGGGCAGCAGTGGCAGAGTCTGATGAGGGGCCCCTCCCATCTGAGTCCTGGGCTTGTTGGGAAAGTCACTTCTGTTCTCTCACTTTTAGATCTCTTCTACCTCTTCGGTCATCTCTATTTTGAAGACAACGAAGTAAAATCTATTTCTTGGAAAACGATTTTTTTTTAACAAAAATGAAAGTTGGAAAAGGTAGTAGGTTGGAAAGGAGGGAACATACATCACAGAACCTGATAATTTAAACATTTAGTAGATTACCATTTTAGTAGTTTTAGTCAAGCTTGAATTCAACCCTATAGGACAAAAACTAGTGATATGTGATATAGCCATGTATATGTGTGTGTGTAGGGGAGGCTGGTGGTGCAGTGGTTAAGTACTTGACTGCTAACCAATAGGTCAGTGGTTCGAACCCACCAGCTATGCTAGAGAAAGATGTGGCAGTCAGCTTCTGTAAAGATTACAGGCTTGGAAACCCTATGGGGCAGTTTTACTCTGTCCTGTAGGGTTGCTGTGAGTGGAATCAACTCGATGCAATGGGTTTTGGTATGTGTGTATGTGTGAATATATACATACATATACACATGTGTGTGTGTGTATATATACATATAGTGTGTGTGTGTGCGTGTGATTATACATATTCACATACATACTTTTTAGGACCATACTGCTATAGTCCTTTTTTCTCTAATCCTGCCACTTGACCAGATCAATCCTGCTCTCAATCCAAGGGTGCTGAGCCAGAACCAGACAAGTCTCAGGAATGCAGTTAGTCAAATAGCCTCCAGTGACTCACTGCACAGCAGTCCTGGCTCAGTTGAAGAGCACCGGACCTGGATTGGCAGATTTGTGCTTGATCACTGTCTCTGTCACGCTCTACCTGTGTGACCTTGGGCAAGTCATTTGACTTCTCTGAATTTCAGTTTTTTCATCTATAAAGTGAGAATAGGATCACATGCCCTATAGGGTTGTTGAGAGGGTTAAAAAAAATATACAAGCTGTAAAGTACAAATCTTATGTACAATTCATTTTTATCCTCTGTCGGGTGCACTGGGGTAGCAGCAATTCTCTGACTCCTATTACCTGACCAGGGGGACTACATCAGGATACTCAAATGCCTGTGACACAAGACAGCATTGGTGATCGGGTGCTCTAGCTCTTTGTCTTAGGGAGCATCTACCATGTGCACAGTAATATAATAGGCACATATGGATAGAGAATGCGAAGACACAGTTGTTGTTCTCAAGGAATTTACTATTTAACCTTAAAGATAGTGAAAATAAAAGGCAATTACAAAGACATGCACCTCACTCATAAATGAGGACAGAATAATGCATTATAGACTAGGCAGGTTAACAGATGAGATGAATTTTGTCTAGGACAATATGGAATTAAGAAACTATTAGCCTGGGGCTAGGCTCTTTGGAAGGAGGAGTTTTGAAGGTGGTGAAAGAATGACTGAAAAGAACAAAGAGGCTACACCAGAAAGGGCACTGGTGCACTGGCACAAGCAGAGATGATGGAAATAGTGATGATGAAGAGGCCAACTGGATCATCAGATAAAGGGGCGAATCCTAATATTATCTCACATAACTTTTGCCAAAAAAACTTACGAAGTTGACATCATCTTCATTTCACAAATGAAGAAACTGAGGTTCAGAGCTTGTACGTTGGAATCCAGGTTTGCCTGGCTCCATAAAAATAGCTTTTTAGTGAGAGATTCCTAGGGCAAGCATGCTGGAGGGGTAGACCTCTGCTCAAGTCAATCATTTCCTCTTCGAAATCTAAGGAGCTGTTTCTCCTCTTTCAAGTGCTGTTACCTTTTTCTTGGGCTTTTAAAACCTCATGCTGTATTTGACTGACCACTTCCTGAACTGGTTGGGATCACTTTGACTCCTACTGTTGATTTTTAAAGAGGCTAGCAACTCCACCAAATCTGTCCCACTTGCAGAAATGGAAGTATGCCTATCTTTCAAGCCTCAGACTGGTCCAGAGCACGTTCGGAGATCCGATTAGAGCCACTCAAAACTAACAATGCTTTGAAAGCTAGCTATTGATTCGAAATGGGAATGTCAAGTTACCTTTGCTCAAACAATAAGCTCATTACAAGGCACTTCAGAGAGATTCAGGCATTAAAGACCTTGCTTTGATGATTTTTAAAAGGTAAGAAAAGGCGGCAGAATTAGTTACACTCAAAGAGAGTTTTCCTCTCAACTCAGAGACTAAAGATTGTGGAAGCTCTGCCTTGTAGACAGAAAGTCATTTGCAGACAGAAAGACAGACCAATAAACACATTTCTGTATATGGATTATAACATGTTTACTAACAAATGGGCTTTATTTCCACCAAACCACTGTCTCCACTTAAAAAAAAAATCTTGAAAAATATTAGTTTAGTGAATGTCCAATAAGGGAGAGGGAGGAGTACTATTTTAGTACCTAAGTGATGCTCCTAACATGCCAATCAGCTTCCTGTAACTGGGTTTGTACTAATCCACCCACACTTTCTCCCCAGTCTGTTTTGGTAGAGATGGCACCCTAGGGATGTTGGGGATCTACAGACAAGGGAAGCATGAAAACATATAGTCATTTGCTTTTTAATAAGTTGTCTTCTTAATTTCTGCAAAATGACTATTTCATTACAGTTATGGCTAAGAAAATGGCATATTATTCTCATGCCCACCTCACAATAGGTTGCCCCAAACAAAAAGACTGTGTTCATAAATTTCTAAAACCACCTCAGGATAACACTGGTGTAAACTGATGTGTGTGTATGTGTGTATATGATAATTTTGCTTCATATATTAACTTACCGAATTTTCTTGAGTAGCTTCTAAATGCCAGACACTGTTCTAGGTGCTTGGGGTACGTAAGAGAACAAAAAGACAAAGATTTCTTGCTCTCATGAAGCTTTATTCTGCTGGAGAGGAGTTGGGGAGACAGACGATTAAAGAGAAATGCAAAAAATAAGTAAAATATATAACGTGTTAGAAAAGAATAAGGACTAAGAGGGAAAAAAAGTAAAATAAGGTAAAAGGATTGGGAGAGTAGCAAGCTTGTGCCATGGGGTGTGAGATCAGGAGGCAGAGGTAGGGTGGTCAAGGCAAGCCTCATTGAACCAAAAAAAACCAAACCCAATGCTGTCGAGTCGATTCCGACTCATAGAGACCCTATAGGACAGAGTAGAACTGCCCCCATAGAGTTTCCAAGGGGGGCCTGGTGGATTTGAACTGCCGACCCTTTGGTTGGCAGCCACAGCATTTAACCACCACACCACCAGCCTCATTGAGAAAGGTGCCACTTAAGCAAAGACCTGAAAGAGGTGAGGGTGTCAACCCAGCAGATATCTAGGGAAAGAACATCCAAGTCAGAGAACACAGAATGGAGCAAAAGCCCCACCTGGCATGTTAGAAAAATAGCAAAAAGACCAGGGTGATTGAAGATGGCTAACCTAGGAGGAAAAGCAAAATGAGTTTGATTTTCTACTTTCTGATCATTAAGGTGTTTTTCAAACTTTATAAAGCTCAGAGTGAAGACAACTTACCCTTCATAGAGATTTATGTATTGAAATGTAAATATGGACACTAAAAAAAAAAGGAGGGAGGTAAAATAGTATTTATACATAGGATTCTTTTAAGATTTAAAAAACAGAGAGAGATACATAGTCATGACCCTATCTACTTCAGATACCTGAAGATCATTTTTGGATTGTAGGCTTCTGGAAAGAAGGGGGCATGTCTTTGTGGCCATACAGCAAGCAGCATAAGCACCTGTTGGTGGGGATACTGCTGAGTGGACACTCAATACATACATGATTTGAGTTGATGCATATTTATTTATTCCTGTTTCTTCTTGCCGAATATGGGTTTTTCTATCTCATTTCCAATACATTTCCTACAAACCTGTGCCATTCCTTTGAACTCCTTCTTAGTGAGCTGGAATGTTTTCCTGTCGAACTTTCCCATTTGCGAATTCAAATCTATGTACAACATGACGTTTAACCAACTTGGCTTCTTACATCCCACTTCCTGGTCAAGAATAGGGCCCCTTCTGAGGATCTTTCTTCCCACTGAATTATTCCCACCAGTTATCCATGTTGCTTAACTGTTGAAATGGTTTCCATCATCTTTAAATCATTTTGATATCACTTTGTCTACCTGCTTTGATTCCATTTGATGACTGCCATCAAGTTATTTGTTGAGACTTACCTTGAACAGCATACGTATCTCTTAGATTCTCACTCCCAGGAGCTGTTTCCCAGGTGTCTTTCTGGCGGGAAGCTCAGCTCCCACTTAAGCAGTCCCTGCCACATAATGGCTTTGATGATGACCCTCAGAAGCCTCGCCAGTCCCTGAATCATCACACAGCACCCTAGGTGAGAAACATCCTCAAGTGTTCTCTGCTGTTGCTCCACCCCTGCCCTATATGAACAGATTAAGTAAATATAGTTTCATTTGGCACAGTTCTGCTATTTTCATCCTTCAAATCCTAAAAATGCACATACACTTTGACCGTTCAATAGTCCACAGTGCTGGAGCTGGGGCCTCACTATACTTCACCTCATTGACTGGGGACACCTCCAAAAGCAGTGTGACTGCACCCTGTCCCAGTGCACCCAGTGCATGACGGCCAAGTCTAAACTCAAAGTCTGCCACCTCACAAGCTGGGTGCCTAGTGTTGGCAACAGGAATACTCTCTGCTTTTGCTGAACACATCACCGTGCTAATTTTCTGCTTCAACACACTCCAGACCCTGTATCTTTTCTTTTTTATTCAAAATGCCATTGTACAGATTATACTTCTTAAGTTATCTCTTCCCTCTGTCCTGCTATCCTCATCATGTAAATTATCCCACCACATTTCCATCACACTTATTAAAGACAGCAACATAATGGACAGTACTACTACCAGAAAATCCACGCGAGTTAGGTCATCAGTAGCACATTCATATATTATCAGAGTATTATAATTAATATTACTGTTACATGAGGTTACTAATTAAACAGAGAATCTTTATTACCAGCCCCCCAATCAGTGCCTTACCCTTCTTCCCATATGTGACACAGGACCAACTGGTATTGCTTTGTATTCTGGAAGTGCCAGGCAGCAATAATGAATGAAACTAGCATTTCCTCCTCGTCTGGGAGCAGTCTTGTTTTGTCTTGAACAGGGGATCTCTTTATCACCCATGATTCCCAACAGCACTGCCCTTGAACCTTGAACATAGGACCATAGCCCTACAGGGCTTCCCCATCAGCTCCAACTCCCTCCACCACACCCTGCTCACCCTTCGAGGCCTAGAAGGGAGGGAAAAGGCAGGATGGAGTTCCAGTCAAGAGGATTACCCTTCCTCTACTCCATTCTCCCCTCTCCTGTCACCGATTTCTGACTGGCTGTCGATGCTATCAGGGGTCCATAAAGCTCAGAGGACTCTGGCCTGGGAGTGGGGGGTAGGGGTTAGGCAAACAGGCCAGGGAGGCAGTTGGTTGATATTTAACCACAATATTCTCAGTCTCTATTGTTTTGAGTGAGGCCCAATATTTCCACAGCAGGATTATAGGATCTGATTAACCATGTTAGACAACAATGCTGAGCTGGGATGGGCTCCCCTTCCAGCTGCCAATATGAAAAAGTATATACACTACCCAGGTTTCAGAAGGGACTCCCAGCAGCCTCAGAGTCCTACTCCCCAATTCAAACCCTGCTACTGCTTTTGGCCCCAAAGTGAGGGGAGGGAGGAAGAGTGTGGCACTGCATGCTCCTTTAACTACTGGCCCTTGGCCCAGCAAGACAAGTAATCCTGGCACAGTCTTCCCAGGTGAGTCAATGCTGTGTATGTTCCCCACACCCTGGAGTTCTTCCAATGCCTCTTCCGGGTTCTCCCAGTAGGCAGACCAGGATTCTCAAGAACCTATGAAAGTTAGATGCTGAGAAGCCAGCACTCACTCAAAGGGGTCCAGGAATGTGGAGAGGACAGCAAAATTTGTTGGGCTCCAGGATACAGAAGCTGAGTGGAGACAGGATTAAGAACTCAGAAAAGGGATTGAGCCTTTGGCACTATCCAATGACTGTCAACATGCCAGGGTAGAAGATCCCAGAACTTAAAGGAAGCATAAAGGACCACTGTAAAGCACAGTCCCAGGAGATGGGAAAGTATTCCTCAAAGGGTTCTGGGATAAAGGGTAGGAGAGATGGGCTTCTAGCTCCTCGAATAGAGAGGGATTCCCTCTCACACACAGACATCCTTCTTCGCATCCTCCCCTCTCTGGACATTTCCCCACAGAGTGGGATTTTCTGCAGCCCTTTCCAAGAGAACATGGGAAAAAAATAGAGCAATAAGAAGCCCTTGACAAGAGTATCCTGTAGCAGCTTCCACGGAGTCACAGCAGCTAGGGAAAACCCTCCTTCCAGTGTGGGCCCCTTTCTCTTCTTGCATTTTTCTCTGTATATAAGTGCCTAGCATTATCCATTAAAATGTTATCACTCCATACATTTATGGATGTTGGTCATCGTGACTAGGAACCAGGGTTCTTGAGCTCTGAGTTTGGTGGCTTCTTTGCAGTATGTCGCTTACTCCTTTTGAACATTCAGATTCTTCTCAGAAAAATTTGAAGATAAAAACTACTTCAGGGCAGAGCTTGGAAAAGCATATCCTGATTGTGTCAAAACTAATTAACATGAAGTTGCGCCCCTTCATAGTATAATACCACCATAGTGATATTTTCTGAGTTATGGTTAAAAAAAGATCCTGTTCTCAAAACGCATAATCTAATGAAAGGGTGAAAACAAAAGAGCACAGAGGAAATATATATATATAAACACAGCTTGCATTAAAAGCACAAATAGCGAGGTGGGAAACAGAACAGATAAGGTGAGTTTCCCAAGTCATAAGGTTATAGGATTCCCCTACACTCTGTGGAGCAAATCCTCCTAGTTGGATAAATGTGAGAAAATGAAGAACAGAACAGGTGAAGAGAAGAAAATGCTCCTGGTGACAAACTCAGGAATGAAACTAAATCTAGGACCCAGGAAAGCCACAGCCTTTTCCACTCCCCAGTCCTCTCCCCATCTTTGTGCAGAGTACAGGGGCTCCTGCTTATCTCCCAAAAGCCCAGGGCTAAGGAGGAGGTAAAGTCTTCAGAAAATGGGAGATCTGAAAGAGAAGGAAGGAGAAAAGGAGTCCAAGAGAGAAATATCAAATGTCCCACGTTGGGGGGTGCGGGGGGCGGGGGAAGCAGTACAGCTGAGTATTCAAGAGACGCAAGGATTTTTCCTTTTCCCAAGTGCTCACTGTAAGTGAACTACATCAAACCAGCTGAAGGCTCTTGGTCTGAGCAGGTTAGTTCCTCCCAAGTCCAGGGCACAGGGGCACAGATTTCACTTCCACCCTTGGAATTCCAGGGCTAGCTCCTAAGGGCTCAGTGGGAAGATGAGACTAGAAGTTTTCCTCCTCCTCCCTTCTCAATAATGTTACTGCCCTTTGGGAACACTTCTGGGAGACTGGCTCCTAGGTGCCTGGAGAAAAGGGAAGATGCCTTTTCAGTGGGATTTTCCAGGACCCTCCTTGGGCTTTGCCTTTAAGGACTGCTGGGAAAGCCCTCAGTGAGGGAAGAATGGAGGTACTGACTTGCTAAAGGGCTAACGGATGAAGATTTCTCTTCCAGCAAAGAGCCTGCCTGTCCTAGCTGACTTTGGGGGAGGGTGCACCAAACAGCAAGGCCAAGTAGGCCTTGCAATCTAGGTGGCGCTATTTCTCTACTTTTTGGGTTAAGTTCCTGCAGGAACTTCCTCGAGGTCCCTAGTCCTGCTCCTGGTTTGCTGGCTTACTCGTGTAAACCACCTTATATTATTTTTTTTTCTAAAAATACTCCAAAGCAATTGAAAGAGTCCCTTCTCCCACCAGCCAGCCCTGGCCCCAGCCCTGGCCCCGGGGAGCGGGCGGGTAGGCGGGGAGGTGGGCCACTGCTTTATTAAACACAGGGAAAACTAATATTTACGGAATAAAATTTATGGAGCAGCCACGAGAATTCGACCCTTTTATGTGCATGCGGAGTGGGGGTTGGGCCTTGGGGAGGGGCCCAAGCCAGGGGGCAGGGCTGGAACACAGCCTGGCGAGGCCAATTTGTCAAGCAGGGATTTCCCTGGAGTTGCCCTGGGAAGAACAGCTCCCAACCACCGGCCCTAGCTTTGGGGGATAAAGGCTTCAGAACAAGAATGCCCGAGGCAGGGCTTCTGGAAGCAATGTTTCTTTAAAGATGTATTTGGGCAATATCTCCACCGAGGCAGCAACCTTTGGGAATAAAGAGGGCAGTGGATGGGAAGGTCACTGGGCATATTCTTAAACCAAAAAACCAAACCTACTGCCGTCAGTCAATTCTGACTTATGGCAACCCCATAGGACAGAGTAGAACTACCCCACAGGGTTTCTGAGGCTGTGAATCTTTATGGGAACGGACTGCTACATCTTTCTCCCACAGAGTGGCTGGTGGGTTCAAACCACCAACCTTTTGGTTAGCACCAGAGTGCTTAACCACTGTGCCACTGGGGCTCCTGGCATACATTCACTTAACATTTTTTTGAAGTCACATATTCTTTTGAGACTATGAAAAAAAAAAGTTATCCTCTGCCAATTTTACTCACAGTTTCAGGGGATGCACAGACCCCTGATCCCCCCTGTGATTAAAAATGCTTGTTCTTGAGACTGCACTCTTAGGGCAGAGGGAGTCTCCAGGTCGAAGACTCATATTTTCCCTGAGCTTGGTGGGGAAGCCTTTCCACTTCCCACTTGGTCTCAGGCCCTGTAGACACTGAAATCTGGCTATCTAAATTCTGCGACAGAGCCATCTGCCAGGTTTTTGCATAGTTCCCCGTTCACTTCAGTGACGTCACTACCATGGGGCACACTCTAGGATACTGTGGTCAGGAGGTAAAGGAAAGTCATCTGTAGCAACTGGGAATGAGTCCCAGATGGAGCTCTCAGACTCTGCTGGCAGAACAAGGCTGGGGCCTGAATCCTGGCTGCCTCAAGACTCCTACCCTGAAGTGGCAATGGAGAGCAGGGCAGACTGCTGACAGGAGGCAGGGTCACTGGATAAGGATATAGGAGAGGAGGATCTAACATCCCTCCTGGAAAATGTTTTCAGTAAAATATAGAATGATGCAGTTAAGAACTCGACTGCCTGGGTTCAAATTTTGGCTGTCACTTACTAGCTGTGTGACCTTTGATAAGTTGCTTAATCATTCCAAGCCTCAATTTACTAGTGGGGTTCTATCTTCCTCACAGAATACTGTGAGGATATAATGTCAGATGATTATTAGAGTACCTGGTATACAATAACTTCTCAATAAGTGTGAGTTGTTTATTATCACTGTTGTTCTTGTTATAATAATTCCTATTTTCTTATTGCTTGGAGTGTCTTCTCCCCAGTGACTGACGGCAGGATAGAACACCAGTCCCAGCTAAAACCCAAAAACCAGTGTGATAGTTATATGTCAACTTAGCTAGGCCACGATTCTCAGTGGTTCAGCAGGTATGATGTAACCATCATCCATGATTTAATCTGTTTTGAGCAGCCAATCAGTTGAAAAAGGAGTTTCCTTGAGGGTGTAGCCTGCATCCAACATATATGGATGTTCCAGCAAAGCTCACCCTCTTTTGATCCTGCATCTGACTTGTCATCCTCTGACCTCCGGTTCTTGGGACATGAGCCTACCATTTGACCTGCCAATTTTGGGTTCATCAGCCCCTGCAACCACATGAGTCAGGAGAAGCCTCTAGCCTGACACCTGACCCACAGATTTGGGACTTGCCATCCTCCACAACTGCGTGAACCATTTCCTTGAAATAAATCTCCATATATACACACACACACACACACACACACACACACACATACATACATACATGCTTTACTCGTTTTGCTCCTCTAGAGAACCCACCCGAGGCCAACCAGTTTGCTGCAGGTCTATTTTGACTCATGGCAACTCCATGTGTGTCAGAGTAGAGCCGTGCTCTACAGGGTTTTTAACGGCTGTGATCTTTCAGAAGGAGATTGCCATGTCTTTCTTCCAAGGCATCTCTGGGTGAATTTGAACCTCCAACCTTCCAGTTATTTGAGTGCTTAACCATTTGTGCCACCCAGGGACTCCAGTACTATCTAGAGAGGATACATGGATGAGGAGGCATTTGACCACCACAATAAGTAAATAAGCCAAAAAAGCCCTCTATTTTCTTCTGCTCCTGACCCCTTCTTCTGCTTATCAGTTCCCAGTGAATATCTGAGTCCTACTTTCTTTCCTATCTCTTTCTATTCCCTTAAAGAGTAAAGTTTCAGTTGGTCTTACCGATAGGGGGAAACCTAGCAGAGAAGGCCAAGGAACTTAGCCAATCCTGGCCTGCCAAACCTTGCTATATTTGTCTGAAGAGCTGCCTAGCTCACTCAGCCTTTACATTTTCTCCTGCTCGACAGTATTAGTGGTATAGGCTAATTCTGTTGTCCCAGAGAATTCCTCTGATGGTTTTCCTGCCATCCTAACTTTCCTAGTTCTTCTAATTACAGATGGTCCCCAGGTTACAAACAAGATCTGTTCCTGACTGTGCCTTTAAGTTCAATTTGTAAGTCGGTAACAGGTGCATACAGTTCTTATTTAGCCTTAGTTTAGTGCAAGAAGGAAATCCTGGTGGTGTACAGGATAAGAGCTATGGCTGCTAACCAAAAGGTCAGCAGTTCTAATCCACTAGATGCTCCTTGGAAATCATATGGGGCAGTCCCACAGGGTGGCTATGAGTTGGAATCGACTCAACTGCAAAGGGTTTGTTTTTTGGTTTCAGTGCAAGAAAAGGCTCGAAGCCTTTTCAGTGATTTAAAAGTTGCACGTGCAGCAAATGAAGGTGATTGTGATGACGAATTTTTTGCAGAGTAAGGGTTGGTTCAATCTGTTCAAAGCGAGGGCAAATTTACATAACATTAAAGGGCACGTACGAGTTGCCCATAAGCCCATAAGTCAGATGTTCGTAACCCGGGACGGCCTGTCATTTGAAGTGAAGGATGGGAAAGTAAAATTCCTGTTCTCCCACCCTAGTGAAACTACCTTGACTCTAGTGCTTGAAGCTCTTTATAATTTCAATACTGTGTTGGTTTAACCTGTTGTCGATGCCTTGGAAACAGACAGGAAAACACATCAAGTTGGGTGAAGGAGAGCTGCAGCCATGTGTTCTGTCTTGTGCCCACCATGAAGACAGTTCTCTAGATCAAGCAACCGAATGGAGGCCCAGCTCAGGCCATAGCAGAGAAGCATAAAAAGAATCTGAAGGACTGTATTGAGGATGTAGGCTTCATCCAGAGACAACATGGGGTGGGACCCAGAAAAGGGAGGTCGGTTATATGTTCAACAGAATGAGTCATCTCAAAAGCAGGGGAGTGTGAGTCCTTTTTACTCCATGCTGAAGAGAGAAGAAATGGGTCTCTGAGGAGCACCTAGGACTGACTAGGAACTCTTGAGAAAGGTAGAGAAGGCTTCCTAAGCATGTGTGTGCCTTTTTGCTCACAGACTTGCCCAATATACTTAAAGTCCGTGGTAGGATCCTGGGCCTAGAGAATCTCCACAAAAAAGAGAGAAAGGTATGGGATTCTCAACAGGCTGGCTTCCACTCAGAAGGGGAAGGCCAATGTGTAACGGGTTGGAGCCAAGATTCCCTTGGTTAACAGTTCCGCACTCAGGTGGCCTGTCAACATGAGCTTTAGTTATCTTGCCCTTACAGTGGCGCCCCTGACTATAACTCTTGCAGAGATACCACTGCCATACGAGCCCCTTCCAAGGTGATACCAGGAAGTTACTCTCCATGTCCATCCTGAGAAGTGAGACAGTGACAGGTTAACTGAAGAGCCCCCTTGGCTTCTTCCTCTTGACCTTTGATAGCTGAGGTCTAGGAACAGGGCCTGAAGTACCCTAGAAAAAAAAGGAACCCAAGTCAGTAGGGGTTCTGAAATAGTTCCACTTAAGTTAGGAAAGGAACGTTCCTTCTCTCACGGATCCTGGTTAGGATGAGGTCTTGTGGCTGACACAGATGTTTTGAAGACTATTTCAGGTAGTGAATGTGATCTAAAACTCTATGCAGGAGAATACACATCCCTTCTCTCCCAGGGAACAACCTCACAGACCATTACTGTAAGTAGGAGAAGATGGAAAGGGAGCCAAGGTCACCATTTGATACAAGAATTACAGAGAGGATACAGGCAGGGAAGATGTGAAAGATCATGACTCCTCATCTATACATGCACAATTTGGAAGCCCGGTCACAAATATCCCTCAATGTTATTTGAGGCAAACTCAACTAGGTGACAATTCCAGGGATCAGTGGCCCAGAGGCTATAGGTGCAGCTTCCTCCAACCCTTAGAATGCATTCAGGAAGCTGCCCACAACTCACTGTGGGTTCTATCTCAGGCGCTGAGAAGGAAGGTGCTGACAAGACTGGCTCTTCTGGCTGGTTCAGAAGGTGGCTATCAGTTCCTTGTGGAGAGGTACTGCTTGAGGTCTGGGGATCTCCTGAAATCAGAAAGATTGAGGAAAGACAGTGCTAAATGCCTTCTTCTTAACAGGATGACATTAACATTTACCAAGCCATCCAAGCATTCTGATAAAGGCCAGGGATTGGTACTAATATATAAACAGACAGGAGCAGCCACAATGTTCAACTTTTAGCTGGCTTTCTGAAATCCGTTTTTACTAAGAAGACTGCCTAGCCCCACTTTCACCAGGTAGAGAAAGCGTTTCCTTGGCTCAAAGTAGCCAACTGCTCTTCTACACATTCTCTGACATGTCTCAGGAAGAATGATAAGTCTTTTTCTCCTGGTTCTCTGGCTAACCCTGCTAAGCACCTATACTAGCACTATCTAACTTCTGCAATGATGGAGATGTTCTGTATCCACACTGTCAAATTCAGTAGCCACTAACTACATGTGGCTACTGAGCACTTGAGATGTGGCTGGTACAAATGAGGAACCAAATATTTAACTTTTATTAATTTAAATTTAAATAACCACACATGGCTAGGGCTACCATACTGGATGGTGCAGACCTAGACCCTAACTCTAACCCCAAGGAGGCCAGGTATCCCTGGAACTACTCACCAGTGTCTTGATGCTTCTGTCCTACTTGGACTTCTTGTTTGGTGACCGCCACATACAGACTCTGCAGATTCGTGACAAAGGGCCTTCCACTGCCAATACTGCATGCCTCTGGTAGTTTCTACAGGGAAGAGGAGATACTGTCATTGGTCATACTGTACTGCCAGAGAAAAGGGACTTGATACTCTCCTGGTAGAATTGGCATCGTCCCAAAATAATTTACATAAAGAAGTTGTTGTTGTTGTGTGCCACTGAGTCGATTCTGACTCATAGTGACACTATAGGACAGGATAGAACTCCTCTGTAGGGTTTTCTAGCCTGTATTCTTTATGCGAGCAGATTGCCAGGCCTTTTCTCCCATGGAGCGGCTGGTGGTTTCAAACCACCATCCTTTTGGTTATTAGCCAAGCACTTAACCATTGTGCCACCAGGGCTCCTTATAAAGAATTAGGATCCAATATAGGGTGTCCAGATCCAAGCTTGTTGGGATCAATATAAAGACTCCTTGATCTATGGATGCAGAAATCATTTGATAAAATCCAACACCCTTTCTTGATGATAACCTAAGGAAGATTGAAATAGAAGAGTAATTCCTCAATATCATTCAGGGCATATATGAAAAGCCAACAGCCAATATTAAACTTAACTGAGAAAGACTGAAAGCTTTCCCCACTTGAAATCAGGAATAAGACAAGGGTGCTCTCTCTTACCACTTCCATTCAATATGTATTAGAAGTCCTAGCCACAGCAATAAGGCAAGAAAAAGAAATAACACATATCCAGATTGGAAAAGAAGTAATGTTATCTCTATTCACGGATGACATGACCCTATCTATAGAAAATCCCAAAGAGTCCACAAGAAAACTTCTAGAGCTAATAGAGCAAAGCTGCAGGGTACAAGGTCAACACCAACAATAAGAAACCTGAAAGGGAAATGTTTCCATTGACGATAGCATCTAGAGAATAAAACACCTAGGAATAAATTTAACCAGGGATGTGAAGGATTTATAAATAAAAATTATAAAATATCGCTCAGAGATTAAAAAACAAAACAAAAACAAACCAGTTGCCGTCGAGTGGATTCTGACTCATAGTGACCCTATAGGACAGAGCAGAACTGCCCACAGGGTTTCCAAGGGGTGCCTGGTGGATTCAAACTGCCAATCTTTTGGCTAGCAGCTGTAGCTCATAACCACTATGCCACCAGAGTTTCCAAACTGATTAAAACCAAAAAAACCAAACCCAGTGCCGTCGAGTCGATTCCGACTCATAGCGACCCTATAGGACAGAGTAGAACTGCCCCATAGAGTTTCCAAGGAGCGCCTGGTGGATTCAAACTGCCGAATGGACAGATGTTCCATGTTCATGGATTGCATGACTTAATATTATTAAGATGTCAATACTACCCAAAATGATCTATAGATTCAACATAATCTGATGAAAATTGCAACAACCTTCATTACAGAAATGCAAAAAAACAATCCCCAACTTTATAAGGAATGGCAAGAGGCCCCGAATTGCTAAAGCAATGTTGAAAGAGAATGACGAAGTAGGAAGACACTTTTTTTTTTTTAATTGTACTTTAGATGAAGGTTCACAGAACAAATTACCTTCTCATTAAACAGTACACATATTGTTTTATGACATTGGTTGACAACCCCATAACATGTCAACACTCTCCCTTCTCGATCTTGGGCTCCCTATTACCAGCTTTCCCGTCCCCTCCTGCCTTCTAGTCCTTGCCCCTGAGCTGGTGTGTCCCTTTAGTCTCGTTTTATTTTATGGGCCTGTCTAGTCTTTGGCTGAAGGGTGAACGTCGGGAGTGACTTCATTACTGAGCTAAAATGGTGTTGGGGGGCCACACCCTCAGGGTTTCTCCAGTCTCTGTCAGGCCGGTAAGTTTGGTCTTTTTTTGTGAGTTAGAATTTTGTTCCAGGAGGTGGGGCCAAGATGGCAGAATAGCCAGATGTTTCCGGTGACCCCTCTTACAACAAAGACCCAAAAAATCAAGTGAAATGATTATATTTATGACAAGCTAGGAGCCCTGAACATCAAAGGCAAACTTAGAAAATGGACTGAGCAGCAGGGGGAGAGAGAGACCGTTCAGAAGCGGAGAGGAGTTATCAGACCTGAACTGCTGGGATCCCACAGGCACCATTCCTGGAAGTGGCTGTGGAGGGCTGATGGTAGCGTTCAGCTGCAGTTTCCCAGGAAGAAGCAACCAGCTGCACAGCCTACTCACACCTCCGGAACCAGAGAAGAACGGTGCTCTTGGCAAAAGCTAAGTACTTGCGTATATTTTACCATGCCCCCCGCCCCCAAGCTGGCGTCAGTGGGTATTGATTTCCCTGGGCCTGAGGTGGGCCCATTTGAGCACCCTGAGCCATGCTCCCAGACTTGGAGAAGGAATAAGTTCACAACAGCGGGGAAAGATAATTTGCCAGCTCTACTAACCTGGGGAGCTCAGGACAGAAGTGGTTCCTGTCCAGGCATAAACAGTCCATGGACTCTGAATACCTTTCCCCCCTGCATGGACCTGTGCAGGCCTATTTCAGGAGAATAGGCCCTTGCTGGCAGACTGTGACTGTTTATAAGCTGTGTGGTGGAGAGGTGGGTGTTTAATATTTGACACGGCTTTGCCTATTAAACAGGGTCCTTACCTACCCACATCAGGGGCCTAGGGGCTGGTGGCTCCACTCAGGTCACCCAGCCACCTGCGACAGGAGTCCAAGGATAACTGGTACCTCCCAGTCCTTACAACTAAAAGGTACCCATGGTCTGTCTGTAGAACCCACTTACCTGTACGCTCTAGGGAACAGGGACATGCTTTCCTCAGAGACACTCAGGGGATGGTTCTCAGCCCTCTGCCTTGTTCAGAGTATGATCCCCTGCTGCAACCAGATACCAGTACCTACACCAAACACTCCTGCCCCTCTAAGACTGTAGGACAGAGCCTGTACCACACACTTGATGACCAGCTACCTGGACACCTGAGCTGAATCCACACAAGAAAAGTGAATGACTCATAAGCTCATATACCTGTTAACAGCTCTAGCCATCTGGTGACAGGGTGTCAGAGCCCCAAAGGCAGAAACAATCAAACTAGCTCACTCAAGGAACCCATTTGGGCATATCAAAACACAACAAATCAAGAAACTAGGATACAGTAAGCAAACATAAAACAAACTAATACAATAACTTATAGATGGCTCAGAGACAACAGCCAATATCAAACCACATAAAGAAACAGACCATGATTGCTTCAACAAGCTCTCAAAACAGAGAATCGAAAGATTTTCAGGATGAAGGTGCCTTCCTGGAATTACCAGATGCAGAATCCAAAAGATTAATATACAGAGCTCTTCAAGACATAAGGAAGGAGATCAGGCAATACACAGAACAAGCCAAGGAACACATAGATAAAGCAGTTGAAGAAATTAAAAGGTTCTTTAGGAACATGATGAAAAATTTATTAAGCTGCAAGAATCCACAGAGAGACAGCAATCAGAAATTCAGAAGATGAACAATAAAATTACAGAATTAGACAACTCAATAGAAAGAGGAGCAGAATCGTGCAAGTAGAAGGCAGAATTGGTGACCTTGAAGATAAAGCACTTGGCATCAATATAGCTGAAGAAAAATCAGATAAAAGAATCTTAAAAAATGAAGAGACCTTAAGAATCATGTGGGACTCTATCAAGAGAAATAACCTACAAGTGATTGGAGCACCAGAACAGGGACGGATAACAGAAAATACAGAGAGAATTGTTGAAGATTTGTTGGCAGAAAACTTCCCTGATATCGTGAAAGATGAGAAGATATCTATCCAAGATGCTCATCAAACTCCACATAAGGTAGATGTTAAAAGAAAGTCACCAAGACATATTATAATCAAACTTGCCAAAACCAAAGATAAAGAGAGAACTTTAAGAGCAGCTAGGGATAAACGAAAAGTCACCTACAAAGGAGAGCCGATAAGAATAAGCTCAGACTACTCCGCAGAAACCATGCAAGCAAGAAGGCAATGGGGATGACTTATTTAAAAAATTGAAGGAGAAAAATTGCCAGCCAAGAATCATATATCCAGCAAAACTGTCTGTTAAATATGAAGGTGAAGTTAGGACATTTCCAGATAAACAGAAGTTTAGGGAATTCGTAAAAACCAAACCAAAACTATAAGAAATACTAAAGGGAGTTCTTTGGTAAGAAAATCAATAACATCAGGTATCAACCCAAGACTAGAACACTGGACAGCACAATCAGAAGTCAACCCAGACGGGGAAATCACAAAAATAAGATAAAAAAAAAAAAAAGCTCAAAACAGGGTAACTAACAGTGATGTTATCCTGTAAATAAAGGCAGTATTAAAACAATAAAGAGGGACTAAGAACGGTAGTCTTAGATACACAGGTACTAAGAAATAAAGGTTGGGTTTAAATTAGAAAAATAGGGGTAAATAATAAGGTAACCACAAAGGAGACAAACTATCCTACTCATCAAAATAAAATACAAGAAAAAAATAGAGACTCAGCAGAAACAAGGTCAACAACAACGAATATGAGGAAAGGACAATATATAAAGATAATCTACTCAGCACATAATATTAAGTGGGAAAAAGAAACTGTCAACAACACACAAAAAAACACATCAAAATGATAGCACTAAATTCATACCTATCCATAATTATGCTGAATCTAAATGAACTAAATGTACCAATAAAGAGATAGAGAGTGGCAGAATGGATTAAAAAACATGATCCGTCTATATGCTGCCTACAAGAGACACTCAGACTTAGAGACATAAACAAACTAAAACTCAAAGGATGGAAAAAAATATATCAAGCAAACAACAATCAAAAAAGAGCAGGAGTGGCAGTATTAATTTCTGACAAAATAGACTTTTGTTAAATCCATCATAAAGGATAAGGAAGGACACTATATAATGATTAAAGGGACAATATACCAAGAAGATATAACCATATTAAATATTTATGCACCCAATGACAGGGCTGCAAGGTACATAAAACAAACTCTATTAGCACTTAAAAGTGAGATAGACAGCTCCACAGTAATAGTAAGAGACTTCAACACACCACTTTCGGTGAAGGACAGAACATCCAGAAAGAAGCTCAATAAAGACACGGAAGATCTAAATGCCACAATCAACCAACTTGACCTCATAGACATACACAGAACACTCCACCCAACAGCACACAAGGACACTTTCTTTTCTAGTGCACATGGAACATTCTCTAGAATAGACCACATATTAGGTCATAAAGCAAGCCGTGGCAGGATCTAAAACATGGAAATATTACAATGCATCTTCTCTGACCATAAGGCCATAAAAGTGAAAATGAATAACAGAAAAAGCAGGAAAAGAAATCAAACACTTGGAAACTGAACAATACCCTGCTCATAGAAGACTGGATTATAGAAGACATCAAGGATGGAATAAAGAAATTCAGAGAATCCAATGAGAATGAAAACACTTTCTATCAGAACCTTTGGGACACAGTGAAAGCCATGTTCTGAGGTCAATTTATATCAATAAATGCACACGTACAAAAAGAAGAAAGGGCCAAAATCAAAGAATTATTCCTATAACTTGAACAAATAGAAAAAGAGCAACAAAAGAAACCTTCATGCACTAAAAGAAAGGAAATAATAAAAATTAGAGCAGAACTAAATGAAACAGAAAACAGAAAAACAATTGAAAGAGTTAACAAGACCAAAAGCTGGTTCTTTGAAAAAAATTAACAAAATTGATAAACCATTGGCCAAACTGACAAAAGAAAAACAGGAGAGGAAGCAAATAATCCAAATAAGAAATGAGATGGGCAATATTACAACAGACCCAACTGAAATTAAAAGAATCATATCAGATTACTATGAAAAATTGTACTCTAACAAATTTGAAAACCTAGAAGAAATGGATGAATTTCTAGAAACGCACTATCTACCTAAACTAACATAAACAAGGTAGAACAAATAAACAGACCCATAACAAAAGAAGAGATTGAAAAGGTAATGAAAAAACTCCCAACAACAACAAAAAAAGCCCTGGCCCAGACGGCTTCATTGCAGAGTTCCACCAAACTTTCAGAGAAGAATTAACACCACTACTACTAAAGGTACTTCAGAGCATAGAAAGGGATGGAATACTCCCAAACACATTTTACGAAGCCAGCATATATCCTTGATACCAAAACCAGGTAAAAAGAAATTTACACACCTATATCCCTCATGAACTTAGATGCAAAAATCCTCAACAAAATTCTAGCCAATAGAATTCAACAACACATCAAAAAAATAATTCACCATGACCAACTGGGATTCATACCAGGTATGCAGGGATGGTTCACCATTAGAAAAACAATCAATGTAATCCATCACATAATAAAACAAAAGACAAGAATCACATCATTTTATCAATTGATGCAGAAAAGGCATTTGACAAAGTTCTACATCCATTCATGATAAAAACTCTCAGCAAAATAGGAATAGAAGGAAAATTCCTCAACATAAAAAAGGGCATTTATACATCATCCTAAATGGAGAGAGCCTGAAAACATTCCCCTTGAGAATGGGAACCAGACAAGGATGCCCTTTATCATCGCTCTTATTCAACATTGTGCTGGAAGTCCTAGCCAGAGCAATTAGGCTAGACGAAGAACTAAAGGGCATCCAGACTGGCAAGGAAGAAGTAAAATTATCTCTATTTGCAGACGACATGATCTTATACACAGAAAACCCTAAGGAATCCTCAAGGAAACTACTGAAACTAATAGAAGAGTTCAGCGGAGTATCCGGATACAAGATAAATATACAAAAATCAGTTGGATTCCTCTACACCAACAAAAAGAACATCGAAGAGGAAATCACCAAATCAATATCATTTACAGTAGCCACCAAGAAGATAAAATACTTAGGAATAAATCTTACCAGAGATGTAAAAGACCTATACATAGAAAACAAGACTCTACTGCAAGAAACCAAAAGAGACCTACATAAGTGGAAAAACATACCTTGCTCATGGATAAGAAGAATTAACATTGTAAAAATGTTTACTCTACCAAAAGCCATCTATAGATACAATGCAATTCCTATCTAAATTCCAATGGCATTTTTTAATGAGATGGAGAAACAAATCACCAACTTCATGTGGAAGAGAAAGAGGCCCTGGATAAGCAAAGCATTACTGAAAAAGAACAAAGTGGGAGGCCTCACTCGACCTGATTTTAGAACCTATTATACTGCCACAGTAGTCAAAACAGCCTGGTACTGGTACAACAGACACATAGACCAATGGAACAGAAATGAGAATCCAGACATAAATCCATCCACATATGAGCAACTGATATTTGACAAAGGCCCAAAGTCAGTTAAATGGGGAAAAGACGGTCTCTTTTACAAATGGTGCTGGCATAACTGGATATCCATTTGCAAAAAAAATGAAACAAAACCCATACCTCACATCATGCACAAAAACTAACTCAAAATGGATCAAAGACCTAAATATAAAATCTAAAACGATAAAGATCATGGAAGAAAAAATAGGGACAACGCTAGGAGTCCTAATACATGGCATAAACAGTATACGAAACATTACTAACAATGAAGAAGAGAAACCAGATAACTGGGAGCTCCTAAAAATCAAACACCTATGCTCATCCAAAGACTTCACCAAAAGAGTAAAAAGATTACCTATAGACTGGGAAAAAGTTTTTAGCTCTGACATTTCCGATCTGCATCTGATCTCTAAAATCTAAATGATACTGCAAAAACTCAACTACAAAAAGACTAATAACCCAATTAAAAAATGGGCAAAGGATATGAACAGACACTTCACTAAAGAAGGCATTCAGGTGGCTAACAGACACATGAGGAAATGCTCATGATCATCAGCCATTAGAGAAATGCAAATCAAAACTACAATGAGATTCCATCTCACACCAAAAAGGCTGGCATTAATCCAAAAAACACAAGATAATAAATGTTGGAGAGGTTATGGAGAGACTGGAACACTTATACACTGCTGGTGGGAATGTAAAATGGTACAACCACTTTGGAAATCGATTTGGCGCTTCCTTAAAAAACTAGAAATAGAACTACCATACAATCCAGCAATCCCACTCCTTGGAATATATCCTAGAGAAATAAGAGTCTCTACACGAACAGATATATGCACACCCATGTTCACTGCAGCACTGTTTACAATAGCAAAAAGATGGAAGTAACCAAGGAGCCCATCAACAGATGAATGGATAAACAAATTATGGTATATTCACACAATGAAATATTATGCATCGATAAAGAACAATGATGAATCCGTGAAACATTTCGTAACATGGGGGAATCTGCAAGGTATTATGCTGAGGGAAATTTGTCAGCTGCAAAAGGACAAATATTGTATAAGACCACTATTATAAGAACTTGATAAATAGTTTAAACAGAGAAGAGAATATTCTTTGGTGGTTAAGTGATGGGGGAGGGAGAGAGGGAGGAAGAGAGATTTTCACTCATTAGATAGTAGATGAGAACTATTTTAGGTGAAGAGAAAGACAATACACAATGCTGGAGAGGTCAGCACAAGTGGACTAAACCAAAAGCAAACAAGTTTCCTGAATAAACGGAATGCTTTGAAGGCCCGTGTAGCAGGGGCAGGGGTTTGGGGACCATGGTTTCAGGGGACATCTAAGTCCACTGGCATAATAAAATCTATTAAGAAAATATTACGCATCTCACTTTGGAGAGTGGCATCTTGGGTCTTAAATTCTAGCAAGTGGCCATCTAAGATACATCAATTGGTCTCAACCCACCTGGAGCAAAGGAGAATGAAGAACACCAAAGACACAGGGTAATTACGAGACCAACAGACAGAAAGGGCCACATAAACCAGAGACTACGTCAGCCTGAGACCAGAAGAACTAGATGGTGCCTGGCTACAACTGATGACTGCCCTGACAGAGAACACAACAAAGAATCCCTGAGGGAGCAGGAGAGTGGTGGGATGCAGACCTCAAATTCTCACAAAAAGACCAGACTTAATGGCTTGACTGAGACTAGAATGGACCTGGAGGTCATGGTCCCCAGACCTTCTGTTACCCCAAGACTGGAACCATTCCTAAAGCTAACTCTTCAGGCAGGGATTGGACTGGACTATGAGATAGACAATGATACTGATGAAGAATGAGCTTCTTGGATCAAGTAGACACATGAGACTATGTTGGCATCTCCTGTCTGAAGGGGAGATGAGAGCGGAAAGGGGGTCAGAAGCTGGCCAAATGGAGACGAAAAGAGAGAGTGGAGGGCAGGAGTGTGCTGTCTCATTAGTGGGACAGCAATTAGGAGTATATAGCAAAGTGTTTATAAATTTTTGTATGAGAGTCCGACTTGATTTGTAAACTTTCACTTAAAGCACAATAAAAATTTACAAAATAAAAAAAAAAAAAAAGAATTTTGTTCTATATTTTTCTCCAGCTCTGTCCAGGACTCTCTATTGTGATCCCTGTCAGAGCAGTCAGTGGTGGTAGCCAGGCACCATCTAGTTGTACTAGACTCAGTGTGGTGGAGGCCATGATAGTTGTGGTCCTTTGGTCCTTTGGACTAATCTTTTCCTTGTATCTTTAATTTTCTTCATTCTGTCTTGCTCTTGAAGAGGTGAGAACAGTGGAGAATCTTAGATGACCCTTCACAGGCTTTTAAGACCCCAGACGCTACTCACCAAAGTAGAATGTAGAACATTTTCTTTTATAAACTATGTTATGCCAATTGAGCTAGATGTTCCCCAAGACCATGGTTCCTACAGCCCTCAGCCCAGCAATTCAGTCTCTCAGGGAGTTTGGATTGTCAATGGAGGACTCACACTTCTTGATTTTAAAACACATTACACAGATACAGTAATCAGAAGAGCCTTATAATGGTATAACAGTAGACACACAGACAGTGGAATAGAATTCAGAGTCCAGAAACAAACCCACACATCTATGTCAACTGGTTCTTGACAAGGTTGCTAAGTCCATTTGATGTGAAAAACAGAGTCTCCTTAATAAACAGTGCTGGGAAAATTGAATTTACACATGTAGAAAAATGAAACCTCAGGATCCATGCCTCGCACCATAAACAAAAGCAAATTCAAAATGGATTAAGAACCTAAATGTGCAAACTAAAAAATTCTTGGAAGAAAATGCAGGAGCAATGCTGTCAGGCCTAGCTTTTAACAATGGATTAGCTAACATAACAACAAAAGCACAAACAGCAAAAGACAAATAAATAGATGGGATCTCAAAAATTAAAAACTTTTGTTGATTAGAAAACTTTACCAAAAAAGTGAAAAGACAAGCTACAGACAGGGAAAATACCTTCAGAAACTATATATCTGATAAGAATCTAATAAAATATATATATAAATGAAAAGATAAATAACTCAATCATAAAATGGGCAAAGGACTTGAATAGACATTTCACCGAAGACTACATTCAAATGGCCACCAAACACATGAAAAGATGCTCAAAATCATTAGCTACTGGAGTGATGTAAAAACCACAATGAGATACCATTTCATTCTCACTAGGATGGCTAAGATTATAAGGAAAAACAGAAAATAACAAATGTTGGTGAGGATGTGGGGATATTGGAACCCTTATGCATTGCTGGTGGAAATGCAAAATGGTATGGCCCTTGTGGGAAACCGTATGGCCCTTGTGGGAAACCGTATGGCCATTCCTCAAAAACTAAAACTACCACATGCCCCAGAAATTCTGCTCCTAGGTTTATACCCCAAAGACTTGAAACCACAGACTTGTACGCCAATGTTCATTGCAGCACTGTTCACAATAGGCAAAAGGTGGAAACAACCTAACTGCCCATCAACAGATGAATAGAAAAACAAAATGTGATACATACATACAATGGACTACTACTCAGCCAGTAGGAGAAATGAAGTCTTGATATGTGTTACAATATGCACGGAGCCTGAAGACATTATACTGAGTGAAATAAGTCAATTGCAAAAGGACAAATATTATATGGCCTCACTTATATAAAAAGACAAGAAAAGGCAAATGTTTAGAGACCAAAGTATATTAGTGGTTACCAGGCATGGTAGGGAAGGGGAAAGAGGTGGTTAATTACAGTGATAAAAAATCACATTAAGAGTAGGGTTGCATGGCCAATTACTTGAATTGCTATCAATAAGCTGTACATCTGTAAAATGTTTAATTGGCAAAAGTTGTGTGACAGACATATTTACAATGATAAAAAGAAAAGGCAACTTCTGAGGCTGTTTTATGTACAGTCAAACACCTCATGGGATTTGGTTCCTTGGTTTGGAAGTTTAGGGTCATGATTTCCTGGGACATCCCAGTTAATTGGCCTAATAAAGTATTTAATGCTGCTGTTCTACCTCTTTGTTTGTTGTGTAGTCCCTGGGGTCTTAAAAGCTTGAGAGCAGCCATCCAAGGCACTACAATTGGTCTGTATTCACTTGGAGCAACAGAGAAAAAAGGAGAATCAGGAATAGGAGGAGGATGTGGAATGTACGGCCAATTGCCTCCATTAACAACTGCTTCCTTTGCCATGAAACCAGAAGAACTGAATGGTGTTTGGCTACCATTACTGAACATTTTGATCAAAGATTTATAAAAGAATTCTGATCAAAAGGGGGAAAATGCAAAACAGAATTTCAAATTTTCATGGAATTCAGACTTCCCAGAGCCATGGAGGCTGGATGAACCCCTGAAACTGTTGCCCTGAGATAATCTAAACCTTAAACCAAAAATATCCCCTGAAGTCTTCTTAAAACCAAACCATAGCTTAGCTAGTAAAAATGTTTGCCTTGAGCATTATGCTCTTTTAAGAACTATCTATACGGGATCAAATTGACAACAGCAACTCAAAAGATTAGACAAGAACCTTACGGGGCAGTGATTTTATGTTAACTCAGGAAAGGAGGGTAAGAATGGGTGCAAAACTCAAACAGTGTAAGCGATGTCCCTGAATTGTACACGTACATGTAGAAACTGTTGAACTGGTGTATGTTTTGTTGAGTATATTCTCAACGAGAGCAACAACAACAACAAAAGAGACCCCTCGGAAGGTCTTCTCTGAAAGGCAACTCCAAAGTATAATTTTATGTTCCCCAATCCTTAAATCTATTATGGTTTCCAAATGAATACCCCATAGGTCTTCAGGCTCTTCTTCCAAAGGATGAATTCTTAAAGGGCTACTTTACTTTATCTTCCCTAAATTGTTCCTAAATTGTACAGATTACTATTTTAACTAAATTCACTCCTAAATATCCACACTGTTGTTGTTATTCTTAGTTGCCATTGAGTCGGCCCTGACTCATGGCGACACCATGTGCAACGGAAGAAAACACCGTCTGGTCCTGGGCTAGCCCCATGATCGGTTGTGGATTGGGTCGTGGTGAATCATAGGGTTTTCACTCGCTGATTTTCCAATTAGATAGTCCTGCCTTTCTTTCTAATCTGTCTTAGTCTGGAAGCTCTGCTGAAACCCATTCAGCATCATAGTAACACACAAGCGGCCACTGACAGATGGCTGGTGGTTGTGCGTGAGGTGCATTGGCTGGGAATCAAGCCTAAGTCTCACATGTAGAAGGAAAGAATTCTACTTCCACACTAGAGAGAAAAAATGATGAAATCTAGGATAGGAGGGCCTGAAAAAGGGCAAAATGGGAATGACAGATTGAAAGATTTGAAAAAAATTATGGAGCTGTGATGTTAAGTCAGAGGAGATGGGGAAAATAGAATTGACAAAGCTTTTGAGTCTTACCTGCCATTTTATATTCCCTACTCCAACCTCGGTGGTGTAGTGGTTAAGTGCTATGGCTGCTAACCAAAAGGTCAGCAGTTCAAATCCACCAGGAACTCCTTGGAAACTTTATGGGGCAGTTCTGCTCTGTCCCATAGGGTCACTATGAGTCGGAGTCAACTTCACGGCAATGGGTTTGGTTTTTTTTTTTTGGATTTACTCCAACCCTATTGTCTTTACTATAATCCATGCATTCTCAGTGGGGGTAATATTTCCCTCAAGGGCATGAAAATTAGTTTTTGAGGGGTGAAAAGAGCTTTACTCTTTTAAAGTATGAAGTACAGATATATATATATATATACATATATGGTTACACGGTATATGTGTGATATTAAAATTTCCCGATGGGGGAGAGGTGTCTTTAAGAAAAAAATGTTTTAAAAGCCTCCTTAGAGAGCTAATAATGGGGTGGGGGGAGGTTGAGAAACACTGCTATAATCACAGTATTTACATGTGTCCTTTACCACAGAATGAATCGCAGATTTAGATCCACAGTAAATGCTTTCTTTGCCTAGCTCAAGTTCCATACACTTAGCTGAAGTGAGTTGAAATAATAGTTGAAGCCTGAACGAAGTGCAATAAAAATGAGATGAAAGAGTATGGCATCCAGTAGTCCCAAACCTGGCTGTACTTCAGAATCCTGGAAAGGGCCCAGAACTACTTCATCTGTCCTTATGCATACAAATCATCATGGTTCCCAGCCAAGTCAGCAGGTGCCCAAGGGGCAGCCATGCTAGCGGCTCACATGGGAACCAATCCAAGGATACTGGATTGGCCCTATCTTGTGTCAAGGGCACTTTTTCTGTGCGATAAGGGCGTTCATTTCTGAAAACCCACTGTGGGAGAAAGATGGTAAAGTATTGGAAATAACAAAGTAGGTGCCAAACCATCGTCAGGATTATATAGTTATCCTTCTCTGAGTACAGTGGTAATTGGAAAGCCTGTTGATCCCCAGAAAATGTAACATACATTTCTACTCCAACCCTACACCCATAAAGACTATAACAGACTTGAACTTTGACTGGAAACCACAGACAATGAATCAGAAGCCTTGACTCCAAACTTTGCTTCTAGCCAGTAATCACACTAAGACTATAGCAAGCCCTCTTTGGCAGCATTCCCTGAGGGATGAACTGAAATAGGCCATACCACCTCTATGTATTCTAACTCACTCTCCTTCCTAGGTTCAGCTCTCTAACCCCAAGTCACCTCCTCCAACAGAAGATCCTCTACTCCATAGCCAGAGTCATGATATTAGAGGGATAAACCACTGTTCTCCTTCCTTATATCGTGTGTTTCTAGTATCCCCTTTCATGTCACTCAGAAGTGTAGCCTCTTTTAGGGTCATTCACACATTGCTTCATAGGCACTGTGCCGTTTGCACTAATAGGCTAGGCAGAATCTAGGCAGGCCAGGGTCATCTGCTCCTTCCACTTCCACGGGACTAAGCAGACTCAGAAATTTTCCATGCTGGTCTTTACCCAGCCCATGTATTTAACCTAAAAATGAAGTGTCAGAGACGAAAGGCCACTAAAGTCAGTGCTGCCCTCAGCCCATGTCCAAATTCAGAACCTCTGTCTTAGCCTTTCCTCTATCCTTCCCCTTTTCAGAGAGGTTTGGTCCTGCAGCTGCTGCCAAAGTTTATCCCACCCGAGTATTTTAGTATTTTACATACTTTGGACATGTTGTCAGGAGGGATCAGTCCCTGGAGAAGGACATGATGCTTGGCAGAGTACAGGGTCAGCGGAAAAGAGGAAGACCCTCAACGAGGTGGACTGACACAGTGGCTGCAACAATAAGCTCAAGCATAACAACGATTGTAAGGATGGTTCAGGACAGGGCAGTGTTTGGTTCTGTTGTGCATAGGGTCGCTACGAGTCGGAACCGACTCGAAGGCACCTAAAAACAAAACACCAGGAACTGAATATTGCTCTAGTTGCCACGTACTTACTATGTGCTAGGCACTATTCTAAATACTTTAAATGTATTAACCCATTTTTGTCTTGTTCACTGCTATTTCACTAGCATCTGTATCAGCTCCTAGCTCATGGTAGGGGCTCAATAATTACATGTGAATGAACTAACATGGTAGGCTCTATCATGACCCCATTTTACTGAGGCAAATAGGCAGAGCTAGTAAGTGGTAGAGAAGGATTAGAATCCAGGCTTCAAGGCCCACACATATTGACTACTTTATTTACTTCTCTGAACAGCTGAATTTCAGCCTTTCCCAGGATCAGAACCCCCAATTCCTCACATCACAGGTCACCTGTTTATATTCCCTTCCAGCTCAAAAACAAGCTCCCTAAATACCTAGGAACAAATCTAATCAGGGACATGAGAAACTTATACAACGGAAACTATAAAACACTGCTGAAAGATATTAAATAGAGCGTGTTTCATGTTCATAGATTAAAAGACAATATTGTTAAGATGTCAACAGTACCCAAAGTGATCTACAGATTCAATGCAATCCCGATTAAAATTCCAACAGCCTTCATTACAGAAATAGAAAAACAAATCCTCAACTTTATATGGAATGGCAAAAGGCCTCAAATAGCTAAAGCAATGTTGAAGGAGAAGAACAAAGTAGGAGGACTCACACTTCCTGATTTAATAACATACCATGCAGCTACAGTAATCAAAACTGGCTGGTACCAGTGTAACAACTGACACATGGACCAATGGAATAGAATGGACGGTCCAGAAATAAATCCACACATTTATGGTCAACTGATTTTTACCAAGAGTGTTAAGTCCATGCAATGAAGAAAGAAGAGTCTCTTCAATATATGGTGCTGGGAAAATTGGATTTCTACATGCAGAAAAATGAAACAGTATCCATGCCTCACACCACACACAAAAACAAATTAAAAATGGATTAGAGACCTAAATGTGCACACCAAAACCATAAAATTCTTAGAAGAAAAGGCAAGGGCAACACTGTCAGGCCTAGCTTTCAACAGTGGATTAGTTAATATAATATCAACAGCACAAACATCATAAGACAAAATAAATAGATGGGATCTCGTAAAATTACAACCTTTTGTTCATCAAAAGACTTTACCAAAAAAGTGAAAAGACAAGCTACTGACTGGGAGAATATCTTGAGAAACCATATATCCAATATCCAACAAGAATCTAATAACCAAAATACATATAAAGCTTTGACAGCTTAACAACAAAAAGATAAATAACCCAAGGGCAAAGGACTTGAACAAACATTTCACCAGTGAGGACATTTGAATGGCCACCAAGCACATGAAAAGATGCTCAATGTCATTAGCAAACAGAGAGATGCAAATCAAAACCACAATGAGATACCATTTCACTCCCACTAGGATGGCTAAAATAAAAAAATAAATAAACAAAACAGAAAGTAACAAATGTTGGTGAGGGATGTGGGGATACTGGAACTCTTACCCAGTGCTGGTGGGAGTACAAAACAGTGTGGCGGTTCCTCAAAAAACATCTGACCCAGCAATTCCACTCCTAGGTATACACGCAAAGACTTGAAACCAGAGACTTGTACACCAGTGTTCACTGCAGCACTATTCACAATAGCTAAAATGTGGAAACAACCTAAATGCCCATCAACAGATGACTGGAAAAACAAAATGTGGTACATACATACAATGGAATACTACTCAGCCAGTAGGAGAAATGAAGTCTCGATACGTGCTATAATAAGGATGGAGCCTGAAGACACTGAGTGAATTAAGTTAATCACAAAAGGACAAATACTGTATGACCTCACCTATGTAAAAAGACAAGAAAAGGCAAATGTATAAAGACCAAAGTTTATTAGTGATTACCAGGGGCAGGAGGAAAGCAGAAGGGGGGAGAGGGTTAATGGTCATGGAAAAATCGCATTGATTAAGGGTAGGGTTGCACAGCTGATTATTTTAGTTGCTGTCAGTAAGTTGTACACCTGTAAAATGCTGAATTAGCAAACGCTGTGATAGATACATTTACAAAGATGACAAAAAAAAAAAAAAAGAGTACCTGCTGGGGCTGATTATGCACAACCAAAAACTCATGGGATTTGGTTTCTTGGTTTGGATGTTTAGGGTCGTGGTTTCCTGGGACATCCAAGTTAATTGCCCTAATAACATAACATGTTTAGTGCTTCTGTTCTACCTCCTAGTTCACTGCATAGTGCCTGGGGTTTTAAAAGCTTGCAAGTGGCCGTCCAAGACACAACAATTGATCTCTATTCACCTGGAACAACAGAGGAAGAAGAAGAGTCAGGAACAGGAGGAAAATATGGAATGCGTGGCTAATTGCCTCTATGAACAACTGCCTCCTTTGCCATGAGAACAGAGGAACTGGATGGTGCCTGGCTACGTTTTGATCAAAGATTCCATAGAAGAATCCTGATCAAAGGGGGAGAAAGTAAAACAGAATTTCCAATTCTCATGGACTCCAGACTTCCTGGAGCCATGGAGGTTGAATGAACCCCCCAAATTATTGCCCTGAGATAATCTTTAAACCTTAAACCAAAAATATCCTCTGAAGTCTTCTTAAAACCAAACAACAATTTAGCTTAACTAGTAAAGAATGTTTGCCTTGAGCACTATGCTCTTTTAAGAACTATTTGGGATAAAATTGACAACAACTCAAAAGATTAGACAGAAAACTTAGGGGGCAGTGAGTTTATATAAATGCAGGAGTAACAACTCGGAAAAGGAGGGTGAGAATGGCTGCACAACCCAAAGGATGTAATCAATATCACTGAATGGTACATGTATAAACTTAAATTGGTGTACGTTTTGCTGTGTATATTCTCAGCAACAACAAAATTAATAAAATTATATTTAAAAAAAAGAATGTAAGAACATTAAATAAATAAATAAGAAACAAGGGGGCAAGAAAGTGAGCAGATAAAAAAGAAGCAGCTGGCCCTAACTGGAACCCTTAGAAGCTGAGAGGCCACACCCTTAATCCTACCCTTGCCTTCCCCCCATCATCACTGACTTCTTGGGCATCACTCTCAGAATGTGCTAGCCAAAAGAGGTGGAGAGGCCTGAGGTTGGGAAGGAGAAACATTAGCTCCCTGGGCAAGACAATGGTAGGGACTAGCTGGGGCAGACGGCAGAGATCAAAGGGAAAATGCTCAAGTTAGGACTAAGAAAAACAAATAGCAGTGCTCCCTGCTGTAAGAAAAACTGAGCCAGGAGCAAAGTGTACCAGCCACAAAGCGGGTCACTGCCCAGGGTGGGGAGGGGAAGAAGAGTCAGGTCAGTCTATGGTACAACGCGTTCATCTGAATAATCCAGTGTCAATTCTATTCAACAAAAAAGTTACTGAGATTCTACTGCGTGCCAGTCATTATAGGACTGGCGGGAGGGGAACTGGATGTATCAATCCTTCCCTCCTCATAGCAGAATTGAGTTAATAGAAAGATAAATAAGACAGACTCCCTGCCGTAAAGAGTTTGTATTCACATGAGAGACAGGCATGTGTGTATGTGTGGGTGTGTAGATATATAAAACATATACAATAAAACCTGCAAAAGCCCAAACCTGTGTAAGGCGAAAACCTGTCAGAGAAGGAAAACTCAAACATTTTCCACTAATAGAGAGCGACAGAAAAGTGGTAAGACTGCATTCCGTCAAAGGTGGAAAACTTGCAAAACATGGAAAAACAAGGCAATCCCGTCGAGTTCCAGCTCTCACAGATTTCACTGCATATTTTTCAAGTAATATAGTATAATAGAGTTATAAACAAAGGGTAATGGGAACCCAGAGAAGGAAAAAAGGGATGCATTTTGACTGAGGGTACTGCAAAGAGCTTCAGAGGTGGTAACACCAAGTTAAGTCTTGCAGGTTAGACTTTGAATATGGTAGAAGTATCTGAGGCACGAGGATGTGAAATGACACAAGACATGTGCCAGAAACTCATGGGAAATGAGACTAGAAAGCTAAATTCGCATCCACCAGACTGCAAAGGACTTTGTTTTCTGAATTAAGGATATGCCAAATGGGAATTTCCTTTTGTTTCATGAAATGGATTTCTCTATTATACATCTGCATGCCGAGGATTCCTTGGCTCCAAACTAATATTGACACAATTACGGGAAAGCAGAAGCTTCCTCTAGGTTTCTCTTTTTAGGCTATTTGCTACATTTACTCAAACTCTTTTAGTACTGAATCCCTATTTACTGTTAGTACTGTGACTTTTCAATATCCCCAAAAGCTGTATTACTCTCCCATTTCCATGAGCTGTTTTACTCTCCTATCTCCAATTCTCCAAAACCAAAAAACCAAACCTGCTGCTGTTGAGTCAATTCTGACACAGTCACCCTACAGGACAGACCAGAACCACCCCATAGGGTTTCCAAGGAGTGGCTGGTGGATTTTAACTGCCAACCTTTTGGTTAGCAGCTTAGCTTTTAACCACTATGTCACCAGAGCTCCAATTCTGGAAAAGACCTCTTTAAAGTGTTACAAAGCAAAGATGTCACTTTGAACTTTAAGGTGTGCCAGACCCAAGCCATGGTATTTTCATTTGCCTCATATGCATGCGAAAGCTGGACAATGGATAAGGAAGACCGCAGAAGAACTGATGCCTTTGAATTACAGTGTTGGCAAAGAATACAGAATATACCATGGATTGCCAGAAGAACAAACAAGTCTGTCTGGGAAGAAGTACAGCCAGAACGTTCCAAGTACAGCTAGAATGTTCCTTAGAAGCAAGGATGGCGAGACTTCGTCTCAAGTACTTTGGACATGTTATCAGGTGGGACCAGTCCCTGGAGAAGGATATCATGCGTGGCAGAGGGTCAGTGAAAAAGAGGACGACCCTCAACAATGAGATGGACTGACACAGTAACTGCAATGACGGGCTCAAACACAGCAACATTCGTGAGGATGGAGGAGGACCAGGCAGTGTTTCATTCTGTTGTACATACGGTTGCTATAAGTCAGAACTGACTCGACAGCTCCTAATAACATCTCAATTCGCTAGGACTTTGGCCCCTGCCATATGGCCATGTCAGAAGCTTTAGGAAAACCAAAGCTACAAAAATTCTACAAGGCATTTTATTTCCCCTTCTACTCGCTACTGCAGCACATCTCAGTTCCTACAGCCCAAATTCCCTCTTTAGCAGTAACTTCCATCTTCATCAAGTCTAAAACCCATTCTCAGCGGCTCAGAAAACTAAGACTCCCTCCTACTCTCTGATCCTAACAGCATCTATTGGAGAGATCCCAATTGTGGCTTTCAACTAGAAGTAAGTAGTCTGTCCCCTCATCTCACCCTCTCCTTTCCTCTGAGCTGTTTCAGAAAAGGACATTAGAATCCTGGGTAAGAAAAGTTTGGACCCTGATATACTACTCACCCTCCTCAATATGGGTCCACAATCTGAGGATACAAATATAACAGACAGAAGAGAAAGGGGGAAATTAAGCAAATTAGAGCATTAGCTTTGAATAGGTGTTTGCTTCTGGTACCAGCCCCAGAAGATGACACAGCTCCAAGGCCCTGGCATTGACCATCACAATATCACAACTGCCAGGGCAGGGACCCCAACGCATGACCTCCCTAAAAGTAAGAATCCCTCTTCTCCACCTTGCAATCTAGCAAGCTTTGCTGGTACTAGATGCAAACTTCCTTCCCTAGGGAGTTCAAAGTCTTAGTTTAGAGAATTATACTGAATCTTAGGAGTAAGAGCACATTTGAAAATTCTTCTAAGGTCTCAAATTGCCAAAGGGTTACTAAAATAAATAGAAAAGAACAAGAAAACATGGTTTAGGAAGAGGACTCTAAGGAGAAAGACTCTGCAAGAAACAGAACCCCCCCCCAATCCATGCATTCATTCATTCAACAACTATCTATTGACAACTTACTATGGTGTTCAGGACTATTTAGATGCAAGGGATATAGTATTGTCTTAGTTATCTAGTGCTGCTATAACAGAAATACCACAAGTGGGTGGCTTTAACAAAGAGAAATTTATTCTCTCACAATCTAGGGGGCTAAAAGTCCAAATTCAGGGAGTCGTCTCCACGGGAAGGTTTTCTCTCTCTGTCCGCTCTTGAGGAAGGTTCTTGTCATCAATCTTCCCCTGGTCTAGGAGCTTCTCAGCAAGGGAACCACAGACCCAAAGGACAAGCTCTGCTCCTCTGGTGGTATGGATCCCCGCGTCTCTCTGCTCGCTTCTCTCCTTAATATGTCAAAAGAGATTGACTTAAAATACAACCTAATCTTGTAGACTGAGCCCTGCCTCATTAACATAACTGCCGCTAATCCCACCTCATTAATATCATAGAGACAGGATTTATAACACAGAGGGAAAAATCACATTAGATGACAAAATGGTGGACAATCACATAATACTAATACAGGGAATCATGGACTAGCGAAGTTGACACACATTTTGGGGGGACACAATTTAATCCATAACAAGTATGGTGAACAAAAACAAAAAACCCCACTGCTGTCAAGTAGGTCCCGACTCATAGCAACCTTACAGGACAGAGTAGAACTGCCCCATAGGGTTTCCATGGCTGTGAATCTTTTTTTTTTTTTTTTTACTTTTTGTAAATTTTTTAAAATTGTGCTTTCAATGAAGGTTTACAGAGCAAATTAGTTTCTCATTAAAAAATTAATACACATCATTTTGTGACACTGGTTGCCAACCCTGTGATGTGTCAACCCTCTCCCCTTCTTGACCCTGGGTTCCCCATTTCCTTTCGTCCAGCTTTCCTGTCCCTTCCTGCCTTCTCGTCTTTGCCCCTGGGTTGGTGTGCCCATTTGTCTCCTATACGTAGTTGAGCTATGTGCATTATTGTTTGTTTTAAGGGCCTAATATTTGACTGAAGGGTAAACCTCAGAACTGACTTCAGTAGTGAGTTAAAAGAGTGTCCAAGGGGCCATACTTTCGGGGTTTCTCCAGGCTCTGTCAGAGCAGTAAGTCTGGTCTTTTTTTGTGAGTTTGAATTTTGTTCTACATTTTTCTTCAGCTCTGTCCGGGGCCCTCTATTGTGATCCCTCCAAAGCTGTAATCTTTACAGAAGCAGACTGCGACATCTTTCTCCCACGGAGCTGCTTGGTGGATTCCAATTGCCAACCTTTTGGTTAACAGCCAAGCACTTTAACTGCTCTGCCTCCAGGGCTCTTTATGGTGAACAAAACAGATAAAAATTCTTGCCTTCTGGAAGTTTACATTCTAGAGAGGGAAGATGAACAACAAACATATAGCTAATTAAAACATACACTCTGTCAGATGGTGAGAGAGAAAAATAAATCTGGGAAGGCATTATGGGGGTAGGGGCAGGTATGTATTGCAATTTGAACAGAGATCAAAGAAGACCTCACTGAGAGGGTGACATTTCAAAAAAGACCTCAAAGGAAATGATAGAATTATTCGTGTGGCTATCTTGATTGAGTGCCCAGATTCTCGGTTTGCCTGGGACAGTCCCAGTCTATGCTTGCTCTTCCAGTACATTATCAATGGAACCACTTATTTCTCTCTTATGAATATTCCATTTTGGACAAGAAACTAGATGGTCACCCCATATCAGGGAAAGTGCATGGCAGGGATGCAGAAATGTGACTGCATGTGTATTGAAATCACGAGCTAATGCAGAATACTGCCTTTTATTCTGGACGATTCCGGGAGGCTACTAGAGCTTATGAGCAGAAGGGTGACATAATTTGATTTACATTTTAAAAGGATCACTTTGACTGCACAGAGGCAAAATTAGGAGGCTGCTACAATAAACCAGGTGAAAGATGATGGTAGCTTAGCCTGGGGTGGTAGCCTCGGAGGTGGACAGAACGGATCAGATTTTTGGATCTATTTTAAGGTGTGGCCAACAGGATTTGCTGATGCACTGGGTGTAGGATTTAAGAACAAGGAGTCAAGGATAAATCCACTCCAGGGCATAAGGCAGATGTTACAGAGGGATGATCCAGAAACCTAAAACAAAATTTCTAAATCAAAGATAATCTGAAATGATCACAATACAGACCTAGCTTTGGTAGTAAAGGGTAAGAATCAGAAGGAAAAATGAACCAAATGCTCAAGGGTAGTATCAAGGTGTAAAAAGAGTAAACCCAAAGTAGCCTCGCTCAAAGGGGAAGAAGCAAGACTACTATCCCAGAATTAGGAGAGAAACTCTTAGAAAAGAAAGAGAAGCAGAAACAAGCTTTGAGTTTAGAGTCTCTAAGACTTAGATTTGTACCTAGGGTCTTACACTTGCTAGCTGTGGCACTTTGGGCAAGTTATATTATGCTTAATCAATGTCATATTTTGAAAGAGAGAGACAGACAAACATGAGACCAACATCTACATCACACAGTTTGGTGAAAGGATCAAATGAGACACTACAGTAAGTACTTGAGAAATGTCCGTTCCTTCCCTTTGCAAAGCACACTGAGACAGACTCTTTTTCTTGCCTAGTAAGCTCAAGAAATGCCCTAATGCTATAGTAGGTAGAGAAGCCAGGGTCTGATCCAATGATTAACTCTTCTCCATAGGCATCCCAAAGCATTTGATTCTCTAACAATTCAGTGTCTAGTCAATACCCAGATCGGGGGATGTAGTCACAGAAACCCAGTTAGTAACCTACGGGTAGTTCACTATCAACCACCGCCATGCTATCCCACTCCTCAGTTGTCAGTAAGAACCAAGGTAGCATGGCTTTTGTGTCAGAAGGTCCTGGGTTTAAATCCTGGCTCTGCCAGTTACCAGTTATGTCACTAACCTCTTTGAGCCTCTGTTTCCTCAACCAGAAAAATGGGGAGACAAATACCTACTTTTATGAAACTGATAGGATTACATGAAGTAGTATTTGTAAAGACGTATATATTACGTCTCCTTACCATACCAAACCAGTTATCACTGAGTCAATTCTGACTCATAGCGACCCTACAGGACAGAGTAGAACTGCCCCACAGGGTTTCCAAGGAGCAGCTAGTGGACTTGAATTGAACTTTTTCTTAGCAGCCGTAGCTCTTAACCACTGTGCCACCAGGGTAGTATAGTGCTTAAGCGTTACGGCTGTTAACCAAAGGGTCAGCAGTTCAAATCCACCAGGTGCTCCTTGGAACTCTATGGGGCAGTTCTACTTTGTGCTATTGGGTCACTATGAGTTGGGGTCGACTTGATGGCAACGGGTTTGGTTTGTTTTTTTTACCACACCAAAACAGCTCTCAGTGCTTCTCAAAGATCTCCTTTATTCTCTCAATTCTTCAGGACCTACCCAAAAGGCCACACCTTCACTTTCATTCTCCCTCATCCTCCCTTTTTTTTGGGGGGGGGTGCTTATAATAATGGTGAGTAAAGCTGCTCTCTCCACAAACATGCAAAGCACAAACAGCTTACTCCTCCAAACATTTAGCAAAAATATCCCACACAGTCTAGCTTATTTAACAAATGTTTCAGCCAGGAACTCTTTTTCACCATTTTCTGCTTCCTAATGTGGGTTGTGCAAAAGAATTTTGCTGTTTCATTTTCAAGTAATAGACATTCAATACTCACACACATCTGTCAGTTTGTCATACTGCGGTGGCTTGTGTGTTGCTGTGATACTGGAAACTATGCGACTGGTATGTCAAATACCAGCAGGGTCATCCATGGTGGATGAGTTTCAACGTATCTTCCGGGCTAAGAGAGACTAGGAAGAAGGACCTGGCAGTCTACTTCTGAAAAAACTAGCCAGTTAAAACCTTATGAATAGCAGTGGAACATTGTCCGATATAGTGCTGGAAGATGAGGCCCTCAGGTTGGAAGGCACTCAGAATATGACTGGGAAGAGATGCCTTGTCTTATGTTGGGTTCTCTAGAGAAGCAAAATCAGTAAAGCATATAAATATATATACACAGAGTGATTTATATCAAGGAAATGGCTCACACGGTTGTAGAGGCTGGAATGTCCCAAGTCTGTGGGTCAGGCTAGAGGCTTCTCCTGATTCACGTAGCCACAGGGACTGGAGAACCCAAGATTAGCAGGTCAGACAGCAGGGCCCTTGCTCACAGGCTGCAAAGACTGACAAATCCCAGGATCGGCAGGCAAGATGGCAGGTAAGCTGCTAGCTCAAGTCCCAAGAACCAGAGGTCAGACAAACAGGAGCCAGCTGCAGGATTCAGAGCGAGCAAAAGCCCACGAATCTTGCCAGAAAGTTGACCTATACTGGATGCAGGCCACACCCCCAAGGAAAAACTCCCTTTCGATTGATTGGCTATTCACAGTAGATCCCATCACGGAGGTGATCACATTATATCAAATCTCATCATGGAGATGATCACATCATCGTACAACTGCCAAACTATATCGTAACTGCCAAACCACTGCCAAGCTGACACAAAACCTTAATGATCACATGTCTCCTCAAAATAGAGTGGACCTGAATGATGTGGATGGAGCCAAGCTTTCAGGACCTTCATTTGCTGATGTGGCACAATTCAAAATGAGAAGAAACAGCTGCAAACATCCATTAACAACAGAAACATGAAATATATGAAGTATGAATCTAGGAAAATTGGAAGCCATCAAAAATGAAATGGAACACATAAATATCGATATCCTAGGCAGTAGTGAGCTGAAATGGACTGGTATTGGCCATTTTGAATTGGACAACCATATGGTATACTATGCCTGGAATGACAAATTGAAGAGGTATGGTGCAGCATTCATTGTCAAAAAGAACAGTATTCGTCAGAGTTGTATCCTTTCACTATACTTATTCAATCTGTATGCTGAGCAAATAATCAGAGTAGCTGAACTATAAGAAGAATGTGGCATCATGATTGGAGGAAGACTCATTAACAACCTGTGATATGCAGATGACACAACCTTGCTTGCTGAAAGTAAAAAGGGCTTGAAGCACTTATTGATGAAAATCAAAGACAGCAATCCTTGGTATGGATTATACCTTAACACAAAAAAAACAAAAATCTTCAAAACTGGACCAATAAGCAACATCATGACAAATGGAGAAAAGATTGAAGTCATCAAGGATTTCATTTTACTTGGATCCACAATCAACACCCATGGAAGCAGCAGTCAAGAAATCAAACAACACATTGCATTAGGCAAATCTGCTGCTAAAGACCTCTTTAAAGTGTTACAAAGCAAAGATGTCACTTTGAGGGCTAAGGTGCACCTGACCAAAGCCATGGTGTTTTCAATCGCCTTACATACATGCAAAAGCTGGACAATGAATAAAGAAGACCGAGGAGGCAGAGCCAAGAAGGTGGACTAGTCAGACTCGTTAAGCCAATCTGCTGCAACAAAGACCTGAAAAAACAAGTAAGACAGATACAGACATCAATCCTAGAAGCTTGACTCTTAAATAAAGGGATATTAGATTGAAAGTCACTGAGGAGAAGAAGAAACAGAAAATGGGGAAGGGATAGAGATACAGAGTATAGGTTCCTGACCAAATGGTATGACTCTGTGTTTGCCATCTTAGAATATAGTCAACAACCCTGCATGCAGAAAGGTACCTCCATGGAATTCCCAACAGGAGACAGAGGTACAGTGTGGACACACCCAGCACTAAGTAAGAGCACATTTGCTGGCTGCAACTCAAGGAAAAGCCCAGACTCTCTCACCGGTAACTGCAGGAGCACACTCCTATACCCCCCCTGCCACCCCCCCCACCCCCCCCGTTGAACAGTGGCTATAACTATTCCGTCGTGGCAACCTCGAATGCCAGGAACCAGAGTACCAACCCACCCTATTGCCCTCCTCCATCTAGCCCGCTCTGCCCCTGCCTTTATACCCCCTCCTACTTCTCTCCTCTGTCTCACTACCTGTGGCCCTGAGGGGACCCAGCTTGGACCCCAGGCCCTTTCCTGCCAACCCCAGACCACTCTGCCACTGCCTGTGGCCTAAGGGGACCCAGCCTGGATCTCAGACCCCTTCCCACCGGCTCTGGACCTTGTCTGCCACTTGCCATGGCAACCAGGGGACCTGGCCCAGGCCCTAGGCCCCTTCCTGGCAGTTCTGGACCCCTCCTGCTGCCTGCCATGGCAACCAGGGTACCTGGCCTGAGCTCCAGTCCCCTTCCCACCAGCTTCAGACCCCTCCTGCCACCATCTCTAGTCCTGAGGGGACCTGGCCCAGACCCTAGCACCCTTCCTGCCAGCTCCATACCCCTCACCGCAGCAACCACGAGACTTGGCCCAGACCTCAGGCCCCTTCTTGCCAGCTCTGAACTCTTCCTGCTACTTGCCATGGCCCCAAAGGGACCTGGCATGGACCCCATGCCCCTTCTCACCCACTATGGGCCCCTTCCACCACTAGCCACAACCCCAAGGGGACCCAGCCCTGACCTCAGGCCCCTTCTCACAGGCTCCAGACCCCTCCTGCCACCCACTGCAGGCTCAAGGGGACCTGGCCTGGACCGCGGGCCCTTCCCCACCAGCTCGGGATCCCTCTCTGCATACCACAGTGGCCCTGCTTCTGCCCCCAGCCCAGTTCATGCTGCGGACAAACAACTCATCTCCACCCCTTCCCTTCCTGGTGGACCTGCCCTGCTACACCACAGCTGAGCAACCAGCCCTGCACACCAGGACAAGGTGGTGAGAACTACCATGCCCACAGACAAGCGAACAATAAAGCACACCCAGCCCACCTGCCCAGACATAACTAAACAAACAAAATAAAGCATGACAAAACAAAGCTACCTACAATCAATAAAGAAAGAAAACAATACCTGACTGTCTCGGAGACAGCAGACAGTATCAAAACATACTTTAAAAAAAACAACACAGGACAATATTGCTCCAGCAAGCAACCAGAATAAAGCACCAGTTGACCTTACAGCAGAAGAAAAGGCACTGGAACTACCTAACAGGGAATTCAAAAGTCTAGTATTCGGGGCTTTCCAAGGGATTAGGAAAGAGATCAAGGAAAATGCAGACAAAATCAAGGAAAACACAGGCAAAGCAATAGAAGAATTCAGGAAAATAATACAACAACAAAATGTCAAAATAAATAAACAATTAGAAATCACACAAAAAGCAATTAGAAATCACACAAAAAGCAATTAGAAATCACACAAAAAGCAATTAGAAATCCAAAAGATAGATAATAAAATTTCAGAAATGGACAATGCAACGGAAGGTTTTAGGAGCAACTCTGAAACAATGGAAGACAGAATCAGTGAAATTGAAAACAAATCCATGGATGCTACTTTCTCCAAGGAAAAATCAAAGAAAAGAATGAAGAAGAATAAATAAAACCTAAGAACTATGTGAAATACAATCAAGAACAAAAATTTGCATGTAATCGAAGTTCCAGAACAGGGGAAGGAATGGAAAACACAGAGAGGATCATTCAAGATTTGCTGATAGAAAACTTGTGTAATATCATGAAAGATGAAAAGCTGACCATCCAAGAAGCTCAAAAAACCCCACATATGACTGACCCCAAAAGAAAGTCACCAAGACATGTCATAATCACACTTGTCAAAACAAAAAACAAAGACAGAATCCTGAAAGCAACTCAAGAAAAATGAAAAGTCACATACAAAAGGGATGCAATGAGACTAAGCTCACTTACTCAGCAGAAACCATGCAGGCAAGAACACAATGGGAGGATATATATAAAACCTTGAAAGAAAAAAATTGCCAACCAAGAATAATATATCCTGCAAAACCTCTCTCAAATATGATGGTAAAATTAGGACATCTCCAGATAAATAGAAATTTAAGGAATTTGTAAAAACCAAACTAAACTTACAAGAATTATTAAAGGAAGTCCTTTGGTTAGAGAACCAACAACATCAGACAACAACCTGAATCTAGAACACAGGGCAGTATCAGCCAAATACCAACCTAGGTAATGAATTCTCAAGGATAAAACAAATCTAAAAGATTCAAACAGGACACTAGAGACGTCAGTCTGTAATGTCATAACAATGAAAGGGGGAATACATGATACAGATACATAACTTTCAAATGGAGTGGAAGGCGAGGCACTATCAAGTAATAAAAGACTGGTTCAATCTTAGGAAGATAAGGGTAAATTGCAAGGTGACCATGAAGAAAGTTAACAAAGCTACTCATGAAAATAAAGAAGAAAAGCATAAAATCTTGGTAAACACAAAATCTACAGTAATGAAAGAAATGAAAAGAAATTTCACAAACAAAAGGAACTCAGCACAGGAGAGCAAGAGGAACAAAGACAGCATCAGCACCACAAAAAAACAAGCACTACAAAATGACAGCAATAAACTCACACTTATCGATAATCACAGTGAATGTAAGTGACTTAAATGCACTCATAAAGAGATAGAAAGTGACAAAATGGATAAAAAAAAAAAAGGACCCATCAATCTGCTGTCTACAAGAGATACACCTTAGAAACAAAGACATAAATTTATTAAAAATCAATGGATGGAAAAAATATATCAAGCAAACAGCAACCAAAAAAGAGCAAGAGTGGCAATACTAATCTCAGATAAAATATACTTTAAAACAAAATCCACCATTAAAGACAAGGAAGGACATTATATAATGACTAAAGGGGCAATCCACCATGAAGACATAACCATAATAAATATCTATGCACCCAATGCCAGGGCTTAAAAATACAAAAAACAAACGCAAACGGCACTGAAAAGAGAAATTGACAGTTTCACAATAATAGTAGGAGACTTCAACACACCACTGTTGGTAAAGGACAGAACATCTAAAGAGAAACTCAACAAAGATAAAGAAGATCTAATGGCCACAATCAACCAACCTGACATCACAGTCATATGTAGAACACTCCACCCAACACCAGCAAAGTATGTGTTCTTTTCCAATGCACATGAAGTGTTCTCCAGAATAGAGCACACAGAAATGCTCAACAAAATTCAAAACATTTGGATAATAGCATCTTCTCTGTTCACAATGCCGTAAAAGTAGCAATTAATAACAGGAAGAGCAAGGAAGAAAATCAAATACATGGAAACTGAATAAGACCTTCCTTAAAAACAACTGGGTAATAGAAGAAATCAAAGGTGGAATCAAAAAATTTCTAGAATTAAATGAGAATGAAAACACATCATACCAAAACCTATGGGACACAGCTAAGGCAGTGCTCAGAGGTCAATTTATAGCAATAGGTGTACACATCAAAAACAAAGAAAGGGACAAAGTCAAAACATTAAAAAGAGAACGCCAAAAGAAGCCCACAGCCACCAGAAGAAAGGAAATAATAAAGATCAGAGCAGAAATAAATGAAATAGAAAACAGAAAGAATCAACAAAAGCAAAAGTTAGTTCTTTGAAAGGATCAACAAAATCAACAAACCATTGACCAAACTGACAAAAAGAAAAACAGAAGAGGAAGCAAATAACCCAAATAAGAAATGAAACGGGGGACGTTACAACAGACCCAAATGAAATAAAAAGGATCATAACAAAGTACTACGAAAACTCATACTCCAACAAATTTGAAAACCTAGAGGAAATGAACAAATTTCTAGAGACACACTACCTACCTAAACTAACACAAACTGAGGTAGAAAATCTGAACAGACCCATAACAAGAAAAGAAATTGAAAAGGTAATTAAAAAAATCCTCCTTATATGTGTGTGGTTATAACAACAACAAAAAAGTCCTGACCCAGATGGCTTCACTGGAGAATTCTACCAAATATTCAGAGGACAGCTTACACCAGTACTACTCAAACTATTTCAGAACATAGGAAAGGAAGGGACGCTTCCAAATTCATTCTATGAAGCCAGCATAACCCTGATACTAAAACCAGGCAAAGACACCAAAAAAAAGAAAATTACAGACCAATATCTCTCATGAATATAGATGCAAAAATTCTCCAAAAAATTCTAGCCAATAGAATTCAGCACCATATAAAAAAAGTAAATAATACACCGCGACCAAATGGGATTCATACCAGGTATGCAAGGATAGTTCAACATTAGAAAAACAATCAATGTAATCCACCACATAAATAAAATAAAATAATTACATGATCATCTCAATTAATGCAGAAAAGGCCTTCGAAATGTCCAACACCCATTCCTGATAAAAACTCTCAATAAAATACGTATAGAAGGGAAATTTCTCAACATAATTAAAGGCATATATATAAAACCAACAGCCAGCATCATTCTCAATGGAGAGAGGCTGAAAACATTCCTCTTAAGAACAGGAACAAGACAAGGATGCCATTTATCACTAAACCTATTTAACAGTCTGCTGGAAGTCCTAGCTAGAGCAATAAGACAAGAAAAAGAAATAAAGGGCATCCAAATTGATAAAAAAGAAGTAAAACTATCCCTATCTGCAGATGATATGATACTATACACAGAGAACCTAAAGACTCCATGAGAAAACTACTAGAACTAATAGAAAGATTCAGCAGAGTAGCAGGATACAAGGTGAGCACACAAAAATCAGTTGGATTCCTATATACCAATATAGAGAACTATGAAAAGGAAATCAGGAAAGCAATACCATTTATAATACTACCTAAAATGATAAAATACTTAGGAATAAATCTAACCAGGGGCATAAAAGTTCTATACAGAAAAAACTACAAAATACTATTGCAAGAAACCAAAAGAGACATACGTAAATGAAAAACATACCATGCTCATGGATAGGTAAATTCAACATTGTGAAAAATGTCAATTCTACCCAAAGCAATCTACAAATACAATGCAATCCTGATCCAAATACCAACAGCATTCTTTAATGAGATGGAAAAAGTAATCATTAACTTTATATGGAAAGGAAAGAGGCCCGAGATAAGTAAAGCATTATTGAAAAAAAAGAAAAAAGTAGGAAGCCTCGCACTAACTGATCTCAGAACCTACCACACAGCTACGGTAGTCAAAACAGCCTGGTACTGGTACAATGACAGACACACTGACCAATCGAACAGAATCAAGAACCTAGATGTAAATTCATCTACCTACTGCTACCTGATCTTTGACAAAGGCCTGAAGTCCATTAAATGGGGGAAAAATATTTTTAACAAATGCTGCTGGCAAAACTGGATATCCACCTGCAAAAAAATGGAACAGGGCCCATACCTTACACCATACACAAAAACTAATATGAAATGGATCAAAAACCTAAATACAAAACCAAAAACTATAAAGATGATGGAAGAAAAACAGGGTCAACGTTAGGAGTCCTAATATACAGCATAAACAGGATACAAACTATAATTAGTGATGCACAAACATCAGAAGATAAGCTAGATAAACAGGATCTCCTAAAAATTAAACACGCCCATCAAAAGGCTTCCCCAAAAGAGTAAAAAGAGAACCTACAGACTGGGAAAAATTTTGGGCTATGACATACCTAAAAAAAAAAAGGTCTAATCTCTAAAATCTGTAGCAAAATCCAGCAACTCCACAATAAAAAGACAAATAATTAAAAAATGGACAAAGGATATTAACAGGTACTTCACCAAAGAAGACATTCAGGCGGCTAACAGACACGCGAGGAAATGCTTAAGATCACTAACCATTAGAGAAATGAAAATCAAAACTACAATGAGATACCATCTCACCCTGACATTACTGGAACAAATCAAAAAAACAGAAAATAACAAATGTTGGAGAGGGTGCAGGGAGATTGGAACTTTTATGCACTGCTGGTGGGAATGCAAAATGGTACAAGCATTTTGGAGAACAATATGGCGTCTCCTTAAAAAGCTGGAAATAGAAATACCATATGATCCAGCAATTCCACTCCTAGGAATATATCCTAGAGAAATAAGAGCTGTTACAGGAAACAGACATATGCACACCCATGTTTGATGCAGCATTATTCACAACAGCAAAAAGATGGATACAACCTAAGTGCCCATCAACAGATGAATGGATAAACAAACTATGGTACATACACATAATGGAATATTATGCAACGATAAAGAACAACGATGAACCTGCAAAACATCTAACAACACGGGTGAATCTGGAGAGCATTATACTAAGTGAAAAAAGGCAATCACAAAAGGACAAATACTGTACAAGAATGCTATTATAAAAACACATGAAAATGTTTCCACACAAAAGGAAACAATCTTTGATGGTTTCAAGGGAGGGGACGGGTGGAGAAGGAAAAACACTAGCTAATAGTAGATAACTGGTAATTTTGGTAAAGGGTAAGACAGTACACAATACTGGGGGATATCAGCACAACTTGACCAGGGCAAAGTCCGAGGAGCTCCACAGACACATCCAAACACCCTGAGAGACCGAGCTGCTAGGCTACGGGCTGGAGACCATGGTCTTTGGGGGGCATATAGTTCAACTGGCGTAACAATCTATAAAGAAAATGTTCTACATCTGACTGTTTTGAGTAGGAACTGGGGTCTTAAAAGCCTGTGAGCAGCCATCTAAGATGCATCTACTGCTCCCACCCTGGTTGGAGCAAAGGAAAATGAAGAAGACCAAAAATACAATGGAAAGATCAGTCCAAAGGACTAATGGACCACGACTACCACAACCTCCACCAGACGGAGTCTAGAACAACTAGATGGTGCCCAGTTACCACCACCAATTGCTCTGGCAGGGATCACAATAGAGGGTCCTGGACAGAGCAGGAGAAAAATGTTAAACAAATTTCAAATTCACAAAAAACAAACAAACCCAGGCTTGCTAGTCTGACAGAGACTGGAGAAACCCCAAGAGTCTGGCCCCTGGACACCTTTTTAATTCAGTACTGAAGTCACTCCTGAGGTTCACCCTTCACCCAAAGATTAGACAGGTCTATAGCACCAACAATAACACACATGAGGGATGTGCTTCATAGTTCAATCATGTATAAGAGATTAATGGGCACAACAGCCCAAAAGCAAAGACAAGAAGGAAGGAAGAGACAGGAAAACTGGATGAATGGAAACAGGGAACCTGGGGTGGAGAAGGGGAGAGAGTTGACACATCGTGGGGTTGGCAACCAATGTCACAAAACAATTTGTGTATTAACTGTTTAATGAGAAATTAATTTTCTATGTAAACTTTTACATAAATTATATAAAAAAAAAAGAAGACCCAAGAAGAATTGATGTCTTTGAATTATGGTGTTGGACAAGAATGTTGAATTTATCATGGACTGCCAGAAGAGCAAACCAATCTGTCTTGGAAGAAGTACAGCCAGAACGCTCCTTAGAAGCAAGGATGCTAAGACTTTGTCTCACATACTTTGGCCATGTTATCAGGAGGGACCAGTCCCCGGAGAGTGACATCATGCTTAATAAAGTAGAGGGTCGGCGAAAAAGAGGAAGATCCTCAATGAAATGGATCGACACAGTGGCTGCAAGAATGGGCTCAAGCATAACAACACTGTGAGATTATTAGGGACTGGGCAGTGTTTCGGTCTGTTGTGCATGGGTCTCTATGAGTGGAAGCCAACTCGACAGCACCTAACAACAACACACTCAATACAGGCTATTTGAAGCCCTGGTGGTGCAGTGGTTAAGAGCTGAGCTGCTAACCAGAAGGTCAGCAGTTCCTTGGAAAACCTATGGGACAGTTCGACTCTGTCCTATAGGGTCACTATGAGAAGGAATCAACTTGACAGCAACCAGTTTTCTGGTACAGGTTATTTGGAAAGTAGGAAAACATCACCCACAGATACATCATTCAACTATTAGCAGCAAAATGGCTTTTTATGGGACTGATCTCATTGTTCCCTCAGAGTCCGAGAGCAAAGAAGTTAAATAGGATAGAGAAGAGGGATATGGTGGGGGTGCACAAGTTTTTAAAAGAAAACCATCTCACTTTTGCTTTCCCCCAACTTCAAATTTTTCCACAGCAGCTGCTCTGTACAAGCTGTTTCTGAGTTTCAGGCAAGATCCAACCCTAAGGGGTGCCTCTGTTTTGTCCCACATGGAATATCCCTCTGAGTTCTATCAGTTCGCTGCTCAGAAACCTCAGAGATTTGGGAGAGAACACAGTACCTTAAGTACACAGGCACACTGCCCTTGAAGAACCTTATGTGAAAGAGACTAGACAGCCAACACGGCGTCTATGTTTGGTCTGCTTGAGCTTTGTTTGGGTCTGTGCCTGCACCAAGGCTTGCCCTGACCATTCTGCCCTGCCACTGCTGACCTCACCGCACTCTATGATTAGACTCTGGCTCCTGAGCATCTACTCCATGCTGGGCCGTGCTAGGAGAAAAGAACACAGTGACGCCTGAACTTAATCATGTGCTTAGGGACCTTGCAAATTAATTGCAGTCTACCTCACTGCCCCCCCTTTTAAAACAAGATGGGGGGAATGGATGCATGTGTATACTCATACATTCAAGCATGCATGCATGCAATCTAGTCAAATCTCTAAATCACTTCTTTGTGGACTCCACTCAAAACAGGATAATTTTGCTGCCTCATTCTCTGCCGTGATGCTGGAAATACAAGGGGAATAAGATAGGAGCAGAGTTCAAAACAGTTTGAGTTAAAGCACAGGTCCTACTTATATTATTCAGATTTTTCTGGTTCAACTGGAGGCCTATCTAGCTCCTTGGACTGCGCTGTCAGAAAAGGAGAGAGGTGGGAGAAGAGACTATAAAGACAGGTCCAAAGAGAAGTCTTGAATAATACCGGCAAAAATACTTAGTATTTTTGAGTGCTTTCTAATGCTAGGCACTAGGCTAAGCATTTTAAGGCATTATCTCATTTAATCTCCAAGTAACCCTATCAGCTAGGCACTAAAATTAGTCTTATTTTATACATGAGAAAACAATGGCTCAGAGAGGTTAAATAATTTGACCAAGATCACAGCTAAAAAGGTACAGAATGGAGAAACAGAAGGCCCAGTAAGTTGAACTCCAGAATCTACACCTGAACCACTACATTGCCTCTTAGAATCACCCAATGAAACACCCATTTCTCTCTCTCACCTTGCCTGGACCCCCTTAAGGAGGTTGGTTCCTGTTCTGAAGTCTGTTCATATTAGAAGCTAGCTCCCACCTCCTTTCTTAAATCTCTCAATAGCCCAAGAGGCTAATAAAGGGAAAACATTAAATGTCCTCTTGAGGAGGAAAGCCTGATGCTTAACCCCTTGAATATCCTCCAAGGGTACTAGAAAACCAGAAAAAAGAATCTCTGGTATGGGGAGGCTCTAGGCTCTGAATCTCCTTTCAACATAAGTACAGCCCCTCAGAGTCATAGCAGGAAGGCCCCTCAGCTCTGCCCCAAAAGAAAAATAATGGTAAAGGGAGTGGAAGTGGAGGTGGGGGCAGGGCAGCTGCTCTCATAAGAGCCCTTTGTGGTGGCTGCCTCTGAAAGGAGGTTTTGCTAGACAAGGTGGAACTTCTCAAGGTGACAAGCAAATGGTACGGCCTAAGCTGTGACCCCCTGCTCACTCCATAACCACCCCTCCCCTTCGGACAGCCAGAGCCTAAATTGTCCCTGGAGCCCCACCCAGCCCTAGCACAAACCGTGGCTTTCTAGTCTGGAGAGCAACTAATGAGCAGCAAAAGGGGCTCAGGGGACGAAAGTGGTTTCCTGGGGGGGACAAATCCTCCGAGCCCCTGAGAAAGTGCAGTAGCAACCCTCCATCCTTTTCTCGACTCCCACTCCTTCTCTGAGAACAAGCTGCTCCTATCGGCTCTGACTCAGGGAGGGGCTCCTGCCAGTCTCTCGGGGGGACAGGGAGTCTGAATAGTAATTTGGCACCTCTCTCAAACTCAGCCATCTCAACATCCTTTTCCCAAAAGGAAATGAAACAATGTGCTAAAAATTGAAGAGAAAAAAGTATCAGGCTTAGTAACAAAAAGAAAAGGATAGCTCTAAAGCAGGCATTCCGGCCTGGAAAACTTCGGCTCCAAAGCTCTTGATCCCTGCCCTGGGCCACTAGCACCGTGCAGGAGGGCATATTTCATTTTCTTCCTGCTGGAGCAGAGAAGAGAAGGACAGTCAGCTGGGCCTGTGGTGTACAGAGGTGATTTAGAGGACCCGGTAGTATTCTCTGTAGGACCTCCACCACCAAAGGGATTCTCTTTCACTGCAGATTACACGCTTGACAGCTGGGAACACAGCCCACGGCGGCTGGGTTCTCATGGGCTCCTTGCCCCCACCCTGCCTGCTGCCTGCTCCGTGACGGGTGACACAGAGTCCTCTCCACCCTGAGAAATCTCACTGTATAGGTGATACACCTAATCAGGAGTCTCACACACACATACGCACACGCACACACATACACATTCGCAATAAGGACCTTTGTGTTTCTTGACTGAACACAAGCCATAAAGGAAGGATTGATAAATTGGACTACATTAAAATTAGAAACTTCTGTTCATCAAAGACACAATTAAGAGAGCAAAACGCAAGCTATAGAGTGGGAGAAAATATTTGTAATACATTTGACTAAAAAGGATTCATTTCCAGAATATATGAAGACCTGTTAAAAACCAATAATAATAATAAAAAAAAAAGACAAACAACACAACAGAAAATTGGCAAAAGCCTTGGTCACACCCAAATGACCAATAATCACATGAAAATGTACAGAACCTTATTAGTCATTAACTAAAACCAAATCTTTTGCGGTCAAGTCAACTCCTACTCATAGTGACCCCATGCATTACAGAACAGAACCACTCCATAGGGTCTTCTTGGCTGTAATCTCAACGAAAGCAGACTGCCAAGCCTTTCTTCTGCGATACCACTGAGTGGGTTCGAACTGCCAACCTTTAGGTTAGCAGCCAAGCACAAACCCAAAACCATGATCGGATACCACTACATACCCAACATAATGTCTAAAAGGAAAAGGAAGATAATATCAAGGAGGTTGTACAACCAGAACTCCCATTTACTGCTTGTGGGAGTATGAATTGATATAATCCCTTAGGAAAACTGTTTGGGGGTATCTACTAAGTCTAAACATATGCATACCGTGATCATTAAGGCTGTGTGTCCCCTTGGCTGATCCATGATTATCACTGTTTTGGCAGTTATGATGTAGTTTGGCAGTCGTAAAACGACGTAATCGCTTCCATGATGAGATCTGATACAATGCGATCACCTTCGTGATGAGATCTGCTGTGCGCAGCCAATCAGTTGAAAGGGATTTTCCTTGGGAATGTGCCCTGCATCCAATATATGTGAACTTTCCGGCAAAGCTCACTGGTTTTTGCTCTGCTCTGGATTCCTGTATTTGGCTCATCAGCATCTGACTTCCACTTCTCGCAACTTGGACCAGCAGCCTGCTGTCTTACCTGCCGATCTTGGATTCATCATCAGCCTTTGCATCTGTGATCTATCAGCCTGATCCACGGACTTGGGACTTGCCAGCCTCTACAACCACATGAGCCATTTCCTTGAGATAAATCTCTCTCTGTATATACACACACACATATATAGATATATATATACAGAGAGAGAGAGAGAGAGCCTTGGTGGTGCAGTGGTTAAGAGCACGGCTGCTAACCAAAAGGTCAGCAGTTCAAATCCACCAGCCACTCCTTGGAAACCCTGTGGGGGAGTTCTCTGTCCTATAGGGTTGCTATGAATTGGAATTGACTCGACGGCAATAGGTTTTATGTATATATGTATATACATATATACATATATACATATATACATATATACATATATACATATATACATATATACATATATACATATATACATATATACATATATACATATATACATATATACATATATACATATATACATATATACATATATACATATATACATATATACATATATACATATATACATATATACATATATACATATATACATATATACATATATACGCTTCACTGGTTTTGCTTCTCTAGAGAACCCAGCATAAGACGTATACCTATGACCCAGCAATTCTATTTCTATGTATTTATTTATTCCTTGTGTTATATATACACAGATAAACTGTGGTATATATTTACAATGAAATATTACACAACAATGAAAATGAACAAAGTACTGCTACATACAACAACATGGATGAATTTTATAAACATTTTGTTGAGTGAAAGAAGTCAGACACAAAAGAGCATACACCTTATGATTCCATTTACACAAAGTTCAAAATCAGGATAAATTATAGCCTTAAAAGTCAGGACAGTGGTCACCCTTTGGAGGTGGCAGTGACTGGGAAGAAGCAGGAGAGTGCTTCTGGGTACTGGTAATATTCTAGTTCTTGATTGGGGTGCTAGTTACACAGCTATGTTCACTTTGTAATAATTCTTCAAGTTACACACTTATGATTTGTGCACTTTTCTGTATGTATCTTGTACTTTCATAAAAAAAAAAAAAAACACAACTTTTTTTAAAGATATACCACTGTGGAAACAGTTTGTCAGTTCCTCAAAAAGTTAAACGTAGATGTAACATACGGCCCAGCAATCCCACTCCTAGGTATATACCCAACACAACTGAAAACATATGTTCACACAAAAACTTGCATAAGAATGTTCATAGCAACATTATTTATAATAGCCAGAAAGTGGAGACATTTCTTACAAAGCTAAATATAGACTTACCATATGATCTAGCAGTTGTGCTCCTAGGTATTTACCCAAGTAAGTTGAAAATTCATGTCCATACAAAAATCTGTGCATGAATGTTTAGAGCAGCTCTCCTTACAACTGCCAAAAATTGGAAGCAACCAAGATGTCCTTCAATGGGTGAATGGATAAACACACTATGGTACATCCACATAATGGAGTATTATTCAGCCATAAAAAGAAATGAGCTATCAAGTCACAAATAGACATGGAGGAAGCATAAATGCATATTGGTAAGTGAAAGAAGCCTGTCTGAAAAGGCTACACACTGTATGATTCCAACCATATGACATTCTGAAATATCTACATGACTATAGAGATGAGACAGTGAAAAGATGAGTGTTTGCCAGGGATTGGGGAGGAGGAAGGGGAGGGAATGAACAGCTGGAGTACAGGGGATTTTCAGGGCAGTGAAACCATTCTGCATGACACTGTAATGGGGAACACATGACATTATGCATCTGTCAATACCCATAGGCCTGTACAACACAAACAGTGAGCCCTAATGTAATCTATGGACTCTAGTTAATAATAATGTATCAATTAGGGTTATCAGTTTAACAAACATACCTCACCAATATAAGATGTTAATACTAGAAGGCAGGAGGGGACAAGAAAGCTGGTAATAGGGAACCCAAGGTCAGGAAGGAGAAGTGTTGACATGTCATGGGATTGCTAACCAATGTCAGAAAACAGTATGTGTACTAACTGTTTAATGAGAAGCTAGTTTGTTCTGTAAACCTTCATCTAAAGTACAACAAAAATTAAAAAAAAAAATAATAGAAGAAACTATGGATGTGAGAGAGGAACTATTTGGGAACTTTGTACTCTCTGCTCAGTTTTTCTGTAAACCTAAGACTGCTCTAAAAAATAAAGTCTATGAATTTTTTAAAAGTGGAGACAACCCAATGTCCATCAACTGATGAACAGCTAAACAAAATATGGTATACCCATATACTGGAATATTATTTAGCCATAAAAAAGAATTTAAATACTGACATATGCTGCAATCTGGATGAACCTTAAAAAAATTCTGCTAAATGAAAGAAGCCAGACAGAAAAGGCCACATATTACATGACTCCATTTATATGAGATGTCCAGAATAGGCAAATCCATAAAGAAGAAAGTAGACTGGTGCTTGCCAAGGGCTGAAGGAAGGAGGGGATGGGCAGTGACTGCTAGTGGGTCCAAGGTTTCTTTTTGGGGTGACGAAATTTTTCTAAAATTAGATAGCAGTGATGGTTGCATAACCTCCTGAATATACTAAAATAAACACCGCTACATTTTATACTTTAAAATAGTGAATTGTGTGGTATGTGAATTACACCTCAATAAAAAAAAAAAAAAAGATAAAGTCTTTACTCTCCCACCTTCCTCTGCCTAGTCTCTCCACTTTGTTCTCTCTTTCAGGAACAGGCTCACAGCCTCCCCGCAGGCCTAGACAAATTGTAAAGGACTTTAAAACAGTCAGTGGAGCAGAAAGCTACTCAGTAACTGAGTGACTGGAGCTGGCATAGAATGGTGAAACAGCATGGGATTTGAAGTTTTGAAAATAACAAATATTCATTTTATGATTTTAGCCAAGTTAGTTTCTCTGAACCTCAGTTTTCTCTCTATAGAATTGTTAAATAATTCCTATTAATGAGGAATGTTCCAAGGATGGTTAAATGACATAATGCTTGTGACATATTAATTCCATTCCCTTGAGTGCTCCAGGCAATCACAACTACCTGACAACTGGGAAAACTACTTTATTAAGATAAAACTTTATTAAGGATTTGCTCACACTCAAACCCCAGGTCCATTACTTTTTAGCTATGAGCAAATTACTTAATCTTTCCAAGCCTCAGTTTCCTCAACTGTATAATGGGAAGAATAATACTACCTGCATTATAGAGTTATTTGTGAGGATTAAATGAGATAATGCAGTTAAGTGCTCAATACAGTGCCTGGTACATCCAAAAAAAACCAAACCAAACCCAGTGTCGTTGAGTCGAGTCCGACTCATAGCGACCCTATAGGACAGAGTAGAACTGCCCCACAGAGTTTCCAAGGAGCGCCTGGCGGATTCAAACTGCTGACCCTTTGGTTAGCAGCCATAGCAATTAACCACTACGCCACCAGGGTTTCCATCCTTGTACATAGGAAACAATAAACATTAACTGTTTATTATTATTATCGATTAAATCATTAAACAAAATGGTTGAGTATGCCAGGTAGGGTGCTGTGTCCTAAGGATAAGACGGGGTTCACTGCCCTCAAGGAGCTCATAGTCTGGCTGGGGAGTCAGAGACATAAACAAATAATTGTTCCTCATGGCTAGCCACACACTGGGGCCTTTGATTCTCAGTCACATAACACTAGGTCTATGGTATTAGAAAACAAAGCTGGATATGTAAGGAATGGTGCAGGCAGCAGTGAACAGACTAACCATGAATCAACAGTAGACCCTTCTTTTTCTATAAATAGCCTACAAGAATCTAGATAAATAGGTATGCAGACTTTCTCCTCAGCATTACTGACTGGCCAGGGACTTAAGGTCACCTCCTATATATCCACCTCCCCCTACTCTTCAAGTGGCTGGTTCCTTCTTATCTTTCAGGTCTCAGTTTGAATATCTTTTCTTCTGGCCCCCTGACCATGTGATCTAAAGTATTTACTCCCACAGCTTTCTAATCTTTTTCCTTGAAACAATTATAATAATTCTCAATGACTTATTTGTTTACTCATTTCCTATCAACCCACAAAGCTATAAGCCCCTAGAGTTTAGTTGCCTTCGAGTTGGCCGAAACTGATGGCAACCCTATTTACTACAGGAGGAAGCAGTGCCTGGTCCTGCGCCATCTTCGTGACAGTTGGTATATTTGAGTTTGTTGTTAACAGCTATCGTATCAATCCGGGCTTCCAACCAGTTCTGGTTTGAACCCCTGCGAGAATTTGCATTTCCACCCCAGATATACTGGATTAGAATCCACATTTTAACAAGATCCCCAGGTGGCTCTTATGTATAATAAATTTTGAGAACGACTGCTCTAATAATGGTTTTCAGAATTGGTCCCTAACCAGCAGCATTGCCTGGGGAGTTGTTAGAAGTTCAAATTTTCAGCAGGGGTTCAAACTGGATCAAACTGGTTTGAAGCCCTGCTGTCAACCCATCTCACTGAGAGTTCCCCTCATTTCCTAGAGGTCAGGGATCATTAATTCAGCAAATATTTATCCAGTGTCTACTTTGTGGAGTATGTGCTGGAAATTCAGTTTGGGGCATATACAGGCATGGTCACTGCTCTCTTATAGTCTAAACTTGCTGTGAAGCTCTGGGATGGAAGTTTATTCCAATCCTGGCTCTGGACCCTCCTCTGACTGCCCCCTCAGGTATGAGCCTTTGGTTGCCAGTCTCTCACTAAGCCCAGAAAGCAGGAAGCTGGAACTCCGGGGACTTAGTCCTTACTTCTGCAGTCCCAGATTCCTCTTCTCACAGCCCAGCTGAGTTTATGCTAGCACAAAACAGCATAACTTAAAGCCATTTCTGCAAGCTCTTTCCTTCATAAAGGTAGTCATATCAGCATTCTAATGGCAAGAATGGTGGGTGTAGGGCAAGGGATGTACTGGTGGGGCAGGGGAGGAGGCAAGACTCTCCTTAAGTCCCACAGAGAAGGAATAACTGAACCTGGAAGTGTTACGCTCTCAGCACCTTTCAAATTCAATGCTCGGAGATTCTCAGATGGATGCTTCCCATAGTTTGAGCTTCTCTACCATTGAGCTTGACTTCATTCCAAATGCTGCTTCCTGCTAAAGCTAGCCTGAGATCTAGGGATGCTGGATTAGACTGTCGTAAATATATTCTCCGCAAACTTTCCAAGCTAGGCCAAGGAACACTGTTTTCCACACTAGGAGATAATAGAAGAAATTCAAATGATTATTTAGAAAAGCTGCTTCAAATTCTTTATGAACAAGAGTGTGAGTGGGTATGTGATATATATATCCAAAACCCAGTGCCGTTGAGTTGATTCCGACTCATAGCGACCCTATAGGACAGAGTAGAACCGCCCCATAGAGTTTCCAAGGAGTGCCTGGCGGATTCAAACTACCGACCCTTTGGTTCGCAGCCGTAGCACTTAACCACTAGGTCACCAGGGTTTCCGATATATATATATATATATATATATATATATATATATATATATATATATATATATATATATACACACACACACACACATACATAAATGAATAAATCCTCCCTAATGGCGGGAGATAATGTCCTAAGAGCAGAATTAGAGACAAAATCTCAAGCCACACAAACAAATATGAATATTCATGCAAGAATCATTTACTTGGCACCTTCTCTGAACCAGTCATTCTAGGTACAAAGAAATAAATGCATAGTTAGGGGTTCAGCAAAATATGTTCCATTCTATGATACAGGTCTATGCACTGTCTGCTTTGAGAGAACAACAGAAAGCAAGCAGGATTTTCATCCTTGTCAAGGATTTTACCTCCCCCCAAACCCCTGCTCTTATTTTGCACTAGAGATAAACAGAAGCAATGCCATGGGGTGAACCTGGGGATTGGGGCTAGGGTAAAGGTATGTCCATGAAATCATAACGGCATAGTGAGTTGAAAATAGGAGGCAAATTCACAGAGCTTTAACACCCCTCTGACTTAGGAACCAGCCCACTAACAAACAGCCCCGGTCCAAAGCACTGCAGCACAGGATCTATCAGAGTTAATGGTCCAACTATAGGAAAGCGGGCAAGGAGAAACTGCATCATGTGGGGAATGCTGCTTTACTGCTAAATCTGTGTGAGGTTATCCCAGAATCTGAAATCCTCTGGAAATATCTACAAACTCCTAACTCCAGCCACAGATTAGACGAATGCATGTCCACAGCACTAATCTCCCTTGCCCCTCTTTGAACACCTCGCATCATGTTGTTCTGTTCCTAGTATAAGGAGTTTTTTAGACAATAAAAACTAGACAAATACACTGAGCCCATTCATGCAGTTCAACATGGAACAATTTATAATCTGGAGAAAATGAGTATGTAAGAGTAGCAGCTATGTCAGTATCCAGTGGGCCAGGGGGATAGGGATATATATTTTTCATTTAACATCAAAACTTTACTATCACTCTGACCACTAACTGTGTTTCTTACCATACTAACATCATGCTACTTAGTACCAACAGTAGGGCTTGTTCTGGGTTCATATTGATCTCTATATGCTCCCTTACCTGGTTCCTTTGATGACCAATAGCACATACTTTCTAGATGGGTGGTACAATATGACAATGGAAGGAAATTGTTCTCTGTATCAAATGTATGTATATGTCATGGATTGAACTGTGTCCCCCCAAAATATGTGTCAAATTGATTAGGCCATGATTCCCAGTATTGTGTGGTCGTCCTCTATTTTGTAATTGCAATTTTATGTTAAAGAGGATTAGGGCGGGATTGTAACACTCTCACTAACGTCACATCCCTGATCCGATGTACAGGGAGTTTCCCTGGAGTGCGGCCTGCACCACCTTATATCTTACAAGTGATAAAAGGAAAGGCAAGCAAGCAGAGAGGGAGGACCTTATACCACCAAGAAAGAAGCACTGGGAGCAGAGCATGTCTTTGGACCTGGAGATCCTGTGAGGAGAAGCTCCTAGTCCAGGGAAAGGTTGACGAGAAGGGCCTTCTTCCAGAGCCGACAGAGAAGAAAAGCCTTCTCCTGGAGCTGACACCCTGAATTTGGACTTTTAGCCTACTGGACCATGAAAAAATAAATTTCTCTTTGTTAAAGCCATCCACTTGTGGTATTTCTGTTACAGAAGCACTAGATGACTAAGATAGTATATGTATATGTGTGTGTATATATGTACGCATGTATATATATATATATACATGGAGCCCCAGCGGCACAGCGGTTAAGCATTTGGCTGCTAACCAAAAGGTTGGCTGTTTGAATCCACCAGCTGCTCCTTGGAAACCCTATGGGGCAGTTCTACTCTGTCCTATAGGGTTGCTATGAGTCGAAATCGACTTGACGGCAACGGGTTTACATATGTATGTGTATCAAACATATGTATATATACACTCCCTTCTTTTGGAAGTATATCATATCCACCCATAGCCCCCCTTGAAAGGGCATGACTATGGGGTCAAATCTGTGCTATGTGACTCTGATCCCCTGGCCCCAGCTAATTAGATCAAGGGTGGACACCTGACCCAAGAGAACCTGATCAATCCCTAGGCCAATCAGTTGTTCTCCATCAAGTATGTGACCCAAAAACCATAGAACATGGATTTTTAGCTTTTCGCGTGTGTATGTGCCACGGACACTTCTGGTAATCTGGTGAGGTCTTTTTAAATACAAAAAATAAAATACACAGGATTATAAAAATAAAATACATAGGATTAATCAGTTGAAATGCTATTATCCATGTATTAAAAAATAAATTTGTGCTGTAATAACATATGTGCTTCTTTATTAAAACATTAAATTACAAGATCTAGCAGTTGGTCTAATAACTATCATAATTTCAAAAAGAAGTAATAATAAACAATATTTCAAGATATCTGCAACAACTATAAAAGACGAAACTATCTGTGATTTCTACTGATGTCAAAGTTACCAGCTGCCATCAAGTTGACTCCAACTCACGGCAACCCCATGCGTGTCAGAGTAGAGCTGTGTTCCATGGAGTTTTTTTTTTTTTAATTAGCATGTTAATAATTATGTATCATAGAGCCCTAGAAATTCTTAAACTGCTATTAAGAACTCTACCCACAGACATGCTGGCCTGACAGGGACTGGAGAAGCCCTGAGTATGGACCCGACACCCTTTCTGCTCAGTAATGAAGTCACTCCTGAGGTTCACCTTTCAGCCAAAGATTGGACAGGCTCATAAAACAAAACAAGACTCCAGGGGCTCCCCAGCCCAGGGGCAAGGGCTAGAAGGCAGGAGGGGACAGGAAAGCTGGTAATAGGGAACCCAAGGTTGAGAAGGGAGAGTCTTGACATGTCATGGGGTTGTGAACCAATGTCATAAAACAATATGTGTACTAACTGTTTAATGAGAAATTAGTTTGTTCTGTAAACCTTCATCTAAAGTACGATAAAAAAAAATCAAACTCTATGTAGTTTTGAATTATTTTAGAGTCTAAGAAATCATCATAGATTTACACAAGGATTTGCCTTAACCCCTAAGTTTTTCAACTGAAATAAGGCTGTTTATACTATTCTTATTTCTCTTTTTATCATGGCTGTTGGAAAGTACTATTTTATTTATGTTTTCAGCTTCTTTAAAGATTATTTCAATTCTTACTTTTCATTTTTACTAGTTAAATTTATCTTAACCCTTAAATTTAATGTTCAATGACCACCTTGCACATAATAGGCACTCAAAAAAATATGTTCAGTGAATCAAGGGTATCTTTTTAAAAATTTCCTTCCTTAATTCATTCCTGTCACCTAAAATGTATTTCTCTCTTTTTTTTAGAATTGTGATTTAGGTGAAAGTTTACAACTGAAGTTAATTTCTCATACAAAAATTTATACACATATTGTTTTCTGACATTAGCTGTAATCCCCACAATGTGACAGCACACTCCCCCTTTCCACCCCAGGTTCCCTGTGTCCATTCAACCAGTTTTTGTCCCTTCCTGCCTTCTCATCCTGCCTCCAGACAGAAGCTGGCCCTTGGTCTCCTGTACCTGATTGAGCTAAGAAGCACACTCCTTACATGCACTATTTTTGTTTTATAGTCCTGTCTAATCTTTGTCTGGAAAGGGGGCTTCAGGGATAGTTTTAGTTCTGGGTTAACAGAGCGTCCGGAGGTCATAGTTTCAGGAGTTCTTCCAGTCTTTGTCAGACCATTAAGTCTGGTCTTTTTACATGAATCTCAGTACTGCTCCACACTTTTTTTCTGCTCCATCAGGGACTCTCTGTTGTGTTCCCTGTCAGGGTGGTCATTGGTGGTAGACAGGCACCATCCAGTTCTTTTGGTCTGAGGCTGGTGGAGTCTCTGGTTTATGTGGTCACTTAGTCTCTTGGGCTAATATTTTCCTTGTGTCTTTGGTTTTCTTCATTCTCCTTTGCTCCAAGTGGGACGGGATCAATTGGTGCACATTAGATGGCCACTCACAAGCTTTTGAGACCCCACACGCCACTCACCAAAGTGGGATGCAGAACATTTTCTTAATAAACTTTGTCAGGCCAATTGACCTAGATGTCCCCTGAAGCTATGGTCACCAGGCCCCAGCCCCAGCTACTCTGTCCCTCAAAATGTTTGGATGTGTCCAGGAAACTTCTTAGCTTTTACTTTGGTCCAGTTGTGCTGACTTCCCCTGTATTGTGTATTGTCCTTCTCTTCACCAAAGTTGATCCTTGTCTACTATCTAGAGACTTCCCCTCTCCCTCCCTACCCTCATAACCACCAAAGCATGCTTTTTACTATGTCCACAGAGTTTTCAATGGCTGATTTTTTTGGAAGTAGATCACCAGGTCTTTCTTCTGAGATGCCTTTGGTGAACTTGAACCTCTAACTTTTGGTTAGTAGTCAAGCATGTTAATCTTTGCACCAGCCAGGGACTCCCTTTTTAATCCCATTAAGGACAAACAGGAAACAAGAAGTGAGGGGGCAAGGGACTGAATCTCACTGTTAATTAAATGTTTAAAAATTCAGGGTACATGCTGTTCATTTTATTATCCTTTATGCCTTGTGTCTTAGTTATCTAGTGCTGCTGTAACAGAAATATCAAAAGTGGATGGTTTTAACAAGCAGAGATCTATTTTTTCATTGTTTAAGAGGCTAGAAGTCCGAATTTCAGAGTGCCGACTTGGGTAGACTTTCTCTCTGTGTCTGCTCTGGAGGAAGGTCCTTGTCTCTCCAGCTTCTGCTTCCTGGTTTCTTGGAGATCTCCATGTGTTTTGGCATTAATATTCCCCCATCTCTGTTCTGCTTGCTTGTTTAATCTCTTTTATAACTCAAAAAAGACTGACTCAAGATATGCCCTACACTAATCCTGGCTTATTAACATAACAGAGACAAACAATTCCCAAATGGGATTATAGCCACGGGCATAAAAGTTAGGATGTAGAACATATATTTTGGGGGGGGAAATTCAATGAATAACACCCTGGAAACAGAAGCACATTTCTTTTCTTCTTCCTTTTTACTCCCTAGTCCTGCACCCTTGGTTTAGCATTCTTGCTCTTGGGAGATGCAGTTGGTTGTACATGGGATTTGGAGGAGTTTGCAAAGAGGCTTGACTAAGGGCATGACAGAAAAGTTGCTTTGGGCAGGCCAGAAGTGGATGGTGACTCTTCCTCCACTGGCCATGTTCCCCTTCAGAGCAGAGACATGACGCCTGGCTAGTTGGCAATGGGGGCAGGGCAGTAATGGAACAGCCAAGAGAGGAGAGTCTACTACTGCGGAGAACCACAGAACCCCTAAAGGGGAACGGAGGGCCAACTGAGAGAGGTGAGGCAGAGCCTACCAGAGGTGGTGGGCAAAGGTGTGGTGAAGCCCTAAGCGTGGGGAAAGCCATTTCCTCCTGAACAGGAATGCAGGTCCCAGGTAGGCACTGATTATGAGAGGGTTAGCAAACCTCAGCCAGCTCCCGGAGCTCCAGCTTCCTCTGTCTTTAAGACAGGGTCCAGGCACTGGGTCACGGCATGTGTTGGGCATAGCCTGTGCTGGACACACATCATCCTGTGCACCCTCATTTAACAATTGTCCTTGTTTATGTAGTCACATGCCAGGGAATAGTGAGGCCAGGATTGGAGGAACCAAGACTGCCTGTAGCGAAATCTGAGCTCTTTCTCTCAGGGTGCTAATAATTTCATCAATAGGTTAGAGCCCTAATAAGTAGCTGATCAACAAATCTTAAGCACGAGGGACCCCTAGAGAGAGTCTTGGCGGGTCAATGAGCCGCTGGTCTTACCTGCTGGTCAGCGGCCATGGCTTGAATCCCTTACTGTGTCCCTGAGTAAGAAAGAGGCATTCTGTGGGTCAGCCATCCCTTCTCCCTCCCCCAATGTTGGGGGCTGGGAGTTGTCTGTAGGGCATGTTGACTTTCTGATAAAGGTCCCCATATATGCATCTGTATATTTCTGCACCTGAGCTGACCCTGAAGAGTGAGTAGGTATGTGTCAGCTTCCTGAGGACAGGTGAGGGACCCACTACCCAGGACATGGAGGGCAAGGAAGGAGGCGTTGGGACTGGAGAATGCTGTCCGCTACCTTCCTGCCTCTCTGCTGAAAAGAAGCTGCTCCATTCCAAATGCAACTCCTGACAATTTGACAGGCTTTGACCACTGGTCATAGAGAAATATGTAGTTGCCATGAGTTACAGTCAACTCAGTGGCAACTAGTTTGGATTTTTTTAGCACTCAGAGCATTTTTACTTTTATGTACTTGCCTAGCACTTTAAAGTTATTTTGGTATAAAACTAATAATAATGGCTAATGTTTCTTGAGCATTTGCCTTGTGCCAGGCACTGCAGTAAGCATGTTACATGAATAACCTCATCTAAACTTCACCAAAACTGTATGAGACGGGTGTTACTACGATCCCACTAGACATATAAGGAAACTGGGTCCCAGAGAGGATTGGCCATTACACAGTGAGTAGCCTCCAGAGTCTGTACTCATAATCATGATCACTTGGCAAGTCTCTCTTCATTCCAGGACATCTTTCTGCTCCTCTCAGGGCGTGGCCTAGCCTGCTGGTCTCTGCTATCTAGTTAATTTTCTGAGTCTCATTGTCACCCAAACTCTTCTGTTCAGAAGATCCAACGCTTCCCACCTCCTACAGAAGTTTAAACTCCTTTGTTTGACATTCTTGGTCTTCAATGATCTAGATACAATTGACCTTCAGCTCTTAGCACTCATTGTTATTCCTCAAACTACACATGTGAATTAGCAGCTGAACCATCCTTGTTTGTTCTTAGGCTGGGTTCTCCAGAAAAGCAAAACCAATGAAGCATGAGAGAGAGAGACAGATTTATCTTAAGGAAATGGCGCAGAGTTGTAGAGGCTGGCAAGCCTGTTAAGTCCCAAGTCTGTGGGTCAGGAGTCAGGCTGGAGGCTTTTCCTGACTCACATAGCTGCAGGGGCTGATGAACCCAAGATCAGCAGGTAATACTGCAGGCTGCTGGCTCACAGGACAGCAGCCTGTAGACTGGCAAGCAATATGGCAGTCCCCTGGCTCAAGTCTCAAGAACTGCTGGTCAGATGATGATGAGTCAGATTCAGGATCCAGAGCAAGCAAAAGCCAGCAAGCTTTGCCAGAAAGTTCATACACATTTAATGTAGCCCACACTCCCAAGGAAACTCCCTTTCAACTGACTGGCTACTCATAGCAGATCTCATCACGGAGGTGATAAATTATATCAGATTTCATCATGGAGGTGATTACATCATTACATAACTGCCAAACTACATCACAGCTGCCAAACCACTGAGAATCATGGCTCAGTCAAGATGACATACAACCTTAACTATCACACCTTGTATAAAGAATCCCTGGGTAGTGCAAATGTTAAGTGCTCAACCACTAGCCAAAAGGTTGGTGACTCAAAGCCACCCAGAGGCACCTCAGAAGACAAGCTTGGTGATCTGCCTCTGAAAGGTCACAGCCTCGAAAATCCCATGGAGCAGTTCTACTCTGTACCCATGAGTTGGAATCAATTCGATGGCAACTAACAACAATATACCTTATATATATCACATATATTCTTTTATATGTATTAAATATTTCATAGAAACGCTGATGGCATAGTGTTTGAGAGCTACGGCTGCCAATCAAAAGGTCAGCAATTCGAATCTATCAGGTGCTCCTTAGAAACCTTATGGGGCAGTTCTACTCTGTCCTGTAGAGTTGCTATGAGTCGAAATCGACTCAATGGCATGGGTTAGGGGTAAATATTTCATAGTAAAAATACTTTTAAAACACACAGTGAAAATCAAATCAAATCACACATCCAAGTGAAAATTAGTTAACATAACGTGAGCAGTGACTACTAAAGTCCAAGCATGCAAAGTCTGTTGGAAATACACTCCCCAGATTTGGACTACTTGTACTAAACAACTTGACCCCAAGTTTAAAGACAGGCAAAAACTGTGAGGAGAATGTGGTACTAGAGAAAAAAACAAATTCTAGATAAGAAGTCACTTTCCAGAAAATGAAGAAGACTGGCAGGCTGCAGAATTCGGAAGTTAGAGGGCTAGAAAGCCAATTCCTAGGCCTGCGTTATCTGCCACCAGTTAACTCAAAATATTCATTCTTAACAGGGTACCTGCCTAGCCTATGGCTAGGGTAGCGATGGAGGGATCTAGAATCTAACCTAAGAATGTTCAATGATGACCCTAAAATCCAGTGCCTGGGGAAAACTGAGCAGGTCTAACTAGACATTAAAGAGAGCTCAAAAAAGGAGTACAGAGGTTAAAAAAAAAAAAGTAGAGGTAAAAGATACACTTCAAGTCAGATATATATCTCAGCTCAGAACAGAAGTATGGTGACAGTATGGTGGAGTTGTTAGGGGTTATGGGAGAAGGAGGCTGGAGAAAGAGAAAAGTGTGAATCTGCAGAGGAGTCAGGACAGGCCTGATTAGGAGGAAATTTTCCTAAATGGATGTGATCAAGCTTGAGGCTAAGAGCTGCTTCTTGAGTCTCTCAGCCAGGATTTCTATATCCTTCTTCCTCTCTCCTGGCTACAGTCCAGGTACTCCAGAACACCCAGATCACTTCTGGATACAGTACATCTCAAAATCTTTTGGATCCAGGGTTCAGTGAGAAGGAGAGAATTCCCTGGTTACTTAATTAGAGTTTACCAACTGATACACTCCACTTCCTTGCAGGAAGCCATAATCTTGTGGGTTTAAGATTCCCTGAGTTTGCTAACCCCCTATCCTCAGCCTCACTTAGGAGGCGAGAGCAGGCAGCCCTGACACCAGACTGACCCTAGGCAACAGAACAGCTACTTCAGGGTTCATCTCCAGGTGAGGGGATGAAGGAAGAACCAAATCTAGGCTCTGGTTACAGGACATCTTGAACACCTGCTGATAATAAAACATCATCTGTCAAGGCCTTGGCCCTCCAACCCACCAAAACAGAGGAAAAGGGTGGAAGAGTAATTTTATTCCCTGTGATTCCCACCCTAGGGAACAACAACCCCCACACAATCCCATCCCACCCCAAAGGCTACTAGCCAGAGTAGAAGGGCACCTACAGAAAGAGCTAAAGAAAAGACTGACCTAGAAATGTGAAAAACTCTATCTGACCCTTCCTAGAAAAGGAAGGAGGGGAATGGATATGGTAGAAAGGCAAAAGAAACATCTGGCCGAATCAGCTTCCCTCCTTTCCCACTCCCATTAAGTCTAACTACTGAGGTGGCTTTTGTAAGATATGTGGAAGAATAAAGCAGGAAACGGAATGGAAATAAAAGCCTACCATGAGAAAAGAGGGCAATACAGTATATAGAGCTCTACCCCAAGAGGCCAGATCCCTATAACTTGAGTGGTATATCTTTCACTGAGAGATGATCACTTATTTGCTGACTGGTGGTCCTGACTGTTAAAAGATCTCACCACCAGTTCTTAGCATGTATTTCTGGATGATTCAGTACAAAACTCTACACTTAATGGTCACTTAATAAGTGCCCCCTCCTCATCTCGGTACACATACAATTTAAGCCTGAGTTCACTGAAACTCTTATCTTACAATATCTTGTGTCCCAGCCTGATCTGGTTTAAGAAGACCCTTACCACAAGAACAACAGCCAACAGCCAATAGGGATAGCATCATCTATAGCACGGATTAAGTATCTCAATCAACTTCTTAACTGCCTGAGATCTAGTTCAGAGAGGAGGGGTATATGCACTATTATAAACGCAATTAGAGAGGTATAATCACCAGAAAAATCTAGACTCTCAATTCGATTCCATCAGTCATCAGGAAAATGCGAATCAAAACCAAAATAAGGTATCACTTCACACTCACTAGGATGGCTATTATCAGAAAAATGGAAACTAACCAGTGTCGGCAAGGATGTAGAAAAATTGGAACCCTCATCCACTGCTGGTGGGAATGTAAAATGGTGCAACAGCCGTGGAAACCAGTTTGGTGGTTCTTCAAAAAGTTAAACATAAAATTACCATGCGACTCAGCAATTTCATTCCTAGATATTTTTCCAAAAGACTTGAAAGCAGGGACTCAAACAGATACTTGCACACAATGTTCACTGCAGCGTTATTCACAGTGGCAAAAAGGAGTAAACAGTCCAAGTGTCTATCAACAGAATATTTGACAAACAAAACATGGTATATACATACAATGGAATATATCCTCAGCCATAAAGAAAAATGAAGTTCTAATACATACTACAACATGGAAGAACCTTGAAAACAGTGCTGAGTGAAATAAATCAGACACAAAAGGCCAAATATTGTCTGATTCCACTTATATGAAATACCTACAATAGGCAAATGCATAAAGACAAAAGTTTATCAGTGGTTACCAGGGGCTAGGGTAGGAAGGAGGGGGTAGTTATTGCTTAAGGGATATTGAGTTTCCATTTAGGGTGATTAAAAAAAAACTTTTAGAAATGGATAATGGTAGTGGATGTACAACATAGTGAATATAATTAATGTCATTAATTATATACTTAAAAATGATAAATGTTTTGTCTTATATATATGTGTGCATATATATATATATATATATATATATATATGGAGCCCTGGTGGCTTAGTGGTTAAGAGCTCAACTGTTAACCAAAAGGCTGGCAGTTTGAATCCACCAGCCACTCCTTGGAAACCCTAGGGAGCAGTTCTACTCTGTCCTATAGGGTCACTATGAGTCAGAATATTCTCAACAGCAACAGATTTTCTATATGTTTGTGTGTGTGTATCCATATATATATATATATATATATATATATATGTATTCCCACATGTCTACCAGTCTGTCATACTGTAGTGGCTTGCATGTTGCTGTGATGCTGGAAGCTATGCCACCCGTATTTCAAATACTAGCAGGGTCACACATGGTGGACAGGTTTCAGCTGAGCTTCCAGACTAAGACACACTAGGAAGAAGGATCTGGCAGTCTACTTCTGAAAAAATTAGCCAATGAATAGCTGCAGAACATTGCCTGATATAGTGCTGGAAGATGAGCCCCTCAGGTTGGAAACATGCACTCAAAATACGACTGGGAAAGAGCTGCCTCCTCGAAGTAGAGTCAACCTTAATGACACGGATGGTGTAAAGCTTTTGGGATCTTCATTTACTGATGTGGCATGATTCAAAATGAGAAGAAACAGCTGCAAACATCCATTAATAATAAGAACGTGAAATGTATGAAGTATGAATCAAAGAAAATTGGGAGTTGTCAAAAATGAAATGAAACACAAAAACATCAATATCCTAGGCATTTATGAGCTGAAATGGACTGGTATTAGCCACTTTGAATTTGACAGTCATATGGTATACTATGCCAAGAATGACAAATTGAAGAGGAACGGTGTTACAGTCATTGTCAAAAAGAATATTTCAAGATCTACCCTGAAGTACAACACTATCAGTAACAGGATAACATCCACAGGGTTACAAGGAAGACCAGTTAATAAGACTGTTATTCAAATTTATACACCAACCACTGATGTCAAAGATGAGCAAACTGAGGATTTTTATCAAATTCTGCAGTCTGAAATTGATCAGACATGCAATCAAGATGCACTGATAATTACTGGTGACTGGAATGCACAAGTTGGAAACAAAGAAGCATTGGTAGTTGGAAAATACAGCCTTAGTGAAAGAAATGACACCAGAGATCACATGATAGAATTTTGCAAGACCAATGACTTCTTCATTGCACATACCATTTTTTCACCAACGTATACGGTGACTATACACATGGACCTTGCCAGATGTAATACGCAGGAATCATATTGGCTAGATCTGCGGAAAGAGACAATGGAAAAGCTTAATGTCATCAGTCAGAACAAGGCCAGGGGACGACTACAGAACAGACCATCAACTGCTCATACCCAAGTTCAAGCTGAAGGTGAAGAAAATTAGAACAAGTCCATGAGAGTCAGAGTATGACCTTGAGTATATTACACCTGAAATAAGAGACTATCTCAAGAATGGACTTGACTCATTAAACACTAATGATCAAAGACCAGAGAAGTTGTGGAATGACATCAAGGACATAATACATGAAGAAAGCAAGAGGTCATTAGAAAGAAAGAAAAGACCAAAATGGATGTCAGAAGAGACTCTGAAACTTGCTCTTGAACCTAGAGGAACTAAAGCAAAAGGAAGAAATGATAAAGTAAAAGAGCTTAACAGAAGATTGCAAAGGGCAGCTCCGGAAACAAAATAAAGTATTAAAATGAAATATGCAAAGACCTGGAGTTAGAAAACCAAAAGGGAAGAACACACTTGGCATTTCTCAAGCTGAAAGAACTGAAGAAAATATTCAACCCTTGAGTTGCAATACTGAAGGATTCTACGGAGAAAATATTAAACGACCCAGGAAGCATCAAAAGAAGATAGAAGATCAGCCTGAAACTGGAAAAACTAGACTGGCTACCACCGATCACTGCCCTGACAGGGAACACAACAGAGAATCCCTGATGGATCAGGAGAACAGCGAGATGCAGATCTCACATTCTTGTAAAAAGACCAGGCTTAATGGTTTGACTGAGACTAGAGGGACCCTAGAAGTCATGGTCCCTGGACCCTTTGTTAGCCCAAGATTGGAACCATTCCCGAAGCCAAATCTCCAGACAAGGGGCTGAACTGGACTATAAGACAGATAACAATACTGGAGAGGAGTGAGCTTCTTGGCTCAAGCAGACACATGAGACTATTGGGCAACTCCTGTCTGGAAGCAGGATGAGAAGGAGGAGGGGGACAGGAGCTGGTTGAACGGACATGGGGAATACAGGGTGGTGAGGGGGAGGAATGTGCTGTCTCACTGGGAGGAGAGCAGCTAGGAGTACATAGCAAGGTGTGTATAACCTTTTGTATGAGAGACTGACTTGATTTGTAAACTTTCACTTAAAGCACATTAAATAATTAATTAAAAAAAAAGAAGATGGAAGGAATACACAGAGCCACTGTACCAAATAGAATTGGTCAATGTTCAACCATTTCAGAAGGTAGCATATGGTCAAGAACTGAGGGTGCTGAAGGAAGGAGTTCAAGCTGCACTGAAGGCACTAACGACAAACAAGGCTCCAGGAATTGACTGAAGACCAACTGAGATGTTTCAATAAACACATGCAGCACTGGAAGCGCTCACTCATCTATGCCAAGAAATTTAGAAGACAGCTACTTGGCCAACCAACTGGAAGAGATCCACATTTGTGCCCATTCCAAGGAAAGGTGATCCAGCAGGATGCGGAAATTATCAAACAATATCATTGATATCACATGCAAGTAAAATTTTGCTAAAGGTCAGTCAAAAGCAGCTGCAGCAGTACATCGACAAGGAACTGCTAGAAATTCAAGCCAGATTCAGAAGAGGACATGGAACAAGGGATATCATTGCTGATGTCAGATGGATCTTGTCTGAAAACAGAAAATATTAGAAAGATGTTTACCTGTGTTTTATTGACTATGCTAAGGCATTCAACTGTGTGGATCATAACAAATTATTGATAACATTATGAGAATGAGAATTCTAGAACACTTAACTGTGCTCATGAGGAACCTGTACATAGACCAAGAGGCAGTTGTTTGAACAAAACAAGGGGATACTTCATGGTATCAGGAAAGGTGTGCATACAGGTTGTATCCTTTCACCATATTTCTCAATCTGTGCACTGAACAAATAACCTGAGAAGTTGGACTATGTAAAGAAGAACGTGGCATCAGAATTGGTAGAAGACACTTAACAATCTTCAATATGCAGATGACAGAATCTTGCTTGCTGAAAGTGAAGTGGACTTGAAGCACGTATTGAAGATGAATAAGAAGACCACAGCCTTCAGCAGGGATTATACTTTAACATAAAGAAAACAAAAATTGTCACAACTGAACCAATAAGCAACGTCGTGATAAACGAAGAAAATATCGAAGTGATCAAGGATTCCATTTTACTTGGGTCCGCAATTAATGCCCATGGAAGCAGCAGTCAAGAAATCAAATGATGCATTGCACTGGGCAAATCGAGGAGTTACATCCTGAAAGAGAAATAGAACGCAGATTCCCAGAGGGAATGAGAACCCCACCAAGCCAGAGAGGTTAAGGAAATGAACCTCGAGTAGTGAGCCCAGGAAACTGAACCAATCAAGCTAAGAAATGACAACTCTATTTGGATAAGGAATTCATGCTGAGTAATAATACCCATGGTAGCAGCAGTCAAGAAATCAAACAGCATATTGCATTGGGCAAATGTGCTGCAAAAGATCTCTTTAAAGTGTTAAAAAGCAAAGATGTCACTTTAAGGACTAAGGTGCTCCTGACCTAAGCCATGGTATTTTCAATTGCCTAATATGCATGCAAAAGCTGGACAATGAATAAGGAAGACTGAAGAAGAATTGATGCGTTTGAATCATGGTGTTGGCGAATTAATATTGAATATATCATGGACTGCCAGAAGAATGAATAAATCTGTATTGGAAGAAGTACAGCCAGAATGCTCCTTAGAAGCAAGGATGCTAAGACTTCATCTCATGTACTTTCAACATGTTATCAGGAGGGACCAGTCCCTGAAGAATGACGTCATGCTTAGTAAATAAAGGGTCGGCGAAAAAGAGGGAGACTCTCGACAAGATGGATTGACACTGTGGTTGCAACAATGGACTCAAACATAGCAACAATTGTGAGGAGGGCGTGGGACTGGGCAGTGTTTCGTTCTGTTGTACATAGAGTTGCTGTGAGTCGAAATCGACTCAGTGGCACCTAACAACCACAACCATCTATTTTTCTTTCTCAACAGGCTTTAAAAAAATATACAAAAAAAAATGCTGACTTAACAAATTTAAATAAGTAAAAGTTAAGTTTTACGTATTTACAAATTAGTAAAAGCTTCCCTCTTCACCTCCACCCACTCCTAGGACTTAACCTGCAAACAATTTGATGTGCATCCTACCACACTTTTTCCTATTCCTGTATAAACATACACAGACACAGTCTTTTCTCCCCAAAATGGAATTGTATTACATATATTCTTTGGAATCAACTTGATAGCAACAGGTTTGTTTTTTTTTTCTTTTTTAATTTATATTCTTATGCATATTGCTTTTTTTTCACTTAACAATATATCATGGCCATCTTTCCAAGGTATATATAAGTCTACTTCATTCTTTTTAATGGCTTCACCGTATTACATTGTATGAATAAACCATAATTTATTTCCATAATGATGGACATTTAAACTGTTTCCAATTTTTCCCTGTTATAAACAGTGCTGCTTTGAACATCCTTGTGCACATCTTCATACACTAACAATTCTATAGTTACATTCCTACTTGCTGGATTAAAGGATATATCTGATACTGCTAAAAATGTCCTTCAAAAGTACTGTACCAATTTACCTTCCCACCCAAAACATGTAAAAAGTGCCCAGCTCCCCACAGTCTTGCCAAACCTATGAGAATCTTAAATTTTGCCAAATCATAGGAAAAAAAGAGGCTCTCATTCTTGTTTTAGTGTGAACTCCTTTTTTGTTTTGGTGTGTGTGTGGCGGGAGGGGGTATGTCAGTTTACCAAGAATAATGAAATTTTTAAAAAATTCATTTATATGCATAAACATTGAACCAAGAATACATCACTTCATTAAACAGACTGATTGCTAAATGGAAAGAAACCTGAGAATAGTAATAACTACTCACATAACTAATACTTTTGAATGCTTAAATGTGCCTGATGCTATGAAAAGTACCTTAGTATATTATCTCTTTGAGCCCTCACAACTCTATAGAGAGTATTATTATCCCCATTTACACAAGAACAAACTGAAGCAGATAGGTTAAGTAATTTTCTCAAAGTCACACAGCTAGTTACTGAGTGGAGCTGGGTTTTGAACCCAGACCACCTGATTCTAGAGCCTCTATTTAGAGAAGTTAGGCAACCTGCTCAATGAAAGTCACACAGCTAGTGAGTGGTACAGTTAGGACTCAAGCCCAGGTCTGCCTGACTCCAGAGCACACACATGGAAGGTGTTTGTTTATTTGTTTAATAGAATTTATATTATCAATATGAATAAAGTAATGATCGTGTTGGGAAGAACTGATTTCATATCCAAACTTTTGCTTTTCTATGTAGTTTTGGTTCTGTTTTGCCTAAGGTTAAAAAAAATACTGGCATTGCCCTGGTTGAACTAAAGCCAGGGCCACTGCCTTGCACAACCCTAGAGGTGTCATAGTTTACGGGAATGGAGCTCACTGGAGTTATGCAGTACCCAAACTGCAGGGCTATATGTGGTGGCCCCAGGACCAGATGCAGACTGGTTTAAGGAAAAGGAAGATTTCATCCACAACTAGGCCAAAAGCGCTAAGGAAAACAGCATGTGCCCTAGTGGCTGGGAGTAGTATTGACAGCTGTGAAAGCCTAACTACAGATTTCCAGAACTAGGTTAGTTGCTGAAGTGAAATCATCTGGAGACATGAAAGCTTTTCATTGCAGCTTTCTGCACCTAGGGTGTTCCCTTACAAGAAAATGCAAGATACATCAAGACTACTTTTTGGAGAATCAATGGTTCCTTAAGAAACAAAATGGAACAAAGGACAAGTATCAGCCCACAACTCGAGTCTCAATAATAAGATGCCTAAATAAGTAAATGAAGAGAGAGAAAGAAAACATTTTACTATGCTAGAGAAAGTGGTAGAGAAAGGGAGATATAACATAAATGGACTTGACTAGATAATTAGTCCTGGAAACTTCTTAGTAATCTTCCTAAAGCACTCCCCTCCCCACGGCCCCCACCCCCAAAAAACCACTAGAAAATTAGGAGAACCTTGAAAACGTTCTCGGGGGAAAAATGATGCTAAGAGAAACCCAGATGTGGTGAATATAAAATGGATGGAATTTTGGATTCATTCCTACTGTCAGTCTCTCTTAGAATTGAGGCAAAGTCAATTGCAGACTTGGGAAGAAGACTGAACTTGACCAAATTAAAATGGCCTAAAGCCATGAAGAGACCATGGGTAAAACAGAAACACACATCAGCTGGGACAGAGGATGGGCACTTGGAATCAGCACAGCCACTGAATGAAATGAAGAAGATCGAGCCAAGGTAAACATGATTATAGTGAGTGCTGATCACATGCTTGATTGAGATAGGGATAGTCTGGTTAGTCACATCTTCTAGTGTAATATTTACCATATATTTCTTAAATAGATTACCAATTTTCAAAGAACCAGAAAAATAAAAATCATACTAAAATATAAGATACCTCATAATCTTCCAGCAACGTGAGGTGTTCATCAAAAATCTCTATCACCACAACTGTCTAACGTTTGTGCAGAATCTGGGCTCAGTTACTGGCTTGTCAAAGATCTAGTGAAAATGAAAACCTAGAAAAATGTAGATGGCACCAAATAAGGAGATGACAATAGTCAGACAGGAGACATTTTTAGCTCCAAGGATTTAGTACAGTAAAAAACATGGCGAATGATAAGAGCAACAGGACAGAGAAAAAAAAAATATTCACTTTGACAACTCACTAGACTATAAGTTCTAAGAGAGCAAGGACTTTGTTTTGGTCACTGCTGTATCAGCACATCTAAAACAGTAACTGGCACATAGTTGGCACTCAAAAATATTCATTTAAAGAAGGAATAAATGCTGTTCTGTTTAATATGCCCTTTTCCCGTTCTCTCAAAAAATATTTCTTGAAAGAAGGAATGAGTACTGTTCACTTTAATATACCTTTCCCCCCATTCTCTACTTAGGGAAATTCTCATCCTTTCAAGGCCCAGCTCAAAGTTCTTCTCTTCCTCAAAGTCTTCTCTGATTCTCTCCTACTGCCCCTGCCTCCTCCAAAAAGTCAGAACTAAATCTTCTTTATTCTTTTCTCCCAAAGTATACTTAAAAAAAAAAAAAAAGTTCCCATTGGGTTGATTCCAATTCATGGCAACCCCATGTGTGTCAGAGAAGAACTGTGCTCTATATGATTTCCAGTGGCTGGTTTTTCAGAAGCTGATTGCCAATCCTTTCTTCAGAGGTGTCAAAAGCTCATTACTTGACCTATTTTTGCTTTCATTTTGTTCTCCATTGTATTGTAGTTCAGTGTTTATATGTCTGACTCTTCCCTGAGGGCAAGGTTCAGGTTTCAGTAATCCTTGAATCCCCATCTCTACCATAACGCCTTGCAAATAGTAATTACTTAAATGTCTGCTAAGTTTAATAAAATCAAATTACATTCTTGGTATCTAATAAGATGCCAGCATATAATAGGTACTAAATAAATGTTTATTATCTGAATGAACTGAAAGAAAGATAATACTAAGAAAGCTAAATTGCCTCAAATCCCAGGACTGGGAGAAATCATGCCTTGAAGATAGAGAAATGTTCTCTTTCTCTTGGCTCTAAGGAGAACTTGCCTGGTTCCTATGCCCAGTATCAGGTGCTCTGGTACCAAAACTGGGGAGGTAAGCTTGAGGGAGTTCCAGGAAGAGTAACACAACTGATTTGGGGTGGGGAGGAAAGGGTGAAAAAAGGGAGATTAGAGGCTGAAGCTAGGCAGATGGCCCAAGTGCCATCCGAGACTAGACCTGATAACCTTCTGCGAACATTGGGAGAGAGTAAACAACCGGGAGGGGAGGAACTGTTTAGCCTGGTCCAACGAGCTAAAAGTAGGAGAAAGGACGAAACAAGGGATGGGAGATCAAAGAACTGTGACAGGAAAGCCAATCGAGAGAGACATTGCTCTCCTTGGACTCAGGAAAAAAAAAATGCCATATACATTTTCACAGATATCAACAAGTTTTATTATCTTTAGGCATAAAGGATGTCTACAAACAGACAGATTATTAAAGCTAGAAAAACCGAAACCAAATACAAAGAGCCTATGCTTGCAACAGAAAGTCTTTTTACCATTATGTAAAATATAGTACCATACCTAGCGTTCTTTAAGTCGTGTCCAAAAAATCCACTGATTCAGACTGAACCTGTAAGTAAAAGCACCTTCAAGAGAAGATAAGAGAAGAAAAAGTAGATGGAAAGAGAATCAGCAAAGCAGTGGAACTGGAATCCCATGGTTTTGTAAAACGTATGAAACCTATCTGTGTTCTCAATTGCTATTTTCCATTTTACTTTAACAAAGACAACTCTCAAAGTAGAATTTTCTGAAAACGTACTCATTTCTTCCTATTTCCCATTCCTCTCCAAGTCTGCCTGCGTGCCCCGAAGTAAGTTTCAGTGGGCTTCAATGGTGCCTACAACATCAGTAAGTGCTGTGAGTTCTAGAGATATAGAAGATATGGTTTCTGGTTCAAAGAACTTGTAATCTACTTGAGGAGACAAAATATAAGTATGTGAAAAGAGTGAGAAAATAACCGCAAAGAAACGTATGATACGTGCAATAGAAAACAGGATAAACGATTTATATAACTGCTAAAGGTCTGTGTGAAGTAAGGGGAAGGTAAGATTGAACCGATAATTCAGGGAAGGCTTCCTGGCAGAGGTGAAAAAGAAAAATAGAAATGAATTGACTGAAATCAATTTTATGGGTTTATAGAAGGTTACAGAGCTAGAAGGAACCTTCAGGTATATTCTATTCAAATTGCTTATTTGACAGATGAATAAACAGAAGCCCAGTGAGCTTAAAAGTAATATGTCCAAGTGACAAATCAAAGAAGTAGAAGAACTGGAATGCAAATCAAAATCTTCTGACTTCAAATCCAGAGCAGATGACAGGAACAAACGCAAAGAAGCAAGAATTAGCAAAGCCTGTAAGGAAGAAGGTAAGCAGACTGACTTGACTGGGACAGAGGGACTGTTTCAAAGAGTAATGAGAAATAAGAAACCTCAATCTACTTCCACATAATCTTAGTGGCTGCACATGAGACTCTCTACTTCTCTCCCTCTTCAAGAACACCCAACCTACCTTAAATTAGGGAGTGGGGCCCTGCAGGGCTTCTGCATTTCCCAAGCCACATCCCTGCTCTGGGACCTAATATCCTTCTAGGGGCCACAATCCTCATTCCCAGAAGCCTACTGCTCCTAAGGACCCTAGAAGCTCCAAGATACACATATGGCAAAGCTAACTGAGAAGCTACTCCACATGAGAACTTTTGGTTCTGCTCACAGCCCCACCCTCCTCCTTTGCCCCCACCAACACTGAGGAAACCAGATGTACAAACGGTTAACAGAGGAAAAAAAAATCCCACCCAGACCACTTGAAACGCGGCTAGTCTGGCTGGGCTTTGAATGCGCTCAGCGACTGCTCCATGTCTGCTATTTATAGCCTCTGGGTGCCCAGCCCAGCTTCCAGGTCACTAATTGTGGCCCAGCCCAGAGCCAACCCCCACACCTCCTCCCCCACCCTGCAACACAGGGAACAAGAAGCAAATCCAGCTCTGTACAGCCCAGGAAGAACCGCACGGAGGGAGATCTGAATCCAAGACCCTATATCAAATGCCTTGTGGTAGATATTGAAACCGTCCAGAAGAATTTGTCCTTGTGCTGTGTATCCTGGAAAGCAGAGCTGTTCCCTCCTTCTTTAGAAGGCATCTTTTCCTTAATTCTCTAAGTTCACCCAAGGTTGAATCCTAGGTTCACACCAGCCCATTCAAATACCAGAGAGGGGAGATACAGGCTTTGGGTATCAAGGATACCAGCCAACAGTCCAATAAAGAGCATATCTCTTTGAGTAAGTGTCTAAACAACGGATTTGTATGCTTGCCTCTTCTTGGGGCCTATTTGTTAGAGTAACTACTCATTCATTTGTATTACTACTACAGTTAGTCCCTAACAAGAAAAGCATCTGGGGAGGACGCATGCTCAGAACAGAACTTCTAAAAATTCTTTTCTAGCACCCACCAAATACATTTTAAACCTTCTACATTCTTAGTTTCAGCAGAGGCCCTGCATATGATAGTTTTGAGAATGGCATAAATAATCCCTTCTGATTCCAAGATGCTATTATCTGAGTGTTATTCTGTAGTACTGTTTTCTCCCTAGGAATGCAGATAACTGAGATCGGCAGTGACTGTTTTTTTTGGCATATGAGATTCTGTGAAGTTATCCTGAGTAGGGAAAGTGTTATATAAGGCAGAAGGGTTAATACCATGATTTCTTGGCAAAAGATTCAGTGGGACTTTCTCTGTTAGTTCTGTACCATACTACACTCAGGCAACCACTTATAGGCCACATTCTCGACTACCAATTCTATATCTGAATCCTGTTTCCATCCCAATTAAACTTGCCCATTGTCAGTGATATTCATATTCAGAACAAAAGACTGGACACTAGGTGTGAAGAAAGAGTTAAGAAGTGTAGAATAAGAGTAAGGAGTCCTTTCCTTTCCCAGTGCCCCACCGCCCAAACGATGGTTACCATTCTTCTGGGTCCAGCCCATGAGCTCCTAATCCTCTATATACTTGATGGATGCTGCCCAAGACTATGCATCTCAACTTCAGACTTCCTCTTTTTATTTTGGGGTTCATTTGTGCCCTTGGATAATATGCCAGGGATTCTGTTTATTGGAGCCAGAACTAGAATGCTGCTGTGCTATCTCATCATCACCCACAAATACCAAATTCCAGCCCCAAATGGCCCCAAATCTTTCCTCTCAAGACCACAAGAGAAAAAAAAAGTTTCCAAATTAAAAAACTAAAACTGGCAACAAAGGTGCCCCATGGCAGTAACCTTTAAAACTGGCCATTAAAGTTTATAAGTCAGACGGGCACCAACGTGAACGATCAACAAGTGAAAAACAGCCCACTCCCTCGGGGACCTGGAGCCACAGCCTTCCCCCTAAAGCCACAGAGCTGATGTCACAAGAAGCGCATGCTGCCATCAAGGGCTCTCTGTGTCCCAACTACAACCACTCACAATGTAGGCAGCCTCTGTGTACTGGAGGCAGGCGGGTGTCTGGATGAGAATAAAGGAAAGGGGAGGGACAAGGAGGCGTGGGTTGGGGGTATATATATGAGGTGGGGAAAAGTAGGAAGGGGGAGAAAAACAAATCTCCACTTAGACTTGAAGGTTGCCTGTAATTCACAGGCCAGGAGGGGACAGGCCCTGTCAGACTGCCTAGGACAATGGTTCTCAACTTTTTCCCACCCAACACACCTGAGGCACACCACATGTTTTCATCAGTAACTGGTTCATTAGGCAATGATCTTAACTATCCTCGGGCAGATGGGGCACATATCAATCTTCTCCCAAAGGGTATGCATAGTCTGAAAAGGCCTCCAGGCATAATGTTGAGTGAAATTAGTCAGTTGCAAAAAGACAAATATTGTATGAGACTGCTCGAGAAATAGTTTAAACAGAGAGGAAAATAGTCTTTGATGGTTACGACAGTGGGGAGGGAAGCGGGTAGAGGGGTATTCACTAATTAGGTAGTAGATAAGAACTATTTTAGGTGAAGGGAAAGACAACACACAATACAGGAGAGGTTAGCACAAATGGACTAAACCAAAAGCTGTTTCCTGAATAAACCAAACACTTCGAAGGCCAGAGTAGCAGGGGGCGGGGGTTTGGGGACTGTTTCAGGGGACATCTAGGTCAATTGGCATAATAAAATCTATTAAGAAAAAATTCTGCACCCCACTTTGGAGAGTGGCGTCTGGGGTCTTAAATGCTAGCAAGTGGCCAAGATACATCAATTGGTCTCAACCCACCTGGAGCAAAAGAGAATGAAGAACACCAACGACGCAAGGTAATTATGACCCCAAGAGACAGACAGGGCCACATAAATCAAAGACTACATCAGCCTGAGACCAGAAGAACTAGATGGTGCCCAGCTACAACCAATGACTGCCCTGACAGGGAACACAACAGAGAATCCTGGATGGAGCAGGAGAGCAGTGGGATGCAGACCTCAGATTCTCAAAAAAAGACCAGACTTAATGGTCTGACTGAGACTAGAAGGGCCCTGTAGGTCATGGTCTCCAGACCTCCTGTTAGCCCAAGTTTGGAACCATTCCCAAAGCCAACTCTTCAGACAGGGATTGGACTGGGCTATAAGGTAGAAAATGATACTGGTGAGGAGCAAGCTTCTTGGCTCAAGTAGACACATGAGACTATGTGGGCAGCTGCTGTCTGGAGGGGAGATGAGAAGGCAAAGGGGGGCAGAAGCTGGCTGAGTGGACATGGGAATACAGGGTAGAGAGAAGGAGTGTGCTGTCTCAATACGAGGAGAGCTACTAGGAGTATATAGCGAAGTGTATATAAATTTTTGTATGAGAGACTGACTTGATTTGTAACTTTCATTTAAAGCACAATAAAAAAAAAAAAAAAGGCCTTTAAATGATTCTGGCCCCTTCCCCAATGGGGCCTGTACCCCCTATGAAGAACCATCCGTTTAGGGAGCTTGCCTCTCCCACCTCCCTTCCTTCCTTCCAGCTATTCAACAAATACTTTTTGAGAGCTTATATGTGCCAGGCATTGTTCTAGGGGCACTAGGGATACAGTAGTGAGCAAACAGACAAAAATCCCTGCCCTCATTGAGAATCCATGTCTTCACAGGGGGGAGAAACAACATAAAGAAAAAGTGTAAGCTGTGGTATGGCTGGTAACGGTAAGTGCTAAGGTGAAAAATAAAGCAGGCAAAGGGGATAGAAAGTGTTAGGGGGCAGGCTGAAATTTTACATAGGGTGGCCAGGAAGTCCTCAAGTAGAAGTTAGCGTTTGAGAAAAAGCCTGCAGGGGGAAAAGGAATAAGCCATGCAGATATCTGGGGAAAGAACATTCTCAGCAGAGGGAAGAGCAAGTGTGAAGGTGCTAAGGTGGGGCACACACCTGCAAGGCTCAAGGAGCAGTAAGAAGACAACTGTGCTCAAGCCCGCATACACTGCTCTCACAGATCACCTCCGTTCCAGAGCCCATGGCTCTGAGGAATCTGAACTGATTGCCTGCTGGACTAAATTGTCCAGCCAGAGACATGCTCACAATCAGAAAGAACTGCTTGGTGAAAGGGTGGATAGGTAGGTAAGATGAGCTTAACATTGAAGTATTTCTCTTTATTTATAAACAGCTCAAAGTTCTTTTAAATAAAATCTTATCCATACTCACAAAATCCTTGTAAAGAACAAAGGTCATATCCCTTAACTAATCACTGAGGGAAAAAAACTGACTAGCTCGAGGATCATTTTTAAAGCTAGAAACTGAGAGTAAGTAGAATTTACTCTCAATACCCAGTCCAATGCTCTAATTATTCTTAAAGCCATTGAATATTAAAAGCTGTAAGAGGTCTTAAGAAATTATCTTATCCATTCCCCTCATCTTACTCAAGAAGCAGCTGCCAAAATTAAATCTCAAGTTTCCTGGAAAAGGGTTAACACTCCTTAGAAAGCAAAGTGGGGGTGGGGGTGGGGGTGCGGGAATGATACAGATTTTAAAAGCGAGAACCATTTCTCTCCAATCCTACCTTCTAGATACTCTCCTGAAAGGGGAAGATAGGATGATGACATTAAGACTGCTGTTGTTGTTAGTTGCCATCAAGTCGGCTCCAACTCATAGTGACACATTAGGGTTACAGAAGACTAAAGAATGATCTCTGTCCCCTGAGCCCTAGAAAAAGTCTAGTTACCTCCACATGCTAAGCCCACTGCCCTTTATCTAGCTCCCTGCAGCCTCAAGTGTCCTTTGTGAGACAGAGTCTGGCCAAGCCAGTGGGCTGCAGGTTCTGAACATAGAACTGACTCTGCAGTGTGAATACAGACAGACACACACAGACACACACAGTCAGTGGGAAGGAAGGGGAAAGGAAAGCACACACAACACAACACACCAGGGCAGCTGCAGAAAACAACTGCTTGTTAAGTTAAAATTAAACTCTGCACAAATATTGACCTTTGGAGGGGACAGAAACCGGTCCCATATTTACCAGCTTTATAAATGGGACTGACCACAGCTGCCCCACACGCTTGGCGAGCATGATGGCAGGATGGGGAGAGGCCACACTTTGGGGGTGGGGGATGAATGAGAGGGGCAGGAGACATTTTAAACACTCTCTTCAATGTAGTTACTACTGGTAGGTCAAAGTTCCCTAAAGCCTTAAAAGAGGAATTTCTAGGAAAGCAAATAAGGCAGTCTCTGAAAGTGGGGGGTCAGAGAAGTAGGGATAATGAGGAAAAAAGAAAGCGTCAGAAAGAAAAAAAAAGCTAAAAATAGTGAGACACATAACAGAGATTGAAACAACTGAATGGAGAGAACACTGAGGAGCTTATCCTTTTGAACCCTGGCCCTTGGTCAAACCAAGAGTCATAAGGTAGAAGACCAGGTGACCAATTTAAGTAAGCTAATGAAACAATCTAAATTGACCTGGCTCGAGTCTTGGCTCTACTGCTTACTTGCTAAGCAATCCTGGGAAACTCAGGGACTGTAAGTTTCTTCCTTTATAAAATAGGGATAATAATGCAAATATATTGCCCCAATTCATAGAGACCAGAACCAAAACAAGACAATGTAAGTGAAAGAGCTTTGCCAACCATAAACATCACACAGATATAAATTATTATAATTAAATCTATCCCAGTTAACTATGTGCCTTTACATTCCAAACTTGTCGACAAACTCAAGTCTCCCTAGGATCAAGGTCAGGGCAAAAGGGAGAGCTTTCCCTGAGCTTTCTAATATTTAAAAGCCCCCTAAAGGTAGACACTAAACCCTTCCCTTGCTGCAGGATAACAGGGAGGCTAGCCAGCTGAAAAAGACTCTGACAGTCCTACCCAAGACTGAAAAAGGTGCAAAAGAGTAGGGAGGGTTCATCCATATTGTCCCCCTGAAAGGTGATTTTTGGTAACCTAAGGTTTTTCAGAAACAAACATCATGGATAGCCGGGCAACTTATTTCTGCTCAAACCTCTGATGACTTCACTCTGTTTTTACTCCCTTCTTTACACTCATGACTTCCACAATTAATAATAATAAACATAAAAAGTATGGATCCATCTCCATATAGTAGGGTATAACCCTTCCCCAAATTGTGCCGCCAGGAAAAATCGCAGTCTTAAACTATTTCAAATAAAAACGCTTTGAAAAATACTGAAAAGATCTTACCCAAATCAGTTGCCCAGTTTTACAGAAAGCTCCTGTGCCTTTAGGTGGTATGCTGTTTATACTATATATCTTAAAATCATGAGGTATGCAAGCATCTATCACTTATGGAATAAGAAAAAGACAGTGATTAGCTTAAGATCATTTATCTCCTCAGTGCTAACCAAACACGTCACTAGTATCTTTTGACTCTGCTTCACTTGTTCAATGTTTTACCTTAATATATTACAGTTTATTGTGTTAAACGTGTGTCATAAAATATAAACAATGTACAGCAGAACCATGTCAGCAGTTCAGGAAGAATTTCCAACGCTGCAGTCTCTGTGGTCACAAGGCAGGAAGATGTTTTGCATTTGTTTTGTACCAAATACGTGCTGAAGTACAAACTCAAAACTGGGGAGGGGGAGATGGACAGAAAAGGAAAAGGGGAAGAGAATGGGGAATTATGCTGTAGGTGGGGGACCAATGTGCTTGAATTCTGATCCAAGAATTTATTTTTAAATGCCATCATTGTTACTCTGAGCCCTGGTAGCTAAGTGGTTAAGAGCCTGGCTGCAAACCAAAAGGTCAGCAGTTCTAATCCACCAGCAGCTCCTTGGAAACCCTATGGGGCATTGCAACTCTCTATAGCTCTCTTTTTATGGTTTTGTCTTTCTTCAGGGGCTCCAGATGAGTGATACGCTTGTAGCTTCAGCCACTCAGGGCCTCTAAGTTATTCTAACATAGAAAAGAGTCCTCTCCCTGCTCCACCTCCATCTTTCTTATGAGCAAATGGCTCTACAGGTCTTAGTTCCATTTCAATAAACTACGGAGAAGCTGACTGAGCTAGCTGACCTTCCCTGTATAAGCCTAAGATTCTTTGTCAAACCTATTAATCTCCAGTCAGAAATGATACGATTTTTGTGGTATTCCATACTTCCAGAAAAAGGGAAATGAGAGTTACCATAACTAAGATTATCACCCTTTAATACACCAGAGCAGTTCATCTCCCTCATTGTAAGTGCCAGTGCTCACAGGGAAAGCCCTGAACAGAGCCTGTTAACCCGTAATTCTTTAGATCTTCCCTCCACAATGTTCTCATCCAAATAAAATCAATGTCTCAGACAGGGAGATTTCTAGGCTAGGAAAACAGGGCAAGAGCTGAAAACAAGCATTTTAGAAAAGCAAAATGTTCTGAAGGAGAAACTCAGGGCTTTGAACAAATTAAGTCAATCTCTGAAAAAAAAAAAAAATCCCAGAATAAGACAAGCAATTATCATCTAACAATTAGAAGTGACATGTCCAAAGACAGTGTGGCCTATGAGTGGCCTCTTGGCTCCCTACCCACAGCTCCAGCTATAATGCCCTGCTAATCCCCTCCTAAATTCAGGCTGCCTCAATTTAACAACATTCAGCAAAAAGCAGCCCCACACAGAATTCCTAGCTGAATGCTGTTTGTCTCAGGGATCTTCTACTCTCTCCAAGCCAAACTGGTAGACTGGTCTCTCAGAGAAGTCCCTGAACAGATCATATGCCAGGTCTGATTCCTATTTAGAATGCATTGGCCTAAGCAGGCAAAATGTCATTCTAGGAAGCTTCAAGATGGAGATGCACTTTAATACTGAGGATGACAGCAATGTAAGGACTCCAAAAGACAAGAGGTAATGCTTACATAGGCCTAAGACACAGAAAATGGAAGCCAGAGTCACAGAAAAAACTCTTTGACATAGCCCAGCAACAAGGAAAAGAAGGGTAGCCTTACACAGGGACTGGATAGGGGTGGGAGCAGAGGGAAAGCACAGAAAAGAGGCCGACAGACCTGGAGAACATCTTCACAAACAAGTGTCCACCTATTTCGTACCTGAGGCCCAGATATTTCAGAAGTTTTTGATTATGTAAGAACTATATAACTAAATTGCAAGCATACTAAGAAGCATCCCTCCACTGTAATCTTTGAAGCCCCTCGAGAAGCAAATAAGTTAACATTGCTACTGGGTACCAGTGAGTGCTGCCGACTCACCATCCTTAGGAAATGTCTGAACAGAGTCTTATTCAAGCCAAGGGAAAATGCTGTTAAAACACACAAAACTCCTTTGACTAATGTGAAGGGGGGAAAGAGCCTCTATAATTAACAGAAACTGTCACAGGCATTGGGGGCCTACGACGTGTTCTACACAAACCACTTGAAAAGACCTGGTCTTCCAGGAGAAGGCTGGGGTTTCTGAGTGGGGCTCCAACAGGCTGGAGACAGCTTTCAAAAGAATCCCACCATCTTTAAAAAAAAGAAGAAGAAGAAAAAGTGAGTGGGGGGAGGAAAAACCCAAACCTCAGCTTAATGGTTTTCTACCACTGGAACTAAAAAGCAGAACAGAAGAAGAAAAGTCCAAAAGCAACCAGTTTTCAATTAGGGCCTAATTAGAAAGAAAAGTGGCAGTACTATTACAGATCTGGGGAGGAAGAAATGCAGTCAATAACTTTAGTTTGGGCTGAGCCATCCACTTGAAAGCTGTGATGATTAGAGGGACAAGTTATGGTGAGAGATGGTGGGGGTGGGGACAGGGGGTTAGAAGAAGAGAGCCTGGGGGCTGGCTGATCATGCCAATCAAGAACCAAAGCCAAAACCAAACCTGTTGCCATTGAATCAATTCCAACTCATAGCGACCCTACAGGACAGAGTAGAACTGCCCCATAGAGTTTCCAAGGTGAGCAGCTGGTATGTTAGAACTGTTGACCTTTTGGTTAGCAGCGGAGCCCTTAACCACTGTACCACCAGGGCTCCAGAACCAAAGAAGAGAGTCAAAAACATTTATTGATCACCCACAATTTGCAAAGCATTACACAAGGGCTGTGAGGAGAAATAAAGATAATAACAGACATAACTCTGATCTGAAGAGGCTTATAAACACTGTCCGTGCAATAAGTAACCACCTCTTACCACTTAGCCACTATATACACATGTACAAGTCTGCAGAGAAAACTGAACCTGGACTTATTTTTACACACAAAATTCATCCTGACCACTGGATGCCTCTCTCTGCATTTCTCCCAGCTCCTTACTTATTTCCATATATGACATACAGAGACCCCGCTACAAAAAGATGCCATCATCAAATAAAATTCCTGAATGTAGCTATCTGATTTGCCTCAGCCCTCTAAAGAAGTCAGTCAAGGCCTATACCCTGGTTCAGGCAGGCTGAGACCCTACAGCAAGCTGGGGAATCTTAGAATAGCTGGAAGGGCATTTTCTGCTTTCTTCATGGTTCCAAACGATTCAGGTCCATTTTCTCTATAAAGGCCATATACATGAGAACAAGCAGAAAGGAACTGGAAACGGGCACACTTATATATGGCTATGGGAAGGAAAGGATCAGCTGGTTCCATTCCATATTTGCAATAAAACAAAGCCATTTGATTGGTAGAGGCATGGAATACTTTCTTCCCCTTGCGCTGGGGTACCCTCTCCCTTGTTGACTCAGTTCAGCAACTTGGAGCAGGGACAGGAAGGGCTAGGGCAAACATGTCACAGCCTTCAGTGAATAGGGCCAACAGAAAGGAGAAGCAAAGAACAGAGCTGAGGGGAGAGGAAAAGAGGAGAGGCCTCCTTCCCATCCCACAACCTGGGCTCCATCCAACACAAAGTTAATTCCTAACCTCGGCTTCACCACCCTGCCCACTGCTTGCATGATTTATCCTCCTATCTGCCTGCATCGCCTTTACAAGCCTCCCAGCCCTACACACCACTATAAAAGCTGTCTGTGCTGCTGGCTCGACCTGGCCTGGCCCAGGCTCCTGCCACAGTAACCCTTCCCCACCCCTTCATTTTACAAGCCTTCCGCCATCATGGAAATCTGAAATCCCACGAAAGAACAGTAAACATCACAGGGGAAAGAAAATACTTAGCCAGGCCACTCTGGACAGCAGAGACCAGAATGGACTGATGTCTCTAAGCCAGGGATGAAGGCCCCTAGGCAACAACAGTGAGCTGCTTTTTTGCCTGAGCTCAGCTGGACAATAACAGAGAGATGCATACAGATGTGCCAATCCTCTGTGGGGCACAGCCAAACATCTTAGTGCCCTGGGAATTCCCAGGCTCAAAGAATCAACTAGTATGTCAGGGAGACTCATGAGTAAACACAGGTGTCAGGTTTAGAGAAGCATGTGGAAATGCAAGTAACATTAAGAGACGAAACATATTCATTTATTCAGGCCACAAACTAAGTTAGAATTAGTTTTGTCACCTTCTTATAGGCTCCATAGGGAGGTAGCATGGTGTACTGGAAAGAACACGGGCCTGAGTTTGAAAGCTGGCTTCTCCACTTCTTTATTAGCTACATGACTTTGGGCAAGGTACTTATATTCTCTGAACCTCAGTTTCACTCTCTGTACCATGGGAAAATATCAACTCATGAAAAGGTTGTGAAAATTAACAATACCATTTACAGCCCCTATTTGACTGTATGGCACTCACTAGGTGCCAAAAAAAAGGTAGCTATTATAATTATTTAGGAACCCTGGTGGCGCAGTGGTTAAAGCAATTGGCTGCTAACCGAAAGGCTGGCAGTTCAAAACCACCAGTGGCTCCTTGAGAAAAAGATAGGGTAATCTCCTTCTGTAGAGATTTACAGCCGTGGAAACCCTATGGGGTTAGTATGGGTCGGAATTGACTCGATGGCCGTGCATTTGGTTTTGATTTGGTTATTATAATTAGGGTATTAGACAACCTAAAATGGGGGATCCTATTCCTTCGCCCTGCAAATTTAGCCTGCTTAATAGGTTTCCCCTTTATTCTACACAAATTTGCCCTTTCTAAACCAGATTCCATGGTTTGAACTCCTGGCCAGAGAATGAACCAAACAGAAGTTTCTGGGGGAGTACTCTTTCTTATCCACTGTCTTGAGTAATCTTGTTACTTCATCACCATGGACTCAGATAGCCTAGTTCTGTTCCTGACCTTCCTCATAGGTGCCCACTGGTTCCTCTAGCCTCAGTTTATAAAAGCTGTTTTTCTTACTCTTCATACGTTGCAAGAGAACCTAGCAGCACCTACTGGGCTCCATTTTTTCCAGACATGCTGAACTGCCCCTATTACAACAGGGTCTAAGCCAGAAGTCAGAGCTCATACCTTCCCCAACTAACTCAGAGGAGAAATGGCCACTAAAAAATTCTCCATGAGTCTCTGGAGGTCCGGAATGCCCTGCCACTGAGGCTAAGTGCTCCCCAGAGCTCTGTTATTCACTTGGGGGCAGGTAGTGGGAAGATGGAGGGGGAGGGCCAGGGGAGTGCAGGAAGAGAAGAGAGCCTTGATTCAGGGGGCCAGACTAAGTCCGCTACAGGCCAGGCTCCTCTGAGGTTTCTCGGGTGAAACACGCCTCTGTGACGGCTGTGTCTGTAAAGCGGATGGAAATGCCCATAAAGCCGTATCAAACCCTGTGCGGAGAAGGACAGGGATATATATAGAACCAGGAACCAAAGGGGCCACAGGGGACTCAGCCGGACAGCTCCGCCCAGCCCTTAAACCCGCCCCAGGGAAGCGGGGGAGGCCCAAGGAACAGGCTCAAGGAATGAAGGTTGGAGACAGCCCGGCGGGGTTATGAAGGGAGTGGGGAAATTAGGGGCGTCAGGGACAATGCTAGAAGAGAGCTAACGACTAGGCTGTGGGAATCAATCAAGGCTTGGGGGGCAGCGGTGCTATGCCTGCTCCATCACAGAGACGCTGAAGAGCCAGACCCTGAGGTGACTTCTAACACTGCTTTGGGGTCCTACATCTTGTCAGTGCTCTGCTTCCTTCTCAGAACCAAAGAGCTGTTAACGAACTGGCTTTCCTCATCCTCCTCCACTCTCCCAACAAGCATCTCCAGTTTAAATTAGCCCATAGCCAGTGTTCTCCATTCCTCACTCCCTTAGCCCCCTCTGCCAGCCTCCCAGAGCTACTGGGCCAGGCTCAGGTGAAAAAAGTAATCTATCCATACAGCATAACAACAATCATGAGGATGGCGCAGGACCGGACTGTGTTTCATTCTGTTGTACGTAGGGTCGCTATGAGTTGGAGCTGACTCGACGGCATCTAACACCATCAACATCCGTAAGGAAAGTGTTCTGAAACAAAAAAAGCATCAAGATGAAACTGTGGGATAAACAATAGAAACAAATTCACAGAAAGGAAAAAGAGGCTCACAGAATGAGGTAAGAGCCGTAGAAGCCATGATGTCTGGTAGAATCAGACTCTAATGGAGACAGAGACACAGTCACGCCAGAGACAGAAAAGGAAGGGCTCTTCTTCCACTCTTTGATTTGCTGAGATTCCCCTCCCCACTAACCTTCTTGCCAAAGTAGGATGTTGGAGGTACAAATCTTGGGTGATGGAGAACTAGGAGATAATAAGCCCACAAGAATTTTTTACCTGAGCAACCGCCAGGCAGTCAATCCCCCACTCCCCCACCCCCAATCTAAAAGACAATTTCTCCCTCTCCCAATGTCAATTCTTTTCCGGAGCTAGCACAAGAAGTAGGACAATGTTTTGGCGCCATCTGCTGTCCTTTCCTGACTGCTGAGTAATAGATTCTTGAAGGAGATGAACTTCAAATTCACCTTCCTTGATTTACCTAAGCCCTAAAGGAATGGAACCCCGGGGTGGGAGAAACCATAACTTCTACCAAAGGGAATATTCCAGTGGAGCACACCAGAGAAATCCAGTGTTCCACCTTCTCCTGTTTCCTGGGGCAAATGTCTTAGGAACTGCAACTAGCCAGAACCCTCTCACTGGGGTTTTATTTTCAGTCTTAGGGCCATTAAAAAAAAGGGCCATTAGTCTGTGGATTTCCTTTTCCAAGAATCTTACTTATTTGAGAACTGTGACTAATCAATAATCCATTTCCATAATATATTCCATCTATTTTTAAATTATTTCTACATCATACTGTTTTGGTTTACTTGGTTTTAGGTAGAATTCTAATTTTGTACCCAGATGGCATGATCTTTTGTCATGAAACACTAGAATGAAAGCTGTGCCACTCAACAAGCAGTAAGTCAGATATACCGTTCTACCATTCCTATGGTCTTCCCTCACTCTGGGCAATCACTGTAATAATTAAGAAGCCCACTGAGAAGCCAGTCCACCTCAAAAATGTAAATATTTATTCCTTCATTTAACAAATACTTCTTGAGCACCTACTATGTACTAGACACAAGCTGGAGGTACAGTGGCAAATAAGATAGACAAGGTTCCTGGTCTCATGAAGCCTACATTCTAGCATCATTTATCTGACGCATTAAGGAAATCTAGCAATTTCACATTCATCTTAAAGAACACCTTGTGTGAACAGTGAAGAGAAAGACAGAAATACAAATGGACTTTGTAAAGAGACAGAATTAAGAAATATAAGAGGAAGGATATACAGAGACTGAGGCAATGAATGGGTATAGAAAAATAATTGTTAATATCTTTCCTTCTTCATATTCCTTATGGCCAAATTTCTTCCCTAAAACCCATTCCTGGATCAACTCTAGGAACTGCATGCCAGCTTCCATGGTCTGCTTCTTCAGACTTCAAGATTTATAGGTCTCTATTTTTTTTTTTTTTAGTAGAATACAGGAAACCCTCGTGGAGTAATGGTTAAGTGCTACGGCTGCCCACCAAAGGGTCGGCAGTTTGAACCCGCCAGGCACTCCTTGGAAACACTATGGGGCAGTTCTACTCTATCCTATAGGGTTGCTATGAGTTGGAATCGACTTGATGGCAACAGGTTTAGTTTGGTTTTTGTAGTAGAATATGGAGGAGAGGGGATATCTACCTACTCAATGCTTGAGATGGATGGTTTATATTACATGCAAGTGTTTTCCCAGTGGCCCCACAGGAAATATGTGAGGGTCCATAAAAGGTACTGTCATCTTTTTTGAGGGACAAGCTTCTGATAGGCCCTAGCATGAAACAGTAAACTGAGAGAAATGGAGAATGAACTATAGAATCTGAGGGCTAACCATGCCCTCTCCTAATCTTACTCTCCAATTGTTCCCAATTATACTACAACAGCTATTAGGGAATGAATCTTAGAGAATTCTAGGGAAGGAGTTTCCGAAGTTTCCCTTGGTAACATATTCTAGTAAAAAATTATTACTACAATTCAACTTCATCGCTTCATGCACTACCTTGAACAAAATGCAGAAGAGCTATTTACCATCCTACACGTGCTAATTTTTCATAAACAAAAGATTGAGCTACCACTCAATCTACTCTCTGGATTAAATAATTTCATTTTCCTTGAACTCTTCTTTTTAATTCTATGTCCATCCTGATTTATTATTGTCATGATTTTCCTATGGGCACTGGGGCCCAAAGGCATTTTTCAGACATAGCACCAAAATCCTGAAACCCCAACTAATACTAAATACAATGGGAGGGTGGCCTCGGGCTCTCATGTTATTCTTTAATCATACAATATGGAATTATGTTCATCTTTTTAAATACTCAAACTATGCCAAAGACTATATCACAGTTGGGAACACTTACTAGTTAAACTTTTCAGGAAGAAAGGACAAATTTTCCAACTTAGGGAGCAGAAGGGTATTTTATAGGAAAGAAGTTCCAGTAAATAAGATACCAGAGTACCTAAAGCATCTAACAAAGGGAGTGGCTGTCAAGGTTGATACGCAGGAAGCCGAGGAGGGGCATTTGGAGGGGCTTTATGCCTTCCTGGAGGAGCCCTACTGGTACAGTGGTTAAAGCAGGCAGCTGCTAACTGAAAGGTCGGCAGTTTGAACCCACTAGCTTCTCCGTGGGAGAAAGATGTAGCTTCTCCGTGGGAGAAAGATGTGGCAGTCTGCTTCCATAAAGATCTACAGTCTTGGAAACCCCATGGGGCAGTTCTATTCTGTCCTATAGGATCCCTATGAGTCAGAATCAACTTGACGACAGTCGGTTTCGTTTGGTTGTTTTAGTATGCCTTCTTGAGGGTGATAGAAGGAGTCATGGAAGTTTCTACCTTACTTTACTTAGAATCACCCTTCTTTCAAAAGCTCCCTGAGAATCCTTCACTAATTTCCCACAGGGAACTCCTTCCTCATTTGTTCTCACTCAGCACTCTCTCTTGCATTTTAAGTAATTGTGCATCTGTCTGTCTCCCCTTTTGGATTACAAGCTTCTTGGGGCACCGATCATGGCAGTCATCTTTGAATGCCTAGCACTCAGTAAGTACTTAAAAACGTTCATTTCCTACTCCTGGTAGTACCTAGTACGAGAACTCAAGTCCTGTGGTATTCAGTAAATGCTGGATAAGGATGATAACATTAACAACAGCCATCCAGCACAACTCTAAGAAGTTGTCAGACCAGTTTAGGATATTGGCATGAAAACTCCTTTTGCTGTTGGCCTAGACATTTACTCTTATGGTTTGCCTCCTCCTCAAGAGACTCTAGGAAATAGGGTTAGTTTCAAGTTCTAGAAACTAATCATTCTTGTTTTCTCCAAGCTAAGGGCCTGAAGGAAGACAGCAGATACCTCATGAATATTGATGAGCCTCTGCGGTCACATGAATATTAACAACACCCTGTGGCTTTCGGGAACAGCAGCCCAGCTAGAAGGTCTAATATTAACCTTGGCTAGGCCCATAAAGTGGGAAGAACATAAGCCCATACGTCCTCATGGAGAGTAAAGAGTGGACAGCAGAGCCCAGTTTGGGACTGGCTCCTATGCAAACACTAGACACAGGGCAGTTAAGAAAGGACTAAGTATTGTGCCCCAAGTCCCTGGTGCTGGGGCCTATTAGCTACTACCTAGGCAGGAATCCCCAATTTTCAAGCTTTGCAGAAATTAGGATATAGAAAACAAATCCTATTCAATAAGAGAACAACTAGTAAGGATATACTGACCTAGTACAATCGTTTCAGCAGAGCGGTAGGGAAAATTCGAAGTCAGGTCATATCAAACAAAAACCAGAATCAAATAGTAAGACTCAATTAGGCAACAAAATACATGTTTAGCAGGTCACACATTAACAGTGATGGAAGATCTGCAGACTGTAGAGATCCTGACTCCAAACTTTCTATGACATTAGCCGACACAGAAGTCCCAGACACAGGTTTAAAAGGAAAGATGTGCTGGGACTGAAATAGCAAGAGCTAGAAGGTTCAGGTTCTTTCTTTCAGCACGTACAGATTCTGAACTCAGGAGACAACAGAAAGAATGATGACTATTATCAAGAAAAACAAACTAGAAGTACTGTGAATCAGAGTAGGCCAGAGAAACCCATGAACCCCTGGCCCAGGGTCTAAGTTCAACACCTACTTCTATACACATGACAGCATAAAAAGAACAACAGGTTAAGTGGCTCCATACAGTGGTTGGGAATAATGCTAATTACTCCCTCTGTACTCGAAGGAGTCTCTGGGTGGAGCAAACAGTTAAACCTTGACTATTAGTGGAAAGGTTGGCAGTTTGCCCAGAAGCACCTCGGAAGACAGGCCTGGTGCTCTGCTTCTGAAAGGTCACAGCTTTGAAAACCCTACAGAGCAGTTGTACTCTGCATGCATGGAGTCGCCGTGAGTCAGGATCGACTCTAGAGCAACTAACATCAAGAACACTGTACTTACAAACCAGGTCCGACTACAATTAAAACTATAAAAGCACCTCTTTCCTCCTCTAGCCTTGTCCTACTCAAAGGCCGGGACCCCTTAGCTCTGCCTGAAAAGCTGACCAAGCTTTTCACACACACTCAAGAGGAAAAGAGAGGCCTGTGGGCCTAGCCCAAGTTGAGGTGGTGAGAGGCCACACCTAGGAAGAGGGTGGGGGCTGCTCACGGGAGCTGTGTTCTGTCACACAATTACCATATTATGTAGCTCTAATAAAAAGAAATACTTGAAGTTTTACTAGTGCCATATAATAAAGTATTTATAGAATCCGGGAGGTGGGGGTGGGCAGAGGTAGCGAGACAGGGAGGGAAAAAGGGAAAATCAGAATTGTTAGCAATAGCCCTGGCAACAACTAACTCCCAGTATTCACCATACTAGGTAAACTTCAAAGCCTTAAACTTCAAAGCCTTAGGCCTGGGACACCAGGCTGGCTCTCACTAGTCTTGATCAAGGTGGCTTACTGTTAGCCCCTTCTCCACAACAGTGACTATCTCTGACTTTTTCCTGGTTAACAAAAAAAGAGATGAGGAAGTGGGAGGAATAGGAAGGAGGAACAAAAAATATCAGTAAAATGGAGGCTAGGCCTGAAAAAGGCTGCGACCAGAGCAAAGGGGGCATCAGTTGAAAGAATGAATGGAATCTGAGTTTTAAAAGGTTCCATTCTGGGGCTAAACTTCTAACTCTGGCCATCCAACATACCTGACAGTTTTGAAAGTTGCCAAAACGGGGTTTTCCACCATTGCCCTGTCCCTTCCACACATCTCTCACGCTATCCGCCCAACCACACACTCCACTCGCCACCACCACGAGGAGCGCAGCGCACTCCACACCTACTACAACCACACGGCACACACCCACCACTTCTGCCCTCCCCTCCTCACGCACGGTCCTCACAGCCGCGGTGTCGCACACACATAACATGCTCACCACAGCACACTCCTTCCCAAGGGCACTGGCTGCCTGGATTTCCTGGGCATCTTCCCAACTTCAGACACATCCTAGATAAAAACATTTTGAGTCTACAATCCTCTTTCACATTTCTAAATTTTCTATTACTCAGAAAATCTCCCCAAAGAGAGGGAGCAGTGAGGGCTGTGGCATTATTACAGAGGAGACTATACGCAGAACAAATATAGAGCTGCTTTATTACAAGGCAGTGTGGGGTTGGTGGCTGGCTGATTACAGGGACACTCCCCAGGCTCTTTGCAGTCCCAGACCTCAATAAAGGCCAGACTAGAGCTGCCTCCAACTGAGGGGCAATTGGATCTGAGGGCCCCCTAGAATCCCTTCATTCCAGTCCAGGATATGATACCTGTCTTAGCTGAAGATAAGGAGAAAAGCAAACACAATCCAAGAGAGACCATGCTTGGCAAAGAGCCACCAGACCATCTTCTCAAAGGCAAACACAATTAGTCTGGTTTGGGCTTTTTGAAATCAATGGATTCCACACTTCAGATAAAAAGACTGAAAATCAAGAACAAATTAATAGTTTTACAGCTCATTCACACCAGGGACAGAGCAGAGTGAGGGGAAAGAATGGACTAGAAGACAGAGAAGCAGCGCAGCCTGAGTGACTAAAGCAAACCCATAGTACACATAAAATCATAGAAGGAAAGAGTGGGAAATCCACAAGTCCTCTCTTCTAGGCTCTGGGCACACAGCGTCCCTTCCTGGGTGACTCACAATGGGATCACCTTTAGCCCCTGCTTCATGTGGTAAGAGCCTCTTTATAAGGAGACACACCGCGAGCCTTCTCCTCCTCCATCCCAGCGAGCCAGGGGAATTGCGTCACTGACCTCCACACACACTCACTCCCTCCTCTTTCCAGCAGGCCACCACACAAGGGATCTTGTCTTGTGGTCCCTGCGATCCTTTCATCTGGGCTCCAAACCCACTGTCACCTTGGCCCTGAATCACTCCCCAGGAGACACTGGGAAAACATAGTTGGACAAAGAGCGTCTGGGTTCTGTATGGCTAGAATTTACTGATCCCGGCTGGTGAGCAAGCCCAGGCCATGCTTTTCACTTCCCAAAAGCCAGGGCATGCAGACAATTTTGAACTGGCCTTGTGGGCAGCCCTGCCTATAGACTAGGTTTCCACTGATTTGGGTGATACCAATTCAGTCCAGCTCCCAAGGGGTAAAGGATAAAAAGGGCGGAGAGGCAGCCCTAAAGGTTCTAGCTCCTCTACCCTACTTGTTCAGTGGCTGAGGAATTGCTAGAGTTGGAAATGGGCCAGTATGTATCACACACAGTTCTGTAGTCATCCCACTTGGCTATTCTGTTTTTAGGGTAGCCCCAAGGAAAACATTTTGGCAGCAGTAAATGTCAGTGTTTTTCAGATCCTTCTCCAAGATAGAGGATTCCCCTCCAACTGTGTCTTACCTCATTTCCAAGTCTCATGGTCCTAACATTTTCCCTTGACCTTCTACATGATGATACTCCATTTTTCTATAGTTTCTTGGCCATTTTTCTATAATTTCAGAACCAGTGTTTCAATGTGCAGATTTAAAATGAGCTACAGCAATGTTCTTTAATCTGTGAGTTTTCTTCTTTATCAAATACATTTCATTAAAACCAAGCCCCTGAGATGGTGTGGGATAGTGGAAAAAAGCTCTGCACTAGAAAGTCACAGGATGCAGTTCTGCTTTCAACTGCAATTACCTGTCAGACTTAGGGTCACTTAATTTCATCCTGAAGTGACCCCAGTAGGTTTAAAAAAAAAAAAAACTACGTAAATTTGATCTTTGCTTTTAGTCTCCTTTTTATCTCTGTATAAATATTTGGGCTGAATTTTACTCAGTGAAGCCTGATCATTTCACCAGGTAGTTATGAAAATCAAATTAAGCAATAAAAGTAAAGTCCTCTGCAGAGTATACAGTACCACAAAAATTTACTGAACATGTACAATGGATCAGACAAGTTAAACAAGACAGATAGTATCCCTGTCCTTGGGGAACTTACCTTCTAGGGGGAAAAACCAAAAACCCAGTGCTGTCAAATCGATTCTGACTCATAGCAAGCCTATAGGACAGAGTAGAGCTGCCCCATAGGGTTTCCAAGGTGTGGCTGGTGGATTCGAACAGACAACCTTTTGGATAGCAGCCGAACACTTTAACCACTGCGCCACCAAAAGCATTAATTCCAATACAGTGCTGAATGATCTATGATAAATGATCTATGATAGGGCAAATAAAATAGCAGATAAGAAGGGCTGAATTTGGAAGGCCAGGGAAAATTTCCTGAAGGATGTGGTATCTTCACTGAAATAAAAAACAATGAACGGGAGTTAGCCAGGTGAAAAGGTTGGGTGGTGGGAGGTGTTCCAGAGGGAACAGCATGTGCCAAGGACGAGAGATAAGAGAGGGCATGTTGGACTAAAGGAACTGAAAACAGTTCACTGTGACTGAAGAGTAGATTTGGGATGGAAGGTGGGGAGTGTGGATTGCGATGAGTGTGACATAGCAGAGGAGTGGGAGATGGAGCTGGAGAGGTAAGCAGGGGCCAGATCATGAAGGAACTTAATGCTTTTATTAAGGAGTTTGGACTTTATCCTAAGGTCAATAGGAAGACACTAATCAGCTTTTAGAGCAGGGACACATGCCCAGATTTACTTTAATCAGTAGCTGTCATCTAGTTTCTTTTCCTGATTGCAGATCCCTGGGGTGAGCGGACTGTTAAAAAGAGAAAGGAAGCAGAGGTTCAGATGGGACCTGCTTCTTTTCCTTCAGTCCTTTAGCAAGGGTAGAACCCAACAGGTTCCTATTCCCTTCCACATGGGTCTCTCCTATCCTTTAATTTCTTGGCTTACCTTCCAAACAATTTTCCTTCTCAGTCCCCTTATTCCTCTCTCTCTGATGAAGAAAAACCTTTGACTGCATGGTAAATCCTCTCCCGCCAGCTGTCCTATTGACCTGGAGTTTTAGCCTCCTTGCTTGAACATTGCCCCCCACCCTCCAACTAGGGCAGTCACGTAGCCCTGACAATAATCCACATTTCTAATCCAGGGCCCATTTCTTATCTCTAACTTGAATTCCACCAACTCTGCCAATATTTACTTTTCTCCTTAGTCCTAGATCTCTCAACCTCTAGAAACAATTTGGTGGCCTCTTAACAGAAGACTACGATAATGCTGACCAAACACGTGATCAATCTGCATGACAAAGACCTCATACCTAGATAATAATGACAGACTAGTAAATGAACTACATGAAAACATCCAGTCTTTTTTTTTTTTTCTTTTTCTCCTTCTTCCCCTCATTAAGTGACTTAGAGCTGCAGTTAAGATTAAAATCAATACTATACAGAGAAATCATCATGGTCATTACCGCTCTCTTGGTCTCACAAATTTAACCTTACAGTCACAGAATCTTAACACTTGGGAAGAAACATTTACAGTCATTTAATCCAACCTTCCACCTCAGTGTCGGAGCTCTATCACATGCTTTGGCAACTGAGATCAGATTACTTCTTATTGTCTGGCATTTCCTTAGAAAAACCCTTTTCTATCCATCCCAGATGAACAGGTTTAGGGTAAGACCTCTTTGTCCAATAGGAATTAGCTCAAATTTACTAGGTCTTAAGGTTATAGAACACTGCTATTCAAACTGTGGCAAGCAAAAAGCAAAGAAGTTTCCTGAATAAACTGAATGCTTCCAAGGCCAGCGTAGCAGGGGCAGGGGTCTGGGGACCATGGTTTCAGGGGACATCTAAGTCAATTAGCATAATAAAATCTATTAAGAAAACATTCTCCATCCCACTTTGAAGAGTGGCGTCTGGGGTCTTAAACGCTAGCAAGTGGCCATCAAAGATGCATCAACCCACCTGGATCAAAGGAGAGTGAAGAACACCAAGGACACAAGGCGATTACAAGCCCAAGAGACAGAAAGGGCCACATGAACCAGAGACTACATCATCCTGAGTCCGGAAGAACTAGATGGTGCCTGGCTACAACCGATGACTGCCCTGACAGGGAACACAACAGAGAACCCCTGAGGGAGCAGGAGAGCAGTGGGATGCAGACCCCAAAGACCAGACTTAACGGTCTGACTGAGACTGGAAGGATCTCAGTGGTCATGGCCCCCAGACCTTCTGTTGGCCCAGGACAGGAACCATTCCCGAAGCCAACTCTTCAGACATGGATTAGACTGGACAATGGGTTGGAGAGGGATGATGGTGAGGAGTGAGCTTCTTGGATCAGGCGGACACTTGAGACTATGTTGGCATCTCCTGCCTGGAGGGGAGATGAGAGGGTGGAGGGGGTTAGAAGCTGGCGAAATGGATACAAAAAGAGAGAGTGGAGGGAGACAGCGAGCTTAGGGGGAGAGTAATTGGGAGTGTGTAGCAAGGTGTATATGGGTTTTTGTGTGAGAGACTGACTTGATTTGTAAACTTTCACTTAAAGCACAATAAAAGTTATAAAAAAAAAAAGTGTGGTAAGCAAACTGGTGCTGGTCAGTGAATTCTCTGCTACTATTCCATGATAAGTACAGAAACTGAGTGTGTTTGAAAACTTTTATAGCAATCTAACACTGCCGTGACATTCAAGCATGTGTTCTGAGGACTCATCTCAATGAATAGGGTATAAAACAGCTTGAGTGTTGTTGAACTTGTAACTGGTACTCACTGCATACCAGTTACGCACAGTGAAAAGCACTGTTCTAGAAGGTTTCCATGAGAAGGGAAAAGGTCTAAGGGTAGGAGGACCAGCTCTCTTCTCTCTTCTCCCCTTCTGGATAAGATAGAGAGTGAATCTGCTGCCTAGGATGAGGAACAGGAAGCTGCTTCCACTAAGCCACTGGCTGTATGGGGTGAAGAGGAGGGCAGGAGTTGGTGGCCAGGTTATCAGGCAATAACAAACTCAGCATCCAAGCACGCGACTTCCAGCAATGCAAGGAGTTTCCTTTGTTTTGGGAAAACAAAAGCTGCAAGAAGGCTCTCCTTGACACGTTCTTGCCTGGCTTCGAGAGGAGCCCAACCACCCCTGACACATAAACAGGACACTGTTGGCCACTAAGCGACAAGCCAGTACCCTGACCACAACCCCTGTTTGCTTTTCCTTTTCCACCACTTCCTCAGTTGGAGGGCCACTTTGGGGCAACAGGTAGCTGCCAGCCTGGGTCACCATTCAAGAACTTCACCCCCAATGACCCAGTCCCTAGTCCATACGACTCCTCTAACATCCTCTCTACAGCCTACTTTCTCTCCCCAACCTAGTACTTTTGGTCTGAGACTAAGGGATTCCTGTCCTTTCCCTAGAATTTTAGGTAAAACTAAGACTCAGAGTACCACTCTGACATAGACCATGGTATGCTCTAGCAATCTATACTGTCTTAACTCTAGGATCAGTGTCTACCCAAGTGCCCAAGAAGAACAATATTTGAGGTTTCAACAGAATATTCTGAACAAGTATTTTTATGTTACCTGAAAAAAGTAACATGATTACATAAGATCCTCAGCTTCAAGAACCCAGTTATCACCAAGACCAGCATATGTAAAAAACAATGCACCTCTTCATGATGCAGAATGTTGTCAAAACTAAACCTCTACAGAGCGAGGTAGGGAGTTTAGAACCAAAGACAGAAAAATCCAGCAACACCCTGGAGCCTACCCCTTGGGGGTATAAATAGAGTAAGAGTTTCAACCTCTCAGGCTTACACGAAAGTGCCACCGAAGGCCAAAGTCTTTGGGACATTAACTCCAAGAGCTCTGAAAAGTAGGGCTAGCAAGTCCCATTTATGAATTTACTACGATAAACCAGGAGCCTTGGGGACCAGCAAACTTTCCCCCTCTCCTTTTAATCAAGAGAGCTTACTCTTTTCCCTGATGGTCCAAGAGCCCAAGTTTCTATGAAGACTCATTTGTCCAGTAAGGGGAGGAATGTGGGGGCGGGACTTCCCCCACTCCAGGCCTCCTTCATGCCAAAGAAGGAGGAAACAGAATAAGCAAAATAAAATTCATAAAGCGAAGCAGTAATTATGGTGTGGTCAACAAGAGGCTGTTCCTCAGGCCCATCATTATGTGGCTAAATTTAACGCCCTACGCGGCCAGGGGAACCGTGCGCCCCGGGCACCGTGTGTCCACACAGACGCCAGCTCCGCCACCTTCACCCGCTCGACAGCCGCCAGGGCTGCCAGAAAGCAGGTCACAATTTTTTTTATAGTCTGTTTACCAAGATGCTGTTTTTACTGCCGAGGTTTCTCTCATTTTATCTCTTTTTCCCTTTTCCCCAAACAGACTGGCCTGTATTTTCTGTCCTGGTTTTTTCTTTTTTTCTCTCTTTCTCCCTCTCTCAGTACTATTTTCAGAACTCTAATTTTATATGGTATGTCCCTTTTTTTTTTTTTTTTTTTTGGTAAATATTTGCCATGACTAAGCCAGGCACATCCAGTTTAAAAGACTCCGTCCCACAAAACATCAGCCCTTTAATGATATGCATCTCATTAGCTTGCCCCATGAAAAGGGGTATAGAAAAAAAAAAAAAAAAAAAAAACAACTTACAGACTCTCTCACTTTTTATATCTAGAGAGACCTATATTTATATATGAGTACAAGCTGAAAACTAACATTCCGAGCCCCAATATGAGGCTAGTACAATGGTCATTTGATTCGGGCTTTGAGGCCTCAGAGGCAGTTTCAGAAGAGAGGAGCTACTGGTATATATACTACGGCTGGTCAACCCAGGTGGTTCTGACCAGGTCAGGACAGCTGGAACCAGTCCTCGGACTCTGAGGTATTAGGGCTCTCTAGTGCAGGGGAACAAAATTTTGGGAGGTCCTCTGACACTGAATTTCCTAAAACGAGTGTGAGAAAATAAACAGAGGCAAAAGGGCACCAATAGTTCCCTCTTTCACTGGTGGATGAAGTCAAAGAAAGGGAAACCGTGAGTTAGGAGAGTGCTAAGAGAGTCCCCTCCAAGTTGGAACTTCCACGCCTCCTACTCACCATCCAAAGGGCTTTTCCAACTGGGCAAAGCCCCAAAGCTGAGGGGAGGACTTCTTACTGTACATGTTAGGCTTGATGAAAGGGGTTGTATAGTCAAGTCTACATACTGCACTGAATAAAAGGCACGACATCCAAAAAGCACTCTCCAAATACTTATCTGTGATGCCTTTAAACACAACTTGATACTCTAAGATGGTGTTAGAGGAACCCCCAGCATTCAGTGTTTTCAGTAAGAAATGTTGAGAGGTGGAAATAGACAGGTATATGGATTGAGAGACCTTGCGAAGTACAGACTTCCCCTCACAGGGAGTCTACACTTTGTAACGGTCAACAAATGTCCAGAGCCTCTAACTACGTTTTCATTAGTTCATTTAGAGATGATCAGATCTAGAGGATTGACTAATGCTAACTAAACTCACAAGAGACAATTTTAGAAATTAAAATGCCAATTTACTAGTTTACAAGTTGGGGGCTATGTCATTCCAATGACTGGAATATCTTCATCTGCTTTTTCCTGGGAAGCTGAATAAACACTGCGAGTTATACTTGTTTGCAAAAAAAAAAAAACCAAAAAACAGCAAGTAGCTTTTGGGGCAGTTCATACACATTGTGGAAAAAGCTAGACATATATTCTTGTTCTGCTGTATCATTGCTCTGACACTGAACTAGATAAGTTAATAAATTGTTACTCTTTGGATTTTCCTTTTTTGAATCCTATATAGACTCTGTCCCTCTTTTAGTATATTTCTTCACGTATCATAAATTAATTATATAACTGTTTTCCTTAATCTGCTTATGAGTCAAGAGGTGTACAAGAACAAGAGTTAGCAGAAAAGGACGTGGAATAAGAGAGGAGGCAGTCCTTGGGGCAGAGTTCCTAGCCTTGGATTACTTTCCTATCTTTTAATTAAGTTAGTCTCTATAATGCTCATAAATGGGCCTCAGTCTTGCTTACTGCCCACCTAAAGTTCCAAGTGTAGCTGCATAATACAGGGCAAGGCAATGCAACACGATGGAAGAACACTGGACTGGAAGTTCTGAGCCCTGGGTCCTGGCGCCAAATTCTACCACTAACTGCTTACCTATATGAGTTCTTTCATCTTTGTGGGCCCGAATGTCCTCGTAAGTAAAACAAAGTAGGTTGATATATCCTTAGATTGACGAAGTTCCTTCCAGCTCATAAAATTCTATGATTCTGGTCCTCTGTGTGAGATATTTGAGATACTACAATTTCCTTCACTGAGGTACTAGCCTAGGCCCTTGATGTGATTTGTAACCTAGTCTCATAAGTGGTATATTTACAAACCATTGGGTAGGTTTGTTCCTTTTGTAGATAGCTAATCTGATCCACTTTATATTGATTCTTATTTACCTCAGTCTCAGAGGTTACCCCAAATTTGGAGGGTATACTCTGCTTAAGACTTACACCTCCTTATGAACTCACTAAACTCTGCCATTTTACTATGATCTTCCTCCAGCTGATAGGGACTACAGAAAACCAAATGCTAAGATGAACAATTATTCCTTCTTTAATCCAAGCAGTATGATCATCCCTTCTCAAAGTTCCTCCTCGTTCCTAGCTTAACCCACACCAAAATGGAAGGGTTTCCTTGGAGTAAAAGATTCTAAGAGGGCAATGTACAACATTAAAATAGCTTGGGCTTCAAGCGTAGGAGTTTTTTTTTTTTTGGCACCATGGAATTGATTTCAACTCATAGTGACCCTGTGTGACAGAGACGAACTCATGAAGTTTTCTTGGCTGTAATCTTTTTTTTTTTCTTTAATTGTGTTTTATTTGAAGGTTTACACAGCAAATTAGTTTCTCATTAAACAATTAATACACCTATTGTTTTGGGACATCGGCTGTCAACCCCATGACGTGTCTACACTCCCCCCTTCTTGACCCTGTTTTCCCTATTACCAGCTCTCCTGTCCCCTCCTGTCTTCTCATCCTTGCCCATGGGCTGGTGTGCCCATTTAGTCTCATTTGTTTTATGGGCCTGTCTAATCTGTGCCTGAAGGGTAAACCTCAGGAGTGACTTCATTACTGAGTTAAAATGGTGTTCAGGGGCCATACTCCTGGGCTTTTTTCTAGTTTGTGACCCATCAGTAAGTCTGGTCTTTTTTGTTAGAATTTTGTTCCACATTTTTCTCCATCTCTGTCCAGGGCGCTATACGGTGATCCCTGCAGAAGCAGTTGGTGGTGGTAGCCAGGCACCATCTAGTTGTGCTGGACTGAGTCTGGTGGAGGCTGTGGTAGCTGTGGTCCTTTGGACTAATCTTTCCCTTGCGTCTTTGGTTTTCTTCATTCTCCCTTTCTCCAGAGGGGGTGGGACCAGTGGAGTATCTTAGATGGCTGCTCACAAGCTTTTAAGACCCCAGACACTACTCACCAAAGTAGAATGTAGAACATTTTCTTTATAAACTATGTAATGCCAGCTGAGCTAGATGTCCCCCAAGACTAGGCTGTAATTTGTACAGGAACAGATCACCAGGTCTTTCTCCCACAGAGTCACTGGGTAGGTTTGAACTCCCAACCTTTCAGTTAGCAGCCAAGTGCTTAACCATTGTGCCACCAGAGCTCCACGAACAGTAGTAACTGCAGCTGAAGAGATTTTGAAAGATTTCCTCCAACTGCCACACCACACCTAATGAGAGCCTCTCAGATTGTGTAACTGAATAAATTGCCCAGTGGTGTCTTTCCGCCTGCAATCATTCACCACACAAAATCCCTCTGAACTCTTAGCTCAAGATCATCTCTTCCAGAAATACCTTCCCCAAACTAGCCTGGTATAAACCCCAAAATCCCATTCAAATGAATCTATTACTTCCTCCTCTCAGATAACATACATATTTTATGTGTTTAAAATACTATTTGCATATATGTCAATTACACATTAGTCAGTTGTCTAATCTCCCTCAAAAGTTCATCTTTCAAGGATAAAAATTATGCTTATACTTTTCAGTATGACTCCACCATACTTAATATTTTCAATGGTGCTTAATAAGTACTATCCACATAGAGTTTAAACCTATAAATAGAAAAACAAAGAGACCAAAGATCTCCAACACAGAATGAAAACAAACAAACGAACAAAAATCCTACCTGAAACCTGGCAATTTCTCCGTTGATAGCTCCCTTATGGGAGATAACAACGATACCATGATCCCTGCAGTCTCATTCCATAAACGTTGGGCATCTAAGACACCAGCCTATAGGACTTAGTCTATATAGAGCTATCACATTTCAATATGGCTCACTATCCAAAAGAAGTATCACCCATAAGTGAAGGATATAAGAGAAACTTTGGGCATACGATAAAACTTTTAAGGCCAACAAACCAGGTAAGTTTAAAGGTACTTGGTTTGATACTTTTGTTTTCTCACTTCATTTCTATAACCAGAGAGAACATTTGCCAATGTGAAATACTCCTTGAATGCCAAGATCTTTAAGTTTCAATCACTTGTTTAAATGCATGTTTATTGCATACCTCCTGTCTAAAAGGCACTGTGGTAGATCCAGAAGAGGCAAAATGAGCAACACACAGTTCTGCCCTTAAGGGATTTTATAATCTAACAGAGGAGATAAGTACAGAAATTCTTATAATACAAGCCCAAAGTGACAAGTAACACAGGAAAGATACAAAGTTTTATAGGAGTTTAGAAGAGAGACAGAATATGACTTGTACTTTTACTTCTGTCCCTTTCACTATATCTGTCACAACAAATAAATCATGTAATCATCAGAATTTATGCCCTTGGAAAGGTTACATCTTCTAGGGAAAGAGGCTGAACATAAGCAGAAATCAAGTCATCTATCTTCAAAATGGAAACCCTGGTGGCATAGTAGTTAAGTGCTATGGCTGCTATCCAAAAGGTCAGCAGTTCGAATCCACTAGGCACTCCTTGGAAACTCTATGGGGCAGTTCTACTTTGTCCTATAGGGTTGCTATGAGTCAGAATTGACTCAAGAGCAATGGGTTTGGTTTGGTTTTTTTACCTTCGAAATATCACCCATCCCTTCCTGCCATCCACAATTACCACAGGAAGAGCTAATTCTTCCACTTTGTTCAACTTCATAGGACCCCTGCTTTCATAGTATCACTTTCCTTTCACCAGCTTAAATGTCTCCTTTTCCACTGGCATCTTCTTTGCCTTCAAACACATATGTTGTCTTTCCATCTTAAGAAGGGTTTTGCTTAAACCTACTATTATTTCCAGCTCTCCAGCTATCTCTCATTTCCTTTTCATTGTGAAACTTCTCTGATGAGAGTTCTACACTCACTGTCTGTACTGCCTTATCCATTGATCCTTCTTTAACTCCTGCAATCACAAACAGTCTATTGCTCTTTCCTCAGTCAGTCACTCATTTTCTTTGGTCTCTCTCCCCAGTTTGGCACTGTGGCTCAACATCCTTGGTAATGGAAAAAGCGTGGGATTTAAGTCAAGACAAATACGGGCAAAGCGGCTGAATGATCATAAGCGAAGTACGCAGCCCTTGAGCTTCTGTTCCTTTATCTTTAAAATGAGAGTAATGTTACCTACCTCAGGTTTATTGTAAGGATTAAAAGTTATAACTTAGGTAAAGCACCTAGCACTGTTGTCTAGCACAAACACAGTATGTACTTTAAAACTGTTAGTTCCCCTTTCATGGCTTCTTATTTACTACTCTATCCTGATTCTCTTCCCACTTCACTCACACTTCCTTCACTGGCTCCTACTACTCCCTCATATTATAATTGTTTCCCAAATGTCAACCAATGGATCTTTGCTTTTCTCTCCATGCTCTTGCCAGCAAAAAATGCATCCATTCTCATACCTACAAATATTACCCCTTTGCAGATGATTCCCAAATCTATTTCAATAGGTCTTTATTTCAACCCTTCTCCAGCTTAAATTTCCCCTTGTCAATTATTTTTCTATTTTTTCAATTCTTTCCTGAGCATTTATTTCCACTTGTGTGTCCTATGTTGTCGTTAGGTACCGTCAAGTGGGTTCCGACTCATGGCGACCCTACGTTCGACAGAACAAAACACTGCCCAGTCCTATGATAACATCACAATCGTTGTTATGCTTGAGCCTGTTGTTGCAGCCACTGTGTAAATCCATCTCCTTGAGAGTCTTCCTCTTTTTTGCTGACCTTACCAAGCATGATATCCTTCTCCAGGGACTGGTCCTTCCTGATAACATGTCCAAAGTACGTGAGTTGAAGTCTCGCCATCTCGCTTCCGAGGCGATATCTGTCTATACTTCTTCCAAGACAGACTTCTTCACTCTCTGGCAGTCCACGGTATATTCAATATTATTCGCCAACACCATAATTCAAAGGCATCAATTCTTTGATCTTCCTTATTATTGCCCTGCTTTCACATGCATATGAAGTGACTGAAAATATCATGGCTTAGGTCAGGTGCACCTGAGTCCTCAAAATGACACCTTTGCTTTTCAACACTTTAAAGAGGTCTTTTGCAGCAGATTTGCCCAATGCAATACATCAATTCGATTTCTTGACTGCTGCTTCCATGGGCATTGATTGTGAATCCAAGTAAAATTAAAACCTTGACAACGTCAATATTTTTTTCATTTATCATGCTGTTGCTTATTGGTCCAGTTGTGAGAATTTCTGTTTTATGTTGGGTTGCAATCCATACTAAAGGCTGTAGTTTTTGATCTTCATCAGCAAGTGCTTCAAGTCCTCTCCACTTTCAGCAAGCAAAGTTGCATCATCTGCTATCACAGGTTGTTAATGTGTCTTCCACCAATCCTGATACTATATTCTTCTTCATACAGTCCAGCTTCTCGGATTATTTGCTCAGGATACAGACTAAATAAGTATAGTGAAAAAATACAACCCTTTTACATTTCCTTTCCTGACAGTATCCCCTTGTTCTGTTCAAATGACTGCCACTTGGTCTATGTTCAGGTTCCTCATGAGCACAATTAACTGTTCTGGAATTCCCATTCTTCTCAATGTTATCCATAATTTGTTATGCTCCACACAGTTGAATGCCTCTGCATAGTCAATAAAACACAGGTAAACATCTTTCTGGTATTCTCTGCTTTCAGCCAAGATCCATCTGACATCAGCAGTGATATCTCTCATTTCATGTCCTCTTCTGAATCTGGCTTGAATTTCTGGCAGTTCCCTGTCGATATACTGCTGCGACTGTTTCTGAATGATCTTCAGCAAATTTTGCTTGTGTGTGACATTAATGATATTATTCGATAATTTCCGCAGTCTGTTGGATTACCTTTCCTAGGAATGGGCACAAATGTGGATCTCTTCTAGTTGGTTGGCCAGGTAGCTGTCTTCTAAATTTCTTGGCACAGATGAGTGAGCACCACCAGTGATGCATCTGTTTATTGAAACATCTCAATTGGTATTCCGTAAATTCCAGGAACCTTGTTTTTCACCAATGCCTTCAGTGCAACTTGGACTTCTTCCTTCAATACCATCGGTTCTTGATCATATGCTACCTTCTGAAGTGGGTAAATGTCAACCTACTCTTTTTGGTACAGTGACTCCTTGTATTCCTTCCACCTTCTTTTGATGCTTCCTGCATCATTCAATATTTTGCCCATAGAATCTTTCAAAATTGTAACTCGAGGCTTGAATTTTTTCTCCAGTTCTTTTATCTTGAGAAATGCCAAGTGTATTCTTCCCTTTTGGTTTTCTAACTCTAGGTCTTTGCACATTTCATTATAATAGTTTACTTTATCTTCTCGAGCCTCCCTTTGAAATCTTCTGTTCAGCTCTTTTACTTCATCATTTCTTCCATTTGCTTTAGCTATTTGTCTTAGGCTGGGTTCTCTAGAGAAGCAAAACCAGTAAAGCATATAAATATGTATATTTATATAAAGGAAAGAGCTCACACAGTTGTAGAGGCTGGAACGACCCAAGCCCGTGGGCCAGGCTGGAGGGTTCTCCTGATTCTAGCTGCAGGGGCTGGCAAATCCAAGATCGGCACGTCGGACAGCAGGGCTCTGGCTCACAAGCTGCGAAGACCACCAAATCCCAAGATCGACAAGAAGGATAGTAGATAAGCTGCTAGCTCCAGTCCCAAGAGCCAGAGGTCAGATGAACAGAGGTCAGCCAGCAGCAGGATCCAGAGCAAGCAAAGGCCCATGAGTTTTGCCAGAAAATCCACCTATATTGGATCCAGGCCACACCCCCAAGGAAGCTCCCCTTCAGTTGATTAGCCACTCACAACAGATGCTATCATGGAGGTGATCAAATTAAATCAAATCTCACTGTGGAGGTGACCACATCATTACATGACTGCCAAACTACCACATAATTGCCAAACCACTGAGAATCATGGCCCAGCCAAGTTAACAAGCAACCTTAAAGGTCACACTACTCTGTGTTCAAGAGCAAGTTTCAGAGTCTCTTCTGACATCCACTTTGGTCTTTTCTTTCTCTCCTGTCTTTTTCATGAACTTTTGCTTTTTTCATGTACGATGGTTTTGATATTATCCCACAACTCATCTGGTCTTTGGTCATTAGTGTTCAATACACCAAATCTATTCTTGAGATGGTGTCCAAATTCGGGTGGAATATACTCAGGTGTGTATATGGCTTTAGTGGACTTGTTTTAATTTTCTTAAGCTTCAACTTAAACTTGCATATGAGCAATTGATGGCCTGTTCCGTAGTTGGCCCTGGCCTTGTTCTGATAATGAGCTTTTCCATCATCTCTTTCCACAGATGTAGTCGATTTGATTCCTGTGTATTCTGCCCGGCAATGTCTACATGTATAGTTGCCGTTTATGTTGTTGAAAACAGGTATTTGAAATTAATAAGTCATTGGTCTTGCAAAGTTCTATCACGTGATCTCTGGCATTGTTTCTATCACCAAGGCTATATTTTCCATCTATAAATCCTTCTTCTTTGTTTCCAACTTTTGCATTCCAATCACCAGTAATTATTAACACATTTTCATTCCACGTTCCTTCAATCTCAGACTGCAGAAATCGGTAAAAATCTTCAGTGTCTTCATCTTTGGTACTAGTGGTTGGTACATAAATTTGAATAATAGTCATATTAACTGGTCTTCCTTGTAGGCATGTGGATATTATCCTATTACCGACAGTGTTGTACTTCAGGATAGATTCTGAAATGTTCTTTTTGATGACGAAAGTGATGCCATTTCTCTTCAATTTGTCATTCCTGGAATAGTAGATCATATGATTGTTTAATTCAAAATGGCCAATACCAGTCCATCTGAGCTCACTAATACCTAGGATATCAATCTTTATGTGTTCCATTTCATTTTTGACAACTTCCAATTTTCTTTGATTCATACTTGGTACATTCCATGTTCTGATTATTAATGTTTGCTATTTCTTCTCATTTTGAGTTGTGCCATATTTGCAAATTAAGGTCCAGAAACCTTTACTCCAACTACATCATTAAGGTGACTCTACGTTAAGGAGGCAGCTCTCTTCCCCCAGTCATACTGAGTGTCTCCCAACCTGAGGGGCTCATCTTCCAGCACCATATGACACAATGTTCCACAGCTATTCATAAGGTTTTCACTGGCCAATTTTTTCAGAAGTAGTCTGCCAAGGTCCTTCTTCCTAGTCTGTCTTAGCCTGGAAGATATGGGGAAACCTGTCCACCATGGGTGACCCTGCTGGAATTTGAAATACCAGTGGCATAGCTTTCAGCATCAGTCACAGCAACATCAAGCCACCACAGTTAGACAAACTGACAGACGGGTGGTGGATGTGTCCTTTAATCAATTTAAATTCAACTGTTTGTAAAAAAAAAAAAAAAAGGCCTTTGTGTTATTTTTTGAGTGAACTCCAGTTATATATAAGCCATTGATTTTTTGTATAGCCTACCAAAAAAAAAAAAAACTCATTGCCATCAATTGACTCATAATGACCCTATAAGACAGAGTAGGACTGCCCTATAGGATTACCAAGGAGTAGCTGGTGGATTCAAACTGCTGACATTTTTGGTTAGCAGCCAAGCTCTTAACCACTGCCCCACCAGGGTGCCTTGTATAGGCTAATCAAAAAAAAAACTAAACCTGTTGCCATCAAGTCGATTCCCATTCATAGTGACCCTACAGGACATAGTAGAACTGCTCCACAGGGCTTCCAAGGAGCAGCTCACGGATTTGGACTGCAAACCCTTTGGTTAGCAGCTGAGCTCTTAATGACTTTGCCACCAGGACTCCGAGGCATTGTTAAATGGCCACACTGTAATGAGTGGACTTTCATGAAACCCTTCCTCTAGTAGGGGTAAGGGAGAGTAGGGAATACTCTACTGCGTAAATTATCATAAAAGCTCTGGAGGAATATGAAACATATAGCTTAGGCCTGAAAACACTAGATATTTGTTAGAAATGAAAGTATCAATCACGATTCTGTCACAGATAAATTCTGAACTAAATGGATTTCTCAGACTGGAGATTAGAAACAAATCAGACTAACAGTAGATTTGACAGGGCTAACAGAAAAAACAAAGTTTTCATTTTAAGAAAGTTGGTAACTTCCCTTGAATCAGTAAGATGCACAGCCCCCTGAAGCAGTGTTTGTTAAGTTGTGCTTGCCTATCTGGGGCTACATAAGAAGCATGCATGATTTGGTTTTCCACAGCCCCCTACAACTCTCTACTGTCTTATGTCCAGCCTGATACACCTATTTATGTTATAGGCCTGGCCCCTGCAGGCATCTGAGTTTGTAACACCTGGTTCTGCGTTTTATTAGAATAAGATAATTTGGGATCTGGTAAAGTGTCTCACTATTGGGATTCTCAGAAATAGAAACCTACACTTTAGAAATAGGTAATTTTATCTGATCTGTATTTTCTAGATTGAGTTCCTTTTTGTTTTCCCTCAGATTTTTAATAAATTTTCTTTTGAAAGCACCAGTCTTTATAAATATTTGTAAAAGGAAAATAAAGAAAGAGGCCTTTTAATCCATTCTTAGGCCAAAAAAGAAAAGAAGTGGTGACCCCTGGTATCAGGGCTTGGTGGTGACCACAGGAATCATAGTGAGAAAACCCCAAAGAGGAGGCAAAATTTAGAAGAAATATAGTTGAGGAACACATGCTGCCATCCCTTCCTCTCTAGAGATTTTCATTCCAGAGCTCAAATATTGGTGGATTTGTGTTCTAAATAAGGAATTCCATTCCTTTATATGCCCAAGATTGGATTTAACTGAGCCCACAGACATGATTTTCCTAGCCTGTCAGTGGGACCACTATTCTTTAGGTCAGTCACACAGGCTACCACTGACAGCCTAATCTTCCCAAAAGATCACTTTCATATGTCAATTCTCCAGTCAAAACTTTCAATTGCTCCCCACTATCTACAACAGTAGTAATAACTGGAAGGAGGACAAGCCCCGTCTCGTTCCTAGGAGATATGCCTTTGTTTGAGAATCACTGCATGTAATGAAAGATGTTAATGATTGGACTGAAATGGGCAAATAAATGGGTTACAGGCAGAAAAAAGCCTGAGAAGCACTTACTTCAGAAGAAAGCACTGACTCTCCAACCCAGGATTTAAGGCCCTCCACAATCCAGGCACATGTAGTTATTTTGCTAATCTTACATTCTACTAAATCTCATTCTTATTCTCATTTTTCATCCTTTTTCTATGGGCTTCTCACCTAAAATGCTTTCCACATACTTCTGTATCAAAACCTAAGCCCCCCATTAAAATCCAATTCAAGTCCTAACTTTTCCAGGAGGCTTTTTCTAATCATTCCGCTACTGTGGCCCTAATGAGCCTCAGGTGAGCACTATGAGCGCTTTGGTGATAATGCTATCATACTTATATGCTCTTAGAACCTGGTGTAGTACATGTGCTTGTTGAATACTGAAAGCATGAATTAATTCCAGGTTTCTCTAGATCAGAAAACTGATACACACAATAGTAAGGAGTACTTTCTCCTGCTTCCAGATTTACTCTTCTTTGTGATGCCCACAAAGGGTACTGAAGAAACACTCTGAATCCCGTGTCTCCCTCTACTTAAAGGCCGGGACATACTGAACAACAGATGCATGGTAGAGGGGCATCCTTTCTTCTAACTGTGGCAGTAAAGCCCCGGGAGAGGAAAGATCGAGGAAAGAAGAAACTTAAACATTTTGTTTTAGCTCTATGACTAATTTTCTTTCCAGGATTTTGTTAGATTCTTACTCCTTTGGTTTCTGAAATAGTAATATCATAACTGGATCTAGAAAAAGGGGCTCTGGGATCTCTCAATAATGAAAGATTCAAGTCTTATACTTCATCCCAGAGTTGGAAGTATCTCCCAAAAAACATTTGTGTCAAAGAAACAGGACAGCTAGTAGCATGTCAACTTAACAATGATCCTCTCCTTTAGCTGCTCATTTATTTACATGTAGGGTTATCCATCTAATGCCACCAACAGATGATAATTTGATGGCTTATTCACTGGATAGGTAAAATAAAGAAGAGAGAGAAAATATGATTCCTTCATCCATTTAACAAATATGTATTGAGTGTCTACTTTGTGTGAAGGCACTATGCTAGGAATATGGGATAAATCAGCACATCCAACATACATCCTTTACATTCTAGCAATGGGCAGAAAGGCCACAAATAATAAACATAATAAAATAAGTATATTTTTATGGAAGCATATTGGAAGATGAGTGCTATGGGGGGAAAAAAAAAAAAGTAAAGAACAGTACCATGAAATGAGAGTTCCAGGTGCAGAGGGGGTGGGTATATACGTTACAATTTTAGATAACATACCCAGGGTAGACTTCATTGAAAAAGCGACATTTGAACAAAGACTTTATTGTGGCTTTAAAGATATTCTTTGATACAGATTCTTTGATATCCCCCCCTTAAGAGGTGGTGAAGCTTAATTACCCTCCCCTGGAAGGTGGGCAGGACTTAGTGACTCACTTCTAATGAGCAGAATACAGCAAAATAGCAATGGGATTGGGTAATAAAAAGGCTGCAACTTCTGTTTTGAGGTAGGTGTGTGTCTGCCTATCTCTCTTTCTCTCCCTCTGTCTCAGATTACTGGATTTGGGGAAGCTAAGACCACGTCATGTGAGCAACCCCACGGAGAGGCCCATGTGGTGAGGAACTGGCACCTCCTGCCAACAGCCGTGTGAGAGAGCTTGAAAGTGAATTCTAGCCCTTTAGGATGACTGCAGTTCCAGCTGACAACTTCACTACAACTTCATGAGAGACCCTGAGCCAGAACCACTCAGCTATGCCACTCCTGTATTCCTGACCCTAAAAAAGTGGGTGAGATGATAAATGTTTGTTTTTTTAAGCTGCTAATTTTTGGGATAAGTTGCTATGCAGCAATGTATAACTAATACAGACATAAAGTAAGTATGTAAATATCTGAAGAAAGAGCATTCCAGGAAGAGGGAATAGCCTATATAAAGGCCTAAAGGTTGGAGATGCTTAGAGTTAGAAAAACATCAAGAGGCTAATGTGGCTGCAGTGGAGAAAGTGAGGGACAGCATCGAAAGGTAACGAGGGGCCAGATCATGGAGAGTCTTGTAGGCCGCTGTAAGGTCATGGAGCTTTACTCTATAAGTGAAATGAGAAGCCAGTGAAGGGCTTTGAGCAAAAGACTAACACGATCTGTCTTAATAAGATTGCTTTGTTGGTAACAGGCCACAAGGGAGCAAGGGTAGCAGCAGGGAGGCAGTAGGAGGCTTCTGTACTAATGCAGGTAGGAGATGGTGATGGCTCAGACCAGAGTGGTAGCAGTAGTGGTGAGGTTATGGGTATATTTTGAAGGCAGAGCCAACAGGATTTCCTGATAGACTAGAGGTAGGATGTGAGGGAAAGGTAGGAATCAAGGATGATTCCAAGGTTTTTGGCCTTAGCAAGTGAAAGGATGACACTTCCATCAACTAAAATGCAAGAGGGTTGTGCAAAAAGCAGATTTGGGGGTAAGATATGGGTAAGGAGTTCAGTTTTGGCCACCACTCATCTGTCAGTTTGTCTAATTGTGATTGCTTCCATGTTGCTGTGATGCTGGAAGCTATGCCACTGACATTTCATATACCAGCTGGGTCACCCATGGTAGACAGTTTCAGCAGATCTCCCAAGCTAAGACAGACTAGGGAGAAGGATCTGGCAATCTACTTACGAAAAAAATCAGCCAGTGAAAACCTTATGGCTAGCCGCAGAACATTGTCTGATGTAGTTCTGGAAGACAAGCCCCTCAGGTTGGAACCCAGTCCCAGTGCCGCTGAGTCGATTCCGACTCACAGCGACCGTATAGGACAGAGTATGACTGGGGAACACCTGCCTCCTGAAAGTAGAATCGACCTTAATGATGTGGATCGCGTAAAGCTTTCTGGACCTTCATTTGCTAATGTGCCACATTTAAATTGAGAAGAAACAGCTGAAAGCATCCATTGGTAACTAGAACATGGAATGTATGAATTATGAATCAAGGAAAATTGGAAGTTGTCAAAAATGAAATGGAATGCTTATAGATAAATATCCTAGGCATTAGTGAGCTAAAATAGACTGGTATTGGTCATTTTGAATTGGACATTAGTATGGTCTACTAATCCAGGAATGACAAATTGAAGAGGAATGGTGTTGAAATCACCAACAAAAAAATTTCAAGATCTATTCTGAAGTACAACACTGTTAGTGATAGGGTAATATCCACATGCCTACAAGGAAGACCAATTAATCGACTATTGTTCAAATTTACCCACCAACCACTAATGCCAAAGATAAATCGAAGATTTTTACCAACTTCTGCAGACTGAAATTGATCAAACATGCAATCAAGATGCATTGATAATTACTGGTGATTGGCAAGTGAAAGTTGGAAATAAAGAAGAAGGATCTGTAGTCGGAAAATGTGGCCTTGGTGACAGAAATGATGCTGGAGATTGCGTGATAGAATTTTGCAAGACCAATAACTTATTCATCAGAAATACATTTTTCAACAACATAAATGAAGACTATACATGTGGACCTCACCAGATGTAATACACAGGAATCAAGCTGACCACCTCTGTGGAAAGAGACAATGGAAAAGCTCAAAAGCATCAGTCAGAAGAAGGCCAGGGGCCAACTGCGAAACAGATCATCAATCGCTCATATGCAAGTTCAAACTGAAGCTGAAGAAAATTAAAACGAGTCCACAAAAGTCAAAGTACATCTTGAGTATATCCCACTTGAATTTGGAGACCAGCTCAAGAATAGATTTGATGCACTGAACACTAATGACCAAAGACCGGAGAAGTTACGGAATGACAACAAAGACGTCACACATGAAGAAAGCAAGAAGTCATTAAAAAGACAGGAAAGAAGGAAAAAATCAAAATGGATGTCAGAAGACACTCTGAAACTTGCTCTTGAACGCAGAGTAGCTAAAGCTAAATAACAGAAGATTTCAAAGGGCAGCTCGAGAAAACAAAGCAAAGTATTACAATGAAACGTGCAGAGACTTGGAGTTAGAAAACCAAAAGGAAGAACACGCTTGGCATTTCTCAAGCTGAAAAAACTGAAGAAAAAATTCAACCCTCAAAATGCAATATTAAGGATTCTATGGGTAAAATATTGAACAATGAAGGAACCATCAAAAGAAGATGGAACATGGAATACAGGGTAGAGAGGAGGAGTGTGCTGTCTCATTAGGGGGAGAGCAGCTAGGAGTACATAGCAAAGTGTGTGTAAGTTTTTGTATGAGAGACTGATTGGTTTGTAAACTTTCATGTAAAGCACAATTAAAAAAAAAAAAGATGGAAGGAATACAAAGAGTCACTGTACCAAAAAGAATGGGTCAACGTTCGACCATTTCTGGGGACTGCATATGATCAAGAACCGACGGTACTGAAGGAAGGAGTCCAAACTGCACTGAAGGCATTGGTAAAAAAACAAGGCTCCAGGAATTGACGGAATACTAATTGAGATGTTTCAACAAACGGATGCAGTGCTGGAAGCGCTCACTCATCTATGCCAAGAAATCTGGAAGACAGCTACCTGGCCAACCACCTGAAAGAGATCCATATACATTCCCATTCCAAAGAACAGGAATATTATCTAACAGCATTATTAACATCACACCAAGTAAAATTTTGCTGAAGGTAATTCAAAAATGGTTGCAGTAGTACATTGACAGGGAACTGCCAGAAATTCAAGATATCAAATGACATATTGCATTGGGCAAATCCGCTGAAAAAGATCTCTTTAAAGTGTTAAAAACCAAAGATGTCACTTTGAGAACTAAGGTGTACCTGATCCAAGCCATAGTCTTTTTTCAATCGCCTCACATGCATGCAAAAGCTGGACAGTGAATAAGGAAGATCGAAGAAGAATTGATGCCTTTGAATTATGGTGTTGGCGAAGAATATTGGCTACAGCATGGACTGCCGAAAGAATGAACAAATTTGTCTTGGAAGAAGTACAACCAGAACGCTCCTTAGAAGCGAGGATAGCAAGACATCGTTTCAGGTAACTTGGACATGTTATCAGGTAGGCCCAGTCCCTGGAGAAGGAAATCATTCTTGGTAATGCAGAGGGTCAGAGAAAAAGAGGAAGACTCTCAATGAGATGGATTGACACAGCGGCTGCAACAATGGGCTCAAACACAGCAATGACTGTGATGATGGTGCAGGACCAGACAGCATTTCGTTCTATTGTACATGGGGATGCTATGAGTCAGAACCGATTTGATGGCACGTAACAACAACAACATCCTCACTTATGACAAATGCTATGGTAGAGGTATGAACAGGGTGCTGTGGAATAGCTGGATAGTGCACTTACACCTGGGAAGAAGGAGATCTGACTAAAGGAAGTAAAAATTGTCACGGAAGACTCACAGAAGGGAAGATGCCTGTGCAGAGTTCAGAAAGTTGAGTGGACAAGAGATAAGAGAATACTAAGATATGGAGTGAGAAATGGATAATCAGGAAGCTGTCAATACCTCAGTATGATGAAAGTGCAAGGTGTGTATGGAGGAGTGACAGAGAATCAGGCTGAAGAGGTCAGCAGGACCAAATCAGGAATGCTCTGGTGTGGCACGCAAGGAGCTTGAACTTTATCCTATAGGCGATGGGGAATCTCTAAGGACTTTAAGCAAGGAAGTGACATAATCAGGTTTCCATTTCAGAAAGATCATTCTGGCATAACTAGAAGTTCAAATGGAGGAGAATAAGGACTAACTGGAAGACAAGTTAGAAGACAAGCTTCCCCCACCCCCCAAAAAAGGGAGGATGCTAATCCAAGACAATGAAAGTAGGGGTAGAGAAGGGCAGATTCAAAAGATATTCGATAATTTAGGCTTTGAAAGTAAGGATAAAGAGGAATGTGGGTGACTCCCAAGTTTCTAGCTTAGAAAGCTGGAAGGCTAATGGTAAAATTCCTCAACATAGCGAATGTAACAATAGCTTTGGGGAAGTAGATGATTCGTTTTGGACATGTTTAGGGTGTGGTGCATGTGGGACATCCAGATGGAAATGTCAAATATGCAGAAATAAATATGGACCTGAAACACTGCGGAGATACAGAATTGGTACTCACTCGTGTTCTGGTTACAGCTGAAACTGGGATCTGGATAAGATAACCCAGAAAGGGAGGGTAAAGAGCGAGAAGACCAAGGACACAATCCTGGATAACACTAACATTTAAGGGGCAAGTAAATATGGTGAGCCAGCTAAGGAAACCAAGTAGAAGCTGTCTGTAAATGAACTTAACACGTGGATAACAATGTTCAGATTAAAGGTCTTCCCATCTTCCCCAGGTGTCTTTGATATAGCTCTAGCTTCCTGAGAGCAGCAATGAAGTAACTGCTCTAAAATCAGGCTGCAACCAGACAGGGGGTGAAGATAGTAACTAAAACTAGACAGGACACAAAGACCATGGCTACACTTCAGATGCTGGGTCAAATCAATTTTAACTATAGCCCCCAAATTTCTTGGTTGAGGTATTATACTGTACAGATGGTTTAAGTCTTACAAGGCATTCAGAATGTAGCAATAGGAGTGATTACTATGCAGACTACCCTCCTTTGAAGATAGAGAGGAGAGAATTGCAGTTCTTATCTCCGCTGAGGTCCCCCTCCCTAAGGAAGCCAGCTTCACACTACTGCCCAGGTTTTGGTGTCAAAGGCTGATTCTTAGCCAGGGACTGCCAGCTGCAGAGGGCGGGGCCCTATTTTGGGCTGCCTGCTGTCCCTGAGCCTGGCCACGTCTGGTTTGAGCAGCATGCAGCCCCAGTGACTCACACACCCATGCAAACCGCCTGTGGCTCAGTGGCATAGCCTCGGAATGCCAGCCCTAGGCCAGCTCCCTCCTCACCCCATTACACTGGGATAAATAAATAAAGAGCCTGCCAGCAGCCACACAGCCTGATGGCAACCAGATGGAGGGAGGGAGGCATGAACAGGGCCAGAGGAAGGAACTCCCTCCAGTGGACTAAACTGAGAGTGGGCTATGCCAGCCCACTCATCCTAAACTTCCTCTTTAACGCAGTTCCTAAAGGTTCCTCTCAGCCCGTAGTCATTAGACACACTCTATACGGGAATCCTGCCCTATATGAGGGTCATTCCAGCAGCCGCCACACTGAGCCCTAGTATTCCTTCACTTCCCACTTGAACTGACATTGTCAGTATTCTTCTTATAGTTAGGCTACCATTGATTCGCCCCCTTCAGTTTCCTGGAAATGAGAAATCAGAGGCTCTTAGGGGATGAGGAAAAAAGGACTACATATGGGGAAGTAGCCGCTATTCAATCTTAAGTATTTTTCCTAGCCTTAGTATCCTAGAAACCTTACTGCCCCTGTAGCAACATTCCAATGAGACTAGGAAAAGCAGACCCCAGGCACTGACCCCATGGCCTTCTGACATCAGCTCTGGCCCCCCTACACCTTCGTCCTGAGCTCTCTGTCCCTGGTTTGTTTATCTTCCTATTCCATGTTGCTTATTTTGATGGCACATCCTTTCAGCTCAGTCTTGGATGACCCCATGACCCTCCTGTGTCCTGTTTGTAGGATCCTGGACAAGCGGAGTAGCTGAAAAGAGGCAATGGCCATAAGAAATTCGTGCGGAGTAACTGAAAAGAGGCAACGGCCATAAGAAATTCGTGGCCCCAGTGAGAAACCTTTCGATTCCAGTATCTATGCAGGACATTCTGAGGGCAGCTCAGTGATCCCAGGAGGTCACAGAATTCTACATTACCCCAGCCTTAATATCTCCTCTAATTGGTGTGTACAACCAGTTAAAGTAGCAGAAGAAAACAGGGATAACACTAGACTAATGGTCAAGAAATGTGGGAGGTCCTAAACATACAGGCTACAGCTGTATGACCTCAGTCTTATCTCTCTGACTCAGTTTCTTAATCTATAAATTGGAAAGTTACAACTACCTATCTCTCAGATCCTTTCCAGTTATAATCAAATTCTACACACCTATGAGGTTTGGTTGTGACCCACTCAGACTTAGAGGCTTAGTACTCTTTTTTTTTTTTCCTGAATTTTGTTTTGTTATTGTTATTGAGAATATACACAGTAAAACACACACCAATACAACAGCTTCTACATGTACCAATTAGTGACACTGATTATTCTCCCAGTTGTGCAACCATTCTCACCCTCCTTTTCTGAGTTGTTCCTCCCCCATTAATATAAATTCACTGCCACCTAAGGTTGCCACCTAGTCTTTCAAGTTGCTGTTGTCAGTTTGATCCCATATAGATAGTTTCTAAAAGAGCGTAATGCTCAAAGCAGACATTTTTTACTAGTTAAGCTAAACTATTGTTTGGTTTTAAGAAGACCTCAGGGGATATTTTTGGTTTAAGGTTTAAAAATTACCTCAGGTTAATAGTTTCAGGTATTCATCCAAACTTCATGGCTCCAGGAAGTCTGGAGTCCATGAGAATTTGAAATTCTGTTCCGCATTTTCCCCCTTTTGATCAGGATTCTGCTACAGAATCTTTCATAAAATGTCCAGTAATGGTAGCCAGGTACCATCCAGTTCTTCTGGTCTCATGGCAGAAGAGGCAGTTCATGGAAGCAATTAGCCACACGTTCCATATCCTCCTTCTATTCCTAACTTTCTTTCTTCCTCTGTTGTTCTAGGTGAATAGAGGCCAATTGTTGTGCCTTGGATGGCCGTGTACAAGCTTTTAAGACCCTGGGCACTATGTATCAAACTAGGAGGTAAAACAGAAGCACTAAACATGTTATTAGGCCAATTAACTGGAATGTCCCATGAAACCATGACCCCAAAACCTCCAAACCAAGAAACCAAAGGATGAGTACTCTTGAAGTAGTTGGTTTCAAAATATCAATACCCTTCCTGGGCTCCCAGTTGGATTCTATATGCTTTCTCATTCAATTCTGCAGGGCTCCACCTAACAGTATGAAATAGATGAGCCTCCAATTTTATGAATGAGAAAACAGAGGCTCCGAGAGAAGAGATTTATCCAAAACTGCAAAATGAACCAGGGGAATAACTGAAGACCTCAAATATAGGTCTAACAGAATTTTCATAAAATCCCCCTATCAGCAGTTTATCAACATATTCATCCACAAGCTCATTGAGAACCTACTACTTCTAGGCACTATGCTTGGTGACAGGGATATGGAAACGCATTCAACACTGTCCTTGCCCTCAAAGAGTCCATATGCTAGCAAAGAAGAAAGACAGTCTTACAGACATACAAACAGTGAAGTGACAAGTGGTGAAATAAAGGTATGAACCAAGGCACTATAGTAGCAGGGAAGAAAGATTACCTTAACAAGAAGAGTCTAGAAAGGCCTCCCAGAGAAGCTGAAGCTAACACTTAAAAGATTAATAGAAGTTTTTTACAAGGTAGATAAGGCCAGAACACTGGACATTCTAGATAAAGGAAACAATGTGTGTGAAGGTATAAAGACTAGACAAAACAGCATTTTGGGCAATTGAAAGTAATTCCATATTGCTGAATCATAACGTATATAGAGAAAAATCTTAAGACATCCAACTGGGTAGGTATGCAACTGTTAGATTAGGAAGGGCCCCCTCTGCTGGGCTAAGAATAAGCCCTTCATTATTTAATTAAGGAATGGAGGGAACTAGTATGTCATCCCCAACCTATGCAAATGCCCCTAATACCAAACTTACAGAACCGCTGGAAACTACCTGAGAGAAAACAGCCTAGGAAATGTCTGATCTCTGTCACAAGTTTAGGTTTAATGGTCCCTGTTTCCCCATAAAGACTTGAAAGCTATTCTGCTCCAGGACTTGGCAATGCATATTTTCCTCCTTCTCCAGAGTTATAATTGCTTCAGTACATGGACTCAGCACTCACTTCACAGTTTTTGCTCTTAGTGTCAAGACTCCAATCACTATGGGGTCATTGATCAGTCCATGTACTGTGTGGCAGAACAGAAGTTTCCAAATCAAGAATAACTGCTTTATGCCTAACACTGTGAAAATTTCTAAATTCAGGTTTAAAAGAAGTGTGATGCACAGTCCCTGTCCACAAGGAACTTACAAATTAGCTGAGAAGACAAGACAGAAATATGAATAATCTATAAACAACACAATATTATAATAGCATCATTTACTTACACAATAATGTACCAACTTGGGCAACACGTATAATTAGAAAATAGGGCAATTATACTAAGATGCTAACTGTACAACCAACAAGTCCCAGAAGAGTTAGGGAACGAGAAGATCAATATTGACTGGCATTATCAAAGGTCACTATTATTAAAACTCCCCCAATTTGGCATTTAAGAGATGTTTCTTTTGGCCAAGCTCAATCCTTAGAAGGGAAACCTAGGCAGGAGCTCCTGACAGGCCACAATTATCTACTCCCCGTTCATTCCTTTGCCAGTCCCCTTGTATAAACACCGTAATTTTCCACAGCCTACTGTGCCCACAAGACAGTTCCCAAATGGTAGCACTGAGCTTTTAACCTTCCTCTACAGCTGGATGCTAAAGGGGCCTAGACAAGAAATAATGACTACTCCTCCACTCCCACAATCCAGACTTTGTGATCAGGACTCAAGAAGCAAAAATTTAGCAACTGGTCAACCAAGCTTAGAGAATTCCAAATGAAATCCCTAGGTACTTTAACAGAGATGTTTTACACATGTTATATTCTTTCCTTCTACTTCCCCTATCTTACCCATGTACATCTCAAGCTTTATCAGACTTCCTGTAGGCAACTTTTTCACAGACAGGGTTTTTCAACCACATAAGCCACTTAACATCCAAAACACAAGTCATCGCTCAGGTACCTGGAAAGAAGAAGTAAAGTAAAGTTGTTCCAGGAGAAAGGAAATAATATCCTACCTCTACCATAAATTGCTCCAAGAAGGAATTTTCTTCAAATGGCTCTGTCTTTAGTCGATCTATAACGAGAAGAGATAGAGAAAAGAAATATTGAGTCCTAGTGATGTCTCTGAATTATGATGTTGGCAAAGAATACTGAATATACTATGGACTGCCAGAAGAACGAACAAATCTGTCTTAGAAGAAGTATAGCCAGAATGCTCCTTAGAAGCAAGGATGGCGAGACTACATCTCACATACTTTGGACATACCATCAGGAGGACCAGTCCCTGGAGAAGGACATCATGCTTGGTAAAGTAGAGGGTCAGTGAAAAAGAGGAAGACCCTCAACAAGATGGATTGACACAGTGGCTGCGACAATGGGCTCAAGCATAACAACGATTGTAAGGATGGTGCAGAACCAGGCAGTGTTTCATTCTGTTGTACATAGGGTCACTATGAGTCAGAACCAACTCAATGGCACCTAACGACAACAAAATAGGATGAGCTTCCATCCTGTAAAATGAAAAGGGAACAGAGCTCAGGACTGCTTGGAAAGAGAAGAAAGATGCAATATCCAAAGACATCTAGTCCCATGGGCAAAAAAGGGTTGAGAGTATGTGGGCAAACAGGGAGGAAAAGAGAGTGACTAGCAACAAATGACAGGTTTGGTGGCAGCATCTACTCTAGGAATTTTTCCTACCACAAAGACAAAGGTCAAATTCCTAAACTTCCAACTTCATGTTGCCCTAGTACAATTTTGTATAGCTACTGGCCCCTCTCCAAAGCCTTTCCTTGCCATTGCTTAGGGCATGTCTGGACTTGGTTATAACTTCTGTTGGCCACTTGGGCCCTAGCCAGGTACTCGAGGCAGAGAGAAGTATTACCTGGTATCAAGTATCCAGTTCCTGGTCAGTATCTAGCATCCACCCTTGGGGAAACACCTCTTTAATGCTAGTGAATCTCCCTCTTTTCTAAGGCCCTCAAAGAACGTCCCCACCCAGCTCTTCGAAGGATGTCCTCTCACCTCGGCTCAGTGTAGCCCCACTCTCATGGTAGTCCTGGATCTCCATGTCTTTCATCTGAAGCAATGTTGCAAGTTCCCTCACTTGGCACTGCAATGCCAGACTCATGCCCATCAAAGGACGAATCAAGTGTTGGGAGACCTTTGAGGGGAGAGATATCAATGAGCCAACAGATACAAAGTATTCCCTCATATAGGTACTAGAAAAAGGTGCTAAAGAATAAATGTCTTCACAGAAACTTAGTTTCATAGGCATCAAAAAAGAAACAGTTGCCATCGAGTGAACCCTGACTCATGGCAACCCCATGTGTGCCAGAGTAGAAATGTGTTCCACAGAGTTTTCAGTGGCCAATTTTTTCAGAAGTAGATCACCAGGCCTTTCTTCCAAGGCACCACTGGATAGACTCTAACCTCTAACCCTCCCATTAGCAACTGAGTGTATCAACTGTTTGTACTACCCAGGGATTTCTTCATAGACAAGCAACACATTTATACAAATATAAATACAAATACATTAATTAAATAAGTATATTAAAGAGGTTCAAGGATTTTCTTTGTGAAGCAGATAAAACAAGGGAAGAATAAAGGAGAACGCCCATGAACAGATGACCTAGAGTTGTGATTTAAAGAGAAGGATGTGGAACACTTGATAAGCCGAAAGGGTTGGCTCAACTGACAGTAGAGGCTGAGAGACAAAAGCAGAAGATCCAAGTAACCCTCAAGAAAGTCAGTGTGGCTAGAGCAGATACAAACCAACAGAAAGTAGGGAGCCTTGAAGGTTGAATTAGCTCCAGACACTCTTAAGAGCCATTTCAAGGCTGATGATAGCCCGGAGTTTTAATTTCTTCCATAAACACAGCAAAGTCTAAGGTCACTGTTATAATAGAAACAAGACAGTCACCAAGAGACCAGTCTAGAAAGGAATAATACAATACCCCCCGACACACACACACACCTTGCTCTTAACAAGAGGATGCAAACACAGCCATATTGTAGCACAGCTAGGGTGATGCTCTCATATGATAATGTATAGCTATATAGAATAACCATTAGTTCTCCCACACAAGGTGTCCATTAGCCTGTCAACAAAAATAACTAAAATCAATAATCTATTTGTGGCTAGGGGATGTTATCAAAGTTCCTTTCCCTTCCCTGGAAAGGAGATGGACTAAAGGAGGCACTTAGAAGAAGAAATGCCCTAGATCAGAGGTTGGCAAATTTTTTCTGTGAAGAACCAGTTAGTCAATATTTCTGGCTCTGTGGGCCATACAGTCTCCGTTGCAGCACTCAGCTCTGCCACTGTAGCATGAACACAGCCATAGACAATGCATAAATGAATGAGGGTGGCTGTGTTCCAATAAAACTTTACAAAAACAGGCAGCTGGCCAAATTTGGTCTGCTGGCCATAGTATGCCAACCCCTCCCCTAGATCTAAAAAATGGTGTTTTTAGACGAGATACCCCGTGCAGGATTCAAGTAAGGAAAAGGTACTGGAGTGTTCCATAATACGTGCCAGCCAGAGACTTACCTATATCAGGGTCAGAAGTCTGAAATCTTCAGACTTTTATGTTTTCATGATGCATTAATTTTCTAGTAAAAGTTACTACTAAAAACTCCAATTGTGTCGTGGCTCAAATTAAGTGGAAAAGACTTTTTTGTACATTCTTCTGAGGTTAGAATGGGAGAGGAGACTGGGTGTATGTGTGGGTGGGAAGGGGGTGTATGCGTGGCAGCAGCTTTTGTACCAGCACCAGGACCTAAGAAGTACAGGGTTACTAGCACAGAGTGGGAGGCCAGAAATCAAGTCTAGCTGCGGATATTAGTCACTTTTTGGTTTACACCTCATTCTATCATATTGCACATCCCAACCTGGACTGTCTCCCAGCTCATGTGCTTAGCATAAACTTAAGCCTCGAGGAAGTACTGCTCAGGATGTGATGGACATCCTGTGTTTGGGGAAATTTGTCTACTCTAGACCCTACCTTCTTTCCTTGAAATTGTTTTGTTGAGTTTGGTCCTGTTGAAGTTAGATCAGAAGGGAAAATAGGTGAATGCTTACCATATGAAAACCAGTCAATGTTTGACAAGTTCAATTGAAAATAATGGCCATTGCTAACCAAGCAGCATCACCATCGATCTGGTGCCAGTACTCAAATGACAGAAACTTCTGAAGTTAATAACCAGCCTCTCTCTGGGAAACTACCTTAAGGCAATTTCTTTGAGTGGTGGTAAATATAATGACATGAACCAAGAGAAGGAACAGTTTAAAAAAAAAAAATCCCATGTTTAACTAAGTATAGTAATACCATACCAGGCACCAAAAGTTATCTAATGGACTGTACTTTCTTGTATCAGTAAATATTTTAACTGCTCAAATAATTTCATAGGATTGGGTTACACCATTTTGAATCCTTGGGTATAACTCATTTCAAAGTTAGACGAGCACTAGAATGATTTCCCTTAGATCAATTGGTTAGAATAAGGCATTGTGGCTAAGGTAAAATGGATTTCATTTCCAATTTTTCCAGATAGCTTTGCCCTGTTCTTGGACATAGTCTAACACTAGATAGAAGTCTTGAAAATACATATTAATGACTATAAGAAAGACTGGTTAAAATGTATAAATGGATCAAAGCAAATCCACAGATAGTACAAGGAAAAATCTTGAAGTGCTAGGAGATCAGGGGCCTCTCCTCCATTCACAGAGCAATATATGAAGAGGTAATGAGTCAATCCAACGAACACCTACTGGGTGCCTAATATGTGGAAGGCTCCTGCGCAACAGTGAAGAAGGTCAAGAAGTATAGTAAGTCTAGAAACAGGAGATTCCAATCTTTTCCAGAGGAAAAGCTCTTTATTTATAATCTCCCCAAAGTCTTCAGATTTCTCACAGAAATGTTCACAAGTCATAGGCAGGAGAACAAATGTCAGTTATCAATCCAAAGATCAATCATATCAGATGATACAATGAAAGGGTAATAGACTGGGAATGAGGAGACCTGGCTTCTAGCCCTGACTCCTACATCACCTAGATGTGAGAGTGGCTTAATCCAGTGTAATCTCAGGATTCTTATCTTTTTAAAAAAGGAAAATTGGGGGATTTGATTTGCTCTCACAGGTCCACTATAATGCTAAGTTTAAGAAATATTATATATATTCTCTTATGAGCCCAAGAGGCAGAAAGGGCCACATAAAGCAGAGACTACATTAGCCTGAGACCAGAAGAAGTAGATGGTGCCCAGCTACAGCCGATGACTGCCCTGACAGGGAACCAACAGAGAACCCCTGAGGGAGCAGGACAGCAGTGGGATGCAGACCTCAAATTCTCATAAAAAGACCAGACTTAATGGTCTGACTGAGACTAGAGGGACCCTGGGGCCCATGGTCCCCAGACCTTCTGTTAGCCCAAGCTTGGAACCATTCCCAAAGCCAACTCTTCAGACAGGGATTGGACAGGACTATGGGATAGAAAATGATACTGGGGAAGAATGAGCTTCTTGAATCAAGGAGACACATGAGACTATGTTGGCATCTCCTGTCTGAAGGGGAGATGAGAGGGTAGAGGGGGTCAGAAGCTGGCTGAATGGACACGAAAAGAGAGAGTCAAGGGAAGGAGTGTGCTGTTTCATTAGGGGGAGAGCAATTAGGAGTACACAGCAAGGTGTTTATAAATTTTTGTGTGAGAGTTCGACTTGATTTGTAAACTTTCACTTAAAGCACAATAAAAATTTAAAAAATATATATATTTTCTTATTTAATCCTCACAACTCCATAGTAATGTAATTAGTATCTCTATTTTACAGATGAAAAACCTGAGTCCTATAACATTTCAGTAACTTATCCAAGGCAATGCAAGTAGTCTGAAAACAGTGGAACTGAGTTACAAACTCAGGTCTAATGGTTCCAAAGCCTGTGCTCTTTCTACCACAAAGGGACCTTTGCATGTGACCCGTAGGATCATAAAATGGTCAAAGAGGTAAAACATCTGAAAGTCAAAATATGAAATGTTAAGAATTACATTAGATACTAGAAAAGAGATAGTGGGAAAGAGGAGGAAATGAAGTAAAGTTGGGCAGAATGGAGATGAGCTCAGTGCTAGAAAGCAGAGACCCAAAGTCTTACATATTGCATAATATTCTGCAGAGACTTACAGAACCATTACATTATCAATGTGAATACTACGCTGCAGAAGGTGTGGGGAACCAGTACTCTCCTCTCCTGTGTTGCTGTTAAGAGCTGAGCTGCATAACCTCTCTGAAGGAAATCTGACATTACGTTAGCAAGATTAAAGACGCATATACTCTGACCCAGCTATTTCACTTCTAGGAATTTATTCACACACTTACACTCAAAAAGAATAATTACAAGGACATTCGCTGTATATTACAGCGAACGACTGGAAACAATTATCTACTAACAAAAGATCAGTTAAATACATTCTGGTACATCCAACTCAAACACTATGCAACTATTAAAGATCAAAGCAGGTCTTCTAAATACATTAATATGGAATGATCTCCAAGTTCTATAATTAAGTGGAAAAACTAAGGTACTAAACAGTGTATAGCATGCTAATATTTTTGAGTATATATATATATATATACACATACAGAAAACCCTGGCGGCATGGTGGTTAAGTGCTATGGCTGCTAACCAAAAGGTTAGCAGTTCAAATCCACCAGGCGCTCCTTGGAAACAATATGGGGCAATTCTACTCTGTACTATAGGGTTGCTATGAGTCAGGATTGACTCGACGGCAATGGGTTATATACATATAATATACACAGATATATATCTGATTGTGTGTGTTTATATGTGTACATCTATGATACATGCATGTGTGTATATATATGGGGCAGTTCTACTCTGTCCTATAGGGTCACTATGAGTCGGAGCTGACTCAACGGCACATAACAACAACATATATATATGCAGGTGTGGGTGTGTGCATGTGGCTTTCTCTAAGAATTCACAAGACTGTGACATCAGCAATTGCTTTAGAGAAGGAAAATAACAAACTGGAGAAGGCAACAGAAGGGAAATCTATTTTTTCACTGCATACCATTAAAGGCTATTTCAAATTTTTTACTTTTACATGAATTACTCATTCAAAAAATTAAAAACAATCACAAGAATGAGTAACAAACAAAATTATGTCTGTGTGACCTCACAGACACACACATCAGCCTGAAATAGTATCCACCTACATCACTGCCAGTGTCCACTGGCTCTTTTTCTCTATAAACCTTCCTCAGGTTCAGAGGTTTCCCCGGTTTGGCATTCCTCCTCTTTTAATAGAAAATATTTTATTTTAACCTAAAGCATAATTTTAATCAATTTTTCAAAAGATAAATTCTTCCCATGGCTAACCAGAGCTCACCCACTCCAAAAACTGCCACCTCTTTACTTATTACAGCACCCTAATTAGAGGAATTTGCCTAGAACATATATTTTCAACCAGAATATTATTATACTAGCTCATTGGCCTCCAAAGAGGACGGCCTCCCCATTCTCATTCACTGCTCTGCTAGGGCATGTACTGCAAAATGAGACTCCTCTACCTAGCTACTGTGTGGCCTACCCAAAAACCGCCCAAACGTTTGGTCCCAGGACAAGCATTATTGAGAGAACAGTGCCCCCTGGCGTCACAGAAAAAGCTACAAGGGCCTTGCTTTTAAATAGATAACAGGCAGTCCCTGGATTAACAAAGATCTGTTTCTGTCTTTAAGTTGAATTTGTAGGTAAGTTGGAACAGGTACATAGGATTCTTAGTGTCAGTCAGTCAAAGGTTCGTTTTAGTAGGTAGCATATATTTTACCTTTCTACGCATATAAAACACTTAAACACTTCCAAATTGCACAATGTTTTCACGAGCATCACGAAGTAGTGCCTGGGTTACTTATTACAAACCACTGTTTGTATTTAAATAAAATTCTAATATAATAGGCTTTATGGCAGTCCGTTCTTAAGTATGAATTGGGGACTACCTATAAATTCTATACACGATACCTAAAGCAGGATAGAAAATTTCAGCAGAAGAAATTCAATTCTACAAATATAAGTGACTAGTATATGCTAAGTACTGTTGCTGAGCTTTGGAAATCCAAAAGTAAATGAGAAGTAGTTCTCCTAGCACTCAGGTCTAGCTTTACTGGGTTCCAGATCAAAAATAAAGATCAGAGAACAGTTTTGCAAAAAGCCCTTTGTTCTATCCACCCTATCAAGGTCAAAGCATCACACCGCCTCAGGAAGACTAAAGAAGGAAAATAGGAGATGATGCTCACTTGTTTTCTGATCCCTCTGTTGATAAACCTATACCCTTAGGCCTTGCACAGAAGACCCTATACACAAGTTCTGCTGACTGAAACAAGCCCTGTTTATCTAGAAAAGTGGAAGGACTCAGGTGGCAGTGAGACCTCCAAACCAGTTCTTAATGTCCACTTTCAATTAACTAGTTTCTAATAGAATCTCTCAGAACACATAAAGCTACAAGTCAGGAGGCGATATTATTCTCCTAGACCCTAAAAATGGGCTTTTGAACCAGACCAATTTAGGGGTTAAACTCCAGCTCATTAACTTATCAGCTTTATGCAAGTTTTGTTGTTTGAATTGTGTGCTCCCCTGCAAAAGATTTTTTAAAGTTCTACCTCCTCCCCCCAACCTGTGAATATGATCTTATTTGGAAATAGGGTCTTTTCAGATGTAATTAAGTTAAGATAAGATCATAATGGATTACACTGGGCCCAAATCCAATGGCTAGTGTCCTTATAAGAAAAGGGAAATTTGGACAGAGACAGACAAAGGAACACATAGAAAAGATGGCCATGAGGAGGTGGAGGCAATGACTGGAGTTACGCTGCACAAACCAAGGAACGTCAAGGATTGCCAGCAACCACCAGAAACTAGGAGAGGCAATGAAGGATTCTTCCTTCGAGCCTTCAGAGGGAGCACGGCCCCAACATCACCTTGATTTCAGACTTCTAGCCTCCAGAACTGTGAGAGAATAAACTTCTGCTGTTATAAGCCACCCAGTTTGTGGAAATTTCTTATAGCAGCCCCAGGAAACTAAGACAGCAAGTTACCCTCAATCTTAGCTTCCTACTCCAAAAAACAGGGATGATATCCTACTTTGCAGGGTTGCTATAAGAATTCAATGATGAAAAAGGTTCAGAAAGCTACCTAACACTGGCATATAAGCTACTCTATTACCAGATCTTGCTAAATCACAAATTGGACCACGTTAAACTCGTCCTTAGAATTTTCCAGTGGCTCCCTGTTGTTACCTGTAGGATAAAATCCAAACTCATTAGAATCCTTCAAGATCCGGTCACTGTCAACCACTTTTCTCATGACTTCCTATCTATACTGCAGTCCTAAAGTTCCCAAACTTGCCCCACACTTATACATCTCCATGCCTCTCAAAATGCATTCTGCTTAGAATGCCCTTTTACTTTATTTTCTCCTGACTATTTCCAACTCATCTTCAAAGCACAGCTCCGAAACTATCTCTTCAAAGGTCTTCTCTGATCCTTAACCCCTTCCTCCTCCCATCCTGGGCCTATCTCAGTCAAAGCATTGATTGTTTCCTATCTGTCTTCTCACTAGATCATGAACTCCAAGAAGAAGTTATATCTTTTAGATCTGAACCCCCAACAACTAGCACATATTGTTGTTGTTGGGTACCACTGAGTAGATTCTGACTCATAGAGCAGAACTGCCCCATAGGGTTTCGTAGGCTACAGTCTTTATGGGAGCAGATCACTAAGTCTTTTCTCCCTCGGAATGGCTGCTGCTGAGTTCGAACTATCAACCTTTCAGTTAGCAGCTGAGCACTTGACCACTGCGCCATCAGGGCTACTTTCATTAGCACATAGTAGATGCTTAACAAAAGCTGAACGAATACATGATGAATAAAGATACTCCCTTTCCAAGGAAAAGATGTATCAGTCAAGGATCCTTTTTGCCTTCTATTTAGTAGAGGAGGAAACCCTGGTGGTGTAGTGATTAAGTGCTACAGCTGCTAACCAAAGGGTCAGCATTTCAAATCTGCCAGGTGCTCCTTGGAAACTCTATGGGGCAGTTCTACTCTGCCCTGTAGGGTCACTATGAGTCAGAATCGACTCAATGGCACTGGGTTTGGTTTTTTTTTTGTTTTAGTAGAGGAAAGTTTTCTAACGGAGAAGAATTTCAAATGGGGTTTGTGAAAAAATAAGAGCTCTTAAAGCTTCATCTCAAAGCAGCTAGCACCCCACCCCCCATTACATATTAAAATTGTACTTACCAGGGAAGGACTAGCTAGGATGCAGTGAAAATTCCAACAGAAGGGGAGGCCAGAGAGCTCACTTCTCACCCGTAGTATCAATGTCTCTGCCACACGATCACAGGAGAAGGTAGCTTCACTAGGATGAGCAGTATCCCTCAACAATGGGCGAAGCAGGTCATCCAAATGACAGAGGAAAGCTTCAGGAGGTGCAGTCAGGCGCTTGTTCAGCTCCTAAAGAACCAGCAGGAATTGCAAAGACTGAGAGTGCTAAAAGGAAACTGACTCCTTAAGTAACAGCAAAGAAACTCTCTGGTTAACACGAAGACAACAGGCATGGGAAGACAAAAACTTCAGAACAGAACAGAAGAAAACCGAAAGAAGAGTCACGAAGATCAACTAGTCTACTTAACAATTCTGCCTAGAGCAAATCAATTTACCAAAACCAAAAAAACCAAACCTGTTGCCATCTAGTCGATTCCTACTCTTAGCAACCCTATAGGACAGAGTAGAACTACTCCATAGGGTTTCCAAGGAGTGGCTGTTGGATTTGAACTGCTGACCTTTTGGTTAGCAGCCAAACTCTTAACCACTTTGCCACCAGGGCAAATCAATTTACAGACCACCCATACAGATCAAATAATAATTTCTATACTGCACACAGTGCAGAAACTATATATACACATACACAACCATAAGGAAGAATTCCAGAGCTACAGGAAGAAGTGCCGTACATTAAGTGGAATTGTCTCAACCCGATTCAACCTTCCTTGGCAACCTACATGCCAACAAGCTGGTTGACTTGAATGTCTCCTGATCTTCACTAGGAAAGATACTACATCCACCGAGACTCCCCTCCCCCCCCCATACTTCTCTTCACACTTACCTTGGCTCGCTGGCTTACCACGCTAGTGTCCACCTGTTCATGCCACACCTGTTGAAGATCAGAAACCAGCAAGGCATAGCCATGCTTGGTGATATAAGCCTTGGCCAAGAGGGAGTTCTCAGCAAGCTGCAGCCATGCCCATGGCTCCATCAACAGGCCTTGTTCCAATTCTTCCATCTGCAGGAGAGTCCCAACTTAGCAAAGGCCCAGTGAGGGAAATGCTCAGACAGCTCTGTATCAACTCAAATCTTCCCTGACCAAACAGAAGGCATGGATTTATGTTCTTCTCATTATAACCAGCTGAACACCAACCTTTGTTGTTTGATGCCTTTGAGTCAATTCTGATTCATACCAACCCCGTGTGACAGAGTAGAACTGCCTCATAGGGTTTTCTAGGCTACAATCCTTACAGAAGCAGATCACCAGCTCTTTCTCCCAAGTAGCCGTTGGGTGGGTTCAAGTCATCAACTTTTCAGTTAGCAAGGCAAGCGCTTAACTGTTGCTCCACCAGGGCTCCTTGAACATCAACCTTACTTCCTAATCACTAAAAATCTATTTGGAACTTTGAGGGTTTTTTCCCTTATATTAAGTTCCTAGAGGGCAGAAAAATATCCCCTCTGTATTGCCTAAGCCTCAGCATAATGGTATTAGTATTTCCACTTTCCACTAATATAACTTAACGTGGAAACCTAAACCATTCTCGTTGCATCTTTATCATGTTCCTAATATGTTGGTGCTATCTATTACCAGAACTTCTAGAACAGAAAGAATAATCTTGTCTTATAAAATACCATAAATCATAAGTACCTTGAGCAGGAAATAAAAATTATTTGATAATTATCTAAAAACAAATCTCTGGAAGCTCTCAGGATTTGGGGGAAAAAAAATCCCCAAAACAGCGGTTCTTAATCTAGAGTTTAGTCTAGATCCTCTGAAATTATAAACAAAATTTGTATGTACATAGATTTATTCATTTTGTGGGTGAGGGGTCCACTTATTGGCAAATTCACAAAAGGATCAATGACACACAAAAAAGAACTAACAAGCTTTGTACCCAGGAGAAAACAGAAAAGCCCCAAATCCCATTTGAACAAAAACTTGAATGATTAGAAAACCAAAATTAAATCCATTGCTAGTCGAGTCGATTCTGACTCATAGCCACCCTATAGGACAGAGTAGAACTGCCCCACACAGTTTCCAAGGAGCGCCTGGTGGATTTGAACTGCCAACCTTTTGGTTAGCAGCCATAGCTCTTAACCACTATGCCACCGGGGTTTCTGAATGATTAGAAAGTCATGCATAAAGAGGCACATCACAGAGACAGACAGTGAATTAACTTCCACTTAACCTATCCTTCATCCCCAACCCCTACCTTCATCCCTTGGCTGCCACCAATGATATCATGCCCTGCTGCATATCCTGAAACTTCTGGAAACCAACTTTTCTACATCAACAGCTACAGTAGTAGCCTTAGCCTAGCAGATGTTCAGTACCTATGGTTGCTTGGGAAATTTAATAATACCTCCTGTGAGTTAAAAAAAAAGTAATATAATTTCTTTCATTATTTCAGTTTATAAATACGTGAAGACAAGTGCCAGGAAGAAAAAATCTTAGAATATAAAGAATAAAACTCCTTGTTACATCTGATTAATCCTGTTGTGTTCTTCCAGTCATTTTCTTCTCAGCCTAAGCCATTATTCTTAAACTATAACCTAGCTTTTGAAGCATGGCTTTGTAACATAACTTAATTTGTACAGTCACTAACAGGTGAAATATACATTGTGATTTTTATTTGCAGCAGCGGCAAAACCTTGTTTGGAGGATGGGATTTCATTCACATTTCCCATATGATGTTCCTAGGGGCAGAGTACATCTTGGAATGATTCAGCTCACTAGACAAGAGTTCCTCACTGCCAAAGGTCACAGGTGCATTTAAGTCACCAAGTCCTTTTAACTCCCTTGTAGGGACTCCTTCCACCCCTAGTGCGCACTCTAAGAGTCACCAAAATTGAGTAGACTACTCTAGCCCATCACTTCGGAAAGCGTGGAAGCTCAGACTTTTTTTGGGGGGGGTTGTTTAAAAGGACCAACTGGTCCCATAAAAAAAGGAGTTGGCTATTTAGGAGTTGACTGCCCCACCATGAACGTCCCGTTCTAAATCTGTGGCTCCTGTATCTCATTTTTTTCCTTTCTTTCTTTCAAGGTCGCCTATAACATTCACGTTAACCAGATTTCCCCGTCTAATATTCTTGAGTGGGGGGGTGTCGCTGAGAGGCAACCGCGAGGTGAGGTCGCCCGAGAAGGATTATCCGCACCCAGTTCCATCCCTCGGCCGAGGGCGCCTCAGGGGCAGTTCCTCCGACACCCTGCAGAGGGCAGCAAGGCCCCAGCGACTATCCAACTGGGCCACTCCTGTCCCTCTGGGAGTTGACGAACCCTGGTCCCATCACCACAACCCCACCCAAGGAGCCCCGCTTGGGGTCGTCTCCACCCGCCCTCGATAGAAGGCGCTTCGCCATCTGCCTTTCCGTTTCTACAGCACTGGCTGCACTGAGGCGCGGCTCGGGACCTTCAAAGGGTAACAAAGCGGACAACCAACAGCTTCGTCACACCAAGCAGCCCACTGAGGAAAAGTCTCACTGAACCCTCACAAACCCCGCCCAGCGGCCTGGAAGCGCACTGCGTGCGCGCGCGCGCGCGCGCACGCGACACGCTTAGCCCCGCCCACTCCCGGAGGCCTCCCTCAGAAACCCGGCCGCGCGGTCCCTTCGGGGAGAAAGTGCGGATGCCGGCCCAGGTCATGGGGCTTCAGCAGCTCCTAGCCGCCCGGACCAGGCCCCGAGCCCGGCCCTGACTCGGCCCGATCCCACCTACCGTGAGCGACCGCGAGAGCTCCCACCCTCCCCGCAGCAGCCGCCGGTGCAAACCAAAAGGCCTAGAGTAGAGGCAGACTACCCCCCCACCACGGGAAGGCGGGGCCTTGGGGCACGGGGGCGGAGCCCAGGCCTGACGTGGGCGGGGCTTCTGGGCCCCCAGAGCTGATGAGACGTCAGAGCTGATGAAAGCTCAGAGCTGGCGGGCCACCTAGGCCTGAAAACAAGGAGAGGGTGGGCAACCCGCTAGGAGAGAGGGGGTAGCGGCGCTCCTCGAGGCATGCTAGTGAAGTAGAAAGAATACTAAATGAGGTGTAGGATGGGGCGGGTCTCATGTTTGGATTTGTCAACAAACTGAAGCCCCTTCCCTCTGGGCCCTGTCCAGCCTCTTTTCTATAAAATGAGGGGATTGAACTTCACTAAATCTCAGATCCTCACCAGCACTAGAGTGGTTTAAGAGAGGAGTCTCCTAAGCGTGAGTCCCACTGTCCGACCTTGCCCTTTGCCTCTCCTGCCTCATTTCTCCATTCATCTGTATATTCATATGCCATCACCACGAAGAAACTTGAAACTTCTCAACTCACCTAGTACTTTGTACTGCTCATGGTTTTGTTCAAGCTGATCTCTGAGCCTGAAAAATTCTCCCCACCCATTTTTTCAGGGTCCTTCTTTTATAAAGACTTTTCCATTTTCCCCCAATCAGAATTAATTGTTCCTTCCTCTTAGCTCCAAGAGCATTGTTTTAATCTTTATTACAGACTGATTGCCTTCTTCTTTGCATTTTAGTTATCACATAGGTCTGAAAGTGCTTTTGGGGTGGTAGAGACCCTGTAATGTTCATATCTGTAGTTCCAGAACCTTGCACATGGAAGGTACTCAATAAATATTGGTTAACCGAATGCTGGGGTTTAAGTGGCTTTGGTGATGCCTAGGCAAAATCTTATTCATTCACAACCCACTAAACCACCAAAAGGTCGGTGGTTGGAACCCACCAGCTACTCCGTGGGAGAAAGATGTGAAACAGTTAGGCCTAATTAAGAGAAAGAAAGGCACATGCATAGCGGGAAATGGGACCCTTAGATGGGCCCAGATTAGACACACACATCCTCTCCCTAGGAGAAAGTAGAGTGTGGGAGCTGACTCCCCAACGAGCTGAACTAACCAGACCAAAGTAAAAAAAAGAAAAATTTTATAAGTAGGCATCCTGGAATTACTGGAAACTAAGCCCTTCTCTGGTAGCCCCCGGGCAAGGCTCCCCAGAGCCAGGCAGCAAGTCTGCTGTCTCTCCTGGCTCAGAGGGCTCCCCTTCCTCATGTCCAAGTTCCTCAGGCAGCGGGCAGAGACAACGGAGGGACTGGGGGATGCAGGAACACAGTTTTTGGATGGGGAGAGGAAGCCCATACTCTTGAACAGCCTTCTCTCTGAACATCTGAGGCATCCAAGCCTCTTGGTCAGCAAAAGGAGTTGGAAGTCCATGACCTAGGCCTCTCTCAAGCCGTGTGCCTGCAAAATAGAGGTTGGTCAGGCCATTGTCCAAACCAAGGAGTATTGACTTCCTGGCCACTCCCTAATCGCTATGGCCTGGTATCAACTTACCAGAAATGGTGTTCTCTAGGAGGAAGCCCAAGAGTCCAGCCAGGAAGATGGGCTCTGTCAGCAGCGAACGCAATAATACATCCAAGGAGCTCCAGCCTACAGGGGCCAGACAGGAGGGGAACTCTGATCCTATCCAAGGCTAGAGACTCTTATCCTTCCAGGCCTAAACCTAAGCCTTGGACTAAGGACAGTTCTTTCTGAATTGTCATTCTATTCTCCCCCATTTGACCCTCTACTCTCCACTTCCCACACCCACACCCTCCACACAAGATCCTTGCAGAACATCATATCTTCTGAGCATCACACATCCCCCAGACATGCTTTGAGCACCAGGCTTCCTTTCTCTGGCAACTTTGGTATTAAAAACCCCGACCTTATCTCCCACTTCTTACCTTCTGTGCTCTAGCCTGGGTTTCTTGACCTCATTACTACTAACATTTTGGACTGGATAATTCTTTGTTGAGGATCCCTGGTGGCACAGTGATTAAAGCACTTGGCTGCTAACTGAAAGGTTGGTGGTTCAAACCCACCAGCCACTCCATGGGAGAAAGATATGGCAGTCTGCTTCTATAAAGATTTACAGCATTGGAAACCCTATAGGGTGGTTCTACTCTATCCTATAGGGTCACTATGAGTCAGAATCCATGGCAATGGGTAATTCTTTGTGGTCTGTCCTGTGCATAGCAGGATGTTTAGCAGCATCCCTGGCCTTTACCCACTAGATGCCAGTAACACCCACCCATCCTAGCCCCATTTGTGGTGGTCAGAAATGTCTCCAGACATTGCCAAATGTCCCCTGGGAGGCAAAATCACACCTAAGTTGAGAACCATTGCTCTAGACAAACCAAGCCATTTGTTGCTCCCAGGGCATGCCCTATGACTTCCTATTTCTATGGCGCTGTTTATGATGGTCCCTCCATCAGGATGATCTTGGTCCCAATTCAAGACCAGCTGAATGTTACTTTCTCCATGAAATGTACCTGGATCCTCTCCAACAGAAACCATCTCTTTCACCATCGAGCACCACAACTCTTTATCTGAAACTTTCTTGTTTTTTTCCTACATATCTTATCTTTTTTACTAGACTGTAACACCTGTAGGCATCTTTGTATCCCAAGAGGCTAACATAAACCAAAAAAAAACTAAACCCATTGCCATCGAGTCAACTCTGATTCATAGCAACCCTATAGGGTAGAGCATAAACTGCCCCACAGTGTTTTCAAGGCTGTAAATCTTTATGGAAGCACACTGCCACATTTTTCTCCCATGGAGCAACTGGTGGGTTCAAATCACCAAGCTCTCAGTTAGCAGCCAAGCACTTAACCACTGTGACACCAAAGCTAACATGGTACTCAATAAATGTTAAATAAATGGATGAACTGTTTATACCAAAGCCCAGAGAAGGGTGTGGGGCCAGGAGTCCAGAAAGCCTGAAGCCTCAGGCCCTTGGCTTTCCCACTCCTGAGCAATTCCTCTTCCCCTCTTCACTCCTCCCACCTGTGATGAGAAGGACGGGGGTTTCCCGAAGCCATCTTGGCAGCAGCAAGGCCATGAAAATAGAGAAGCCAACTATGAAGACATTCCGCCCAGAGTCAATGTCAGCCAGGTGGAAGCTGGAGAATCCAGTAGACAGAACCACAGCCTGGGTCACCCCCAGAACCCCACCTGTGTTGTATGGAAGAAATCCAGGGGGTCAGGAGAGGACTGGCACAGCAGGGGGTAGTACAGAGCTGGGAAGGTGTTGGGAGAGGGGAGAGACAATCAAAAGGCTTGTTTCTGTTTCTACAAGAAGCCCAGTCAAGAGGCCAACATGCTGGGCTGAGAAAATGAAGGCAGCTGACACATACACATATCAGTTATCCAGGGGGGGATATTCAGAAAGCAAGGGTGCCAGCCATAAGAAACTGGTTGGTCCATACTGGTGGGTATGGGCTCCATACCAGCTCTGCTGATACATCCACTCACCAAGCACAAAAAGCGGGATGGTGGTGAGGAGCTGGGCCAGCCTGGGGGAGAGTCCGAGCGCCATGCAGAGCAGCCCCACCAAGTAGGCAACTCGCCGAGATCCAGCCTAGTGAAGAAGAGACACTAGAAAACACAGCTACCTCTTCCAACTCTTCCTAGATCTTCACCTGACCAGCTCATTCTCATCATTTGGATCCCAACTTAAATGTTCACTCCCCCAAGAAGCACCCCTGACCCTTAAATTGCAACGTGCCTCCTTTACTCAGCCACTATCCCACTACCCTGCTTTGTTGTCTTAATAGCACTATAGCTCTCTGAAATTTTTTGTTTTAATTTTCTGCCTCTCCTTCTATGAAGTCCTCCAAGAGGGCAGGGACTTTGTCTGACTGTTCTTCTCTGGAACCCTAGCTTTGGTACGATGTCTGATGCATAGAAGGAGTTCAGTAATGGTTTCGGGTCTTCCCCATACTCCCAGCCCTGTGTACCACTCTTAGACATCTCTCTAAATGAGACAGCTAGTATGAAGTGCCTAACAGAGTGGTGGGCACAGCTGGCTATCAGTGCGAATTCCCTTCCCTTGCACCTCCAGCCCCCCCTTCATCCTGGGTCCGAGGACTATACCTGGGTAAGGCTCAACGTGCCCACATTGGGGAAGCTGGATGCAGTGCCCATGGGACTCCCCAGTAGCCCAGCCAGCACACTGCCCAGACCCTCCAGGCTCAGCCCTCGACTGCAGGCATGCGGAGGCAGTGAAGGCAGATGCAGAAGCCGGCCACACAGTGCGTAGCAGCTCAGGGAACTGGTGGAGGCTGCCAGCGCCATGGAAATGCCTGCAGCCAGAGTCCTGGGCGTCAGCAAGGGCCAGTCCCACTCACCTGAGAAGAAGGAAAGAACTGCTTTGGAGCCAAACTCAAGTCTGAAGACAATGTCTTGGGATCAAACAACTGAATTCTTAGGATAAAGGTCCAACTCCTTGGTCTACAAGATCTGCTTTGGTCTGACACTTACCCCTCTCTCCAGTCTCATCTCCCAGCACACTCCACCTCGCATCCTTCACTCCAGATGCACTGGCCTTGTTTCAGGCTCTTGTACTTGCTGTGTTCTTTTCCACCACAGGGCCTTTGCATGTGCTGTTTTTGCAGCCTAAAATGTTCTTCTCTCCTGCTTTCATCCAGTTATCTCCTACTCATCTTTCACGTTTCAGCTCAATGATAACTGCTCAAGAATACCTTTCCTGACCTCCCTGACCAAGTCAAATTCTCCCATCATAAGCTCTCATCACACAAATGTACCACCCCTTTGTTACACTTACCATATTTGCAATTTTACATTTACTTGGGTGACTAATTAGTATCATTCCCCAATAGGCTGTAAGCTCCATGAGGGCAGGTACAGTGTCATCATTGTGTCCCCTATCACATGCCTGATACATAGTCAGCACTTAACAGACCTTTATTAAATTAACAAATGAACAAATTTCATATACAATGCCTCAAAAGCAAACTTTATACGTAGGTCACCAAGTCACATACCTATAGCAGCAGATAAACATAAATGTAAAAATGGGGTAAGAAATATCAATACGTAGTGGGGGGTCTCTGGAAACTATAGATTTTTTAAATTGCTGACCCAAATAAAATACCTGGAGTAAGGGGCTGGAATTACCCCTTAGATTGGCAATGCCCCTCTTCTATGTATTTTTTTATTGTAATAAACATTTCAACAATCTTTACATGTGCAGTTCAGTGACATTAGTTATATTCATCATGTTGTTCAACCATCACCCTTACCTGTTCCTAAATTATACCATCACGTTTATCAGAAGCTCAGTCTACCCTTCCTATATATTTTGAGAAGACACAGAATTTAACTCAGAAAAGAAACCCATTAAATCCTGAATTCAAATAAACACCTGTATGTGAGTAACAGGATGGAGGACTAGAAAACCTACCTGGGTGAGGTAGCCAAAACCAAGGTGCCTCCATGGGGACAGACAGCTCCAGGGGGATAGTGCTGAGACCCAGAAGAGCAGAGATGATCCACACACAGGCCACAGGGATCAGCACCTGAGAGGCAAAGGGAGACAATAGAACTTATCCCCCAGAATCTTCTGAGCCAGACTTGGAGGGATAGACAGAAGTCAAAAGGTAGGGGGCCAAGGGGGCCTTCCATGCCAGCCCTGCTAACCTTGATTGCCCCCTCCCAGGTCCCCACATACCGAGAGGAGCCGGAAGGCAGGGATGTGAGCACAAGTTGGAGAGGCTGAAGCTAGCCTCCAAGGGCATGGTGGTAACCGGCAGGAACCCAGGTGCTGAGAACAGACCACCATGAGCAAGATAAGCCTAGGACAGAGAAGGAGCTTTAGGAACAAGATGAAGCAGCATCCTGAGGGGTGTTAATGGAAGTGGAGTGGGTAGAGTACCATGAAAGGGGGTCCCAGAGAAGGAAACCCCTACAGAAGAGGGGCACCTTGGGGGACAGCGGGAGACAGAGTGAAAGTCAGGGAGACAAGATGAATCAAGGGAAAGTCTTGGATTCAAAATCCAACATGTCTTGTCTGCTCAGATGGCTGGTGAATCTGACAGGGCCAGCAGCTCCACCTTCCCCCAGTTCCACACACCCCACTGGTCACCATCCCACACCTCTCAGGACTCACGTACAGGAAGGCCAGGCCCCAGTGAACGGAACAGAACAGGGCCACCTCCCTGTGGGCAGACAACCCTGCCACAACTAGGCCAGGGGCCAGAACCAGGGGCCCACAGTGGGAGAACAAGCGGCCAGGGCCCCCCAACAGCCCCAGTGTGCCCTGCAGCAGCCCGGATACCACCACTGCTCCGGACACCTGGGGGAGTGGAGGAGAGGACATTCTGCTCAATCAGGTTAACTTCAGCCTAGACCTCCTAACTAATGCCAGGGACAGGTCCCTCCCTCGACTCCTTCCCCCAGAGCATCTCAGTCCCTGCATAATGGAAACAAGAGCCTCCCAATCCCCCACCTTAGCTATCCTGCTCCCCAGGAACTCACCTCTCGGAGAGAAGTGTTCCCGAGCTCCAGGCCTTGACAGTCAGGCCCCTGACACAGGCGCAGCATGAGGGAGGCTGGGAAAGGTATGGGGCACAGAAAGGAGAAAGGTGAGTGAGATAGAGCCCCATGGCTCTACATTCCTAGCTGGTGCCTGGCCCAGCTCCAAGGCCCCTGCAGTGTCTAGAAGTCCCACCGTTGCCCAGTCTCAATCCTGCCCCCATCTCACCTATATGTTCAGATTAACACCCAACCCACCCTCACCCCGTGCCTTTGCTCTGTGCTCACAGTTTCCAGGTGTCTGGGTGGCCATAGGTAGCTTCTGACTGGTCAGCACCAGAGCAGGGATAAGGAACTCCAAGGTTGGGGCCTGGACAAGAGGCAGCCTGTAGGAACAGCAGCAGCTCTGGCAGGTCTGGCCAGCCAACAGGACTCCCCCAGTCTCTCCTACCCTTCAGGAACCCAGCCCCCCTCTCTCCAGGGAGGTTCCTTCACCTGCTGCCCATCCAACTTTGCAAGGCAGTAGACACACCACTCGAAAAGAGACTGGAGGCCAGGAGCTGAGCATAGGAGTAAGAGAGTCCTCCTGGGGGCAGACTGCGGAGGAGGAGCAGGTGGGAGACACAGAGCAGAGAAGCTAGGACGATGATATGCTGCAGGGGGAGGAATGGGGTGGGGTGGTCCTCAGACACACAACTCTCCCAGGAAATACCCATTTCCAGAGGGTCGCTCATGCCAGACCTACCCCCCAACCAAACACCCCTTTGGCCAGTACTAACTCCTGCACCTCTGCCTCCTACCTGTAGAGCCAGAAGACAGCTGAGGCCCCAGGGAGGAGGACCACCCAGAGAGGCCCAAGAAGGGGACGAGGGACTCTGGGGAGCAGGTGACGATGGCTGGAGAGCCAAGGCATCCTGGAAGCCCACGGATCGAAGTTGGTTGGGACGTGTGGGTGATCGGCTCATGCCGCCCTGGCCTCTGTCTTGTCTTGGCTTCCCTGGGCCAGAGTTAAGTAGAGAGCAAGAGGTTTGAATTTGGGTGGAGTTAGCTGCCTGCAGCGGGGGAGGAGGTGGGGCTATCAACGAAGCGGAGCGAAGGGATGAGGGATTTGGAGCAGGACAGGGCCCTTTCACCTTTGCCCAGCTCTTGTGCAACCTCCATCACCCATTAACTGGGGAACCAAGTTCTGGACCCCTCCCCCAAGAATCTCCATCCAGATCCCCTACTCCTAGACTGGGCTCTGGCAAGTAGGATGGGAGGATGAGGAGACTGACTGAAATAACCTGGGGAGATTTTGTAGACTGTATTCTCCTCTCAGCACCATTTAGAGCCATCACTATTGCATCTGCCATTCTCAGCCTTTTCAGAACCAAACTCCCTTGACTGCCTCAAAATGAAACTCAAGAATAATATATACCCAATATTACACATAATGACCACAACCACCACTCCATACAATGTTCTCAAATAAAGGAGAAACAAAGGGAAAGTAATTTATAATAAAATATTTTTCAAAAGCTAAAAGTGTGGGCACAACTAAACCAGAAGACAAGGTAGTCCAATCCCCACAGCCAAGTGTAGAACCACTATGAATGTGGTAACTATAAATGCCAGTGGAGACCTGTGTTTTATTGGCCACCGAGTTATCACAAGCAGTGTTTCCACTGGTAACGTGACTTTCTAAAACGATAAATTCTTGGTACAGTGCAGAAAAAACAAAGTACCATTTTCTCTTAATTTAGGTGTAGATGCATTTCTGGAAAACTGAGTCTTTTTCAAAATGTGCATAAAGCTATTTCTTGTTTACATGTAAAAAGGAAGACAGTTCTGGGTTCAGATAAATACAAATAAGTTTTTCGTATACATGATACCCAGCAGGTCATTCGAAAGTTGTCCTGGGAATTCCTTATAGTGACCGAAGGACCTCTCAAGGGAGATGCCTGGCATCGCAGGACGTCTAGCACCCAACCACAATGGGCTTGGTTTTTGGTTTTAGCACCCTGCCCAGGCCAACTGAACGCCAGTAGCATCCCCTCAAACCCTTGTGGCAATCAAAATGATACCCCATCAATTTCCAAGATGCCCCCTAGGGGGCAGTACCCCTCCTGCCGTGGATCATCTTAAACCCCAGTTGATTTTGACTGACAGTGACCTTGTAGGACAGAGTAGAACTGCCCCATAGGGTTTCCAAGGAGCAGCTGGTGGATTCAAACGTTTTGGTTAGCAGCCACAGCTCTTAACCACTGCGCCTCCAGGGCTCCAACTTTAGCAGTTCCAAATAGCCTTCAGTCCAATGCCCAGGAAAACTGTTTTCCTTCTTCCACTGATAACTCAGCCTTAGAATTCTCTTAACATTGCAGACTACTACGGCACACCATGCCAGCGAGGAAGTCAGGATAGAGAGAAGTGTGTCTTGGGGATTGCCCTCAAGGAGCTCTCATGATATACACCTCTTTGGCCCCTCTCCAGGTGTGCTTCAGGATCACATCTGAAGGGCCAATCCCAGGCATGATAGTCACCACCTGTACCCATGGCATCTCAAGGTGAGCAATCCTGGGGCCCCAAGGTGCTGGCAGCAGGGACAGGTGATGTTTGGAATATGAGCCAGCAACTAACAATAGGGAAATTCTGAAAAGGGGCTCAGAGAAAACAATTTGCATGATGGGATCAGAAGTGAGGAGGCTTAGAAGGCAGATCCTGCAAGGAAAAATCTTCGAAGTTTGCCCTAGAAGGAAGAGTCCAGGCCATGCAATTGAAACCGTTTATTGAAACCTCAGTTCTATAAAAGCGTGAAAAACCCAGATACAAAGCAGCGGCCAGAGAGGCCTGTGAAGAGAATACCAAGAAAGGGAAGCCTAAGAACAGGGCACTAAAAGACGGTGGAAGACAAAAGGTCAAGGTTGGGGGTCCCAGCAGTCCGCAGCTCCATTAGACTGCACCTAAGGGATGGGCGTAGAAAGGATTTCCCACATCACCTAGCTTTCCTTCAGCAGCACCCACCTGGGCCCTATTAGTCCCTGGCTGTCCTGCCACAGAGACATCACACAGACCCAGGTTAACCTGTCCTTTCTTCCCTCACCCCACTTACCCCATCTCCCACCTTTACCCTCCCACCCCAGAGAATTCAAAAACAAAAGCCTGTAAGAGCCCCAGGGAGGCGAAGAATCAGGGGCTTCTCCTCTGTTGATCTGTGACACAGCCCAGGTCAGTGAGCTGAAGCTTTCCCTCGCACTATCACTGCCACAGCCAAGCAGCTAGCCACTGAGGTCTGGGACAGTGAATGGCCTTCTGTCATCTGCCACACAACCCCTTCAGCTCCATCACCAGGAGGACAAGGGACCAGCCAAGGACCCAGAGAGGTAGAGAAGATCTAAATCAAGCTTGGCTCCTCCAGGTTCTCAGGAACTCCCAAGTCCTCTTACTGCATCCCTTGGAGCCCTGCCTAGCCTGGGAAAATGAAAGACTTGAGGCGGGCCAGCTCCATGATGCCGAAAAGGGAACATTGCTGGGGCTGGGGGAGTGGAGGGGGCATCGGGCTCCAAGACCAGGGGGGAGCCAGGCCATGAGTGTGGTACCAGGGGCTGGGAGGCCCAGTAGAGACCGTATGGTTGGTGTGGTGGCAGGCACGGCAGGCTGGGGAGTCTCTCCGAAGCTTCTGGCAAAGGGGGCAGTTGTGGAGAAGAGTGGGTGGGGCAGGAGGGTCTGGGGGAGGCAATGATGGGGGAGTCAGGGAGGCCAGAAGACTTCCCCAGAGTGAACGCAGCTCTGTGTCCTCTTCCAGGCAACTGGAGATGTTGGCAGGAGATGGTAAGCACTGTGGCACAGGAGAGGGTATGCAGGGTTCCAAGGGGCACCTGGAGGCCAGTCCAAGGTCAGGGGGGCCGGGTGGAGGGCTGCAAGACAGCCCCAAGGACTGGTGTATCACAGCCACTGATGTCACAGCTAGGGCCACACTGCTTACATATGCCATGGCTAACAGGCAGGACAACTGCAGGAGAGAGGGTAAAAAAGGTCAGCGCCCACATTCTTGGGAGGATATTCCCCCAAAACCTGCTTCTGACTATCTCTAACACACCCACCCCTCGTCTCTAGAAACATGTATTCAAGTTAGAGCTCTCTGTAGTCACTTACACCCCACCTTACCCAACTACTCCCAAGCTCCACCTAGTAGCTGTTCGGCATTTGCCTTATGTCATCCCACTCTACACATCAACCCTCTCAAGCCCTGTCACTCCTCACCTTTGCCAGCTGCTGGCAGAGGGAGCCCAGGGCCAGCTGCCAGGCTGGCTGCTCGAGCAGCACACACAGGTCTGTATAGGTATACCAGCCCCGCCGCCGCCCCTGCTGCTCAGCCACACTGGTGGAAGGAGAGAAAAGAGAGAGTCCACAACTCTCCTGCAGCTAGCCCAACAGCACCCTCATACCCTGGTGAAACCTTCGCAGGCCCTCAAAAACTAGCCGAAAATACTGGGGAGGAGCTTGTTAGATTTCTAGGCTATCTGCTGAACCAGAAACTGAGAGTAAGGTGCCAAGAATCTGTATTTTAAATAAGCTTCTCCTGCCCCCGCCCTCCCAAAGGTGATTATGAAGAAGGCAGACAAGTTTGGGATCCACTACCTTGGGCAATTCTCTTCTTTGTCTCCTCCCTCCCCCTCCCACCCCATTACACAGACCCTCATCTCTAGTTCCCATGACTTAGCCCTGAGCCCCCAAATTCCTCAAGCCCCATTTCCCAACTCCTAGAACCTACCAGCTCTCCAGCCAGCTCAGCACCTCTAAGATCTCCTGAGGGTCAGTGTACAGATGCCAATCCTGTAGGCAGAATGTGTAGGACTTGGATATGAACCAGTCATGTGAAAACAAGAGCAGCAACAACAACTATAACCACCACTGTGGCTGGCACTTAGTTGGCACTTACCATGTGCCAGACTTGGTTCCAAAGGCATTTATGTACTCACTCGTTTAATCACCACTTGTCTGGTTTCATATCATACCCTCCATTAAGGACAAAGAGAGAAAATAACCCTGAGCATGGTCTGTGCCCATGGGGAGCTCAAAGGGACAAAGTCTGGAAGGAAATAATCAGAAACCCGAAGATAAGCTCTGACTTGAAGAGTATACAAGTACTGTGAGGCCATGGAGGGACAGATAAAACCCTCCACTCCTGGCTTCACCACTCCAGGAACCTCCCAAGGCCATGGTTAAACTACAAGGGCTGGGAAGGAAAGATACAAGGAAGACAGGATAGGAAAAGGCAGAAAGAGAAATGAAGGAACAATGGCAAGCTGAGAGAGAAAAGACAAAGGGTGAAAGGAACGTAAAGATGGGCCAGGGAAACAAAGCAAGAGAGAGAGCAGCTACTCACCATGGCATTCAGGAAGCCCCTCTCCAGGGCATTGAGAGTAGGCACGGCCACACCTCCAGCAGCTCCCCACTCGTCATTGAAGACCTCCTCCTCCTCCCCTTCGTCATAGAGGTATTTACTGGCCACCATCTGAAGAGCAAGCAGAAGTGTCATCAGAAGTGTTCACACCCAGCTCCTGGCTCACCAGGGAGATGAAGGAGAGGGGGCGTCTTACCATGGAGATTAGGAACAAGTCAGAGGATGACACATGCTGTAGATAGTCTGGGTTTCGGTGCCGGAGCCGCTCAATGTACACCAGAGCTAGCATCATTGCACACGGGGAGATGCATGCCTCCCTAGGTGGTGGAAAGAGTCAGTGATTAAACTCAAGGGGCTCTCAACTCCTGTAACTCTTATGGTACTCATTCCTGTGTCTTTATATCTTCTCTTTACAGATAACCATTGCCCTCTCTTTAGGACCCAAACAATTTCGTATTGTCTCTCTCAATTTCGGGCTCACCGGGACACATGAGCTACATATTTCTTTTGGAGTCGGCGAATAGGGCTGGGGGCTGCCTTCTGGAGCAGTTCCACAGCAATGTCTGCAAGACAGAGAAGGAAAGCAGGGTGAACAGCCCCACCACCACACACCCTGATCCCCACTGGTAGCAGCAGAAGACCCAGATCTATATTTGCTGAGGCCTTGGGAACAGGACTACGGCAGCAAAATAGAGACCAAATTCTCCCACACTGAGACAAAAAGTCCTTTTCAAGTTTGGATTTCAGCTCCTTCCAGCAGGAAGGCTTATTTCCCATTCACCTGAAATTATTCAGGAAAAAAAAAGTACCTTATTTATTCTGGAAATACACAATGGATATCCTTGAAAAACTAAAAGCTTCTGCTATTCAAATCAAGAGTGACATCGATTTCTAGGATACTTTTTTTTACTTATTTAGACTAAAAGAATATAAAACATAAACCAAGTTCTTGGACCAAGTACCAATGAACTGGCTGGGAAGAGGCAGTACAATTCGCCGAGTAAGCCTACAGTCATTCCGGCGACTGCTGACAACTCGGTTGTCATGTCTCTCACATGCCCCGACACACCACACGGCCTAACCTGCCACAGGGCTGGAGAGCTCCTCCAGGCTACAGTCGGCCTCCCAGTCCCAACCATAGTAGAGTCTCTTCCGCAGCCGCACGCTCAGCTTCTGGTGTCCCGGGAGGAACTGAAACAGGGCGGGAAGGTGGTGGAGGGTGAAGGGCAGGGAAGGGTATGACGGAGATCCTGGCTCGGGACTGGAAAGCGGGGTGGGGGGCGGCAGGCCCGCCGCACTGCCATTGGGGCCCCGCCCCACGCCGCCCCTAGTTCTTGGGTTCTTTGCCAATGTCAGCCTGGTCCACAGGGGGAGGAATATCTCTAACAACGGCTCCCCGGGAGAGGTCCTTCGAGAAGGGTTCCCCAGGCTGCTCACACCACCCCCATCCCTACCCGCGGTTCTCCTTCAGGGCCCAGGAGCCGGGGCCTCGAGTAGGCACAGCCCGAGCGGCGGCAGCCGGCTCCCGAACAGGACAGTCAGGCGAGCTCGCGGCTCTGCTCGGGCCCAAAGGGGAGCGCGCGGGTCCCGGCCCCCGCGCGCTCACCGTGAAGTCCTGGAAGCCGGAGAGGGAGAAGGTGCCTTCGTCGTCCAGTAGGAGCCCTGCCAGGTCCATCGCGCCGTCAGCCGCCGCCCTGCGAACGCGGAAGGCAGGAGGACCCGTCGTAAGGGGCCGGGAGCCTCCCCTGCTCTCAGTCCAGCAGCCCGCCCTCCTCCCTGCTGTGGGCCGCCGCCCTCGCCCCTGCAGCCCCCTCCTCTCGCGCGGGCGGCAGGCGGGGCCCAGGCGGCGGGCGGGCGCCTCTTCCTGTTCCGCCCCGGGCGGGGCGAGGGGCTCCGGGAGCCGGGAGTCCGGCGCCGCGCTCACCTCGCCGAGTGGAGGAGACCCGGCTGCGAAGCGCCGACTCGGTCTGTGCCGCGCGGCGCGTCTGTCCCGCGTTTACAAGCCGCGGGGAGTCGCCGGTGAGTCTGCGCCCGGCACTTCCTGCCGCACGGTCTGCCGAGCCGCCCCTCGCAATCGCCGGCTTCGCACTCCTGGGTTCACTGGAATCCCGGGCAAGCCACAGAGCCGAGCCCCAGCGTGTCCTCGCCCGAGAAACGGGGACAGTTCCTAGGGGACCGCGCCGCACTGAGGATGGACGAGGCCGGCCGTTTCGTACCAGTGTCACGTTAATGTGAATGAAGCAAGACACTAACAGCGAGTTGCCCCAATTGTTTTTTAGAAGGGGAGCTACACACACACAGCAACATGCATTTAAAAATGTCCGAAAGGATGCCACAGGGAACTAACAGTGGGGGAACTGTGGACAAGGTGTGCGGGAAACTTTCCACTGTGTACGCGTTAGTATGCGTAGCTTGAAATTTTAGTAAACTTAATTATATACATACTTTGCAGGGTTATTTTAAGGATTAAAGGAAAGGAATATACAGCCCCTGGGACGTTGTAAATCTGTGTTATTAACATGTCCCCCCAACACTAAACTGCACCTAAACAAAGCTTTATTTTTAAAGTCACACGTCCTTTCCCACTCCCAATCCCATGCTTAAGGAGAAGGAAGGAATTCCGACGCGTGGAGGCAGGAAAAAGGATTACAGAGAGAGCTGGAAGAGACAACTTTTCTGGGTAGGTGAATCTGTTCTCCGAGTCTGTCGAGTCACACGCTGGTGCTTGTTTATCCGCTGAGGGGAGGGAACAGGAACTGGGAGGACGAGTGTCGAGGGCTGAGTCGTGTGAGGGCCGCCGCCCAGCTCTGGGCAGAAGCCGATGCTCCCCGGGATCCCGGGCGTCGAAAAGCCCACTTCCTGCCCCTCCGATCGGAACCACACGGGGATACCGAGCCAGCCCCCGAGTCCCTAACTGCGCCGCCTGCGCAGGGAGAAGAAAAGGGGCTGGCGTGGGGAAAACACGGATACTGAGTCCATCGGCCCGGCCGAGCGCACTGCCGAACCCCGGCCTCTGCTCACGCTTCGGCAGCCACAACACGCACCTGCGTAGACGCAGGGTCACCGACCGCCGGGCGGCGCGCAGGCGCCGGCCACCCTATCCCGGCGGTTAGGCCGCCTCACGTGACGGGCTCGTCGCCCCGCCGTCACGTGACGCCCTCCGCGGCCCCGGCGGCGCTCTCCGCGGCGTGCGCCCCCTTCCGCTTGACGCGCCCCCGGCGGCGGCCGCGCAGCCCTGGCTCCTCGCGGGCTCGGGCGGCGGCTGCGGCGGGGCCATGGCGAGCGGTGGTGGCGGCGGTAACGCCGGCGCGGGTGGGGGCCCGGGACTAGGCTCGAGCCTCGGCCTGGGCCTGAGCCTCGGCATGGGTGAGGCCAGCAGCGAGGCGGAGGAGGAGGCGGCCACGGCCGAGGCGGTGGGACGCCTGGCCAAAACGTTGTGGCTGCGGCTCCGCGGATGGGAGGCGGTGCTGGCGGCGGCGCAGCGGCTGCTGGTGTGGGAGAAGCCGCTGCACAGCCTGGTCACGGCAGCCGCGCTCAACGGCCTCTTCTGGTAACGGCCGCGGAGGAGGGGGCGGGGCCGGCTGCGCGGGAGAGCGGGGACGGGAGGGGGCCGGGAATACCATTCCGCTTTCTGGGGAGGTTGTCACAAGGCCCGGAGGGGGTGACTCATCCCCCCAGTTTTTAAAGACAGAAGCCCGCCTGGGCTGGCCCATTCCCTTATCTTTGGGTGGCAGAGTCAGGCCTGGAGGTTCCCGTTCCCTTATCGTTGGACGCTTTTCTGTCTTGCAACGATGCATGTGGAGCCTCTTGCCTCCACCCACCCGCTGAGGTGCCTGTCTTTCCCTAAGGTTGCTGTCTTCATCTTCCCTCCGGCCCATCTTCCTACTCAGCATCTCGCTTTTGGCCTATTTTCTGCTGGATCTCTGGCAGCCTCGCTTCCTCCGTGATGTCCCAGGTGAGTGTTTTATTCATTCATTCAGCAAGCACCTATTGTGCACTTAGCTTGTGCCTGACCCCCCTGGATGGGGAATATGCAGCAGGCCACCTGCCTCACAGGCACCATCCCCATTGCAGTAAGGAAATAAGGAATTACTTCTTTTCCAAAATCCACGTTGCTCTTGGTATAGTGGTTTAGATTGAGGACTTTGCAGCCAGATTGCCTGGGTTCCATTCTCTGCTCTGCCACTTACTACATATGTGATCTTGTATAAGTCACTCAGTTGCTCTTTGTCTCAGTTTACCCATTTGTAAAACAGGGGTGATAGATCCTACTTTGTAGGAAGTTGAGGGTTAAATGAGTTAATGCATACACATTGTATGTTTGTAATAATCTTTTACACGTAATGGGTATTATATAAGTGTTAACTTTCGTTTACTTTCTTGTTAGCTATATATTTATTTAACAGGCATTTTTTTTTTAGGTGCCAGGTACGTGTGTGAGTTGTTTGGGGGCATAAATATGAATAAGATGTGGTTTCTCTACTTGAAAAGGGTAAAGTCTAAAAAAGAAGACAGATGTACAAACAATAATAATGTAGTACTTCCTGTGGTTAACATCTGAAGAAAGTGCTCTGGCACTCAAAGGAGAGGCAACTAATTCTGCCTCAGGGAGTATCTCCCAGGACTCTTCAGACTCAATAATTCGTCCCCCTTTTCTCCCTATAGCATCATCCCCAGAAGAGCCACACTCTGACAGGTGAGTGCGGGTCACCTCTTGAAGACAAATGCCCGGATCCTGTCTTACTTGTTGGTTCCAGTGTCACATAGAGCAGGGCAGTACTGCAGCTTCTGCAGGCACAGACCCCAGTTTAGTGAATGGACCGGTAACAAGCCAGCAAGTTTGCTTGGTTATAGGTGCATGTGTGGGTATTGGCGTACCTGCTCCTTTTGGGGCAGAGGGCTTGGTGCTGTGGGCTTTGCTACCAGGACCAGGACAGCCAACTGTTGGGAGGCGGGGTTTTCCACTTCCTTAGAATGAAGACCTCATTGGCATGCTCAGAGGGATTTGAGTGCCTAGAAAGTTGGTGTCTGAGGCCTCCAGGGGTCATGTCATGTCTCCCCAGTGAGGGTGCGGGGTCAGGCGCCCGGCCGCACCTGCTGAGTGTGCCCGAGTTGTGCAGATACCTGGCTGAGAGCTGGCTCACCTTCCAGATTCACCTGCAGGAGCTGCTGCAGTACAAGAGGCAGAATCCAGCTCAGGTAACCTCCCCCATGCTATATAAGAGTTCCCTGCTCTTGGGGGAGATGGGGGGAGTGGATAGAAGTGATAGGAATTTTTGGCTGGAGACCCTGAAGGAGGAGGCCTGGCTGCCTCCTTGAGGCCACATTCACAGCAATGGTACAGGAGGTGGGGTCACCCTAGGGAATAAGCTTCTGGTGTTCTGACACTACTTCCTGTTAAGGCAGAACAGTCCCAGTTACAGCTGTTCAGTGGTGTTAACTGCAGACTTCCTGAATTGGTGGTCTTGGGCATTCTCTTAAGTAGACTGGGATCACAGGGTTTCTAGAGGGAAGGCCTATCCTTCCACCAGCTGTGTCACACTTCCTTACCAGATGAGTGGGGCACATGCCTCAGCCCACTGCTCTTAGACTGTGTTCTCTTCTGCAGTTCTGTGCTCGAGTCTGCTCTGGCTGTGCTGTGTTGGCTGTGCTGGGACACTATGTTCCAGGGATTATGATTTCCTATATTGTCTGTGAGTAAAATCTAGTTCTTTTCCTTCCCAAAGTCCTCTCCTTGTCTTCTTTCCCTGGTCTGACCCAGAGGGAGGACTGTGCTCTCTCTCTGCTCAGTTACCTGCTAACAGAGGACTCTAGGGATGCTGTAGCATTAGTAACGGGAAGAGTCATCTGGGGAGGGGGCCCGTGGATGTGGAGGGAAGAGACTGGTACAGCCTGGGAAACAGGATTTGTCTTCCTTCTGCCCTTCCTGCCTAGGGGCCAGTCGAATAAGAGATCTCAGGGTGTTGGTGTAGGGTGTGCTGAGTACTCTCTAATCCATAGTGCTGAGTATCCTGCTGTGGCCCCTGGTGGTTTATCATGAGCTGATCCAGAGAATGTACACACGTCTGGAGCCCCTGCTCATGCAGCTGGACTACAGCATGAAGGCAGAAGCGGACGCCCTGCATCACAAACATGACAAGAGGAGTAAGGGGCTCCCTTACCTCAGAAGGGCCAAAGTGGGGGAGGGCCTTGGCTTATAGCTTGTGAAATGCCCTGGAGTTTAGATATTCTCCTGCATCCCCATATCTGTCCATGTTGGTCACTGCCCTGCTGCGCTTGCTTTCTCTAGAGCGGCAGGGGAAGAGCGGACCCCCAGGAGTTGATGAGCCACTGGCAGAGACTGAGAGTGAAAGCGAGGCAGAACTGGCTGGCTTCTCCCCAGTGGTGAGGCCCAGGGAGATGGAGGTGGCACGTGGAAAGCTAGGGAAGGATCTTTCTGTTTTAGAGCAGCCATCTCTCAAGGGGGTAGGAGGTAGAGATCAGGAGGTGGGAGTTAAGGGGCTCCCAGAAAATTGATTTTTTTATCCCAGCACCTGTCGTGTTCCATATTGGCTCTCCTGCAGGTGGATGTGAAGAAGACAGCACTGGCCTTGGCCATTACGGACTCAGAGCTGTCAGATGAAGAGGCTTCTATCTTGGAGAGCGGTGGCTTCTCTGTATCCCGGGCCACAACTCCGCAACTGACTGATGTCTCTGAGGGTATGGGGAGCCCTGTGCCCCTCCTGGTCTTCCTATTCCCTGTCATAGGACATTGGTTGTATTGTCTGCTTCCCATAAACATTCTCTCTGGGGAACTGGCCCTCTAGTTCTACTCCAGCTCATGAATGACCTTAACGTCAGGGCCTGGCCCAGCAGTCCATATCTGGGGTTCTCATTCTTGAGCTCATTGGCCTGTTATGGCCAATCAGAATGGCAGGCCCATTCCTTACCCTTTGTTCTCTGCACAGATTTGGACCAGCAGAGCCTGCCAAGTGAGCCAGAGGAGGCCCTGAGCCGGGAGCTGGGGGAGGGTGAGGAGGCAGAGCTGGCCCCTCCCGAAGAGCTGCTGGGCCCCCCTCAGGCCCTCTCAAGGCAGACCCTGGACTCAGAGGAGGAAGATGGGCCAGCCAAGGAAACCTTGCTGCGGTTCTCCTCTCCCCTTCACTTTGTGAACACGCACTTCAATGGGGCAGGATCCCCCACGGATGGAGTGAAGTGCCCCCCAGGGGTACCAGTGGAGACGCTGAGCCCGGAGGCAGTGACTGGTGACCTGACCACTCTGTCCAGCACCCTGTCACCCCCACTTTGCCTTGCTGAAAGTGACCCAGTCTCTTCCCCCTCCTTGCTCCCACCTCTCCCCCAGGACTCACCCCAGCTCCTGCCTGCCCCCGAGGAAGAAGATACACTTACCACTGAGGACTTTGAGTTGCTGGATCAGGGGGAGCTGGAGCAGCTGGATGCAGAGCTGGGGCTGGGGCCAGAGACACCCCCAAAGCCCCCTGATGCTCCACCCCTGGGGCCCGACACCCTATCTCTGGTACAGTCAGACCAAGAGGTTCAGGCCGGGGCAGAACCTTGAGCCACAGGGGTGGGAGCTGCAGGTACAGTAGGGCTTCCTGGCTAGGGGTGTTGCTGTTTCTTCCTTTCCCTACTACCCGGAAGGGGCAATGAGAGGGGAAGCTGGCTGTTCCTGGGCAGCCAGTCCACCTTCTCCCTGCCTGCCCGCCTGCTGTCTGAGGCCTGGTGCAGTACCTGGGCCTGGGATCGGTTTTAAGTCTGTAAATAATTTTACATTTGGGTTAGTGGGTGAACAGAGCTAGGGAAGTCCTTCCTGTAGCCTGCACTTGCCTCCCTGCCTCACCTTTATTCTCATTCCACTGTGCCCCAAACCCTGGCAATCTGTCCCTTTCTTTTTTCCTCCTATCCTCAGGGACCTGTGCTGCTGTGCCCTCATGTCTCCCTTGGTTATTTAGTTCAGGCACTTTATTGTTTTTCTCTCCTGTCTCCTGCTCTTCTTTGCTTTATTTCCTTGCTGTGTCTCATCCTTAGCAGCTCAACACCCGCTCTTTCCCACCTCTTCCTTCCCAGCAAGCACTGGCTAAGCTTTAGGGAGGCTCCTGGTCTAGGAGGTAAAGACTAAACCTGGGGTGGTGGGTCAGCAGTAGTTGTGTCTGTAAGTCACTAGCCAGTGTCACCTCCACTGCACCCTCGCCATAGTTCATCCTGTTCTCTGATGAAACAGGAGAGCAAGATCCTACCGCATGTGCACAGCACGGGGGCTGGTGAGCAGGAGTTCTGGTGGGGATGGGAGCCTTCGTCACTGTCCAAGGGAGGAATGAGGAGACCTACATCTATGGGCTGTGGGTGGTCCAAGTGTGATGGGACCCCCTACGGGGGTGAGGAAATAAGACAGTAACATCTGTGCAGGTGTTGACAGAAAAATAAAGTGTTGATTGGCTAGAACTGCTGCTGCCTGCCTGCCTGCCTCAGTGTAAGCTGAGCCCACGCCCTGTGCTTTGACCCCTCTCCCCTGACCTCCTTGTCGTAATCCTGGCTGTTTATTTCAAAACCCAAACCTGCTGCCATCAAGTCGGTTCCAACTCATACCAACCCAGTAGGACAGAGTAGAACTGCCCCATAAGGTTTCCAAGGCTGTAAATCTTACGGAAGCAGACTGCCACATCTTTCTCCTGTGGAATGGCTGGTGGGTTTGAACCACCAACTTTTGGTTTGGCAGCCAACCACTTAACCATTGCACTACCTGGGCTCCTCTACCTCGGTGTAAAAGGAAACCAAAAGAAAGGATTATGCAGACAATCCTAACTTCCCCTTAGCCATCTTCACAGTGTGATACATTTTGTGAGATTTAGCATGTGTGAATAAAGTGTATGCAGGAGGAAATTGCCTCGTCTTCCCAATCAGCAAGAATTTGGGATCTTAACAATTGTCTGCTACCATGTTTCCTATAGGCTTAACACTGTCTTAGGAAGTCCGCGCCCATCCACATACTAAGATTCAACTTGCTCAGCCTGGTTTATCTATACTGGGGGACCTATACCTGCATCAAAACTGGTTTCTGGCCATGGAATACTAAAGAGAGTAGCTAACACTTACCGAAAGCATAATATGTGCTTGGCACTGTTTTATATGATTTATATGTAGTTACTCATGTTTTTTTCTTACAACTCCGTGAGATAGGACTACTATTAACTCCATTGTACAGACAGGTGAACTTCTGAAGGCCACAAATCTTAGTAAATGGTGGTGGGACCAGGATCCAAGCCTAAACAGTCTGGCTCCAGCAGACACTTGTGAACGGGTAAGCTCCTGCCCATTGATAGGGCACAAATCGGGGGACGCTCAAGGACTTGGGAGTAGAGAACCAATCTATACCTTGACTTTACAAAGGATGGGCTCTTGGCAGTCCTCCCTCTGGGAAAGGATAACATTAGTAAAGGCCCAGAACCAAGCAGATGGCCTCCTTTATGAGCTCGTGTCCTCAGCCTCCAGTTGGAGGTGCCATATGGCAGTGCTACCTGTCTTTTTGAGGTTGACTTCTTTGTCACATCTCTCCTGAGTGCAAGAATTTTTCCTTGCCATTTGTTTGACGTCTGCCTGAGAGACAACCTTCTAGGGTTTATTGAAGTTCTGTCCTGCGCCACTGAAGGAACATGAACTTTTAGTCATCCAGAGATTTCAGAGAATGGCAAAACCAATTCTATCAACAAATAGGCAATTCAAAAAAACAGAATTAATCCATCAAAAAGACAAAGATTGCTATGTGACCCACCTTTAATCCACTACCATGTTAAGCTCAGAGTTTGAGGGTAGAGCCAGAAGCCTGTAGCTGGATCTGAACATTCAGAAGCTCGGAGCTCCTCCCATGAAGGTCCATTCTTGACATTTACCCTGCTCTACTACACGTCTGGCTGTGATTTTTTTCAGTATCAGGTGTCCTGGCCATTTAAAGGATAAGGGAAAGCTTTTCATATGAGTGAAAGGAAAATGAGCAGAAATGTGAAACCTACAATTAGGTTCAAAAAAATGAACTGTGGAAATACAGGGTGGGGGAGGAAGAGTTGGCTACCTGTGCATGTTGGGGTGGGTGAAGTGCATTTTAAGTAAAAATTCAAGCGGAGCTAGTGGCTGCTCATAAACTTAACGTAATTTTAGGCTGCATTAATAGAAATGGAGTCTTCCAAAACTAGGAAAATAATACCAGTAGTGTGCTGAGTGTGACTTGGAACACTGTCAGAAGATGGCCTGCTATGCTCGTGAACAGATTGACAAATTGCAGTATGTCCAGGAAAGGGCCTCTAGAGATGAAGGCTGAGAGACATCGTATGAAGAACCATTGAAGGAACTGGGAGTGTTTAAGAAGAAAAAGCTGAGTTGAGTCATGTCAGCTACCTTCAAACATTTGAAGAGTTGTCTGTTGGACTTCATAGAACAGAAATCTTTGGGTAGATTTTTACTAATAGTAGTGCTACACAGAATTTGGTTTTCTGGTCAAAGAATATTGTGAAACAAAGTCGTTTAAAATCATCTTTAAAAGCAGAAAGATCGAGGGTAGATATTCTCTTAAGAATCAATTCCATCATGTAGGGATAATATGTTTTCCTTTTAGTGTTCAACTAAAGCATTTTTGGACTTCTCTTCCTCCATCTGTTCCCTTAAGTGCTGGCATTTCCTTGAGTCTGCCGCTGGCTTGCTTTTCTTTGCATTCTGTTCCCGTACCTAGACAGTTTCTTGTATTCACCCATTTAGTTTCCACTCGTGTGGATGGAAACCCTGGTAGCGTAGTGGTTAAGTCCTACGGCTGCTAACCAAAAGGTTGGCAGTTTGAATCCACCAGGTGCTCCTTGGAAACTTTATGGGGCAGTTCTACTCTGTCCGATGGGGTTGCTGTGAGTTGGAATTGACTCAACGGCAATGGGGGCAATGGGTTTTGGTTTCATACATGAATAGGATCCCCAGGTGGCACAGTTAAGTGCTTGACTACTAGCCAAAAGGTTGGCGGTTCAAACCCACTTAGAAGCACCTTGAAAGACAGGCCTGGCAACCTGTTCCAAAAGGTCAAAGCCTTGAAAACCCTATGGAGCAGTTCTACACTGCACACAGGGGTCTCCATGAATTGAAATTGACTCCATGGCAACTAACAACAACATAATGCGGATGTCTTAACCCCTTTCCCAGAACTTCCAACTAGGCATCTCCACTTGAGTATCCCACGGGTACCTTCTGCTCATTGTGTCAGAAATCCTATTTCCACTCTACTCCACCCCCTGCATCAATCCCCAAATAACAGGCTCTTTCTGTATTTTTCATCTCACTTGCTGGCACCACCAACTACACAGGCCTACTTCTCCCTCACCCCATACCCAATCACCAATTGCTGCCAATTTGGTATCCTATTTCTTGACTCTTAGTTATCTGAGTGCTGCCATAACAGAAATACCACAAATGGATGGCTTTAACAAAGAGAAGATTATTTTCTCACTGTCTAGTACGCTAAAAGTCCAAATTCAAGGCATCAGGTCCAGGTGAAGACTTTCTCTGTCAGCTCTGGAGGAAGGTCCTTGTCCTCAATCTCCCTCTGGTCAAGGAGCTTCTCAGGTGCAGGGACCTTGTGTCCAAGGGACGCGCTCTGCTCTGGGTGCTGCTTTCTTGGTGGTATGAGGTCCCCAACTCTCTGCTTGCTTCTCTTTTATCTCTTAAGGGATAAAAGACCACACCCCAGGGAAACTTTACATTGGATCAGGGAGGTGACCTGAGTAAGGGTGGTGTTACAGTCCCACCCTAATCCCCTTAACATAAAATTACTATCACAAAATGGAGGACAACCACACAATACTGGGAATCATGGCCTAACCAAGCTGATACACACATTTTTGGGGGGACATAATTCAATCCATGACAACTCTGTTGCCTCCATCATAGCCCTGATTTAACCCTCCTCTCACTTGGCCACTGCAACAGTTTCCCTGCCTCTACTCTTGTCCCTTATCCCAAATTCACACCCAACAAGACGGCTGTTGTTAGGTGCCATTGAATCAATTTTGTCTTATAGCGACCCCAGGTAACAGAGTGGAACCATTCTTTTCCCAGTTTTACAGAGGAGGAAATTGAGATTTAGTGAGGTAAAATGGCATGCCCAAAGTCACACAGCTGGTTGAGATTAGTATAAATGAGGTATTTAAAAAAAGGCCAAGCCCATTACCTTCTAGTCTGTTGCAACTCATAGCGACCCTATAGGACAGAGTAGAACCACCCCATAGAGTTTCCAAGGAAAGGTTTGTTTGTTTTGAAAGTGTTGTTGCATCCTACAGACTTCAAGAAGAGGAAAAAAAATGTCAAGAGACAAAATGAACTTCTCTTGCAAGAGTAATTTATTCTAGACTCTTTAAACAAGCAGAAGTAGGAACAGGATAATAGTAAAAATTGATACAATTCTCTCCATTAGAATATCGATCCATATTCAGTGAAATTAAAGAAGATGGATACAAACAGGAATGCCCCCTTTAAACAAAAACTAGAGCTTGCTAGAAATTAAAAAAAATAAAATCACATTCATGCAGAAAAAGAACCTCCCCCCCACCAAAAAGTTCAAAAAAGATCTTCTCAAAGTTATCAAATAAGACATGAGATTATTTGAACAAGAAAGACAGAGAATGTCATGGATTGAATTGTGTCCCCCTGAAAATGTGTATCAACTTGGTTAGGCCATGTGTGGTTGTCGTCCATTTTGTGATTTTGATTTTGTGTTAAGAGGATTAGGGTGGGATTGTACACCACCCTTACTCAGGTCACCTCCCTGATTCAATGTAAAGGGAGTTTCCCTGGGGTGTGGCCTGTACCACCTTTTATCTCTGAAAATATAAGAGGAAAGGGAAGCAAGCAGAGAGTTGGGGACCTCACACCACCAGGAAAGCAGCACCAGGAGCAGAGCCCGTCCTTTGGGCACGAGGTCCCCGTGCCTTAGAAGCTCCTTGGCCAGGGGAAATGTGAGGACAAGGACCTTCCACCAGAGCTGACAGAGACAGAAAGCCTCCCCCTGGAACTGACACCCTGAATTTGAACTTGTAACCTACTGGACTGTGAGAAAATAATCTTCTCCTTGTTAAAGCCATCCACTTGTAGTATTTCTGTTATGGCAGCACTAGATGACTAAAACAGAGGGCAATATTTTAAATTAGATTATGCCTATCTCCTTAGCATTCTCCTGAAGTATTATACCAGAAAGAGCTTTTTCAGTAGTACAGAACTTGCCCAAGAAATACACCTGCAACTCAACAGTGACACCACTGATGTACCTTAAGAAACCACTTTTTTAAAAAGAGAAAATGATTTCATTTTCAATGATTTCTGAGTATATTTTTCATTTTCATTGGTGTTTAGCTTTTTACTTTGAAATGATACCTTATTGATTTTATCTTCTAGTAATTTGTATTAAAAGAATGGACTGTATACTTAATCTTTACATTTTTATAAGCTTATTTTTTATATTTTGTTGTTGGCTGCTGTTGAGTTGGCGACCTCATGCACAATGGAACAATGCTGCCCAGTTTCCTGCCATCCTCATGATGGGTTAGAGAGCAGACCATTGTGATCCATAGGGTTTTCATTGGGCTGATTGTCAGAAGTAGACTGTCTTCCTAATACATCTTAGTACTAGTTCAGCATCACAGCAACACACAAGCCTCTGCTGACAGACAGGTGTTGGCTGCACATGAGCTCCACTGACCAGGAGCCAAACCCAGTTTTCGCACATGGAACTCTACCACTGACCCACCAGCGCCCTCTCCATATCTGAGCAGAGGCGCTTAAAAGCCGACTGGAAGCTCTCGGCAAAGTCAGGACTCAAGTGTTGGTGATGATGTGGTAGGGACAGCCACTTTTTTCAGGTTCCCCAAATATCAATATTTGTGCATCTTTTCTCTTAGCCTGGTCTGTTCCCCCGGAGAATAACCTTGTAATCTCCAGCCTAAGCCTGGCTGCCAGGGCTCTAGAAACCACACAAAAGAAGGCTTGGGGTCTCTTCTTTCTGGTTCACTCTCTCTCTCCACAGACTATAGCAGCCTCCTTTTGGGGTGTGAGAAGGGTTGCCTGACTGCCCAGGACAGTGAGGGAATCTGGGGATCCAATTGCTCCTTATATAGATTTTAACCTCATTCTGTTTTCAGCTGCATCCTTCCACCCCCACCTTCAGGGTACTTGAGGTTTCCAATTCCCAAGCCTTTCCGAGGTTCTGCAGTCCAAACCTTCTTGCTCCTGCTCCTGATTGGTCAGCATTTAGGTTTCAGCTTCCTCAGATCCCCAGTCAATATCCCTTTTGTATTAGTTTTCCATCTTCTACAATGTTTTTTGTTGTATTTCCAGGTATGTTTCTTCTCCTGTTCTCTTTATTCCTTTATTTACTGTTATTTTAGAGGGGTTTGGGAAATGAGAAAACATGAAATGTGCATGTTTAATCTATCGTATTTGACAGAAAGTCCGATTTCCACCATTCCAGCCTCTTGTACACTCAGTTGCCCAGTGCTCTCACTTGTGGGAATAATCTGTAACATTTGCAATGCCCTTCTCATGCCATTCCTTCTGTCTAGAATACTTTTGCCATCTTGTCTGCCTGGAGAACTCCCGGGATCCCTCCCCAGCTTCACCCCTGGACATTACTGGTTCCCTTTTCTGTGTTCCCATAGCCCTTTGTACATCCATCAGAGCATGGTTTTCAAACTGATGGTAGATGCCCATTACCGAAAAAAAAAAAAAAAAAAACCAAATGCACTGCCGTCAAGTTAATTCCGACTCATAGCGACCCTATAGGACAGAGTAGAAGTACCCCATAGGGTTTCCAAGAAGTGCCTGGTGGATTCGAACTGCCAACCTTTTGGTTAGCAGACATAGCTCTTAATCACTATGCTACCAGGGTTTCCAGATGCCCATTAGTGGGTCATAAAATCAATTTAGTGAACCTTAAACAGCTGTTATTTTATATTTATATATACTGCGATGTATTGTAAGATGAGATTACTGTGGATCAAGGTTGAAAAAATTGGAAAGCCACCGTATCATGGCACTTCTCAATTTGAATTCATTCTTTATGTATCATTACTACTAGACATTGAACAACTGAGGATAGAGACCATGAGTTATTCACCTTCCCTATCCCTAACGCATCGTGCAGACTCTGACAAGGCTTGGTCAATATTTGCTGTTGTTATTAGGTGGTGGTCGAGTCAGTACCAATTCACAGCAATCTTATATACAACACAACAAAATACTACTCAGTCCTACATCTACCACAGCCTCTACCAGACTGAGTCCAGTACAACTAGATGGTGCCCAGCTACCACTAATGACTGGTCTGAACAGGGATCACAATAGAGGGTCCTGAACACATTTGGAGAAAAATGTAGAACAAAATTCTAACTCACAAAAAAAGACCAGACTTACTGGCCTGACAGAGACTGGAGAAACCCCGAGGGTACGGCCCCCGGACACCCTTCCAGCTCAGTAATGAAGTCACTCCTGATGTTCACCCCTCAGCGAAAGATTAGACAAGGCCCATGAAACAAAATGAGAGTAAAGGGGCACAACAGCCCAGGGGCAAGGACTAGAAGATAGGACGGGACAAGAAAGCTAGTAATAGGAAACCCAAGGTGGAGAACCGAGATTGTTGACATGTTATGGGGTTGTTAACCAATGTCATAAAACAATACGTATGCTGTTTACTGAGAAACTAGTTTGTTCTATAAACCTTCACCTAAAGTACAATTAAAAAAAAAGGAATACTGCCCAGTCCTTGAGCCATCCTCATAATCGTTATGCTTGAGCGCATTGTTGCAGCCACTGCGTCAATCTCTCTCTTTGAGGGTCTTCCTCTTTTTTGCTGAACCTCCACTTTACCAAGCATGATATCCTTCTCTAGGCCCTAGCGCCTCCTGGTAACATGTCCAAAGTATGTGAGATGAAGTCTCATCATCCTCCCCTCTGAGGAGCATTCTGGCTGTACTTCTTCCAAAACAGGTTTGTTTGTTCTTCTGGCAGTCCATGGTAAGTCCAATATTCTTCGCCAACACCACAACTCAAACTCTTCAATCTTCATTATTCATTGTCCAGCTTTTGCTTGCATATGAGGTGATTGAAAACACCGTGGCTTCTGTCAGGTGCACCTTAGTCCTTAAAGTGACATCTTTGCTTATTTAGTGGATTGAATATATATGAAATCACTGTGTAACCTGCAAGATATTATGAATTTGAAATATTTTCCTAAATTAGGAGTCTAAAATTAGCTCATGGGAGAGCTAGGCCACCTGAGGACAAGTGGCTGAGTGTTGTCACAAAGGTTGTATATCATGTACCAGAGAAAGCAAGGCAGACCTTAGTGAAGACACAGCCAGAGCTGTGCTAGTCTACTAATCTCCTGGGATATAAAGCCAGTTCCAAGCAAAGAGTTTTCCCATCCTGGTTACCTCTCTTGTTGTTGTTGTTAGATGCTGTTAAGTCAGTTCCAACTCTTAGCGACCCTCAGTGCAACAGATAGAAACACTGCTCCATCCTGCACCATCCTCACAATTGTTACGCTTAAGCTCATTGTGGCAGCCACTGTGTCATTCCGTCTCATTGAGGGTCTTCTTCTTTTTCACTGACCCTCTACTTTACCAAGCATGATGTCCTTCTCCAGGAACTGGTCCCTCCTGATAACATGTCCAAAGTATGTGAGATGAAGTCTTGCCATCATTGCTTTTAAGGAGCATTCTGGCTGTACTCTCCCGAGACAAATTTGTTTGTTCTTCTGGCGGTCCCTACTATATTCAATATTCTTTGCCAACATCATAATTCAAAGCCATCATTTCTTCTTTGGTCTTCTTTATTCGTTGTCCAGCTTTCACATACGTAGGACACAATTGAAAGCACCATGGCTTGGGTTAGGCGCACCTCAGTTAACTGACATCTTTGCTTTTTAACACTTTAAAGAGGTCTTTTAGCAGATTTGCCCAATGTGATACATTGTTTGATTTTTTGACTGCTGCTTCCATGGGCGTTGATTGTGTATCCAAATAAAATTAAATCCTTGACAACTTCAATCTTTTCTCTATTTATCATGATGTTGCTTATTGGTCCAGTTGTAAGGATTTTTGTTTTTATGTTAAGATGTAATCCATACTGAAGGCTGTAGTCTTCCATCTTCATCAATAAATGCTTCAAGTCCTCTTCACTTTCAGCAAGCAAGTTTGTGTATCTGCGTATCCCGGGTTGTTAATGAGCCTTCCTCCAACCCTGATGCCCTGTTCTTCTTGATATAGTCCAGCTTCTTTGATTGTTTGCTTAGCATACAGATTGAATAAGTATGATGAAAGAATACAACCCTGACACACACCTTTCCTGACTTTAAACCACACAGTATCCACTTGCTCTGTTCAAACAACTTCTTCTTGGTCTATGTACAGGTTCTGCATGAGCACAATTAAGTGTTCTGGAATTCCCATTCTTGGCAATGTTATCCATAACTTATTACGATCCATACAGTCAAATGCCTTTGCGTAGTCAATAAAACACAGGTAAACATCTTTCTGGTGTTCTCTACTTTCATCCAAGATCCATCTAACATCAGCAATGATATAGCCCTCATTCCACATCCTGTTCTGAATCTGGCTTGAATTTCTAGCAGTTCCCTGTCGATATACTACTGCAACCGCTTTTGAATGATCTTCGGCAAAATTTTACTTTCATGTGATATTAATGATATTGTTCAATAATTTCCACGTTGGGTCACCATTATTTGGAATGGGCACAAATACGGATCTCTTCCAGTCAGTTGGCCAGGCAGCTGTCTTCCAAATTTCTTGGCACAGACGAGTGAGTGCTTCCAGTGCTGCATCTGTTTGTTGAAACATCTCATTTAGTATCCCGTCAATTCCTGGAGCCTTGTTTTTCACCAATGCCTTCAGTGCGACTTGGACTTCTTCCTTCAATACCATCGGATGTTGATCATATACTACCTCCTGAAATGGTTGAACACTGACCAATTGTTTTTGGTACAGTGACTCTGTGTATTCCTTCCATCTTCTTTTGATGCTTCCTACATCTTTTAATATTTTCCTGATAGTATCCTCCAAATACTGTTCCTTCACTATTGTAAATCGAGGCTTGAATATTTTCTTCAGTTCTTTCAGCTTGGGAAATGCTGAGCCTGTTCTTCCCTTTCGGGTTTTCTAACTCCAGGTCTTTGAGCATTTCATTATAATACTTTACTTTGTCTTCTTGAGCCGCCCTTTGAAATTTTCTGTTTAGTTCTTTTACTTCATCGTTTCTCTCTAGCTACTCTATATTCAAGAGCAAGTTTCAGAGTCTCTTCTGGTGTCCATTTTGGTCTTTTCTTTCTTTCCAGTCTTTTTAATTACCTCTTGGTTTCTTAATGTATGATATCCTTGATGTCTTTCTACAGCTCATCTGGTCTTCGGTCATTAGCGTTTAATGACTCAAATCTATTTTTGTGATGATGTCTAAATTCAGGTTGAATATACTTGTCATGCATTGAATTGTGTCCCCTAAAAATATGTGTGATTTTGGTTAGGCCATGATTCCCAGTATTGTGTAATTATCCACCATTTTGTCATTTGATGAGATTTTCCTGTGTGCTGTAAATCCCATCGCTCTGATGTTAATAAGATGGATTAGTGGCAGTTATATTGATTAGATCTACAAAATTAGATAGTGTCTTAAGCCAATCTCTTTTGAGATATGAAAGAGAGAAGCAAGCACAGACCCATGGGGAGCTCGTACCACCAAGAAAGCAGTGCCAGGAGCAGAGTGTGTCCTTCGGACCTGAGGTTCCTGCACTGAGATGCTCCCAGACCAAGGGAAGACTGATGACAAGGACCTTCCTCCAGAGCTGACAGACAGAGAAAGCCTTCCCCTGGAGCCGGCGCCCTGAATTTGAACTTCTAGCCTACCAGTCTGTGAGAGAATAAGCTTCTCTTTGTTAAAGCCATCCACTTGTGATATTTCTGTTACAGCAGCACTAGATAACTAAGACAATACTTAAGGTCATACTTTGGCTCTCATGTACTTGTTCTAATTTTCTTTAACTTTAATTTGAACTTGCATACAAGTAATTGATGGTCTGTTCCACTGACAGCCCCTGGCCTTGTTCTGGCTGATGATATTGCGTTTTCCGTGGTCTCTTTCCACAGATGTAGTCAATTTGATTCCTGTATGTTCTGTGTGGCCAGGTCCATGTGTGGAGTCACCATTAATGTTGGTGGAAAAAGGCATTTGCAATGGAGAAGTCGTTGGTCTTGCAAAATTCTATCACGTGATCTCAGCAACTTTTCTATCACCAAGGCCATATTTTCCAAGTATTGTTCCGTCTTTGTTTCCAACTTTCATATCCCAATCACCAGTAATTATCAAGGCGACTTGATTTCATCTTTGATCAATTTCAGACTGCAGAAGTTGGTAAAAATCTTAAATTTGTCATTTTTGGTATTAGTTGTGGGTATGTAAATTTGAATAATAGTTGTATTAACTTGTCTTCCTTGTAGGTGTATGGATATTACCCTATCACTGACAGCATTGTACTCCAGGATCTATCTTGAAACGTTCTTTATGACAATGAATGTAATGCCATTCCTCTTCAAGTTGTCATTCCTGGCATGGTGTACCATAAAACCAGACCCACCAGTGCCCTCGAGTATGACTGTCTAATTCAAAATGACCAATACCAGTCCATTTCAGCTTAGTAATGCCTAGGATATTGATGTTTACGCATTCCATTTCACTGTTGATGACTTCCAGTTTTCCTAGATTCATACTTCGTACATTCCATGTTCCTATTATTAATGGATGTTTGTAGCTGTTTCTTCTCATTTTGAGTCATGCCTCACATCAGCAAATGAAGGTCCTAAAAGCTTAACTCCATCCATGTAATTAAGTTGGCTCTACTCTGAGGAGGCAGCTCTTCCTCAGTCATATTTTAAGTCCCTTCCAACTTGAGGGGCTCATCTTCTGGCACTTTATCAGACAATGTTCTGCTGCTATTCATCTCTTAGATATTTGAACATCTTACACTGCTGCAATATTTGATTATTGATAACCCATGGAAAGATCTGGGATTCTTCACAAGCACTCTGGGAAAATCATTACTTAAGATTCATCCTCTTTTCAGTTGTTAAGATTTTGGGGAGGCCGTGTTGTATAATGAACTTAAGCAGAACTAAAATCTGGGTTCAGATCCTGTCTCCATGAACAAGTTAATTAATGTGTCTTAACCTCAGTTGCCTTCTCTGCAAAATGGAGCTCAGTAATAAATACTTCAAAAAGTTTTCATGGAGAATTAAATAAGCTAACACATGTGTAACGGCAGGACATGGAACTTAAAAATGTTAGTTTTCTTTCCTTTCTGTATGATGTTGGACCCGTACCTCATGCCACATACAAAATTTAACTAAAAATGGATCAAAACCTAAATGTAAGATTTAAAACTATAAAACATTTAAAACATAAGAGTAAATCTGTCTCTTTAAGAGTTAATTCAATGAAGCCAAATTATTAATGGGTGGGACCAAGTGCTTCACAACAAAAGATAGCTGAATGTCCATCAACAAAAGATAGCTGAATGGATGAACAAAATGTGGAATATTATTCACTCATAAAGAGAAATGAAATCCTGATGCATGCCACAGCATGGATGAACCTTGAAAACATTATCCTGAGTGAAATAAATCATTCACGATACAACAAATACTACACGATCACATTATAGGCAAATGTATAGAGATCAAAGTTTATTAGCAGTTGCCAGGAGGTGGGGAGAAAGGCGAGTCATTGCTTAGGGTGCATTGCTTACCGGTGGTGGAAATTTTTGGGAAAAGATAGTGGTAGCAGTTGCATGACACATGATGAAAGAAGTTAATGTCCCTGAATTGCACATGTAAAAATTGTTGAATTGGCAAATGTTTTGTTTTATATATATATATTTTTTTCTTTTTCACCACAAGTAGAAAAGAGAGAGAAAGAAGAGTTAATTGAGGGAAGGAACATCACCGAGACAGATATGGTTAAACTAATTGTTGAGTAGAACTGGTGCTGAGACAACCTTGCTGACCCTGTCTGCTTTAAACCTGCTGGAGCTGAAATAAAAGGTGTTGGGCTATGATTCCAAAACCAAAAAAAAAAACCAAACCCATTGCCGTCGAGTCGATTCCAACTCATAGTGACCCTACAGGACAGAGCAGAACTGCCCGGTAGAGTTTTCAAGGAGCGCCCAGGTGGATTCAAACTGCTGACCTTTTAGTTAGCAGCTGTAGCACTTAACCACTACACCACCAGGGCTATGATTACATCTGCTAATTTGTAGAGGAGCCTATTTATGCTGTTCTATCAGAGGCTACAGCTCAGAGTTACCCACAGCTGCAGTGCAAAGCTGCCAGCAAGTCTTTGTTGTTCTAGAATAAAACAGACTTAAACAATGCTCAATTGTTAGTTGATATCTTCCGAAACGGTTTGTTCAAGGTGGAATGTTAACGGATTTCTATCAGTGTTCTCCTGTGTTCAGGAAGCAAAGAACCTACGTTTAAACTATGTACTGGGGAATGGTAACTGATATGGATTGAATCATATCCCCGCCCCCCACCCTGGAATATATGTTGAAATCCTATGCCTTATACTCTGCATGTAATCTAATCTAATCATCCTCCATAATGAAATCTAATGTAACGTAATCAATCAGTTGAGGTCAATCAGTGTAGGGCGGATCCTAAACCTAATCACTTCTGATTTATGTAAAGAGCAGCATAGACACGGAGGGATTCAGGAACATACTGGGGAAGACAAATGCCACGGGAGGATCATCAAGAACCAGGGCGTGCCTGAGGCTACCAGCAAGGAAGAAGTCGGCTGAGACCTTGAATTGGACTTTTAACTTTCAGAGCTGTAAGAAAATCATTTTTGTTCTTTCAAGCTACACTCTCGTGGTATTTGTGTTACAACAGTACTAGCTAACTAAGACAGTGACTATGATCTGTTCATCACCCCCTTTAAATCTTGAGAAGATAATACCACCTATCCGGAAAGCTTCTGGGCTGTGAATCAGCATGAATAGCTTAGCCTGTACTTTTGCCCATCAGGCAGGAGATGTTTTGCCCGAGAAAACAGAGACTGTGGGAACTTTGCTCTCTCTTGTGGTTGCTGGGGTCTCTGAGGTAAGCCCGTTACAGCAGTTAAAACATTCTGACTTATGCTTCAGAGAACTGGAAGATTTTATTTTTAGGGTTCCCCAAGGTTTTGTTCTCTGAATATTCATACAGTGGGAAGGAAAAGAGGCAGCGTTTATCTTTGAGAAGTCTGGTGCACACAAGGTTCCAAAAGCTGGAAGCCTGCAATTCTAAGCCACTAATGAAGAGTAGAGAAAACACATGAATAAATAAAATTTTTGAGACCAAATGATTATAGTTTAACATGAGTTATTCTAAATCTGACAGTTATATATTAAAACAAAATAATGGCATTTATAAAGTCTTAGAAGTAATTTTCGACTCGACGGCACTGGGTAGAAGTAATTTAAAATTAAAAATAAATAAGCACAATGCTCTTGCAGCAAAATATTACTATATCAGGATCCTTCCCAGAGCTGAGGGGATCTCAGCAATCATCTCTTTGCTGCCACCACCATATGCAGACAATACACCAGGAGAAAAGTTCCAACCGGGTGAATCAAATGCTCATTTTTATTAAAACGAGCGGCCATAACAGATGTATCAGCAAGGAAATTTTGGGTTGCAAATCAGAAAATCTTGGTAACAACAAGGACATTTGCTCTCTTACATAACAAGAGTCCAGATGTGGCATCCAGGGTTGGTTAATTCATCAAGGACCCTTCCATCTTCCCTCTCTGCCATCTTCAGCATGTTGGCTTGTCTTCTCTGCCTGGCTTTCCCCATGATCACAAAATGGCTGCCCAAGTACTAGATGTCACAGGTAACGTTCAAAGCAGAAATAAAATTCTCATACAAATAGTACAAACATATCAAAGTTTTATTTAAATTATTAATGAGGGAACCGGTAGAGAAGATAAAAAGTTGATTGGGTGTTTTTTTGTTTTGCTTTCTGCAGTTGGAAATTTTCATTCTTTTTTTTTTAATTGTGCTTTACGTGAAACTTTAGGACAAATCAGTTTCTCATTAAACAATTAATACACGTATTGTTTTATACTGGTTGCCAATCCTGCGACGTGTCAAGACTCTCCCCTTCTCACACTGGGGTTCCCCATTTCCATTTGTCCAGCTTTCCTGTCCCCTCCTTCCTTCTCGTTCTTGCACCTAGGCGGGTGTACTCATTTAGTCTTGTATACGTGGTTGAGCTACAGGTGTTATTGCTTTATAAACCAAACCCCACTGCCGTCGAGTTGATTCCGACTCATAGCGACCCTAGAGGACAGAGTAGAACTGCCCCATAGAGTTTCCAAGGAGCACCTGGCAGATTCGAACTGCCGACCTTTTGGTTGGCAGCCATAGCACTTAACCACTATGCCACCAGGGTTTCCTAGTGTTTTATAGGCCTGTCTAATCTTGGCTGAAGGGTGAACCTCAGGATTGATGTCAGTACTGAGTTAAAAGGGTGTCTGGAGACCCTACTCCTACGGTTTTTCCAGTCTCTGTCAGATCAGTAAGTTTGATCTTGTGAGTTTGAATTTTGTTCTACATTTTCCTCCCACTCTGTCCAGTACCTCTATCATGATCCCTTTCAGAGCAGTCAGTGGTGGTAGCCGGGCACCATCTAACTGTCTTGGATACCTGAGTGTTTTCAGGAAAGAAATGTATATACATCAATAAACAAGAAAAAATTACTAGGTTACATACATAACTGATTAACATTCTATGGGCAAAATATCGCAATATCTTTAAGATTAATTTCTCTTCAAAGCTATACAAAAACAACATCTTAATGATTCTGCAGGTTAATGTAGAGCTGTAAACTCTCTGGTTTTATTAGTAGTGGATCATGAGTCAGATATACGATGAAAACAAAGTTATATTCCCATGAATATCAGAAGAAGGTCAAGCAGGCTTATTAGAAAAATTCTAACATTCTATTAGAAGAAATAGAGCAATGATTATTTTGTCTTTTTCAGTTGGGGATAAATTTTTCTTTTAGACATAAATTATATGCCTTAAATTAATCACAAGAGAAATGGAGGCAGTTTTATTGACTTGCAGCAGTTTTTTTTTTTCAAACTACAGTTACAACCCATTAATAGGATGGTGGGCTAGGAAATCAATGAATTGTATGTGACCAGCTTTTTTAAAAAATAAAATAGACTATCAAAGTGTATCAAACATAATAAGATTAAGCATCAGGTTTGTGTGCGTGTGTGTACGTGTACGTACTGGGTTATAAAATGTAGTTCCCAATGTGGGTAATGATTAAAAAGCTTGAAAAACATGACCTAGATCATTCAAGTCTCACTCCAGGGGCTGTGACACAATTGCTTAGAGTATAATGATTAAAACCAGAGTTTGTCCTCTGTTGGGGGAATAGGCTGGTGGGTAGACAACCAATGGAGTGGGCTACAGTAGGAGATTGACAGGATGATACTTGATTCTGTTGTCCTAATCCTCAAACCGCACAAGCTAAGAGGAATACTGTACACAATCTTGGCTACTGACTTTAAATGACCCACCATCACTTCAAGCTCAGGACGGTCTGGTTATCATAAAACTCATTTGTTGTCCAAGTCAATTCTGACTCATGGCGACCCCAAGTGTTTCAGAGTAGATCTGCACTTCACTTGGTTTTCAATGGCTGTAATATTACAGAGGAGCCCTGATGGCACAGTGGTTAAGAGCTCGGCTGCTAACTAAAAGATTGGCAGTTTGAATCTACCAGCTGTTTCTTGAAAACCCTATGGGGCAGTTACTCTGTCCTATAGGGTCTCTAAGAGTCGGAATTGACTCTATGGCAATGTTTTTTTGGTAATTTTTCAGAAGTAGATTGCCAGGCCTTTCTTCCCAGGTACCTCTGGGTAGCTTTGAACCACCGACCTTTCAGTTAGTAGCTGAGCACTTAAAACTGTTAGTACCACCTAGGGATTTCCATTATAAAAGACATCTTTTATTTCCTCTTGTGGCAGAAACTACTAGTTGTCTCCCCAATTTCTGTTTCCCTCATTGACATAATAATCGAAATTGCATCAGAGCACATGGCCACCAGGCCAAACTACATTTCCCAGGTTCCCTGGAAGCCAGGTACAGCCATGTGACCAAGTTTTGGCCAATGCAATGTGCCCAGAAATGAAGTACAAAAATTCAAGGTTATGTCCTTAAAGGGTGGGTTATGCTCTCCTTTTCCTGTCCTTCATTCTGCCCGAGACATGGACCAGCTGGGACCACATGGATAAAGACATTGCATTAGAAATGGTGGAGCAACAAAATGGGTGTCCTGGTCCCTGCTGCCAGCTGCTGTCATACCAGTCCCAGATTATTACACAAGCAAGAAATTAAACTACTTTCTTATTTATGCCACTGTTATTTCTGAGTCCCTCTTATGGCAACTTAACCTATATCCTACCTAATACCATTTTATCAATGGAAAGATGGCAGAAATTTGAAGGGTTAAGGTACATAGACATTTGGCACATTAGATTTTAAGGTGTGTGGACTTTAAACTGTACTCCCAAACAACATATTTGCCTTCATGTCTGGGCTCCAAAATTCAGCAGGCTGAAGATCAGAGAAAAATGATTCTTGCCAGTTTCATATGCTGCTTATATTAGATTAAACCATATGAAATGATCATTTTTTAAGTAAAAAATGGTCAAATATTAGTAATTTCATATGCTCCAATCTAACAGAACTGATGATGGATCTCACAGATGGTGGAGTCTTAGAATTCACACAGGCTAAGATCTTTAATAAATGTGCTTTCTAAAGGACTGAGGCCAAAACTGAATTCCCATAGCAGAGAGCCCTTAGGTACACACCTGGTCTCCTGCACATCATTGGACTGACTCCAGGTTATGACCAGAGATTCTAACAAAGCCTTGAGCAATATGCTGAGTCTAATGGGATGACTCAGGTGTCTTAAGAGAGACAATAAAAGTGAAACAAATGGGACAGTAATGGTAGGTAGCCACAGTTTTGTTGGAGTTGTAAACTTTGGGAGGAGACAAGAGTCAGGTCATGATATGACTTAAACCCATGGGTGTGAGCTATAAGACCAACTTTTTATGGAGTCCACTGTGCCACATCGGTCAGGGTATGGCAGGTAACAATTTCTTTTCCTGTTCCTCAGTACCACAGTATGGCAGACGGCCATCCCATAGCTTACACATTACAGGCCCAACCATATGGTGAGCACTGAGTCCCCTGTCTTGATTACAAATTCCCAGGACAGAATCTGACTGACCAAACGTAGCAAATGCTCCTGGTGCCTGTTATATCTGGTTGGCTCATCTCTGACTTCTGCTGCAGCTATAGTGGACAGTTCCTTTGGGCTAGGATGGCTTCCCACCTCAAAGCCCAGCCTCAGTATTTCTGCCTCAGGGCTTTCCCCCAAAGACTCCCAAACTCAATCTACTTGTGCATAGGAGTAGACTGACTGGCTGTTAGAAGTTAGAATGGGGGTGGGGAAGTTGCCATCCCCAGGAGCAATCCTCAATTTGTAGACGATAGGAGTCAGTCCAGGATCTTAGAAAATTCTGGGTGCCTTCTACGTGGTTCTTCTGCAGGTTCCCAATAGAATATAGCCCCTATTACCACAGTGATAATCAGCTCAATAACACACTCTTTATTGGCTTTTTCTTCTTCCCTGTCTCCCTCCTTTCCACTATCTTACTCTGGCTACCTAGGTTTACCTCTCACCTGAATTATTGACACTTAAATTCTTGTCTCAGGCTATGCTTTTGGGGAACCCAAACTAAGACACTTTGTAGAAATGACGTGCAGTTTTGTACAGAAAGCTGCACTTTAGAGAGACAGCACAGTCGTAGCTCGTGGAGAGTAAGTGCAGTCGTGGCCACAAACGAAATGGCCAGGGGGAGGGTGTAGAAAAGAGGGCCAAGGACTGAATTGTGAAACACCGCAAACCATCCCAGCCCTCCTTTCCCAGAGTAACATCTGTCCACGCATTCGCCGCGCATTTCAACCATCCTTGAAGCCTCAGAAACACCCCTTGAAGCCTCCAGAAAGACCCCTTTTGTTACTACGCCTGGGCCCAGAATCGCCTTAAAGCCCCCTCCTCCCCTTCAGACACTTATCTAACTCCCCCGTCTCCCCTGAGGCAGAAGAGGCAGGACTCTGCGAGGGACGCTCCTCCCCTCTCGACGACTGCGCGGGACGTGCCTGCCCTGCGTAATGACGTCGGCGAGCTTCGCGCGCCGGGGGAGGATTGGGAGCCGCGGGCCGATAGGCGCCGAGGTCTCCGGTAACCCCGGCTGGGCGGGGACAGGGCAGGGAGCCCCCCCCCCGCCCCGTCCAGAGTGCTGGGTCACGGCCCGGACCTGGAGCGGGAGCCCTAGAGACGCTCGGTACTCGCTTCCTCTCCGAGTAGGCTGCGCCAGGCCCGGCGATGGAGTTTCCGGACCTTGGGGCTCACTGTTCCGAGCCGAGCTGTCAGCGCTTGGGTGAGGAGCGGAGCGCGCGGGGGCGGGGCCGAAAGGGGCTCGAACCTCAGGTGAGCGCTAGGTGGGCGCGGGGCTGGCAATGCCCGGGGGCGCCGGGCTCCAACTTGTGGGCGGTGCCTAAGGAGATGGTGCGCTAAGGAAGGGGTACAGCTTGTTACAAATAGAGTGGGGCTGTAAGGACAGCGTTTCCGTTGCCCGGAACGGCAAGGCTTGAGTGATGGGAAAGGACCCGAGGTCCCGCTGGACCCGCAACTGAACCCATTCCTTGCAGATTTTCTGCCGCTCAAGTGCGACGCTTGCTCGGGTATCTTCTGCGCAGACCATGTGGCCTACTCCCAGCATCGCTGTGGATCTGCTTACCAAAAGGTGAGGGGTCACAGGAGGAGAGAATGCGTACAGAACCTGGAAAGGCCACTGCTTCCGTTTTCCTCTTCTTTATCTTTCTGAGATTCATTGCTGGTGAACCTTGTGCTTTCTCTCTCGTGCGTTTGTGCGCGATACACCTAGGAGCTGGGAGGTCCTCTCAGCACCAGAGATTTGCTTGGGCTGGGAGCGGGCCTCAAACTGATCCCTGCCCCTTGCCTTTAGGATATCCAGGTGCCAGTGTGCCCACTCTGTAATGTGCCTGTGCCTGTGGCCAGAGGGGAACCCCCTGACCGCGCTGTGGGGGAGCACATTGACAGAGACTGTCGCTCTGATCCTGCACAGCAAAAAAGGAAGGTAAGCAATGGAGAGCAGCCACGACCAGTCCAAGCTGGGACTGCAGATGCCTGGGAACCTGAAAGCTGCTGCGATGGGACTGGGGAAAGAGGCCAGTGTGTCAGCCAAGACAAACTTTCCCATTCCACCTCAGATCTTCACCAATAAGTGTGAACGCTCTGGCTGCCGGCAGCGAGAAATGATGAAACTGACCTGTGATCGCTGTGGCCGAAACTTCTGCATCAAGCACCGTCACCCACTGGACCATGATTGCTCTCGGGAGGGGCCTCCTACCAGCCGGGCAGGGTAATTGAAACCAAGTCTTCTAGTTCCCTTTGGGACAATCTCATCCTTTGGAAATTGACTTAATGCCTATCGTCACAAGTTTGGCTTTGGCTAAGGGAGTCTTTCAGCTTCCTTTTCAAGTCCACGTCTGCCAGTCCTGATGTACAGCCCAGGATGTTCTCTCAGACTCTGCAGGAACTCCCCTCTTGATTTCCTGGGTGGCTGGGTAAGGCCTAGGGGGAGCTTGCGAGCTGATTGTTTGGAGGCATGCTAAGAGCGTCTCTTCCCTACAGACTTGCTGCCATCTCCAGAGCACAAGGTCTGGCTTCTACAAGCACCGTCCCCAGCGCAAGTCAGACCTTGGCTTCATCTACCTCTCCCAGCAGGTAGGTCTGCCCATTTCTTCACTTCCTTTTTTTTTTTTTTCCTTCACACCTCTGACTTCAACTTCTTGAATGTCTGCCACAGAGCCACAATTCATTCTCCATCCCGGACAGCCCCTCCAGTGATTGCTTTGCAGAATGGCTTGGTGAGTTAGGGAGAGGTTGGATGGACAGACATAAACCCACAGAGTAAAGTCAGTGGCAACTGGTCTTCTCTTTCCTCTTGCAGAGTGAGGATGAGGCTCTGCAACGAGCCCTGGAACTGTCGCTGGCAGAGACCAAGTCCCAGGTCCCTAGGTACCTACTTCTGGTGAAAGGGGGAAGGTGGGTGGTGGGCAAGGCCTCAGTTTGGAGGGGAGGGGGGACTACTCTGACCTGATGAAGGATAAGGAACTTGGGCTCAAACTTAAACTTATTAACTAACATTTGCCAAGCCATTTAACCTATTAGAGCTTTAATGTCCTCCACAAAATGGGGACAGTACTAATACTAATCATCTACCTGGTAGGGCTGTTGTGGAGATTGAGTTTTAGTAGCCGGAAGTGCTCAGCAAAGTGATGCCTAGCACAGATCAGCTGCTCATATTTTAGGTATTAATGTCATCCAACTTGAACTCCTCCTCCCTCTCAGTTCTCAGGAGGAAGAAGACTTAGCGTTAGCACAGGCACTCTCAGCCAGTGAGGCGGAATACCAACGGCAGCAGGTATGACAAGGGTGGCATAAAGATGGGGTCCTGCTGCCGGGAGGGAGGAAGAAATTGTTTACTTGTTTTCTTCCACATGGTGGAGAATTTGGAATGGTGGTTATGCTTTTGTTTTCAGTATGACTCCAGACCACGCTGAACTGCTCTGAAGGGCTGTCCCCTCGTTTCCTTGACATCACGCCCTGTCTCCCCCTCCTTTCCCTCTCCTTGCTCCAGGCCCAGAGCCGCAGCTTGAAGCCGTCTACCTGCAGCCTGTGCTAGGGCCTGGGCTTGGGGAGGGAGGATCAACGGAGGAGGACTGTGGCCCTCACTCGTCTAGGGTCCCCAGGGAGAGGAGGCTCTGAGCAGCCTGGAGTGGAGAGACAGGCAGGAGTGATGTGAAGGCCGCCTCCTGGAGCATCAGGAGAAACAGCCGGTGGAGCTGAGCTTACAGAGGCCTTGTGAGACTCTCCAGCTGCAGGGGAGAGAGTGGCTCTAAACTGTGCCCTGGCTGGGCCCTTGGTGGATGGCGGGCAGGTCCTCCTCAGCCCCTGTCATCATGTCTTCCCCCTTACGCCAGGGTTGCCCCCACGTGTAGTAGGCAGGGAGGAGCCTGGGAAGAATAAAGGATCTTGGCAATCAGTAAAGCATCCAGGTCTATGCATTTCTTTCCCCTCTCCACCCAGAGCCACAAGGGTCTTGTCAGGAATGCTCACCTGACCTCAGGTGGAGGCCCACTACAATGCCCCACTGCCACAAAGCCACAGTGGTCACAACACAGTCCACACTTTTATTTATCTAAGGAAGGCTTTTTCTGAAAGGCCCCTTTGCCTCACTCTAGCTAGCACCATGCCCCAAGGCCAGGATGAGATATGCCAGGGAAAAGGGATCTATGTTATTTCCCTCTAAGCTAGCAGCGAAGTGACCACAACTTTTGTCACCGTGTCATGGTCTGGGGCTTGGTGTCTTCTGAGACTTCTTCCTGTCCCTGCTGCTGCAGCTGCCACATATCAGCATACACCCCACCTCGGGATAGCAGAGCCTCATGCCTGGGACAGAGAGGAAAGCATAAGCCCCAAATATCAGTTTTATCTTAAAGCTCGTCACTACCGGCCAAGAGGGAGGACAAAGGGGACGAGTAAGGGAGAACCCTCCAGAAACCCCTCAGACTTCGTAACCTTTTCCTGGAACTCCAACAGGGGCCCTGCCCTGTTCATCCCCAGGGTCCCTTACCGTCCTCTCTCCACGATGCAGCCATCCTTGATGACAAGGATCTGGTCAGCATTAACCACAGTTGAAAGCCTGAGAAGTCAGACACCAGTTACCCACCACACTACCAAAAGCGGGCTCACTCTGCTCTGCTTTGGAGTGGAGGTCCTGTACCTGTGTGCCACAACAATAGTGGTGCGGTTGGCGCAGACTTTGGCCAGAGAGGCCTGGATGGCCCTCTCATTTGATGTATCCAGTGCTGATGTCGCCTAAAGAGAGGATCTGGGTTAAGCTGCCCCTGCTGCCCAAGACCTCCAATGGAAGGAGGATGCAGGTGGTTACTGGGCCTCAAAAATAAAAAGGCTCTTGTTGGACCTTAGCAACTGTAAGGTGTGTTATGAAACCTGGATATGTGTTCTCTATCCTGGGTGGGAACCGGGTCCAACAGGAGTGGCTGGGGCAGCAGGCAGGGGAGGAGGAAGGGGAAGGAAGCCAAGGACCCTCACCTCGTCCAGCAGAATGATGTCAGGAGCCTTGAGGATGGTGCGAGCGATGGCAACACGCTGCTTCTCCCCACCGCTCAGCTTCAGGCCCCGCTCTCCCACCTGAGTCTCATACCCTGTGAATGTCCCCAACCTCCTTCAAGTCACACGTAATAAACTTGGTTTCTGTCATCAGATGAACACGGAAGGAATGGAACAGGTCCACACTGGGTTGGGGCAGGGGCTCTCTGCGGGGGACCCTCACCTTCAGGGAAATTCAGGATGGAATCATGGATGCCTGCGGCCTGAGCAGCGGCCTCCACCTCATCATTGCTAGCTGTGATACGGCCATAGCGGATATTGTTGGCGATAGTGTCATTGAAGAGGACAGTGTCCTGGGGCACGACTCCAATGTGAGACCGAAGAGAGATCTGGGTCACCTGTGGCCAAAAGACCATACGCTCATCCCTTTGGGACACCCTCAGCCTAGAAGGCAGGATGGGTTAGCAAGAGGCACGTGGGATGAGAAGCCCTGGGTCAGAGCCCTGCCATCACCACCCCAATCCCAGCGTGGGTAAATCACTCAACCATCCTGAGTCTGTTTCATCATCTGTGAAAAGAAAACATACTTCCTCTACCTGCTTCATTAGATTGCTGTGGAAGAGCTCTGTACCTGGTAGACACCACACAAATCATTCTCACAACTGCTTATGGGCTAGAAAGGCTGGGACTTCCCGCCCCAGCTCTTTGCAAGCTGGTATCTTCTATTCTCTCTGGATGCCCAGTACCTGCCACCCTTCACCCCAATCCACAGACTCCTAAATCCCAGTCTTCTCCCAAACTCCCTTACCTGGGAAATGTCCTGCCCATCTATTCGGATACAGCCAGAGCTGATGTCATAGAAGCGAAACAGCAAGCGCAAAACTGTGCTCTTCCCGGCCCCAGATGGGCCTACCTGGTGCATTGGAAACAGGGAAAATATTCTCAGGCCCATTGGGTTTTCAGGCTCCCTCTCCAAGAGGCCACTGATGTCCATGGAGGCTGCCACATTCAGTCCTGTGACTCGTCACCATGGAGCTCTCTCTGATTCCCCACCTGGGGAATGAGGGAAGCTCAAGGAGTCTGGGCCAAGTGGCTGGGTGTCCTCTCACCAGGGCCAGAGTCTGTCCAGGCATCACAGTGAAGGACACGTCCTGTAGGGTCTCCCGCCTAGAAGGCAGGGTAGGCGTGGTCAGAAGTGCTCCATGCCCCATGCCCACTTCCATCACCAGAGCTACTAGTGGGCCCTGTCCCGCCCCTGCCCACGCTGTCTTTCCAGGTAGGAGTGGGCTGAAGACCAGGGATTCAAAGCAGGAGATGGGCAGGAAAAGTTACAAATGAACAATGGGCAAGGACAGAGGCAAGTGGGAGGGGCTCACCCATCACCATAGCTGAAGTGCACATTCTCAAACTCAATCTGGCCCCGCTGAAAGCGAAGGGGCCCTGCTCCAGGAAGATCTTTCACCTGGGAGGGTGCCACTGAGTGTCACCACTATAGGCCTGGTATTCTCTAAACACAAGAATCAGGCTCCCTGTTCCCCAAGCCCTGTTCCTCTCTATACTCACCTCTGTCTCCTCTTTCAACAGGTCAAACATGTTCTCCATGTCGATGAAGTTGGTCTGGATCATCCTGAGAGAAGAAGGGTGGTGGCTGGGGCCCCCTGGAGGAGCTGGGGAAATATCAATGCACCCTGAAGAGGTGAGGGCCAAGGATCTGATTACCTGTAGTAGGTGCCAAACCAGTTGAGGGGCATGTACAGCTGGATGATGTAAGTGCCAAAAAGCACGAAATCCCCAACCTGTGGAGACCCAGAACAGAGGACCACGTCACCCACCATAGGCTGCAGGCTGCTCTTGTCACCCTGCCTACTTCCCACCCAGGAGCCTGGTGGTGCCCAGACTTAGATCCTGAGCCCCTGTTTCCCCATCCCCGGCACAATCCCCAGCCTCTCTCCCATGATTTTGCCTCACCTGCAGCTTCTGCTCACTGACAAAGTAAGCACAAAGCAGGGAGCCAGCAAGGAGCCCGAGTCCAATCACCACATTCTGGGTCTGATTTAGTAACACAAGTGAAGCGTTTGACTTCCACTCCAAATCCTGAGGGCAATATGAGGGAGGGAGGGACGTCGCATACACACTGACCATCGCCAAGTCCAAATCTGAGTCCAGAGGTCTCCAATCTCACAATCCAAATTTTACTCCTCCTAGCACCAGCAATTCTGCAAGGCCAGGTCTTCGCTCTCAGCAGGCCTCAAACTGGCATCCTCACCTGATACTTGATGATGGCCTCTCGATAGCGTTCCACTTCATATCCCTCTGCATTGTAATACTTCACCTGATGAACACAAACCACTGTTGTTCAGCGTGGGCATAGTACTCGCACCAGGATCTTTCCCTCCAGATTGCCAATCCCTCCTTCCCAATTTCAAACACCACACCCACATCCCCCAGCCATGGGGCTCAGAAAACCCTCATTGGCCCGCGTGGTCCCCAGCCACACTCCTCCAAGATCTCCCTGCCTCACACCACTACCTCCGGGGCCTCCATTACCGTCTCAAAGTTTATCAGAGAGTCCACTGCTCGTGCCCGGGTAGCGTTCTCCTGGGTGTTCATTGCACGGCGAAACTTGGTTCTCCACTCTGTGACTACAATGGTCAGGGCTAGACAGTGACCGGGGAGGTAAAGGAGGGAGGAAGAAGAAGAGATCAAGATCTCATTTCTAACAACAGGGACCTCGTGTAGATATCTGCTACCTGTGCTAGAGCACCATGGCCCAGATTTCAGAGGAATAAGGAGCAAGTTTTAAGCTCTCAGAGAGAAGGATCTAGGCCCGAGACGTCTTTGTAGCCTGTTCAAAACCTCATGTGTGAAAATGGTTTCAGTGAAGCAATGTAAGCAAGCTGCACCTTGTTATACAAATGAGGTTTTTCCTTAAGCTAATGTGCCCAGGGTGCCCTTCCCCAGCCCTCCATCCAAGCTGAGCTAAAGCTTGTTTGGCAGAGGAGGAGGCCCACCCACCATGTCACCCTGAATAAGAGTCCAGGGAGATGTTTTCACCAAGCAGCACTCACTAAGATAAAGACTCATGCACAGGAACACAATGAGGCCGAACCAGGCATTGAAGAACATGCTGAAGTAGATGATGCCAATGATGATGTCGGCCAGCGTGGGGATGACGTTGAACACCAGGTAGCTAGGAGGATAAGTCAAGCAACAAAGAAAGGTGGGCTCGGATCAGCAACTCTGCCTCTAGGAGTTTCAGTGCAGTGTTTTAACAGTGAGACTAAAATCATTTTAAATGTTCTCTAGGGGGATGGCTAAATGAACCACAGCCTGCCCAAACTACGGAATTCTCCGTATCGATTATAATTAACAAATCTTTACACACGGATAGTAAACTAACTCTGTAATGTTTCGTTAAGTGAATAAACCAACTCTGAGAATAAAACCTATCTCACGACACCACATATCCTAAAGAAACCTGCATGATACTACAGTACTTCTGTCTGTCTCCACATGGTATATCCATAAACGCAAAAAATGCAGAACTCAACATACTAAACTAAAAGAGAGAACCTCTGGGGGGGCGAGGGAAATTCCAGAGATTTTCTCTCTGTCCATGTTTAATCACTATGAAAGCATTTGTACGTTAACCTTATAAAGGAACAAATGGGGGGAGGGGCAGCTCCTCAGGCTGGGTCTGTTCCCCTTCTGACAGTCCTTCTGCTCCTACCCCCTGCCTGGCTCCCTTCCCACTGTCCTGGCACCTGAGCAGCCCTGTGACACTGGACGTGCCCCGGTCCACGATCCGTAGCACCTCCCCAGTGCGGCGTCCCAGGTGCCAGCGCAGTGAGAGCTCGTGCAAGTGGGAGAAGAGGCGCAGCTCCATCCTTCGCGAGGTGAACTGCTGCACGCGGATCCACAGGAACGTGCGCAGGTTGCTCACGAAGCCTGCGGGGAGCCAGGCAGAGGAGGCCTCAGAGGGGACTGGGGCTCAGTGAAGTCAGCCCAGCACCAGGAAGAGAGAGGTTTGAGGGCACAAAGGGGCCTGGGGGGAGGTGCTCAGTAGAGGCACGGTGAGGAGGGCATGCCTGTGGGAGGAGGGGGCCATGCCACCCAAAGTGGGCAGGGAGTCCCCCTCATACCTGTACTGCCAGTGCCACCCCCCTGAAGGAACTTGAGGAAGACATAGGTGGTAACAGTCTGGGCCAGGGAGCTCCAAGGTGCCTTCTCAGTCAGCAAGTTCACTGGGGAGGAAACGAGTCAGAGCCTGCTATGGCACCTAGGACTCTTCAGGCAAAACTGCCCCAGGCACCAGTCACAGCCTCTTTCTCAGCACCCAGCTCTGTCCCACCTCCCTAGGTTAGGGCCAGCCCACCCATCAGGCCAATAAAAGACCAGTGTGAGCTGGCACCCCTTCCCTGGAACTCCCCCTCACCAATGTCCCTATAGAGGATGGGGACCAACACGTTCAGTCCCCGGTCTAGTCCCATGAGCCCCAGGCAGAAGAGCACAACCAACTGCAGCACTGGACTCCCCCGAGGCCACAGGTAGCCACTCAGTAGGCGGAGCTTCCTGCCAAGGTCTCTCCAGGTAGACCGTGGTGCCCCCTCTGCTGACCTAATCTAGGATGGTGAAACACATGTGGGAGAAAAACGCAGAAATCAAAGTAGTGCACTATAGCCAGAAATCACTGAAAGCCTCTAGAGAAGAACGTGTGATGCATGGCTCCCCCGTTATCTTAGACTCACAAGCGATCCCAGATGGGGTCAGAGAGGCTAACAGGTCACAAACTGATATTTAGAAAAGAATGAGTTCGTTGTGGGGGAAAGAAATGACGGTAGGGAATGAAAATAAAATAGACCCCAGGGTTCAGTAATGCCAGTGTACCTGGCTCCTCTCTACATCTCCATCCTCTCCGTTGACCTGCAAGGTGTAGGACTGGGGACGAAGTCCAGGGGCCCAGAACCCCAGGACAAATAGCCCTCCAGAGACCACATACCGAAGCACCCAGAGGCTAAACTGGACCTAGAATGCAACATATGTGAGAATAATATTAATGAGGACCAATATTCCATTACATTACTGATTACTACTTATATCGCTGGGGACTGGTTATGGGGACACATCCAGGTCCTCCCCAGAGCCCAGCACTTAATAGGGTTTAAAAAAAAAAAAAAAAACCCCACCAGTGACTCAGCACAGGCACACCCCACCAGCTGGCTATCAGCGCCCAGGCGACACCCGCCCCTCCCCTCTTTTGTTCCTTAGAGGCAGGCCAAAGCATGGAGCCAGTATAACTAGACATGCAAGTACAGTCCTTCTTCCCAAGGCCAGCCAGCAGTGCTTCCCCTCTCCCACCAGACTCCTCACCTGCTGGCCCAAGTCCGTCCTCGCCCACCACCACTGTGGGCTGTTCCAGGACACCAGGGCCAAGTTCTCAGCCGCAAATGTCACAGTCCAGAGAAGCAGGAGTCCCGGGCTGTGACTGAGCTTCATCCAGACACCCATCGCTAGCCTCTGCCGTGCCTGGCTCCGCTCCACTATGAGCAGCCCCAGGCCACAGGCGCTGGTCAGAGTCCCCAGGACGGAGGCCAGCAGTAGATAGCCTGGCAGCGGGGCCCCTCGGGCGGTACCCACCCGGCCGGCCAGTCCAGCTAGGGGCAGCGCCACCTGAAGTGCGGCCAAAACGAGCTGCACCCCGTAGAGAGCGACGCAAGGGCCGGCCCCCCAAGACAGCGTCTCAGCGCCAGCGGGCCGCTCCCGACGCTTGCAGGGTAAGGCCAGCACCAAGGCCAGAGCCCCCAGGGCCGTCAGCGTCGAGGGCACGAGCGTGAAAAAGCAGCAGGGACTCAGGCCGTTCTGCGTCCAGACCAGACCCACGGGCCCTTCGGCCTCGCAGTAGTTGCCCACAGTCACCATGGTAATACGTGGTCGCCGGCCCAGGCTGCGGGGTCTGAGGGACGGCAGAACGGGGCAGGCCGCTCGGGGCGGGGCGCGGACACCAGAGTGTCTCGGGTCATGGAGCCCCCGAGCGCCTGGCCGCGGGGTCGCGGGGAGGGACGCACGTGGACCTGGCCACACCGCCCACTCGCTTCGCGCAGGCGCCGCCGCCACGCACTCACGCAGGGCGCGTACGCCGTCTCCGCCTGTCTGCCCCTAGCACGCCCGCGGCCCGGGACCCTCCAGCCAAGCGCGCGCCGGTAGAAATGCCCAGCTTCAGCGTCCAGCTCGCGCGCGACCCTACTGCAACGGCCCCGCCCACCAGGCCCGCCCCCAGCCCCGATCCACGGTCTCCGTTGGCCAAATGTTTCCGAAGGGGCGGGGGAACGCGTTGCACGGGAAGGACGCAAAACAGAGGGGTTGAATCGGCTTGGTCACGTGTTCAGGGCGGGAAATCTGACCGCACGTCCCGCTGCAGACCTTGACCTCCAAGGAAGCGTGGGCCAGAAATGGTCCTCCTGATAGCAGGTTAGCTCCGTCTGTCCAACGACTGCACGGCCCTACATTCTTCCAGAGCCCTAGCTCCCTGGGAGATGACACGCACCCTGCTCCTCTTGTCCCCAGAATCTTTGCAGCGTGAGAAAACAAGCCGAAACCTGGTCAAAGTCCCTTCTTTATTAAGGGTTATCAAGCTGTACACGGCCCCCACCCGGTTCCACTGTGAGTCCGGGCAGCTCAGTTCACCACTCAGCGGACCAGAGCTGAGGGAGGGGTGGATCAGAGGGCAGGGACTGAGTTCCAGCATGCAATGCGGCAACCCAAAGCCTAGGCCGAGGCCTCCTGTCGCCCCCTTCCCACCTCTAGGGGGCAGCGGGATACAGGCCAGAGCTCTCTTGCTGGGAGGTAAGAACGGCCGAGGGCACACTCCAGTGCAGATGGTGGGGGATACAATAAGCAGCAACAGGGGCCTTAGAAGGCCTCAGCCTCCCAGGAGCCCATCCCAAAAGTTGGAGGGGGAAGCAAAGAATTTCGATCCTGCTCCTGTGATTTACAAACCTTCCCTCTTAGTGTCAAAAGGTAGTGTGTGAGGGGAGCTGGGAGCTAGGGCATCCAGCCCAACACAAAGCAAAAGCCGAACAGAAGGGGAGCAAGTGAACAGAAGGGGAGCAAGCAGCACACACATGCCAGTGATGTGCGGAAGCAGGAGAGGCGAGCAGGCTGCAGCTCTGGGAGAGCACTGAGGTGAGGTAAGGGCCACAGCCTGAGCTGCTCATCTGCACAGGGCTGGAGGGCACTGGGCTTGAGGGCCCAGGCCCGAACACCCCACTCCAGTTGGCACAGGTTCTTCCTGCTTGGCAGCTTCTGTGGTGGGCAGCCCTCTGGAGAACTTGTAGGGGTGAATGCAAAGGTGGCAGTACTGGGGCTGGGCTGGGGACCAGTTTCTAGCACCACACTCTGAGCCAAGGGGCGGCGTGGGGATGAGGCTAGAGTCCTGTGTGCCCCTGATTTCTAAGCCCCAAATTCCTCTCCTAGGGCTGTGGCAAGCCCAGTGTTGGCACCTCCCTTGGCCAGGCACAGACACACAAACACCACACACGTGGAGCCAGGCAACACTCAGAGGAGCCCCCATGGCGGGCGGTTGGGATGGCAGGGCACCAGTGGCCTCCATCCTGGGGCGTAGGGACCCTCCTCAGCCTTATCTACACCTGTGGGGAGAAAAGGGTTGGTAGTGGCGATAGTCTTCAACTATTTGCTTACCCACACAGAAGCCTGAGGATAGGGAAAAGAAGAACCTGATTTTGGAAAGAGAAGGGAAGAAAAACTCCAGCCCTGGACTCCATAGCAGTTGGGGGAAGAGAGGAGTGTATCTTAGAAGGGTACAGTGTAGTATCTCCACACTGGAGGCCCGTCTTCCTTCACATGAGAAACTTCTGCCTCAGCCTGGCAGTTACTAGTTCTAGCAGCTTCTCAGGCCCTGGAACCCTTACCTTATGCACCTGAGGGGGTAGCTCATCCTCCGAGCCCTCCTCAGGCACAGGCTCTGGATGCCTTGATGCTGACTGCCCATCTTCAGCCCATCCTCCAAGGGGCAGCCGGGAGAAGTGAGAGGGAGCCCGGGGCACTGTGCCAGGATCTAAAGAGGCAAGCAAGCCAACTCTTAGAGCAAACGCAGACAAATAGGAATAAGAGGAGTTCTGGGGCTGCTGGGGGTAGGGGGAGCTAGTCTCCTTGGGCCTGATCCCTCTGACCTCTTTCTGCCCCTAGAGAGGCCCTGAAGAGCTGCCCTCCCCTGCAGACTCTGTCTCCTCCTATACCCCCAGTGGATACCTGTGATGCCCCCATAGCGCCTCTGGAAGCCCCCCTGCAGGGCAGTGGTCTCAGGTGCTCCAGGCCGGGGTGTAGCACAGGGATAGCTGGCAGACCGGGGGATAGGTTGGGGAGCCCGAGCGCCCTCTCCCCCATCTTCAGGGGCGCTCTCCCCACTCTCATCACTCTCTCGGCGGTGCCATACATGCCGCTCAGGTTCCGCCTGGGCCTGCTGCTTGTGGAGCTGGAGAAGTGGGGGGCTCATTAGTAAGGAATAGAAGGATGTCTGTCTGAAACAGCTGCCCCCACTATGGTGTTGCCAGTTCCCACTTAAACCCTGTCACCTACAATCCCTGTCCCAGGGCACCTGTCATATTAATAATGTGTAGCATATGTATGATGTTTTACAGGTTAGGTTCTCAGCAGATCCCTGAAAAAAAGCCTGTGAGTAGGGCCGTCTTATCACCTAGTCATTTGACTCAAGAACAAATTACTTGGGGTCTAAGTGTCAGACACTCTTCTAGGTGCAAGGGATACAGCAGTGAACAAAATGCCCCTGTGGGGTTTATATACTGGTAGTGGTGGTGGCAATAGAAGATAGACAACAAACAAATAAATAAGAAGCAGATATAGTATGTCAGGAGATGTTAAGCACTACAGAGAAAAAAAGAGCAAGAAGATCTGAGGGGGTGGGCAAGGGAGGCTTTTACTCAGGGCGGTCAGAAAATGTCTCACTGAAAAGGTAACGGCAGAAACCAAATAAGGAGAAGGAAGGAATCATATGGCTATCTCAGGGGAAGAGTAGTCTATGCAGGGGAGCCACAAGTATGTAAAGACCCTAGAAGAGAATAAAGCTTAGCTAAAAAGGGTATCTAACAAGAGAGTATATGTGGGAAAGGAGATTACACAGCACGTAAATAGCAGAGAAGGGATTTGAACCCAGGTCTTGCTTCTTCAGATCGCAAACCCTCTAAAACTATTTTCAGCTGCCACCTGGGTTCTGTGGTCCTGTGCCTTCCTGCCCACTCACCTGGTGCATATAGAGGGCGTGCAGGCTCATCTCGGTGGATGCATATTCTGACAACACCAGGCTCTGCAGCTGTCCTTCCCACACACTGCTCCCGGAGCTGGCTGTTCTGGCATCTACCCTGTCCCTCCCAGCAGACAGATAGCAGTCGTCAACATTTCTGAGACCTATACAAGTTGCTGAGGGCTCCTGCTATGGCCTCCCGTCTTGGCCCACCTTTACTCACCCAGAGCCTGTCATGGTGCTGGGAGCCCGGCCTGTGGCAGCCTGACCAGGCTGCAGAGGGGAGAAGGAGCGCAGGGCAGACGCAACTTCAGCCCTGTGCCGGGAAGCCTGCAGGTCTCTGGGCAGTGGCAGGCCCCGGCAGGATGAGCCGGCTACCACATTTGCGATGAGACTCAGTGGCTATGAAAGAAAGGGGCAGGTGGAATTCTCAGGGCAGGAGTGAGGGCTCTGGCTCCCCTAGTATTTTGCACCTTAGGATACAATGGCATGGCCGGAACAGACAAGGAAACTGACAGGGCAGGCCCTTCCACCCCGAGCCTGATTCTCAACTCCCAGCTTCTAGCACCCCCTCCACCCATCATTTCCCAGTCCCCAGGAACACACCTCAGACTCAGATTGTAAGGACTGGATAGATGTAAAGAGGGCATTTTCAGGGAGCAGACCCCCTTGGGCAAGGCTAGCAGCTGCTCCGTCCCGCTGAACCTGTTCCTTAAGGAAGCCCAGGAAGGCCGTGCTCTCACGCGGTGGCTGCCAGCCAGGGTTAGTGATGGCAAAGTGCATGAGCGACAGCTCTGTCTTCCCGTCCTCAGCTTGCTGGTACACTGAGGCCTCTGTCTGCCCACCGGACAGCCACTGCCAGGGGAAAGACAACGAGCAGGATTGTGGCCTGTCCTCTCACAGGGACCCTTGCTCTAACTTTCCTGCTTGGCGGGGGGAGGAGGGTGGAGGGAAGGGGCTTGCCTCTGGAGGACAGAAACTGCAATGCACGGTCATATCTTGTCTAAGGGGCCTGGTACCCACCCCAGGAGTGGCCACATGCAGGGATAGTTGCTTGGGTTGAACGACTGCTAATGGATGCTTGACCAAGGGTACAAGGCGAGGGCTGAAATCCAGCCCAGGCTCCTGTTTACCAAGCAATGTGTGCCCTGGTACATGGCTGCCCAGAGGCAGGGCTGCCTTTTTGTGATTTGTCAGCTCAGAGGGACTACCTTCTGGCAGTTTCCCAAAGACACTGTACATGTCAGCACTGTCCCTCTCCACCTGGACCCCTCCTCCTCAGTACCTGGGGATGCCCGTGCTGGCGAACATCCATCTGAGCAAAAGAGCAGGTATCTCCAACGCCGACAACCTCCACAGTGAAATTGCGGAAGAAGTCTATAATCTCCAGGGCCCGTGGGCGGAGGCAGAAGATGAGGATGAGGGGTGTGACAATGGGGCTCAGCAACTCCTCCAAGATGAATACCTAAAAGGAAGGGGACTGAGGTCACAAAAGAGCAGGCAGGGAGCCCAGCCCTCCCCACCGAGCCATCATCCAGCCTCTAGCAGATCCTAACTCCATCTCCACTCACTGCCTTGTACTGGAAGAGCTGGGCAAACTCGTCCCGGGTCTGCGAGCGGTGGGCATTACCCTGCCAGTGGTCAGGCATGTAGTGGATGTGAGCGAGGATCACGCGGAGCAGCTGCTCGGGGCAGAACACCATGTGCTGGTCTGGGATGAAGGACCTGGGGGAGAGGGTCATGGTGAAATGGGGGCCCTGCCTGGGAACACTAGTCTGCTTGTTCCCACCTGTTGCCCAGGCCCACCTGCACACGGTCACAGCGACCCCCAGGAGTGTGACGGTGGTGAGGACGTGCTCCACAGCCAACACATCTTCATCATAGATGGTGAGGGCAATGAGCACGGCCAAGATGGAGCCGGCGAAGAAGGCGCCATTCTTGGCCAGCAGTGTTAGCAGGGGTGACAGGAAGCAATTCATGTACTTGGAGGCGGGTTTGTAGCCGCGGCTGAGACGGGACTGCAGCTCATGCTCCAACTCATTGAAGTGGCGGAGGTAGCAGCGGCCATACAGTGACCAGCAGCGGGCTCCCAGGGCCCCCGGCTCCCGCTTCAGCACCTCAGCGTAGCTGAAGAAGGCATAGAGGATCTGCCAGATGAGGATGAGAGGGCACAACAGGAAGTTTGCGATGCCAATCCACAAGATGCGGTTGCTGAGGCGCTGGGCCAGCTCTAGCCGTTGCCCCCCACGTTTGTACTCCGCCTTGAGGCTCCATTCATTGAGAAACAGAGAGCCAGGTCCCCAGAAGAGGATCAGCTCGAAGTTGTACTTGAGACCACGGGTGAAGAAGACGACTTCCCCGAGGCCGGGCAGGCGGAAGCGCAGAGGCAGGAGGGATTTGTTAACCAGCGCCACCATGTAGTTCTGGAAGCGGAGGATGCGGTGGTAGATGTCCAGCTCCGTCAGTTCCCGCTTGTGGATGCAGATCTGGTGCTCCTTCTGCGTCTGCACGATCCGGGCCTGCACTTCCTGCCACGTGCAGTACGGGAGGGCAGACTGCAGGGTGGAGTGGGGTGGGAGGAGGCAAGGTGTGGAAGGTGGGGTTGCTGCTCAGCCCCTTAAGCTGTGTTAGCTGTGATGCTCAGGGGTCATGTGCTTAGCTGATTGGAGTCAAAGCAAATGCACCCTGACCTGTACCCCTAATGCCCAGGAATACATCCCACTCTCCCCAAGCTGCAGAAGACATCCTAGGCTGTTGTGCTAACTGCCCAACTCCCCAGTCTTACCATGGGGATACGCAGAGCATGCAGGTAGAAGGAGTGAATCTCCCAATAGCAGCAAATGTTGTAGATGAACTTGATAAGCCGGTGGATCCAGAAGACACCAGCAATCACGAGGATGATGATAAGGGAGCCATTCTCCTGAATCCTGGTGGGAAGAGAGAAGGGGTGGAGGCTGGGCCTTAAGGTGTCTTGGCAGACATGCTACTGTCTCAGAAGATTCTGCTAGGCAGAGCCTGGGTCTGTTCTGGGGTATGAGCAGCTACCTCAATACTCCACTCCATTTCTCACCTGCTGGAGCTCTACAGACTCTGATGCTCTTTGACCTGTAGCCTTTACCTGGCACTACAGACTTGGGCAGGCAAAAAGGCGTCTGGCAGAGTGACCTTGACAGGCTCAGTAGGGTGAAGACTGTGGTTCACCATCTTGTTGGCAAATAGGATGTCGTAGTCCACACAGCTGACCAGGAAGGTGGTGAAGGCAACCACAAAGAGGAACTGCCTAGGGAATTGGGGAGAGGGAGCACAGTCTGAGAGTCAGGGAGGCACCAGTGAATAATATGGGCTAAGAGAAGAGTCTAGAAGCAGCAGAACCATATCAGTGATTAGCCTCTGGGGAGATGGAAGGCCTGGAAAACCCCCAATGGGCCCTCCCTACTGCTCAGCCTATTTTTTTCCTTCTTTCTCTTAACCTCAGACCCTGCAGAATCAGTCTGTTTTCCTCACCTCATGGTAATCTCTGCCACTCCCTACTGTACTCTTTCAAAGCTCTAATGATTGAGGTCTCTGGCCTCCCTACTCCCTGGTTTCCTTTTGAGATTGAAGTTAGAAATCCTTTAGGGATTTGCACTCTTTCTTATTGAGGGAGAGCTTCCCAGCCCCTGCCTCTTTGGCAGTGGCACATGGCTCCTTCCTCTTAGAAGACTTGCTGCCTAGCAGCAGACCTAAGATGCAACCCAGGCAGAACAGAGGCATTTTTCTCAATTAAGTGGCTGGCATCTCTGAGACCTTCTGATTGGACCATGCCCATTCCACTGGAGCTCTGATGACTGATCAAAATTTGAGCTCTCTTTATGGAAGAGGGGAAACCCTGGTGGCACAGTGGTTAAGTGGTATGGCTGCTAACCAAAAAGCTGGCAGTTCGAATACACCAGGTGCTCCTTGGAAACACTATAGGGGATTTCTACTCTGTCCTATAGGGTTGCTATGAGTCAGACTAGACTCAACTCGACAGTAACGGGTTTGGGTTTTTTTTTTTTTTTGGTCATGGAAGAGGTAGGACTTGGAAAGCTTTCTTTATAGGGGAGGTAAGTAAGGTGAGGCTGTACGTTTTGGTGCCACATTCAGTCCCTGAACTATAAAGGTCTATAGAGTTTTGATCCTGGGACTGAGTTTCATTGGCACCTAGGGCCAGGAGAGAGTATAAGAAAAAGAAAGACTGAGATATACTCCTTTACTACCTCATCTATCCCTTTTGTATACTTACATGAGCTCAAAGATCTCCCCGATGAGCATACAAGTGAAGCCATTCTTCTGATGTAGATTATAAACGTGTAATCGTTAAGAAAAAGTAGTTGGTAGAGGCAGCAATTAAGCACACAGACTTTGGTGTCACACACCTGAGCTTAAGTCCTACCTCTCTGACTTTCTAGCTTTATGACTCCGGCCAAGTTACTTAACCTCTAAGCTTTTTTCCACAGTGGTATACGGGGAATAACAAGGCCTATCTTTTAGAATTATTAGATCTAAAACAATACAGGCAAGATACTTAACACATAGCTGACATAGAATGAGTCCAAAAGACATGAATTATTAGGATTATTAGGAACTCATCAAAAAGGAGAATCTCCCTTAGAGAAGTTACTTATAAATTAACACCACAAAGTACAAGGTACATAGCTCTCAGAAATTGTGGGGCATCATTATTTTTAAGGATCATTGTTTCCCCAGCCTCTCATCCCCGTTCCAGGGATTAGAAACAAACTCACCCCAACTTCTCATCAGAGACCTGGCCTAGAGAGAGGCTCAAGATTCTAAAGTCCCAATACAGTCACAAAGGATATTCGAGAGAAGAAGAGGTCAAGGTTTTCAATGTGGTGCCAAGGTGCTGTGGACACAAGGGCAAGGATGTCAGAGCCCTGAAGGAACATCAGCCCCTTGCTCCCTCAGTGTCCCCCCCCACACCCCAGTCCCCATGTCCCAGCTCTGGATGTCATGTCCAAGAACTCACACTTGCTCCCCTCAGGGACATGCACCAACAGGTCTTCCTCCCCTGGAGGTGAATCGCTGTAGGAGGCCTCTAGGCGTTGGTATTCAGTGTCAAACTGCGCCATCACCGCCGCCCCCTGTCCACCTTATCCACCTGCCAGTGATGAGGAAGACGAGACCCTGGTTCAGGCCCAGAGGCTGTCTGCCTGCTGGCCTGCCTACTAGGCCAGGAATGAGAAGGAATCCTTGGGCTTTGTCTCCACTACTAGGCTCCTTGGGCCAAAGGCAGGGGAGAAGGAGTAACCCAAGGAAGGCAGTGAGCTCAGGGCTTGGGAGACCTTAACTGGTCAGTCATTCCCAGAGCTTTTACTGAGTTTCAGTTTCTGCCTTGCTGGCCTGAAGCCAGACTCTGCCCTTTGAGGGACTGTTTTGCCTTCTATTCAGTGGAGAGAAGGGGCCCTCCCGCTCCCCTCCTAGGGAGACCCTGGTCTCCCAAGAGACAAGCAGTTTGGAAGCACTTAGAAAACAAAGGTTTGAAATAAGCACATGACCCTACCAGCTCCATGGACAGTGTCTGCTCCACTCCAGCCGTCGGTGCCCTGGCTCTGCAGCTGCTGGAGGAGAAGATGTCAGGCCCCAGAGAGTGGGAAGTGGGGACAGAAAGGCACTGAACTCTCCCACTCACTCCCACCTCCCATTAAGAGGAGGTCAAGCATGGGGCAGGGAGGCTGCAGTGGGGAAGAAGTGCTGTTTCAGCCTAGGAGTATCAACAGTTTCTCTGGCTGTATGGTCCATTCAACTCAGGGTACCAGGAAGTGACTTACTGACCTGTGGAGCCTGGGTCAGCGTGGGCCTGAAGTCCAGTGGCCCCTCTGGACTATTTCCTCATTGTCCCACCTCAGCTTCAGAAATAAGGCAAGCATCTCAGGGTCCAGAAAGCCCCAAGCCCAAAACCCAAGAAAAGTCTTTTCTGAGGCTCTTTCTAGTCAACCTTTCCCTGCTTCCCTAGCACCAAAGATTCAGCAGACAGGCATGGCTCTTGAGGGGAACTTTCTCACTGGATCAATGGAGACCCCAGATCCCGTATGAATTTGTAGGTTCTCTGGCGCCAGACATGATCTCAGTGGCACTCACCCAGTTAGTACAGACCCCGGGGGCGACGAGTCTTGGCCCAGTCTGGCCCCAGTGGGACTCTGGATTAGGGAGAGCTCTGAGTCCAGAGGAGATGATCAAGCCCTCAGAGAAATCACCACTCACCGGGTCTGGGTGGACTCTGGGCCCGTGGAGCCTCGGCTAGGCCTGGGCTCAGGGGTTCCTGCGGATGTTGAAGGAATCCAGCCGGGCCTACAGCCGATAGCCCGGGTGGGTAGAGGTGCCTTCCCACATCCAGCCGCCACGACCTGAGCCCCAGGGTCGCCTGGCCCCTGAACAAGGGCTCAGCTCCCAACAGCGGACAACCTCTCGCGCGGCCCCGCCGCCAGGGCGCGCCCCCGCCATCAAAACATTCTGACTGCGCGTCCCCGCCCCGCCCGCGACGCCCCTTCCCCCGTTACCCGCCGCGAGCTCTCTTAGGGCTCCGTGGGCATCCCTGGCTCGCCCCGGTCCAGGTCCTGGGATTTCAGTTACCGGTCTAGTGTTTCACCTCAGGAACGGTGACCCGGGTGATTTCAGGGGCTCGCTCGGCTCGGCTCGGCTCGGCTCGGCCGGACCCTGAGCGCTAGGCCCGGCGTCTGCCAGTCACCGTCACCCGCAGCCAGCCTGGCCAATGAGCATACGGGGTGGAAGCACGACGGCCAATTCTCGGCTCTGAGGACGGGACTAAAGGCTCGAGGCGGATCTGGCACAGTCAGGGAACCAATACTGTGCTCTACGAGCGGCGGGGCCGAGGTACGGGAGATGTTGTTTGTCCCCTTCGCCGCTCCGTAGCGACGGGACTGTCGTGTTACAGAAGTGCAGGCCTCGAGTTGTAGACGTGCGTGCCGCTCGGCTCCCGGGGATATTTGGTGCAGCTGGTACCGGCGGCAGCGAGTCTATGCAGTTCAGTAGATACCGGAGCTCGTCGTTCGGGTAACGAGGAGCGGTCCATTAGGGAACATCAGTGATTTTAACTGCTAGACTCGATTTAGTAGCTGGCTGCTCCCCCATTTCACTCTCGCGTGGTCTGAGGTTGGGGGTTTGAATAAGCGACCCGGGTCACGTATTTACCCCGGATCTGACTCCGGAGTACCGAGGTGAAGGCCGATATACTTCACGGCTTAGAGGTGACCGAGTCAGTGAGTCCGGAGACGCGGGCAGTAGGATCTCGCTTTAGGGAGTTCGGTTCCTTTCCCCTTTCTGCTCCAGGAGCCGTTTCTAAGTAATTCCTGCTGAGGCATGTCGCCCACTTCAGCTGCAGCCCCGGCTCCTGCGTCGGTCTCCCTGTTTGACCTCAACGCGGATGCCCTGATCTTTCAGGGCCTGAGTCTGGTGAGCCACGTTCCCAGGGAGGCTCTGGCCCAGGCCCTGCACTGTCCAGGTATCCGGGAAGGTTTGGGGTGGACCCACAAGGAACATGACAGGACTATTTGGAGTACATTGCTTCTCCATGGAGCTTGTCTTTATTGGTATTCCCCAGCTCAGGAGCCCACTTTGGTTTCCCTTTCTGCTGGATAAAATTGATCCCTTCAGTTAATCTCGGGGTGGTTTCCAGCACAGGCCCCTGAATTGTCTCCAGACAAGTCTCTTGCCTTTACTTATATCTTTTCTCATTAACACCAATGCCTTCCAAAAATATTTATATATTTAGTTTTATATAATTTTGGTTCGTTTCTGTTTGTGTTTTCTTGCGCCTCTCTTTAAATAAACTACACACTGTAATTGAAAATGTAAGCTAAAAAAACCGACATTTGGGGAGTGGTTTTTGCAGTTAAAAAGAATTCTAATCATACAAAAAGTTATTTTCTGCAGGATTTCTCTAAACTACTCCTCTGGTTCACTTAAGTGCAATGTTTGGTTTGTATTCATTTTATATATTTTTTTTTCAGAAGCATATAACATTATATAAGGTGATTACCGTTCCATTTCTTTCATATTACTTAATTGTAAATTCTTTGAAGATAAGGACATGCCATCTTCTTTTGTAACCTCCTCTGCTTTGTACCATGGATTTGGACTCCTTTTCTACCTCCAGTTATCCTTCCCATATTTAGGTTCAGGTGAGAGAGCGAGCCCAAAAAGAAAACTACTCCAGGGTCCTCCAGATATTTCGGAGAAGTTACATTGTTTAACCTGTGACCACACCTTGCAGAACCACCAGGAGCAGGTAAAGGGCTAGAGTGAGGGCTAGATGTTGGAAGTATAGGTATAATGGTGGGTGGGGAGAGGTACAGTTGTCTTAAAGAAGGTCTATGCTTTGACTAAGGAACTCAGTAAGTTTGTTACTCGTCATACTTTCTGGAACTCCATTCCTACTCTTGGCTACCACATTTTCATCTTCTGCCTCCCTCTTTTCTTCCTACCAGAGAGAACATTATAAGCTTGACTGGCATCGGTTTAACTTAAAGCAACGTCTTAAGGACAAGCCCCACCTCTCTGCCTTGGACTTCGAAAAGCAGAGCTCCACAGGTGACAACTGGTGGGAAACCTGAATGGGAGTATGACATGGGGTAGAGAAAGGCTAGTTCAGGAGTTTAGGGAAAGGTCAAAGTTGGGGTATCAAACTTGTGTATCATGTTGTCCACAGGAGATCTTTCCAGCATCTCAGGATCAGAAGACTCAGACTCAGCCAGTGAGGAGGATTTGCAGATAGTAGATGAGGAAAGGGCTGAATTTGAGAAGCCTAACCAACCACGAGGCTTCCACCCGCATCAGGTTCTTTTCCGAAACGCCCAGGGCCAGTTCCTCTCTGCCTACCGTTGTATCCTAGGCCCTCGCCAGGCAAGTGACAGCACAGGTTGTATGGTCAACCCTGGCCTTTTGTATGATCTCTCTAGATTTCCCCTTAGCCCAGTCTGTTTCTCACTTCTTCCCTTTCTTCCTGTCTTGGTATAGGCATCACACTTGACAGCCATAGTCTTGGGTTAAGCTGACCTGAATCTGGGAAGGATTAACAGTAGTGGAATTAAGTTTGGGAACAGACTGGTCTAGGTTTCAGTTGCGGTTCTACCACTTGTTCTTGGCTACCACTACAAGCCTCAAATTTTCTTATTTGTAAAATGGAGACAATCCTCAGGGTGACTGTATTAAATGAGATAGCGCTGGCATTTGGGAGTCTTTTCGGTATTGGTTTCTTGCTTTCCGTGAATGCAACAGGTAGAATGTTTGTGCTTCTCCTCTTTCAACCAGGTGCCCCCAGAAGAGGCAGGACTTCTGCTACAGAACCTGCGAAGTGGAGGTCCCAGATTCTGTGTGGTGCTCATGGCTGCAGCTGGGCACTTTGCTGGTGCCATTTTCCAAGGGTGAGAGGGTGCTACATAGGGTGAGGATGGAATGGATCCTGTTAGCCTGGGAGCATCAGCTGGTCTCTAGTACTGAATCTGTGCTGTCTACAGAAGAGAAGTGGTGGCACACAAAACTTTTCACCGCTACACTGTACGGGCCAAGCGGGGCACAGCCCAGGGGCTTCAGGATGCCCGGGGTGGGGCTTCTCACTCTGCTGGAGCCAGCTTGAGGCGCTATAATGAAGCCACACTATGTAAGGTGAGTTAGGCCTCCCAGATCTGGCAGTCTTCTGATCCACACTTTTTTCTCTTTTCAATTTAACTCATTAAGTGTTGTAGTGGAGAGGTGTTTTACTTCCATATCTTTCCAATCTTCATCATTTCTGGGTAAACAAAGGTAGAAAAGGAATCCCCAGGGTCTTTAGTACTCATTCTTTCTCACTTTGTGTTATCTCCTACCTCTATGATCTGTGGGTTTTTGGGTTGGAAATTTTAAAATAGCACGTAGAGATGTGCAGGGCTGAGTTACTCTCTCTCCTCTAGGAGGTTCGTGACCTGTTGGCAGGGCCAGGCTGGGCTGAGGCGCTGGTGGAGGCTGGGACCATTCTGCTGCGTGCCCCCCGCTCTGGCCGATCCTTGTTCTTTGGAGGCCGTGGGGCACCCCTGCAATGGGGGGACCCCCGACTTTGGGATATCCCCCTCACCACCCGCAGACCCACCTTCCGAGAGCTACAGCGTGTGCTCCATAAGCTGACTACTTTGCATGTCCATGGTGAGCCTTTGATACAGATCCCCAGATCCCTAGGTTCCTTAGACCTTGCTGTACTCCCAGCCTCAGGTTCTCACGTGTGCATCCAAAGATTTTCCAGGTCCTGAACCGCAGCGCAACCACATCTTCGCTGAGAAGCCTGGGCTGGCTTCTCAGCTACACTTGAGAGTGATCTTTTGTTTGTGGCAGGAGAAGACCCCCGGGAGGCAGTCAGATCAGACTCACCTCAAACACACTGGAAGACAATGAAAGTGGAGAGGAAGGAGGCTATCGAAGAAGAAAGAAGAAAGGTCCCCAGTGATGAAAATGAGGAACTTGGGCAGAATGCACAGTCTCCCAAACAGGGTTTGAGCAACATTTGGCAACTGTCAAATCCCTATATGGGTGTCTATCCTGGAAACGCAGTGGTAGATTTGCTACCCAGATAACTTACCCATGTCCCTATTTACAGATGGGCCCTTCTACCCCAACATACGTATTTACAACCATACCAGTGTCTGCTTATAAAATGGGATATGTCATAACAATTACTGAGACATGCTCAGTGATTGTCTTTCCCATATCTTACCTCTTTTGTTCACTGATGTATCCCCAGGACTTAGAACAATCTTGACACAAAATAGATGCTTGAGTATTCACGTTGCATGAATCTGTTGTATTTGTTTGTCTTACTCCATGCTGTGGTTTTGGGCTGAGCTGCTTTCCTGGCTGCAGATCCTTGGCCTGCATGGCTGTAACTGCTCCCAGCCTTTCCTTTATTGCATGCCACCCTAGGGTGAGAGTTCAGGGACTTCTGTCCCTGAATATCTCCTTCTGGGCCTGTCCTCATCTGGGCTGAGAGCCTTATTTCTGCCTATGATACTGATAGATTCAGCTCTCGATGTGCTACTTTATCTTAGGTGACAAAATAAAAACACTTAATTTTAGGATCTAGATTATCTTTTTATATACATTCTTATGCATCTGGGGCAACCCACATCCTTCCACCCTCTGCTTATCCTTTAGATGGGGCTAACGTCATATTTTTCCCTAGGTTCAGGGTCAGAGGGAGAGGACAGCTTCCAGGTTGAGTTGGAGCTGGTGGAGATGACACTGGGGACTCTGGCTCTTCGTGAGTTTGAGGTATTGCCCAAGCGGAGTAGGAAGAAAAGGAGTAAGAAGCAGAGAAGCCGGGACCTGGAGGCTGGGGCACACAGGACTCTACCCCAGCAACCCCAAGAAGATGAGGCTCTCACAGAGGCAGCCCTGGCAGATACAACCCCCATGGGGCCTTCGCTGGATGAGGCCATGGCCACTGGTCAGCCAGAGCTCTGGGCTGTGCTTCTGGCTGCTTGCCGAGCCGGAGATGTTGGGATGCTGAAGCTCCAGCTAGCTTCCAACCCTGCAGACCCTGGAGTTAGGTCTCTGCTCAGTGCCCCCTTGGGCTCTGGTGGCTTTACGCTCCTGCATGCAGCAGCTGCAGCTGGAAGAGGTTCAGTGGTTCGCCTGCTATTGGAGGCAGGTGCCGACCCTACTGTGCAGTAAGTAAGGGCCCCATCTTGAGCCATTTTGGGTCTGGAAGATGGTCTGGAGGCTAAAGTTGGCATTGGCTACTTGATAGTATTCCCTTGGTCTGGTTAGATGATGCTGAGAAAGACAGGAGGCAGGTTGAACTCATTTTGCGGGGTTTCACACCCAGGGACTTCCGGGCCCAGCCACCGTATACCGTTGCAGTTGACAAATCAACACGTAATGAGTTCCGAAGGTTCATGGAGAAGAATCCGGATGCCTATGATTACAACAAGGCTCAGGTCAGCTGGAAAAGGAAGGAGAAGCAGTGTGGGAAGGCATCACAGATCTTGGCTAGATCTGTTCGATTACAGTTTTACCAAGGCCAGCTTGAATGGGTCTTACTTAATACCTTCCCTGAAATCCTCTAGGTGCCAGGGCCACTGACACCAGAGATGGAGGCACGGCAGGCCACACGGAAAAGGGAGCAGAAGGCAGCCCGGCGGCTACGGGAGGAACAGCAGCAGAAGCAACAGGAGCAGGAGAAGCAGGAGCAAGAAGAGCAGCAGAGATTTGCTGCCCTCAGTGACCGAGAGAAGGTGAAGCTGGAGGTTCTCTCTTCCACAGCAAGACTTCCTTAGAGGTCTAATCCCTTCCTCATTAAGCAGCTGCCACTTCTTTGGTACCTCATCTGTGACTAGGGCCTTGTCCTTAACACAACTTCTCTTTTCTTCAGAGAGCTCTTGCTGCAGAGCGCCGACTGGCTGCCCAGCTGGGAGCCCCTGCACCTCAGATCCCTGACCCTGTGATCATCAATGTCCGGTATGGGGGGGAACGTGTGAATGGGTGGAATATTATGTTGTAGGGACCATTTTGGGCAAGTGGAATGGGTGCCTACATGATATTCAGAAGGGTTGTTGAGGGGATTTGAGATGTTCTGGGAACTTTTGGAATGAAAACATAAATGGCAGGAAGGGTAGGGAAGGCTTGGATTGGAAAGATTTGGGGGTACCTGTCCATCCATTTTTTTTTCCTCTTCTTCAGACGCTGCTGGAGTTGTGGGACATCCCTCCAAGGCCTCATTCCCTTTCATTACCTTGACTTCTCTTTCTGCTCCACACGCTGCCTCCGGGATCATCGCTCTCGGGCTGGGAGGCCCTCTTCCTGATCTTTTATAGCTCCACCTGGGGCCAACTCTAGGCCCTGAAAGGGCACATTCACACCAGCTCTAGGTTTCGTCTTCCCCATGAGGCCAGACGATATTTAGAAGATTAGGGTGAGGGGCACTCAGGAACCAGGGCAAAGATAGGGCCACAGAGGTGTGTGGAGCTGGTACTGTCTCTGGAACTTTAATCAAAATAAAGTTTGGCAAAGAAACTGCACTTGTACTTCCGTCCAGGCCTTGTGGCCTTTGGTTTTGTATGGTCCCCATGGCCAGCACCAAGGGATCCTGACCACTCCATGTCCCAGGTACAAGGGTTACCTTTCTTTCAGTGCCCACTTAACTCCATTTGTTCACCAGCTGAGAAGGAATAGAGGTATGTCCTATACAAGGTGCTATTGAGGATAGGCTTGTCCAGAAATTGGATTTGGGGCCTAGGAGGCACATTTTCTAGCTCCAGCAATGTGATTTTGTTGAATGTTCCCCTAGGAAATAGCAGGGGTCTTGGCACATAGAGGGTCTGTTGTGGCCCCCGTTTTGTCCAGTACCGGCCCAAGTTAAACCCATTGATCCAGACTTGGCCCTAGGAAGTGGGGTGGGGAAAAGAAAGGGTCAGCTTGCAAGGAAGTAGAATCTCTCCCCCGCCCTTTTTGAGTTTCCAGTCAGAGGAGTAATTTCTGCTCCCCCTCCATCATTTTCCTCTTTACCATCATACCACTACCACCCCTCAATCACCACCATCAGCAATACCTTGGACCATCCAGGTAGATACAGAAATGTGTCCCCGACTGAGCCTAAAATTGGAAACGATGCAGAGTAGAAGGTGGGGCCAGAGGAAGTTGAAGGTTGTGATCTTCTTGGCAACTGGATATGAAACCACCACTTTACAAGACTATCAATTTTCAGAGGGAATATGAGCCACTGGGTAAGGACTACGTGCCCCATAAGTGGTGGCTCTAACAGGCCCTGTGGGGAAGGCAAATGAAAATTAATCATCCACTAATCTCTGCGGCCAAACCAGATCCCTAACCAAGCCCTGGGATATAACCGGTAGCCATGTCAAGATCCCTGCAAGCCATTACTTCTCTGCCTGACTCCAAAGGACATAGCTCTGGTTATCTTGCATGAGGCCCCTGTCCTTCCAAGAGAGGATGGTCGATAAGGGTATTGGGGGTAGGAATGGCAAGGCTAGCTCACCTTGAAGTCACTGCTGTTAGACCCAAAACTGAGCCTCCCCATGTTTTCCACCAAGACATCCAGTTTGTCCCCCATTTTCCCCGTCAAAAATAATCTGTGTTTCATGTTTCGTTCCAAAACACCCTGAAACACCTGTGGATAAGAGAGGCTCTATGAGAAGAAGGGCTCAGCATCTAGCTCCTGGCTGTTACACAGGAAGCCTATTTGGAGGGCAAAGAGAATGTGAGCCCATCTATCAGTTACCCATCTGTTCTGGAACTCTACTCTTAGTCAAACTTTCTCCTCCCAGCTTCTCTCTGGACCCCTGCAAATGTAAGCAGGCAGGTGGAAAAAGATATCGGAACTTAAAGCTAAAGCACACTGGGGAGGGGAGGAAGTGAGCCTGGATTCAGGCTCTTACCCCATTCACCATCACGTAGGCACGGTCATGGAGTCCATCATTTGGCACCCAGAAGGATGTCGGCTCTGTAAAGGTATTGACCAGATGGGTCCGGTACAACACAAAGCCATGGTCCTGGATGTGGAAGAGCAAGTACTTAAGATGAACTGAGAAATAAGAAATGATACTGTGGGGAAGATGGGTAGCCAGAGGGAACCTTTGGCTATGGCTGTTGAAGAAAATTTCCAAACCTACCAGGTGTGCATTTATGCCCTACCTGCTTGACAGCCTCAAAGGTCATCGGCAAGATTGAACGGATGGGCCCTTGGGGGCATAGGAAGTCTAGGAATGCCAGCAAACTTCCATCCTATTAGAATAACAGAAAAGTATCAGAATAGAGGGACAGGACAGGATGGGATACTTAGAGAATAAAGGAGTAGAACTAGAGAAAAGATGAAGAGGAACTTACCAGGTGCAGAGTCAAAGGTCCAAGCATCATCTTGGGGCTGGGGGGAGGTAAGGGTCCCAAGGGAATTTCCTGGAACTGAACCCAAATTCTCTCAAGAGCCATAGGTAAGCCACAGGAACAACCCCTATTCCAAGGCCCTAGAGCAGGGAGCCTCATGTAGCTGGGGTCCAGACAAGGGCTCCGGGGGTCATAAAACCCTGTAATTTTGCACACAAGTGTATAGCTCTCCAAATAGTCACATGTCAGTGGGGAATGTTTCCCTGGGACACTCAGAGGGCTCTGTGGCTCAGGCAAGAACCACTGCTTTATGGGATCCCTCTACAAACAACTTGACCACTTCCTTTCCCCAAATTAATAAAAGTCTTTGAAGCTTGATGAAGTGATAGTGCACCTTGCTGATGACATTCCGAAGAGCAAAAAGCTTAGGTGTGGGGTCTCCTGCTTCAGAGAGGGGTGCATCGTAGTCATAGCTGGTAGTAATTGGAAGGAAGTACCCTTTCTCATCAGCACCTGGGGTTGAACCAATTTAATTAATTAACTTAAATATTTCAGATGATAGGCAATAAGCAAAGAAAGGGTTTGATGCAGTGAATTTTGCCATCAGAGGTAGCAGCAGTGGCCATACCTAGTTTCTAGACATCCTGAACGATCCAGCCCTCAGGTTCTAATTCCTTGCTACCTCCCTGCTTTTCTGCCCCAGGGACCATCTGGACTCACCATTCCAGTATCCAAAGTTGGTACCTCCATGGAACATGTACCTGATGTGGGGGAGGGTACAGGGAAAGGTAAAAGCTGACCCATTAAGTCTTAACATCCATCCCCAACTCCCCGAACAGATTCATGTTGGCCTCAGTGCCTCCAAGTTACATGTTCACACTGGCTCCCAACTTCAGCATGTTCTCTAGTCCCTTGGTTACAGCTGGAATGGACCGTGTGGAATGATTCTGGCCCCAGTAATCCAGCCAGCCTGTGTAGTACTCAGAGTTTACCTAGAGTGTGAAGTGAAAGGAAAATGGGGTGAGCAAGATGGGAACCAAGCTCGACTTTTTCCCATCCCTGACTCTTGCTTTGATTCCCCTGCCTCTGGCCCCTCACCAATGGCCCATGGGGTTCATACTTCCGAAGCTGGTTAAAGATTTTGGTCATGTTGTCGGCTGCAGAAAGGAGGCAGAGGTGAAAGATAAACATTATAGAAGAGGTGCCCCTTCCCCTGACCATATTCCTACCCCTTGCTTAGGAGACCTGGGCCAAAATCTACAGTGGTATAGAGTCCCTGGAGGGTGCCACATTTGAGTCCTTCAGGCCCATCAGTGGTAAAGAGCAAGATCTTGTCTCCCAGTATTGTACGGAAGAGCCCAGCCAGGTGCCTCATGTAGCTGAAATCACAGGCCTTATAACTACCATATTCATTCTCCACCTGCCAGGAAGAAGGGAAAAAGGAGTTCAGTGAGGAGGTTAAGGACCTCCTACACCCCCTTTTCCTTGCCCAGTCAACTTTTCACTTGTACCTGAATGCTAATGATGTTGCCCCCATTGTGGTACAGCCATGGATATATCTTGGGCAGCAAGACATGAAACCAGGAGTCCACTGCAGCAAGGAAGTCTAAAGGAAGAAGCCGCGCTCTCTGAGCCCACAGTGCTCTGCTCATTAGGGGCTACCACAACCTCTGCACACACATACACAAACACACCAACCAGCGTCAATACTAGCAACTTCCATGCTGACTATACTTGGGGCTGCAGTCTCCATCTGACTTATCTGAACCAAATCCATTGCCGCTGAGTCGATTCCGACTCACAGTGACCCTACAAGACAGAGTAGAACTGCCCTATATGGTTTCCGAGGAGCAGCCGGTGGATTTGAACTGCTGACCTTTTGATTAGCAGCCGAGCTCTTAACCACTGTGCCACCAGGGCTCCTCCATCCCACTTGCTGTTGTTAGGTGCCGTCAAGTCATTCCTGACTCATAGCAACCCTATGTACAACAGAACGAAGCACTGTCTAGAACTGCGCCATCCTCACAATCGTTGTTATGCTTGAGCCCATTGTTGCAGCCACTATATCAATCCATCTAGTTGAGGGTCTTTTTCTTTTTTCTTGACCCTCTACTTTACCAAGCATGATGTCCTTCTCCAGGGACTTGTCCCTCCTGATAACATGCCCAAAGTATGTGAGATGAAGTCTTGCCACCCTTGCTTCTAAGGAGCATTTTGGCTGTACTTCTTCTAAGACAGATGTGTTTGTTCTTCTGGCAGTCCATGGTACACTCAATATTCTTTGCCAACACCATAATTCAAAGGCATCAATTCTTCTTTGGTCTTCGTTTTTCACTGTCCAGCTTTCACACGCAATATGAGGTGACTGAAAAGGCCATGGCTTGGGTTAGGTGCACCTTAGTCCTTAAAGTGACATCTTTGCTTTTTAACACTTTAAAGAGGTCTTTTGCAGCAGGTTTGCCAAATGCAATGCGTCGTTTGATTTCTTGACTGCTGGCTTCCATGGGTGTTGATTGTGGGTCCAAGTAAAATGAAATCCTTGACAACTTCATTCTTCTCTCCGTTTATCCCACTTATACATAACTAAATCTGGGAAGCACTGACTGACTCTTGTCAGAAGAAACTCAACCCTAAGCACTCATATATTTGCATATCAATGGAATTTCAACATAGGAGACCTTAAAGCAGTGTTTCTTACACATTTGTTTTTTTCCTGTAATAAAAATGTTAAATACATCTTAAACCTTATAGAGCTATTATTATGTAATCAGCTTATGCCTCAAATTGCTATAAAGTGGCCTGTGAATTCACAGAAATGTGTAATGTGTAACCTGTACCCTAATGCACTGTCCGGTCGATTTTAGCCATCAATTGAAAGATCCCTGGTTTACATTAGGTAAAAAAGGTAGCATGCCTTAAATTCTCAACTCCTACTTGTGATTTCTGTGATTCACTCTCAGGTCTTCATGCATGTTATTACTTCTGCCTGACATTTTTTTTGTCCCCACTTCCTTCATTTGGCCAATTGCAACTCATGCTTAAATTATAGCTCGCTTCCTCAAGAAAACCTTCTCTGATACCTGAGCCAATTGTTGTTTGCCTTCTTCTATTGAATCTTCTGTCTCAACTCACCTGGATCTGAGGTTCTCAGATGAATTTTAGGTTTTCGAAGCAACCAGGATGGGAGACCCCCCTGAGAGAAACATAAACACAAGGAAGAGTGTAGGTTTTGTTGTTTTGGGGTGGAGTGGGGGAGGTAGGAAGGGAGGAAGTTCAGTGCAGTGTTGGAAGTGGCCCTACAGTATGGGCAGAAGGGAGTTGTCTAGGAATCATACAAGGGTGGCTTTGGTTCTTCTATCCCTTCTCCAACTAACTCACCATCTCCCACTCTGCACAAATATAAGGTCCTGGTCTCAGTATGACCAACAAGTTCGCCTTATTTGCCTCATTCAGAAACGCAGTGAGGTCCCGGCTGCCATTAAAGTTATAGACCCCAGGCTCTGGCTCATGGTAGTTCCAAGGCACGTAACTGGAGGAAAGAAGAGGTTAACAGGGCCCAAAGTGGAGAGATACCAGTGAGGCCTAAGGGCTCAGGCTCTGCAGGAAATCTCCAGGAAGCAGTTGGAAAAATGTCCTGGCCCACCCTTTCCCACCCTTGGCCTGGGAGCCCTGGTGCTCCAACCCCTCTCCATCCTGTGCCAGTCTTTCTGCCCCAAGCTTCCTCCTAAGGGGGTGGTACGAAGGGTAAGCCCCGCCTCTCCACGGCTCTCTGAGCACTTCTTACAACTGTATGGCGTTAAGGCCGCTCATTCGCATTTTGAAAAGCCGGTCTGCCCAAAGCACCCGCGGTACCCGGAAGTAGTGCAGGCTGCCAGATACATAGCGGAACGGAACCCCGTCCAGGAGGAACCGGTTATGATCCCGATCCACTACGAAAGACCGAGTGTCTGCCTGCAAATTAAAGTAGAGACGCTGCTCAGCAGAGGTCTGCAGTGGGGATCAGCGTCTGCCGAGAGCGGAGAATATGTAAATAGCCCCGCCAGTTATTATTTTTACTTTCCCTACATCCGCCGAATCTGATCCGGCCTCATCGAACCCGGCAGGCCGGCTCAACCCTCTTATCTTACCTGGGGCAGCAGCAGCGTCAGGAACGGCAGCAGCAGAGAGAGAAGGCAGGGCGGCATCTTGGGAGCCACGGCGCTTGCAGGGCTCCTAGTTTTGAGACTGAGGTCCAACCGTCACGTGGGATTCCTGGGAGGGAACCTCAGTGAGCAAGGGGGCGGAGACCACCCCAAGTTGCCAGAAGATTACCCTGGACTTTTGTCTCCAGCCTGCAGCCACCTGCCACTCTACTAGATTGTAAAATCCTCTATATCTTGCTACTCAAAGTGCAATCCATCGGACCAGCTTCGTCAGCATAACCTGGGAGCTAGTTAGAAATACAGAATCTCAGGTCCTTTCTCAGACCTATGGAACCAGAATTTGTATTTTAACAACATCCTCAGGAGACCCTAAACACATTCAAGACTGAGAATCACAGCTCTACTAGAATAACTCCCTAAAGGCAAGCAGTGCCTGGTCCATCTTAAATCCTCCAGAGTGGACACACAGCAGGTTAAATATAGACGAATGAATGTCAGAACCAGGGGCTAACGCCTGTTCAGAACTAAGGGAAACCTCAGACAATCTTCCCCATGATCGGGGTATGAAAACGGAGAACCAGGTTACAAAAGGGATGTTTCTCCTGGAAAGCCCTGTTTGAGAAAAAGGGTCCGTCCTGGCCATTCATTCCATCTTATCCCCATCCCACTCTCCCAGTTCATCCCTGCCTGCCTGAGCAAGAGATTTTAAGAATAACTGCTTGGTGCCAAGATTTGGGAATTTGTCAGTCTCCATTCCTCCTGCCCTCACAGTCCCAAGCCTGGGATGTGAGGACCAGGGTAATTAGTAATAATTACCGTTATTGTTTTTTTTAACACTTACTGAAGGCTATGTGTTAGATATTATGCTAAGCACTTCATATCTCATTTAATCCTCAAAGAACTCTGAGGTAGATAATTATCATCCCCATTTTACAGATGAGGAAATTGAGGGACAGAAATATTAAGTAACCTGTTCATAGTTACACACTAGTTCAGTAGCACTGGGATTTGAACTCAGCAGTCTGGCTTCATGGTTCAGGCAGGTAACCATAGGCACCATACAACCTTTGGGACTACGGCCTGTATCCCAGATGTTCGCTGTGCAATGAGATAGAAAGGCTGAAGGATAAAGACTAGGGAAAGTGAGGCTCAGAGACGTTAAGTAACTTGCCCGAGGTCACACAGCTAGTAGGCTGTTCAGTTCGGATTTAGACCCTGGCAGTCTGGTTCACGAGTCTGATCTTAACCACTAAGCCTAGAGTGGTGGGATCCGGGCCAGAGCCCTGGAGGTTGTGTGGCTTCAGAGCTCACAGCTCCAGCAGTCCAGACCTCGAGCACCTGCTTCTCCCTGTGTCCCCGGGTTGTACAGTAGACGGCCGCTTTCTGGCCCCAGAGCGCGGGAGGTATGAGACCCCCTACCTCGGGCATTGGGAGATGGAGGTCCTGGGGGCCTAGGGCCGGGCCCGGTTTTGCTCCCCTTTGGCTCAAGTGCCTGCGTCTTGAAGGCCAGGTGGGACCCCTCGCCTGGGACCCGTCCTCCCCAGGCCTAGCCTGCCCCGGGCTTCGCAGCGCGGCGCCCCCACATCGTCCGGGTGCCCAGCGGTTGCTATGATACCGCGGGCCGTTATGCCGGCGCGGACTGATGATGTAACCACTGTTTCCGGCCGCTAGCGCGTCCCTGTCGCCCGAGCCAGGTCAGTGGGGGGCCGGGGCTGGGGGACCCTGGGCTCTGCGCGCGGTTGCCGAGGGTGGGTCCTAGAAGGGATGGGTCCTGGAAGGGGTGGGCCCCAGCCTCGCACCTCCCGCGAACTGCCCTGCCTTGCCTTTACGGCCCGACGGGCGTGGGAGCGGGGGCCGCCCAAAGGTGGCCTGAGGTTGGCGGAAGCGGCGTGGTAGTTGTTACGTGGCCTGAGGCTTTAAGGCACCTGACCCCAGCCTTGTTGGAGCTGGTGTCGCCAGGTCCTCAGATCCAGGCCTCTGCTTTCCGCATTGGTACCTCAGGGGTCGTCGCGACTGTTCCTTTCTGTTCTTTACAGCATGCTCTGCTGGGCCCTCAGTGCATGGCCTGGAAGAGCCCACTCATCCTGAACGAATTCTTCTGCAGCCTCAGACCGTCTTTGAGGAGGATGACTGAGACACTATGGGCCATGCGCTGTGTGTCTGCTCTCGGGGAACTGTCGTCATTGACAATAAGCGCTACCTCTTCATACAGAAACTGGGGGAGGGGTGAGTGTTTGGAAATCACTGAGCGAGTTCCCAGATTATGGTGATTGAAGGACACCAATCCATACATGACAGGGGTATAAGGGTTTTAACTCTGTCCTCTAAGTCACCTAACGGGGCCTAGCTGCATGGTAGTCAAAAAGGTGAATTCTGCAGCCAGGCCTCCTAGATCTACCTTGTGTGACCTTGGTAAGCCATGGTTTTGTCATATGCTTGATGGAGATAATCATGTTTCGCTGATGGAGTTGTGAGGATTGAGATGATGTGTATAAGAGGGCAAGCCCAGTGCCTGGTCCATAAACACTTGGTAAATGTTGGCTGTTATTCATTTAACATTTATTGAGCATCTGCCAAGTACAGAACTCTGTGTTACGATCGTAGTACCTCAGAAATGACTATGTCGCTGTTCTCGAGGAGCTCAAAGTATGATAGTCTTCAGATGGGTTTCTACTAGTTGGGAAATACAGCCTTCTTCCCCCAGGGAATTCTTCTGGGTGCAGGCATTGCGGGAGATGACCGTGGTCCTTCACTGACCCCTTTGGCCCACAGTGGGTTCAGCTATGTGGACCTAGTGGAGGGGTTACATGATGGACACTTCTACGCCCTGAAGCGAATTCTGTGTCACGAGCAGCAGGACCGGGAGGAGGCCCAGCGAGAAGCAGACATGCATCGGCTCTTCCATCACCCCAATATCCTCCACCTCGTGGCTTACTGTATGAGGGAGCGGGGCTCGAAACATGAGGCCTGGCTGCTGCTACCCTTCTTCAAGGTCAGAAGGACTCTTGGATGTGGAGGGGGTTGCAATAGAGCCACTTACTAAGGGCTGTGTGGGCAGTCAAATGTGTAGGAAGCAGGGACCATGTCCTGGGTTTGGCCACTCAGATTTGGGGTTTAGAGGAACCCCAGTGGGACACATGGAGCTGCCATGAGTCAGAATCGACTCAACGACACTTGGTTTGGTTTTTTGATTTTAAGTGGGACTGTGGGATCTGAGGTGTGTGTGGTGAACAGGTTGATAGGCTTTGACAGAGCGAACAGAAGGCTCAGGAAAACTGGGGAAATTGTGTTGCAGAGAGGTACGCTGTGGAATGAGATAGAGAGACTGAAGGACAGAGGCAGCTTCTTGACTGAGGACCAAATCCTGCTGCTGCTGCTGGGTATCTGCAGAGGCCTTGAGGCCATTCATGCCAAGGGTTATGCCCACAGGTCAGTGGGAGGATCCCCTACTTACTGGGCAAAGAGGAAGAGCCTCACCAAAAGAAATGGGAAGTCTTTGCTCTCCTTTCAAGCAACAGCCCCCATGATTCTTTTGTTCCTTGGGATTTTGGCCTTACTGTCCAGGGATGCTCATGATTCACTCCCACTTCACTATAGAGACCTAAAGCCCACCAATATCTTGCTTGGAGATGAGGGGCAGCCTGTTTTAATGGACTTGGGTTCCATGAATCAAGCACGTATCCACGTGGAGGGTTCCCGCCAGGCCCTGGCCCTGCAGGTGAGTCTCCAGGTTTGTTTGTCCACCTGTTCCCCATCCTCAGTCCCTTCTGGGGCATGCCCCAATTTGGTCACATGACTGTGGCCTGTGACCCACTTTTGAGCTCTGGGGCCACTGTTCCAGGACTGGGCGGCCCAGCGATGCACCATCTCCTACCGGGCCCCGGAGCTCTTCTCCGTGCAGAGCCACTGTGTCATTGATGAGCAGACTGACGTCTGGGTGAGGAGCATATGGCTGGGAACCTGGGCAGGGGAGGATTGCTGCTCTGTACTCACTGTGCAGTAGAGGGTAGATCTGTGGTTTCTACTGCATGAGGCCCCAGGAACCATGGTATGTCCCCATCCTCCTTGGCTTCCTTCCTGGGACTGTCACAGATACTGTAGTCAACTGCTCAGGAAGTGGTATAATTCCTGCCCTTGAGCAGGGTGGGTACAGCTACATGTCAGGGCTAAAGACAGTGGCTAAGCAAGAGATACAGAGGCCTCCAGATAAGTGGCAGTTTCTGTGGGCCCTGATAGTGCCCTTTGACTGAGCAGCAAGGGATGGGTCTTACCTCCATCAGTTCCCTTCCAGAGAGTAACCCAGGTATGCTCAGTCCCTAGGCTGTGTGCTGTATGCCATGATGTTTGGGGAAGGCCCTTATGACATGGTGTTCCAGAAGGGTGACAGTGTGGCCCTTGCTGTGCAGAACCAGCTCAGCATTCCACAAAGCTCCAGGTAAGCAATAAAAGGGACACCAAGTGTTTCAGACACCTCCCTCTGGTGTTAGCTGCGCTGGGGCCTTAGCAAGCGGGGAATGGGTTGCCCTCCAGTCCTCCAGTCAGCCTGCCTTCCTCCCTCTACAGGCATTCTTCAGCATTGCGGCAGTTGGTGGCTTCCATGATGACTGTGGACCCCCAGCAGCGCCCTCTCATTCCTGTCCTTCTCAGTCAGGTGGAGGCACTGCAGCCCCTACCTCCTGGCCAGCACACTTCCCAAATCTGAAGAAACCAGTGGCCCTTTGAGAAAGTGGACCCTTGTGCCTTGGAAAGAGGCTCCTGTGCCTCACTGGAATCTCCATCCATTCTATCCAGGACTGTTGTCTTATAATTGGGGACAGGAGAGGCAGGGACAGTCATCTTAGTCCTGCATCTGTGCTTCTGCTCTTACCCCCAAAAGCAACAACTGGGCAAGTTGCCTGACTGAGTTGGGGGTGGTGGGTAGGGGAAAGGGAAACTGATCAGAATATGGTACATGACTCTGAGCAGGACTACTGAGCTCATATCATGGTCTGCCTCCAAACCTGGAGCAGGAGAATATATAAACAGAAGAATAAAGCGAAAGCCTGTTGGTGTAGTTCTTCATTTCATTGTTGCTAGAGTGAAAGGATGCAGGGGCCCCAAATTGTGGTTGTCATTTCCTGGGGAATAGCATGGGAAGGACTGGTATAGAGTCAGGAAAGGCGTGACTTCATCCTCCCATGCAAGGAGGCAGGTATCCTTCCTTTAGATCTAGCTGGTTGGCAGTGAGCTTGTCCTAGCCAAAAACTTAAAGCTGCACTGCCTTCAGCTGGCTTCTACCTGTGCCAAGAACTGGAACCAGGGCCCCCTAAAAGCACACTCAATTAGTTTTTTCATTCCTTCCCTGCCAGGGGTGGGTAGCTTGGCCAAAGCAGCCCAGGTGGTTTGCCAGGCAAGGCCTTCTGGGTGCAGACTCCCAAGGAAGCTTTGGGGCAGGTCTCCCAGCCTCCCTGTGGGGGCAAGGGGAGTGGAGGTGGCAGCCATTTTGGCACAGGTCTCTCCCTAATGGTCCCAGCTCACACACGGTTAATGATTAATGAGGCCAGGGTGGCTGGCAGTATCCAGCTGCCACTTCCTGCCTGCTCTGCTGAGTAAACAGGGGCCCTGCCTTGGTTGGGCTTGAAACCTGTTCCTCAGGTAAGGGCACTGCGTCCCTGACTCACCAGGGAGGGAAAGGTGATTCAGGCCTCTCCTCCAGAGAGCGAAGCTTCCCCCTCCCAACCACACCCACCCCCACATGCCGACGTCAGCGTGGGGCCTGGGGTGCCTATTAGCAAAGTTGAAATTTTCCCCAGGGCCCAGGCAGGAGGCTCCCACCAGCTAGCATGGAGGCTGGGAGGCTGAGGCCAGAAAGAAAGCACAAACAGAGGGGAGATGACCTGACTTTTAATGGCACAGCCCCAAGCCCCAGCAAAGCAGCAGGACAAACTGTAAGCTATGCAAAGCTGCTGGGAGGTGCAGTGGCACAAACAACTCCAGGAGATCACACTTGTCCCTTCCCATCCCCCAAGCTTATGACTAGGCTTCATGCCCAGGAATTCTGGGCCAGGCCAGCCCAGCCCCACTCCCAAACCCTCAAAATGCAGTGGAGCCTGGGCCAAGCCTTGTTTCCAGAGCTGGTCCATGCAGAAGCAGCAGGAAGAACAGAGTAGCAGTCCAACTCTCAAATACAGAAACCACTGGACTTAAGGTCCTACTTGGAAAGAAACTGAAGACTCAGTATCCTCCAATAGCTTGTGGCTGGACAGAGAGGCCCATAACTGGTCCTCATCTCCTCCCTATCCTGGGTGCCCCCAGGCCTTATATCAAAGTCCCTGGGGTCTGCTTCCTGGACCTGGAAGGGACGCCTTGGCAGCTCTCACCTTCAGCCATGGAAGGGAAAAGGGTCACGAGCAGCAAATAGGGTGGCAGCAGCAGCAGCACAAAGGGAAGGCAGCAAAAGCTTAAGCACTCACAGAGTGACAACAAACTGTGCAAGGAAGACTGTTTATTTCGAAAGGATTTTGCAATAAACATAGTGAATGGACTCCAGGAGCTGTTCTATTCTTCCCCCTCATCCTCGTCCTCATAGGAGTCGATGCCCACTTCCTCGTAATCCTTCTCCAGGGCAGCCATATCCTCTCGGGCCTCAGAGAACTCACCCTCTTCCATGCCCTCGCCCACATACCAGTGCACGAATGCCCTCTTGGCATACATCAGGTCGAACTTGTGGTCCAGACGGGCCCAGGCCTCGGCGATGGCAGTCGTGTTGCTCAACATACACACGGCGCGCTGCACCTTGGCCAGGTCACCCCCGGGCACCACAGTGGGTGGCTGGTAGTTGATACCAACCTTGAAGCCTGTTGGACACCAGTCCACAAACTGAATACTGCGCTTGGTCTTGATGGCAGCGATGGCAGCATTGACATCCTTGGGCACCACGTCTCCACGGTACAACAGACAGCAGGCCATGTACTTGCCATGACGGGGGTCACACTTCACCATCTGGTTGGCAGGCTCAAAGCAGGCATTGGTGATCTCTGCCACCGACAGCTGCTCATGGTAGGCCTTCTCTGCAGAGATGACTGGTGCATAGGTGGCCAGGGGGAAGTGAATGCGAGGGTAGGGGACCAGGTTGGTCTGGAACTCTGTCAGGTCCACATTGAGGGCCCCATCAAAGCGTAGGGAAGCTGTGATGGAAGAGACAATTTGGCTGATGAGGCGGTTGAGGTTGGTGTAGGTTGGGCGCTCGATGTCCAGGTTGCGGCGGCAGATGTCATAGATGGCCTCGTTGTCCACCATGAAGGCACAATCTGAGTGCTCCAGGGTGGTGTGGGTGGTCAGGATGGAGTTGTAGGGCTCGACCACGGCTGTGGACACCTGAGGGGCCGGGTAGATGGAGAACTCCAGCTTGGACTTCTTGCCATAGTCAACAGAGAGCCGCTCCATCAGCAGCGAGGTGAAGCCGGAGCCGGTACCCCCTCCAAAGCTGTGGAACACCAGGAAGCCCTGAAGTCCTGTGCATTGGTCAGACTGAAAGACAAGAATGAGAAAGAGCAATGTAGGTACCAGGGAGGGGTCTGAGGAACTCTTTGGGCTTCACAAAAGCCTAACATATTTCAAGAGTCAAGGCCAAGACTACTGAGCATCCCACAGCTGCAGTGTCATGCCCTAGGATATGCACAATTAAGAGCTGACCTCCTGAAATGGATCTGAAAACAGTGTTCCTGACCATTCACATAGTCTCAGAAGCTCCCTCCCTCCCAGATTCTTACCAGCTTGCGGATCCGGTCCAGCACCGGGTCGATGATCTCCTTGCCAATGGTATAGTGACCACGGGCATAGTTGTTAGCGGCATCTTCTTTCCCAGTGATGAGCTGCTCTGGATGGAAGAGCTGTCGGTATGGGCCATTTCGGATCTCATCTGGAAGGGCATAAACCACATGGTTAGGGCAAAAACCATAAGGCTGTGCTCAGCAGAGACCTCCCTCCTGCAGCATGGTAGCTGTGGTCGGATGTATGAAAGAACTTGTCCTTCTGCCAGACTTGAGATAGCAGAGCGGGAGAGGAACCCAGACCTGCTGCCCAAGCCAGCCTGAGATCAGCTTGCCTTTTTCAGCTTCAAAGAGGGCTACGAAAGCCAGGTCTAGACACCCTCTTTTCAGAGAGAAGGTCAGAGCCACCCTCAAATTCCTCCACCCCCCCCCCATTCCTGCCCCTCTTCCTCTCACCAATTACAGTGGGCTCCAAATCAACAAAAACTGCCCGGGGCACATGTTTTCCAGCGCCGGTTTCACAGAAGAAGGTAGTGAAGGAGTCATCCCCTCCACCAATGGTCTTGTCACTAGGCATCTGGCCATCAGGCTGAATCCCATGTTCTAGACAGTAGAGCTCCCAGCAGGCATTGCCCATCTGGACACCTGCCTGCCCCACATGGACTGAGATGCATTCACGCTGAGGGATAAAGAGGGGACACAACATAAGTCCCACACCCACAATTCCTCACCTCATAAGCCTCCCTCCTACCAGCTAGGATGACTTAGTTGGCAAGAGTGGGGGCTTTGGGCTGGGCAATGGTCAGAAGAGGCTGGCAGCCCGTCCAGGCTCCCCCACCTTAAGTCTCCTGCACTGAAGGCACCCAGAAGGGCAGGCCAGCCCCTTTGCCTCCTTCTCAGTGGGGAACTTGTCAAGCAAGAGCTTTGGCTCTACATGACCCCGCCACATTCACAGGACACTCAGGGAGGACGCAGAGGGCAAGGCATACATTGCAGTAACCGAGACATGAGACTTCTCAGCCTGATCCCTACTGCCCAAAACGCCAGCTTCGCAAGAGCCTGCAAAGGCGCAGAAGGTTCACCGGAGCTGAGTTTATAGCTAGAGGCCCCCCACCTGATTAATTCTTTCCTTTGAGGATGAACAACTCGAATTTCATACAGTCCTCTCCCCTCTTCTTTACTGTGGGCTGCAGAGGTGTCTTCAGCTTCCAGTTGGCATCAACTGACCATAATGGATATCCCCTTCCCCCACCTTTAAGTCCCATCTGGCTCTGGGGATCAACCCATCTGGCTCCTCTCCCCACCTCCATCCCCGCACTCTGGGCTTCTTCACCACCTTCATCCACCGCGTCAGCCCACACAGAAATAGCAACAATAAAACTAGTGGGCACAGAGGGCAGGGCGGGCAATAGGGGCTAGGGACACAGGGACACTCGTTGCCTTAGGCTCCATCCCTGTCAGTCTGGTTAATCTCTGAAGCGCCAGAGCAGTACGTGATCCGCGCAGGGCCCGCGTAACCTCCCTTTCCAACCCCGAAATGGCGGGGTGACGGTTACCCAATACCCAGAAAAGGAAGCAGAACCTGCGGTAAGGCCCCAGAGGTAACCGACTTTGCCCCGGGGGGCGAGCTCCATCCTGCTCCCCGGCCCTGCATCTGCCCTCCCTCTAGATTCTTTCCAGTTACTTCCCAGACCTGGGGTTTAATTTCGGCCTCCGCTCCTGGGCTATAAATACCACCCCCCCACACACACACCCACAGACCTCTTTCCCCTCCCCCCGCCTGGCCCCGGCCGCGCTCTCGTTCAGCGCCAGCTGTCTCTGCCCGTCGGCGCACCGGGCTTCGGCTGGAGAGGCTAGCTCCGCTCCCGAAGCCGAAGCCCATTCCCGCCACCCCTCTAGGCTCAGAAGTGGGGTGCTGAGTCACTGGGGGGCACGGTAGATAGGGGGGATGCACACACAATCAGAGGAAAAGGGGGCGCGGAACCAAGTAATCTGACCTCCTTCCACCTACTTGGGCCAAGCACGTGTTCAGTCTGTTCCAGGAGCGGGGGTGGGAGAATGGGGTGCTGGGCAGCCAAGCGGGTCTTTCCCAGACCTTGCACGGGCCCGCGTGACTACCCGCAGGAAGGTTAGGGCACAAGTGCTTGGTGGGGCAGGGGCAGGTGGCCAGGAGGGCTCCTCTCTGTTAATGAAGAATGCCACCCTACCCGATTACCCATTCCCAGGTTCCCAAGGTGGACGCCACGGTTCCGCCAAAGTCACCAGGCAGGGGTTAGGGGGATGCAAAAATCCTCGCACTTTCTCGAGACCTGGAACGCCCGCTGGAAGGTCCCGGGAGCAGGGGGGTCCCCCGAAGGAGAGGGGAAACCGGGGACCCCCGCGCTGCCTGCAGGGCCGCACTCACCATGGTGAGTCCGGGCGGTGCGTCTCACGTAGAGTCGGGGTGACGGGTCTCGGTGAGAACTGCGTTAGCTGCAGTGCCGCACCGCTCTTATAGGCGGGGGCAGGGCCCGCGCGCTCGACCCGCCCGCCGGGGGCTGGGTGGCCCAGAGCCACGCCCCCTCCGAGGGGTGGGCGGCCGCGAGGGGTGAGGCCGGGCGGGATCCCTCCCCAGCTGCGTCGAGTCCCTCACCTGCAGGACTTGGGCTAGGAATAGACGCCGTGGCTTTAACCCTGCGCTTCCGGTTTTGAGCTAACACTCGGGGCCCCCGAGCTCCGTGGCAGGGACGCAGGGCGCGGTGCCAGGGCTCCTCTCGCCTGCACCCGCGTTATGGGGGCGCCGGTCGCCCAGGTGTGCAGACTTAGGCCGGATGGCGTCAAGGCCGTCCTCCCGACGTGGCTGCAGCCGTCCTTCGTCCAAACCTTCCCCGCCCCGCCTCCGGGGCAGCTCGGGCAAGCTGCCCAGCTCCGGCCCGGCCCTGGGAGCCCCCTTCCAGCGTCACGCCGCCTGCTGGTCCCCAGCCGGTACCCCTGGCCTTCGCTGACGCCCGTGAGCTGTCGAGGCCTGGGAGCTGCACAGCCTGAGCCCCATGGTGCTGGTCCCTTAGTCTCTCCGGCAGAGCCGAGCCCCCCCCCCCCCCGCCTACCTGCCAGGGCTGACCCCGGGAATCTGAGCGGGTCGCCGGCCTCCCGCCCCGTCAGGGGCCGTCATCAACGCCGTCACTATTAGTTAGCTAAGGCCATCGCTGCCTGCCCACCTTCCTGCCGCCAGAGCGCAGAACCTGGAACCCTCAGGACCTGGATTCGCATCCACACTGCCCTGTGGGGCCTTGGGCAGATGACACCTCACTGCATCCTTGGCATCTACATTGATAAATAGAAGAAAATCATTCTGCCCTGGAGGCATTGTTGTGAGGTATCAGAAGGCTCGGTGACTCTGAAGAGGGAAAAAGAAAATGGAGATTCTGGTGTCATGGCTGATTTTTACTTTCCCATCCTCTTCTGTCTCTACGTCGCTGACATGACCTGAGCCAGCAGCTTAACGTCCTCATCGGTGAGACAGAAGCCATAACATCTTTCTACATTTCATTTCCGTTTCTTGCAAAAACAGACTTTTTCAAGCTATTTCTCCGTTCCCTTGGTTGCTTTACATTTTCTGTCTCCCTCCGCTGGGGAAATTGGCCAGGCAGCTCTTCCATGTGCTCCTCGTTGTTGTTGTTAGGTGCCATCGAGTCTGTTCCAACTCATAGGGACCCTGTGCACAACAGAGTGAGACACTGCCCGGTTCTGCAATTGTTGCTATGCTCACAGTTGTTGCTATGCTTGAGTCCCATTGTTGCAGCCATTATGTCAATCCATCTAGCTGAGGGTCTTCCTCTTTTTCGCTGACCCTCTATTGTTACCAAGCATGATGATCTTCTGCAGGGACTAATCCCTTCTGTTAACATGTACAAAGTATGTGAGACGTAGTCTCGCCATCCTTGCTTCTAAGGAGGATTCTTGTACTTCTTCCAAGACAGATTTGTTCATTCTTTTGGCAGCCCATGGTATAGTCAATATTCTTCGCCAACACCACAATTCAAAGGTGTCAATTCCTCTTCAGTCTTCCTTATTCATTGTCCAGCTTTTGCATGCATATGAAGTGATTGAAAACTCCGTGGCTTGGGTCAGGCTCATCTTAGTCCTCAAGGTGACATCTTTGCTTTTCAACACTTTAAAGAGGTCTTTTGCATCTGATTTTCCAATGCAATGCATCTTTTGATTTCTTGACTGCTGCTTCCATGACTGTTGATTGTGGATCCAAGTAAGATGAATCTTTTCTCCGTTTATCATGATGTTGCTTATTGGTCCAGTTGTGAGGATTTTTGTTTTCTTTATGTTGAGTTATAATCCATACTGAAAGCTGTGGTCTTTGACCTTCATCAGTAAGTGCTTCAATTCCTCTTCACTTTCAGCCAGCAAGGTGTGTCATCTGTGTAACACAGGTTATTAGTCTTTCTCCAATCCTGATGCCCCGTTCTTCTTCATATAGTCCAGCTTCTCGGATTATTTGTTCAGCATACAGATTGAATAGGTATGGTGAAAAGATACAACCCTGACGCACACTTCTCCTGACTTTAAACCACGTGCTCCTTGGCACTTCTTTAATAACTCTGTCTCCTGGGTTAGTCACCACTTGGGGAGGATTCACACCATCAAATGTCCCCTGGGCCAGTACAGTATAACACAATATGATACAATAACTAGTGGTGGCAACTTGCTATCAACAAAATAGCTGGAAAGGGATACAGTAAAATATGATGAGGTCTCTGTTCCCAATAAACTTGCCAATTGGTTGAGAGGACAAGACTCATTCATAAGAAGAAAACTGACAAGGCCCATTTGGGAAATAAGGTCATGGGTCTCTACAGAGGAAGGAGCCCTTGGTGACCACAGGACACATAGCCTCTTGCAGGTCTTCCTTGTGCCCCCTTATTCCCCCCATACCCCCACCTCTTGTTCCCCCTATACCCCCACCTCTAGCAGAATGAAGGTAGTAACAGACCTGAGCTGTCTTAGACAAAACCCTAGATCTCTTTTACCTTCAGGTTCTTCATTTGTAAAACTGGAATAACAACTTTGGGTTGTGAGGGCCAGATGAATTTAGGGAGGTGTAAACTTTGTTGTTGTTCGGTGCCATCAAGTCAATTTTTGACATAAAGTGACAAAGTAGAACTGCCCATAGGGTTTTCTAGGCTGTAATCTTTACTGCTGCAGAATGACCTTTCAGTTAGCAATCAAGTGCTTCACCATTGTGCACCCAGGGCTCCTCTCCTCTAAAGTAGACCTATTTAGTTAACTCAGCGCATTGTCATCAAGTCAGTTCCAACTCATAGCAACACTATAAAGTTTAGTGTAAACTTTAGGGAGGTATAAGTATACTGTGTCCCTGGGTGGTGCAAGCATTTAACGCACTCTGCTGCTAACCAAAAGGTTGGAGGTTCAAGTTCACCCAGAGACACCTCGGAAGAAAGGCCTGGAGATATACATCTGAAAAATCAGCCATTGAAAAACCCCATGGAGCATAGTCACCATGAGTTGGAACTACAGTAATGGCAACTGGTTTGGATTTTTTCTAAGTACACTGCAAAGCACTGGATAAGGGTCTTATTCATCTTTGTGTTCCCAGTTCCTAGTATGATGCTTAGTACATCGTAGGTCTTTGCTAAGTGTATGTCACATGAATAGTTTTACTACATGGTTGTTGTTGTTGGGCACCATCGAGTCAATTCTGACTCATAGCGACCCCATGCGACAGAGTAGAACTGCCCCATAGGATTTTCTTGGCTGTAATTCTTATGGAAGCAGATTGCCAGGTCTTTCTCCCACAGAGCCACTGTGAGGGTTCAAATCACCTACCTTACAGTTAGTGGCCTACTGCTTAACTGTTGCAATGCCAGGGATGGGACTAAAATTAGGGTAAAATCCAAAAACCAAACCCATTGCCTTTGAGCGCATTCCAACTCATAGCAACTCTACAGGACAGAGTAGAACTGCTCCTAGAGGGTTTCTAAGGCTCTAATCTTTACAGCAGCTGGTGGATTTGAACAACCGACCTTTTATTTAGCACCCTAGTGCTTAACCACTGTACCACCAGGGCTCCTTAAAATTAGGGTTCAAAAAACCCCATTTCCATTAAGTCAATTCTGACTCATAGTGACCCTATAGGACAGAGTAGAGCTACCCCACAAGGGCTTCTGAGGCTGTAATCTTTATGGAAGCCAACTACCACATCTTCCTCCTGCAGAGTGGCTGGTGAGTTCAAACCACCGACCTTTTGATTAGCAGCTGAGTGCTTAACCACTGTGCCACCAGCACTCCTTAAAATTAGGGTAGAACTCTAAAAATTTGGAAATTGCAAACTGGTGGCCTGGAGGCCAAATTTCCTCTCTGAAATGTTTTGTTTGGCCCTCCCACCATTAACCTCCATAGTATTTAGGCTATTAAAAAAGCAGAAACTATTACTCTGTCAGGCACCCCAAGACTATCTCGATGTTTGGAGATTCCCTGGAAGGAATCACCGACTCAGGGTACCATTGTACCCACAGCTAAAGTTTGCTGCAGTGATGTGGTAAGGACATACAACTGGATCATAAAGGGGAAAGACGCAGAAGGAATCTGGAGGGAATCTGTGCTCTCTCCCTCTCATAGGGCTCACACGAGTGCACTCTTCCTCCAGCAACGAAAATGCCATATTTTCCTGCAATGTTTCTGCCCAGAAAAACCCATTAGAGACTCAGTGCCCGTGGTTTTTATTGGGGACTAGTCCACAGAGGTTAAGCACTCGGCTGCTAACCAAAAGGTTGGTGGTTGGAACCCATCCAGTGGCTCCGCAGGACAAAGGCACTCTGCTCCTGTAAAGATTACAGCCTAGAAAACTGTATGGGGTGGCTCTACTCTGCCACATGGGACTGCAATGAGTTGAAATTGACGGCGCCTAACAACAGTCACGTAGGGGAGTGTCTGGGTGGTGCAAATGATTAATGCACTTGGCTGCTAACCAAAAGGTTAGGGGTTCAAACCCACCAGAGGTTCCTGGCAGTCTACTCCCCCAAAAATCAGCAATTGAAAACCCTATGTAGCACAGTTCCCACTCTTACACACATGGGGTTGCCATGGGTCAGAAGTGACTTGATTAGTCACACAGGCACCTCTGCCTAGCGTATACCAACATCCCAGACTTTCAGAAGAAAAGTAGATGTTCAGCATAAGCCTGATTGTTTACACAGACAGCCTCGGCACGGTGAACCATCCTCCTCAGTTAACTGTTGACTGGGAATACTCTGAGAGCCAAGTTCCCTGAGACCAGCCGGGAGTCAACCTTGCAAGCAGGCTTTCCTAATGGTAACAGTCAGGTCTGCTGTGTCCATTCTTTTCTGCACAGTCATATGAAAATCCAGATTCCTTTTTTTTTTAAAATCCAGATTTCTAGTTTATCTTGAAAAGAACTGGAAAATCTGGACTTACCAGGCCCGCATTCACATTTAGCAACCATGGTAGGCAGAATAATAGCCCCCCAAAGATGTCCACATCCTCATCCCCAGAAACTGTGACTATGTTACCTTACATGGCAAAAAGAATTTTACAAAGGTGATTAAGGGTCTTGAGATGTTGAGATTATCCTGGATTATTCAGGAGGGCTCAGCATAATCACCAAAAAACAAAACCAAACCCACTGCCATAGAGTCAATTCTGACTCATAGCGACCCCAATATGGTTTCCAAGGCTGTAAATCTCTATAGAAGTAGACTACTAAGTCTTTCTCCCACGGAGCCACTGGTGGTTTTGAACCACCCACCTTTTAGTTAGCAGTCAATTGCTTTAACCACTGAGCCACCAGGGCTCTGACTTGCAAGGGTCCTTATAAGTCAAAGAAGGAGACGGGAGAGTCAGAGAAGGTGATGTGAAGACAGAAGCAGAGACTGGAGTGATGTGATTGCTGTCTTTGAAGATGGAAGGGGGCCACAAGTCAAGGAATGTGAGCAGCCTCTAGAAGCTGGAAAAGGCAAGGAAACAGATTCTTCCCTAGAGTCCTGCTAACACCTTGATTTTATCCCTGTAAGACCCATTTTGGATTTCTGTCCTCCGGAACTATAATAAATTCATGTTTTTTTAAGGTATTAAGTTTGTGGTAATCTGTTACAGCAGCAATTAGAAACTAATATAGCAATAAAAATGGAGCTGGGTGGTGTGGCCTTCTTAGGGTGGGCAACCAACCTGCTCCAGTTCACAACAGTTCTCACCACTTTCTATGTCTCTCTGTGACAGAAACCAAGTGTCTGTTGCTGTTTAACATTATACACCCAGCCAACATCACACATTTATATTATCCTGGTCCCTGTAGCAAGGAAATTAGAGAAGCCAAGGGTTCAAGAGGAAATGCCAAAGACGATGTTAGTGAAACACAGAATAAAGATTCTGCTTCTGATTTTATGTACGTGTGCGTGCACGACTGTGTGAGTGTGTATATATCTCCTCAGTGTATGTAGCAAAAAAAATTAAATAAAAACCTGTTGCTACTCAGTCGATTTTGACTCATAGAGACACTAAATGTCAGAGTAGAACTGCCCTATAGGGTTTCCAAGGAAGAGCTGGTGAATTTGAATTGCCAACTTTTGATTAGCAGCTGAGCTCTTAATCATTGTGCCAGCAGGGTATGTACAGATGCTCTGAATTAGGGCCACAAACTCTGGGTGGGTATGCAGGTAGTGGTCTACATTATCAGATTGAAAACTTTTAGACATTCATATACATGTGCAGAGTCTAGAAATTGATGCCAGACACTTCTTCACTCCTCTGTTGAATCACCTCTTAGTCCATCTACACATGTCTGGCAGCCACTCTCTCTCTCCAGATCTCTTTCCCTCTTGCCCTTGCCCACTGTTCTCGCCATCTTTTCTGACCCTTTCCCCATATCTCACCTCCATCCTGCAGCAGTGCAGCAAGGTCCTTAAAGTTTGGCGTGTCTGCACTGATTCCATCCGGAGAGGTGGAGCCATAGCCTTAACGTACCTCCTTCAGTTGTTTCAGAGTGGAGCATCTACCACCTATCCTCTTCACAACACAGCATTCCAGAGGGATAGCTCTATTATCACTGCTTTCATATATTTACTCCTCAACATTCTCCAGACAGGCTTGATTCACACCCTCCACTGAAATGCTCTTACCAAAGTCTCTAGCAATCTCTATCTTTCCAAATCCAAGGGTTACTTCTCTATCTTTATCTTTCTCAGTCTCTCAGCAGTGTTTGACATAGTTGATCCCTCCTTTTTCTTTGAAACACTTTCTTCTTGGCTTCCATAACACCACCTTCTCCTGGTTTGTGTCCTACCTCACTGGCCACTCCTTCTTGGTAGACTTTGCTAGATTTATCTCTAAATGGTGCTCCCCATAACTCAGCCTTAGGTTCTCTACTTTTCTCCCTAAAGGAGCAATTGTTGAAATTCAATGATGATTATATGGGATTATATTATGTTAGCTCTACATTTGGACATGTTAAAAAATTCCATATTAAAAAATTATAACATTTCTCGGGTACAATTCTAGAAGTACAACCAGAATGCTCCTTAGAAGCAAGGATGGTGAGACTACGTCTCATATACTTTGGACATGTTGTCAGGAGGGATCAGTCCCTGGAGAAGGACGTCATGCTTGGTAAAGTAGAGGGTCAGTGAAAAAGAGGAAGACCCTCAATGAGATGGATTGACAGAGTGGCTGCAACAATGGGCTTTAGCATGACAATGATTCTGAGGATGGTGCAGGACTGGGCAGTGTTTCATTCTGTTGTACATAAGGTTGCTATGAGTTGGAACCTACTCAAAGGCAATGAATAACAATGCTATTCCAGAAGGAACAGAGTTAGAATATATACATTCCCAAACAATGATGAAGGAATATAATAAAAAGAATTAAGTATCACTTATATGCTGATGACTCTCAAATTTATATTTCCAGCTTAAACCTCTCCTCAGACTCAATTGTCTATTTACATTCTCGATATCTTCACTTGAAATCCCACTAGACATTGCAAATATAACAAGTTCAAAGGAATTCTTAATCTCCTACCCTCACCCCCACTACCTGCCAAACTTGCTTCTGTTCTAGGCTTGTCAGTCTGAGTGAACAACATCACCTTCTACCCAACTGCCTAAGTTATAAACCTAGGATCATCCTGCCTTCCCTCCCTCTTTCTCTCCCCATTTTTATTAGTTAGAAATTTTGGCTGCAAGTAATGGAAAGCCTAACTAACAGCGGCTTAAACAATGAGGACATTTATTATCCCACAAGAAGTCTGAGTGTACAGTGCTTCCAGGGTTGGTTCACTGATGTCACCAATAACTCCGGTATTTCCAGTTTTCTGCTCTGGTGTCCTCAGCGGGTTGGTGATTTATGTCTTCGAGATCACAAGAAGCCGGCAGCAGCTCCAAGCATCATGGCTTTATGTGACACTGTCCAAAGGCAGGAAATGGGGGTTTTCTCCACATCTCTTTTTATCAGGGAGAAAAACCTTTCCTTAAAGCGCTCTAGCACACTTCCTCTTATATCTTATTAACTCCATGACTAAACCAATCACTGGAAAGAAGGAATGGAATTACCATGAATGGTTTAGACTAGTGCATATTCACGCTGTTGGTCTGGGGGAAGGCCATCTTCCTTGAGCAAGCAGAACGCTGAATACTTAAAATCAGGACCCTGCCAGCTAAGAAGTTGAGGGTGGGAGAAGGCAAGACTGTTAGTTAGGTCCACCACAATCCACTCCACACCTACATGTCCTATCACTTTACTTTTCACCGTCTCCCCTGTTGCCACTCTTGTCCAAGCCACCAACCCCTCATGTCTGGATGACCACAGTAGCCTCCTAACCAGTTTCCTGCTTCAACTCCCAAATCCCTATAATCCATTTTCCACCCAGCAGTTAAAACAATCTCTCTAAAACACAAACCAGGCAGTGACGCTTGCTTAAAAGCTGCCCCTCGCACTTAGAATAAAATCCATTTTCCTTCCAAGACCCTTTACCTCTGTGATCTTGTACAGCTTTCTCTCTTTTCACACTGTTTTCTTGACCACACTGGGCTTGCTCCTACCTGTGACCCTTTACACGCCCCCATTCCCTCTGCCTAGAGCACTGTTTTCCAGGTCTTGGCTTGGCTGACTCCTCCTCATTCAGGTCTGGGGTCAAACATCCCCTTTGGAGCGACCCACCCCCTTTCTGTTCACTCTAAAAGGAGTAGACCTCCCCCCATCTCTTTCTGTTCCATTATCCTGTTTTGTTTTCATCATGTGCTTACTACTATCTAAAATTATCCTTTAAAAATTTTTTATCTGTCTTCATCACTAAAATCTAAGCTCCTTAAAAGCACAGACTTTTTTTGTCTACCACTGAATCCCCAGCACCTGGAACAGTGCCTGGCACATAGCAGGCATTCAAATATTTGTTGAAGGAATGAACAGTATTGAATGCCTCTTATTTCCTAATTTAGATGCAATAATATGCTTTAAAAATCTGAGTCTGTTTTATGGAAGACTATTCCTTTTCCCCTGTCCACCTTTAGGATAGTTTTATTTCCACAGTTGGTGATGCCTAGGCTGACCCCAGGGTGTCCAACTTCCAAAATCAATTGGGAAAAGTTGAAGTGCTAGACAAGAGGATTTTTAACCACGGGGGCTATTGGGCCCCCAAATCCATCTCTCTACCTGGAAATTGGAAACCCTGGCGCCATAGTGGTTAAGAGCTACTGCTGCTAACCAAAAGGTCAGCTGTTTGATTCCACCAGGCACTCCCTGGAAACCATATGGGGCAGTACGGTTCTTTCCTTTAGAGTAGCTATGAGTTGGAATTTTCTCAACGGCAAAGGTTCTGTGAAAAGTAATTCCTGAGGCCTGTGGCTTCATGGATCAGGCTACTGGGAGGCTGGGCTTCCTTATCTTTGAAATGCTGATTGGCTGTGTCTTCTGTCTGAGGACCTTAGCCTCTTAGTTCCACGTGGGAGAGAGAAGAGCTCTGGTCTTGGAGAATTCAGTCCATAGCCAGAGTGATCCATCTAGAGATTCTGGGCCATTCCATGACATAGTGTAAAGGGAGGGGCTCTGAGAAGTTCCCTACCTTGAATAACTCCACCACCATTTGTCACAATGGCTGAAATTTCAAATTAGCAATTACTTCCCGTAAAGGGTTGCTAGATAAAAATACTTTTATTTGCTAACCCTGACAACCCTATTTCCTGCTTATGGCTGCTATCTGAGAGTATGGCTAGAGAAATGTAGTAGAGTTTCCAGGCAGCATTAAGGGTTCATTTGAGGTTAGCAGTCATGATTTTGAAGCTAGATCAGTCAGCATGGTTCTGGGCTTTTCTACAGACAATGTTTGCCTGGGTGGGTGCAAGTCCAGAATTGGTAGAAGAAATGGATTTAACTAGGACCAGGATTTAGTTAAACAAGGGTGCTGAAGCAATAGTGAGGAAAGGAGTTGACAGGTATGTAAAGGAGCAATTATGATTGACCATGGCATTTCAGATGGGTAAGGAAAGAAACAAGGGAGCAGCCACTACCCATTCATCAGTGGTGGCTTATGTATTGCTATGATGCTGAACATGTTTCAGCTGAGCTTGCAGACTAAGACAGACTAGGAAGAACGGCCTGGAGGTCTATTTCCAAAAATCAGCCAATGAAAACCCTATAGATCATAATCGTCTGATTTGTAACTGATCATGGGGATGGCACAGGACTGGGTAGCAGTTTTGTTCCATTGTACATGGGGTCGCCATGAGTCAGGGACCAACTCAATGGCAGCTAACAACGTCAACAACTATAAAGACATAGGAGGGAGTGAGGGACAGTGAAAACATTGCCACGTAGAAAGAAATGCTGAGCCTGAGTCCCAGATGAATCCTAATTCCACCACTAATTACCCCCCATGTGACTTTGGGCAAAGACACAAGGGGCTTCAATTTCCTTTGCCTGACTACTTCGCAATGTTGTTGAGGGACTCAGAAAAGCTAAGGACCTTAAGACCCATAAGGCAGGATACAAATGGGAGAGATTAACATTTTATTTCATATTTTTTTCCTAAGGCCCTAAGGGGATCCTGTGGAGGAATAAGGCCAGGCTCAGCAGCAATGATTGCAGTGGAATAGGAGACTTTTAGGAACAGCCCTGAGACTCTTCCTAAAAATGCTCATCGTCTTACTTTCTCCACGGACAGCAACTGCAATTTTGGACTAAGCACTTAAGAAAGTATATCTTTTTTAATCCTTACAATGCCTGTTCCTGTTCCACAGATGAGAAAACTGAGGCAAAAAGAAGTGCTAGTAGATATAGAGACAGGACTAAAATTGAACTCTAAACAACCCCAAAGTCCATGCTGTTAGCACTGGTCCATACCACCTGCCTATGTCCTATGATATGCTGAATTTCTACCCAGAATACCCTGATACTTGATCTCTTGCCCGAGGACTCATTATTTCTGGTTCACTGCAGACATCTTTCTAGCCTCGTCTGCACTCCACTTTCAGCCCTCGCCAACGCAGCTGGAGGGCAGAGAGCGGGTGGTGCTACAGCTCAGGGGGTTTGATTTCTAAATCTACTCCCACCTGTGAGGGCCAGGCTGTGTCACCAGAAGACGGGGTCATGTAACTGAGCAACAGACCCATTGTACCCAGCAGTCTAGATACCGTGTGGGGTTACCAGCCTGGCCCCTCCTCTGCTTACGCACCTCACTCCCGTTTGGGGCAAGGCCCAGTGCTTGCCTGCTGCTCTGTCACCAAGCCAACAGGCCTGCCCTCCTGGGGCTGTTGCTAACAACATTCCCCCCCGAGAGCCAATCACAGAGTATAAAAGAGGCCGGCTGGCTGTGGGTCCCTCACAGTTCCTTTCCCTCAAGCAGCAGACAGACAGACGGCCATCAGGCAGCATGGTGAGCAGGGTGGTGGGCTGAGGATGCCACTGAGGGTCCCAATGGGCCCAGGTAGCTGGCGTGAGGGAATGTTGCAGTGTTTAGGTGTTCATGGGGCTACAGTGTGTGGTGAGGTGAAATGGGGGAGAGAGAAGGAGATTTCCAAATGTGGATTGGCACGTGGAGTGCAGGGCATGTAGGGGCATACTCAGGGGCTGGGGAAGGAAAGGGCAATTGTACCCAGGGTGTGGCTTTGAGCCTAGGCTGCCTGCAGGAGGGCTTTGAATTTAGGGGTGGGGAGTGTAGGGTGGCAGGGCTTGAGAAGAAAGGGTACTTTCCTACACTGGCTGCCTTTCCAAACCCTAGCCCCTCAGCAAGCTCACTGTTGACCTGGTCCCAGCACTCAGCTGTGGGAACTTGTCCTCCATAGAAACGGCTGCCCTCTGGTTTTCCCCATAGTCCTGCCCCTCTACTGCATCTTTGTCTGGCCTCTCATTTCTCACCAGTTGCACAGCAGGGTGGGGAGGGACAGGGAGGAGGGAGAAGGAGGTCCTCCCATTAATGGGGAGCTGGGAAGCGTGTGGGGCTTATTTGATTTCTTTGACTGGTCGCCCCACCAGGCAAGATAGAAGAACGGTTAGGAACATGTTTGGAACCAGGCTGTGCTGGCTTGGCATATTCATTGTTTTGCTCATGATCTTGAGCAAGTTGCTTAACCTCTCTAAAGGGGATTTTCTTCATCTGTAAAATGGGATCATAAAAGTACCTAAGGGAATTGTTGTGAAGATTAAGTGAGATAATGTATACGAAGTGCTTAGTACACTGCCTAGCACCTAAATTAACCTGGCCTCAAACCCCATCCCTCTATGGCCTCAGACAAGTTTCTTCACCTCAGCTTCCTCAGCTCCTTTTTCTTGACTCTAAAAATAGAATATTCTCTCTAAAATAATAATCTCTATAAAGAACACAACAAGAAAGTCTGCTATTATAAATATATATATATAGAGAGAGAGAGAGAGAGAGGGATGGTGTTTGAGACCAGGTATGAGAGACTCCAGAGGTTGAGCTCTTTGTCCCAAATGTGTTGCCCACAGTAAGAGTGGTGCCTATGTTTTTCCCCAGACTTCAAGTGTACCTCCCTGGTGGCAAAGTGGTTAAGAGCTCAGGCTGCTAACCAAAAGGTCAGCAGTTCGAATTCACCAGCTGCTCCTTGGAAACACTATGGGGCAGTTCTACTCTGCCCTACGGAGTCACTGTGAGTCGGAATCGACTTGACAGCAGATAAAACAACAACAAGAGGCCAGAGACACCTCACATAGGCCAGTAGTTCCGTCTGTATGTCTGGCTTGGTGAACAGAGCCTGAGCAAGCTCAGAGGTGCAGCAGCCAGGATGCTGGCCTGGCCAGGGGACCGGTGAGCCGGCTCAGCCTTCCTTCTAAACCGGTTGCTCTTGAGTTGATTTTGACTCGTGGTGACCCCATGTGTGTCAGAGTAAAACTGGGCTCCATAGGGTTTTCAGTGGCTGATTTTTTCAGAAGTACATCAGTAGGCCTTTCTTCTAAGGCACCTCTGGATGGACTCAGACCACCAAACTTTTGATTAGCGGCTGAGCACGTTAACTATTTGTACCAATAGTTACAAATAGTTAACTGTCTTCCTCCTGGACCTGGGGAGTTCTCTAGTCCTTGTGTCCTACATTCCTTCCACCCTAACTCACTACCTTCTGTTACTACGGCACCTGGAATTCAGGACTGGGAAATTTGTAGGATACACTCACTCCAGTGTGTGTCAAGCAACGAGCCAGGCACTTTGCATGCATTATTTCGTGTACCCCTCATAGTAATTCTAGGAGGTAGCTCTTATCATGTCCTGCATTCAAGGGGAGGACACTGACAGATTAAGACTCTTGCTCAAGACAAGTAGAGAAGTAACAGGGCTGGTATATGGATTATTTAAGGATGAATCATGTTTATCTAAAAATCATAAGGAGTAAAGTCACTTGTGTCATATAAAAGAGTCAGTGAAATGTTAAATTCATGGAAAAAGCATTTCCATTAAAGTGTTTTGAAATATTTCAGACATGCAAAAAGATATAAAGAATAATGTAAGAACACCACGTCCCAGTTTAAGAAATAAAATCCCTTTCCAATAGCTCTACCTCCCTCCCCTTCCAGAGAGAACCATTATTCCAAATTTGGTGTTAATATTTTCCTTATTTTTTGTAATACACACATATATTACAAGGGCATATAATGAGTATATTAATTTATCTGTTAAACAGTGCATAGTATTACTTTGCAAATTAAAACAAACAAACAAACCTGTTGCTGTCAAGTTGGTTCCAACTCATAGTGACCCTAGAGGACAGAGTAGAACTGCCCCATAGAGTTTCCAAGGCTATAATCTTTAAGGAAGCAGACTGCCACATCTTTCTCCCGTGGAATGGCTGGAGGATTCAAAAAGCCAGCCTGTCAGTTACCAGCTGAGTGCTTAATCACCGAGTGACCAGGGCTCCTTCTTTGCAAGTTAAAATGCATATAAATGCTATCTTTTTCACTGACCCTCTACTTTACCAAGCATGGTGGTATCATATGCTCAACTAGTCATATCTACTTATACCTAGTTCTTATTTATACCTTGTAGAAATTATACCTAGTCATATTTACTTATACCTAAAGGGTCAGCCAAAAAGAGGAAAACCCTCAACAAGATGGATTAACACAGTGGCTGCAACAATGGGCTCAAGCTTAACGGCTGTAAGGATGTCGCAGGACGGAGCTGTGTTTCCTTCTGTTGTACATAGGGTTGCTATGAGTCAGAACCTACTCGACTTGAGAGCACCTAACAACAACAACTGCATGTGATACTTCTCAATTTGCTTTTTTTCTCCGCATTTTTTGGATAAGATTCTTTCTTGTATTCTATTCCTTTCCACTTCTGAATCATGATTTATCTATTCTCTCCTGTTGAAGGACATGTTTGGCTTCAGTTGCTATGCTACTGTGACAGTACCTACTCTCTTGCATCTGTATTCTTGTTTACCTGTGCGAGCACTTCTCTAGAGCATGAGTATCTTCACCTTTAATAGATATTGCCAAATTATTCTCCAAAGAAGATGTTCACTTTAGGTTTTGTCTTAGTCATCTAGTGCTGCTACAACAGAAATACCACAAGTGGATGGCTTTAACAAAGAGAAATTTATTCTCTCACAGTTTAGGAGGCTAGAAAGTCCAAATTCAGGGCGCCAGCTCTAGGGGAAGGCTTTTTGTCTCTTTGGGTTCTGGGGGAAGGTCCTTGTCATTAATCTTCACCTGGTCTAGGAGCTTCTCAGCGCAGGAGCCGTGAGTCCAAAGGATAGGCTCTGCTCCCAGCGCTGCTCTTGGTGGTATGAGGTCTCCCCCACCCCCCTACTCTCTCACATCCTTGCCCCGCCTCAGTTCTCTCTTTTATATCTCAGAAGAGATTGGCTCAAGATACAGCCTGATCTTGTAGATTGAGTCCTGCCTCATTAACATAACTGCCTCTAATCCAGCCTCATTAACATCATACAACACATAGGGAAATCACATCAGATCACAAAATGGTGGACAATCACACAATACTGGGAATCATGGCCTAGCCAAGTTGACACACATTTTGGTGGGATACAATCCAATCTATAACAGGCTTCTACCAACAGCATGAGACTTCACAACTTCCACCTTGTTAAGCTTTAAAGTTTGGGGAAATTCGATGAATGTGTTCCTTTTGTTTTTAAGGTCTGAGGTAATTACTCTCCAAGCAGAGCAAGGAGACATACTCCAGTATCCCACGTACCAGACTGTCATTTATCTGTTAATGTATTGGACTCTCCCCTCCCTGGACACTGGGCTTTTTGAGGGCAGAGCCATGTGCTATGTGTTATGGATTCCTAGCACCTGCATAGTACGCAGCACGTAGTAGAGGCTCAAATAACTGTTGGATGAAGCAAGAAGGCCCAAACTTCCGAATTCTCATGGAGCACCCCAGGAAAGGCACAGAACTTTCTCTTTTCTAGAACCAAGCAGGTTATCCCAATCCTGCTTCAGGGATCAAGAGTTCTTTGATCATCAGCCTCGAATCACATGGGGAGAAACTTTCTTCCCAGGCTCATTCTACTCCAGAGCCATACATATCCAAGAGAGCCGTGAATAACCAAGCTCGTGATGGGCCCTCCTGAATTCCAAGCCCACTCTTTCCTTCCTCACTGGTAGTTTTAGCTGTAACATGAACCCAGCATTCTCTCTGCTTTTCTAAACCTCTTCCTTGCCCCTGACCCCTGAAGCCTCAGTTGGATCTTGCTTATTCCCTCACCGTCAGTTGCCAGTCGAGTCAATTCCTACTCATGGCAACCCCATGTGCGTCAAGGTAGAAATGTGCTCCATAGGGTTTCCAATGGCTGACTTTTGGGAAGTAGATCACCAGGCCTTTCTTTTGAGGCACATCTGTGTGGACTTGAACTTCCAGCCTTTCAGTTAGCCGTCAAGTACATTAACCATTTGCACCACCTAGGAACTCCCTTCCTGCACTAATGGCCCCTCATCTCTTTCTGAACAGGAAAGGGTTGGCTATCATGTGCCACCAGACTCATTTGACCCCCTTCAATGTTCCTCAAGATGCTTAGTCACTGGGCAAGACTCTTTAATCTTAGAACTGCCCACAACTTCTGCTTCCCCAAGGGTTTTGACCCAGCCCCTAGAGCCAACGCTTATTTGTCGTCAGTGGCACCAGTAAATGCTTAGCCACAGGGGGTGAGGCAAGGACAGCAAGGTCCCGGAACCTTTGCCCTTAGCCAGAGAACCACTCAAGAAAGGAAGGCAGGAACCTTGTCCAGGCATGATATACTTCTCTGCTAAAGGTGTTCTCTGCCCTTTGTTCTCTTAGCGTGAGTGCATCTCAGTCCACGTGGGTCAGGCCGGAGTGCAGATTGGCAATGCTTGCTGGGAACTCTACTGCTTGGAGCATGGGATCCAACCCGATGGGCAGATGCCCAGTGACAAGACCATTGGGGGAGGGGATGACTCCTTCAACACTTTCTTCAGTGAAACTGGGGCTGGAAAACATGTGCCCCGTGCAGTGTTTGTAGACCTGGAGCCCACCGTGATTGGTGAGTGATGGTAGCCCCTGCCATGGCCTTATCCCTGGGTACCACAGCAAGTCCTTCTCCATAACTGGAAAACACTGGAGTTTGTAATTATAGCCTCCCAGTTGCTGCAACCAGTTAGAACTCCAAGTCTGCAGAATCACTGTCACTCAGCTTCTGAGTCCCAGGGTCACCCCACATTCCTTTTCTTTCCTTTGAAAAACACTTAAAGTCACAGGCAGTAGCAGCAGCCTGAATGCAGCTCCTCTAGGGTGGGATCTTAGGGGCCTACTCCTCCGCCTCTGGTTACCCTGGGGCTCAGGGAGCCAGGTGCAAGGGGATGTGAGGTTCAAAACTCTGCTCACTGCAGATGAGGTTCGGACGGGCACGTACCGTCAGCTCTTCCATCCAGAGCAGCTCATCACCGGCAAGGAAGATGCTGCCAATAACTATGCCCGAGGCCACTACACCATTGGAAAGGAGCTCATCGACCTGGTGCTGGACCGAATTCGGAAGCTGGTGAGGGAAGGGTTAAGGGAATGCTGATTCCTGTCAAAAAGTGGTCTGGAGACCAGGCAGTGGGGAAAGAGTAGTTTCAGCCCTTGGGTGAGCCGCCTCATGAACAAGTCTTAAAAATGCAGGATCAGGACCAGTGAGGAGGGGAGGCTGGAGGCTCCTCTAGTTGAGGTCTTCTATCTTCTCTGGGGCTGGCTGATGCTGCAGTGTGATAACTAGTGCAAACATGTCAGTGGGTTGCCTGGCCAAGTCATGGTCACAGCACCCCAGAAAAGCATCTTGTACTGCAACAGATGTGGGCAGAGGTTCTCTAAAAAACAGGGGCTTCAATATGGCCCAAGGACCTGCAATTGATTTGACCCCACAAAGAAATAGCAATCAGGTTCCTGGATTGTTGATCTCAGTAGAGAAGCCCCCTCCGAAACATCGGAAGATAAATCAGGTGTGGATGGGTATGAGACACGGTGGAGTTGGCAAGTTATGATGACAAAAATGACAATCTTGCACAAGATTCAGGAGAGCTGTCTGTTAAGGACTTCAGGAATTTTCTTAGCGAGGAAGAAGGACAAGGAGGGGAAAGAGTAGTCTTCCAAGGACTTTATGAATATTTTGAAGATTTGAAACAGCATAAGTTGGTTCCCTCCTATTTGTGCCCTACACTTTACATCCCGTATTTTTCTTCTTCTTAACTTTCTAGGCTGACCAGTGCACAGGGCTCCAGGGATTCCTCATCTTTCACAGCTTTGGAGGGGGTACTGGCTCTGGCTTCACCTCACTGCTGATGGAGCGGCTCTCTGTTGACTATGGCAAGAAGTCCAAGCTGGAGTTCTCCATCTACCCGGCCCCTCAGGTGTCCACAGCTGTGGTCGAGCCCTACAACTCCATCCTGACCACCCACACCACCCTGGAGCACTCAGACTGTGCCTTCATGGTGGACAACGAGGCCATCTATGACATCTGCCGCCGCAACCTGGACATCGAGCGCCCAACCTACACCAACCTCAACCGCCTCATCGGTCAAATCGTCTCCTCCATCACAGCTTCCCTGCGTTTCGATGGGGCTCTCAATGTGGACCTCACAGAGTTCCAGACCAACCTGGTCCCCTACCCTCGCATTCACTTCCCCCTGGCCACCTATGCACCAGTCATCTCTGCAGAGAAGGCCTACCATGAGCAGCTGTCGGTGGCAGAGATCACCAATGCCTGCTTTGAGCCTGCCAACCAGATGGTGAAGTGTGACCCCCGTCATGGCAAGTACATGGCCTGCTGTCTGTTGTACCGTGGAGACGTGGTGCCCAAGGATGTCAACGCTGCCATCGCTACCATCAAGACCAAGCGCACTATCCAGTTTGTAGACTGGTGTCCAACAGGCTTCAAGGTCGGTATCAACTACCAGCCACCCACTGTGGTGCCCGGGGGTGACCTGGCCAAGGTGCAGCGCGCTGTGTGTATGTTGAGCAACACAACTGCCATCGCCGAGGCCTGGGCCCGTCTGGACCACAAGTTCGACCTGATGTATGCCAAGAGGGCATTCGTGCACTGGTATGTGGGCGAGGGCATGGAAGAGGGTGAGTTCTCTGAGGCCCGAGAGGATATGGCTGCCCTGGAGAAGGATTATGAAGAGGTGGGCATGGATAGTGTGGAGGGGGAGGGAGAAGAAGAGGAAGGAGATGAATACTAGGGGAATCCTACATGTCTATCCTAAATAAAGCGCTGTGGCTTTATTGTCTCATACGAGTCTTTTTTTCTTGAAAAAAAACCATGGATTGGGGAGGTTTCTTCTAAATGAGGGATAGGAAGGTCTAGCTTGAGTTCTCCAGAAAGCGGATTTGAGGCAAAGGCATATGTGTTATTTCATCAAGGAGTACAACTCCAGGGAGCAGAGTGGCAGATGTGGGGGGTAAAGCAGGGAAGAAGGGAGGCTGTGCCCTAGAGAAAAGTCAGCCGAGTACATGGCATCTCAGAACCATCCCTAGGGGGAGTGGGTAGGCGAGGCAGTGAAGGTGGGGGAATGTATGCCCTTCCTTTGTTCCTCCATTGGTTAACCTCCACCCCACCCAGGGGTAACTCGCCTGCATTGTGGCTTGCACACTCCTGGGCTGCAGCATCAACAGGGAAGGTCTGCGACAAGAGGCAAGGCCTGTTAAGTGGTACATGTATGAAGTTGGTCTGAGCCCACAAAAAGCTGCAACAATGGACTGGAGAGACCAGGCGGATGCATTGGAGAACTCTGATGTAGCTGGTGCTCACTAGCCCCCCACCCTCAGACCCTGGGGGTTTGTCTTCTCCAGGCAGGAGATTGGGTATAGGGAGCCCAGAAGCTGGCATTAAGGCAGAACAGTGGCAGGAACAAAGGCAGAATGGCTGTGGGGACTTACCTCCCACTAATCTCCATTAACACTCACCATTTTTTGATAAAGATAATTGACATGTTTTTAATCCTGGGCCGTATCCTATGCAAGCACAGCTTCAAGCCTCCACTTCTCACCAGGTGTGTGCCCCCCAAATCGTTTCACATGCCACTTCCGTAGCCCCTGTTACAGGCAGTTTAACCATTGGAAGTGCTGGAACTAGGGGAATTCCCGTAGCTCTCAGCCCAGGAGAGATTAATTTCTCACTGTTGCCCTCATCCCTGTCCTTCCTGCATTCTCCCTTTCCCAGACTTGGTGTCATTTCCCAGGACTGGACACTGGTAAGGTGGTTGCCTATCAGGCCTGGTGTCAGGGACACATTTTTGGGGCATCTAGTTTGGTTCCCAAGGACTCTCTGAACTTCCTATTCACCCACTGCAGTGGGCATTTAGCAGCCATATGGGTACCATCTGCTCCCTCCCCAGGAACCTGGGGAATTTGGAGAGAGAATTGATCTGAGTGCAGCTTGGATTGTAACATATGAACTTGGGAGCTGAGGGGAGGGGATCTAGACCTACCACATGGTTGGGAAGGCAGAAAGGAAAACCTCAGTCAAGAGGGCTACCTCTTCCTAGGACTGTTGGTGGTTTTCTCATTAGCACAGAGAGGCTCTTTCTTTGTCACACACTGTAATTGTCAGGGTCCAGTTGGGAAATCAGAGCTGAGTCAAGTTGTCCAATATCAAAAAACCAAACCCATTGCTATCGAGTCGATTTCAACTCATAGTGACTCTATAGGACAGAGTAGAACTGCCCCATAGGGTTTCCAATGAGTTACTGGTGGATTCAAACTGCTGACATTTTAGTTAGCAGGAGGGCTCCACATCGTCCAATTTAATGTTGGAGATCAACTATAAAAATTGGGGAAGAACTAAAAGACCAAAGAGGGTATGGAGAGGCAGCCCAAAGATTAACAACACCAGGAGGCTGTTACAGTAATATAACAAAATGTTTCTTCTAGGACTAGGACCACCAGTTGGGAGCTGAAACCAAAGCAGGACTCTCCAGAGTGGTATAATAACTGCTGCATGGGAACTAGGTCCTGACTGTTTTCCACTGTTCCACTCTCAGCACCCAGAATGTTGCCTAACACATATTAAAAATTTAGACAGTCAATATTTGTTGAATAAACTTGTTAATGAACGCCTATTTCAGAGGTGTGGCTCCGAGAAGTTTGTGACTTTCCCAAGGTTACCCAGCTAGTAAGTGGGGCAGGATTCAAATGTAGGTCTGCCTGAGCCAGAGTTTATGCTGCCACCCTCTGCTTTCCTCAAGTGCCTTCACCTGCCACAGAGTTCCAGGCACCCCTCCAGAGGCCACCTCTTCTGGGCCTGCTAGTTCTTCGACGCCCAGACTATGACTCAGGCACCTTGAAGGCAGGGAGTGGGTGACGCTTGACACTCCTCTGCCCAGGCGCTGCGGTGAAGGGCACGTGCGTGGTGGTGTGGGAACCCAACTTCTGGGGCTGGGCAGGGGGCAGAGCCTTCTTTGGGGCCAGGTTTTGGGCCTGTCAGTGCCCTCTGGAGTGGGCCCCTGACATGGGAGATGGCAGGCAAGCCCCTGAGATGCAGTGAGGACCTGGAAGAGGCTAGGAGAGAGGGTGGAGGGGGCAGAGGGGTCTTCACCTGCAGAGATGGCTGGGCCTCCTGAGAAGCAGCCAGAATGCCCTACCACCTGCTGTACCAGCCAGTCCAGCCTGGGTGACTCTGTGGCCAACTCCTTACAGACCCCGTGAGGTCTCCCAGATATACCTCTGCTGGCGGGCACTGGCAGGTCTGGGTTGGACTGGGCATGGGTGTGGGGAGGGTGGTGACCCAGTGCTTCATCAGACAGCTGGGAGTACCACCCTGTCTGGCTCCTGGGGACTCCCTCAGTGCAGGGAAATGCTTTCATCCCTGACACTCCCGAAGCCAGGCTACAGTCATCTCTGGCAAGAGACAAGTTCTCTACCCTTGGATCCCATCCAACAAGTTCATTCCCTCACCTCTGATGTGTCAGGAATACTCCTGCCTCCACAACTGTGTTCTCACCATTCCCACCTTCTGGAATGCCACCTCCCCCAGCTTGTCTAAACGTTGCCATTCCTTCCAGCTTAGGTCACAGCCATCGAAAACCCATCAAGCCCTGGGGACCTCCCCCTCCCTTGGTTCTCCTGGCACCCACTGTCTGTCTCTATCACTCACTGTGCATTTGGCATGGGCTGCCTTGTATGGTAGCTCTTAGCTTCTTGTAAAGCAACTAGATTTTTTAAAAAATTACATACGTATGTGAACAGTTACTACATGCACATGAGTCAAAGTTTTAAAAGGTACCAAAGAGATTTACAAACAGAGAAAATGAGTCTCCTTCCCTTCCCTGTGTCCTAGGCATCTTGTTTCTCTCTCGGTAGACAACGCTGTTAACAAATTTTTTCATTACTGTTTCCTTTCAGAGATATTCTGTGTAAATATAACCGTGTGTGTACACATTTAATGTATGCTTTTTGTTCTATCCTTTTTTATTTTTAAATGAACAGCAAATCTAAGATGGTCCATACCAGTACATGTAGATATGCCTTATTCTTTTTGATGACTAGATAGTATTCCATTGCATAGTATATCATCACTGATTTATCCAGACTGCTATAGGTGGATATTCAGATTGTTGCCCATCTCGTGCTATTAAAAAGTAAAACTGCTATCCTTGTACATACTTCTTTGCACACATGCACAATCAGAAATTCTTGGAATTGGAATCACTACTTATCTTTAATTTTGATACACCTTATATTGCTGTCTGCAAAGGTTATACCAAATCACCCTCCCACTGCTGATGTATGGGAATGCCTATGCCCACAGTCTTGCCCACACAATGTATTCAACTTTTTGATCTTTGTCAGTCATCATGCAACAAGTGAAACAAGTATTTTTTTGCAGCTTTCATTTATAATTCTCCTGTTAGGAATGAAAGCCAGTATTTATTCTCTGAAGGTGCTCTTTGCCCATTTTTTAATTTTGAATTATTTGTCCTTTCCTATTAATTTGTTGGAATTCTTTGTGAACATAGGACCTTAACTCTTTGTCTGATAGATGTGTTCAATATAATTTCTTCCTAGTTGTCATTTGTCTATTTCCCAACTAGATATTCATCTCCTTGAGTACAGGGACTATGACTTAAACCTCTTTATATTCCAATTCTTAAAAAAAATAGCCCATAAATGGTAGGTGCGAGAAAAAGAAAGACAGAGATTTGGAACATTTTGGAGTGACCTAATATAACCTATTCCTTCTTCTTGTACCAAGTTTGATCCTTACTCTTTGGGCCAGTCAAGACACCTGTAAACAGCAAAAACTAACACTGGAAATTTAAAAAGCAAATACAGAATAGCATACAGAATCAATTCGGGGCCAAAAAACAAGTCTCAGCAAACAGGCAGGCACCATGGGAAGCTGGACGGACAAGGTCAGGACAAAGGACAGCCTGCCTGGGAGGCCCCTGTCCCCTCAGCCCTTTGCAGTGACCTCACCCCCAACCCTGGCACTGAGGCTGGCAGTTCCTCCTCCAGACACTGGGGGGTGCTGCTTGCTACCACTGCACTGACTGCAGAAGTGCATTCTCAACTGCCCCTGTTTCTCTGTGACTTGCTCCAGGTACAAAGTCCCACCTGGAGTAGCTGATTGGCAGAGCTTATGTCTTTTTGCCTGCACCCTTATAGCCTAGAGGTCCGGGAGGGTAAGAGTCAGGGCTTTGAGGACGTGGTGGCCTGCTTCCCATGAAGGCCCACCCAATGGGAATTCTCCAAATGCAGGAAGGAGGCTCAAATGCTAGACAGCCAGGAAAACTGTCATTTAACACCACTACCCTTCTACCTCATGTCCAGCTCAAGCCCTGCTCTTTGGTGAAGACTTCCTGGGCCTCGCAAGCTAAAAGCACTTTTCCAGACTCACATAACCATTATTGGTAACGGTTAAGCTTTTGGCTACTGACTGAAAGTTCTCCAGTTCAAACCCACCCGGTGGCTCTGCAGGAGAAAAGACCTGGTGATCTGCTCTTGTAAAGATATCAGCCTAGGAAACCCTACATGGCAGTTTTGCTCTGTCCTACAGGGTCCCTATGAGTTGTATCCGACTCAGCGGTACACAACAGCAATTATGATGCCAGAGAGAATTTGTACTAATAAAATACCTACCATGTACAACTTCTCATTTGATTTTCAAACAATCCTAGACAGTAGCTATATTTATGGTGAAAAAAACTGAGTCCTCAGAAGTCTGCCCAAGTACATAGCTACTAAATGGCAGTGGTAGGTTGTAACTCAGGTCTGTTTCCAAAGCCTTGGGGTTTCTCTGGAGGCTGTAGTGATGGGCTGGCATCTCATCAAATCTGAGTGCTGTGAGGGCAGGGATTGGGTGGCATTCTTTTTGTTTTAAATTTTTATTGTGCTTTAAGTGAAAGTTTACAAATCAAGTCAGTCCTTCATACAAAAATTTATATACACCTTGCTATGTACTCCTAGTTGCTCTCCCTCTAATGAGACAGCACATCCTTCCCTCCACTATTTTCGTGTCCATTCAGCCAGCTTCTAACCCTCTCTGCTCTCTCATCTCCTCCCCAGACAGCAGCTGCCCACATAGTCTCATGTGTCTACTTGATCCAAGAAGCTCACTCTTCACCAGTATCATTTTCTATTCCATAGTCCAGTCCAATCCCTGTCTGAAGAGTTGGCTTTGGGAACGGTTTCTATCTTGGGCTAACAGAAGATCTGGGGACCATGACCTCTGGGGTCCTTCTAGTCTCAGACATTAAGTCTGGTCTTTTTATGAGAATTTGAGGTCTGCATCCCACTGCTCTCCTGCTCCCTCAGAGGTTTTCTGTTGTGTTCCCTGTCAGGGCAGTCAGCGTTTGTAGCCAGGCACCATCTAGTTCTTCTAGTCTCAGGCTGATGTAGTTTGTGGTTTGTGTGGCCCTTTCTGTCTCTTGGGCTCATAATTACCTTGTGTCTTTAGTGTTCTTCATTATCCTCTGCTCCAGATGGGTTGAGACCAATTGATGCATCTTAGATGGCCGCTTTCCAGCGCTTAAAACCCCAGACACCACTCTCCAAAGTGGGGTGCAGAATGTTTTCTTAATAGATTTTACTATGCCAATTGATTTAGGTGTCCCTCAAAACCATGGTCCCCAAACCCCCTCCCCTGCTACGCTGGCCTTCAAAGCGTTCAGTTTATTCAGGAAACTTCTTTGCTTTTGGTTTAGTCCAGTTGTGCTGACCTCTTCTGTATTGACTGCTGTCTTTCCCTTCACCTAAAGTAGTTCTTATGTACTATCTAATTAGTGAATACCCCTCTCTCCCTCCCTCTGCACTCTCATAACCATCAAAGAATATTTTCTTCTCTGTTTAAACTACTTTTTGAGTTCTTATAGTAGTGGTCTCATACAATATTTGTCCTTTTGTAACTGACTAATTTCACTCAGCATAACGCCTTCCAGATTCCACCATGTTATAAAGTGTTTCATGGATTCATCATTGTTCTTTAGCAATGCATAGTATTCCATTGTGTGAATATACCATAATTTATTTATCCATTCATCCATTGATGGGCACCTTGGTTGCTTCCATCTTTTTGCTATTGTAAACAGTGCTGCAATAAACATGGGTGTGCATGTATCTGCTCGTGTAAAGGCTCTTATTTCTCTAGGATATATTCCAGGGAGTGGGATTGCTGGATCGTATGGTAGTTCTATTTCTAGCTTTTTAAGGAAGCGCCAAATCGATTTCCAAAGTGGTTGTACCATTTTACATTCCCACCAGCAGTGTATAAGTGTTCCAGTCTCTTCACAACCTCTCCAACATTTATTATTTTGTGTTTTTTGGATTGATGCCAGTCTTGTTGGAGTGAGATGGTATCTCATTGTAGTTTTGATTTGCATTTCTCTAATGGCCAATGATCGTGAACATTTCCTCATATATCTGTTAGCTGCCTGAATGTCTTCTTTAGTGAAGTGCCTGTTCATATCCTTTGCCCATTTTTTAATTGGGTTATTTGTCTTTCTGTAGTTGAGTTTTGGCAGTATCATGTAGATTTTAGAGATTAGACACTGATCGGAAATGTCCTAGCTAAAAAATTTTTCCTAGTCTGTAGATAATCTTTTTACTGTTTTGGTGAAGTCTTTGGATGAGCATAGGTGTTTGATTTTTAGGAGCTCCCAGTCATCTAGTTTCTCTTCTGCTGTTTCTGCATTGTTAGTAATGTTTTGTATACTGTTTATGCCATGTATTATGGTTCCTAGCATTGTCCTTATTTTTTCTTCCATGATCTTTATGGTTTTAGATTGTACATTTAGGTCTTTGATCCATTTTGAGCTCGTTTTTGTGCATGGTGTTCAATTTTTTGCAGATGGAGATCCAGTTATGTCAGCACCATTTGTTAAACAGACTGTCTTTTCCTCATTTAACTGACTCCGGGCCTTTGTCAAATATCAGCTGCTCATACATGCATAGATTTATGTCTGGATTCTCAATTCTGTTCCATTGGCCTATGTATCTGTTGTTGTACCAGTACCAGGCTGTTTTGGCTACTGTGCTGGTGTAATAAGTTCTAAAATCAGGTAGAGTGAGGCCTCCCACTTTGTTTTTCTTTTTCAGTAATGCTTTGCTTATCTGGGGACTCTTTCCCTTCCATATGAAGTTGGTGATTTGTTTCTCCATCTCATTAAAAAATGTCATTGGAATTTGGTTGGAATTGCATTGTATCTATAGATTGCTTTTGGTAAAAAAAGGAATAGACATTTTTATAATGTTAAGCCCTCCTATCCATGAGCAAAGTATGTTTTTCCAGTTATGTAGGTCTCTTTTGGTTTTTGCAGTAGTGTCTTGTAGTTTTCTATGCATAGGTCTTTTACATCTCTGGTAAGATTTGGCCTTCTTTTTTTATACATCCTGGCAGCATCCTGCATGTACAAGATTCTCAATTAATACTTGGGGGCTGGACTGGATGATATCAACCAGGAGCCAGTTCTGGAAGGTTCCTTCACACTCCCATGAGGCCTGAACCCAAGAATAATTCTGAGGTGGAAAAGGGCTAGGCAAGACCAATTTGGAAAGAAACATCTTGAGTGTGGGGCATTCCCTTCTACTGTCGGGAACCTCCCCCAAATGTGTCAAAACTATCAATGCAGGTTGTCCCTGAAGGGAGACGCAGACTTACATCTGTTCATGATTTAATCAGTCAAGGTGTAGTTTTGAACCCTTACTACTGCCCTAATACAAAAGTGAGAAAACACAGACAACCTTGCCGTATGGAGTTTACATTCCACTCGGTTAGGCGAATATTAATAATCAAACAAACCAATGCTACTAATTGTATTTCCGACAAGTGTAATGAACGAGAGGCCATGAGATGCTTTAAAAAGGCAGAGCTGACCTAGTCAGGTAAGTTAGGGCCGCCTCTCGAGGACTGGGTTGAAGCAAGGGATCTAAAGAACGGGGCAGAGTTAGCCTAGAGCGAGGCCTGTGGGTCCTAGAGGTGTCGATTTTTTTTGGGGTGAGCAACCACTGATTAACACAGGAAAGCAACAGAGGGACCAGGGGCCGGGAGACGTGCTTGCGGGACGTCCCTGTCTCTCCGTTTTTGCGAGTGCGTCACGGCTCGATGGCGCCCGCGGCGATCTCCCAGGTCTGATCCCGGGGTGACGTCGTCAGGGTACTAGCCCAAAATAGCAGGCTCCACCCATCTCCCAGCAGCCCTTGCAGCAGGCCCTTCTCCCCACCCCCCCGCCCTCTCCACCGGGTGACAAGCCGAGTCGGCCTCTCCGGTCTCTGGTAGTTTCCGTGCCGCTGACGCACGCTTGAGCGCACAGCTGGACCTGGAGCGTCTTACGCAGTTGCCGCGAGCCGGGCGCCGGTGCCAGACGGTTCCCGGCGGGGGCAGGGGCGGGCCGCTGCAGGAGGAGGTGCGGGCGGGGGCCAGCTGGGGCTGGGGGCCCTGGGCCGGGCAGCTGAACTGCGGGGGTTCCCATAGGGCTTCCCGGACCTGGGCACCGAGATAGCCCGCGGCCCCGGCCTGCGGGGGCCGATAAGGCTGCCGGAGGAAGCCTAGTCATCGGCCGCAAACAGAGCCTCGTGAGCTCTGCTGTCCCACCTGGGAGCATCCCCGCCCTCCCAGGGGATATCCAGCCCCGGGAAAGGGCTCACGGTGCTGTCTGCCTGACTGCTTCTCTCCTGCAGCCCTGAGGAGGCCCGCCTGACTTTTGACGAGTTACCATGGCATCCTACTACGAGATCCTAGAAGTGCCGCGAAGTGCGTCTCCTGATGACATCAAGAAGGCGTAAGTGCCTCCGCTGCACATCAGAAAACCTCCTACCCATCCTGCCCCAACCAGGGGCTCTTCAGAGGTAGTGCCGAGAGAACCAGGTTCTTAGGAAGGCCTGGGAGCCCCTAGGATAGTGAAACTTGTAGGGAGGAAGAGTAGAAGGAGAAAGTCCACAGTGCGGAGAGGCTCTGCTGGGAGCTTCACTGTGGGTCCTTCTCTGGCGAACCCTCCCTTTCCCTCCCCTCCCCTCCCCTCCCCTCCCCCTCTTGCTACCCTAGATATGGGCTGCCTCAGGTGCAGCCCCCTGAGCCCCAGAGAGCCCCAGGGAGGGTTTAGGACTGCGACTTCCTCAGACTCACACTACCAACAACTATTACAGGTGTTCCTAGCACTGGCTGCAGAGAGGAGAGGTAGGGGTAACCCCATTAAAACCTGACAACAGAGGCAGCCTTAGCATCTGGGATGGATGGGGACCTGAGTGGTGACAAGACAATGACAGGTTAATGGAAAGATGGGTCTTCAGGAAGTGCCTGATCCTCCCCTCTGAACCCTCTTCCTGCAGGTACCGGCGGAAGGCTCTACAGTGGCACCCAGACAAGAACCCGGATAATAAAGAGTTTGCTGAGAAGAAGTTTAAGGAGGTGGCGGAGGCATATGAAGTGCTGTCTGACAGTAAGGGCGGGGGTCAGAGCCAGGCCCAGCACATCACCCCCATTTCAGGCCCCATTTCACTCCTTCCCAAGGCCGTGCCTCCCTCACTGCAGTCTCCTCCATGCCATTTCCAGCCTTGTATTCCAGGTGCCCCCCTTTCTGGACTTTTTGCCTTTGCTTCGGTTCAAATCATCATCAACTATGTGCAAAGTTAGGAGCCCTGGTGGTGCTGTGGTTAAGCGCTCAGCTGCTAACTGAAAGGTTGGTGGTTCGAACCCACCAGCCAGTCCATCAAAGAAAGATGTGGCAGTCTGCTTCCATAAAGACCTACAGCCTTGGAAACCCTATGGTGCAGCTCTACTCTGTTCTACAGGGTTTTTCTGAGTCAGAATTGACTTGATTTTCTTGGTTTATGTGCAAAGCATCTTTTCATTCCTTCCCTGACCCTCTATGTTCAGTGTCTGCTCCCAGCACTCCCCAGGGCCTGGGAGGAGCAGCTGGGTCCTACAAGGGGAAGGAAGCAGGGCAGGTAGCTGATGTGAAGTGAGCCTGTGCTGTGCCAGGCACGGGTGGGTGCTTTCCCATGTAACCTCTGAGACTCCTCACAGTGATTCTACGAGGTAGGCTTTATCACCCCCATTTTATGTACCAAGGAAACTGAGGCTGAGAGAGCTGAAGTAACTTGCTCAAGGTCACTCAGAGCTGGAATATGAATCCGGATCTGTCTTTCATTCATTCATTCAAAAAATACTCATTGAATGCTTACTGTGCTGGGCACTTGCCAGGTATTGGAGAGACAGTGGAGGAAAAGCAGACACTCTCTTTGTCCTGATGGGTTTATCATATTCTGTGGCCAGGGAAGACAGACAATAACCAGGTAAATACATAGACAAGATTATAGATCGTGAAGAGTATTTCAAAGCAAAGTAACAGGGTGAAATGATAGAGAATAATGGGCACCTAGTTTTGTTAGGATGGTCACAGAAGGCCTCTGCAGAGGTGACATTTAGGCTGAGCTTTGACTAGTAATAACATAATAATTAGCTAATAGTCATTGAATGTTTAAAGGAGCCCTGGTGGTGCAGTGGTTAAAGCGATGAACTGTTAACCAAAAATTGGCGATTCAAAACCACCAGCCGCTCTGTGGGAGAAAGATGTGGCAGTCTGCTTCCGTTGAGATTTACAGCCTTGGAAACCCTATGGGGTTGCTATGAGTCGGAATAGACTCGATGGCAATGAGTTTTGTTTTTTTTTTTTGTATTGAATGCTTACTATGTGCCAGGCACTGTGCTAAGGAGTTTGTGTGGGCTATCTCCTTTATAGGGTCGCTATGAGTCAGAATCGACTCGATGGCACTAGGTTTTGTTTTGTTTTGTTTTTGTTTATCTCATTTAATCTTTACAACAACTCTATGAGGTAGGTCCTATTATGTCCATTTTATAGATAGCTGTGTGAAGGGCTGAGCTGATGCAAAAATCTATAGCCTGTGCACCCTGCCACCCCCAAGTCTCGGTCCCTGGGCAATCCTCTGAAGGACCTAGCCTGGGAGGGGAAGTGGGGGTGCATCAAGATCATCAGACCAGGCAGAGGGAGCAATGAGCTTGTTTCTCTTTCCAGAGCGTAAGCGGGAGATCTATGACCGTTATGGCCGGGAGGGGCTGACCGGGGCAGGTAAGTGAAGCACTGGGGCCCAGGGGTGGATGTGGGCGGGGGGGACAGATACAAGGGATGTTTTGTGAGGCTCCTGGCCTTGCCGTGGGTGGGGTCCCCTAGCACAGGGCCAGGTGCATCCCCACCGCCCACTATGTCTCTCCTTCAAGGAACTGGCCCGTCTCGCGAGGAAGCTGGTGGTGGTGGACCTGGCTTCACCTTCACCTTCCGCAGCCCTGAGGAGGTCTTCCGGGAGTTCTTCGGCAGTGGAGACCCTTTTGCGGAGCTCTTTGGTGAGTGGACTTAGGCGACACCTGCCTGGCTGAACTTTCCCCTCCAGACCTCTCCAACCCTCAGCTGGGAGACCCTTAGACAGCAGGCTGAATTGTTGTTAGTTGCCAATAAGTCAGCTCCAACTCGTGACGACCTTAAGTACAACAGAACGGAACATTGCCTGGTCCTGTGCTATCTTCATGATTGTTTGTATGTTTGAGTCCATTGTTGTAGCTATGTGTCAGTCCACCTCATTGAAGGTTTCCCTTATTTTTGCTGACTCTCTACCAAGCATGATATCCTTCTCCGGCGATCAGTCCTTCCTGATTAGGCTGAGAGGGAAGCTGAATTCCATAGGCAGAAGGATTTTGTGGGGGTTGGTCCAGTGAGCACAGGGAAAGAACCTTACACATGCCATGACCCACGTGACCCTACAGTGACCCGCCTTATTCAATAGTAACAACAGTAGTACATTGTTAGTCCTCCACAATGACAGCCATGAAAGCAGTACTGAAAGCATCATGTGACAGTAATAATAAAATTGCAAACAACAACAGATACTGGGTTTTGGAATGATTAGTATGTGCCAAGTTTTTTATATCCTTTGATCCTCTCATGAACTGAGGGAGGTGGATAATTTTGTCCCCACTTACAGATGAGAAAACGGAGGCACTGTCAAGTGACTTGTTTAGAGTCACACAGCAAATGGCAGTGCTGGGACTCAAAGCCGTGTCTACCTGACTTTACATCCTGCTTATCTGTCTCTCTGAAGGAGTCTGCGCTTCTCCCTCCTTCATCCCCTTCCTCTCTTTCTTCCTTGGTATTTTTTATACTATTGATAGTCAAGCTTTTCATGAGCAGTATTAAAAAGGAATTCAATTTGTAAATAAACCCAAGGAAAAAAAATTAGAAATATACCCAGTTGCTTAGCAGTTTATATTTCTGGACTTAAAAGCAGAGTTCACACATTTCTGGGGAGAAAACTGTTTACCAGATGACTGCAGTCTGATTACTTGTTGCAGATGACCTGGGCCCCTTCTCAGAGCTTCAGAGCCGGGGCCCCCGACACTCCGGCCCCTTCTTTACCTTCTCTTCTTCCTTCCCTGGGCACTCTGGTAAGTGCTGCCCCTCCCCACTTTTGCAAGATTTGGGGCATGGAACCCCTGGCCTCAGCAGCTGGTTCCTTTTCTAAGCCTTCTCTGCTGTGTATCTCGAGCCTCCAGAGTTCCTTGGCCCTTTGTGACTGCAGTGGACAGCATACAACTTGGTCTAACAACCTCTTCTTTTCCTCCTTTGTCTCCATGCCAGATTTCTCCTCCTCATCTTTCTCCTTCAGTCCTGGTGCTGGTGCTTTTCGCTCCGTTTCTACATCCACCACCTTTGTCCAAGGACACCGCATCACCACACGCAGGTGAGGGCTCCTGCTGGGACCATTCAGGGTGGAGGGTTCTGGGAGCTGGGGGTGAGGGGAAAAGGTGGAAGATACACCTATCAACAACTAGAGATAAGCTTCTTGAGGGCAGAGCCCAGTCTGTCCTGTACACTGCAGCAGCCCAGAGCCTGGACCAGTGCCTGCAGGGTTCAGTAAATGAACTGTCCTGTCTCCCACAGAATCATGGAAAATGGGCAGGAACGGGTGGAAGTGGAGGAAGATGGGCAGCTGAAGTCAGTCACGATCAATGGTGAGGAACTGCTCTGCCACCCATCCCCCAGCAGGAAGCCTCCACCCCAGGGCCCGAAGTCTCTTACCCAAACAGCTCCTCTCTGAACTCTCTTGGGTGGAGAAGGGATGGCAGCCACAGAATTGGCAGGATTTGAGATGACGATCCTGGGCAAGGGGGCAGAGATGGGGGAGTGAGGAGTCTCCAGAAGGGCCAGTTACTCACCATTATAATTAGTGGGGTGCCCTACATTTGCAAAACATTTTACTATTTTTAAAGCCCTTGCGCATGCACGTATCCCCTTTATTCTTAAAACATCCCAGGAGTATAAGCCGGGCCGATGGTATTGGCCCTATTTTTCAATTAAGGAGACTGATCTTCAGCAAGATTAAGGGATCCTAACTTCCAAGTAAGGATCCCTGGTGGCACAGTGGTTAAGCCCTTGGCTGCTAACCAAAGGGTCATCATTTCGAACCCACCAGCCACTCCATAGGAGAAAAACATGGTAGTCTGCTTCAGTAAAGATTGCAGCCTTGTAAACCTATGGGGCAGTTCTATTGTTGTTAGGTGCTTTCGAGTCAATTCTGACTCATAATGACCCTATGTACAACAGAACAAAACATTACCTGGTCCCGTGCCATCCTTGCAGTCATTGCTATGTTTGAGCCCATTGTTGCAGCCAACCATCTCGTAGAGCGTCTTCCTCTTTTTTACTGACCCTCTACTATATCAAGCATGATGTCCTTCTCCAGGGACTGATCCTTCCTGATAACATGTCCAAAGTACATAATACAAAGTCTCACCATCCTCCCTTCTAAGGAGGATTCTGGCTGTATTTCTTCCAAGACAGATTTATTTGTTCTTCTGGCAGTCCATGGTATATTCAGTATTCTTCACCAACACCATAATTTAAATGCATCAATTCTTCGGTCTTCCTTATTCATTGCTTTCACATTCATATGAGGTGATTGAAAATACCAAGGGGGAGTTTTACCCTGGCCTATAGGTCACTGTGAGTCGGAATTGACTTCAAGGCAATGGGTTTAACTCCCAACTAGCCCCAGGCCCAAGGCTCTTTCCTACTAAATAAGGGATAAGGCCAGGAATCAACCGCAGGATAGATGATTCCCAGAGCTGAATTCTTCCCATGACACCAGGATCATCACCACAGCTAACCTTTCAGGTCTGCTGGAACAGAGAGCACTGTGTACTAAGTACTTTACATGGGTTGTCTTATTTAATTCTTATAATGATTTGACTGGAGCCCTGGTGGCGCAGTGGTTAAGAACTATGGATGCTAACCAAAAGGTCAACAGTTTGAATCTACCAGCTGCTCCTCGGAGTTCTATTCCATCCTATAGGGTCACTGTGAGTTGGAATTGACTCCATGGCAATGGGTTTAACTCCCAAGTTGGAATCAACTCAGTGGCAGTGGGTTTTTTTTTTTTTTTTAAATGATTTGATTATGTAGGCGCTATCATCATTCCCAGGTCGCTGGGTGGTACAGATGATTTGCACTTGACTACTAACCTAAAGGTTAGTGGTTCAAACCTACCCAGTGGCACCTGGGAAAAAAGACCTGAGGATCGGCTTCTGTAAAGATCGTTGTTGTTATTAGTTGCCATCAAGTCAATTCTGACTCATGGCAAGCCCACATGTGCACAGCAGAACTGCTTCACAGGGTTTTCAAGGCTGTGACCTTTTGGAAGTAGATCTCTGGGCCTAAGGAGTTGTTTAGGGAAGAGGCTTCAGGCCCTGGGGTTGAAGTGCCACTGGGTGAGTTCAAACTACCAACTTTTTGGCTAGTAGTTGAGCACGTAACCATTTACACCAACCAGGGACTTCTCCATAAAGATTACAGCCATGAAAATCCAATGGAGCAGTTCTACTCTGTAACAGTGGGGTCAACATGAGTGGGAATCGACTCAACAGCAATGGGTTTTTTATTTTAAATCATCATTCCCATTTTATAGTTGAGGAAAGGGAGGCTTATGGAGCCTGAGTAACTTGCCCAAGCAGACAGAGGTAGTACCTGGTGGAGCTGAATACCTGCCATGCTTATGTGTGCCAGTCCTGAAGGAGGGCTGTAAATGTCCGCATTGTTACTGCATGAATCAGCCTGGCAGATGCCCCTGGCCTGGGTTGGGGGGCTTCACAGTGGCCATGCCTTCTGCAGGTGTCCCTGATGACCTGGCACTGGGCTTGGAGCTGAGCCGTCGTGAGCAGCAACAGTCGGTCACCTCCAGGTCTGGGGGCACGCAGGTCCAGCAGACCCCCATCTCAACCCCCTCTGACGACTTCTCTGAGGATGATGAGGACCTGCAGCTTGCCATGGCCTTCAGCCTGTCAGAGATGGAGGCAGCTGGGAAGAAACCAGCAGGTGGGCGGGGGGCACAGCGACGACGGCAGGGGCGGCCCAAAGCCCAGCACCAAAATCTGGGTGATGGGGGGACCCATGAGGGTACGAGGGGTGAGGCAGCCAGGCCCAGCCCAGCTCAGGAGGAGAAGCCTTCTCGCTGCCTCATCCTCTGAACACCAAGCCCAACCTGACCTGGTTCTGGTCCTGACTAGGGATCCATCTCTTACTGTCAGGGAGCAGAGAGGGGTGTGGTCTGAGTTCAGGAGTCCCTTGCCAACCCCATGCTCCTGCCACCAGCTTGCCTCCCAGACCCACTCTCACGCCAGTGTGGACTTGGGATTCTGTGCTCAGCCCAGGACTGATAGGTCCCTGGCAGAAGCCCAGGGTGGGGGCCTCAGGGCAGGGAAGGGCCTGAGAGCCTGGATGCACTTATTGGCTGGGGAGCTTCTGAGGTGTATTCATGGTTTGGGCTGGGCATCTGGTGACCAGGTCCCCAGCTGCCTGTGCTGCTGACAGGTTGAGGAAGGAGGACTTGGCCTGGATTCTCGGAGCCCGAGTTAGCAGCTATGCTGGGCAGTGCCAGCTGAGGGGAGTCTCCTGCTCTCCTTGTCCAGCTCCCCACCTTGGTCTCTGTGCAGTGCTGAGCTCTGACTACTACTGTTGCTTCCTTTCTGGTGCTGCTGCTGCTTCTCACTCTTCTTCCAACTCCCTGCCAGCTACATCGCTTGCTTTCACTGTCTTCTGGCTAGGACTCCCTCCTTCCTTCCTTCCCCAAGAAGGCCTCAGTGTGGTGAGGAAGATGCTGGGGCCGGTAGGGCTGTGAGTTCTTCTGGGGAGGCTACCTGGGTGAGGCGGGAGCCTTTTGGCCATATAGATTTGGAACCGGAGTCCACTCCTTCTCGCTGCCTCCACTTGCCCCCAGCCCTGGGACTAGGCAGAGGTGAGGCTGGCTGACCTCAGAGAGGTGGGATAGGGCCAAGGTGACCCAGGAGGGGGGCCTAGGAAGGTATTATTAACCCATACCACTCCCCCACCCAGGGTTCAGGGAGAGGCCACAGGGCTAGCCCAGGCCTGCATGCTCAGCTCCACCTCCACGGCTTTCTGTTGACCCTCTTTCCTGTCACCCGTCCCTCGCTCTCTCCCCAGATGTATTCTGAACTGGATGTCCGGGACCCAGAGTCGCTGCACAGTTCCAACGGGACAGCACCCACCCCCGTGCGCTGGGAGGGGACCCTCATTCTTCTCCCTCACCCGCCCCAGAGCGTAGAGCCGGGGCCTGGGTGGCGGGCGGGACCGGGTGGGAGCCGGTACGTCAGTAGTCTTAGTCTGTAAACTCTTCCCTAGGTGTTTGGTGCTGTCTTTCTGGGACTACAAGTCCCAGAATGCAACGCACCCTGCCTTATTTGTGAATCTGACAGACCCTGCTTGGGGGAGGCGGCGCGTGTTGTGGAGCTGTGCATCTTGGGATATGCAGTGTGGCCCGTCATTGGTTGTGGGAGTGAGATGGGGCAATCTTGTCAGGTGATTTGTCCCTGTAGGAGGTGGTGAGGATGTGGATGAAGGGGTAAGGGGCCGAGTCTCCGTTCCGCTGACACCTCTTGCGAAGCCCAAGGTTAGAGTGTACAAGTCAAAGCCGAAGCACCTCCCGTGGGCAGTCGGGGTTCTGAAGAACAGGCCGGTCCCAGCAGGACCGGTGGGGCAGGGCGAGGCCCAGAAAGCGATGGGCCGGGGCTGGCCTCGAGCGGGGTGGCCGTCGCCGCGGAGAGTGTGCGTAAGGCCGGGATGGCTGTGTGATGGGGAGCTCCGGGCATGTTGCTGCTTGTATGGCTTTCTCTGGCCTCTGACCCTGCTGTCCATTTTTCTCTCCAACATCGCAGATGAGCCGCCTCTCCTCCTCCCTCTCTGGGGAGCCCAGGGGCCAGGGAGGGGAGCGGGGTGTCGTCAGCCCCTGTAACATTTAACCTCAGATACCTATCGAAGCCCGCTGGGCTGAGCGCAGACCGAGGGGGAAACACTGGAAGTCAATAAAGCTGAGTTCTGAGAGCATGGTGGTGCGCTGTGTTCCTCCTTTCCTGGGTGACCTGGGAGGGCCCTGTACGACCAATAGCCAACGCTTCAGGCCTCACACCTCCCTCTGTTGCCCAGATAGCTAGAGGTGCAGCCCATCTCAGCGAACGGTAGAAAGTCCCCTTTTTAATACCAGGTTGCCCTCCCCAAGTATGTCGCAGAATCTTGAGAAATGCTTACATTCTGCTGCTCTGGCTTCTTGGGGCCTCACAAACGGTTGTTTCCCCTAAGTGGGAACGATGCGTTCACAGTGCAGCTAGGACCAGACTAAGCTAAGACTTGACTGGAGGCATGGGGACAGCAGGAAGCAGGTGTGATGTGGTGAAAACCTTTATCAAAGTATACACTCCTAAGGTCCGTAGAAGGAACCCCAGTGGTGCAGTGGTTAGTGCTCAGCCACTAACCAAAAGTTTAGCGGTACAAACCTACCAGCCACTTCTCCGGAGAAAGATGTGGCAGTCTGCTTCTGTAAAGACTACAGCCTTAGAAACCCTATGGGGGCAGTTCTACCCTGCCCTATACGGTTGTTATGAGTTACAATCTACTCAGCAATGGTTTGGTTTTGGTTTTAACTAAGGTCCATAGATTGAGCCTCTCCACGGGTTTCCTTCACTCACAGCCAGTGGGGAGTTTCAGAGGCCTGCCTTCCCTACCTGGAGTGGCACAAGTCCACCCCAACCAGGGTCCAGGCCCCAAGGTCATCAAAACTCAGGGAGGAAAGGTGCCCATCCCCTTTGCCCCACAGGAGAAGCACCTTTATGTTGCCAAGTAGGGCGATGTGGCCCCCCTTGGCTCTCCCTTCCAGGATAGGTGCTTTGGTTCACCTGTGCACAGACAAAGAGCCTGTAATATATTTTTCTCAAAGCAAGCAGATTGCTCTGAAAGAGGAATTAATGCCTTCATCTTTAGAGAGAGAGAATCTGCTAGAAGTTTATAAAATGGCTGTTTTCCCCACTTCTAGCCTTGAAAACAAACAGTTGGAGTTGAGTCTCAATAGAGCTCAGGTGAGACAATAGGAGGGGCCTGTGTAGTGTCTGAGCTGGCCCCTTCACTCCCTGCTCAGGGTAGATGGTATTGGCCTTATTTTTCATTTGAGGAACTCCCAAATGGCCCCAGGCCCAAGGCTCTTTGTGCTCCATTTTTGCATCTACCACCTTTGTCCAAGGTGAGAGCTGCTCCTGAGATCCTACAAGGTGGAGGGTTGTGGAAGCTGACGGTGGGAGAGAAGGGGAAAAAGTACCCTTGCCCCAGGTGCACACCAGTTCTGACAACTCACAGGCTGGCCTACAGTGTTTTGCTACAGAGATGCCCAATAGCAGAGCAGCTGGGGCTGAGGGGAGACAATGAGGCCACAGCTGAACAGGAGGGGCACGGTCTACTGGCCTCAAGCCCGATCATTATAGCCTCACTGGGCACCTGAGCCTGTATCCCCTCCTTCAGTTCTAACCTCAGTCCTGCATGACACACAGTATTCCTGAGGCCCAAGGGTATGCAGCAGCTGCCCAGGAACTGAGAGGAGAGACACTCAAGTGAAGACGTTAAGCACACCGAGGTTTGAATCCTAGCTCCACCACTTACAAGTCGGGCTACCTTGGGCAAGTTGCTTATCACATCTGTGCCAAAATTTCTTCATCTGTAAAATGGGGCTAATAATAGTACCCACATGGTAGCATTGTGAAGATTAAACAAGTTAATAGATGTAAAGCCCTTTGGAGACTACCTGCCACGTGGGAAGCACCATATAAAAATACCACCACCTGGCTGTGATTGTACTTCTCAACCCTAGGAGAGCCTGACTCCACAGCCTGGCTCCAGACAGAAGCTGGGGCTGGAGTTTGGAAGCAAAGCAAACAGAAATGCGTAGGAGATTGGGTTGTAGCTGCACAGACAACACACTCACTTTATTCACACTGATACAAAAGTAGATTTTTCTAGAAATGTTCTCTAGTGCCAGAGGGAGAGAGGTTAAGTGGCACGTGGTGGGAGGGCGGTGAGAGGAGGCCTGAGGGTGAAGGCTGGAAGGGCAGGGATCCCGAGTGAAGGTCAAGGAGGCAGGATAGAGCGCAGCAGCCGGGATGGGGAAGCCAGGAGCTGAGGTCTGGAGCCCCCTCCACCCTATCCTGCCCACAATGGGGGAGGGAGTACACACTGGGGGAGGGAGTACACCTCCAGGAGCATGGGAGATGGTGGCCAAGGAACTTAGGTGGGCCCATTTTCAGCTTTGAGGGTCACAGAATCTGTCATAGTCTCCTCCCAGCCGGCTGCCAGCTCCCCCACGGGGTGCTCTGCACTCCAGCTGTTCTTGTCTCCCATTCCTTACACACACCTCATGGAAGGGCTGGACATGCCCAGGAGGGCCAAGGTGGCAGGTGGGGGCATCAGAGTGGGTACACAGATGCTCACACAGCACAGAAGGGGGAGGCTTGTCTGCCCCCTGAGGGCTGAGGGGGCTCACTGGGGCAGGGCCTTGAGGATGGCATTCACCTCCTCTGCCACAGCGGTCAGGGCAAATTCAAACTGGTCCTGGGGAAGGGCAAGAGGAGGAGGGTCGGGGGAGGCTGGCCCCAAGAGGGCCTAGGAGAGGGGGAGCTGAGAAGATTCCCTGGGAAGATGGGGAATCTCCTGGGGGGCATTACACCAGCAGGCAAAAGAAGGCAGGCTGCTGCTGGTTTCCCTGGGGTGGCTGAGAAGTGGGTGCTGGGTAAGGGGGGACAATCAGGTCAGGGCAGGAAGGCATGGTCACCTTGGAGCGGACGAGGCCCGGCCGTTGGTCACGAACATGCTCCAGGGTGGCAGCGATGTCAATCTCCTTCACTCCTGGAGGTGTGGGACAGAAAGCTCCTCAGGGGGGGCCCAGAGGAGGTGTGACAACCTGCCCTTTCAAGAGCTCATGGCCCTCGGGGGTAGGGCTGCAGGTCCCTTGGGGAAGGTGTTTACCTTTTGCCATGCGGTTCAGAACCATGTCGATGAGGATATAGGTGCCAGTTCTCCCTGCACCATCACTGAAACAGGAGATGTGACAGGCTCAGGACCCAGCAGAAAGGGGGAGGGACAGAAGAGATGAGGAGGCTCAGGAGGGGAGTGAAGAGGGTAGAGAGCACTGGTCAGTCCACTAGGGTTGGCTTGGGGAGGGCGTGAGTGAGCTGAGATGAAGGAATTGGGCCTTGAGTGGGGAACCTGTGACCCTGGAAGTGTCACTTCGGCAATGGGTCAACCAAAAAGGAGAGCTCTGGTGGCCCTGAGGTGGAGGCAGCAGTAGGGAGGGGGTCTGGCCCACTCCAGCCTCTGGCCAGACTTCTGTTCAGCAAACTTTTGTGTAACGGGGAAGACAGTAAACATTTTCAGTTTTGAGGGTCACAGAGTCTGTTATAGTCTTTTTTTTTTTTCCTTCCTCAACCATTTAAAAATGTATAAACCATACTTATTTCATGGACTGTTAAGAAAACAGGTCATGTGTTGGATATGGCCCATGGACTGTGGTTTGTCAGCATCAAGGGGCGAGGCAGGCAGTGTGAATGGGAGACCATCGGCCCAGGGAGGGGGCAAAACTAGGAATGCCTGGGCTGTCGTGTCCGCTTTGTCCCATCCCGTCCCACAGCCGTCTCCACCCACCTGCAGTGCACGATGATGGGGCAGGAGCGGCCCCGGTAGCACTTGTTCACCTTCCTGCAACGAGAAGTGGGTGTGAGGACCAGCTACCTGCTGTGAGCACAGTGGGGTGGGGGAAGCAAAACCCATACGTGTGGCCTCTCCTTCTGCCTCTTCTCCCCCCATGCCCAAGGCAGGGGGCTGGAGAAAGCAGTCAGGGCAAAGAGCCAGAGTTGGCTTTGGTGGCACTGGGCTTCCCTCATTACTTACGAGCCATGTACCCAAGCTATGCACCTTGAACAACTAACTCAACCATAGAAAACTACCGTCCAGGGCTCATCTAGTGACGAGAAGCATCTCCTAACATCTCCTGTCTTAAAGGAGGATCACCTTCTCCCATTTGTCCAGAATCTATTCCTCCTTCCCCTGCTCTGCCTCTGCCCAGTTCCCTCCTTACCCATCCTCTCTAATGAAAATGTTTGCTCCTATTTTCCATAAGCAACGTGCATGACCGTTGGATGGATTCAAGGCTGGAGGCAAAGAGCCAGAGCTGGCATTGGTGGCACTGGGCTTGCCTTATTGTTTACGAGCCATGTATCCAAGCTACACACCTGGAATAACTAACTCAACTTCTTTGAGCCTCAGTTTCCTTATCTGTAAAATGGGGATGATAATAATAATAACCTTCCAACCTTCTCCTTAGGGTTCTTACAATGATTATATGAGATAACCCATGTAAAGAGCTAATGATGTCAAGTAGCCCCAGGCTGGGGAGGACATCTCTGAACGTAATGCCGCTGCCTATATCCCTGGGTCAGCCCCATCTCAGCCCAGGTGCTCCGTGGCAGGGTGGTATTCAGACTTGGGGTCCACTTGGACCTCCCACCCTTCTTTGCTGCCCCTAACCATGGTTCAGCAAGAAGCAGAGGGATTCTCCCTCCTTCAGTGGCCCAGTCTAACCTGCCCTTGTCCCTTATGACCTTCCCGCTTTGAGAGTCTGGAGCAGACCTCTGGTACCTCTCTGAGCCAGGACTAGGGAGGAGCTTCTTAGGGGCCATCAGACTGTTTAAGGGAAGCTTGGAACTTAGTGGTCCTCTACTCTGGCTCCTCCAGACTTGCAGGGTCAGGTAATTTGGATGGTTTTACAGGAGTCCACAATGATCTTCTGGGGTATTGGTTAGTATGTCACAGGGATGGGATTGAACAGTAATCATAAGTGTGGCTCCCAATCATTTAATAATAATAATGATAAATAGTAGCTAGAATTAATTGATTGAATCCTTACTGTGTGCCAGGCACTTAAACCAGATTTTATAAACTCTATTAGATCTTCCAACAACCCCCTAAAGCATGTGTCTTCATCCTCATTTCACAGGTAAGGAAACCAGGAGGTCAAGGAACTTGCTCCGGGTCACTTTCTGAAAACTCCTTTATTATTTCACCTTTCCTCTGGTGGACCTTCACCAAACTGCATTTATTAAGCAGCAATTAATTTGTTCTTGTATCTAACATCAAATACATTGGGTTTACATAATTCCAGTCTAAAGCAAAGAAACATAACCTTTTAGTTTACTTGTGCAGGCCTAAAGGAGGTTCAGGTACTAGTTCTAACCAGATTTTTAAAATGTGGAAAATAGAAGATAGCTCCAATACTCCTGGCATTGTTTTGAAGATGGCTGTGTCTCAGGCCCTAGAGACCTCAAATAGAAACCGTTGTTCTGAGGCTCGGAAACTATACCCAGGTCCCCACCCCAGCACTGCTCCTCTGCTCTTTGCCCAGCACCAGAGACCTCTGGCCAGCCTGGCAAGGGGCAATGAATCAGGGGGAGGCTGCCATGCAGGTAGGGCCCTTGCCCATGTTGGCAGGCTTCTTAGCTGCCTATCTGGGGAGGGGACAGGGAGGAGATGCTGGAGGCCTGGCCTGGGCATGGTTTTGGTGTCAGAACAGGGCAAGTCCCTCAGTAAGCTTTCTGTCCCAGACCCTACCAGTTGCACTATGTCCCCAAGAACCCAGAGATCCTCCCACACTACCTTTGGCATTCTTCATCTCTTCTCTCTGCCCCTACCCCCACCCCCAGCTCTCCCCGCAGCCTGCAGGGTGGTCCTGATCCCACGTGTCCTGTCTGTTCTGTCCATGCAGCAGCCACACCTGCCAATGATCACTTTTGTGACTATGCAACTGGAGTGAGAATACTAGCTGCAGATCACAAAAATGACACTGGCAGCTGTGAGGGAGAGAGGGAGAGAGAGAGAGGGAGGAAAGGACAGAGAGAGCAACAGACAGGCAGCAGGAAGAGGGGAGAGGACAGACAGACAGAGGGCCGAGGGAAGAAAGGCCTGAGAGAGGGACAGAGGGAGGAGGTGTGAGGGAAGGACAGAGAGAGGGACAGAGGGAGGAGGGGAGCGGGAAGGACACGGAGAGACAGAGAGAGGGAAAAACTAGGACAGGCAGGAAGAGAGAGAAATAGGCAAACACAGACAGGTGGAGGCGGGAGGGAGGGGAAAAAAGGGAGAGAGAGAAGAGACAGAAAAGGGGAGAGGTGGGGAGAAGGAGAAATGGAAATAGAGGGAAAGCGTGGACAGAGGTAGAGAAAGTAATAGAGAGGGAGAGAGGCAGAAAGAGAGAAAGGGAAGCGGGAGAGAGAATGGAAGATGGAGAAAGAAATAGAAGCAAAGAGACAGGGAGAAGGTTCAAAAAAAAAAAAGGGAAGATGGGGCAGAGGAAGTAGGAAAATAGTGCTGGAGATGTGAGAGCAAACAGGACCAAGAAATGGAGGAGAAACGGGAAGCAGGGGCCAATACGAGGAGGGAGAGATAGAGAGGTGGGGAGGTAGAAGTAAGGGAAGCCTTTGGGGGGAGGGGGGTGGGTAAAGCAGGAGAGCGAGGGAAGGGGAGTGGAAGAGACGGGGCCAGGAAAGACAGCCTCTGAAGGAGACTACAGAGCAGACTCAGAAACCAGGGATGGGGTGGCGGGGGAGAGGTGGGGAGAGAGAAGTGACGGACACAGCCAGACCGAGCATCAGCCCTGGTGGGGGGTCTGGAAGGAGCGGCCGAAGGGCAGAGGCCGAGCCTCCAGGTGGGGGCATGACCCGGCTGAGGGTCTGCCTATCTGACCTAGGACCCCACAAGGAGCCACTGGGCCCGGGCTGCAGTGATATGTACTGGGGCGCCCCACTCCCAGGCCTCTCCCTTGCGCCGCCCCTTCCCCAGACTCCTCGGAGCCTGCGTGGGTGCCCGCCCCGGCGGCTCGTCCAGCAAGGTTCTTCTTAAGGTGGGCTGGGCGCTCACCTGCGGAAGTCCAGCAGGGGCCGCGTGGAGGCCGGAGTGCCCTCTGCCGGCCAGCTGAGGAAGTGGAACTGCGTGAGGGTGCGCGTTTCCTGGGTCTGCACGTTCTTCAGGTAAAAGCTCCGCACCAGAAAGTCCTCACACCAGATGTGTTCCGACACCAGGTTCACCTGCGGAGGAGTGGGCCCAGGCCTGAGAGGGGCAGCGGCCACCGGCCCGGTCTCTCTCGGCCTGCCAGGCGCCTGTGGGCTCTGCAGCCTCCACGTCTAGACGGCACCTTCTCCGCTTTTCCCAGCCACCAGGCCAATTCAGATTCTAAATTCTCCAGAAAGCTTCCCCACCCAGCCACCCAACTGTCCCAGCTGTCCCCAGAGCCCTAGCTGTCTGTGTGACTTATCTACTGCTCAGGACAATTGGTGGCTTTTCCAACTGGACACAAATATTATTGTGAACTTCTTGGCGCCGGTTTCTTTGTGGGCCTCCGGTCTAGCACAGTGTCCCTGCTCCATGCGCCATAAACTTTGATGAAATTCTGTAATGTTTTTATTAGATTTTTTTTCTTTAACTATGATGAGGTCCAATAAAAACCAAACCAGACCAAACCAAAACAAAAGACTGTTGAGTGCTCATGATACCCTGTTGTCCTCAAATGGATTCCAACTCATAAAAAATAGGCAAGAGTAAACTGCTCCATAGGGGTTGATTGCAAGGCAGCAACAATTGGGAGGAGGGTTCAGGACTGGGCAACGTTTCATTCTGTTATACCGAGGGATGCTCTGAGTCGGAACTAACTTGAGGGCACCTAACAACACAATCTTTACAGAAGCTGATTGCCACATCTTTTTCCTAAGGAGTGAACCTGGTGGGTTTGAACTGCCGACCTTTCAGTTAGCAGCCAATTGCTTAACCACTGCACCACCAGGGAAAGCTACTGTCCAGGGCTCATCTAGTGATGAGAAGTGTCTCCTAACATCTCCTGTCTTAAAGAAGGATCACCTTCTATTTGCCCAGAATCTCTTCCTCCTTCCCCTGCTTTGCTTCTGCCCAGTTGCCCCCACCCATCCTCTCTACTAATGAAAAGGTTTGTTCCTATTTTTCATAAGCAACATGTGTGACTGGTGGTATTTCTTTGTTTGCTTTGGTCTCCAGGAAACTCAGAGCTAAGTTAAGCTCAACTGAAGTAGGTCTTACTCTTGGTCTTTGGGTATTATCTTCCCTGTCTCACTTATTCTTGGCTCTTAGCTTCTTATCTCTGCTTTGGTGGTTTTATAGCTTTATTTTTGCACATATTCCCATAAACCAAAAACCAAACTCATTGCCATAGAGTGGATTCTGACTCATAGTGATCCTATAGAACAGAATAGAACCGCCCCATAGGGTTCCCAAAGCTGTAATCTTTATGGAAGCAGACCGCCACATCTTTCTCCCACAGAGCTGCTGATGGGTTCAAACCATCGACCTTTCGGTTAGCAGCCAAGTGCTTAACCATTGTGCCACCGGAGCGCCTTCATTTTCTTATAAGCTCCTAGAATTCTCTCTTGGCATAGACAGGACACACATATGTATATAGGGATATGCATGTGAGTATATATATGAGTATGCCACCATCCACCTTCCCCCTTCCCATTGTCCCACGGTTATGAGGTCCTACTGACCTCATATACATGGTAGAGGGAAGAGCCCTCATCTGGCCAGTAGCGGTCACACTGCTTGACACCATCCTCCACCAGTGGGGTCAGCATGACGATGACAGTACAGCCACTCTCCCATACCATCTAGGGACAGAGGCCCAAGTAAGCACCACCCTAACCTCCTTGGGTTCTGGCTGGCCCTGTTTGGCCATGCGAGCCTCTAGTCCCTACAGATGCCCTCCCTCCAAGAGCCCACCTGCCAGAAGTCAGCAATGGTGTGGGACAGCGGGCCCTGTGTAGCTATGTAGGCTGGCATCCGAGGGTCATGCTCAATCTAAGGGCAGGGAAGATGCATCATGAGTCAGAAGGGGACATTCCACTATGGAGAGGCATTGGTCAGCGGGCATGGGATGGGGTCTGGGGGAACCTGGTCTCCTCCCCGCCCCCATTTCCATGCTAAGATATCAGGACCTTGGGTATGTTGTGGCCACAGGGGAATGGAGATTATGACAGGGCCGAGGGCAGGATAAGGATGGGGTAGAGGTGGTGGCCGGGTCCAGGGCCACTCACAATGGGGCTGGCGTTGATGTAATCGCTCCGAGAAGGGCTGCTCTCCACCTTCAGCTTGATGCGGGCATGGTCATCTGTACATACCCCATAGCCCACCCCAGATGCCCCCTCTGTCACTGGGGTCCTGGCACCCCGGGCACTTAGCCTGAGCCAGGAGCCCAGCCCCTTCCCCCAAGCCTTTCAGCATTCCCAGCAGAGAAGGCCAGCATGGCTCACTCACAGGGCAAGAAGTCAGGGTGGCGGTTCTTTTTGATGTTGCCCTCCCCCTGGGCAGTGGCACAAGTATTAGGCTCCGCCTGGTAGGCACACAGGGCCTGCCACTCCTTGGCCAGGCGGTCTCGATTTCGCAGGTGGTCCTCCATGTATGCCTGCAGGGGCACCACAGCCCAGCTCTGGCCCACGCCATCATCCCTGCCTCTCCCACCTTCCTGCCCCTTCTCCCAGGCCTAGGCCCAGTTCTGACCAGAATCATGTGCCCTGTGGAGATGTCCATGTTGGCCTGGGCAGGCTCCTCGCACCAGGATGGTGTGCTGCTGTGGGAGCTGGGGCTGGCCTGGGCCGCGTCGCTGAACTGGGAGGACACGCTGCTCACTCTCGAGGGCTCTGGCGGACCCTCTGCTCGGTTGAACAGGGACTTTGTGGCCATGTGCTGGCGGCAGAGATCCTGCAGAAGAATGATCAGGTTGGGGCCCAGGGGTCCCGGAAGCCTTTCCAACAGGGTGCTGGCTTGAATTTGGGGCCCCTAGGCTAGTCCTTGACTGATTTTAAATGGAACCCATCTCCCCTAGTGTACAGCTTTCAGCACTGGCCTTTATCCTGGTCAGGGCAGTTCTGCTTGGGTGACAGTCATCACAGCCTCAGCTATTACAGAGTAGAGTCCCAGAGCTCCAGAATCTCAGCATTGAGAAGAACCTTAGGAACTCTCTGCTCCCGATTCCCACCCCATTTGAAATGCTCCCACTGTTCCCCTACTGGGACTTCTCCAGCCTCTGCCAGAACATTCCCAGGGATAGGGGCTCACTCCCCTTTCAACTTCCCACCCTCACCCCATGCAAGACCTAGATTCCCAAGCCCCCCTTCATTTCCTCTCCTCAGCAAATATCAGGGGCTGCACACCTGGTACTCAAAGGTGGTGTCCCCATGGGCCCCCTCGGGTCCCAGGGCTGCCAGGTGCTCCTTGTCCCGCTGCCGCGCGTGCTGCCGTATACACAGAGCCACCGCCAGAGCCACCAGTAGCCCAGCCACACCTGCCAGGGCCACCAGAGTAAGCAGCACCGAGCGCATGGGAGAGGTGCCTCGAGCTGGTCGGGGAAGGACTGCGGTGGCCTCCTCCCTCTGTGGGAACAAGGCTGGGATCAAGGGGGGCTGCTTCTCGTCCCTCTGCTGTGCCACCACACCCTGCTAGAACATACCCTGGGCAAAGCTGGGGGGTAGGAGCATGGTGGTACAGGCAGAAGAGCTCAGATGAACCTACGATGCTCTTTCTCAATCCCCATCGGACCAACTCAACCACACTTCAGTGCCAGAGACTTAGTTTTAAAAGTGGAGAGAGATCAATGCTCTGCCCAAGGAATTGAACAGTAGAATGTGAGGCATCAGTGTTGGATGTAGAATGGAAATATGTTTTGAGTATAATGTCCTTTCTGCGCAAAGATTTCCCTTGGACTTTAGTGACTTGCTCCAGAAGGCTATGGGCATCTCAGCTAGTTCTTGCCAAGCATACCGCCCTCCTATAGAACGCTGGCGTGCCCACTGCAAGGAGGAGGAGCCACTGGCGCCATCTGCTGGTCACAAGGAAAACTGCATGGGGAGGGCCTGCCTTGGCAAAGCCAGAGGGCCAGACAGGTAAATGAGGCTTCCGCTTCAGTTCTCCAGCCAAGTTTGCCTCCATTTCTTGTAGGGAACGTCAGCCCTCTGGGGCTTTGACTGAATCTCCAGGTAGCTCATACCTGTCCCACTCCTGTCTGCAAGATCCGGAGCCCTGTCTGGGCTTCCAGTTCCGACTTGACCAGCCCTGCAGAGAGGAGGTAGGTCAGATTCTCTCTAGCTCCATGCGGTCTATCCCATATGGTCCGCATCCCATGTCACGACATGCCAAGTGACAGGCAGGGCCCATGTGGGCTTGGAATATTGCAGGGGGAGCATCATCCACAGGCCTGGGTGTATCACACTAGGGCTGGAGTTGGAACCAAGCCTGAGGTCAAGGTCGGGGCAGTATTTACCAGCTTGCTGGGTCACATCAGCCAAAGACAGGTTCTGCTCATTGTGCCGGATGCGGAAGGTCAGGGCTGGTCCCACCACACTGCCAAATTGAAGCTATGTTACTGCCTCACCAACCCTAGACCCCAAGACTCTACAAGATAGGCCAGCTCTGGCCTTCTCCCCACTAGAGGATGGGGCTGGAGCAGGGGTAAAAGATACTGGATGGGGATAGATGTGGCTGTTCTTTCAATACAGCTGGGAGCATCTCTCTGACCCATCTTGGCGCTTTACCCAGAGCTTATTTTCTCTTCCTCTCCTGGGCCCCTCCATCTCCCTCCCCCTCCAGCTGCCTTCTAGATCCCTGCCACCCCCAGCAAGGTGCCAGCCCCACCTGATGTTGATGAAGCTGCCCGAGGACATGTGTACATGCTCAGCCAGGAGCTCCAGCAGCTTCACGCCTGCAGCCAGGCTCAGGGGCCTGGAGGTGGTGAGCAGGCAGAGGGAGGAAATTGGGGGATCCACTCAGTCACTTTTTCTTGAAACAGGCCACCCCTGGGGTGCAGAGCAACCCATCACCTCCCCATGTCGTGTCCTTCACATCTGGATTTCTGCCCCCTGCTTCCTGCCAGGCAGACCAGTCCATCCCCTAGAGGCCTGGATAGCTCCCCCAGCAGGACCCTTACTTTTGATCAGTGACGATGTAGCCGTACTCCTCCGCAGATGGCCGAGCTGAGGGCTGTCCTACCACTGTGGGTTGGCTCTGGCCCAGTGGACTTTTCTTCTCCAGCAGGACAGGTGTGGCACGGGGGCTGGCAGCTTTGGAGGGCTCTGGGGAACTCAGCACTTGTTGGCCTTTACTGGAGGTGGGGCTGGCAGTGGGATGTCCAGGCAGGGAGGGTGTGGGCGGCAGAGGCTCTGTTGTGTCTCCACCCTGTATCTGTTCCTCTATTGTCTGTTTAGAAGAGAGCAGATGGGTGTGGCTGAGCTGGTGCTGGAATTGGAGGGCTGGGGGCAAGGAATTCTACACGCTGGACTATTAGCTCCCACAGTGGAACTTAGGAGTTGCTTCTCTTTGTACCCCTAGGGCCCAGGAAAGCAGGGGGTGGGAGGAGGGCACCCAGCAAATTTGAGCCAAGAGGGTGAATGAATGAAGGAGTGAATGAATGGGGCAGGGTCAGTAATAATGCACAGAATGGGACCGGAGTCAGGGAAAACCTCCAGAGCAAGGGAGGCTAGGGTAAGAGTAGAAGATGATTTTTAGAATTTGTTTAGCCACAAAATCTTAGCCATCCAACACGTGCAAGGTGGAAGCAAAGCTCCTCAAGTTACAGAGGCCAGGAGCTTGCCTGTTTACAAACCCCCTCTTCTGCCAGGGCTCCTCAGAGCATGGCCTGAAATTATTACTGTGAAAAGAGCAGCAAATTAAGAATTTTGGCTTGTACTTAGATTCCGCATCCAGCTCTGTCTCACTTAATATGACATCTTAGGCAACAATTTGCAATCTCTGAGCCTTGACCTCCCCATTTGCAAAATGAGGGGTTGGAGGATATGAATTATGGGTCCTGATCCTGAGGTTCAGACGTCAGCAATGGGAAGTACTGCTATGGGTCATTTTATGGATCAGGGAGGTGCTGGGAACTCACTTTCTTGATGTCTGCTCCAGCATTTACAGCCCCACCTGTAGGAATAGGAAAACATGGACCATGGGCAAAGGGCCAAAGCAGGTGGGAGACAAGGCCAGACACCCCGTTACATCTGCTGTGGACTTTTTCCCCTCAGTCACTGGCCAAGCCCCTATCACTGGTCTTATTCTAAGCATGGCCTCACTCCCTGTTTGTTCTTCCTCATAATTCATTGTTTTTCTAACTCCTCCCTCTGCCATTGTTCACATCTCTCAAAGCTCTTTTTCGTTCTGTCCTATACATTGATTATTGGCGTCTCCTTAATACTGGCCATGCCCCTCCTTGGGTCCTCATTATCACTGACCATACCCTTCTAGGCACATCCTTATTGCTGCTCACACTCTCCATTGGATTCTTTTTCCATTATTTCTCCCCTCCAGTCCTCTCTTGACCTGGTCCCTCAACTCTCCACCCCACCCCTTGCTCCCTAGGCTTGGATGGCTATGACCCTGTGTTTCAGAAGAACTCCCTTCCCATGACCCTGACTCTTCCCCTCCAGGCTGCTCCGTGTGGTCATAAGAAGGGGGAAGAAGCCTCTGTGGTGCTGGGAGTGGCTGGTCTCTCTGCCTGGACACTCACCTAGGTTTCTTCCTGCTCCTTTGGGCAGCAGCTGCAGCAAGGTTGAAAGGGTGGAGAGCTGCTCAGGGGTCAGATGATGCAGTTCCACCCCGTAGCCCGCAAGCACAGCTGTCAGTCTCTGCAGACTCACATCTGCTGGGAGTCAGACACAGAGCTTAGGGCTTATGGTGGGATGAACTAATGGGATGCAGATGGGTGAGTGGAAGGTGGGAGTGAATTAACTCATTTAAGAGCATCTCCTCAAACCCCAGGACACTGATATCCTCCCTTTCCCAGCCCTTGTCCACACTTTGAGGAAAAGACCTTCCAGAGGCCAAGACCAAACTTCAGGCCCACCGTGGACATCTTGACTCTCCATCCAGAGAAGAGTCATGTCAGCTTCACTAACCACTGTATCCCCAGTGCCTAACTAGTGCCTGGCATAGATTAGGTTGTCAGCAAGCATTAGTTAAGTGTATGAATGACTTAAAGGACACATTAAGTGAATACGTGGATAGCCATGAAGGAGCCCCCATGGTTCCCCAAGTGGCCTCCACAGGCAGGCAGGTGGATGTTGAAGACTCTGTTACCTGGCTGCACTGCTGGGAAAGGAGGCTTCTCCCTGCGACCCCCTGGTCCTTCCTCCTCATAGCCTTCTGAGGCATAGTCCTCTGCCTGGCTGCTGCCTCCTTGCTCTGGAAGCCTTTGTGCCCTGGTTCTGCTGGGCACTGGAGGCTCCTGGGCCAGATAGAGCAGCCCTGAGTCCTGGAAAAGCTGAGCAGGTGAAGGCCCTGGAGGGTCCCCGTAGGAGTGGCCAGGGTGGACCCCAAACATGCCCTTGGAGGCAACTTTGCTGAAGAAGGCAGGGGGTTTGGCTTTGGGCAGGGGGCCAACACTGACCATCCCTGGGGAGCTCTCTGAGCCCCGAGAGCCATCGCGGGAGCCAAACTGTGGGAAACCAGAGATCGTAGTAAACGCAAATGTCAGGGCTAGGAGACGGGGGCTGGGACAGGGCCAGAGTCTAGGGCTCACCTGGTGGAACAGGTAGGGCTGCAGCAGGGTGGGTTCATAACTCAAGGCGGGGTGGGGGGGCTCTGGGGGCAACAGCAGATGCTCCAAGAGAGAGGGCAGCAGCTCGGCCGGCAGAGGGGACAGAGAAGAGCCTGCCCCAGCTCCGCCCCCACCTGCTGGAGATCGAGGAAGCAAGTGCTGGGCAGCAGGGGCAGAGCCAGTGGGGATGCCCTGTGAAAGCAGCTCCCCAGTGGGGCCAGGTCTCCTGGGCACCAAGCCAGATCTGAGGAGGAAAGCAAAGTGTGTGTGTGTGTGTGTGTGTGTGTGTGTGTTGGTTGTGTGGGGCAAGGGCTTAGAGAGCTTACAAGGCAAAAATAGTGGGGTCCAGATAATCTCAGTAGTTGAGAGTGTGCTTGACGTCATGATAAATGAGGTAGCTTCAGGGGAGGATAGAGTAGCATTGGGGAAGGGCCAGAGAGCCTGGGCAGAGATCGTATGTCTCCCTGGTAAGCATGCCCAGGTCCCTCAGACAGCTGCAGAGGATAGAGAAGCATGAGGCTTGGGATGGAGAAATGGAGAAGAGGTGCAGGTGAGGGCACTGGAAACCTCTGTAGATGAGTTGTGGCTGTGCTTGCTCAGTTGCCCCTGTGTGCCATGTCCCTACACCTGACCCTCCAGGTGTATGTTCAAACATTCAGGACTGCCCCCTCCCAAGCCTTCTTCATCCAGGAATCATCATCTGTGCCTCGTGGGCCTCACTGACTTCCCCCTGCTTTGCAGGGCCTGAACAATGGCTCGAGAGGCCCTAACTGCAGGAGATGGTTATGCTCTGACATATGTAATTCCACCTAGTAACAAAACTGAAGCATTAAACAACTTAAGTTCAACAAAATTATAATTTTCCCCAATGCTGACTACTCTGATGCCTCTTTTGAAATATCAAATGTCAAAAGTTTTTCAAAACAGTTTTTTAATGCCCCCATTTTGCCAGATCCCCAGGGATAAAGTCAACTCCTATTGGATATGTGGGAGTCAGAGTGACCATTCCTGAGCTTCTTTTACCCACAACTTAGCCCTAGTCTGCTCACACTGATGCTCCTTCCCTCTATCCATTAGGATGACCACTACTCATCTACCTTGCCATGCTGGAGTTGTTGAGAAAAGCTGCCTACCTGTCCCTCAGACGGGGCTCTGGGGGGTGAAGTCGGGGGATGCGTTCCATTTCCTGAGAGATCACATACTGGGTGAGGTCATCATGCCAGGACAATCCTGCCAGGAGACAGGATGGGGTGAGGTGGGTTCCTGCGACATCTTGAGGGCCCAGTAACAGGCACCAGTGGAAGATGGGAACTGCGCCCCCTACCCTGCAGTGCATTGGGTTTGGCAGAGTAGAACGGTAGTGGAGGTGGTCCACTGGTTGGTGACTTGAGCTGGCCTCTTCTTGCCCTCAGGTCAGATTTTAGAATCAGACGGCCTATGTTTGAATCCTGCCTACACAACCTACAAATTGTTTGACCTTGAGCAAATAGCCCAATCTCTCTAAACTTCTATTCTCTCACCTGTAAAATAGGGAATCATACTTTCTAAGATTTTTGTGATAACCAAACACAGATGAAATGCTTAAAATAGTGCCTGTCACATGAAATTTCAGTAGACGCTATTAGTATTATTACCACTATGTAATTATTATTGCTATTGTTATTATTCCCTTTGCTGATCCTGAACCTCAGTTTTATTGATCTTTAATGTGGGAATAATGCATACTTTATGGGGCTATTGTGAAGATGAAGTAAGTTCAGGGAAGTGAAAATACTCAGAAAACCCTAAAGCTCTATACACTAGTTTTAAACACCTAGTATTATCATTACCATTATCATCATTGCCACCATCATCATCATCCTGAAGCAACTCTCCTGTTTGGCCCTTTTCCCTCATGAAACTCTGTTCTCAGGAAAAATCAGTCACATTTTCCAAAGGAATCATCTCCCACTCTCCATCCCCATTCCTTCTTCCCTGTTTCTGGACATATAATCTCTGCTGCTCTTAACTCACATTCTAGAATCTACCAGCATCCACACCTTCATCCTCCAGCTTTTTGCCTATTAACATTATATAGACTACCTGGAAACCCTTGTGGCATAGTGGTTAAGTGCTAGGCTGCTAACCAAAAGGTCGGCAGTTCAAATCCGCCAGGCGCTCCTTGGAAACTCTATGGGGGAAGTTCACTCTGTCCTATCCTATAGGGTTGCTACGAGTCGGAATCGACTCAACAGCATTGGTTTTGGTTTTGGTTTAGACTACCTGTGCTCCAATTTAAAGCCAGTTCCTTCACTTGAGCAAAAGATTCTGTCCCCTCTTACCTACTGAAGAACATCCTCCCAGCAACTCTCCCCTACTTCTTACTAATTGGATGGGTGGGATGTTCTGGCTGAGGACCCCAGTATTTCTGGTTTTAGAGCACTCAGACAGTTCCAGGGAGTGGGGCTAGTCACAAGGAGATGAATGCTGGCCACTTCCAGTAGCTTCTTCTAGAAGCCTCTGCTGGGCCCCTCCAAAGTCCAAGTATGAACAGCTCATCTCTAGGGTTCCACTCCCACTCTTCTTGTCCCTTCTCCATCAAGGTCTGGGAAGGTGAGGTTCCAGAAGTGAACGTATAGGAATATTTCATGAAGAGAGTTTGGGGTAGAAGAAAGCCTATCCTCAGGTCAGGCAACCCTCACTTACCCACACATATCTAACCTAGTTCTAGTCTCTCTCCTCCAGTGCATCCAGATCTCACCTTGGGACATGAGTTGTCGGAGCACACCTTGTAAGCGTTGGAGAACTGGGGAGGTGACTTGCAAAAGGGGCCGGACCTGCCCCACTCCCACCTGGCACTGTCCAAACAAGCCATCTAAGAGCACAAAAGTGGTGTCAGTAGGGGGCTTGGACAAGAGGCCTTCCAAAATCCAGGATGAAAATGAACAGAACTCTCTCCACCTCCTCTCCTGGCTTCAGAGGCCCTGCTTCTCTGGGCCAGCCCCTCCCCCAAGCCCAGGACCTCTCCTCCCTTCCAGACCTTCTCCTCCCTTGTCTTTCTTGTTGTGCCTCCCCCCTCCTCAGTGACTCCTATGCCTGGGCCTCACTCACCCTGAATGCAGACTTCAAGGTGGGAGCAGAGCCTGCGGTCAAACAGACAGCCTGTAGAGGAACAGGGGCCAGAGGCTCAGACACCCCATACATCGACTGGCCAGAGGGATGGACAGGTTGTGAAAGGGGGAAGCAGGTGGGGTCCACTCTTTCATTCAAAGGAAGGTTTTAAGCTAGGAGGAGAGTAAGGAAGAGGCCTAGAATTTTTAAGAGAAGGCAGCCTAAGACCTGGCTTTGGATTTTTAGGATCTGAGAGTCTGGATCCTTTCCCTAAAAGCCTCAGTCTTCTTAACTGAGTAATGAGGAGAATACCTTCCAGGTGCATGGGGGGAAGTGGTGGTGGAGAATCGTATACTTGCGCTCTCATAGAATTACTATGGGAGAGTTTTTGGTCAAATTCTGGGGAAAGGGAAACTCTCTCAAATCTTCAAAAGCATCCCGTGATGAACGAGAGCGCAAAAGAAGTAGAAATTCTAGCGCTCGCACACACACAAACACACACACACACCCGTAAGGGAATAGGGTAAGAACCCCAAAAAAGAGGGGGTCTCTAATGCAGCGCTTCCTGCACTGAAAAGAAAAAGGAGTGACCCTTGCAAGGCCCGCATATAGTCGACTGGCCCGCCTGCTTGCGGCTGGCGCTGTCCGCGGTGCTGAAGCTCCGGGCCGGCGCCGCCGAGGGCTCTCTGGAGGCAGTTACGGGAGAGGGAGGAGTGACAGGGCGAGGAGTCGCCACAAGACCTGACCCCTCCGTTCCACCCCTCATCCACCACCCTGCCCACTCACAGCGTCACAGGAAGTACCCTGCATTGGCCTCCAAGCCCGGGTGGGGGAAGGGGGCGCCAGACGGCGAGGCTGAGCCCCTCCACCACGGCCCCCCCCTCCGCCTGCCCCCGGCCCATGAGTCAGCGCTGACTGTATCAGTCCGCTCAGATGTGAGTCAGCACCCGGCCTGCCTGTGGGGAGGGGGACGGGAGGGACCCTTCCCTCCTCATCCTTTCCTGCCCGGTTCCTCAGCTGCCCCCGTCTTATTGGAGATCAGATCACAACAATCGGCTTCTTTCTAGGCTTAAAGAGAAACTCTGGCCCCTCCCCCTGCTCAACCCTTTACCGGAACTGGGACCACGATGCCCACGGCCCTGGACACCGAGTTGCCGGTTCCCTTCTCAGCCCCTCGCTCCCCAACTCTCTGCGCCGGCCACTATCTCCCTGGCGTTTTGGCGCCACTTACTTCTCCTGTGGTCTTGTAGCCGGCTCTAGGTCCTTCTGCCCATATACACCCCCAGTCTTCCTCTCAAACCCGCAATCTTCCCCTGAGCTAGCTTCTCCTAGGTCCCGCCCCCGTATTCCGAGCCCTACCTCCAGGCCTACGCCCCTTTCCTCCCAAATGTCCTCCCGCCTTCTTCACATCAGTGCCTCCCCCCATTCCACCCTATACACATATTCTATCCGAGCTTCCTACCTTCATGCCACTCCCCTTCCCACCCTCCCTCGGGTTTTGCTCCCAGCTCCCTCTCCCCTCCCCCAGGTTTTCTCCTGACCGTGGGCACTAATGGCGCTGCAGCCCCCCGGGTGGCTGCTTAGCAGAAGGAGGCAGAGGAGCAGCCGGAGACCCCCGGATCCCCCGGGACCCCCAGGCTGACGCGGGCGCCTCATCCTTCCCGGCTCGGTGCTCTCCCTCCGCCGGCCAAGCCGCAGCGACGCCGGCGGGAGTTTGTCAGAGGGACCAAGGCGGGGCCTGCCACTCCCCACCCACCCACAAGGCGGGATCTATACGCCCCTCCCAAGGCTACTCAGCCAATCTCAGGTGGGTAGTGACGACATTCATACCCCCGGCTTTTACGCTTATTTGCGTCATACATGGCGTAAGAGCCCTGTCTTAGCCGGGTACCTGCTCAACCCTTCCCTCCCCCACCAAATAATAGGCACTTGACTAGAATTCCCAGTTGGCCAACCCTTTTTGGATATATATTCCTCCCCAAGGACCACCACTGCTATTTCCTAGTCTTAGGGTTGGCAAAAAAGGTTATAGTTGGCTGGGGACTGGGAAAGACCCATGACAGAGGAGTGTAAACCTTAAGGTGAGGAGCAGAAAAGTGAATAGATAGATACTTTTAGGTATCTTAATCAATAGTACCAACGTCATCCTTAAGAGCAGGAATGGTTAGGCACGTATGCCTGGATTCCAGTTCTAGCAATGCCATTTCCTAGGTGTATAACCTTGGGCAAGTTGCTTAACCTCTCTGAGTCCAAATTTCCTGATATTAAAATGAGGATGCTAATAGTACCTACTTCGAAGGGTGGTCGTGAAGATTAAATGAGTTCAACTGCTGTGAATCACTTAGAACAATGACTAGACTAACACATACTAAACACTGCATACATAGTAGCTTTTGTTATTAGTCTTTATTCTCCTTTTCTCCCGACCCTTCCCACCACCAGACCATCAACAATTTTATGGTTATTTCTGTCTGCGAAATATAGTTCACTTAAGCCTACTTCTCTCCATACTCACTACGAGAGCTCTATGGAAACTGCTGTACTCTTTCATCATGACTATTGCAGTAATTTCTTAATGGTTGTTTGCTTCCACTCTTGGCACCTTATGAGCTAGAAATGAGTTTTCTAAAGCTTAAATCTGATCGCTTTGCTCTCTTGTTTCAGTTGTTTCCCATTAAACCTCTTTATAAGTTTATTAAAATTTTTTCAACATATAAAAAAAGGATGTAAGAACATAGTGAATACTCATATACCCATCACCTTGACTTAACAAATTATGCCAGGGAGAGTTCCTTTAAGGTGACTCTGGTGTCCTTGTGACATATTTCATCAATTGTTGAAAGCTCCCCTGCTTTACGTCACTCTAAGATGTACCAGGCTCAATTTTGTTTATTCACTGCTTCAGACATAGAAGCAGTCATTTCTCCAAAGAGATCTAGTAGCATTGAGGAAAGGCTGATTCTAGAGGCTACAATCCGGGCTTTAGGGTTACTAATGGCTAGGTTAAGTGCTCAGCTACAAACTGAAAAGTTGGTGGTTTGAACCCACCAGAACACCTTGGAAGAAAGGCCTAGTGATCTGCTTCTGAAAGATCACAGCCATGAAAACGCTATGGAGTGCAGTTCTACTCTGTAACACATAGGATTGCCATGAGTTAGATGTGTCTGTCAGTTTGTCATATTGTGGTGGCTTGCATGTTGCTGTGATACTGGAAGCCTTGCCACTGATTTCAAACATTAGGAGGGTCACCTTGGTGGAGAGATTTCAGCAGAGCTCCCAGACTAAGACAGCCTAGGAAGAAGGAACCGGCAGTCTACTTTGAAAAAATAAGCCAGTGAAAACCTTATGAATAGTGGTGGAACATTGTCTGATGTAGTGCCAAAAGATTAACCCCTCAGTTGGAAGGCACTCAAAATACGACTGAGGAAGCGCTGCCTCCTCAAAGTAAAGTCGACCATAATGATGTGGATGGAGTCAAGCTTTCAGGACCTTCATTTGCTGATGCGGCATGACACAAAGTGAGAAAGAACACCTGCAAATGTTCATTAATAATTGGAAAGTGGAATGTACAAAGTATGAATCTAGGAAAATTGGAAGTCATCAAAAATGAAATGGAACATGTAAACATTGATATCCTAGGCATTTGTGAGCTGAAATGGACTCATACTGGCCATTCTGAGTCAGACAATCATATGGTCTACTATGTCAGGAATGGCAAATTGAAGAGGAATGGCATCACATTCATCATCAAAAAGGACATTTCAAGATCCATCCTGAAGTACAACACTGTCACTGATAGAACAATATCCATATGCCTACAAGGAAGACAAGTTAACACAACTATTATTCAAATTTGCACACCAACCACTAAGGCCAAAGATGAAGAAATTGAAGATTTTTACCAACTTCTGCAGTCCAAATTTGATGAAACATGCAATCAAGATGCATTGATAATTACTGGCGATTGGAAACAAAGAAGGATTGGTAGTTGGCAAATATGGCCTCAGTGATAGAAACAACACTGGAGATCACCTGATAGAATTTTGCAAGACCAAGGACTTGTTCATTGCAAACACCTTTTTTCAACAATGTAAATGGTGACTACACATGTGGACCTCACCGGATGGAAAACACAGGAATCAAATTGACTACATCTATGGAAAGAGATGATGGAAAAACTCAATATCATCAGTCAGAACAAGGCCAGGGGCCGACTGTAGGACAGACCATCGATTAATCATATGCAAGTTCAAGTTGAAGCTGAAGAAAATTAGAACAAGTCCACAAGAGCCAAAGTACTACCTTGAGTATATCCCACCTGAATTTAGAGGCCATCTCAAGAATAGATTTGACACACTGAATACTAATGACCAAAGACCAGGTGAGTTGTGGAATGACATCAAGGACAACATACATAAAGAAAGCAAAAGGTCATTAAAAAGACAGGAAAGAAAGAAAAGACCAAAACGGATGTCAGAAGAGACTCTGAAAGTTGCTCTTGAATGTAGACTAGCTAAAGCGAAAGGAATGATGAAGTAAAAGAGCTGAACAAAAGATTTCAAAAGGCAGCTCGAAAAGACAAAGTAAAGTATTATAATGAAATGTGCAAAGACCTGGAGACAGAAAACCAAAAGGAAAGAACACATTTGGCATTTATCAAGCTGAAGGTACTGAAGAAAAGATTGAAGCCTGGAGTTGCAATAAAAAAAAAAAATAGTGGATTATATGGGGAAAATATTAAACTACTCAGGAAGCATCAAAAGAAGATGGAAGAAGAATACAGAGACACTGTACCAAAAAGCATTGGTAGATGGTCAACCATTTCAGGAGGTAGCATATGATCAAGAACCAATGGTACTGAAGGAACAGGTTCAAGCTATAGCGAAGGCATTGGCAAAAAACAAGGCTCCAGGAATTGACAGAATACCAGTTGAGATGTTTCAACAGATGGATGCAGCACTGGGAGCCCTCACTCTTCTATGCCAAGAAATTTGGAAGACCGCTACCTGGCCAGTCGACTGGGACAGATCCATATATGTACCCACTCCAAAGAAAGGTGACCCAACAGGATGCAGAAATTATCAAACAATGTCATTAATATCACACACAAGTAAAATTTTGCTGAAGATCATTCAAAAACAGTTGCAGCAGCAGAGAACTATCAGAAATTCAAGCTGGATTCAGAAAAGGACGTGGCACCAGGGATATCATTGCTGATGTCATATGGATCCTGGCTGAAAGAAGAATGATGTTTACCTGTGTTTTGTTGACTATGCAAAGGCATTCAACTGTGCGGATCAGAGCAAATTACAAATAACATTGTGAAGGATGGAAATTTCAGAACACTTAATAGTGCTCATGAAGAACTTGTACATAGATCATGAGGCAGTTGTTCAAACAGAACAAAGGGATACTGAGTGGTTTAAAGTCAAGAAAGGTGTGCGTCAGGGTTGTATCTTTTCACCATACTTAATTCAATTTGTATGCTGAGAAAATAATCTGACAAGCTGGACTATATGAAGAAGAACCGGGCATCAAAATTGGAGGAAGACTCATTAACAGCCTGCAATATGTGGAAGACACAACCTTGCTTGCTGAAAGTGAAGAAGACTTGAAGCACTTACTGATGAAGATCAAAGACTATAGCCCTCAGTATGGATTACACCTCAAAATAAAGAAAACAAAAATTGGACCAATAAACAACATCATGATAAACGGAGAAAAAATTGAGGTTGTCAAGCATTTCATTTTACTTGGATCCACAATCAACACCCATGGAAGCAGCAGTCAAGAAATCAAATGATACATTGCATTGGACAAATCTGCTGCAAAGCAAAGATGTCTCTCTGAGGACTGAAGTGTGCCTGACACAAGTCATGGTGTTTTCAATCACCTCATAGCATGTGAAAGCTGAACAATGAGTAAGGAAGACTGAAGAAGAGTTGATGCATTTTGATTATGGCATTGGAGAAGGATATTGAATATACCATGGACTACCAGAATAATGAACAAATCTGTCTTGGAAGAAGTACAGCCAGAATGCTCTTCAGAAGTAAGGATGGGGAGACTTCATCTCACATACTTTGGACATGTTATGAGGAGGGACCAGTCACTGGATAAGGATATCATGCTTGGTAAAGTAGAGGGTCAGGGAAATAGAAGAAGACCCTCAACAAGATGGATTGACACAGTGGCTGCAACAATGGGCTCAAGCATAACAACAACTGTGAGCGTGGCAAAGGACCAGGCAGTGTTTCGTTCTGTTGTACGTAGGGTCGCTATTAGTCTGAACCAACTCTATGGCACCTAACAACAATTGTCACCCCATTTTGTTAAATAATAAAAAACTACCAACAACTATTCAGCATCCATTCCATTAGTGAAAAAGCAGCGTCGCCAAAAAACTCAAAAAAAAAAAATCCATGAAAGGGTTAATGGCTACTGAACTGATGTTACTTGCCCTTTCAGTGCACAGAACTAGAATATGAGGACACACACACGCATTGATATTTCCGATTAAAATTTAACTATGATTTTTACTGAACTATTTTGATTTTATACTTGTATCTCTTTATTGTTACATTTATTATTCCTAATGACTTAACATAATTACTTATATGTTTAATCCTATAATATGCACACAATAATTTTAACTTAATTGGAAATACTTTGCAGTAGTTAAGAGTGCCCCTGCTAATCAAAAGGTCAGCAGTTCGAATCTACCAGCCACTCCTTGGAAACCCTATAGGGCAGTTCTACTCTGCCCTATAGGGTCACTGTGAGTTGGAATCGACTTGATAGCAAATGGTTTGGATTTTTTTTTTTTAAATAAAACAATGAATAAAGTTTAAGACTTTGGGCAGTGTATTTTGTCATCAGAATATAACCCCTAGGGACATATTAGAAAAATATTGTGTTCTAAAGTCGTTCAAAATAACTTTTTTGTTTGTGCAGTTATTTTACCAATTTGATATATAGTTAGGTTTGTTTCAGTTTGCTTTAAAATTTAGGGTTTGCTTTTTCTTTTTACATGAACTTATTTTTGAATATGTAAAATAAGTACATTGCTCAAAAATCAAAACTGTGTAATAATATATACTCAGGGAAGACTCTGCACCTTCGACGATTCCCTCTGTCATCTTTATCACTTCATGTATTTCCTTTTATCTTTTAACTTTTAAAATTGTGAAATACAGGAAACAGATAAACACACAAAAGAGAAATGAACAGATCAACAAATTGTAACAAAGTGAACACCCATGTAAACACAGGTCAAGATATGGAACAGTTCCAACACTTCAGAAGCCTTATTTTGTCCCCCAATTACTACCTTTTCTCAAGACCACCATTATCCACTCTCTTGTTGTCTTAGGCTGGGTTCTCTAGAGAAGCAAAACCAGTCAAGTGTATAAATAAATATGTAGAGAGATTTATATCAAGGAAACGGCTCACCCGGTTGCAGAGGCTGGAAAGTCCCAAGTCCATGGGTCAGGCCGGAGGCTTCTCCTGATTCATGTAGCTGCAGGGGCTGGCAAACCTAAGATCTTCAGGACAGACAGCAGGCCTCTGGCTCACAGGCTGCAGAGGCCAACGAATCCCACTATCGGCAGGTAAGACACTAGCTCAAGTCCCAAGAACTGAGGTCAAATGAACAGGAGGCAGCTGCTGGATCCAAAGTGAGTAGAAGCCAGTGAGCTTTGCCAGAAAATCCACCTATATTGGATGCAGGCCACACCATCAGGGAAACCCCCTTTCAACTGATTGGTTGTTCATAACAGATCCTCTCATGGAGGTGATCACATTATACCAGATGTCATTATGGAGGTGATTATATCATTACACAGCTGCCATACTACATCATAACTGGAGAATCATGGCCTCGCAAAGTTGGCACACAACCTTAACCACATTTATTTGCTTTTCTTAATAGTTTTATCATCTAAGCATGCATCCCTAACTGTTGGCGGATTTTGGATAATCTCCAGCCTTGGGTTATCATGAATAGTTTGACTATGCATGTTTTTATACATGTCTCTTGGTGTGCGTGTATGTCAGGGGAAGTAGTTAGCCTGAAATGGCCTCACAGGCAAGGAGCTATGGGAATAATACCCTGTCCTCATTCTCCTCACTTTCTCCCTCTGATCACTTTCTGGGTATTCCCATCATCCCGATCTAACCAGAATCCAGAAGAAAAGCGAGCTTATTGAAGTAGTCTATACAAGTCAGCCTCCTGGGACAGAAAACAGGGTGAAGAAGGGTGGAGAGTACTTTTAGGACAAACTTAAAGTATCATTTTATTTGTTCCTTCTCCCTTTCTTCTTCTTCTTTTTAAAAGAAATTTGTTAGTATAGTTGTACACTTTCATAGGTAACCTGTCTTTGATTGTCAACAGTTTCATATGCCTGTTACTAGGTGAGGATTTCTACTTGTTTATTCTTGTTGGGATCCAAAGGGCTTCTTGAATATGTGGTTTTATGTATTTCTTCAGTTCTGAAACATTCTCAGACATTTTTAAAAATATTGCTTCTGCCCCATTTTCTTTCTCCATTATTTCTGGGACTTCAAGGAAGTATATGTTAGACTTTCTTGTGGTATCTTCTATATTTCTACTTTCTCACTTGTATTTTCCACTCATTTGTCTCTCTATACTTCATTCTAGATATTTTTTAAAAACTATATTCCAGTTTACTAATTTTCTCTTCAGCTGTGTCCAATCTTCTATTAAACACATATACCAGTCTTGAAATTGTCAAAAATGGATGGCACACTCAGAGTAAATGAGAAGAATTTAATAAAGTAGCTGTTTAAAAAGGTATGGACAGGTAAAGTAATGCAGACCCTTGTCAACTGACCGCCTGTCAGAGAGGGGGCCAGAGGAATACACACCTTGGTCTCTTTCTTTTTGGCCACTGGTCTCTTACCAATACCTATTATTAGCCAAATTCAACCAAACTTCAGTATTGTGGATTGAATTGTGTCTCCCAAATATACATGTTGTAAATCTTAACCCCATTTTGGAATGGGATTTCTTCGTTATTTAATGAGACAAGATTGGTGTAAGGTGTGTCTTAAACCAATCTCTTTTGAGATATAAAAGAGATTAAATAAGCAAGTGAAAGAAGCAGAGATGAGGGAAGAGAGATGCCAAACCACGTGAAGATTGGCCAGGAACAGAAGCTGAAAGAGAAAAGGACCTTCCTTCAGAGCCAACAGAGAAAGAAAGCCTTGCCCTAGAGCCAGTACCCTGAATTTAGTCTTCTAGCCTCCTAAAATGTGACAGAATAAAATTTTGTTTGTTAAAGCCACCCATTTGTGACATTTCTCCTAGAGCAGCACTAGATAACTAAGACATCCAGTGAGCAAGGGCCTCTAGTTGATGCAGTTAATAGACATCAACCTGGAGGCAGAGAGCAAGATGAAGAAAGATGCAGCTTGACTATGGATGGGAAGATGAGGAATATCTAGCTCAATTCTAGCTTCTACTCTGGTTCTCTGGATGAAAAATTTGTATCCTTATTACAAATGACACACCAATCCCTTAATTCAGACATACTCCTGTATGAAACCTAAAAGTTGTCCAACACCAGTGCTTCTGATATAAAGTAGCAGGAAAGAGAAATAAGAGGGGAAAAAAAGAAAGAAATGTCAATGCCGAGTTAATTTTAAACACAGGTGCTATAATTCTTGCTTCTGGCTGATGAGGAGCTTAAATAAAACAAGATTTGTGACAAGGAAGCCTGGGATGGACCATTTGTAATGGGCACAGAGTGTAAAGATCATCATGGCTTCCTCCATAAATGACTATCAGAAGACATAGACTGGGGAGGAGTCTGTCAGTAACCAGGTATATGAGATGATCCATTCCATGAATATAAGTCATCTTTTTTCCCCAGCTACCTTTCTTAATGGACCTATTAACCAATAGATTTGATATCAGGGGTTGAATCTATGCATGGGCTCAACAACATGAGGCCGTAAATAGAGTTGTGGGTGGGGCAGTGAAGTAGTAGGAGTCTGAGCTTTCTGCTTATGCAGTTTATTTGTTTCATCCAGACATTATTGGGCCCAGTCTCATCTATACCCTTTCCATTTAACAATGGAATGCTGTAATAAACCTCTAATTTTATTATTTGGCTGATTAGATAATACCCAGTTCATATTACTTATTTTCCCATGGCCAGGTGTTTAGTCTATGCCAGGGCCTGATAGAAAACCAGGAACTCCTTTTCAAATGGAGAATAGTTGATGGTATAAGAGGATATGGCCTTACTCCAAAATTCTAGAGTTTTAGACTGTGATAAACTTACTAGAGCTTGCAAGAAGATTCACAGCATATCTTGTCCTGCTACAGACACTTCCAATACCAGCGAGACCACTGTTAGTTGTTGTTAGGTTCTGTCAAGTTGGTTCCAACTCATAGCGGCCCTCTGCACAACAGAATGAAACACTACCGGGTCCTGCACCATCCTTACAATCATTGTTATGCTTGAGCTCATTGTTGCAGCCACTGTGTCAATCCATCTCGTTGAGGGTCTTCCTCTTTTCTGCTGACCCTGTACTTTGCCAAGCATGATATCTTTCTCCAGGGACTGGCCCCTCCTGACAACATGTCCAAAGTATGTAAGACGCAGTCTCGCCATCCTTGCTTCTAAGGAGCATTCTGGTTGTACTTCTTCTAGGACAGATTTGTTTGTTCTTTTGGCAGTCCATGGTATATTCAAAATTCTTCTCCAGCACCACAGTTCAAAGGTGTCAATTCTTCGGTCTTCCTTTTTCACTGTCCAGCTTCCACATGCATTACTATGACCACTAAACTATAGTAATTAAGTGAAAGGGCTGCTAATATTGCAGCCTGGAACTGCTGCAGAAACTTCCCTTGCTTCAGGCCATACCGGAAACCTGATGGGTTGCTGGTAAGTGGGTCAGGATAGCACATTCAAATGTGTCATATGGTGCCTCAAATTCCAAAGAGGCCCACTATGTAACACCTCTTTTTTATTGTGGTAGATGAAGCGAGGTGAACCAAGTTCTCTCTTACTTTAGAGAAGTCATCTCAGCGTACCACAGACTATTGGACCTCTAGAAACTTCACTAATATGGCAGGACTCCAAACTTTCATGAGGTTCTTCTTCCATCATCTGTCATGCATGTATCTTATTATGGCATCTAGGGTATTTGCTATATCCTACTTACCATATCCAATTAGTAAAATGTTGTTGTTAGGTGCCGTGGAGTTGGCTCCAACTCACAGCGACCCTATGTGTATCAGAATGAAACATCACATGGTCCTAAGCCATCCTCACAATAGTGTTTGAGCCCATTGTTGCAACCACTGTATCAATCCATCTTCTTCAGGGTCTTCCTCTTTTTCAAATAATGGACTACTGTGAGGGTCTTCCTCTTTTGAAAGTAATGAACCAGTATGATTTTCTGTGGGATATAAAAGTAATAAAGGCCTTTCCAGGCCATATTTTTACAGAAAACAGAAGACTTGACATGGCCCTAAAGTAAGACTGGGTATACTGTTGTCTCTGCCATGTCAGTGCAAATTGCTTCTGATTGTCTTTCCTGATAAGAATGGAAAACAAAGTATTTTCTAGATCAGTGTTGTCTAGTAGACATATAATGTATAATTATACATGTTATTTAAATTTTTCTAGTAGTTACATTTAAAATTTAAAAAGAAACAGAGGCAAAATTAATTTTAATAATGTATTTTATTTAACCCAATATATACAAAATATTATTTCAATGTGTAATTAATGTAAAAGTCATTAGTGAGATATTTTGTATTCTTTTTTCATATTAAGACTTCAAAATCCAGTGTATATTTTACTCTTACAGCACATCTCAATTTGGACTAATCATGTTTCAATTGCTCAATAGCTACATGTGGATACTAGATACTATGTAGCGCAGTGAATTCTAGATCAGTGGTGCCTACCAGGTGCCAAGGGCATTGTCAATTTGTTTTACTAAAGGTAGTATATCAGGAGCCAGAGCGGCAGTTATCATCATCAGCTGACCAAGTTTAGGATAAACTGCAGTTATTTTCCAAGATCCAACTATTTCATAGGACAAACAGACACATTAAATGAGAATATGACAGGAAGAGTCACCTCTGCATCTTTCAAGTCCTTGGTGGTGGTCTTAATCTCTGAAATTCCCCTAGGAATGCAGAATCGTTTTTGGTACACTCTTTTGGAAGGGGTAGGTAGTTCCAGGGTCTTCCACTGGGCCATTCTTGCTAAAATAACCTTCACTTCACAGCTCAGGGAATCAATGCAGAGATTCTGCCAATTGCTAAGTGTATCTATTCCCACTATACATCCTGAGGCTGAGGAAATTACCACAGAATGAGTCCACAACCCCACTGGACTACTGTATGGTAGTTAGGGACCACAACTCTGTTCATTACCTGAAATCCATAAGTTCTCACCCTGATGGTGACCACAGTGGTGGTTTGGGTCTTTAGAGACTAGCCCATGTTCAGAACCAGTTTCTAATAACCCTCAGAATGTTTGTGTATATCCTTTTCCCCCAACACAAGCACCTTTGCAAATGGCTACAGATCCTTCTGGGAAAGACTTGGAGGAAGATTCACTTTGTACAGCTTAAGGCCATATTGCCAGCCAACCAAGGCACACCATGTCTATGAAGTGGCTTAGCCCTGGGAATTTGGAAAAGACAGAGGGTTCCTACTAGGACAAGAGTACTGTCTCACATAATCCACCTAGCCCTTTTTCAGAAGAGTTCCAGTGCCAATCTGAGGCTCTGGAGAGGCAAGAAGGAGGCATTGCTTCACTACTGCTAATCCAAGTTTATTCTTTATTACTTCAATTTATTTATTTAAATATTTTATTGAGTTTTTGGTGAAAGTCTGCACAGCAAATTAACCCCCAAAACCCCAAATCCTTTGCTGTTGAGTTGATTCCAAAGCATAGCAACCCTATAGAACAGAGTAGAACTGCCCCATGGAGTTTCCAAGGAGCGCCTGGTGGATTCGAACTGCTGACCTTTTGGTTAGCAACTGTAGCTCTTAAATTAGATTCCCACGTAAAAATTTCTATACATATTGTTCAGTGACATAGGTTACATTTTCCACATTTTGTCAACATTCTTCGTATTTCCGTATTTCCATTCTGGTTGTTCTGCTACTCCTTCGATTTAGGTAGATTTAGTCCTCCTGATACCAACTCACATGTGTGAAGGGACTTATTTGTATTATACGTCTTCCGAGTTAAGTGGCTTGCCTGATGGAACAACTATCCCTCACCAAGGACTAATTCAACCATCCAGTAGTGCTGGCCAGGTCATGCTGAGACCGAAGAGGTGCTTAGAGATGTGGTACCATGTTTGCTCCCTCTAGGCACCTCCTCTTGAATGAAAAATACTGGATAGGGGCCAAGAAGAGATTTTTCTTCAGTCCCAGGGCTCCTAAAAATATTCTAGAAGTAGTCTTGCCTCTTTAAAATTTTTTTATATATAAATGGAATCATATAATATGTATTTTTTGTCCAGCTTCTATCTCTCTGCTGTTCTGTGACACTAGTTTATTCCTCTTCATTACTATATTTCATTCTATAAATATGCTACAATGTATTTATCCATTCTGTTGTTGGTGGACACTTAGGTTGTTTCCAGTTTGGGATTATTATGTATAATGCTGGTATGAACATCTTGTGCATGTCTCCTGCGGTTCCCATGTGAGATTGGGCACTACAAATTAATAAGGAAACACGAGTAAACCCATGCATACCTTGCTTATTGGGTAATCTAGCCCTGCTGTCCTTGCACCTGTGGCTCTGCCCTGACTTTCCCCACTTCAGGAATGGTTACTGGAAGGAAAACAAGAAACCAGTCTGTGGAGGTTAAGACTGCGTGTCAGCTTGACTGGAACGTGATTCTCAGTATTTCGGCAGTCCTATAATGTTGTGATCACTTCCCTGTTGAGATCTGATATGTGTTCACCCCCATGATGGGATCCGCTGTGAGTAGCCAGTCAGTTGAAAGGGAGTTTCCTTGAGTGTGTGGCCTGCATCAAATATAAGTGGACATTCTGGAAAGGCTCAGGGGCTTTTTGCTTGCACTGGATCCTGCAGCTATCTCCTACTCTTCTGACCTCTGGTTTTTGGGACTTGAGCTAGGAGCTTACTTGTGGCCTTGCCTGCTGAATTTGGGATTCATTGATCTTCATAGCCTGTGAGAAAGAGCCCTGTTCTCTGACTGGCCAATCTTGGATTTGCCAGCCCTTGCAACTTCGTGAATCAGAATAAGCCTCTACCCTGACCCATGGACTTGGGATATTCCAGCATCTACAGCCACGTGAACCATTTCCTTGATATAAATCTCTCTCTATATATATTTATACAGTTTACTGATTTTGCTTCTCTAGAGAACCCAGCCTAAGAAAGGGTCTTTTATCATCACCAACTTGCTGTGCCGTCCTCACTCCCACCCTCTTTTATGGCCCCACTTCTCTCATTTAAGAGGCTCTGGCCAGTTCCAGTCCCCATCCATCCTGCCACAAGACAAGTTCACAGAAAGAGTCTTCATGAAAGTTCACTTTAATGATCCAGATTTGGGTCTTCTTAGAAGCGCCCTTTTGGAGGGCAATGGGGAGGGTGGTAGAATCTTGTGTTCTCAATCAGCTACAAGGTTGCAGCCCACAGTGGGGAATGGGTCAAAGAAGCCCTAGAACAAGAAGGACCAGGGATTTGGAATTATATTGTGGGGAGGCAGCCCTTTCCTCACTTACTCTCCTTCCCGAAATGCATAGCAGGCTGGAATGACAGCCCAATTTGAGTAAGCCTTAAATATAATGACTCAGCCCACCAACTGAATGCCTGTCCTCTTGGCTCCTTCATATAACTCCCCTCTTTCTAGTGATTTTCCTTTAGGTGTGGGGCTGGTGAAGAAAGAGAGTTCCTTGTTTGCATTCTCAGAAGCACCACAGCAACCAGTCCCCACAGGCGGGTCTGTCACTTAGCTCTGATTATGTTGCCCCAGCAACCAATCCAGGCTCAAGAAACCCAGCTGCCACATGACGGGAGTGGGGAGCAGTTTCCTTGGAGAGCCTGAGGGGCTGGAACATCACTGAGGTGCAGGCTTGCCTCTGGATGGAGTGCACAGCCAGCTGGGGTGCTCAGCTCCACTGCCACCACACCAGTCCAAGCCACCTCAGACTCCCATGGACCAGGTTCATCTCCTTACAAGTCTATCAATTCTCACTCTTGCTCTTCTCACAATCCAGGCTCCATTACTAGGATGGCCTTTTAAAATTGGAATCACATTATGACATTCCCTTCCTAAAAATTTCCTGCTCACTTCTCACTGCACTTAGAATTAAATTCAAACCACTTATCGTGATCTATGCGGCCTTGAATGGTCAGTCCTGGGCCTACTTCTCCAACCTAATTTTCCACTACTGATTTTTCTGTCTATTCCTCTAATGCATGGTATTCTCAGGGCACTTGTAGTTGTAATGCTTTCTTCCTAAAATGCCTTTCCTTTATGTCTTCTTCTGGATGCCACCTTCTCATCATTTAGGTCTTAGTCCAAGTGTCACCTCCTCAGAGAGGCCTTCCTCAATGAGGAGGAGTCTTATATTTGGAATAGCCCAATCCCCACTGGAGTTTTTGAGAGGAAGGACAGGGGCTGTGTAAGGGAAAAGGCTGGGAATCAGGATACCTGTGTCTAGTCTTGGCTCCACCATGAACCCACAATGCAGCCTTGAGTAAGCCTCTGAACAGCCTGGGCCCCAATTTCTCATTTATAAAGATAGATAGAAGTATTAGGTGAGTGGTTTTCAATTTGGATTCTGAAGAGTTCAAGGGCTCCAACTTTCTGCCTCAAAGCCTTGCCCAGGTGACTTACCCAAGGAACAAAACACAGCAATGGGGCACTGTGTGTTAGGGATTCTGGATTACCCTCTCCCATTTATCCAAAGGAGCTTTGCTATCACCTGTCATATACAAGGGAGTGTGGTGGGGAAGTGGGGAGTGGGGCCACATGCAAGATTCTTTTAGCCAAAAGGAAGACCTTTTATTTAATTTTGAAAACTCTGCAGTCCCTTCAAACTCAATGCCTATGCATCATGTTATAGATCATTTCTTCCTTAGAAGCTCCCTGCACCTGCATCACGTGCTCCACCCCACCCTGACTGGTCATATGGATACTCACAGGTAGGCTGGGAGAAAGACAGGAAATTGGGGCAGCCTCTGATTGAGAAAGGAAAGTTTTTTTTTTTTCAGTTTATCTGTTCACACCCCAATACCCATTCCCTCCTTCATACTCACTCACTTCATTTAAAAAGACTCTTGGTGAGTCCACCCTCTCCAGCAAAACTCAGCCCCTCACCTTGACAGGGTTGGCCGCCTTTTGTTTCAGGGCCTTCGAAACCACTTTGGAGGTAAAGCATGGATCCCTCTTCACCTTGATCATTGGGCTCTGTGAGAAGGGGAGCCAGGGGTCAAGAAGGAGGCAGAAAAGAGAGAAAGAGATGGAATCCAAAGGCAGGGATTCAAAATTTCTGAGAAGAAACATGAGTGTCACCTTGGTGAATAAGAGTCGAAGTTTCTCCTGTTGCTTGCCCCTAGAAAAGACAAGGATGACAAACAGGACCTGGAAAATATTACTAGTGGATCATGGGATTGTTCCCTGCTGATCTCAAGCAGGCCCTCAGAATCATTCTTCTCATAATGCTCCTGGAAGCTCCTACCAGCACTTTTCATACCCATTCCCTTTCCTGTTCCATCTGCCCACCAGACAACATGGACAGACCACAGATCTCACACACCTCACCCCGGTGGTTTTGGTGGGAAAAGCTGCCTTTGCATCCCTCAAGCAGGGATCCAGGGGGTGGAGTCTGGGCATGTGTTCCATCTTCTTGGTCATCACATCCTGGGTGATGTCATCCTTTCATAACAGTCCTGCAGGATGAAAGGAAAGGGTGAGTTGACACCTAGGGACTAGAGTGAGGTCAACACTTCCCCTCTCCCTAAAGTGCATATAGGAGCACATATTGTGGAGATGAGATGGTGTATAAAAGTTGCATATCACAGTGCCTGGTATGTAGTAAATATTCAATTAGAATTATGATAATATTCTCTTTGCTGATTTAGTTGATGCTACTGTGAAGGGTTAAATGAGTTAAAGATGTAAAGAGTACTTAGGAAACTCTACAGCAGTGGTTCTCAAATGTCAATGTGCAGCAGAATCTTCTGCAGAGCTTCCTGAAACACAGATTGCTGTTCCAGCCCCAGAGCTTCTGGTTCGGCAGGTCTGGGTTGTTGTTGTTCATTGCTGTCAAATCAATTCTGACTCCTGGCAACCCCATTTGTGAAGAGTAGAACTGCTTCATAGGGTTTTCAAGGTTGTGACATTTCAGAAGCAGATCGCCAGGCATGTCTTCCGAGTTGCCTCTGGGTAGGTTTGAGTTATCAAACTTTCGGTTAGTTGTCCGATGCTTAACTATTTAGGGTTTAGGAATTTGCATTTCAAATAAGTCCCCTGGTGATGCTGATGCTGCTGGTCTGGGCGTGCACTTTGAGAGCCACTGCTCTAAGCCATTATACATATATTAGACATTATGATTATTAGATACGAGCTCAAGGCAGATCTCTTGTCTGAGATCTCTTGTCTCCCACAATCATGAAACTCTGTTCTAAAGAAGGGTCAGTCACCTGTCCCCAAGGGACTCTCCACCCACCTTTGGTCCTCGCTGTATTTGTCATACGATTTGCCCTGATGTCTCCCCAAAGTTTGAGGTGTGTCGTGTGTGTGTGTGGGTGTGTGTATTCTCCTGGCTTAGAATCTCAGGATTTCTGACTCTGGAAAAATTTCTGGCTGGTCCCAAAGAGTCAGGTGCTGATCTCTTCTAGGGTCTCCTTCTAGAAGCCTCTGGTAGGCCCTTCAGGGTGTTCTGATGCAAGCAGCCCATTTACCCAGACTCCACCTTTACTCCTGTTTTGTCCCTCTTCCATGAGGTGAGTATGACAGAAAAGTTCAGGTAGAGACATTTGGGGGAGGATAAAGTCTGTCCTCAGGTCATACAGTCCCTCACTGCCCACCCCCATAACTGACCTGGCCCCAGTACTTCTTCACCAGGTCCCTCAGACTTACCTTGGGGAATAATCTGCTGGAACACATCTTGCAACTGCCAGAAGACTGGGGTGGTAAATCTTTGGAGGGGCCAGAGATGCCCCAGTCCCACTTGGCCCTGTCCATGTAAGGGTACGATATTAGTATCAGCAAAGAGTTTGGCCAAAAGCCTTCCAAAGTCCCAGTTAAAGAGAAGCAGATTCCCTCAAATGTCACCTGTGGATCCCCTGGTCTCTCTGTCCCCCCACCAGGCTCTTTTTACCTTTCAAGTCTTACTCCTCATTTTTCCCATCCCTCGTCACCACTTGCCCTGTTATTCAGCCCCTGGGTCTTATTCACGCTTGATATCAACTTCCAGGTAAGCTCAAGTTTACAAGCAAAGTGCAGCCTGTGGAGGTTCAGGAGAACAGAGGCCCAGAAAGATATACACATGGGATGGACAATCAGGTGGTCAGGTGAGGTATAGGGAAACAGGTGAGCTGAATATTAGGGAAGAATTTGAATCCTGGAAGGGTTAGGGAAGAGGTCTGGAACCCTTAGAAGAAAGAAGTATTAGAATGTATAGGTTTGAGTGTCTAGGTCCTTTTCCTGAAAGCCACAGTTAGCCCAGCTGTGCATTAGGGAGAGGGTGGGGAAAGGAATAACCCCTATACACACCTTCCTTTTTCCAGGTAGATAAGGTGGGGTTGGAGAAGAGTCCATTTTTTCCTATAGTGGAATTACAGCAAGTCATTATGGACAGGTACTAAGAACTGGGAATTCTCTTCCCCAGTTAAGTGGGTCCTGACAACAATTTCCTGGTTTCTGGAAGGAGTGGAACCTCCAGCATTCTACCAAGACGGAAAAGAGTTTCGGGGAGAAATGGTTCTCTGAGGCAGCGCTCCCAAAGCTGAGAGGAATGAGCGGTACACCTGGCATCCTTAGCAGGAACCGGGATCTACAGCGCGGCTGGCGCTCTCCATAGTGCTGAGAAGTGGGGGTAGCCTGAGTGGGGGTGGCTCTGGGAGGCGAATAGAGTGAAACTTCTCCACCTGGCAAGACCATATTCTCCCTTCCCTCGCCCGCCACTAGGCCTCCTCCCACAGTTCTCTGAGAGCCCTCAGCATAGGCCTCTAAACCCAAGAATCAGGGTGGGAGAGTGAACATCAGACTAGGAGACTGCAAGCTTCCCCATCCCCCACGCCCCCAGGCTCCGGAATTCTGGAATCTGCACAGTCTGTCTCTGACCGTGAGTCAGCGCGGATCTACCTAGGTTGGTGCAGGTGGGAGCGGGAGGAAAAAGGATTGACCCTCTCCCCACCACCTTCTTTAGCCCCAGCTTTGCCTTTCGCCTTCTTATGGGAAATCAGATCGCAGGCACCAGGCTCTGTGGGCTGTCTCTCAGCCCAACCTTCTCCTGGGAGCCAGGACCCGGTACCGGAGACCCCTGCTCCCGCTGCCGAGACATCCTAGGCCCCTACCGTTCTGTCAGAGGGAGTCATCTCTTCCCTAGCTCCTCCACGCACCTCGATTCTCCTGTGGCCTCATAGGCCAGTTCTACCTCTCTCTGCCCATTTGTCTTCCCTTTCTCCTCCGGAACCCCCGATCTTCCCCTGAGCAGGCTTCTCTTAGGTCCAGACCCCATAAGCCAGACCCCATCCTGAGCCTGCAGCTCTTCCTCGGAGATGCTTTCTGCATTTCTCTATTCTCGCTTCCTCAAACCCCCCCCCCTTTTTTTTTTCTCTTTGAGGACCGCTCACCCACTTCTCTCAGGATCACTCCTTGGCCCTGCCCCCACGCCCCCAGGTTTCCTCCTGACCGTTGGCACTGATGTCGCTGCAGCCCCCCGGGGGGCTATTCAGCAGTAGGAAGCAGAGGAGCAGCGGGAGTTCCCCGGGGCGCCCAGGCCACCGCCGACGCCGTATCCTACGAGCTCCGTGCGCTCGCTCCGTGGTCTAAGTCGGGGAAACTGCAGCAACATTGGCTGGAGACGCTGAGAAGGGACTGTCGCTTCTCACTAGCTAGCGAGGCGGGATCTGCATAACTCTCCCTTGGCAATCAAGGAGGGCCAATCAAGGAGGTAGTGACAAGAAGCCCACCCCTGGCTCTTTACCCTCATCAACCTCCCACCTGGCTTTAGAGTCCCTTCCCTGCAGGTGCCTACCTAGCCCCAATTCCACCTACTCCAGGTGCCTCATAAAATTCCCACCTTGTCCTGCTCCTTTTTGACACAAGCCCTGTCCCAAGTACCACTATGTCTACCCTAAGGTTGTTTAGTCCCAAGGCTGGCAAAAAGGATTGCAGTTGTGGGAGTTGGGGGTCTGAGTAAGATACACCAGTTGGAAGGCTAACCCCAAAGTGAGGCAGAAGTATATAAGATGTGGGTGTGAATTGTATCTCCCTCACATATTTATTATGAGGATTACATAGAAACAATGACTGGGCAGTGTTGTTGTTAGGTACCATTGAGCGCGTTAGGACTCATAGCAACTCTAGGCACAACAGAAGAAACACGCCTGATCCTGTGCCATCTTCACAGTCATTGCTCTGCTTGAGCCCACAGTTGCAGCCACTTTGTCAGTCCGTCTTGTTGAGGGCCTGTCTCTCTTTTGCTGATCCTTTTCCAGGGACTGGTCCCTCCTGATAACATGTCCAAAGTACTTGAGAGGAAATCTCACCGTCTTGGTTTCTAAGGAACATTCTGGTTGTACTTCTTCCAAGACAGACCTGCTCGTTCTTCTGGCAGTCAATAGCATATTCAGTGTTCTTTGCCAACACCATAATTCAAAGGAATCAATTCTTCAGTCTTCCAGGGCCTTTTGACTAAGATCAAGTGTAATGACTGGAGAGTAGGCACTCAATAAACTTAGTGTTTTTTTTTTTTTTAATTGTTAGCCTTAATGCTGCCTTTATGGTCCCTGGGTGGTACAAGCAGTTAAGAGCTGGACTATTCACCAAAAGGTTGGTAGTTTGAACCCACCCAGAGGTGCCTCGGAAGATATACACTTTGGGAACCACCTACCAGTGGGCTAGTGTGTAAGATTTCTCAACCCCACATATGGCATTTCAATATTTTTTCACTAAATGAAAAATTCAAATTTTAAGAAAAGTCTAATGTCAAAAATGTCACTAATTGTTAAGTCTAATAACTTAACAATTATTGACTTTTTGCCACAAATACTGCTTTTTCTTGCTGAAGTATTTAAAAGTAGTTTACAGACATCATGACATTTCACTCTTAAATAAAACAATATGCATCTCTTAAAATTTAGCATAGTTTCCTACATAACCACAATATCCTTATGATGCCTGTGGTAGCCTGAATCATGGCCCCCCAAAGGTACCCACATTCTGATCCCTGGAACCTGTGACTAGGTTACCTTACATGGTAAAAGGGATTTTGCAGATGTGTTTTAAGTTAAAGATTTTGAAATGGAAAGATTATCCTGAATTATCTGGATGGGCCCAATGTAATGACAAGGGCTCTTATAAGAAGGAGGCAGGAGATCAGAATCAATAGTAGGAGGTGTGATGTCAGCTTTCAAGGAAGATTCAAGGATGGGGTCACGAGCCAAAGAATGCAGGTGACCTCTTGTGGTTGTTGTTGTGTGTTGTTGAGTGGATTCCGGCTCATAACAACCCTATGCGACAGAGTGGAACTGCCACCACAGGGTTTCCTAGGCTGAAATCTTTACAGGAGGAGATTGCCAGGTCTTTCTCTCACAGAGCACCTCGTGGGTTTGAACAACCAACCTTTCAGTTAGCAGCTGAGTGCTTAACTGCTGGGCTAGGAGAGCTCCTTAGGTGACCTCTAGAAGCTGAAAAAGGCAAGGAAGTGGATTGTCTTCTTAAGCCTCCAGGATAAATGCAGCAATGCCTACACCTTGATTTTTGAATTCTGCCTTCCAGAACTGAAAGATATATGTTCATAATGTGTATTTATGTTGTTTTAAGCCACCAAGTTTGAGGTAATTTGTTACAGCAGTGATCAGAATTTAATACAACACCTAACAGAATTTACAACAATGTTCTAATTCATAATAATTCTCTAATACTTCTGGATACACATTCTTTATCAATAAATGGTTGTGAATATTTCCTCCCACTTAGCATTTCATTTTAATTTTCTTAACAGTGTCTTTTGAAGAGCAGAGGTTTTTAATTTTGAACTCCAATTCAACAATTTTATCTTTTAGGCTAATGCTTTTGTGTTCTGTCTAAGAAACGTTTTCCCGAACTCGTGACAATTCTCTCCTATGTTTTCTTTCAGAAGCTCAATTATGCTGACCTAATAAAATCAGTTGGAAAGCATTCCTGCTTCTCTTATGCTATGAAAAAGTTTGTGTACGATTATTTCTTCCTTAAATGTTTGAGCCTGGAGTTTTCTTTATTAGAAAGTCTTTTATTCCGACTCAACGGCACTGGGTTTTTTTTTTTGGGGGGGGGGTTATAGCTATTCACATGTTCTATTTTCCCTTGTGTCTTTTTTGGAAACTTTTTTTTTTTAAAGACATTAGTCCATAACATCTAAGTTACCAAATACGTTAATATAAACATGTTCATAATATTTCTTTATTATTCTTTTAATAACTGTAAAATTTAAAGTGATTTCCCTTTTTTCAATACTGAGCATGATAACTTTTATATTTTTTTCTCTTTTTAAAATAAGTATAGCTAGTTATTAGGAGCCCTGGTGGCACGGTGATTAAGAGCTCAGCTGCTAACCAAGAGGTTGGCAATTTGAATCCACCAGCTGCTCTTTGGAAACCCTATGGGGATGTTCTACTCTGTCCTTTAGGGCGATATGAGTCAGAATTGACTCAATGGCAATGGGTTTGGTTTTGGTTTTGCTAGATATTTATCAATTTCATTTATCTTTTATAAAAAACAACTTCTGGTTTTATTGCTTTTTTTCTACTGCTTGTCCATTTGGTCATGTATATTTAATCAAACCAAGAAGCACATTCCTCATGTGCGTTATTGTTTGTTTTATGTTGTTGTTGTTGTTAGGTGCCGTCGAGTCGGTTCTGACTCATAGAGACCCTATGCACAACAGAACGAAACACTGCCCCGTCCTGCGCCATCCTTACAATCGTTGTTATGCTTGAGCTCATTGTTGCAGCCACTATGTCAATCCACCTCGTTGAGGGTCATCCTCTTTTCCACTGACCCCGTACTCTGCCAAGCATGATGTCCTTCTCCAGGGACTGATCTCTCCTGACAACTTGTCCAAAATATGTAAGATGCAGTCTCGCCATCCTTGCCTCTAAGGAGCATTCTGGCCGCATTTCTTCCAAGACAGATCTGTTTGTTCTTTTGGCAGTCCATGGTATATTCAATATTCTTCACCAACACCACAATTCAAAAGCGTCAACTCTTCTTTGGTCTTCCTTATTCATTGTCCAGCTTTCACATGCATATGATGTGATTGAAAATATCATGGCTTGGGTCAGGTGCACCTTAGTCTTCAGGGTGACACCTTTGCTCTTCAACACTTTGAAGAGGTCCTTTGCAGCAGATTTGCCCAATGCAATACGTCTTTTGATTTCTTGACTGCTGCTTCCATGGGTGTTGATTGTGGATCCAAGTAAAATGAAATCCTTGACAACTTCAGTGTTTTCTGTGTTTATCATGATGTTGCTCATTGGTCCAGTTGTGAGGATTTTTGTTTTCTTTATGTTGAGGTGTAATCCATACTGAAGGCTGTGGTCTTTGATCTTCATTAGTAAGTGCTTCAGGTCCTCTTCACTTTCAGCAAGCAAGGTTGTGTCATCTGTATAATGCAGGTTGTTAATGAGTCTTCCTCCAATCCTGATGTCCTGTTCCCCTTCATATAGTCCAGCTTCTCGTATTATTTGCTCAGCATACAGATTAAATAAGTATGGTGAAAGAATACAACCCTGACGCACAACTTTCCTGACTCTAAACCAATCAGTATTCCCTTGTTCTGTCCGAACAACTGCCTCTTGATCTACGTAAAGGTTTTACAGGCTTGTCTAATCTTTGGCTGAAAGGTGGACTTCAGGAGTGGCTTCAGTTTTGAGTTAGCGAGGTGTCTCAGGCCATAGTCTTGAGAAGCTACAAATTTTTGCCAAGAGAAGGAAAGAGCTCAAAGAAGCACTGAAACTGGCGGAAACACAGAATTTGTAATTTGCGTGTATATATGCTATGGGACTGTCCCTCTGCCATGTAAACTCTCTCTCCCCCAAACACCAAACAGATTCTAATTTCAGTCTTGATTGGGGCAAACCTTGAAGCATAGTGACTCAGTAACACCTGACAACTGGCCTGTCCTTGGCTCCCTTGTCTGATCCTCTCTCCAACACTAATCTCTCTCTTAGATATAGAGCTAGTCAAGGATCCTAAGCCTGGAGAATAGCAGATTCCTGTTTGCATAATTAGCAGTACCATGACAACCAGTTCTTAGAGTGGGGATCAGTCACTTAGTGCTGATGATGTCACTCCAGCAATCTATCTAGAAAGAAGAAGCACAGCTGCCATGGTGACAGGTATAGTCAAACAGTGAGTTTGCACAGAGACAGGAGTAATGAACTCAGATGGGAGAGATGTTAGGAAGGTCAGAGAAGGTACTACAGAGGAGCAATGTTGAGCTCAGACTTTTCAGATTAGATGGGCAAGGTGTGTTGGGGGTAGTTACAGAAAGAAGGACCGGCATATATAGAGACCCAGCAATGTGAACCATCTGGGCCCAATCTGAGAAACACAAGTGGGACTGGATTGCTAGAACACATTGAGAGACAGGAAAGAGAAAAGCCTTCAGATGAGACAGGAGAGGTTGGTAGGGGGCAGGATCTCAATGGCTATGTGGACCAGATAAGGAGCTTTGACTTTTCCCTGTAGGTTGTGAGGACATTAAATAATTCTATCCACACTTGGTGGAAGCAGGGACACCGTCTTGTTCGCCATCGTATCCCCAGTGCCTAGGATACAATCCAGAGATAGTAACAGTAGCAGCAGTAGATTGTCCTATTTTGGATTACAAAGTTTACCAAGACAAAACTTGAGGCAAGGATTGGGTGCAAGTGATTTTGGTGGCGGGTCATCTCAGAAAGCTCAAGGGAGGGAAGGGGAAAAGTCAGAGAGGAGAAAGGAGGAAAGTCAACAAAGAGCATGTCAGTGAGCAGTTTCCACTGTGGGCAACTGGGCATCAGCACTGCTGGGGACTCCCAGAGAACCATGTAGATCTTGTCTCAGATTTATCCCACCAAGGAAAGTGTATGCTGGAATATTTATCTACGGAACTCAATCTTTAATTGATTGAGAGTTGTCCCTGGGGACATTAAATCCCAGACATTCCAGGACTAATGGATGTATAGGTAGGCAAGTTCCCTTGGCAACCCAGAAATCTCACAGGGCGAGAGTCCCAGGGCATGCTATAGGAAGGTGTCACCAGGTACAGAAACTGTCCACCTGCAGCTGCAGGTGAACTCAGAGGTAGGCCAGAGAATATGGGTCATGGCATCTACTGAGTCTGAATATGTTATATGTCTGACTTTCTCCCCTGACTAATCTTCAATTGCCCTGAGGGAAAGGCAGGAACCATATATTACTCGCAGTGTCCAGGCACAATGAAGCACAGGTCTCTACAAATGTTTGTTGAATGAATGAGAGGAAAACGTGTGATGGGAAAAGGGTGAGTGGATGATAGGGATCAACCTGGCTAATAACAACTGTTGTTGTTTTTATTAGGTGCTGTTGAGTCAGTTCCAACTCATAACGACCCTGTGTACAACAGAATGAAACACTGCCTGGTCCTGCTCCATCCTCACAATTGTCATTAGGCTTGTGCCCATTGTTGCAGCTACTGTGTCAATCCATCTCATTGAGGGTCTTCCCCTTTTTGGTTGACCCTCTAGGTATAAGTAAATATGACTAGGTATAATTTATACTAGGTATAAATAAGAACTAGGTATAAGTAAATATGACTAGTTGAGCATTGTGTTTAGGTATGTCTTTAGGTGCAAGAATGCAAGCTAGAGGACATGCTTTGGTGGTATCATTGAGGCTATATTACCAGAGGAAGGTTTATTAATTTTTCTGGATTCTGCAAGTGGGTGGGCTTAGTACCTGCCTATGTGCTCCCATTTGTGAGAATCAGATGAGGTAAGTATGAAGGTACTTCAAGAAATATAAAGCTCCTGGCATGGGACGTGTTGGAGTTTGATTGGTGTTGAGCATTGGTGGCTAGATTCCCATTTCCCAGGCAACTACTAACCATAGGTATCAAAGTGTTAAATGTGCATGGCCTTTGGCTGCAGAATTCTCTTTATGGTTCCTTAGGGGTGGGGCTGGCATGACTGTCCTGTAGAATACCCTAATGCAGACCTCAGAAGGCAGAGTAAGGCGCCAGGCTTACCTGACTCAGGTCTGGTGAGGGGAATTTCCTTCCATAAGTGGAAGGAAGGCCAGTAAGACACCTTTGGAAGTATGGGTGCGGAAGGCTGCCATTCATGCTGCCATTCCACACTGCCTTTCTCCCTCTTTAGAAATGATCTCTGGGAGGAGCAAAGAATCTGAAAGCAGGTTTTCCGTGCAACCAGGACATGTGTTCTCTGTATCCCACACACCAGCCTTCTCCCTGTTCACCTCTCTCACTCAGAGGCTCTACCCAGGTCCAAACCCACCCATCCTGCCTCCAGACAAGTCTGTAGAAAGAGTATACTTGAAAACTTACTTTAATAATTCAGATTTGGGTCAGCATGAGATTACCCTTCTCAAGAGCAACAGGGAAGGTGTGGGGGAGGGGAGACTTCCCACAAGGACAAGGGTTTAATCAGCTACGAGTTATGGCTCAGAGTAGGGAACGGCTCAAAGAAAAAAACAGAGATTTTCAATTAACGCCCCAAGGCAGGGCTGCCACTCCATCCCTCCACCCCAAATACAGAACACATCTCAATAACAGTTTTAATCTGAATAAGTCCTGAGCCATAGCCTGACTGAAAGCCTTTCCCTGGTTCCCCATCTCTAATCCCCTCTTCCTCCCAGGATTTTCCTTTAGACATAGGGCTGGTCAAGCCTCCTGAGCCTGGAGAAGAATGGCAGCTCCTTGTTTGCACACTTGATAGAACCATGGCAACCAGTTCCCGTCATGGACTAATGATGTGGCCCAGCAACCAATCCAAGCTAAGAAAGCCCAGATGCCATGGCGACGGGGTTTCCTTGAAAGGGGGAGGGGCTGGAGCACTTCTGAGGTGCAGGCTGCCTCCACATAGAGGGAGCTTCCCAGCTCTGCTGCCACTATCTTAGTACAAGACACAACGTGATCCCACCTGGACATTCAATAGCCTTAAACAGCCCTATCTGTTTTACTCTTGACCCTCCTAGCAACATCAGTGTGTCTTCATAAAATGTCTTTCATCATGCTACTCCCTTCCTTAAAATTCCCAATGATTTCCCACTGCGCAATCCAAACCCCTGTCCATGGACTCCAAACCCTGAAGTAGTCCTGGGCCTGTTCTCCAAGTTCCTCTCTGACCCCTGGCTACTCTGTCTGCTCCTCTAACATGCCCTGGAATTCTCACCAAAGGGCTTACCTGCAATTCTCTCAGCCTTGGGGACCCTGTCTCCAGATCATCTCCTGGCTGCCTCCTTGTTGTCATTTAGGTCTCAGCTCAAATATCACTCCTTAGGCTTTTGTGGTAGTTAAGATTGTGTGTCAACTTGGCTGATCCATGATTCTCAATGGTTTGGCAGTTGTGATGTAGTTTGGCAGTTGCATAGTGATATAATCACCTCCATAATGAGACGTGGTATAATGTGGTCACCTCTATGATGAGACCGGCTCTGTGTAGCTAATTAGTTGAAATGGAGTTTGCTTTGGGGTGTGGCCTGCATCCAATATATGTGGACTTTCTGGCAAAGCTCGCTGGCTTTTGCTCTGCTCTAGATCCTGCATGTAGCTTGTCAGCATCTGACCTCCAGTTCTTGGAATTTGGGCCAGCAGCCTGCTGTCTTACCTGCTGATCTTGGATTCAGCAGTCTTCACAGCCTGTGAGCCAGCATCCTACCATCTGACCTGTGGATCTTGGGTTTGTCAGCCCCTGAAGCTACATGAGTCAGGAGAAGCCTCCAGCCTAAAGCCCGATCCATGGACTTGGGGCTTGCCAGCCTCTACAACCTCATGAGCCATTTCCTTGAGATACATCTCTCTCTCTCTTTCCTTATTGTGGGGGAGTCTGATGTGTGAAACAGCCCAGTCTCCACTGAGGGTCTTGAGAGGAAGGTCGGGGCTGTGCAAGGGAATGACTGGAAGTTAGGAGACCTGGGTCAAATCCTGGCTTCACACCTGAGCAGCTTGGACCTCTGTTTCTCATCTATAAAGACAGATGGAGGTGCTAGATGGGTGGTTTTCTATTTGGGTTTCAAAGAGTTCAAGGGTCCCGAGGAAGTGCCTCAGAGTCCTGCCAGGTGATCTGCCCAAGATAAGAACTAGGGGAAGGCTGAGTGTGAGAGTTCTGGGCCCCCTCCTCTGTTTAAGGAGAGAAGTTTTGTTCCCATCTGTTGAATATGTGGGAATATGGAGGGGAAGGTGGGGGGTTGGGTCATACTCAAAATTCCCTTAGGAAAATAGAGAGCCTGTGTGTTTTTTAAAAATTTGGAAACCTCTGAAGTAGATTTCTTCAGGCCCCTCACACTGCGTGCTTGTGTTGGGTGTGTTGAGCTGAGGTGAGTGTGCCCCTCTCCTTTTTAAGATATCAAACCACCAGGGAAATAGCTATCAAAATGATAGCTGTGCATGTGCATTGGTACTGGACTTCCACTGAAGGTGTGTTAGGGGAAATCTCTGGAAATCTCAGAACCTTAACCCTCAGAAGACAGAACAGGTTCTCAGGTTCTCTCTTACAGAGCAAGCGGCCCTTGGAGGTCCTCAGTCCCTGCATCACACCCTGGGGAGTTCTATGGACAGCCCCACGGTGTCTGTGAGAGACAGTCAAAGCGTGGGCGCCCTCCAGTGGGAGAAAGAAAAAACTTTCCTTCAATCCGGCAACCGCTATGTGCCAACCATTTATCATACATTATCTTTAATCCTCATAGCGACCCATAGGGCAGAGTAGAACTGCCCCATAGAGTTTCCAAGGAGCACCTGGCGGATTCGAACAGCTGAAGCACTTAACCACTACACCACCAGGGTTTCCATCTTTAATCCTCACAGCAACCGCATTTCACATATATGGAAGGAGGGACTTGAAGAATTTAGGTAATGTGTCAAAGTCACAGCTGGGAAGTGGCAGAACCAGGATTGGGTTGGCTCCGTCTGTATTGAAAGCCTTGCTCCTTCCCATTCACCAGGCCCATCCTTCCACAGAAGGTCGTCCACCAGGCCCCACCCTCATTCCACACTCAGCCAACTTTTATCCCCTCCTTGCACCTGCCTCACTCTATAAATAGGCCTTCGGTGTGCTCAGCCTTTTTGGACAAGGGCAGACCCTCACCTGCAGCCCAACTTTGGCATGGCTGGCATCCTCTTGGTTCAGGACCTCCGAAATCACTTCAGAGGCAAAGCATTGCGCCCTCTTCTCATTGGTCACTGGGCTTTGTGAGGAGGGAAACCAGAAGTTGAGGGTGAGGAGAAAGTTGTGAAAGGGTCCAGAGGGAAAGAGATGAGGCCTAAACGAAGGATTTCAAAATCTCTAAGAGCTCTAATTTTAGGGAATGAGAGTCCAAGATTCTCCTTCTGCTTGTCCCTAGAAGACAAAGATTAAGCCAGGGACAGCAAATAGGAGCTGTGCTTTCAAGACCCGCCTCCCCTCCCTTGGCAGAAATCACTAATGGATCACTGCATTCTTTCCTGCTGAAATCAGACTGGAGTTCTTATCATTGTATTCACTGTGTTCCCAATAGCTCCACATACAGCTCTAATATTCATTCTCTTCCTCTGTCTACCAGACCTGAGCAGTATAGACCCACCACAGGCCTCATACACCTCACCCCAGAGCTCTGGGTAGGAAAGGCTGCCTCTCTCTCCCTCAGGCAGGTCTCTGGGCAGGTGGAGGCTGGGCATGTGCTCTACCTTCTGGGTCTTCATATCTTGATTGACATCATCCTTCCAGAAAAGTCCTGCAGGGTGAAAGGATGGAGTGAGTTAACACTTGGGACAGTCTGGCTCAATCCAGAAACCAGAGGGTGATTCTAATTTTTTCTTTCCCCAAAGTCATAGGGACCACAGAGCAGAGGGTCGTTGGAGGTGTCCAGAGACTGGTTGGTGTACAGATGTTTGCCTTCTCTCCATCCTCAGGTTTGAATCCCAGCTCTTAATAGCACTGGGACCCTGGGAAACTTACTTAAACTTACTGAGGCTCAGTTTTCTCATCCATAAAATGACTAACCTCATCGGATTGTTGGGAGAATTAAAGGAGATAATGCATATATGTTTCTTAGCAGTGCTTGGCATGCAATAAATGCACAAATGAGAATTTGATAATGCTGCTGTTGTGAGACTCAAACAAGGTTCAGGATGTAAAGAGTGCTTTAAAAACACTAAGACATTGCTCACACATTAGACATTATGATTATTAATGGTAGTAATTTGAACTCAAGGCAGCTCTCCCTTCTGAACCCAGCAACTATGAAGGTCTGCTCTCAGGAAGGGTCAATACCATTTCCCAAGGAATCACTTCCCATTCTCCAACCCCTCTTTCATGTCCTCTGCTTGTAACACACTCTGAGCTGCCTACTCCTCAATTCTAAGTCAGGGATATGTGTGTGTGGAGAGGGTCTAGGTGAGAAACCCATGATTCCTGGCTCTGGAATACTCGAACAGCACAATGGGTTGGGCCAGCCCCAAGGAGACGGATGCTAACCTCTTCCAGAGTCTTCTCCTAGGCCTCTATTGGACTGCTTTAGAGAGTCCAAGGAAGAATAGCTCCCTTACTGAGGTTTCACCCCTCTTCCTGTCTTGTCTTCTTCTCTAGCAGGGTCTGGGCAGGTAAGGATCCACTTGTGGTTGTGATGAGGAAGTTTCAGGTAGAGAAGTTTGAGGAAGGAGCTTTTAATGCCAAGTTGGGAAGTCCTTTCCTACCCCCATATCTGATCAGGCCCCAGCCTCTCTCCTCCAGCTTCCCCAGCCTCACCTTGAGGTACAAGCTGCTGGAGCACACCTTGCCAATATCAGGAGGCTTGATTAATGACTTCTTGAAAGGGCCTGGCCTACTACACTCCCATCTGGCTCTTTCCCTCTAACAGCACAAGAATGACATTAGCAGGGACCTTGGACAAAAGCCTTCAAAAAGTCCAAGGTGTAGAGGAGCAGCACCCTCTCCACTACTCCAAGATCCCCAAGTCTCTGTTTCCCCCACTGACCTCATGCCCCTTTCCCAGTTATCCTCCCTCCCCTCTCTCCCTTAATTTCCACCCTTTACTTCTCCACTCTCTGGGTCTCACTCATCCTTGAGACAGACTTCCATGTAAGAGCAGAGTCTTCAGGCAAAGAGGAAGCCTGTGGGGGGACAGGTGAGCAGAGCCTCAGATGACTACAAAATGGTAGAAAGGTTAGAAATGGAAAACAAGTTCATCTGCTTCCCATGGCAAGTCTTTGAAGCTGGGAATAGAGTTGGGAGAAGGCCTGGAATCTTTGGAAAAATAAATCATAGAACCTGACTTTAGACAGTTAGGGTTGGCACCTCTAGATTATTTTTCTGAAAGCCACAGTATGCCCAACTGAGCAGTGGGGGAAATGACCCCTTTACTCTACAAACTACCCTTATCCAGGTAGATGGAGTGAGGTGGGGGGAGAGTCTGGTTTTCTTCCATTCTATATTTCTCTCCTCCTCCAGTCTACAAATGGATCTTGACAATGATTCAAAAATCTGAAGACTCCAATACAAAGACAAATGACCCATTTTTTTAATGGGCAAAGGATCTGAATAGACATTTCTCCAAAGAACGTATGCAAATGGCCAATGAGCACACGAAAAGATACTCAACATCATCAGCCATCAGGGAAATGCACATCAAAACCACAGTGAGATGCCACATCACATCCACTAGGGTGGCTACAATCGAAACACTAATAACAAGTGGTGAGGGTGTGCAGAAATTAGAACCCTCATACAATGCTGCTGGAAATGTAAAATGGTGCAGCCCGCTTTGGAAAACAGTCTGGCAGTTGCTCAAAATGTTAAACATAGAGTTTCATATGACCCAGCAATCCTACTCCTAGGTATATTCCTGAGAGAAATGAACATGAATGTCCATACATAAACCGGTACATGAATGTTCATAGCAGCATTACTCATAATAGCCCAAAAGTAAAAACAACTCAAATGTTCATTGACTGATGAATGCATAAACAAAATACGATACATCTACACCAAAACTAAACTGGTTGCCATCGAGTTGATTCTGATTCATAGCAACCCTATAGGACAGAGTAGAGCTGCCCTGTAGGGTTTCCAAGGAACACCTGGTAGATTCAAACTGCTGACCTTTTGGTTAGCAGCCGAGCTCTTAACCACTACTCCACCAGGTTATATCTACACAATGGGATATTTTTCAGCAATAAAAACAAATTAAGTACAGATATACGCTACAACATGGATGAACCTTGAAAACATGCTAAGTGAAAGAAGCCCGATACAAAAGGCCACATATTATATGATTCCATTTATGTGAAATGTCCAGAAGAGGTAAATCCATAGAGACAGAAAGTAGATTGGTGGTTGTCTAGGGCTGGGGGAATTAGAGGGAGGGGGAATGGGTAGTGACTGCTAAAGGGCATGGGGTTTCTTTTGGAAGTGGTGAAAATGTTCTAAAAAAAAGGTCCCCAACCCTTCTGCTTGCTTCCCTTTCCTTTTATCTCTTGTAAGATAAAAGGTGGTACAGGCCACACCCCAGGGAAATTCTAGATGTTACATCCCAACCTAATCCTCTTTAACACCAGGCAGAGATTATGATTTATAACACATAGGAAAATCACAAAATGGAAGACAACCACACAATACTGGGAATCTTGGCCTAATCAAGCTGACACATTTTTTTGTTGTTGTTGTTCTTCAAGTGAAATTTTATAAATCAAGACAGTCTCTTTTGTAAAAATTTATCTACACCTTGCTCTGTACTCCTAGTTGCTCTCCGCTAAATGAGACAACACACTCCTTCTTTCTACCCTGTATTCCCCATGTCCATTCATCTGGCTTCTGTCCCCTTTTGCCTTCTCATCTCTCCTCCAGACAGCAGCTGCCCACATAGTCTCATGTGTCTACTTGAGCCAAGAGGCTTACTCCTCACCAGTATCATTTCCTATCTTATAGTCCAGTCCAATCCCTGTCTGAAGAGTTGGCTTTGGGAATGGTTCCAATCTTGGGCTAACAGAAGGTCTGGGGACCATGACCTCTGGGGTCCTTCTAGTCTCAGTCAGACCATTAAGTCTGGTCTTTTTAGGAGAATTTTAGGTCTGCATCCCATTGCTCCCCTGCACCTTCAGGGATTCTCTGTTTTTGACACATATTTTTGGAGGACACAATTCAATCCATGACGGTGAATATATTAAAACACATTGAATTGTACACTTTAAATGGGTGAATTGTATGGTATGTGAATTATATCTCAATAAAGTTATTTTAGAAATTAACTAACTGGCTTATCAATAAGTGAGAATGGATCAAAGGAACACAGTACGAATAGTATTTTAAAAGTTACCCAGTTCAAGTCTCTTGATTACAGATGAAGAAACTGAGGTCTAGAGAGATTAAGTTACCTGGGCAAGGTCCCAATGTCCTGACTCATAGACTAGCATTTTTCACTAATTCATGAGACACAATTAAAAAAGAAAGAAAGAAATCAACTAATAAGTTTAGTTTAGCAAAACAGAAACATTACAGTGTAATACAACTTTTCCATAACTTCAGGCGTTTGAGAACCACCAACATGATTTTTAGCTTATCTTTGCACCACTGTAGTATCATTGGCTTAATATTTTTTGACCCATGCTTTTAAGTAAATTTATTTTTAAAGGAAACCTTGCCACTGTAAATGGAAAACCAGTATCTCTTGACATAAACAAAAGGTAATTATTACTATCATTATTATTTTTTAACGTGGAGGCCCCATTACTCTACCGCGAGGGAAAGGACTTCCGGAGGGGGATTGGGTCCCTGGGCAGCGCTCCCAGGGCTAGTAGGAAAAGGGAGCGACCATGGGCACAGCCCCTACTGTCCCCAGCACTGAAACCCTGGGCCAGCGATGCAGGGGCTTGCTCTGGAGATGGCTCCCGAAGGTGAAAAGAGCCTGACCACCCCTCGCTCCCATCTAGCACCCTTCGAATCCACAGAGCCGCAGGAAGTCCTCTGCGTTGGTCTCCACACTCTAGGACCAGGCGGAGGACCAGGGGCCAGACTGGGAGCCTGAACCTCTTCTTTAGGCGCCCGTGCGCCCCCTCGCCCAGATATGGGTCGGTGCTAACATTCCCGGATTCAGAGGGAGCGTCTTCGCTGGGCAGCGCAAAGGACCGGCCTTCTCCCCTGTGCCCTGCTGTGTCCTCCCCCAGCCGCCCCCTCTCCTGTCGAATGTTGACAACCCGCAGCTCCAGGCTTAAGGAGACGTCCCTACCCCTGACCTGGCACCGCCTTTCCCAGAGGACTGAACCCGATGCTATGCTGATCCTTTTGGCACCGGTCACCTCGGGACGGGCCTCTTCCGGTCTGGGTTCTCCACGGCCTTCTAGTGAGCTGTGCCCTTTGGCCCACTCGGTGGCCCCCCACCACTCCTCCTGCCGAATCCCCAAACTCCCACGAGCCCGCTTCTCTTAGGTCCCATCCCCACATTCCGATTTTCAACCCCGAGCCTAAACCTGGCGATCTGCTCCAGCAAAGACTTTCAGCCTAGAAAACCCTATGGGGCAGTTCTCCTCTGCCCTATAGGGTCACTGTGAGTTGGAACCCACTGGAGTGCACACAACAAACACACATAGCTCATAATGTTCTTGGTGTTAGGTGCTATCGAGTCAGTTCTGACTCATAGCAACCATACATAAAACAGAATGAAGCACTGTCAGGTCCCGAGACATCCCCACAGCTGTTGTTATGCTTAAGCCCATTGTTGCTGCCACTGTGTCAACCCAGCTCATCCAGCAAAAAAGAGGATCTTCCTCTTTTTCGCTGACACTTTACCAAACGCCAAGTCCTTCTCCAGGGACTGATCCCTACTGACAGCATGTCCAAAGTACGTGAGAGTAGTTTCGCCATCCTTGCTTCTAAGGAGCATTCTGGTTGTACTTCTTCTAAGACAGGTTTGTTCCTTCTTTTGGCAGTATATTCAATATTCTTCTCCAACACCACAATTCAAAGGTATCAATTCTTCTTCGGTCTTCTTTATACATAGGAGGCAATTGAAAACACCATGGCTTGGGTCAGGCTCACCTTAGTCTTCAAGGTGACATCTTTGCTTTTCAACACTTTAAAGAGATCTTTTCACCAGATTTGCCCAAGGCAATACGTCGTTTGATTTCTTGACTGCTGCTTCCATGGGTGTCGATTGTGGATCCCAGTAAAATGAAATCCTTGACAACTTCAATCTTTTCTCTGTTTATCGTGATGTTGCTCACTGGTCCAGTTGTGAGGATTTATGTTGAGGTATAATCCATACTGAAGGCTGTGGTCTTTGATCTTCATCAGTAAGTGCTTCAAGTCCTCTTCACTTTCAGCAAGCAAGGTTGTGTCATCTGCGTAACGCAGGTCGTTAATGAGCCTTCTTCCAATCCTGATGCCACATTCTTGTTCATATAGTCCAGCTTCTATGATTATTTGCTCAACAGACAAATTGAATAGGCATGGTGAAAAGATACAACCCTGATGCACACCTTTCCTGACTTTAAACCACGCAGTATCCACTTGTTCTGTTCAAACAACTGCCTCTTGATCTACTTACAGGTTCTTCATGAGCATAATTAAGTGTTCCGGATTTCCCATTCTTTGCAATGTTATCCATAATTTGTTATGATCCACACAGTGGAATGCCTTTGCATAGTCAAAAAAACATAGGTAGACATCTTCCTGGTATTCTCTGCTTTCAGCCAGGATCCATCTGACATCAGCAATGATATCCCTGGTTCCACGTCCTCTTCTGAATCCAGCTTGGATTTCTGGCAGTTCCCTGTCAACATACTGCTACAGCTGCTTTTTTTTTTTTTAATAATTTTTATTGAGCTTTAAGTGAACATTTACAAATCAAGACAGTCTGTTACATATAAGCTTATATACACCTTACTCCATACTCCCACTTACTCTCCCCCTAATGAGTCAGCCCTTCCAGTCTCTCCTTTCGTGACAATTTTGCCAGTTTCTAACCCTCTCTACCCTCCTATTTCCCCTCCAGACAGGAGATGCCAACACAGTCTTAAGTGTCCACCTGGTACAAGTAGCTTACTCTTCATCAGCATCTCTCTCCCACCCATTGTCCAGTCCAATCCATGTCTGAGGAGTTGGCTTCGGGAATGGTTCCTGTCCTGGGTCAACAGAAGGTTTGGGGACCATGACCACTGGGATTCCTCTAGTCACAGTCAGACCATTAAGTCTGGTCTTTTTATGAGAATTTGGGTGCAGCCACTTTTGAATGATCTTCAGCAAAATTTTACTTGCATATGATGTTAATGATGTTGTTCGATAATTTTCACATTCTGTGGGATCTCCTTTCTTGGGAATAAGCATAAATATAGATTTTTTTTTTCCAGTTGATTGGCCAGGTAGCTGTCTTCCAGATTTCTTGGCATAGATGAGTGAGTTCTTCCAGTGCTGCATCCATTTGTTGAAACATCTCAATTGGTATTCCATCAATTTCTGGAGCCTTGTGTTCTACCAATGCCTTCAGAGCAGATTGGACCTCTTCCTTCAGTACCGTTGGTTCCTGCTCATATGGTACCTCCTGAAATGGTTGAATGTCAACCAATTCTTTTTGGTGTAGTGACTCTGTGTATTCCTTCCATTTTCTTTTGATACTTCTCGAGTTGTTTAATATTTTCCCCATAGAACTCTTCAATATTGCAACTTGAGGCTTGAATTTTTTCTTCAGTTCTTTCAGCTTGAGAAATGCTGAGGGTGTTCTTCCCTTTGGGTTTTCCATCTCCAGGTCTTTACACGTGTCATTATAATACTTTGTCTTCTCAAGCCACCCTTTGAAATCTTCTATTCAACAATTTTACTCCATCATTTCTTCCTTTCGCTTTAGCTACTTGACATTCAAAAGCAAGTTTCGGAGTCTCTTCTGGCATCCATTTTGGTCTTTTCTTTCTTTACTGTCTTTTTAATGACTTCTTGCTTTCTTCGTGTGTGATGTCCTTGGTGTCATTCCACAACTCATCTGGTCTGTGGTCATTAGTGTTCAATGCATCAAATATATTCTTGAGGTGGTCTCTAAATTCAGGTGGGGTATACTCAAGGTCATACTTTGGCTCTCCTTAACTTGGATTAATTTTCTCCAGTTTCAACTTGAACTTGCATATGAGCGATTGATGGTCTATTCCACAGTTGGCCCCTGGCCTTGTTCTGACTGGTGATAGTTTCCATTATCTGTTCCCACAGATGTAGTTGATAACGTTCTTAGGAGGATTAATAAGTTTAATATCTGTGAAGCATTTAGAAATAGGACTGGCACATGTAAGCCCTCAATTACCGTTAGCTATTACTGTCCTTGATTCTCTCTATCACTGGCATCTCCCATGCATTGCTGTGGTTTTCCCTGCAAAAGTTTTCTCAAGTCAGTCCACGTTTTTTTTTCCAGGCCAAGTGCCACTGCTCTAGCATAAATCACCACCATCTTTTACCTTTTTACTGCGATTACATCTCAACTAGTTGTTTGGAATAACTAATAACTTGGTGTATTAGTTTCCTAGGGCTGCCACAACAAATTACCATAAAATGGGTGGTTTAAAACAACAGAGATTTCTTCTCTCCCAGATCTGGAGGACAGAAGTCTAAAATTAAGTTGTCTGCAAGGCCATGCTCCCTCTGAAGGCTCCAGGGGAGAGTGCTTCCTCGCCTCTCTTCTAGATTATGGTGGTTGCCAGTAATCCTTGGTGTTCCTTAGCTTGTAGTGCATTACTTCAATCTCTGCCTCTATCTCCACATAGCCTTTTTCCCTCTGTGTGTCTCCAAATCTCTCTCCTTATAAGGACACCAGTCTTTGAATTTAGGGCTCCCCTAAATCCAGGATAATTTCATCTCAAGACTCTTAACTAATTACATGTGCAAAAATCTTATTTCCAAATAAGATCACATTCTGAGGTTCTGGGTAGACACAAATTTTAGAGGGACACTATTGTTGCACCCCACTAGACCATGGCAGGAGTGGGTCTGAGGGGCACAGGTCAGAGTCCAAAAAAAGAGGTGGAGAAAGCCAGTTGATAAGATCTAGCTTTTATTAGGGAACTTACAGACACAGGTTGGTACCAAGATTCCTGTAAAGGACAGTGAGTCACCCCGTAGAGTTTCTGCTTGGAGTGGCGGTTTATATACTTAGTGTATACGTGCAAGGATATATGCAACAGACTCAGGGAAAAACATGTCTAATCTAAGATTGATGGGGTTGTTTTTGTATTAGCTAATGGGTTCCAACTGACAATACCATGAAGTCAGGTGTCTGATGTGTTTTTTCCTGGCCCAAGTCACAGCTCAGTAAGTAAGTTTCTCTGGTTCTCTCCCAGAGTCCTTTGCAGGCAGGATCCATCTTGTATCATCATGGTCCTCTCACGCTATTCGATCCACTACACGCAGAATGTATTATTTTGCCCTGGCTTCTTTTGTTCAACATTATAAAGATTTACCCATGTTGTTGAATATAACTATATTTTATTTAATTTCATTGCTATATAGTCTTCTATCGTATGATCGTATTAGATTACAATTAGGGTTGGATATCCTGTGAAGTTAATGAAGTTTCAGCTTTGAGGCCCTCACTTTCAGAAGTCCCTTCCAAGGATCTGGGAGGGGCCCTAGCAATGTGTCCACATGATCGAATATTTTTGTATGATTTGCAAAAGTAACTTGTTATATTTTTTCATTCTAATTATGCCTTTTTCTTGCCTAATTGCTTTGGCCAGAATCTTCAGTACAATGTTGAATAGAAGTGGCAAGTGCAGAGATCCTTGTCTAGTTCTTAGTCTTAGGGGGAAAGCTTTCAGTCTTCACGATTCAGTACTATGTTACCCTTGGATTTTTCATAGTGCCCTTTATCAGGCTGAGGAAGTTCCCTTTTATTTCTAGATGTTAAAATCATCTTTCATGAGTTTTATTATGAAAGAGTATTAGATTTTGTCAAATGCTTTTTCTGTTCCTATTAAGATGGTCATGTGGTTTCTGTCGTTTTTTGTTTTACTAATATATGATCTATTATGGAAACCCTGGTGGCGTAGTGGTTAAGTGCTATGGCTGCTAACCAAAGGGTTGGCAGTTCGAATCCACCAGGCGCTTTTTGGAAACTCTATGGGGCAGTTCTACTCTGTCCTATAGGGTCGCTATGAGTCAGAATTGGCTCAACAGCACTGGGTTTGGTTTTGGGTTAAGATGTATTACATTAATTTTCATATGTCGACTCTAGGATAAATCCCACTTAGTCATTGTCTTAGTCTGGTTTCTCTAGAGAAGCAAAAACAGTGAGACATATACAGATATAGATGTAGATATCTATTTCTCTATATATGTGTGTGTATGTATACGTATATGTACATGCATAAATAGAGAGATTTACTTCAAGGAAATAGCTCCTGCAATTGTGTGGGCTAGTGAATCCAAAATCTGCAGATCAGGCAGCGGGCTATAGACTTCTGCAGGTTTATATCCCAGGAACCAGAGGTCAGGCCATGAGAAGAATGTAGGATGGAGGGAGAACAAACTTTGATAGAACATCCATTTACACAGTGGAGGCAGGCCACACTCCCAAGGAAACTCCCCTTTCAACTTATTGGCTGATCACATCAGATCACATCATGGAAAGTGATGATATTATACCACATTATGGAAGAGCAACCAGTCCAGTATCTGCCAAACCACTGGGAATCATAGCCTAGCCATGTTGACATATAACATTAACCATCATGGTCATGGCGTTGGTGAAGAATATTGAATATACTGTGGACTGTCAGAAGAATGAACAAATCTGTCTTGGAAGGAGTACAGCCAGAATACTCCTTAGGAGCAAGGATAGTGAGACTTGGTCTAATCTACTTTGGATGTGTTGTCAGGAGGGACCAGTCCCTGGAGAAGGACATCATGCTTGACAGCGAAAAAGAGGAAGACCATCAATGAGATGGACTGACACAGTGGCTGCAACAATGGGTTCGAACATAGCAACGATTGTGAGGATGGTGCAGAACCGGGCAGTGTTTCTTTCTGTTGTACATAGGGTTGCTATCAGTTGGAACTGGCTCGACAGCACCTCACAACAACCACCATGTTGTATAATCCTTTTTTATTTGTTGCTGGATTCAATTTGCTGTTCATCTATACGAACTCATCTAAATTCATAAGGGACGGATTTCTTCCCTTTTCTTTTCTTGTAATATCTTTGTCTGGTTTTGATAACAGGGTAATATTGGTCTCATAGAATGAGTTGGGGCATGTTCCCTCTTCTAATTTCTGGAAGAGTTTGTGAAGAATTGATGTTAATTCTTCTTTAAATGTTTGTTCTCATTCTAATATTTGCTTTCATACTAAATTTTATATTTGTAATTTTATATTATTTTACATAAAGAGGGTCCCCAAACTATATATGCTTCAGGGCCTACAAAAATGTAATCTGTCCCAGAATTCCTTGTATTGTTTATGGACACCTGGGTTGTTTCCAGTTCGGGACTCTTATGAACAGTGCTGCCATAAACATTCGTATACCTGTCTCCTGGTGCACACGCACATGTGTTTATTGAGAGTGTACATTAGGGTAGAATGGCTGGGTCAATGGGTATAATGCTATACTGATGTCCTAAGCTGTTGCCAACTTACACTCCCACTAACGTTGTGTGAGAGTGTTTGTTGCTCCACGTCCTCACCAATACTTGGTATAGTCAGATTTTAAAATTTTAGCTATATGATGGTATAGTGGTATCTTATCATGGTTTTATTCTGTATTAGGTTAAACCACATGAAAGTGCCATTTTGTACGTCAAAATGGTTGTACACTAGCAATTTCACATGAGTTAATCTAATATTTTTCTGATGACTAATAAGTTGAGCATGTTTTCATGTATTCATTCAATAGCTATTAGGATTTTCTCTTGGGTGAAGTGCCTGTTCAAATCTTTTCCCCATTTTTCTTTTAGATGTCTGACTTTTCTTATTGATTTGTAGGTCTTCATACACTCTGAATATGAGCCCTATGTCAGTTATATGTGTTGCAAATATCTTCTTTCACTTCATGACTTGTCTTTCAATTCTCTAATCTTCCAAAGAGACAAGAATCTGAGTGCAAGCAGTTTATTTGAGAGGTGTCTTAATTTTAAGGAAGTCAAATCTCCTTTCTGCTCAGTATTTTTTTTTTTCCTGTTTAAATCTTCCCTTACGCCAAGGCCATAAAGATATTCTTTTATATTTTCTAAAAGATTTACCGTTATGCCATTTATACTCAGGTCTAAAATCCACTTGCAATTTGGTTTTGTGTATGGTGGGAGGTAGGGGTCCAATTAATTTTTCCATATGGATATCCAACTGCCATAGCACAATTTCTTGAAAAGACTCTGTAAATTGCCACTTTTGTCATAAATCAAGTATCCATGTATTCATGGGTATCTATTCAGTTCTATTGGTCAGTCTGTCCTTGAATCAATAATATATTGTCTTAATTATTGTACTTTATAATAAGCTTTGGTAACTGGTAAAGCAATCCTCATACCTTGTCTTCTTTAAAAGTGTCTAAGCTATTTCCATATATATTATAGAATCAGCTTGTCACCTCCCACAAAAGAAGAAAAAGGAGAAGGGGAGAACCTGCTGACATTTTTACCAGAATTGCATTCAGTCTACGTTATCAACTTGGAGGATAACTGACATTTTTACAATATTGAGTTTCACAATCCATGAAGAAGACGTATCTTCCAAATTATTTGGATCTTCTTTATCTTGCAGTTTTATAAGTTTCTCTATAGCGATCTTATTTATGTACTATATTTATTCATAGGTACTTGCTTTTATGCTTCATAGATGTAAACTCTTTCAAAATTTCATTTTCTAACCATTCATTTCTGGTCTATAGAAATAGAATTGGTTTTTATATATTGATTTTTCAGCCAGCTATCTTGATAAACTCTTAAGTCAAAAATAATATATCTACTAGATTTTCTATATAACTAATCATATCAAAAGGAAGTTTTTGTTCCTTCTTTCCCAATCCTATCTTTCATCCCTTTTCTCACCTTACTATCTGCCTAAGGACCTACAGTACAAGGTTGAATAGAAATGGAACAGCAGGCATCCTTGTCTCGTTCTCAATCTCAAAGGAATTGGGACTTGGTTTGGGTTTCCCCAGAAGCAGACCCAGAGGCAGGGATCTCAGTGAACGCAGTTTATCGAAAGGTGAAGGAGAGCTTCGTAGTGAGACAAGGGAAGGAAGACAACTGATAAAGAAAGGGGCATGTTAACAGGCTTAATTCTGGAGCTCAATGCTGCTGGGAGAGGCTCTCGGAGCCAGTGCAAAATACAAACTTCAGAGTTATGGCACTAACAGTGCGAGGGAGCTGGGGTATCTATACACATATTGCTTTCATATTAAACTTCATATTTGTAATTTTTGTACTTTTTTACTTAGGAATTTTTTTTTTTTTTTTTTTAAGAAGGAGGGTGGGCATCCTTGCCTTGCTCCTGATCTTAGGAAGAAAACTTTCAGTCTTTCACCATTAAGTATGACGTTAGCTGTGGGTTAGATACAAACCCTTGTCTGTCATTGGTTAGTGTTGCTTTGGGGGATGGTCCATTCATTCCCTATACTTCCAACTGCCAGGTAAGTGAAGAACTGTGGGCAAGCAGCAAAAGAAGGCCCTCAGGCACAGAAGCACACATAGTGGCCCTGGAAGTGGCGCTGTGTGCACTGAAGTAAAAGTGAGAGGAGATAGGTGGGGTGCTGACAGTGTCTTCCACAAACATCTTTGACATTTTACTATTACAAAAAAACATTTGCAATTGTTGAGATGGTATATGTTTTGTTATGTATTATTTTCACAATAAAATTAAAAACATATATATTGGATGTCCTTTTTGCAAATCTGGAATAAACATAAAATTTCCAAGTAGAAATTTCAAATAAAAATATTTTGAGTCTCCATAAGATGACAGCAGCTGTCGAAATCCAAATCTTTCTATACATCCTCCAAAAATCATTTGGCTGAACAAAAGGAGAAAAAAGGAAAAAAACAAAAACAAAACCCCCCACCCATAACCCAAGCTTACAGCCTAACTGCCCCATATGATTTCCAAGGCTATAGTCTTTACAGGAGCAGACTGCCACATTTTTCTCCCGCAGAGCGTAATTAGGAGACAGAAAATACTACCAAGTCTGATGGTTAAGTGCTGCCATCCGGCCTCTGCTATTCTGCAACCTTGTTATCACCACTGACACTAGGGAGCAGCCTTCCTTACCATCAACTCTGACCAAAGCACAGCCACCACAGGGTTTCTCAACCAGTGAGAGCCTTAACAATTGTGACACTATAGCATGCCAGGGTTATCACCACCACACTTCCCATTAACAAATCAGTAAAAATGCTGGTACTGAGAAATAAATAAATAAATAGACCAATGACTAGCTAACTTAAGGAAAAGGCACAAATACAAGAAGGGGGGTGTAGGGGAGAGGAGGGAGAAGAAATAAGGAAGAAAGAAAAGAAGGCAGAATTCGAGAAAAAAATGACAAGGAGGAATTCTTAAACAGGAAAATTTGAGGGTCGGGGGGCCGGCTGGAAGATAAAAAGGCAATGGTTGAGTTGGGATGTGAAGAAAAGAGAAAAAGACAAATTGGGGTAGTGATGGAGGCACTCAGAAGTAGGTGGAACTAACTGCATGTCTGCAGGCCTGGGACTGTGAACCTGCTGGACATGACTGGGATCCACTGTGGGTCTGAATTACTGGATCTCACCGGGTAGACCATACATGGGAAAAGTGCCCAAATGAGACTGGAGAAGTTGGCAAGGAAACAATCATGAAAGTCCCATAGGTTAGATTCTATGGCTCAGGTGAACTGAGCCTTGGTGTTGGAGCTGACTCCCTCTTCCAAGATTTCAAGCTACCAGGGACAATATGACAATATTTACCAACATTTTATACACACACACACAAAAAAAATACATACATACCCTCTAATCCCATAATTCCTTTCTAGAAATTTGTCCCAAGGGAAAAAAATAAGCCTACAAGTGTCCAGTGATACATCTCAGTGTTGTTTAGAATTGTCAGCAAGTGGGAGAAAAATCTAAATGTCCATCAATACGGCACTGAATAAACAATGGTACATCTACACATGGGGTCACCATGCATCAGAACCAACTCCACAGCAACTAGGAACACCATACAATAAACACCGTGCAGTAATTACAAGGACAGATAGTTTTAAGGTAAAACATTTCTTACATACTAACATGAATACATTCTCTTGTACAAAAGGAAAACTTTACAAGTAGGGCTAAGGCCCCTTTGTCACCCCCATCCCAGAAAACCACTGTGAAAGTTTGATGTGCATTTTTTCAGACATTTTTCTACACATATATATGCATACATACATCCCATAAAAACGTAATGTCTTGTGACACGTGGGTTTTGCACAAATTGCGTCACACTCTATAATCCTGCAACTGGATTTTTCCACTCGACAGTGTCTTTGTGATCTCTTCATGTTAGTCAATATTAACCTTCTCAACAACTCAATAACACAAACATTTCATAATGCATTTGGCTTTGCCTTTACGGATAAATCTTTAGGTTGATTCTAATTTTTTGCCACTGCTAAGTTTAAGTTGTATGTATTGATACGGAAATATCTCTATATCATATTAACTTGTTAAAAAGCCAATATAGTCATATTTATGTAAAAATTAAATTTTATGTAAAAAAAACAGTTGCCGCTGAGTCAACTGACTCGTGGCAACCCCATGTGTGTCAGAATGGAACTATGCACCATAGGGTTTTCAATGGCTGATTTTTCAGAAGCAGATTGCCAGGCCTTTCTTCCAAGGCACCTCTGGGTGAACCTGAACTTGCAACCTTTTGGTTAGCAGCCAAGTGCATTAACTGTTTGCACTACCCAGGGACTCCCAAGTTTTTATACAGATCTCAAAAATTTTGGAAGAACGCTAGTTTACACAATTATCTTAATGGGAGGGTGAAAGTTGGTTTATAAGCAGACTCTGATTCTTCCTATTTGAATTTTTCAGTGATAATCTTTTCCCCTGATAATATATTTACAGGGCCTGCTCAGAAGTAGATGATGAAGGACAATGAAGCACAGACTGTGTTGTTCTCTTTGCAGTTCCTGGAGGGGCAGGGGAGGCTAGAAACAGCCTTGGCCGTCTAGGCCAGCTCTGGAGCAGGCCTAACACTGCACGTGGAGACCCCAGAGGGCTGAGCTGGGCTCCTGGACTATTTTGATCCAGGGGATGGAAGGCGGAAGGGCATTAAAGCCATCTTCCAGTGGAAGGGAGGGCTGGGGGTGGGAGATGAAATATCTTCCAGTTGTGGATCCAGCCCACCCTTCACCCACTTCAGGCATGGGCTCAAGAAAGAGAAAGAAGATCTGAAATCAGTCCTCCCCATCAGCTCCCAGGAGCTTCGCCCCTCTGTTCTGGCTCCAGAGATTCAAGCATGGCTCAATCCAACCCCTCGAGTCTCCAAATAAGCTCAGCAGCATGACTTTGAGAGAAAAATCTACTTTAATAATCCAGCTTCAGCTCAGCTGAGAACTTCCCCTCTCAAGGGCAAAGCAGTGGGAAGTTGGAAGTCTTTCCAAGAGGCTTCAATCCACTATGAGGTTGCGGCTCAGAGAAGGCAACAGCTCAAAGAAGCCCTAAAACAGGAGGCAGAGCGGGATTTGGAATGAGTAGGGGACCAGATGCAGGTGCCCGTTGCTCACCTCCCGCCAACATAAACCCGACAAGAAGAATACTTGTTTCACCTATTGCTTGACAACTGCCCCAACCTTCCCATCCCTAGTCCCCTCTCCTTCCCCTCATTTCCCTTTGGGGGCTGGTTAAAGCCTCTGAGGCTTTAGAAGAAGGGGGGGCCCTTGCTTTCCTACATGGCATTACCACGTCAACCATCACCTAAGTCAGCCACTTAGTTGTGGTGATGTTGCCCCAGAAACAAATTCAGGTGCTAGAAGGGGAGGTGCCCAGCTGCCATGGCGATGGGGTGGGGTGGGAGTTACCTTGAAGAGCATGAGGGTCTGGAGTACTCCCGTGGTGCAGGCTGTCTCCCGGATGGAGTGCATGGCCAGTTGGGGGCTGCCCAAATCCAGTACCCGCAGCCCCAGCCGAGAAGCCAGGATAGGTCCAATGGTGGTACCACAGGGGGAGTCATTGCGGACCATCAGATCCTGGGAAGTGAGGAGAGGGTGATGAGCAGCGAACGGTGTGTGCTCATTAAGGCCAAGAGGAAAGTGATCTTACAACTGCCAGACTGAAAGAAAGGGGCCTGGGAGATAGCTCTACCCCCAAGAAAGGGGCCCTCCATAATAAAATCTACTAAAAAAACATTCTGCATCCCACTTTGGAGACTGGAGTCTGGGGTCTTAAACATTAGCAAGCAGCCATCTAAGATGCATCAATTGGTCTCAACCCACCTGGAGCAAAGGAAAATGAAGAATACCAAAGACACAATGTAATTATGAGCCCAAGAGACAGAAAGGGCCACATAAATCAGAGACTACATCAGCCTGAAACCAGAAGAACTAGATGGTGCCCAGCTATAACTGATGACTGCCCTGACAGGGAACACAACAGAGAACCCCTGAGGGAGCAGGACAGCAGGGGGATGCAGAGCTCAAATTCTCATAAAAAGACCACACTTAATGGTCTGAGACTAGAAGGACCCAGGAGGCCATGGTCCCCAGACCTTCTGTTAGCCCAAGACAGGAAATATTCCCAAAGCCAACTCTTCAGACAGGGATTGGACGGGACTATAGGACAGAAAATGATATTGGTGAGGTGTGAGCTTCTTAGATCAAGTGGACACATGAGACTATGTGGGCAGCTCCTGTCTGGAGGGAAGATGAGAAGGCAGAGGCGGACAGAAGCTGGCTGAATGCACACGGAAATAGAGAGTGGAGAGAAGGAGCATGCTGTCTCATTAGGGGGAGAGCAACTAGGAGTATATAGCAACGTGTATATAAATTTTTGTATGAGAGACTGAGTCGATTTGTGAACTTTCACCTAAAGCACAATAAAAATTAAAAAAAGAAAGGGGCCCGCATGGCACAATGGTTAAGCACTCAGCTGGTAACTAAAAAGTTGGCAGTTCAAACCCACCCAGTGGCTCCGTGGAAGAAAAGACCTGGTGATCTGCTCCCATAAGGACTACCAGGCAGTTCTACTCTGTCCTAGTTGCTGTGAGCTGCAATCGACTCAATGGTATACAACAACAGCTCCTCAGGAGAGTGGAAGTGATTGGATAAAATCACAAAGCCAACACTAAATGACAGACCTCAGAGCACGATATATTCTGAATAGGTCCAATTCTCTCCAACCACACTGCCACTACCCTAGTTCCAGCTACTGTCATTCTTGCCTCCCATAAAAAACCCATTCTCCATAGAGTAGCCGAGGGAATTAAAAAAAAATATTCACCCCATGGGTCACCCTCTCCCAAAGAAAAAGCACTCGGTAGTTTTAGTGTTTTTAAAAATATTGATATTTTGAAACTATTTTCTTTGTATTATAATAAAAAGTAAACAAAGTCATAACAGTGATGTTAGGTATCAATAGTTTTTGTGTAAGAGAAAGGAGAATTATAGAATAAAAAAAATCAAGCAACAACTACTCTTATTCTTTGAGTAAGATCCTCCCATAGCTGCCTCCTTCCCAACAGTTAGGTCTCGGCTCTACATGGGCAGGCCAGCGGCTACGCAGCAGAGAGTCCTGGGCTGCTGGCAGTCAGGATGCCAGGACCCTAGTTCTGACTCCACCACGGCTTGCTTGCTGTATCGTGAGTCACTCGACCACCCAGGGCCCCTGACGCACGCACGCACGCACGCACGCGCACACGCACACACGCACGCGCACACACACACACACATCGAAGAGAAGGAATTAGATGGGTGATTTCCCAGGCAAGAGGGAAATGAGTAGCTGGAGGTCCAGGCTCCCCAGCCATGAACTTCCCTTACAGAAGCCACAGGGTATATAAAAGGGACACAGGGCAACTGGGGGGTACAGGGTAGAAAAAGAGCAGGACTAATCTACTGTGGGCCAACAGCATACACTTTCAATCCTCACAGAAATCCTGCAAAGTAGGTATCATTATCGTCCCCATTTTATAGATGTGGAAACTGAGACTCAGAGACATTAGAAGACTTGCCCAAGGTCACACAGCTAGGGCCTCAAAAGAACCAGCGCTGAACCCAGCTCTGCCCGTATCCAAAAACCTCCATTCTCCTCACTTTACTGGGGTCTCCCGCTCCCACCACTAAGGTCCTCTCCCAGGCTCCCCCCTCATTGGGGGCCCATTAGATTGTGCCCCCACCCTGCTCCCTCTGTCACACCTTCCTGGGCTGGGTCCACCCTCACCTGCAAGGGCACCCCAACATTGTTGGCCACCTCTCGGATCAGGGCCTCAGAAATTGCATTCGAGGCGTAGCGCTGCTTGCTGTTCACCTTGATCACAGGGCCCTGAAGGGAGGAAAACCAGAATAAAAGATGAGGCAGAGTTGGGTGGCAAACCCAGAGGAAACGAGATGGGGCTCAGAACCAGCCAGGCCTCCAAGTCCCTGAGAAGAAGAGGAGCATCTCACCTTGTGGAATAAGGGCCGATGGTTCTCCTCATGCTTGTCTCTGCAGGACAGTTAAGAGCAGGGATGGCAAACAGGAGCCAGGCCTGCCAACGCCCACCACCCCTCCCATGACAGACATCCCTAATGGATCACAGGATTTTTTCCTGCCCAGTCCAACTGGAGCACAGGGTCATTCTAAACACTGCGTTCCAGGCAGCATCTAGCAACAGATGAACATCAGTCTATGAAATGAAGCCTACTCAATATACCATGGCTAGTGATTACATAACTTTGACAAGTTGGGCCTTGGAGCAGCCAACAGGAGGTCCCCACTGAACCTCCTGGCAGACTGAGAAAGAAGAAGAAGAGAAGAGGCTAGGGCCCAGGCCAGGGCAGAGCCTGAAGGTGGTTATGCTGGGTCCCTGGCTGTGTGAGGATTGCGTGTCTGGCATGGTGTCTGACTCACAGGTAGTTGGGGTGTACCGCGTGGGCCATGTCAGCGCTGATCATGTAGGACTTGGGTATGGCTTCCTCGAAGGCAGTCAGGCGCTGGGGCGAGGCTGAGATCCGCCGCAGCACCAGCTCCGTCAGCAGTGACTGTGCTCCCTGGGCGCTCTCAGACCCCACCTGGTAACAGCAAACAGCTGACTCTTGGGGTCTGGGGTGAGGTGCCTGAGCTGTAGCTGAGAGGCCAGGATCCTACTGAGTCACTGGATGGGGGGTGAGCCGAGTTATGATCAACCTCCCCAACTCCAGGAGCCTGGACCTGTGTCATCACAGAAACTTTGATGGGAGGCTGCGGCCTAAGTAATTCAGAGTCACTTCTGGGGCAAAATTGCATTTACTGGTTAGTTTCCTACACCCAACCTCCTTCCTTCTCCACTAACCCTCACCCCTGGGGCTTGGCACAGGTTCCACACTGCACTGGTCACTTTTCTTTTAGGCATATGACAGAGACTGCTAACTGTTAGAACTTAGTTGTAGCTAAGCACATAACCACCCAGCTGGAGACCACACACTCTGCCTCCCTTGCAGCTAAACATGGCCAATGGGTTGTATGCAGTGATGGATGGGATTTGTGGACCATGTCCTTGAAAGGCACGGCTGTACTCTCCTCCTTTGCCCTTTTCCCTCTTCCTAACTCAGTGCAGACATGATGGCAAGAGCTCGAACAGCCACCCTGGATCCCAAGATAAAAGCCACGTGTTACGGATAGCAGAGACCTATCCTGAACTGCTAATTCTGGCCTGTGTAATTACACAAGAGGAAACTATCTGTTCAAGCCAATGTATTTTGGAATCTCTATTATAGTGTCTAAGACTGGACCCTAACACAAGCGTGAAGAAGGAGAACCTGCTGTGTGCTGAGTCCCGGGGCCACAAGGATGAACCAGGCACTGGCCCTGTCCTTGAAGAGCTCAAAATGTGACAAAAGGAGAAAGATAAGAAACGTGGTCACACTAAAAACAGATATACACTAAGCCAGAGGGAATCCCCAGTGCTGGGAGAGCCCAGGCAGTGTCTCCCCCACCTGCAGGGCTCCCAGGGTAGCCCTGGACCATGGAGGGTGCCTGGCACAAGCTGGCTGGAGCCGAGGGGTCCCCTCCCGGAGCCCTCCACATACCTCTTCATTGTCATAGAGTGCAATCATGCGCACATGGGGCTCCGTGGCCAGGGAGGCAGGGGCTGCGCAGGAATCGATCAAGGCCTGGCTCAGGGAGGGAAACGAGAGTGTCACCATCACCCCTGCTTCCCTGGTAACTCAGCGCACCGACACCTCGGAGGCTCAGACAACCCTACCAGCCTTCTAGCACCATGGCCAGGATGAAGTGGGCTTGGGCCTTCAGCAGCTCGTCTCTTAGGGCACTGCCCGGTGAGCAGCATGCTGGAGAGCCTTTTCAATTGGGACGGGAGACACCATCCTTCGGGTGTTCTTCTCCCACACCTTTCCATGCAAAAGGCAAGAGGAGGATGTGAAGATGGAGGGAAAGAGCTGAGAATCCAAAAGTCAAAAGGACTGTGGAGACCATGTAACAAACTGGCCTCACTTAAAGCACTGAGGTCTGAAGGAGTGACCATGACTCCATCAAGGCCACATGACTGGCTGGCTGGGTACAGAAGCAGGTGCAGATCCCAGGTCTGGCTCTGGTTCTTCCATTTACACCCCAAAGTCCGTCTCCAACAATAGAACAGGCAGGGAAGGAGAGGTAGAAAAGGGCAGAGGGAGGGGCAAGGCAAAGGGAGAGAAGAAACTGACTTGGGGTGAAAACAGGGTAGAGAATCAAGGTGACAAGGAAGAAAGGAGACTACCCCACTGAGGTCTGAAGGAATAGAGAAGGCTGGGTGGCCTTAAGACTAGAGAGGGAAGCAGAAGGAGCTGAGTGATACTGCCCGCTGGGACGATAAGGTGGTACTGCAGGCCTTTGCCTGGAAGCACAGATGGTTAAAGGAAAAGCAGCAAGGGCAGGGTTAGGGCCAGACACAGCCGTGCCCTAAACTTCTCAGCCTTCCCTGACCTGGGCCCCTAACCCCAAGCCAGTACAGGGCAGGGGCCAAGGGTAGTGATGCTGAGGCTGCAGTATTTAAGCCCCTTCCCACGATCCACCCAGCACCAGCAGACAGGGTGGCCAGCAGCCCTTTAGTCACTCCCACGACTCTGCCTCTCCCTGCTGCCTGGGGTGCCCACACCTCACCTGCAGAGCACAGAAGCAGCTGTGCAGATTGTCCAACCGAGGCGCGAAGATGAACTCCTCATAGGCGCCCCCCAGGACCTACAGAGACAGGGCAGTCAACCCCCACTCCCCTGCCTCTTCCTGTTCCGAGGGCCTGAACCTGAGCAAGCCCTCTTGCTTTCTTGGGCAACCTCTTCATGACCCCTGGATTAGGGCACTATTGTCCCTGCAGGGCAGGGCTGAGCTGAGAGTGGAGAATGGCCTGGGCTGGAGGTGAGGGATGGTGGGAGGGTGGAGGCCTAGAGCTCTTGACCAGTGCCTGTGGGGCAGGAAAACAGAGGGGCTGAATGGTCACAAAGAAAAGCCAGGGAAATAAATGGAGGACGATAACCAAGAAACAGAAACGTAGTACATATTCAAACAGAACAAACCCAAAATCAAGCCAAACCCGTTGCCATCAAGTCAGTTCTGACTCACAGCGACTCCGTGAGTTACAGAGTAGAACTGCTCCCTAGGGTTTCCTGGCTGTAATCGTTATGGAAGCATAACACCAGGCCTTTCTTCCACAGCACCACTGGGTGGGTTCGAACTGCTAATCTTTAGGTTGGTAGTTGAGCACAAACCATTTGCGCCACATCAAAAGCCTTGGCAATTTCCGACTACTGGAAACTGGGAGAGACACAAGGACAGGCTCCAGAAAAGGGGCCACACCCAGGCCTTTTGCCCTCAGAGGTTCGGAGCCAGTGTGGGTCAAAGCGTGGACAGGGACTCCCTGCAGCTGAAATGCCTGGGGAATCTGGAAAAAGGCCAATCTCCAGGCTCTGCCCCCTGAGAGTCAAGGCAGCTGGTCTGGGGTGGGGAACCTTCCTATTTGAGAACCACTGCCCTGGTGGTTAAGTGCTATGGCTGCTAACCAAAAAAGTCGGCACTTTGAATCCACCAGGCGCTCCTTGGAAACTCTATGAGGCAGTTCTACTCTGTCCTATAGGGTCGCTATGAGTCGGAATTGACTCCGTGGCAATGGGCTTGGAGGGGCTTGGGGCCCTGGAGAAGGTGGGTGGTCATAACTGGGAGAACATGGCTGAGAGTATTTAGGTAACTGGCAGGCTAAATGAGTGCTCCAGGGGCCATGCTGGGCTGGGCTGGGGTCCCGGGGGCCCCACCCACACCCACCCACAGTCCCTGCACCGTTCCTCACTGCAGGCTGGGTGTCTGCAAGGCAGAGCTCCATCTCCACGATGTCCTCAGGGCTCAGCCCCACATGGGTGCAGAGCAGGGACATGAGGACTGAGTGGTGCCGGTCATCCTGTAGGACAGAAGGGTGCTGGGAGGAGGGTCCACTGCTCCCCTCCTCTCCCCTTCTGAAGGGACTCCTCTGCCCACCACCTCCCCATCACAAGGGCTGATCCTACCGCAGCATTTAGAGGGCCTGGCTCAGGAGTCCCCTTCTCCAGCTCCTCCTGGATGGCTGTGGCAAGAATGGGGACTCTGTGGAGAGACATGTGAGAGGGGCGCATAGGGAGGGCTGGTGGGCATAGCCGAGTGGGGCACCCCTGCACTCAGATGTCTCCTGATGGGGAACCGCCCTTGCCCTTCGACTCCCAGCTCGCTCCCAAAATGGCAGAACATCCTTGGGCATCAATGGGACCCAAGAGTAGGAGAACTTGACCACAGCCACCATTAGGTAGTGGCCTCCCAGGTCCCACCCAGAGCCCAGCCACCGCATGGTGCCATGCCCTGCCCCTCCAGCCACCACAGCCAGCCCGTCTCACAGGTGCATCTCCGTGTTGGGCCCAAAGTTTTCATTGATGTTTCTCTGCAGATGGATAGCCAGGTGTGGGATGCGAAGAATGGGCCGGTCCACATGCACCAGCCGCTGCTCCAGCCGGCCTGAGGTGGGGCACTGTGGCCAGCCAGGCAGGTCAGCACAGGGCATGTGCCACCCTGGTTGGTGAGAGCCCCCACTTCACTGAGACTAAATAACGCAGTTCTCTGGTCCCCTCTCCCCGGGAGGGTCTACCCTCTTTCCCAGGAGACTTCTAGTGGGTACCCTGAAGGAGGGTGACCATCAATCTTTAGGTCCCCTGTTTCCCACCTTAACGATGACGCGTCCAGCCAAGGTCAGGTCACGGTCGAACCAAGTGCTCCAGATCCCACCACCATAGGTCTCCACTCCCACCTGGTGGAAGCCCACTTGGCTACGGCGAGACCGGCGTTTCACCTGAGCATGGAGATGGGGAAGGGAAACTCAGAGAAGGCGGAATGATGAGATGTGCTTATGTCACCCACTGGGCTAAGCTCCCCTGACGCAGAGGGCAAGACACTGGACCCTGTCTTCCAGAAGTTCAGTTTCCTGTTGGAGATGAACTTAGATGATGAACAAGTTAAGGAACAGAGCAAAATATTAGTGCCAGATGAAAGGCACAAAGTATGGAGGAGAGGCAACAAGTTTACCTTCCCCCTGCTCTAGGGAACCAAAAAAAAAAAAAAAACAAAGTAGTTGCCATTGAGTGGATTCTCATGGCGACCCCTTGGCTGTCAAGCTAGAACTGTACTCCATAGGGTTTCCAAAGGCTGTGAACTTTCTAAAGTAAAGCACCAGGCCTTTCTTCCGAGGCACCAGTGCAGGAGTTCAAATTGCCAATCTTTTGGTTAGCAGCCCAGTGCACAACCACCCATACCACCCTGGGACTCCGGGAAATACAGCCCCCTAATTTGTGCCTCCTGGCTGTTCTGTCATATAGTCCTCCTGACATCCCTATCCCAGCACCCTCAGCCCAGTTCCTTACCCGGAGGCAGGGGCTGTCCGTGTGGGCACCAATGAGACTGAAGCCATTGCCAGGAACATACTGGCCCCCCACAGCAAAGGCGATGATGGTGGAAGAGTTCCTGGTCAGAAAGTACTGGGGGAGGGGAGCAGGATTAGCCTAGTGGCACACAGGACTTTGAGCCTCTGCCTGACTGCCCTGCCTCTCTGCCCCGACCCCACGTACCTTGCTCTCGGGTTTGATATCCCAGCTGTCGGTCTCCTTGAGTTCCTGGAAGCCAGCCTGGAGGAGGCGGCTGCGGCACTCAGCCACAGCTGTAGGGAAAGAACGCTCTCACAGCTATGGAAGCAGGTGGGGGCCACGACCGGGCCCTCTCTCCTTCCCTGCCCTGGTCACTTACCATGGAAAGGTGAGGGGCTCCGGTTCACGAACTTGAGGAGTTCCCGGGCCGCGGCCTGCACCGCCTCTTTGCGGGCTCTGCCGGTCATGGCCACCTAGAGGAGCGGGGCATAGACTCCTAAGAGATCTGGGACCTCTGACCTTTTATCCAGACTTCTAGGACCCCTATCACCACCCTGAGACGAAACCGGTCCAAGGCTGAGAACTCTGCTTCTGCTTCTTCTCCACCGAAAGCCCCAGATCCCAGGCCGAACCACTCCAGCCAATCTCACAGCCCCACCGCGCTCCCGGCCGAGCTCCTCCAGGTTGGCTCGCCCCCAGTCTGAGGTTTGGCCCGGCTCCCTAAGTTCCACTTCCCCTCCCCGCCAGCTAGGAAATCCTGGTCTCGGTCCCGAACTCCAGCTCCTCAGCGGGCCCCTAACTCTGAGCCGTGCGCGCCCCATCCTGGAGCCCCCAGCTCCGCTCCCCAAGGCACCCACCGCCCCGCAACCTACCGGTCTCTCGCAGCGGACCCCTTGTCACCCCCGGAAGGTCGGGTCACTCGGGGCGGGGCTTTCGGTTTCGGCAGGACGCACCCCCCACCTCCGCGCAGGGCTGATCGTGGGCTGGGGCGGGCGCAGGGCTGGTTCTGGGACGGAGACTCGAGCTGAGCCAGACGGCACCACCTACCTGCATGGCCCAGCGCTTGGGGCCGCGTCTGCCGGCCGGCTTCAGCGCTGGCTCCGCGTCCGCCCCGCCCCTCGCACCGTCGCCGTGAGCGGGCGCCCTCTGTCGCCCAGGAGGTGCTAGGACAGCCGCGAGCCGCCCGCCTGGCCCTGGGCGAGAGGCGTACCGTACAAAGTGCTCTCAGCCTCTCTCCACCGCCACCCTTGAGATAATAACCGCAACGCGGCTAAGGTTCTTGGAGCGCTCACGGTGAGCTTTAACTTCGTGATAAAGCTTATTATCTCGTTTAATCTTCAGAACTGCTCTATCAACTTTGTACTTTCACCGTCTCATTTTATATATGAAGAAACTGAAATATAGGGAAAAGTAACCTACCTGTGGTAGTCAGTGGCAGCGGTATCGTTTGGACCCAACTGATTTGATTTCAGAGACCCGCGACAACCGCTATAGGCTTCTCTCAGATATTTTCTGGGTCTTTTTCTATACACCCTGCTAAGTATTTATGTTAAGAGTCCCTGAGTGGCACAAACGGTTAGGCGCTAGGCTACTAGCCTTAAAGGTTGGTATTTCGAGTCTACCCAGAGGCTCCTGGGGAGATGGGACTGGTGATCTGCTTCTGAAAGGTCACGGGCTTAAAAACCCTATGGAGCTGTTCTACCATGCACACATAGGGTCACCACGAGTTGGTATCACCTGGACAGCAACTAACAACAACAAAATATTATGTACACAGGAGGTCCCTGTGGGACAGAGAAGTTAATGACAAAGAAAAACAGTTCCATGTGCTCTTTGAGGCAATTCCAATATTCCTGTGTCAATAGCGGTAAACAGCAATTTTTAAAACCCGGTGCACCTGCCTAGCCATAGATTCTGATCAGGACTATTAGTGGCCCCAGCCACATGCAGTGTAATCAACATTCCAAGGATGAAAATCTATGGAGCCATCAGCTTTATGTTCCTGGGGTGGGAGTGGTGGGGAGTGGGGAGTTTTTGGAAAGGCCCTGTGGCCCTAGCTTCAAGTAGTAGACACTGCAGGAGAGTTTTCAAGAATACACACACTAGGGGATGGGTTAAATACTTGGAATTCCCTAACCATTTAATGAAATGTTATTTTGTATAAAGTTCAGTGCTGAGTGGGGCCTGGAGAGAATATTTTTGTCCCCTGAGAGCCAGAGACTGGCTCCTAGGGAGGAGCACATTCAAGGAGGACAGTGATAGGGACTAAAACAGGAAGGAATACAATGTATTAGGGACCCTGTTGCTGTCAAGTCGATTCCAACCCACAGCGACCCTATAGGATCAAGTAGAACTGCCCCATAGGGTTTCCAAGGAGCAGCTGGTGGATTTGAACTCCTACCTTTTGTTTAGCAGCCAAGCTCTTAATCACTACACCGCTAGGGCCTTGTTTAAGGGAAGGAGGGCTTAACTTAAAGACAACATTTTAATGTTCCCTTTAACTACAAAAGAGTACATGTTCATGTGAGAAATGCAAACATCATCAGAATGCATAACTTAGAAAGGGAAAGTAAATGCTTCATAAATTGAACATCCATTCTTATAAATCACAAAAACAGCAGGAACATTATATAGATTTCTACCATATAGACACAAGAGATATAAATAACCTCAAGAGCATAGATTCTAAAATATAGTAAATAATTAGGAAGTGATCATTTTTGAGTATTTCTTTTTTTTTAATTTATGTATTTTGTGCTTTAGATGAAAATTTACAGAGCAAATTAGTTTCTCATTAAACAATTAATGCACATATTGTTTAGTGACATTGGCTGCCAAACCAACAACATGTGAACACTGTCCCCTTCTCGACCATGGGTTCCCTATTACCACCTTTCTTGTTCCCTCCTGCCTTCTCGTCCTTGCCTCTGAGCTGGTGTGCACATTTAATCTCGTTTTGTTTTATGGGCCTGTCTAATCTTTGGCTGAAGGGTGGACTTCAGGGGTGACTTCAGTATTGAGTTAACAGGGTTCCCGGGGGCCATATTCTTAGGGCTTCTCCAGTCTCTGTCAGACCAGTAAATCTAGTCTGTTTTCTTGAGTTAGAATTTTGTTCTACATTTTTCTCCAGCTCTGCCCGGGACCCTCTATTGTGATGCCTGTCAGAGCAGTCAGTGGTGGTAGCCGGCACCATCTAGTTGTGCTGGGCTCAATCTGGTAGAAGCTGAGGTAGTTGTGGCCCATTAGTCCTTTGGACTAATCTTGCCTTTGTATCTTTAGTTTTCTTCATTCTCCCTTGCTCCAAATGAGGTGGAACCAATGGAATATCTTAGATGGCTGCTCACAAGCCTTTAAGACACGTGACGCTACTCACCAAAATAGGATGTTTTCTTTATAAACTGTTATGCCAATTGAGCTAGATGTCCCCCTACACGATGGTCCCCAGACCTCAGCCCAGTAATTTGGTCCCTCAGGGAGCTTGCGTGTATCTATGGAGCGTCCATGACCTTGCCTTGGTCAAGTTGTGCTGACTTCCCCAGTATTGTGTGCTGTCTTACCATTCACCAAAGTTACCACTTATCTATTGACTAGTTAGTGTTTTCCCCTTCCCACCCATCCCCTCCCTAGTAACCATCAAAGATTGATTTTTTCTGTCTTTAAAACTTTTCATGAGTTTTTAAAAAAATTTTTATTGTGCTTTAAGTGAAAGTTTACAAATCAAGTCAGTCTCTCATACAAAAATTTATATACACCTTACTATATATGAAGTAGAGAAAATGCATTTTTTTAGTGTTTTAATATTAAAGTAGATGGAATATGTTTTCTAGTTTGTTTTAGTATAGCTGTATAAGCTGTGATTAATCTCTAGTCTTTAGAAAATGGCGCAGGTTCTGTTCAAGATAGAACTGAGCAACCTGTTCCACCCTTAACATAAAAAACACCGTAATACCTTACAACATGTTTTCTCCTGTTCACAATGGGTGATTGAGAGCTTGACATAACTGACGCCATAATGATGCTCTAAGTAATCCCTAAACTTTTTTTAATTGCACCAGCTGCACTGGTCTCTTCCAAAGGGGTATGGAGCTCTTTCAGCTCCTGGGGCCTTGGTCTCTCTTCTCTTCTTTGTTCTCTTGAGAAATGGCCTTCAGCCTAGAAGATGGCAGCTAGAAAAGCTGCCTGACATTTTTAATCTGCAATTTTCTTTCTTGCTCCCTATCTCAGCCAGAGTGGACTTGGCAAAACAGTTCCACTAGCTGAGAGATTCTTATGTGAGTTTTTTCAGCCTGTTACAAACATACAGATTAGAGTCCAGATGTCTGACATACGTATCCTTAGTTTAATAAAGAGTTTCTTGTAGTTGTTTTGTGATGTATAAGATCATCTGTGGGCTACATGCTCAAAAACATTAGGTAACCCCCGCCTTCGCCCTATAAAACTCTCCCGCTAGCTCTTTAGAATTAGAATTTGGGAGAGATTTAATCCCCTCTGTCCCTTGAATGGAAACCCTGGTGGCGTACTGGTTAAGTAACGGCTGCTAACCTAAAGGTCGGCAGTTCAAATCCGCCAGGCGCTCCTTGGAAACTCTATGGGGCAGTTCTACTCTATCCTATGGGGTCGCTATGAGTCGGAATCAACTCGACGGCAATGGGTTTGGTTTTGGTCTTTTGGTCTATTGAATACCGGTGTTCAATAAAGCCTTCTGGCTACTTACCTCCTCCTGTCTCAGTATTGGCTTTGTGGCAGGTGGCTTGAATCCACGATTCGCGGTTAACATATACTCCTAGTTGATCTCCCTCTACTGAGACAGCACACTCCTTCCCTTCACGGCCTATTTTCATGTCCATTCGACCAGCTTATGACCCCCTCTGCCCTCGCATCTCCCCTGCAGGCAGAAGCTGCCCACATAGTCTTATGTGTCTACTTGATCCAAGAAGCTCACTCCTCACCTGTATTATTTTCTGTCCCATAGTCCAGTCCAATCCCTGTCTGAAGTGTTGGCTTTGGGAATAGTTCATATCTTGGGCTAACAGAAGGTCTAGGGACCCTGACCTCCGGGGTCCTTCTAGTTTCAGTCAGACCATTAAGTCTGGTCTTTTTATGAGAATTTGAGGTCTGCATCCCACTGCTCTCCCGCTCCCTCAGGGGTTCTCTGTTGTGTTCCCTGTCAGGGTAGTCATCAGGTGTAGCCGGACACCATCTAGTTCTTCTAGTGTCAGGCTGATGTAGTCTCTGGTTTATGTGGCCCTTTCTGTCTCTTGTGCTCATAATTACCTTGTGTCTTTGGTGTTCTTCGTTATCCTTTGCTCCAGGTGGGTTGAGACCAATCGATGCCTCTTAGATGTCTGCTTGCTAGAGTTAAGACCCCAGACGCCACTCTCCAAAGTGGGTCTCAGAATGCTTTCTTAATAGATTTTATTATGCCAATTGACCTAGATGTCCCCGGAAACCATGGACCGCAAACCCTCGCCCCTGCTATGCTGGCCTTCGAAGCGTTTAGTTTATCCAGGAAACTTCTTTGCTTTTGGTTTAGTCCAGTTGTGCTGACCTTTCCTGTATTGTGTGTTGTCTTTCCCTTCACCTAAAATAGTTCTTGTCTACTAATTAGTGAATACTCCTCTCTCTCCCTCCCTCCCCACTCTCTTAACCATCAAAGAATATTTTCTTCTCTGTTTAAACTATTCTTCGAGTTCTTATAACAGTGGTCTCCTACATTATTTGTCCTTTTGCAACTGACTAATTTCACTCAGCATAATGCCTTCCAGATTCCTCCATGTTATGAAATGTTTCACGGATTCATCATTGTTCTTTATCAATGCATAGTATTCCATTGTATGAATATACCATAATTTATTTATCCATTCATCTGTTGATGGGCACCTGGGTTGCTTCTATTTTTTGCTATTATAAACAGTGCTGCAATGAACATGAGTGTGCATATATCTGTTCGTGTAAAGGCTCTTACTTCTCTAGGATATATTCCAATGAGTGGAATATAACTTTTTAAGGAAGCACCAAATCGATTTCCAAAGTGGATGTACTGTTTTAGATTCCCACCAGCAGTGTATAAGTGTTCCAGTCTCTCCACAACCTCTCCAACATTGATTATTTTGTGTTTTTTGGATTAATGCCAGCCTTGTTGGAATGAGATAGAATCTCATTGTAGTTTTGATGTGCATTTCTGTCATGGCTAATGATCATGAGCATTTTCTCATGTATCTGTTAGCTGTTTGGATCGAAGTGTCTGTTCATATCCTTTGCCCATTTTTTAATTCAGTTATTTGTCTTTCTGTAGTTGAGTTTTTGCAGTATCATGTAGATTTTAGAGATTAGATGCTTATCTGAAATGTCATACCTAAAAACTTTTTCCTAGTCTGTAGGTAATCTTTTTACTCTTTTGGTGAAGTCTTTGGATGAGCATAGGTGTTTGATTTTTAGGAGCTCCCAGTTATCTTCTTTCTCTTCTGGTGTTTGTGCATTGTTAATAATATTTTGTATACTGTTTATGCCATGTATTAGGGCTCCTAGCATTGTCCCTATTTTTTCTTCCATGATCTTTATCATTTTAAATTTTTTATTTAGGTATTTGATCCATTTTGAGTTGGTTTTCACGCATGGTGTGAGGTATGGGTCTTGTTTCATTTTTTTGCAGATGTATATCCAGTTATGTCAGCACCATTTGTTAAAGAGATTGTCTTTTCCCCATTTACCTGACTTTGGGCCTTTGTCAAATATCAGCTGCTCATATGTGGATGGATTTATGTCTTCTAGGTTTTCAAATTTGTTAGGGTACAATTTTTCATAGTAATCTGGTATGATTCTTTTAATTTCAGTTGGGTCTGTTGTGATATCGCCCATCTCATTTCTTATTCGGGTTATTTGCTTCCTTTCCTGTTTTTCTTTTATCAGTTTGGCCAATGGTTTATCAATTTTGTTAATTTTTTCAAAGAATCAGGTTTGGGTCTTGTTAACTCTTTCAATTGTTTTTCTGTTCTCTATTTCATTTAATTCTGCTCTAATTTTTATTATTTGCTTTCTTCTAGTGCCTGAGGATTTCTTTTGTTGCTCTCTTTCTGTTTGTTCAAGTTGTAGGGATAATTCTTTGATTTTGGCTCTTTCTTCTTTTTGGATGTGCGCATTTATTGATATAAATTGACCTCAGAGCACTGCTTTCGCTTTGTCCCAACAGTTCTGATAGGAAGTGTTTTCATTCTCATTGGATTCTATGAATTTCTTTGTCCCATCCTTAATGTCTTCTATAACCCAGTCATTTTTGAGCAGGGTATTGTTCAGTTTCCAAGTGTTTGATTTCTTTTCCCTGCTTTTCCTGTTATTGATTTCTACTTTACAGCCTTATGGTCAGAGAAGATGCTTTGTAATATTTCGATGTTTTGGATTCTGCTAAGGCTTGCTTTATGACCTAATATGTGGTCTATTCTAGAGAATGTTCCATGTGCACTAGAAAAGAAAGTATACTTGGCTGCTGCTGGGTGGAGTGTTCTGTGTATGTCTATGAGGTCAAGTTGATTGATTGTGGCATTTAGATCTTCCATATCTTTATTGAGCTTCTTTCTGGACGTCCTGTCCTTCACTGAAAGTGGTGTGTTGAAGTCTCCTACTATAACTGTGGAGCTGTCTATCTCACTTTTCAATGCTTTTAGAGTTTGTTTTATATATCTTGCAGCCCTGCCATTGGGTGCATAAATATTTAATATGGTTATATCCTCCTGGTAGATTGTTCCTTTAATCATTATGTAGTGTCATTCCTTATCTTTTGTGGTGGATTTAGCTTTAAAGTCTATTTTGTCAGAAATTAATATTGCCACTCCTGCTCTTTTTTGATTGTTGTTTGCTTGATATTTTTTTTTCCATCCTTTGAGTTTTAGTTTGTTTGTTTCTCTAAGTCTAAGGTGTGTCTCTTGTAGGCAGCATTCTGCCACTGTCTGTCTCTTTATTGGTACATTAGTCCATTTACATTCAGCGTAATTATGAATTGGTATGAGTTTATTGCTGTCATTTTGATGTCTTTTTTTGTGTGTTGTTGACAGTTTCTTTTTCCCACTTAATTTTTTGTGCTGAGTAATTTATCTTTATATATTATCTTTTCCTCTTATTCGTTGTTGTTGATTTTGTTTCTGCTGAGTCTCTATTTTTTTCTTGTATTTTATTTTGATGAGCAGGATTGTTAGTCTCCTTTGTGGTTACCTTAATATTTACCCCTATTTTCCTAAGTTTAAACCTAACTTTTATTTCTTTATATCGCCTTGTGTTCCTCTCCATATGAAAGATCTGTGACTTCATTTCTTAGCTCCTCTTTATTGTTTTAATGTTGTCTTCTGTTACATAATGACACCGCTGTTTCCCTGTTTTGAGCAGGTTTTTATCTTGATTTATTTTTGTGATTTCCCTCTCTGGGTTGACATCTGGTTGCTCTGTCCTGTGTTCTAGTCTTGGGTTGATATCTGATATTATTGATTTTCTAACCAAAGAACTCCCTTTAGTATTTCTTGTAGTTTTGGTTTGGTTTTTACAAATTCCCTTAACTTCTGTTTATCTGGAAATGTCCTAATTTCATATATGAGGAACAGTTTTACTGGATATATGATTCTTGGCTGGCAGTTTTTCTCCTTTAATGCTTTATATAAGTCATCCTGTTGCCTTCTTGCCTACATGGTTTCTGCCAAGTAGTCTGAGCTTATTCTTATTGACTCTTCTTTGTAAGTGACTTTTCATTTATTCTTAGCCACTCTTAAAATTCTCTCTTTATCTTTGGTTTTGGCAAGTTTGATTATAATATGTCTTGGTGACTTTCTCTTAACATCTACCTTATGTGGAGTTCGATGAGCATCTTGGATAGATATCTTCTCATCTTTCATTATATCAGGCAAGTTTTATGCCAACAAATCTTCAACAATTCTCTCTGTATTTTCTGTTATCCGTCCCTGTTCTGGTACTCCAATCACTCATAGGTTATTTCTCTTGATAGAGTCCCACATGTTTCTTAAGGTTTCTTCATTTTTTTTTAATTCTTTTATCTGATTTTTCTTCAAATATATTGGTGCCAAGTGTTTTATCTTCAATCTCACTCATTCTGCCTTCCACTTCCACAGTTCTGCTCTTCTGACTTTCTATTGAGTTGTCTAATTCTGTAATTTTAATGTTAATCTTCTGAATTTCTGATTGCTGTCTCCCTGTGGATTCTTGCAGCTTATTAAATTTTTCATTATGTTCTTGAATAACCTTTTTAATTTCTTCAACTGCTTTATTTGTGTGTTCCTTGGCTTGTTCTGCATATTTCCTGATCTCCTTCCTGATGTCTTGAAGTATTCTGTATGTTAATCTTTTGTATTCTGCATGTAGTTATTCCAGGAATGCACCTTCAACCAGAAGATCCCTTTATTCTTTGTTTTAAGAGCTTGTTGAAGCAATCATGGTCTGCTTCTTTATGCGAGTTGATATTGACTGTTGTCTCCGAGCCATCCATAAGTTATTGTATTAGTTTACTTTATGTTTGCTTACTGTATCTTAGCTTCTTGCTTTGTTTTGTTTTGATATGCCTACCTAGGTTGCTTGAGTGAGCTAGCTTGATTATTTTTGTCTTTGAAGCTCTAATGTCCTGTCACCAGATGGCTACAGCTGTTATCAGGTATATGAGCCTAGGAGTACATTCACTTTTCTTGTATGGATTCAGCTCAGGTGTCCAGGTAGTTGGTCATCAAGCGTGTGGTACAGGCTCTGTCCTACAGTCTTAGAAGGGCAGGGTAATTGGTGTAGGTACAGGTATCTGGTTGCAGCAGGGGGTCACGCTCTGAACAAAGCATGGGGCAGACAACCATTCCCGGAATGTCTGTGAGGAAAGTGTGTACCTGTTCCCTAGAGTGCACAGGTGGGTGGGTTCTGCAGACAGATCATGGGCACCCAGTGCTTTTGGTTGTAAGGACTGGGAGGTACCAGTTATCCTTGGACCCCTGTCACGGGTGGCTGGGTGACATGAGTGGAGCGACCAGTCCTTAGGCCTGTGATGTGGGTAGGTAAAAAAAGGACCCTGTTTAATAGGCAAAGCAGTGTCAAACATCAGATACCAACCTCTCCACCGCACAGCTGAAACAGTTGCAGCCTGCCAACAAGGGCCTATTCTCCTGAAATAGGCCTACACAGGCCCATGCAGGGAGGAAAGGTATTCAAAGTCCACGGACTGTTTATGCTTGGACAGAAGCTGCGTCTGTCCTGAGCTCCCCAGGTTAGTGGAGCTGGCAGATTATCTGTTCCCCCAATTGTGAATTTATTCCTTCTCCAAGGCTGGGGGAATGGCTCAGCATGCTCAGCAGAGCCTATATCAGGCCCAGGGAAAGCAACAGCCACTGAAGCCGGCTTGGGGGCTGGGGGCACAGTAAAATATACGCAAGTACTTAGCTTTTGCTAAAAGTGCCGTTCTTCTCTGGTTCCAGAGGTGTGAGTAGGCTGTGCAGCTGGCTGTCTTTACCTGAGGAAACTGCGGCAGAATGCTACCACCAGCCTACCACAGTCACCCCCAGGAATGGTGCCTGAGGATCCAGCAACTCCTCTCCGCTTCTGAACCATCTCTCCCACCCCCTGCAGGTCAGTCTGTTTTCTAACTTTGCCTTTGATGTACAGGGCTTCTAGCTTATCATAAATATAATTGTTTCACTTGTTTATTTGGGTCTTTGTTCTAAGAAGGATCACCTCACCGGAAGCTTCTGACTACTCTGCCATCTTGGCCCTGCCTCCCTTGAATGTTTCTTAAACCGCTGTTATATAGTTCAGTTTTTATTGATGGCCATGTTTAATGAGCAGTTCACAAAATCCCTGAAAATTTGACAGTCAGCTCTCATGAGCTGGTACAAGTTGGCACCAGCACACAGGAGGCACTCCTATGCTGCCATCCTAGGTACTCAAAGTGTGATCTACTTGACCAACAGCATCAGCAACACCTGGGAGCTTTTGAGAGATGCAGAACCTCAGGGCTCACCCCAGACCTACAGAGTCAGAATCTGCATGTTAACACAATCCCTAAATGATTTGAATGCGCACTAACGTTGAGATGCAGCACATTACAGTACCATGTGGCAGTAAAATATAATGTGAGGTTGATCTTTATGTATTGTCATAGAAAACATTCCAGATATACTGTTGAGTGGAAAAAAGCAATTTCCCGAATTATATCTACAGGGCAGGCACATTTACATAAAACTGACATGATGGGCTAGATTTCTATATTTTATATACATATATGTATATATATATAAATGTTTGGAAACCCTGGTGGTATAGTGGTTAAGTGCCACGGCTGCTAATCAAAAGGCGGACAGTTCAAATCCACCAGGCACTCCTTGGAAACTCTATGAGGCAGTTCTACCCTGTCCTGTAGGGTTGCTATGAGTTGGAATCAATTTGACGGCCATGGGTTTGGTTTTTTTGTTTTTAAATTTTTGGAAACAAGTTTGGAAGGACAGTGGTCACCTCCATACAAAGGAATGGTATTGGGCGTGGGGTGGGTGTGGGAGGACCAAAGCGGGGGCTTTGACTGTATAAAAAAAGTTTCTGATAATCAGTCTCCCCCTCAACCTCTTGGGAAAATCTTCCCCACTAGCCCTTAACAAGTGTTTACAATGTTACGTTATTGATTTATCTTTTTGGTTTAGCAAATATTAAAATGAGAAACCTTGTGTTTTGACACATCTATCAGTTAAGCACACTTGAGTGTGAACTGATTTGATATACATGTCCTTTCTGATCAATCAGTTTATCAGAGCAGCTTCCTAAGTAGTAATTTATCACATAGTTGTCAAGAGTGATTTAGGATAGAGAAGATCAAAGCAATGCTGTAAGGAAGAGAAGGTGTTTGTGTGTGTGCATGCGTGTGTGCGCGTGTGTGTGTGACCTGCCCTGTCACTAAAGTGGGATCAATGAGGGGCTGAATCAGATCTTGATTTCCTGATGCCGAGATAGCCCTAGGTTATCTCATTGCTGGTAGATATCCTGGTTATTTAAAAAAAAAAAAAAAAAAAAAAATTTTTTTCCTGGTTATTTAAATACTCAGTTATTTAAATAAATAGTTTGCTTCTGGGTATTATGATACCTGTTGCCATCTAGTCGATTCTGAAATAAAACTGCCCCATAAGGTTTCCAGGGCTGCAAATTTTACTGACTGCCCCATCTTTCTCCCTCAGAGGGCTGGTGGGTTCCAATCAACAACCTTCCGATTAGCAACCTAGTGCTTACCCACTGTGCCACCAGCCTCCTTCAGGTATAATGATAGGAACTTACATAACAAGGTACAATTTTTCTTTTTACAGTGTTGCTGGAGGGACAATTTAGTTTCTAACACACTTCTGCCCATGCCATGTTTTCCGTAAGACTCAACTGATTAAGACTACAAATCCCAGGATGCTTTGAGGTAAGTGATTTGTGGGTGGAGATTATAATTGGTGCAGCGGTTAAGAGCTACATTGCTAACCAAAATATTAGCAGTTCCATCCACCAACGGCTCCTTGGAAACCCTGTGGGGCAGTTCTGCTATGTCCCACAGGGTTGCTATGAGCCTGAATCGATTTGACAGCAACATTTTTTGTTTTTTTAAATTTATAGGGAAGGTGCCTGGTGTTGCAGTGGTTAAGTTCTTGGATGCTAACAAAAGGTCTGCTGTTGGAACCCGCCAGCTGCTCCAGCAGTCTTTCCTAAAGATTGTTATTGTTGTTGTTAGGTGCCTTCTGGATTTCATTTTCCTTGGATTCACAATCAACACTCATGGAAACAGCAGTCAAGAAATCAAAAGACACATTGCACTGGGCAAATCTCCTGCAAAAAGCCTCTTTTAAGTGTTGAAAAGCAGAGATGTCACCTTGAAGACTAAGGTGCGCTGACCCAAGCCACGGTGTTTTCACTTGCCTCATATGCATGTGAAAGCTGGACAATGAATAAGGAAGACTGAAGAGGAATTGATGCCTTTGAATTGTGATGTTGGTGAAGAATATTGAATATACCATGGACTGCCAAAAGAATGAATAAATCTGTCTTGGAAGAAGTACAACCAGAATGCTCCTTAGAAGCAAGGGTAGCGAGACATCTCACATACTTTGGATATTATCAGGAGGAATCAGTCCCTGGAGAAGGACATCATGCTTGGTAAGTAGAGGGTCAGTGAAAAAGAGGAAGACCCTCAACGAGGGGGATTGACACAGTGGCTGCAACAACGGGCTCAAGCATAACAAGGATTGTGAGAATGGCACAGGACCGGGCAGTGTTTCCTTCTATTGTACCTAGGGTCGCTATGAGTTGGAACCAACTGGACAGCACCTAACAACAACAACAGTCAGTTCGGACTGCACATAAAACACAATGAAACACTGCCCGGTCCAGTGCCATTCTCACAATCATTGCTATGTATGCATTGTTGCAGCCACTACGTTAGTCCATCTCATCGAAGGTCTCCCTCTTTTTCGCTGACCCTTTACTTTACCAAGTATGATGTCTTTTTTCCAGGACTGGTCCCTCCTGATGACGTGTCAAAAGTGCGTGAAAGAAGTTTCACCATCCTCCCTTCTAAGGCGCCTTCTGGCTGTACTTCTTCTAGGATGGATTTGTTTGGTCTTCTGGCAGTCCATGGTATATTCAATATTCTTTGCCAATACCATAGTTCAAAGGCATCAGTTGTACTTCAGTCTTCTTTATTTATTGTTCAGCTTTCACGGGCATATGAGGGGATTGAAAATACCATGGCTTGGATCAAGTGAACCTTAGTCCTCAAGGTGAAATATTTGCTTTTTAACACACTTCAAAGAAGTCTTTTGCAGCAGATTTGCCCAATGGAATAAGTCGTTTGTTTTCTTGACTGCCGCTTCCATGGGCATTGATTGTGGATCCAAGTAAAATGAAATCCTTGACAACTTCAATATTTTCTCCATTTATTCTGATGTTGCTTATTAGTCCAAATGAGGATTTTTGTTTTCTTTATGTTGAGGTGTAATCCACACTGAAGGCTGTAGTCTCATCTCCACCAGCAAGTGCTTCAAGTCCTCCTTGCTTTCAGCAAGCAAGGTTGTGTCATCTGCATATCACAGATTGCTAGTGAGTCTTGCTCCAATACTGATGCCGCCTTCTTCTTATATAGTGCAGCTTCTCAGATTATTTGCTGAGCATACAGATTGAGTAAGTATGGTAAAAGGATACAACCCTGATGCACATCTTTCCTGACTTCAAACCACGCAATATCCCCTTGTTCTGTTTAAACAACTGCCTCTTGGTCTACGTACAGGTTTTGCATGAACACAATTAAGCATTCCGGAATTCCCATTCTTCACAATGTCATCCATAATTTGTTATGATCCACACAGTTGAATGCCTTTGCATAGTCAATAAAACACAGGTAAACATCTTTCTGGTATTCTCTGCTTTCAGCCAAGATCCATCTGACATCAGTAATGATAACTCTCCTTCCACAACCTCTTCTGAATCCAGCTTGGATTTCTGGCAGTTCCCTGTCGATGTATAGCTGCAACCATTTTTGAATGATCTTCAGCAAAATTTTACTTGTGTGTGACATTAATGATATTTTTTGATAATTTCTGCATTCTGTTGGATTGTCTTTCTTTGGAATGGGCACAAATATGGATCTCTTCTAGTCAGTTGGCCAGGTAGCTGTCTTCCAAGATTACAGCCTTGGAAACCCTATGGGGCAGTTCTACTCTGTCTGTAGGGTCACTATGAGTCGGAATCAACTCAATGGCAACAGGATGTTTTGGGGGGAGATTTAAAAAGTACTTTGTGTGGTTAAAAAGAATGAGGCGTCTCTATAAATACTGATAGGAAACAATTCCTAAGATGTAATACTAAGTCTGGGGACCATGGGTTTGAGAGACATCTAGGTCACTTAGCATAACAAAGTTTATTAAGAAAATGTTCTACACCCCACTTTGGTGAGTGGCATCTGGGGTCATAAAAGCTTGTGAGTGGCCATCTAAGATGCATCAATTGGTCCCAACCCACTTGGAGCAAAGGAGAATGAAGAACACCAAAGACACAAGGAAAATATTAGTCTAAGAGATAAAAGGGCCACGTAAACCAGAGACTCCATCATCCTGAGATCGAAGAACTGGATGGTGCCTGGCTACCATCAATGACCACCCTGACAGGGAACACAACAGACAGTCCCTGAAGAAGCAGGAGAAAAGTGTAGTGCAGAACTCAAATTCACGTAAAAAGACCAGACTTAATGGTCTGACTGAGACTGGAGGAACCCCGGAAGCCATGGCACCCAGATGCTTTGTTAACCCAGAACTAAAACCATGCCCGAGGCCCACTCTTAAGACAAAAGATTGGACTGGACTATAAAATGTAAAATAATACTTGTGATGAGTGTGCTTCTTAGTTGAAGCAGATACACGAGACCAAATGGGTGGCTCCTGTCCAGAGGCAGAATGAGAAGGCAGAAAGGGATAGGAGCTGTTTGGAGGGACATGGGAAACCCAGGGTAGAAAGGGGGAGTGTGCTGTCACATTGTAAGAATTGCAACTAGTGTCGCATAAGAATACGTGTATAAATTTTGTGTGAGAAATTAACTTTTACCTAAAGCACAATTTAAAAAAAAGAAAACCCTCTGTGCCACTTAAAAAAAAAGATAATACTTAGAAAAAGACAAGGTACAGAAGGTATAAAACAGCCAGCAGTTGTGGTATGTTGCCATTTATATGTATAAAAAATATGTTTTTGTTGTTCGGTGCCATCGAGTTGATTCCAACTCCACTAATAGCGACCCCATGTTTCTAATGCAGAGCTGCTAGGTGGTTTGAACCACCAACCTTTTGGTTAGCAGCCAAGCACTTAACTCTTTGTGCCACCAGGGCCCCCTAATATATGTATATGCTTATTTATATTTTTATATATACACATATGCATACATATATACATCAAAAACCCATCGCCACTGAGTTGACTCCAGCTCATAGCAACCCTACAGGACAGAGTACAACTGCCCCATAGGGTTTCCAAGGCTGTAATCTTTGCAGAAGCAGACTGCCACATATTTCTCCTGTGACATACACACACACACATATATATTCTTTTTTAAAAATAACTGCTAACATTTATTGAATGCTTGCTACATACAGGCATGCACATATATGTTCTTACATGTTTGAAATATGTCTGTCAGGAACCACAAGAAAATGGTAACTGATTACCTCTGGGAAGGGACTGGAGTGGATAGGACGCTTTTTCCTGTAAATCCTTTTTCACTCCTTGATTTTTTTTTTTCTGCATACATGCATTACCTACTTTTAAACCCTAAATTAAATAAGGAAATTTTAAAAGTGGAAAGACAATCTTTAAGTCCTTTCTGCGACCATGATTTTCGTCTTCGTCTGTACCCTGATTCAATTAGTAGCATCTGTTGTCTGGCATTTCACCTGAAAGCCAGCATAAAATAACACTGAGCTCAAAAACACACATAAAGCTGTATCACCCTCTGATATGGACATTGTGCCTGCGCATGGATGGGGACGTGGATGGATTTTCTAGATGCTTCTTTCGATGTTGACTTTTTAAACAGTAAATAAAAACTGGGGACGAGGTAGGGAAACTTGCAGGAAAAGGAACCCAACTTCATTAATTCTTCACATACGTAAGTACTATGAACTATTGATCTTCCTTTTTCCCTGGTTCTCACTCTCCTTGTCTTCATTTCCTTCCTACTCAGCACAAATCATGTGTTCTATCGTTGTAATCACTCCCAATAGCATCTGTTGTTGTTAGGAGCTGTGTTGTCGGTTCCGACTCATAGCCACCTTGGTACAACAGAAACAAACACTGCTTGGTCCTGCACCAACCTCACAATTGTTGTTTGCTTGAGTCCATTGTTGCAGTCACTGTGTCAATCCATCTTGTTGAGGGTCTTCCTCTTTTTTTTTTTTTTTATTAACTTTTATTAAGCTTCAAGTGAACGTTTACAAATCCAATCAGTCTGTCACATATAAGTTTACATACATCTCACTCCCTACTCCCACTTGCTCTCCCCTTCTTGAGTCAGCCCTTTCAGTCTCTCCTTTCGTGACAATTTTGCCGGCTTCTCTCTCTCTATATCCTCCCATCCCCCCTCCAGACAAGAGTTGCCAACACAATCTCAAGTGTCCACCTGATATAATTAGCTCACTCTTCATCAGCGTCTCTCTCCCACCCGCTGACCAGTCCCTTTCATGTCTGATGAGTTGTCTTTGGGGATGGTTCCTGTCCTGTGCCAACAGAAGGTCTGGGGACCATGGCCGCCGGGATTCCTCTAGTCTCAGTCAGACCATTAAGTTTGGTCTTTTTATTAGAATTTGGGGTCTGTATCCCACTGATCTCCTGCTCCCTCAGGGGTCCTCTGCTGTGCTCCCTGCCAGGGCAGTCATCTTTTGTGGCCAGGCACCAACTAGTTCTTCTGGTCTCAGGATGATGTAGGTCTCTGGTTCATGTGGCCCTTTCTGTCTCTTGGGCTCTTAGTTGTCGTGTGGCCTTGGTGTTCTTCATTTTCCTTTGCTCCAGGTGGGTTGGGTCTTCCTCTTTTTTGCTGACCCTCTACCAATCCTGATGTCCTTCCCCGGGGATGGTTCCTCCTGATATATCCAAAGTATGTGAGACGAAGTCTTGCCGTCCTTGCACATAAAGAGCATTCTGGCTGTACTCTTCCAAGACAGATTTGTTCTTCTGGTATAGTCAATATTATTCACCAAACAATAGTTCAAAGGTATCAGTTCTTCTTCTGTCCTCTTTATTCATTGTCCAGCTTTCACATGCATACAAGGGGATTAAAAGTGCCATGGCTTGGGTCAGGGGTACCTTAGTCCTCAAAGTGATGTCTTTGCTTTTTAACACTTTAAAGAGGTCTCTTGCAGCAGGTTTGCCCAATGCAACGTGTCTTTTGATTTTCTGACTGCTGCTTCCATGGGTGTTGATTGTGGGTCCAAGTAAAATGAAATCCTTGAAACTTAATCTTTTCTCCATTTATCATGATGTCACTTATTGGTCCAGTTGTGAGGAGGAGGTTGGCTACTAACCAAAAGGTTGGCGGTTCAAATCCACCTGCTGCTCCTTGGAAATCCTATAGGGCAGTTCTATTCTGTCCTATAGGGTCACTATGAGTTGGGCTTGACTCAATGGCAATTTTTTTTTTTTTTTTAATGTTAAGGTGTAATCCATACTGAAGTCTGTAGTCTATGATCTTCATCAGCAAGTGCTTTAAGTCCTCTTCATTTTCTGCAAGCAAAGTTGTTTGATCTGCTTATCGCAGGTTCTTAATGAGTCTTACTCCAATCCTGATGCCATGTTCTTCTTCATAGAATCCAGCTTCTCTGATTATTTGCTCAGTATACAGATTGAGTAAGTATGGTAAAAGGATACAACCCTGATGTACATCTTACCTGGTTTTAAACCATGCAGTATCCCCTTGTTGTGTTTGAACAGCTGCCTCTTGATCTATATACAGGTTCTGCATGAGCACAATTAAGTGCTCTGGAATTGCCATTCTTCATAATGTTATCTATAATTTGTTATGATCCACACAGTCGAATGCCTTTGCGTAGTCAATAAAACACAGGTAAACATCTTTCTGGTATTCTGTGCTTTCAGCCAAGATCCATCTGCCATCAGCAATAACATTCCTTGTTCCACATCCTCTTCTGAATCTGGCTTGAATTTCTGGCAGTTCCCTGTCAATGTACTGTTGCAAATGTTTTTGAATGATCTCCAGCAAAATTTTACTCGTGTGTGATATTAATGATATTGTTCAATAATTTCTGCCTTCTGTTGCATCTACACCCTGACAGTCCCCAAATTTATATATCTCTAGCCTAGACATCTCTTCTGAACTATAGTCTCACATATCCAACTGTGTACTCAAAATCCCCACATGTGGGTGTAATAACAAAGCCATTGCTGTCGAGTCGATGTCGACCCATATTGACCCTATAGGACAAAACAGAATTGCCCCACATGGTTTGCAAGGCTGTAACCTTTAAAGAAGCAGACTCCACTGTCTTTCTACTGCAGAGCAGCTGGTGGGTTCCAACACCAACCTTTCGGTTAGCAACCAAGCTGCTTAACCACTGTGCCACCGGTCTCCTTGTGGGGCTAATAGCTATCTCAAATATAATATGTTTAATATGAACTCCAGGTTTTCCCAAACCTGCTACATTACATTCCTCCCCATCTAAGTAAATGGTAACCCTGTCCTTTCAGTTTAGAGACCAAAATACTTGGTGCCATCCTTGACCTTTTTCTTTCTTTCATACCCCAGTTCTGATTCATTGGCACATCCTTTAAGTCCTAGTTCTTTCACAAAGCCTGCCCTAGTATCTCTTGAGGGAGGTGCTGGGTCCTCTGCCCTTCCCTCCTGGCACAGTATCATCTCCTGTCTTGGGTTCTACAGGAAGAAGTCTCAGTATTGGTGAACTCAGAGTAACCTGAAGGTCGATGACATGTACTAGGTTTTTACTTTGCTGATGTGATCCTCAGTGCCTGGCAGATAGTAGATATATAATAAATATTTATTGAACGAATGAAGGAAAAAATTATTCTTTGTGAAAAATGGCCCTCATGGATTACTACCCAGCAATAAAAAGAACAAACTATTAATAAATGCAACAACTTGGATGGCTCTCCCAGGCGTTATGCTGAGTGAAAAAAAGCCAGTCTCAAAAGGTCACATAGTGTATGGTTCCATTTATATTGCATTCTCAAAATGACGAAATTATCGAGATGGAGAACAGATTAATGGTTGCCATGGGCTAGGGATGGAGATGGGGGGTTTGATGGAATAGTTCTGTATCTTGATTGTGGTGGTGGTTACAGGAATCTAAACGTGATAAAATTAAAGTTGCCACATAAAATACAGGGCATCCAGTTAAATTTTCATTTCAGATAAACAATGAATAATTTTTAGTATAAATATGTCCCAAATACTTCATGGGCCTTGTTGTTATTGTTAGTTGCCATCGAGTCAATTTTGACTCATGGCAACCCCATGTGTACAGAGCAGAGCTGCTCCGTAGGGTTTTTAAGGCCTTTTTGGAAGCAGAACGTCAGGCCTGTCTTCTGAGGCGCCTCTGGGTGGATTCCAACCAACAACATTTTGGCTGGTAGTTGAGCCCTCAGCTGTGCCACCCAGAGACTCCTGGGCCATGCTTATACTATACTAATACTAAAAACAAAATTTAATTGTTTCCTGTATTTTTATTTACTAAAAACCAAAAAACCAAACCCATTGCAAGCGAGTCAGTTTCAACTCATAGTGACCCTATAGGACAGAGTAGAACTGCCCCATAGAGTATCCAAGGAGAGCCTGGTAGATTCGAACTGCCAACCTTTTGGTTAGCAGACATAGCTCTTAACCACTACGCCACCACAGTTTCCGTATTTTCTAAGCCCTAGATAAAATTGCATAGAACTATACACACATTTTACCAATGTCAGTGTCCTGGTTTTGATATAATTTGATATAGTTATATATTATAGTTATATAAAATGCAGCCTTTGGGGGAAATTGAGTGAAGGGTACATGGGCCTCTCTGTACTATTTTTGCAACCCCCTGTGAATATATAAATAAAAAACAGTCCTTAAAAGTGGCCCTCAAAAGAAAACCAACTGCTCCTGTTGGTGATGAAAACACAAAGGTAAAGGCAAGCGTGGTTATTAACCTTGGAAGTTTTATGAAGGACTGTAAAACTGGTACTTCACATAGGTCTTAAAATATCTCTCTCTCAAATGCCAATGACCTAGTGCAATAATTGATGGTACAACAAAGTGGTTATGAGCGTGGACTCGGAAATCAGATAGATCTAAATTCAAATCCTGGCTCCCCCATTTATTAGCTGAGGGGCCACACAGTAGGGGTGTGCTAGAGTCAGCTCACACTCCCATCCTCCCAACTCCCTTGTTCAGTGATGTCAGGTTGATAACTTGAAACCATCCTGTGAGTGCTCACACTGCAGAAATTGGGAAAGACTACAGATGAGGGCCTTTTTTTCAGAGAGCCAGTTGTTAAACTTTTGCCGACACACCACTGACTTTGAGCCTTAGTTTTCTCATCTGTAAAAAGGGAAAGGTAACATAATAACCTTATAATGCTACAAAGATTAAATAAAGTAATGCACGTAGGTGTTAATCTCTGTGTTTGTTAAATATGAAGTAAGTCTCTGGGAGCTCTGGTGGCACAGAGGTTGAGCACTTAGCTGCTAACTGAAAGGTCAGCAGTCTGAACCCACCAGCCAATGTGGTTTTCCGCTTCCATAATGATTACAGCCTTGGAAACCCTATAGGATCACCATGAGTCGGAATCGACTTAATGGCATTGGGTTTGGTTTTGGGGAGTTAAATAAGTTTCAGTGGAGTTTCTAGACTAAGATGGACTAGGAAGAAAGGCCTGACGATCTGCTTCTGAAAATCAGTCAGTGGAAACCCTGTGGATCACAACAGTCTGATCTTCAACCAGTCATGGGGATGGTGGAAGATCAGGCAGTGTTTCATTCCATCCCGTTGTGCAAGGGGTCACCATGAGTTGAGGGCCTACTTCATGTCAGCCAACAAGAAACAGCAGTAAATGTTAGCTATTATCTCATATTACGAACTCTTATATTAGCCTGTGAGCAACTGGAGGGCAACTCTATGCCTTAACTCGTCCCCATATCTGCAGTGGCTGGCACAGGGCCTGACACACAGTAGGTGCTAATAAATGTTTGCTAAATGAATGAATGAACACGTAGTAACTTGAGGTGATATATCTCGAGGAAACCTGCATTCTATTAGAGGTCTTTTAGGACATACTTGTTAATCTTTAACGATGGGGATTTTCAGGCTGTGGCAGGCTGCCAGGGAATGAGGTCCTGGGTGCACTCTCAGCATCCAGGGGTCATGCCTCCCCTTCCAGGCCTGACCCTGACCTCTGCTAGGAACGGTGCTCCTGGCACACTCCCCCAGCTGGTGGGGGCAGCCCTCTCCTCTCCTTCCTCCGGGATCCATGATGGGGTATTTCTGACTCTGAGCCTGTCTGAGTAGAGGTCATTTAATCCTGGCTGGATTTGTCTTGTTTATTTTAGTGAGAGGGCTGTGTATTTTGAGTTCGTATTTCTAGGGGTGCTTGCTCATTTTTGCTTCCCTTTTATTTACTCTTTGAAAGCACTTGCGTTTGAGTAAATATGTCTATAAAGTTCCAGGGCCTGGGTTACTCTGTGTCTGGTATTTTAATAGCCTTTAAACAGTGTCTGTTCAGGTAAGCATTTTATAGATGGATCGAAAAGATAGAGACTCTTGTTTTCATGTGGCCTCTGACTCCTTCCAAGCTAACAGCTGGCCATCAGTGGCCAATGAATTATGGCCTTTCATCAGTAATAAAAATATAAAAGTCGACACCCATTTAGAACAGAGAGATGGACCCACCCTGATCAGCCAGTCTTGAGGGTTGGAAACTGGTGGGTGTTTAAACTCTAGGACAGTGCTTCAGGTAGGAATTACCTGGAGTGCTTTGTGCAACGCAGATTCATGGGCTCCACACCTAAAGATTCTAATCTGGAAGCTTTGGGCTGAGGCCTGGGGATCTATAATTTTAACATGTGCTGCAAGTAATAAGGCTGCTATGAATCGGAATCGACTCGGCGGCAGTGGGTTTGGTTTTTTGGCTTTTGGCAAGTAATACTGCTTTCCACAGCACACCCTGAGAAACACTAATGTAGATTCTCAAAAAAAGTTGTGTCAGTCAGTGGGCTGCCCTTGAGCTCGCTACCGTGTTGTCGACAACAGGAAGAGAAGCTGGGGAACCAGATAGGGGCGTTTAATGATTAAACCCACACACACTGCTCCTGAAAAGTTAGCCAAGATAATAATGATGAGGATTGCCCTGTTCGGCCACTTCCCTTGCTCAAGGTCGAATTCGTTTCCCACTTGAGGGCAGGAACCGTGTCTCACTCGTCTTTCTGTCCCCCCACAATGCCTAAGGCAATGCATGGCTCACAGAAGGTTTGAGCTGAGGGACAGGTAGTTGCATCTGCACTGGCTGTGCCCCCACCACCAGGGAGAACTAGAGACAGGCCCGGGGTTACCTCATGGTAGCCAGCGAGCCGGCTGTTGGGAATGGCAGTGACGGAGAGGCTGAGCGCCATGGTGACCCGCCTGCCTCCTTCCAAGGCCGGGTCTGTCGTGAGCAGAGTGGGCACAGCTGGCTCTTTCCCCTGCCTCGTGCCCCTCTGCCCCAGCTTCCAGGGTTCTCAGGGGGCTCCCCACTCGCGGACCCCATTATGACATACATCATCAGTGCAAGTGGAATCAGGGTGTCTTCACTGCACCTGGGCCTCAGGCTAACTTCCTGTGGTGAGGCTCCAGGTGAGGACCCCAGCCTGGGTGGTGGTGGGGGTGGGGAGGAGTGTCCTGTATTCCTGGAGGCAATGGATGCAGCCTTCTTCCTTACTTTGATGAACTCTTCCCTCTTTCTCTTTCTCCTTCCTGCCAGTCAATATGCTAATTGTTCTATTTGTGTCTATTTATTCCTGGGAGTGGTGGTAGTTCAGTGCCAGAATTCTTGCCTTCCGTGAGGAAAAAAGAAACCCAGTTTGATTCCCGGCCAGTGCCCCTCATTTGCAGCCACCACCTGTCTGTCAGTGGAGGCTTGTGCGTTGCTATCATTCTACGATGCTGAAGTCAGCAGACTTCCAGACTGAAACACACTAGGAAGAAAGGCCTGGTGATCTCCTTCCAAGTAACAACCAATAAAAACCCTATGGATCACAACGGTCTGATCTTGTGCACGGGGTTGCCATGAATCAGGGCTGATTCGACAGCAGCTAACAACCACAACTTGTTTATTATCTGTTGCCCCCACCAGCTTCCCTCAAGTGCTAGCTCCGTGAGGGCACAGCCCATGTCTGTCTTGTCTCCTACTGAATCCCCAGTGCCTAGCACACTGCCTGACACAGGATAAGTGCTCAATAGAGATTGCTGGGTAAATGACTATGTGATCAAGAGGCTCCAGTCACCCATTCTTTTATCCATTCAACAAATATGCTTTCTGCACCTATTGTGGGCCAGGCTCTTGTCGACTTGAATAACTCCTTTGATACACCTGAGGAGCTCCCAGCCTGGCAGTGGGATGCTGGAGATACAGCCTCTGTATAATGCACCCTGACAAGGGCTGGATCCACGGTCTGACGGGGATTGGGGTTGCAGAAGGAGCCAGCCGTGGGAATGACAGGCTCTTAAGCAAGAGAAATGGTATCTTGTCTGCCAGGATTTCCCCATCTGCCCCGAGGCCTCTGCCTTTGCTGACAGCCCCGGCTGCTTGTTTCTGCTAATATTGCAGCAGGGTGCTTGTATAGAAGCAATCTATAAAACAGCATTTACAGCCATAACTGAACCAGAAAAATCAATCCCCGGCATTCACTCCCATCAACAATCATGCTTTGAGGGCTGCCTGGGTGTGGGCATAGTTTTAAAATGCCGTGGGAGAGACAGGGATGAGTAAAAGGAGGACTCAGCCCCCAAGGGGTTTCTGATCTTCCTGGAGAGACAGGGTGCATGGGGATGAGATGGTGAACCACACATGCAACACCCTGTATGCTAAGTAGTGAAAGAAGGTGCTAGAGCTGCCCTATCCAGTACAGAAGCCACAAGTCACAAGTGGCTCTTGAGCACTTGAAATGTGGTTAGTTTAAACGGTGATGTGCTGTAAGTATAAAATAATGGGCACATCGGATTACCCAAAAAAACACTCAACAAATTTTTTTTTTATATTGGCTGCATGTTGAAGTGGTAATATTTGGGATATATTGAGTTAAATACACCAAAAACCAAACCAAACCCAGGGCCGTCGAGTCGATTCCGACTCATAGCGACCCTATAGGACAGAGTAGAACTGCCCTGTAGAGTTTCCAAGGAGTGCCTGGTGGATTTGAACTGCCAACCCTTTGGTTAGCAGCCATAGCACTTAACCGCTAGGCCACCAGGGTTTCCAAATAAACAGGGTTTCTAAATAAACTATGTTATAAAAATTAATTTTTCTAAATAAACTGTTATAAAAATTAATTTCACATAATATGTGTATACCTTTTTGAATGAGAAATTAACTTGAGCAGTAAACATTCACCTAAAGCACAATAAGAAAAAAAAATTCATTTCATGTTTTTTTTTACCTTTTTAAAATGTGGCTACTAGAACATTGAAAACTACATCTGTGGCTCCCATTATATCTCTATTGGGCGTGCTGGTCTAGGAATCAAGAGGACTGGAGGGGTGTGGAGGGGGTAGCCTTGGAAATCTGGGGTGAGAGCTGATGGAAACTGGGGATGAGAGAGAAGATACTGGGAGGTGTGTGATGGGCTGTGTTTGGGAGGACAGTGGGACACTCAGTTTGCAGCTAAGGAGGGGTGCCCAGCAGAGAGGACAGAGAAAAAGGCCAAGAGGCTTGGGGCTGTCCTGGCAGAGGAACTGTCTGAAGCCCTGAGTTTGGGCAGTACCCTCCAGGAAGAGGGAGAGAACTGGGTCCTATTCACCTGTATTCTTGGGGTCTAGAGAGGCCTGCGAAGGAGTATCTGCCAAAGAGGCAGGAGGAGAACCAGGATGAGGGTAGCATTTCAAGAAGCAAGTGTCAGGGAAGGCTTTCCAGGAGGAGATAATACTATTCACTCATTCATTCACTCATTCCATTGATATTTACTGAGCCCCTAGTACGTGCCAAGGAGTCCCAGGATGGTACAAACAGGTAATGTGTTTGGCTGCTAACTGAAAGGCTGGAGGTTAGAGTCCACCCAGAGGTGCCTCAGAAGAAAGGTCTGGCAATCTACTTTTGAAAAGGAGCTATTGAAAACCCTATGAAGCACGGTTCTGCTCTGACAGGTATGGGGTCACCACCATGAGTTGGAACTGACTCGGTGGCATCTGGTTAGTATGTACCAGACCTTGTTCTAGGTTCTGTGAATACGGTGGGGGTAAAACAGACCCAGTCCCTGCCCTTGGTGGAGTGTACAGACTAATGCTGGCGATGGGCAGTAATCAAATATAAGTCTGTAAGTACAAATTGCTGAAAATGCTACCCAGGAAGGGAGCTGGGAACTATCGGAACATGGGGCGCTAATTTAATATAATGGCTTCGGCGGGCTAGGGAATCCTTCTTTTGAGGAACGAACATTTGGGAGGAGGGTGCTGTTGTTGTTTTCAGTAGCCATCCAGTCGATTCCACCTCTTGGAGACCCCATGTGTGCAGAGCAGAACCGCTCCATAGTGTTTTCAAGGCTGAGACCTTCTGGAAACAGATCTCCATGCCTGTCTTCCAAGGCGCCTCTGGGTTAGTTTGAACGACCAATCTTTTGGCTACTAGTTGAACGCTTAATCTTTTGTGCTACCCAGGGACTCCTGGCATGAGGGTGGGCTGGAGGAAAAGCATTCTTGGCAGAGGGAGCTGCAGGTGCAACGACCCCAGGACAGAAGGAGCTTGTGCCTACTGCGGCTAAGAAGAATCCTGCGGAAACGTGATAGTTAGGAGCAAGCCAGGATGTGGTACGTTTGGGAAGTTTGATCGTGGGGGAACTCAAGGGGGCAGCAGAGGCCCAGCAACAATGTGCACAGCTATAACCGAGACTGTCCTGCTTCTTCCTTCCCTTCTTGGCAGCTTCCAAAAAGACAGGCCCTGGCACCTTCAGCTACCCTTCTATGCAATAAGTAAAGTAAGGTTCCTTCATCTCAGTCCTGGCCAATGGGAATCGCCTGGAGGCGGCCTGTGAGTTGCATTTAGATGCTAAGTACTGGGTAAGTAGAATCCTTACCCCCAGGTCATCCATTGCAAGGGTGAGTTAAAAACATATCACCCCTTCCTGACGCTCTGCCCTGGGGCTTGGGCAAAGGGAAGTGGTGGGGAAGGGAGATCTGGGCCCCCAGTGCAGAGGGAGCTGGGAGTTTGGTCAGTGAGAGGGGGGAGGATTTCTCCAAGGAGCAGTATAGCCCAGGAGGACATCAGACCAGAATTAGTTGTTAGGAGGCAGCCCCAAAACCTGGCCAGGGAAAGTTTTTACCATGGACACATTTCCTCAGGGGAAATCAGGCAGTGCGGATATTATGCTCATTTCTTTGCCTGTGCCCTCCTCCTCAGCCACACAGAGAAGCTGTAAACACTCAAACACAGGGATTAACTCTGCATGTGGTGTCTGGGACATTGTGAACAACCCCTTGGTGTCTGTCTGTGTTGGATTAATCTTTCTAAACCCCAGCACTGAGGACGTGAGGCTTGGCACACAGCAAATGTTCCATAAATATTGATGAGTGAGTGAATGAATGAATGAGCAAAGGAGTGCTTCACTGAACAAATGATGAATTTTATTGAAGCACAGATGCAGACTCTTGGAGTGTGAGCTAAACTTGTTTATGCTAGATTTTGGGATGTGGGCAGCAAGAGGGGTCTCCCCAAGGCTAAACTCCAGAATGTCATGGTCAGAGGAGAACTGATAACATTCCACCATGCTGCCTCCCACTGGGGAGGCCCTGGGTCCACCCACATGGTTCTGAGAGACTGTGTATGCCCAGACTGTAGCCTTCCTGGGATTAAGCTCTTACCTCCTAGCCTCTTATCCTATTAGGTGCTTTTTAAAAGTCCCTTAAGTTCTGGTATTCGCCATTTTGAATCAGACAGTCATATGCTCCTATGCTGGGAATGACAAATTGAAGAGAAATAGCATCATATCTGTCGTCCAAAAGAACATTTCAAGATCTATCCTTAAGTACAACACTGTCAGTGATAAGGGAGTTAATATAACAGTTATTCAAATTGGCAAACCAACCACTAAGGCCAAAGATGAAGAAATTGAAAATTTTTACCAACTTCTGCAGTCTGAAAGTGATTGAATGTGCAATCAAGATGCATTGATTAATTACCGGTGATTTGAAAGCAAAAGTCAGAAACAAAGAAGAAGAATCTATAGTTGGAAAATATGGCCTTGGTGACAGAAATGACTCCAGAGATCGCATGATAGAATTTTGCAAGATCAACGATTTCTTCATCGCGAATACCTTTGTTCAACAACGTGGACTTCACCTGATGGAATTCACAGGAATCAAATCAACTTCATCTGTGGAAAGAGACGATGGAGAAGTTCAATACCATCAATCAGAACAAGCCCAGGGGCTGGCTGCCGAACAGACCATCAATTGCTTGTATGCAAGTTCAAGTTGAAGCTGAAGAAAATTAAAACAAGGCCACGGACAGTCAAAGTACCACCTTGAGTATATGTTGTTGTTAGGTGCCGTCGAGTCGGTTCCGACTCATAGAGACCCCACGCACAACAGAATGAAACACTGCCCGGTCCTGCGCCATCCTTACAATTGTTGTTATGCTTGAGCTCATTGTTGCAGCCACTGTGTCAATCCACATCTCGTCGAAGGTCTTCCTCTTTTCTGCTGACCCTGTACTCTGCCAAGCATGATGTCCTTCTCCAGGGACTGATCCCTCCTGACAACATGTCCAAAGTATGCAAGACGCAGTCTCGCCATCCTTGCCTCTAAGGAGCATTCTGGCCGCACTTCTTCCAAGACAGATTTGTTCGTTCTTCTGGAGGTCCGTGGTATATTCAATATTCTTTGCCAACACCACAATTCAAAGGTGTCAACTCTTCTTTGGTCTTCCTTATTCACTGTCCAGCTTTCACATGCATATGATGCGATTGAAAATACCATGGCTTGGGTCAGGCGCACCTTAGTCTTCAGGGTGACATCTTTGCTCTTCAACACTTTGAAGAGGTCCTTTGCAGCAGATTTGCCCAATGCAATGCGTCTTTTGATTTCTTGACTGCTGCTTCCATGGGTGTTGATTGTGGATCCCAGGAAAATGAAATCCTTGACAACTTCAATCTTTTCTCCGTTTATCATGATGTTGCTCATTGGTCCAGTTGTGAGGATTTTTGTTTTCTTTATGTTGAGGTGTAATCCATACTGAAGGCTGTGGTCTTTGATCTTCATTAGTAAGTGCTTCAAGTCCTCTTCACTTTCAGCAAGCAAGGTTGTGTCATCTGCATAATGCAGGTGTTAATGAGTCTTCCTCCAATCTTGATGCCCTGTTCTTCTTCATATAGTCCAGCTTCTCGTATTATTTGCTCAACATACAGATTAAATAGGTATGGTGAAAGAATACAACCCTGACGCACACCTTTCCTGACTTTAAACCAATCAGTACTCCCTTGTTCTGTCCAGACAACTGCCTCTCGGTCTATATAAAGGTTCCCCATGAGCAGAATTAAGTGTTCTTGAATTCCCATTCTTCACAGTGTTATCCACAGTTTGTTATGATCCACACAGTTGACCGCCTTTGCATAGTCAATAAAACACAGGTAAACATCCTTCTGGTATTCTCTGCTTTCAGCCAGGATCCATCTGACATCAGCAATGATATCCCTGGTTCCACGTCCTCTTCTGAAACCGGCCTGAATTTCTGGCAGTTCTGTTGATATACTGCTGCAGCCGTTTTTGAATGATCTTCAGCAAAATTTTGCTTGCGTGTGATATTAATGATATTGTTCTATAATTTCCACATTCGGTTGGATCACCTTTCTTGGGAATAGGCATAAATATGGATCTCTTCCAGTCAGTTGGCCAGGAAGCTTTCTTCCATATTTCTTGGCATAGATGAGTGAGCACCTCCAGTACTGATTCTGTTTGTTGAAACATCTCAATTGATATTCCATCAATTCCTGGAGCTTTGTTTTTCGCCAATGCCTTCAGAGTAGCTTGGACTTCTTCCTTCAGTACCATCAGTTCCTGATCATATGCCATCTCTTGAAATGGTTGAATATCGACTAATTCTTTTTGGTATAATGACTCTGTGTATTCCTTCCACCTTCTTTTGATGCTTCCTGCGTCGTTTAATATTTTCCCCATGGAATCCTTCACTATTGTAACTCGAGGCTTGAATTTTTTCTTCAGTTCTTTCACCTTGAGAAATGCCGAGCATGTTCTTCCCTTTTGGTTTTCCATCTCCAGTTCTTTGCACATGTCATTATAATACTTTACTTTGTCTTCTCTAGAGGCCCTTTGAAATCTTCCGTTCAGCTCTTTTCCTTCATCAATTCTTCCTTTTGCTTTAGCTGCTCGACACTCAAGAGCAAGTTTCAGAGTCTCCTCTGACATACATCTTGGTCTTTTCTTTCTTTCCTGTCTTTTCAGTGACCTCTTGCTTTCTTCATGGATGATGTCCTTGATGTCATGCCACAATGCTTCTGGTCTTTGGTCACTAGTGTTCAGTGCATCAAATCTATTCTTGAGATGGTCTCTAAATTCAGGTGGGATATACTCAAGGTCATATTTTGGCTCTCGTGGGCTTGCTCCAATTTTCTTCAGTGTCAGCTTGAACGTGCATATGAGCAATTGATGGTCTGTTCCACAGTCGGCCCCTGGCCTTGTTCTGACTGATGATATTGAGCTTTTCCATCGTTTCTTTCCACAGATGTAGTCAATTTGATTTCTGTGTGTTCCATCTGGCGAGGTCCATGTGTATTAAAAAAAAAAAAAGGTGTATAGTCGCCGTTTATGTTGGTGAAAGAAGGTATTTGCAATGAAGAAGTCGTTGGTCTTGCAAAATTCTATCATTCGATCATTGATGCTGGGAATGACTTGAATATATATCCCACCTGAATTTGGAGACCACCTCAAGAATAGATTTGATGTAATGAATAGTAATGACCAAAGACCAGACAAGTTTTGGGGAAGACATCAAGAACATCATACGTGAAGAAAGCAAAAGGTCACTAAAAAGACAGGAAAGAAAGAAAAGACCAAAATGGTTGTCAGAAGAGACTCTGAAACATAGAGCAGCCAAAGCAAATGGAAGAAATAATGAAGTAAAAGAGCTGAACAGAAGATTTGAAAGGACGGTTCAGGAAGACAAAGTAAAGTATTATAATGAAATGTGCAAAGACCTGGAGTTAGAAAACCAAAAGGGAAAAACATATTTGGCCTTTCTCAAGCTGATTGAACTAGGGGAAAAAAAAATCAAGCCTCGAGTTGCAATGCTGAAAGATTCTATGAGGAAAATATTAAACAATGCAGGAAGCATCTAAAAAAGATGAAAGGATTACACAGAGTGAGTGTACAAAAAAGAATTAGTTGACATTCAACCATTTCAGCAGGGAGCATATGATCAAGAACAGACGGTACAGAAGAAAGAAGTCCAAGCTACACTGAAGGCATTGGCGAAACGCAAGGCTCCAGGAATTGACGGAATACCAGTTGAGATGTTTCAACAAAGGATGCAGCGCTGGAGGTGCCCACTCTTCTACACCAGGAAACGTGGAAGACAGCTTCCTGGCCAACTAACTGGAAGAGATCCATGTCTGAGCCCATTCCAAAGAAAAGTGATCCAACAGAATGCAGAAATTATTGAACAATATCATTAATATCACATACAAGTAAAATTTTGCTGAAGATAATTCAAAAATGGTTGCAGCAGTACATCAACAGGATACTGCCAGAAATTCAAGCCAGATTTAGAAGAGGATATGGAACAAGGGATATTGTGCTGATGTCAGATGGCTCTTGGCTGAAAGCAGAGAATACCAGAAAGATGTTTAGCTGTGTTTTATTGACTATGCAAAGGCATTCAACTGTGGGGATCATAACAAATTATGGGTAACATTGTGAAGAATGGGAATTACAGAACACTTAATTATGCTCTTGAGGAACCTGTATATAGACCAAGAGGCAGTTGTTCAAACACAACAAGGGGATACTCCGTGGTTTAAAATAAGAAAAGACGCACCCTGGTGTTGTATCCTTTCACCATGCCTATTCAATCTGTCTGCTGAGCAAATAATCAAAGAAGCTGGACTATATGAAGAAGAACGGGGCACCAGGATTGGAGGAAGACTCATTAACAACCTGCATTATGCAGATGACACAACCTTGCTTGCTGAAAGTGAAGAGGACTTGAAGTACTTGGTGATGAAGATCAAAGACCACAGCCTTCATTATGGATTATACTTCAACATAAAGAAAACAAAAATCCCCACAACTGGACCAATAAGCAATATCATGATAAACGGAGAAAAGATTGAAGTTGTCAAGGATTTCATTTTTTCTTGGATCCACAATGCCCATGGAAGCAGCAGTCAGAAAATCAAATGATATATTGCATTGGGCAAATCTGTTGCAAAAGACCTCTTTAAAGTCTTGAAAAGCAAAGATGTCACCTTGAGGACTGAAGTATGCTTGACCTAAGCCATGGTATTTTCAATAGCCTCATATGCATGCAAAAGCTGGATAATGACTAAGGAAGACCGAAGAAGAATTGAGGCCTTTGAATTATGGTGTTAAAGAATATTGAGTATACTATGGACTGCCAGAAAAATGAACAAATCTCTCTTGGGAGAAGTACAGCAAGAATGCTCCTTAGAAGTGAAGATTGGGAGACTTTGGCTCATGTACTTGGGACATGTTATCAGGAGGGACCAGTCTTGGGAGAAGGACATCATGCTTGGGAGAGGACCAGCGAAAGAGAGGAAGACCCTCAACAAGATGGACTGACACAGTGGCTGCAACAATGAGTTCAAGCGTAGGGACGATTTTGAGGATGGCGCAGGACCGGGCAGTGTTTCATTCTATTGTGGGTAGGGTCGCTGTGAGTCGGAACAGACTAACAACAATAACGAGTCCTCTTTAATAGGAAAGGTAATGTGAAGAATTCCAAGACAGCTGGATAAGCCTGGCATGGGGTTGGGAGTGGTGAATTACTTCTGGACCTTCAAGCAGGGACTCCCCAAGTCATCAGGAAGCCTGCAGTTTTCTCTTACCGCCACTGGAGGGCACTGCGAACATGAAATACCAGCTCTCCTCCACTTCCATGTGTTTGGAGAGCCGTGATTCAATTCAACAAAACAAACGTTTAAAATCACAATAATGATAGCTCCCGTGTACTGAATATCCCATATAGTGCAAAACACCTTATATATATTATCTTGTTTAATATTCACTACAATTGTGGTGAATTATTTTGGCTATTCAGGAAAAACCGAGGCTTGAAGAAGTCAAAACTTACCTAAGGTCTCTCAGCTAAATAAAATTCAGAATCAGGACTTGAACGTAAGCCCTTGGGCACTGATCATGAACAATAAACGTACTGTCCTGGGCACATGCAGCTGAGGAGGCGGCTCTCTGAATAGAAGGGAGATGCACACGCTTCGCAGATACTGTTACTGAACAATTTACACATCTCTGAAATTGGAAGATTGCTAACAATTTGTGAATTTTATACGGTAATGTTCCTTTTTTTCCCAGAAATGTTATTGAATAAATGAACTGTCTCGCAGTTCATGGCGTTGTACATTACAGGAAATAAAGCAATTGTAATACAAGGCAGGACAAGATAGTTTTATTTAGCACTTAAATAACACTAGGTACCCGGGTTTCCAAACAGTTCCTTCTGGTTCAGACCCCTGCTGGGAATTTGCATTTCCAGCCCTTCTGAGTCAGATGTACTGAATCAAAATCTACATTTTAATAAGATCCCCAGGTGATTCTTGGGTGTAATAAATTTTGAGAACCACCGCTCTACTAGGGGAGCCCTGGTGTCTCAGTGGTTAAAAGCTCGGCTGCCAACCAAAACGGTCGGCCGTTCGAATCCACCAGTCACTCCTTGGAAACCCTTCGGACAGTTCTACTCGAAATCAGCTCGATGCAATGGGTTTGTTTGTTTGTTTTGGTACTAGTGAGTCTCAGAATTGGTCCCTAATCAGCAGCATTAGCAGCCTTGGGAGTTAGTTAGAAATGCAAATTCTGAGCAGAGGTTCCAGCCAGAATGAAGCTGTTCAAAGAAATGTGTACCGAGAAATGTTCTAAGCACTTTACAGAAAGTAACTTCTTAAACCTCATAGCGACCCTATAAGGTATGCACTATCACGATCCCCATTTACAGATGAAGAAACGGAGACCAAGGGAAGCAACTTGCCCAAGGTCACACAACTAATAGGAGGCCCAGCTGGGGTTAAGGTTCACAGGTGGCCTAATTCCAGTGTCTGTGATCTGAACCACTTCACTGCGCTCAGGACGCAGAGAAGGGAAGAATTGTGAAGATCAGGCCTGGAGGGGGCTTGAGAGGGGGAGGGGGAGGCGGTCCGCTGAGAGAAATGCATTGTGGGAGTGAGGGTGTTCCAGGCAGAAGGAACAGCAGGAGCAAGGACCTGGAGGTGGGAAAGCCCAAAGTGGAGTCTGTACTGACTCAGGTCTAGGGACCTGGGGAGGTCAGACAACACAAGCCTGCTGAGCCGGAGCTCCTCGGGGTCTCCTAGGGGTGGGGAAAAGAAGAGGGTATAGCAGGAGAGCCTGGGACAGGGTGGGGGGTGCTCCAGCCCAGGGAAGAGCTGAGACCACCCTGCCCCGGACCCTGTCCAGGCACAGGCCTTTGGGAAGCGCATTGTGTGCTCAGGAAATGGCCGGATTGTATTACAGGGCGGATTAAAGGAGCTAAATCGGGCCTGGGGCTGGGGGAGGTGTCCAGAAGGGAACTGCAACGGGCCAGCAGCTGAAAGGCCTGGAGAGGCCGCCCAGGAGCTAAGGGTGGGGGTAGGGATCCCAGCCTCCCGGCAGGAAGCCCTCCTGACCCCAGTAAGGCTGGAATGCGGGGTCACCGAGCAAGGGCAACCTCAAATGGAGCTTGGGGGAGGGGTGGGGGCTGAGACCCAGAATTAGAAGGGTTGAGATCGGGGAGGGGCAGAGTCTAGAAGAGGGACAGGTTGGCGGGGGCGGGGGGGGGCGGTGGGAGCAGAGACCGAGGCGGGAGGGAGTAAGAAGTCAGGGGCAGAGACTCAGCCTGAGCCCCATCCTGGGAGGGTGGTTGGAGCTCCGCGCCTTGTGCTGGCTGGGAAGTGGGGGGCACTGTCGTTTGTAGGCTGTTGGCGAGGAGCTCTTTGTACCACATGGAGACGCTTGAGGCCTGGGAACCCCCTACAGTCCCAGCCCCCACTTGCCCCGCCTCTCTTCCCATCCCCCTCCCCCCGCCTGAGTGGCAGCACCGCCTGGGGCCCCTCCCAGCCCCAAGGGCGGGCGGTCAGTGGTCTATTCCGGTACCCAGGGTGGTTGGGGAGCCTGGGGGAGGGCAGAGGAAAAGCCTGGCCCATCTCTTTGAGGCTGGATAGGGAGGGGGCGTCAGGAGGGCAGTTTGGGACTTTTGAGGCGTATTAGTTCAGACCACTGTGGATGGGAAGAAAAAAGCCCTGGGCGCTGTTTTCAGGAAACTGCTGGGCTCTGTGAGTGGGAAGGGGAGGGCATCTGGGGTCTCTTGGAGGCTATGGGGCTCAGGAGCTGGGGCACTAAAATCTCCAGGAGCCAGCAGCGGACTCCAGAGTCCCTTTCGAACCGCTAGGTCTTCGGATCAAACCTAGCTCCCAGCTCAGTCCTCCAGGCAGCCTCTCCAGGACAGAAGTGTTGATGCTGCTCCACCGCGCCACCCCTCCCTCCGCAGCAGTCGGCTCGAAGGCGAAGGCCGGTGGGGGGCAGTCTGGGGCTAGGGTGCACTGGGGGAGCCGTTCCAGCCAGCAGAGGAGCCCCAGAGCCTGGCTGGCTTGAGAGTGGCACAGGGCAGAGCGCCCCCCACAGGCCTCTTTATTCCCCAGAGAGGACATAATCAATGCTCCCCCCGCCCCCCCCCCCCGCCCCGTTCCTGTGTGATGAAGGCCAGACTCCCAGACAACCTTCCCAGCTCCAAATCCAGCTCCCTCTCTCGAGGGGAATGGGGTCGGGGTGAGCAGTAGAGCAGCATGTTGGGAGGGGCTTGCCCACTACCATACAAGGGCTTTTCAGTGGAGAACCCCAGATGGAGCTGAGTTGAAAGGGGAAAGACCCAGGGCTATGCCCCCAAGTCCTTCTGTGGCAAGGTCTTAGAGACCACAGAGAAAGGAGCAGGGCCTCCAGGGGCCACTGACTAGGGTTCAAATCCAGCCTCTGCTTTTTACTTGCTGTGTGATATTAGAGAACTTACATAACCTCTCTGAGCCTAGTATCCACAGCTATAAAATGGGGATAATAGCAGTTATTGCACAATGTCATGAAGATTGGAGATACGGTGATTTTGTATGGCATGTGTCCAGTAGCATGCTTGGTATACAGGAGGTGCTTAATAAGTAGTTCAAAAACAAACAACCATTGACTTCAAGTGGATCCCAACTCATCGTGACTCTATAGGACAGAGTAGAACTGCCCCATAGGGTTCCCAAGGCTGTAATCTTTATGGAAGCAGACTGTCACATTGTCCTCCCACCGAGCAGCTGCTGAGTTCGAACTGCTGACCATTTAGTTACCAGCCAAGTACTTAACCACTTTATCACCCGGGCTCCTCAATAAGTAGTCCTTACATTATTATCAGAGGCAGCATAGCCCATGGGAAGAGAGAATTTTGGAGTCAGGCAATCCTGGCTATGAATCTTGACCTTGTACCTGATGACCTCAAGCAAGTCTCTGAACTTCTCTTGTATCAATCAAAAGGGGATAAAATAGTAGTAACAGCTAGCACTTCCTGAGTGCTCACTGTGTGCCAGGCACTGTGTGCCAGGCACTGTGCTAAGTGCCTCACGAACAGTTTCTCATTTGATCTTCCCAGTAACCCTATGCTGTTATTGTCTTCATTTTGCAGATGAGGAAACTGAGGCTCAGAGAAGTGAAGTAACTCACCCAAGAGTGGTAGATCCAGGATTTGAACCCAGGCAGTAGCCCAGCAGCTGCTCCCAAAGTTCCTCCCCTTGCGCATACCGTTGCAAAGTCTAATGGCATGTAGGTGATTGGCTGGCTATGTGGACACTTATGATAAGATAAAAGGATGAAGAGCCTGGAGCTATAAAAACACAGAGGGCCCAAGAAGGGGCAACCTCAAGAACTGAAGACTTACTTTGTGTAATTTGATGGTTCAGAGAATAAAGCATCCCACTCAGCAACCAGAATAACTCATGACACTGTGGTGGCAGAGAAGGGGCAGAGAAGTCCCTGGGGTCTGAGTGGCCCCCAAGCTGACTGTGACTCAGCCGGTTGGAGGAAGAGGAGGATGAGCCTATAAGGCTATAAATAACAACTGTGCATAGTGGCCATGTGAGGTCATTGCCAGCCTGCTCAGGCCCTGTTTAAAATGCTCTATAGCCTCAGAGGGATGTAGGAAACCTGGAGAGGGCCCAGGACTGGGGAGATGACCATACTGGAGGAGCTGAAACCAAAAAAGCCAATGAGGAAAGATGAAAGGAATGGGGATGAATCAGGGAGAAAAAAGGGCTGAGTGATGGCACTAGAAGCTGACAGAATTCCAGGGAAGGGAGGAAGTTGCTTCTGTCCATCTAGGTTAAGGTCTAAGAAAGAAAGTAGGAGCACCGGGAGGGATTAAAGTTAGGCCTCGAGAGTGAAGTGAGTCAGTGTGTAGGTGAAGGAGCCTACAGAGTGCTTTCTCCAAGTCAGCCATCCTAAAATGTCCAGGCTGCTCTCGATTCATCCTGACACCCTTCTTCCCATCTTCGCCCCTGCCCAGTGTTCTCAGACACCTCTGCCTCCTTCTGCCCTCAACACCAGATATCCCAGGGGCTGGACAAGGAGAGCTTTCTCCTTCCCTCCTTCAGGGTTTCAGGGGGGGAAGCGTGCACGTCTGCATTGGGAATGGCAACTCCTCTGCCTCAGGCTTGTCTCTTCTGGACTCGGTGGGATTTGGAGAGCAGGGGGCTGAGGGAAGAAGTTCTGGGGTATCCCTTACAGACTGCTGGGAATTGTGGGGAGGTGGCCAAATGTGGTGAGGGGAGAGCTGTGTTGTCACTGAGGATTGGGCAACTGAGGCTCTGAGACTGGGCAAGGGCCAGGGATGGGGAAGAGGATGCTTTTGTTTTGCTGGGAGGACTTAACTGCTCAGACAGTAAAGGAGACTCTGAGGGTCATAGTGTGGAGAGAAGGCAGAGAAAAGGGACTGGCCATGGGGAGGAAGCTGGCATGGGGAGAACCTCAGTGTCTAAGAAGGAAGTTGATGCAATTTCTGCTGGCCGACGTATCCATGTCTCATCAACGTGTGGTGGGACTGGACCTATTCTGGGGGTCTGAGGTGAGCACAGGTCCCTGGTGGCACAAATGGTTTGCTCTCAGCTATTAACTGAAAGGTTGGCAGTTCAAACCCATCCAGCAACACCACAGAAGAAAGGCCTGGCGGTCTGCTTCTGTAAAGATAACAGCCAGAAAACCCTATGGAGCAGTTCTATTCTGTAACATGTGGGGTTGTCATGAGCAGGGATCGCCTCAATGGCAAAGGGTTTGGTATTGGTTTGGGGTGAGCACAGAGACTGCCCACAGGCCCCTCTCATTTTAAGCAAGGAAAAACTGAGACCCAGAGAGGGGATGTTACCAGTCCCATGTCACATGGCTCATCCCAGAGCTGGCCTTAGGACTCCGGCCTCCCAGACACCGGCTTGCTCCCAACACATTAGGATGCCTTCCCCTGGGACCTTCCCTTAACACTACCAAAGCCTCCTCCCCTTCCCTCAGCTTTTGTCCCAATCTTCTGCCTCCCTCCCATTTGTTAGTGATGGGAAGAACACCTGAAATTTACTTGGTTCTTAGAGTTCACAAAGTATTTTCACCATCACCATCTCTTTAGCTTCTCCCCTTGATTCTCAGCTTCCTTCTCCTACTAACCTCCTCTCCCCCACCCTCCTTGCCACCCCTCCGCCCTCCGCCCCCCGCCCCCGCCCCGCCCCAATGATCTATTTGGTTGGAGAAGTTGCAGGCTGGGCTGGAGGTGAGATTAGCCTCGGACTTCTCCTACTTTGGCAGAAAACCCACAGCACTCCATGTCTGTAAAAGGAGCTAGGGCAGGAGGGGGCCAGAGCCGGGGCGGTGGGGCCCTCCCCTGAGACAAAGCTAGGTCAGGGTGTTGGAGTGAGGAGGAGGCGGCAGAGGAGAGATTTATGAGCCCTGGGGTGGGGGTGCTAGTGAAGGAAAGGGTCTAAGAGGGGGCCTGGGGACAGGGCATGGGGAAAGCTGGCCAAGGAAGAATATGGCCCAGAGATCTTACACCAATTAGACACAGAAGGTGGCTGAAGGTGGGGGAGGGTTGCTGGCTGGGCCTGGCACAATGAGGGGAGGAGGGGTGCAGCCCAGGAGGGATGAGTTTCAGGGAGAATCCTGACGTGCCACAGTTCCTGCTGGGCCCCCCAATTCTCCAGCCTCCCTCGTGATATCAGGAAGACATTCCTTCCCTTTTACAGTCACTCAAGGCGCCTCTGTGGCCTGTGGAGGTTTAGCAGCTGCTACAGCTGAGGGGAAGGTAGATGCTGGGGGAGCTTGGGAGATGCTGCTTGGGGGAGGGGCTCTGGGAGCAGGGAGGCAGAGGGATACCAGGGAGTGAGTCCCCAGGAAGGGCTCACTGTTCCCATCACTCGGCCCAGAACATCAAACCTGAGGGGACCTTGGAGATGACCCGGCCTGGTCCCTTCTTTTATTCCTGGGTCACTTCAGGGCCAGAGAGGAAATGAGACTTGCATAGATGGTTAGTCAGTGAAGCCCTAGTATGAGCACCCAGATCCTAAATGGCCTCTGGTTGACCACCCCACCCCACCCCTACTGCCATGCTTGGGTCATCAGCTTTGGCTCTTGGTGGAGGGTAGAACTCATACCTTTTGGAAATGTCACCTGTTCTACCATTCCCAGCTTCTCTCCCTTCCCTGAACTAACTACCTCAGGGCTTCAAATATACGGACACATTTTCTGCCAGCAGAGCTGTCCACTGTCCCTCGATGGAGACATGTTAGGCCTCAATGATTCCCTGTGGAATGGAGTGGGCTGCCTTGAGACAGCAAGTTCCCAGGTACTAGAAGGTTCCAAGCTGGACAAGTGCTTGCTGGAGTCCCTTAACAGAGAGGTGGGAGCATGGGACTGGTCAACCTCCACGACCTGTGATGTTACGTACAACCTCAAGCTTCTAAGACTCTATAAGGTCCAGGTAATCTGGGAAAATTTCTAGCAGAGAGCAGGACCAACTTCCTTCCTTAATTCCACAAAATTTCTTGAGGACGCCCACTGTGCAGGGTACCATGCCACACATACAAATTTATACATTGTACCGTTTTCTGACAAACACTGAATGAAAGGGTCTGTCTCAGCGAACCTTCCCATTTCTAGTATCAATTGCTAAAGTAAGAGATACGATCACAAAATAATGTTACTGTTCTATTAAAATAAACAACAGAAATAACTTACTAACATTTATATATCCAAAAGTGTGTCCCGAGGATGTTCACAGCAGTGTTGTTTATAATCGCAAAAGACTGGAAACAACATAAATACCTCTCAGTAAGGAACTGGCCAAATAAATTATGGCAAATCTATACAGTGAAATATAAATGAACATATTAAAAAGAATGACTCAACTGTCATTGCACTAAAATGGAACAATCTTCAAGGTATATATTAAAACCTTAGCTCAGAATAGTGTGTAAGTGTTAAAAAAAAAAAAAAGTGAGAAGGGGTGTTTTATATATAACATGTTTGTTTATGCATAAACTATCTCTGGAAGAAGGAAAAAAACCAAACAACCCAAACTATTGTCTTTGAAGAGAGGTGTGGCTGGGTGTCAAGAGTGGGAGGGAAACTCACTTTTCACTTTATACCTTTTTGTGCCTCTTGAATTTTTTATCATGTACTTTACCCAACCAGATAAATTATTATTATTTTTAGCATGTCCAATTCTAAGTAGTCCCCTTAGGAGGCTGTTATTCCAGCGATGCTGCCCAGCTTAGGACATGTTTTGGAGGCTCCTCTTTCACCTGCTTTCCAAGCCTGGGGGTGGTGTTTTGCTGCCCTCCATGGTAGCAAATCCTAGGGGTGGAACTGAGTTTTGGAAGGAGCCCCAAGTGGTTTGGAGCCAAGTCGCTAGATGTTTATTTTGACTAGAGAATAAATGGCATTGTTTATGTATTTTTTTTTCTGTCTCATTTTACCAAGGAACCAGCTTTGGGCTGGTCTGAAGGCCAATTTCCTCATATGGTCTGGGGACCATTCACAGAAAGGAGCCCCAGAAATGTTCTGCCCTCCGAAGCATCATGGAAGTGGGTATAACCCATTGCTGTCCTGTAGATTCCAACTCCTATTGACCCTGTAGGACAGAGTACAACTGCCCCATAGGGTTTCCAAGGCTGTAATCTTTACAGAAGCAGATTACCACATCTTTCTCCCAAGGAGTGGCTGGTAGGTTCGAACCGCTGACCTTTCAGTTACCAGTCCTGCACTTAATCACTGAGTCATCTCAGGGCTCCTTGGAAATGGGTGTACCGTCTCCAAAAGTAGATTAGTCAGGATTCTTTTGGCTGCAAGTAACAGAAACCCAGCACAAAGGACCTTAAGGAAAAAAAAAGGAGAGTTTTTTGGCCCCAAAGCCAAGAAGGATGCTGGGAAACTCCCGGAATCAAGGGAAGAGCTGCAGGAACCAGAGGCCCAGGGGCTGGAATTGAGGACTTCCTGCTCCGGTTTTCTCACCTTCTCCAGGTGTCTCTGCTTCTCCTTGTATGTTGACCTCTCTTTCCTCCTACTGCAGAAAGGTCTCCCCAGGGAGCAGGAAACATGGCTGATGCAGGCTCCAGTTTAGAAGTCCCAATTCCATCTATAAATTCCAGGGAAGGTCTCTGATTGGCTCTGCTCAGGCCCAGGCCCATCCCTTGAGCCAATCGCTGAAGTCAGAGAGATGCAGTAATAAGACTAACTGGGATCTGAGTCACATGGCCAGTCCTGTTGGGGGAAGAAAGGGGTACAGCATTTGTTCCCAAAATAAGTAGATGATAAAGAAAACTTTCAGGCTACTTTGAACGACAATGACTCTGCTGCCTGGGATGTGTTAAGGATCCAGGCAGCCTCCAAGATCCTCCAGGAGCATAGGATCTAGTTTGGGAGATGAGACACAAACATAACCAGAACATAACAGCTCGAAGACTGGATAAGAATATTTGGAACTCCCCACCCACCTCATAAGCTTGTCTCATGGATAAAAATTAGACACTTAATGAGAAAGGACTTTAAAAAGACGACAATAATGACGCCCTTACAGTTCATCTAGGACATTCACAACTGCCCCAAGGGCAAAGCACCACCCTGGAGTCAGACTCTCTCAGCTTCCTCAGCTATAAAGTAGGAATGATACTAGTTCCTACCTCATAGGGTTGTTGGAGACTTGGGGACCGTGGGTATGTCGAGCACTTAGCAGAGTGGCACACAGTAGGTGTTCAATAACCAGCAACCAGATACCATGGAGTTGATCCCAACTCATGGTGACCCTGTGTGTGTCAGAGTAGAACTGTGCTCCATAGGGTTTTTAATGGCTGATTTTTCCGAAGTAGATTGCCAGGCCTTTCCAGGTGCCTCCGGTTAGACTCGACTCTCCAACTTTTCAGTTAGTAGCCAAATGCCTTAAATGTTTGCATTACCCGGGGACTCCAGGTGCTCAGTACATGTTATTATTTGCATTATCATTACCTGAACCTCTAAAGCCCCATAAGATAGGAATGGTAAAGCTGACCATCCTCATTTAATAGATGAGGACACTGAGGCTTAGGAAAGTGAAGGACTTCACTTGTTGGTGATGGCAGAGTTGGGGTAGGACCAGCTATGGGCTCCCAATCCAGTGCTCTGTTTCCACGGTTTGCATTCCAAAAGGGTCAGTCCTAAGAGGGGCCTGTAGTGTGCCAGGTGGAGGTGCAGAGACACAGCCAGTGTTCCTGGAGAAGTGTGGGCATCCCTAAGGGTCAGGGAACACCTTGTACTGAGGGGGTTATGAAGTAATGGCCACACTCTTTGGGACTCCCTGCCCGCTGGGGCCTGGGGCATTAAGAGAAGGGAGCCGGAAGTGATTGGGCCCTGGCACCCCAAGCCTTCCCTCGACCACTCTGACACCCATGCCACCTCAGGTAGCCAGCCCCCACCCCCAGCTTGCTCCCCTTCTGTGTGCTTGTTTCCCGGACGGATGCATTCTCCTCTATAAATACCAGCTCTGGTATTTTGGGTTGGCAGCTGTTGCTGCCAGGGAGATGGCTGGGTTGACATGCAGCTCCTGACAAAACACAAATCCCTGGTGTGTGTGGGTGTGGGTGGTGTGAGTAGGGGGATGAATCAGAGAGGGGGCTGGGGGGCACCCAAGGAGACAGGAGCCAGGGAAGTTAGTGGTGTGGGGGTGGGAGTATACATACAAACTGGGAACTGAAAGCACACCAGACCCTCCTTCTGGAAAGCATCCTGTTGTTTATAACCTTGAGGCCCCGCCCTCATCCATGGATGTTGTGTGTTGTGTATGTGGTGGTATACACCAGTTCAGTGGGAAACTGAGGCCTAGTGCTAGAACCCAGGTGCCAGTGGACATAAGTGGGCAGGCAGGGCTGAGGTTCCTATTAGGCTTTCTGGGAGCATGGCTCTCTGCTGGCTCAACACCCTCCCAACCTCCCTGCCTAGAGACCCCCAAACACAGGGCCTTCCTGGTAGACCCCTGTTCTTTGCCTGAGCCCTCCCAAACCTCTCTCTGCAACTTCTTGCTAATCTTTAGAAATAAAGTAGTCTGGGGCCTTTCATGGGAACAGGCCTTGTCCCTTCAGGAAATGACCCCAAGTCTCTCCTTAGAGCAAAATGGGACCCTCAAACTAAATGGTAGACTCCACCCAGGGTTCTCCCCTGACCACCCCCAAGGCAAGGCAGGCACTGGAGGGCTGACAGGGGCCCCCCTGGCGGTTCCAGCCAGGCCGTGCTGGTGAGGCACCGGCAGGCAGGCCTGCTACCTTTGGCCCTCCTGGGTGGATGGGCCTCTCTCGCGCACCCCTCACAGGCCCCCCCCCAGCCAGCCAGCTGGGGGCGCAGGCCTCTGCGGGGGAGCTGGCCTCCCCGCCCCCACGGCCAGCAGCCGCCCTTTCCTGGCAGGACAGCGGGATCCTGCAGCTGTCAGGGGAGGGGCGCGGGGACTGATGTCAGGAGGGATACAAATAGTGCGGAAGGCCGGGGGCCCTGTCTCCCCTCGCCGCAGCCACTCTCCGGCAGCCTCCCAGCCTCGCAGCCCGCCGCTACCATGAGCCAGGCCTACTCCTCCAGCCAGCGCGTGTCTTCCTACCGCCGCACCTTCGGCGGCGGGTCGGCCTTCCCGCTCGGCTCCCCGCTGAGCTCGCCCGTGTTCCCGCGCGCGGGCTTCGGCACCAAGGGCTCCTCGAGCTCGGTGACGTCGCGCGTCTACCAGGTGTCGCGCACGTCGGGCGGGGCTGGGGGGCTGGGGTCGCTGCGGGCCAGCCGGGTGGGCGCGAGCCGGACCCCCTCGTACGGTGCGGGGGAGCTGCTGGACTTCTCGCTGGCCGACGCCGTCAACCAGGAGTTCCTGACCACGCGCACCAACGAGAAGGTGGAGCTGCAGGAGCTCAATGACCGCTTCGCCAACTACATCGAGAAAGTGCGCTTCCTGGAGCAGCAGAACGCGGCGCTCGCGGCGGAAGTGAACCGGCTCAAGGGCCGTGAACCCACGCGCGTGGCCGAGCTCTACGAGGAGGAGCTGCGCGAGCTGCGGCGCCAGGTGGAGGTGCTGACCAACCAGCGCGCGCGCGTCGACGTCGAACGCGACAACCTCCTCGACGACCTGCAGCGGCTCAAGGCCAAGTGAGGGCAGCGCGCCTGAGGCAGGCCTGGGAGGGAGTAAAGCGGGCAGTCATGAAAGGGTTATTAACCATCCTGTAATAGGTGTTGAGTTGACAACTTAAGGGGGTTCTCAACTGTCAGCACACACCATCTCCCAGGCCCTGGGGCTCCTCTCCTGCCCCATGCGGAGAGCATCGCCTACCTATGGGCCCCAGGTCTCTCCCCTCTGCTCCCACCCTGCAAATGAGTTTTCTTGGGGAGATCATGGGGTGGACAAGGGAGACTTTGCGAGCCTGGGCACCCTGTTGGGCAGCCCCTTGAACAAGCATCTGAAGTGCCAGGGTGATCTTGATGGGGTCAGGCAGAGAGGTGGATGAGGTCTGGAGGAGGCTGTACTGCAGTGCTGAGGAAGAAGGGAGGTGATGGGAGGCAAGAACTCCAGGATAGGCTGGGCAGGGCAGCTGCTGCCCTGGAAAGTGTAGGAGGAAATCCAAGCAGGAGCTCTCAGCTCATTTGTGATGGGGCCCTTGAGAAGGAGGTGGAGGGGAGCCTGGCCCCTGTGCCTGGATGAGGCTGTGCCATTTCACAAGGTGCATGGGATAAACCAGAGGGAGGAGGGGGAAGTGGGTAGGGGGCTGCAGCCAGAAGAAAACTTGAGAAGACCAGCGAGGTAGGCCCCACCAGGGTCCAGGACAAAAAGGCAGCAATTATGAAGCAGGTACTGAGGGCACTGCCTCTGACAAGCTAGCAGAATCACCCCCTGGCCTCCCAGGTCACAAATATTAATTGAACGCCTACATGCGGCAGCCTAGGGCTGGCAACCAGGAACAAAGAGGTGGATAAAATAGACACAGTTCCTAACCCCAGGGAGGTCACAGTCTGGTGAGGACATAGACTTCAAGGGTGTGGCCCCAGGGCAGAGATTGGGCCACTCTCCCACCCTCCCTGGGTGGGGCAGCACCTCTGCCACTCTCCTTCTGAGCCTCCTGTCTCCTTGCCCGGCAGTCAGGCCTCCTCCCTCTGTCCTGAGTACACTCTCTGGGCAGCCTCCAGCCAGTCCTCTCCCCCGCCTGCATTATCCCCCACTGACTGTCTGTCCTTCTGCCTGTCTGTCCCTGCCAGGCTGCAAGAGGAGATCCAGCTGAAAGAAGAAGCAGAGAACAATTTGGCTGCCTTCCGAGCGGTGAGCTCCCTTCACGCCCCCTCCCATGCCAGCCTGCCCCCTCTGTCCCTCCCGCTGTGGCCCTTATCTCCTTCTACCCTGCCTGGATGATCAGTGACACTGCCCCGTTCTCGGCCTCTCCCAGGACGTGGATGCAGCCACTCTATCTCGCATTGACCTGGAGCGCAGAATCGAGTCTCTCAACGAGGAGATAGCGTTCCTCAAGAAAGTGCACGAAGAGGTATGCCCTTGGCCCTCTGTCCTAATTCCTTGGGCCACCGGGAAGCAGGTGGGAAGTAGGGGTGGTGCTGGGCAGTGTGAGAGCCTGGTGGGGGACTGAACCCTAGCCACGCCCTGCAGGAGATTCGTGAGCTGCAGGCCCAGCTTCAGGAGCAGCAGGTCCAGGTGGAGATGGACATGTCCAAGCCAGACCTCACCGCTGCCCTCAGGGACATCCGGGCTCAGTATGAGACCATCGCAGCCAAGAACATCTCTGAAGCTGAGGAGTGGTACAAGTCAAAGGTGGGTTGCCTGGCCCAGGGACTCTGGTACCTCTGTCCCCCTCCATCCCAGTTTGGAGGTGCCACCGCTGGCTCCATCTCTGGGGAGGAAGGTGGCCCCAGAGCCTCCACATTCTCTACCCCTACGTGCCCCTGCATCCTTCTCGTCTCCGGACCCCTCTCTCTGCCCTTAGGTGTCTGACCTGACCCAGGCAGCCAACAAGAACAACGACGCACTGCGCCAGGCCAAGCAGGAGATGATGGAGTACCGACACCAGATCCAGTCCTACACCTGCGAGATTGACGCCCTCAAGGGCACTGTGAGTCCCCTCCTACTTTGCCTGGCCCAACCCCTTCCTGCCTGCTGCTCCTGCCCTCCCTTTCCGTGACCTTGAGCCCATCACTACCATCTCTGAGCCCCCATTTCCTCAAGTCTGCAACGACAGGGGTTAACACAGGTGGATTCCCAGCTGGGCTCTAAGGAATCAGAGGGTTCCTGAGGGCGTCTCCCTCTGTTGAGAAGGGGACTCTGAACATAGACGCTCTCCCTAAATCTGTTCTATTCCCTGAATGTCCACGTAAGACTTCATTTGAGCTCAGGGTTCCCTGGCTGAGAGGGATTTGACGACTCCTGGACCTGACCACCTTGAGGTGCACAAGCCCCAAGATTCTGTCTCTCTCCATCCTGGGCCCCTTGTGTCCTCCTCCCTAGACAGCCTGTCCTTGACCTGAGTCTCTCTCCCCTGCAGAACGATTCTCTGATGAGGCAGATGCGGGAGCTGGAGGACCGCTTTGCCAGTGAGGCCAGCGGCTATCAGGACAACATTGCCCGGCTGGAGGAGGAGATCCGGCACCTCAAGGATGAGATGGCCCGCCACCTGCGCGAGTACCAGGACCTGCTGAACGTCAAGATGGCTTTGGATGTGGAGATTGCCACCTACAGGAAGCTGCTGGAGGGCGAGGAGAGCCGGTGAGGGGCCAGGCAGGGGGAGGGGTGGGGCCCTGGGCATGCTGGGGGGGGCCGTTCCTGCCCTTGGGGGCTCAGGACCACTTCCACAAGACCTGGGGACACATTTCTGCAAGAGGCCACTGATCCACTAATTGCAGAAAATTAGCCAGGGCCACCTGGGCAAAAGGCAAATTAATTAATAGCTTTTATAAAAAGAGAAATGTAAGTATTCCCTCATCTACCTTCAGAATTAAGAACCACTGGCATAAAAGCCATATTTGGCATCCCGTAAAAAGACATTAGTGTCAGTCAAGGGAGAGATGGGAGTAGAGTGAGAAGGGAAAAGGGAGGGGGCAGATAGAGACAGAGATGGAGAGAGGCAGGAAGCCTTGTACTTGGATAGGCTAAGAGAGGGGGTGAAGAGACATGTGCTCCTTGGGCACACACACAAACACACATGCACACATGCTTATAGGAAAAGACACACAATGACATGCTTGGAGCAGTTCACCTCTAGACACAGAAAACAGCATACGACCGGAAGGGGACACAAGGGAACTGTCTGGGGTGATAGGAATTTTCTATATCTTGACTGGGAGTGGTAGTCATATGGATGTAGAGATTTACCAAAACTCATTGAAATGTACACTCAAGATCTGAATTTCACTGTATGTAAGTTTAACCTCAATTTAAAACAGGCCAAGTACTCCAAAAAATGGTGCCTCTTGATACTTATAAAATGATAATATTCGAAGTGAAAAAAATCAGCAGACATGTTTACACACAGGCTCACACATAAAGAGAGATTGCACATCTTGTAGAATAACATCTCTGTATGATGACCTTTTAAGGTGCGTTTTTGTAGCACTAGGCATAAATAGGGAGTCCTGGGTGATACAAACAGGATAATGTGCTTGGCTGCTAACGGAAAGGTTGGAGGTTTGAGTCCACCCAGAGGCACTTTGGAAGAAAGGCTTGGCGGTCTAAACCCACTGGTGGTCTACTTCTGAAAGATCAGCCCTTGAAAACCCTATGAGGACAGCTCTACTCTGATATACTTAGGGACGCCATGAGTCGGAATTGACTTGACGGCAACCAGGTTTTTTGTAGGCATAAATGAGGGCATCAGCTCCTGGAACTTGCCTTCACATGGTAGGCCAGAGGTTCCCAGTCTGGCAGGAGGGTTGGTATCATAATGGATGTCACCCACAGCTGCTGTTAATACATTCTGCAAAGCCAGGAGCAAGAGGGAAATCCTGATGAACTGGAGGGTGCAGTGGGGTCGGGGGTCCTGGCATCATGCCAGCAGATCAGAGATGGAATGTGTGATCCTTCCAGAAGGGACAGTTCCCAGGACAGCTGGAGTTGACTTTTGACCCTATCCTCTCAGCAGTGTCAGCAATGGGAGCGTTGAGACTGGGACGGCTGAGGATGGTGTTTAGGGAGAGCCCTAATGGGTGGTGACAGGGAGAGATGGGAGAGTCCCTAACCCTTTCAGGGCTTTGTCTCTCCCCTTTCAGGATCAACCTCCCTATCCAGACCTTCTCTGCTCTCAACTTCCGAGGTGAGTGTGTGCTGGGATGGAGAGGCTGGGGTAACAGGGGAAGGACTTCGGTATACATACTGCCCAAGGCCAGCCAGGAGGGGAGGATGGAACCATGGGGACAGGGACAGGGCTGGGGCCTGGGGGAGAAAATTGGGGCCCCAACTATGGGTGGGTGAGGAATATGTAATATCTCAACCACATATAATATGCAATATGCAGAGGCAGATGAGGCCCCTGGGTGGTGCAAACGGTTTGCACTCAACTGCTAACCTAAAGGTTGGCAGTTCAAATCCACCCAGCAGAACTTTGGAAGAAAGGCCTGGTGATCTGCTTGCATTAAGATTACACCCAACGAAACCCTACAGAGCAGTTCTACTCTGTAATACATAGGGTCTTCATGAGTCAGAATCAACTTGACAGCAACTAACAACAAGAACAACAACGGAGGCAGATGAGGCACCTGCTAACAGAGAGCTCTTATTTTTATTTGCCTTCTGGGAGTATTGGGCAACAGGAATCAGCCCTTGTTTTGCATCCCATACTCCAAAGGCACAGGGTGTTCTTGGGGACCTGGCAGCAAGACCATCTAGAATCACTTTCCCTGGGCTGGGAGGCACCCCTACCCGTTGTCTGTTGGCATGTTGCCAAGTGCCCCCGTTCCCCCCTGGCTGCTTGTTGAACACCTCCAGTTTGATGGAGCAAGAGGCACGTTTTAAAAAATGAAGCTAAACCTCAGCAAAGCCAAACAATGAAAAGAACGAGGTGTTAGGGCACTCTGCCACTTCTGACATTAGTAATATGCAGATCGAGTGGCTTTCCAACCCCAGAGAGCAGAAAAACACGCTGTAATGATACATTAGGAAAGGCACGCTGGAGTCCTTGGCAGCTTCGCCTTTCCTAGATCAAACCTTTTATATCTTCGATGTTCATTTCCATCAGGAAAAAATACATGCTGTGCTCTGCCGAGCTACAACGTTCATCACAGGCTCATTGTTCGCTAAGGAGATTCATAAACACCAAACTCATAATATCCAGGACCTAAATTTGACCCTCCCTTTTTTTTATAAAACTCAGAGCCTCTCTTTTCAGTTAGTAGCTTATACCAACACAAAATGTGAGTCTTGCGTTTAAAACTGCTTCATGCTTTTTCATACCAACAGCTCTGTGGCCTTGACAGGGCAGCTATTGTTGTTACCCTTTCACAGATGAGGAAACTGAGGCACAGAGGGGCAAGTGGCTGGCCACTGGCACAGCAAATCACTGACTGACTTCTGGTCGTCTCTTTCATTAAGACATCAAGTTGCTTATCCTGACTCTTCAGGGGCTGGATACTCTAAGATTCCTCAAAAGAGTATCTTGAGACTGAGCTTTGTAGCCCCTGACAGTCTTGGGGAGGGGAGTTCTGGGTTCAAAGGCAGGCAGGGCTCCCCTAGAGCACAGAGGTGGAGCGGGCTCAAGGAGGCATGGGGTTGTGGATGAACCAGCCTGTACCTGGAGCAAATCTGTTAGCTCCTGAGCCCATCTCAGCCATGGGACTGACCTGAAGTCTGCAAAGCCACCTGCTGGATGTGGGCTCAGTGACAGGTGATAAAGGCTAGTTGAAGAAGTAACAGGCCCATCTTGAAGGGGGTGGGAGGCTGCCTGAGCTGTGCCAGATGAGACAGGGACTGGGTAGGCAGCGCTGGTTCCTCCTAGGACTCAGGTTGAGCTCTAGGTGGGTCTGTTACAGAAACAAGTCCTGAGCAAAGGGGCTCCGAGGTCCATACCAAGAAGACAGTGATGATCAAGACCATTGAGACCCGGGATGGGGAGGTGAGTGTCTGCCTAGTCCCCTTACCCTTTGGGGGAGTATGGGGTGCATCCGGGGGGATTGTCAGCCAGGTGCCTTCCCCCACCCTAGGGAGGGGGGAGGGGTCCTGCTGCTGTGGGATGAGAGCCAGCACAGGGCTGGAAGCTCCAGGGCTAGACTGGCTTCTCTTCCTCTAGGTCGTCAGTGAGGCCACACAGCAGCAACACGAGGTGCTCTAAAGCCAGAGACCCCTCTGCCACCAGAGACCGCCCTTGCCTGTCCTCACTGCCTCCTGAAGCCAGCCTCCTGTCATCCTAGGATGCCACACCCAGCCACAGCCTTCCCCTCACAGCTTCTGATCCCTCCTCACCCCCCTACCCCCATGGTCCCCACAGGGGACATGGCCAGACCCTGCCTAGCCACAGGGCATGCCCCAACCACCTCTGCTGACCCCAGCCATTTCGAGTCCTGGATGTTGGAGTGAGTGAGCCTGGCTGCCCTCCCTTCACGCCTCTTGGGGCGGCGGCCCTGCTCTGATTAGTGTCCTGGGCCAGGCAGGGATGGAGCCAAGGCGAGAGTGGTGGCCCTGCCCCCCCCCCACCTCCATCACCTCAGGCTCTAGCCTCTGGCTTTGGAGAGGGCTCCTGAACAGGTGTTGGGACACCACAGGGTCAGGATTGAGCCCTGTGGACCCTCATCTTCCCCACCCTGGGGGGAGGGGAGGCCTCCTCAGGAAGCCAGGCAGGTAACCAAGGGGACTTGCCCCCTGTGGAGATTGGGGGGTTAAAGCTGTCCCCATAGTCCCTCTCCCTTCCCCCTTCCTATCCTTGCCCAGAGTGGACTTAAAAAGCAGGGCCTGCAAGAGGGACCCCCCGAAGGTGCCAGATGTGGGAGCAGGAGAAGCAGAAGGAGAGAGGGTGGGTGAGATGCTGGAGAGGAGAGGAGAAGAGAGAGAGGCGGAGAGCAGTCTCAGGCAGTGGGAGGGCACCTGCTGCCCATGCCTGCCCCTCCCCTGCTGCCGGGCTCTGGACAGAAGCAATAAAAAGAGAAGCACAAGCCTAGCACGCCCCCTGCTGTCTTGACTGCCTAGTCTCCTGGGGGGCCCCAGGGCCCTAAGAGATATCCCGGGGATGGACTGTGTGCTCCGCTCCTGCCCAGCCAGGCTGTTGCCAAAGTCTCACACCCTCTTAGTCCCAGAGCCCCTGGCCTTGCTGTATGTGTGTAACATGGTGGTGGAGGGGTGGCGGGGTATCACTGGGTGGGGGAGCTTTTGTTGGGGAACCACAAATACCTTCTGTAAGGCCCCAATTCCTGGGCTGCTCCCCCTGCCCACCTTCCCATCAGTAAGGCCCAGGGACACCACCTGCTCCCTTTTAAAAAGATGCCACTGCTCCCCACAGACTGACTCTGAAGTACGGCTCCCTGACCCCCTTCCCAAAGGCGCTTACAGCCTCCATCCGTTAAACCTAACATTTTTGCCGAAAGGGCAAGTCAGGAAGAATAATGTTAGGAAAAATGGAAAGATCTATCTGGTTCTTGGATAAGAAGGCTCACCCTCTAAAAGATGCCAATTCTTCCTGCAGAAATCTATCATTTCAACACAATGTAATCTCAGTTAAAATACCAGTGGGAAACTTCGGGAAGATTTGAAAACAGCACTAGTTTTCTGAGAGGATGGCATAGGACATACGGGAAAAAAGGAGATATAGACTAAATCATTTAGACTCTGAGGCTGTAATAATTAAAATAGATTTGTTAATGAAGAGGAAATATACAATAGACCCCAAAACAGATAGGACCCTAGTATATATTAAAGAAGGCATTTCAAATCATTGGGGAAAGGTTCTCAACGTATAGCTTGGGGGCAACTGGGTAGCTATAGGGTAAGGCGAAGATGAAGACTGTATCCCTTTTCACTGTTTCCAAAAGTTAAATTCCAGATGGATCAAAGTTTTAGGAAGCTTGATGGATCTTTGTAAGCCTCAACCTTCAAGCCTCTCCTCACAGATTCTGAAGGAGATGGGAAGAGGACAGAAATCACGAAGATAAACTCAGGCAGTCTGTAGGTGAAATAAACCTAATAAAGTTTTAGTCTTAAGGTCCCTAGTCTGACATTCCAAACTGACTTTTTCAGAAACTTCCAAAAGGCGTCTCTCTCCCCTTTTATGTGGCCCTTGATCACAAGTTGCCCCTCGTCTCAGTTGTGTACATCCCTCCCGGTAGGAAGGCTCTTTCTCCAAGCTATTTTTTGCCTCTGCCTTGGAAGGAGCCAGAGGCCACACCCCAGGTCCCTATCCTCTGCCACCAATGACTCATGGTCATTTCTTTCCCCCTCAGTGTCCCAGTGGAGCGAAGCCTGCAGGCCCCAATCAACCTGTAGAGAAACTCCAACAGCCCTTACAAGAAAGAAACCGGAAGCAGCATTTCCAGTGTCTTCACACTAGGAGGGCTGGGTGAGGGGCTTCTATCCCCTCTTATACTTGAGCCTGTTGGGGGTCCCTGGGGTTTGAGTTAGCCTCTCTGTGAGGGAAACACCTGCTGGGTGGAGCTGGACCCAGGTGTATAAGAGGTGTGTGTGTGAGTTGTTTCCGGAGCCTCTTGGCTCCTCCTTTCCCCTGAGTGAGTTAAGTGCACTCATCTCCCCCACAAAGGTAAAAAAAGTCAGGGAAGGCTTTGGAGGAATCCCCGCCCTTCAGAGAAAAGCTTAGGTACAGACTAGTCACTAAACTGGAAGGAGTGTAGGGATCTTCGACTCTCGGAATCAGACCTCTGAAGTCACCCCAGACAATGAGCCTCACGCTGCAGAAATTCCCTCCCAGCCTCATCCCCAGCATCCTTGACAAGCAGTCACCGAGCTCAGCTTCCATGTCTCTGGTGTCAGAGAACTCACTACTTCCATGGTAGGCCCTTCCAGCTGGGGACAGCTCTGACAGAGAGTCCTTCCTTCTCCAGTACACATGTGTCCCCTGTGACTCTCACCACTTGTCCTCAGAGAAGCTAGAAGACCCAGACCTACCCTGTGTCCCCTGGGGGAAGCATGCTCTGGGCAGAGCCTCCCCGGAACTAGAAATTCTCCTTCTAAGCCCTCTGCTTTGTCTGCCTTCTTGGAAACTGGGCTTACCAGGAATCTGGGGAGGTGGATGTGGAGCCCAAAGACAACGGATAAAAACAAACCAAAAAAGATCTGGGTCTTATATGGCCACACGCACACAACCAGACCATCAAAGCTCCCAGCCCCCAATACACCCATACATCCCCTCCATGGGCAAACTTCTCTCTGCTCCACAGGACACCCTGGTGTCCTTTCCTCAAGACAGAATATCAGGAGAAAAGGTGGCTCAAAGAGGGCTGACTCACTTCCCACTGGCCCCAAGGGACCAGGCCCAGACCAGCTCAGACCCCAAATGAGGGGGTGGAACCGGAAGGACTGTGGAGGCAGAAATGCCCCTAAGTTGGGAACTGAGGGCTCAGAGGGCACTTTCCAAGCCCGTCTGTCCACTCTGGCTCCCATCTATCTACTGCCCCTTGGAACAATTCCTTCCTTGTTCCTCCCCTTCTGTTTCCTCTTACCTCAGCCTGTCCAGGGCATACATGCAAATAATACATTAACGACCATTGACTGGACACCTAAATTGTCAACTACCCAAAGGCAAGGGTTTTTATCTCTTTTGTTTGCTACTCCACCCCTGGTGCCTGGAAAAGCACCTGGTTTGTTGCTGTTGTTAGGTGCCTGGTACAAAATAAAGGAAAACAAACAAACACAAACCAAACCCTTTGCTGCCAAGTTAATTTGACTCAGGGTGGGTGACCCCATGCATTTCAGAGCAGAACTGCATTCAATATGGTTTTCAATAGCTGTAATCTTATGGAGGTAGAGTACTAGGACTTCTTCTTCAGCACTGCTGAGTGGCTTTGAACCAACAACCTTTTGGTTAGTAGCTGAGAGCGAACCATTTGCACCACCTGGGACTTTGGCACATAGTAGGTGCTCATTAAATATTTAAAGAATTAAATATTTATTGAATGAATACTCACCAGGCTACTTTTTACTTACTTTTCTCTCAATTTAATATTCATAAGGTAGAGCTGATGGCTCCCACTTCATTCATTGCCTCAACAAACTTTTAGTGAGTTCCTACCATGTGCCAGCCACAGCACATCAGTATGACTCCGAGGAAACTCTCCATGGCCCAGAGAGGTGGGGCACCCTGCTCAGGTCACGCAGCAGGTCTATGGCAGAAGAGGACCCAAACCCAGGCTGCTTGGCCTCTGGAGCCCAGATCTCTTTCCATGACACCACAGGCTTGTGATCGAAAGGCAAGCAGGCTGGCAGCACACACACCCAAACCAGTGCCAGGCCGCAGGGCACTGTGGGGCCCAGGCTGAGGGACTGACAGCGCCTTGTAGCCAGCTGCCTTGAGCGACAGTCCAGGGCCTGCTGGCTTCTGGGTGTTGCAGCTGGTGCGGGCTCCTCCAGAAGAGGGTGCCAGCGGCTTGCACGGGCCTGTGCCCTCCCCGAGAGGCCTGCAGCCCGCTGTGTGCACATCAGTGAATGCCCCAGTATGGATTTTCGGAGCATGAGATGTTCCAGGCTCTGTGCCAGGCCCTTTTAAATTGTTAATATTCATTTTAATATTTAATATAATAATTTAATGCCACCACAACAACGTAAGTCAGATCATGTAATTCTTCTGCTCAGAACCTTCTGAAATGACTTCCCGTTTTACTCAGAATAAACGCACCATGGACTACAAAATGTTAGGTGACCTGGCTCCTGCTACCTGGCTGACCTCATCTTCGCCATTCTCCTCCTGACTCCCACCAGATCTCCATGGCTTTCTGGCTCTTCTCGGAGCCCACCAGGCATAATCCCACCTCTGCCTGAAGTGGTTCTCCCCTAGAAGTCTGTGTGGTTTGCTTCCTGCTTCCTCACCTCTTCAAGGCTGGCTCAAATGCTCCCAGGAAGGTCAGCTCCAACCAACTTATTTAAAAGTGCAGTCCCTCACCACACTTCCACCCCCTTTACCCTGCTTGATTCTTCTCCATAGTGCTTATCACCTTCTAGCGATCTTTATGGCTTCCTTATTTATTTATATTTATTTGTCTCCCTTCTAGAATGTGAGCAGCAAGGAGACAGGAATCCTTGTCTGTTTTGTTCACTGCTGTATCCCTAGTGCCTAGAATAGTGCCAGGCACATAGAAGGAACTCAAAATTATTGAATGAATGAATAGGCCCTAAGTAGGTTACCCCCATTTGATAGATGAGCAAACTGAGGCTTAGAGATGTTAAATGAATTGCCCAGGATCACAGTTCATTTATTCAACCAATTAATCGGCCAGCATTTACAGTACTTGCTGCTTTCCAGGTCAGTTGTTAGTGCTTGGTGGCTTTGGGTCATTAGTTTATTAAAAAGTAGTGCTTCTTTGCCATTGATGCTGCAGCTGTTTGCAATGCTTTTCCTATATTTTTACCTGTTAAAATTTATCACAGTGGTTGCCAGGGGTTGGCGGAGGGGAGTGTGATTGGCTACAACGGGGATGAATAGGCAAATGTTTAGGGTGATGGAACTGCTCCGTATCGTCTTGGGGTAGTGAAGACGTGATTCTATGCAGTTATCCAAACCCAGAGAACTGTATATCACAAAGAGTGAGCTTTAATATATGCAAACTACAAAACGATTCAAACCAACCCTTAAAGCTCTGATCCCTATGGACTTAATTCAGTGTTTAAATAGTTTCTTCTGTGCCTTCTCCATATACACATACGCTTTGGCTTCTCTGAGACTGAGGGTTGTGGACCAGGAGACAAGATTAAGAGTACCCTTCTCTATGTCCAAACGACTCATGGCTCCTCCTTTGGCTCCTCTCAGCACTTCTCATCTCCTGGCCCTGGGCATCATCCCTCAGGGCTCAAGGTCAGGTCTGGGTCTTTCACTTGAACTTTCCAATTTTCTAATTTTGAGATAATCGTAGATTAACATGCAATTGTAACAAATAATACAGAAAGAGCCTGTTTACCCTTCACCCAGCTTCCACCAATGGTAGTAACTTGCATAACTATAGTCTAGTACAATACCACGACCAGGAAATGGACATTGACACAGGCTCCACCATGTTCAGATTTCACCAGGTTTCCATGCACTCATTAGTATGTGTGCATGTGCACTTAGTTCTGTGTAATTCTATCACATTCTATCATGTGTAGATTCATGTGACCACCACCACAGTCATGTTACAAAACCATTCCACCACGAAGATCTCACCTGGACTTTTAAAATTGGTACTGTTCTATCTTGATGTTTCTCAAAGTGCAACCCTCAGGTGCATCAGAGTCACCTGGGCTGCTTGTTAAATGTGGAGATTCCTGAACCCTCCCTGTTTTCCCTCCTCTCCCCTAATGAACCAGCATCTGTGCGGTGGGGCCTGGGAATCTGTACTTTTAACAGGTACCATGCTTTGAGAACATTCTCTTTGGCCTCCAGCCTCCAGTCTATCCATCACACTGTGGCCACCAGAGAGATCTTTCTAAAACACAGCTACAACCATGTTATTCCTCTTCTTAACACACTGTGGTGGTGCCCACTGCCTTTAGGGTAGAGACAAAACAAGAAAAGCCCCCTGGGTCAGGCCCTACCTCCCTTTCCTCTATTTACCCTACCACAAACCAAACCAGTTCCTGTAGAGTTGATTCTGACTCATGGCGACCTCATGTGTGTCTGAGTAGAACTATACTCCATAAGATTTTCAACGGCTGATTTTTTGGGAAGTAGATTGCCAGGCTTTTCTTCCTAGGCATGTCTTGGTGGACTAGAACCTCCAACCTTTCGGTTAGCAGCCAAATGCATTCACCGTTTGCACTACCCAGGGACTCCTCACCCCACCACATATGCACACACACACACAAACCTCAAACTAGTTGCCACCAAGTTGATTTCTGACTCATGGTGATCCCATGTGTTTCAGAGTAGAACTGTGCATAAGGTTTTCAATGGCTGTGAATTTTCAGAAGTAGAAGCCGATCACCAGGCCTTTCTTCCAAGGCACCTCTGGGTGGATTCTACCGCTAACCTTTCATTTAGGAGCCAAGCGCTTTACCATTTGCACCTGTAATTCAGTTACTCCAAACTCCTGATTCTCTGGATGCGTCATGCTCTGATTTTCTTTATGCTGTTTCCTCTACTGGAATGTCCTTCCATTCTCCTCAGCCTGTTGAAACCCTATTCAGCCACCCATTTTTACAGATGAGGACATGAAGTTTGAGAAAGGTTAAGGTGTCGCCCAGCTGGAGCCGGAATCCACCTGAGTCCCCACTCCTGGTCTTAGTGTTCACCAAGCTGTCAGTCCTGGAGGCGCAGGGGGAGGCCCTCTTCCCAAACTGTTTGCTCACCTCCACGTGGGCTTGCCTCCCCACTTGTTTCTCCAGCTCCTCGCCCACCCTGGTCACTTACCTCCTCCTCTCTCCAGCGTATGAGGCTGGGACTTAGGGCCCTAAGAAGAAGGAGGAAGGAAAATAGGATTGAGCTCAGGGGGTAACCCGACTGCCTGAGTGGGCTGCCTGGGGGGCAGGCGCACCAAGGCGGGGAGGGGGCTTGGAAAAAGACCCCCAGGGACCCGTTTAAGCCAAGGCGGGCGATGGGGGCTCCTGGAGGGAGGGAAGGAGCAGAGCGGAGTCCAAGTCCCCTCCTCTGCTGCCCCCTCCCTCCACAGCTCCTCGAAACCCGAGCCGGGGGGCCTAAAAATAGCCCCCGAGGCTCAACCACCGGCCGCCCTGGTGACCTTCTGGGTAGCACAGGCCGAAGGCGGGCGGGCGGCAGGATTGCAGGGCGCCGGCCCCCCTGGACTCATCTCTCAGGGCACCATCCCCCGGGTGTCCCCGTGGCTGCCAGGTTCCAGCGTAACCCCCAGTCCAGCTTGCAGAAGCTATGCAGAAAGCCCGGGGCACGCGAGGCGAGGACGCGGGCACGAGGGCACCCCCCAGCCCTGGGGTGCCCCCGAAGAGGGCCAAGGTGGGGGCCGGCGGAGGGGCCCCTGCGACTGCACCCGGGGCGCCAGTCTTCCTCCTGCCCTTGAAAACCGCAGCGGTGCTCGCGGGCAGCGACGTACGGCTGCGGGTGGCGGTGAGCGGGACGCCCAAGCCTAGCCTTAGCTGGTTCCGGGACGGGCAACTACTCCTGACCCCGCCGGCCCCGGAGCCCAGCTGCCTGTGGCTGCGGAGCTGCGGGCCAAGGGACGCCGGCGTGTACAGCTGCAGGGCCCAGAACGCGCGGGGCGAGGCCTCCTGTGAGGCTGTTGTCACAGTGCTGGAAGTTGGAGGTAATGGAGAGGTGGGGGCACAGCCTGGGGGTGGGGTGCACCCAGGTAAGGAGGGGGCCCTGGCCACTTTGGGGAGGCACCGTTTGTCCTGCCTTCTTCCAGGTACCCTGGCTTCTGGCTGTTCTGATCCACAAGTGCAGACCAAGAGGGCAGTGCAGAGAAGGGAGACTCAGGTAGATAGGCTCCCCATGACAGGTTAGAGTCATGTAAAGCCCCAGCCGCACTCAGCCCCAGCCCTACTCAGGTCTCTCTGGGAAGTCCATGGCAGAAGCCCTCAAGTTCCCTGCAGAGAGAAGCCTCCTAGGGGACAGTTGTCTTCTTCAGCTTAAATACTTTAAAGTTAAGATCACTAATCAGGCTGGGATGTTGGGGGCTGGATTCACTGGCAGTCCATTACAGTGTCAGGGTTGGTGTGGTCAGCAGCAGGCTGGCTGGAAGTGGCCAGTGGGGGCACAGGTGGGAACAGGGTCCAGGGCATCGGGAGGAGCTGGGCTTAGGGTCTCTGTGGGCATGTATGGAGCAGGGTGTTTGAGGAGCCACATGCCCGCATATGGGGAGTGGAGATAGGCTGTGGAGGGGTCCGGGCTGGGTTATGGTGGGACAAGCAGAGGAGGGATGAGGGCTTGTGGGGTTGGTGTGGGAAGCCCATGAACTATGTCTACCTGAGGTTCCAGAGATGTTTGGAGGGTGCAGAAGAGGGATGCTCAGGGCTGGCACTTGGGTCCCTGAGCATGTGGGGTTAGAGTTGCAGGCTTGTTTGTGAAGGGACAGTGATGGTCTGAGGCAGAAGAGGAGGGGCATGAGCCTGGGACCTGTACTTACGGTCCTGCTGGAGCTGGCATAGGTGCCAGGCCAGAGCCATTTCTACTTGGGTCTGTTTTTGGTCTTCTTTTCTTGTTTCCTCAGCCCCTAAGCCAGCCAAAGGGTTCTTCTCTCGGCCAAAGAGAGAGTCTTGGGAAACAGAAATCTGAGGCAGAAGGTGTAGTTGAAGGAGCCCTGGTGGCGCAGTGATTAAGTGCTTGGCCACCAGCAGCCACTCCGCAGGAGGAAGATGTGGCAGTCTGCTCCTGTAAAAATTCACAGCCTTGGAAACCCTTTGGGGCAGTTCTACTTTGTCCTATAGTGTTCCTAGGAGTTGGAGTTGACTTGATGACAGTGAGCTTGGTTTTAGGTTAAGCTGCAGTTGGGGGAGCTGGCAAAGAGCTGAGTGCCATTGAGTCTGTCCTGGGCATTTTCAAGTTATCCAGAAAATCATCCCCAGGTAGCTGCTGAGAAGAGGGACTTCTCACTCCAACTAGGTCGGGCCGTTTAGGGGTAACTCCTTGTGGGCTGGGAAGAGGCACTGGAAAGGAGGACATCAGCAGCTGGAGGTGAAAGGAGGCCCTAGGGTGCACCAGGTAAGGAGATGGAGCAGCGGCCCTGCTCCCTCTGGTAGCATCTCCTCTCTCCCCTTAGCCCGCCCTGCCCACCTCCTAGAATCTCCAGTGACTGGTTCCTTAGATCCCTGTGGCAAGGAATCTTTGTAAAGATGGGACAGAAAGGGTCAGGGAAGGGCAAGGTTGGTTTCTCCTGGTTGGCCCAGCACTTGGCCAGGCACAGACTTCCCCAGTCTGGGAGTGGGGTCAGGGGGTGGAGTACATCCTGGTAGAGCTCTGATCTGGGAAAGGAATGAACTTTTTGGGGATCTTAGCTCTGGGCCTCTCAGGGACATTGAAACATTGGAAGTTTGAATCCACTCAGAGGCACCTCGGAAGAAAGGCCTGGAGATCTACTCCCCAAAAAATCAACCATTGCAAACCCTGTGGAACACAGTTCTATTCTGACACACAGTGGCAACTGGTACTGGTAGCTCTGGACCCCTCAGAGACAAAGGGTTCTGAAAATAGAGCATAAATCTAAGGGTAAGAGAGGCAGGTTGATGAGAATATGAATAGAGAGATTAGGGAAGGGAAGGGCTGAGAAGGGAAGTGGTGGTCATAATGTTTATTAAAAGATGGAAAGCATTACAGAGAACCACTGCTCCAAACACTTCCTTTACACATGAGGAAACTGTGGCCCAGAGGGGAAGGAGGCCTGCCTAAAGACATACAGCCAGTTATGGCTGTCCCAGAACTGAGAACCCGGTCCTGCTAGTTTGGACTCTGGGTGACTTTTACTACTCAAGAAGTTCAGGAGGAAGGTGAAAGAGGGGGAGGAAAAGGGGAGCTGTCCAGTGTGTGGGGAGCAGTTGCTACAAGATGGGCCCAGGCCTGGCCTTCTGAGGATGAGAGCCTCCTGGCCTGCCCTGGTCTCCCAAAGTGGGGAGAGTGGTGGGATGCTAGAGCCCCCCAGCAGGGCAGTTTCTACAGCCCATCTGTAATGTGGGTGGCATGGTCGGCAGAGCTGAACCCTGGCTGGGCACCTAGACAGAGGCTAAGGAGACAGTCTCCAAGCCGAGCTGCCCTGCTAGAACAGCAGGCTTGAAAGACTTGGGGAGCTGTGGGCTAGATTAGGGGCTTTTTGTGATTTGGGCCAACAGTGAGTGGGAAGAAGGTTGAGTTGTGGCAAGCCACATTTGAGAACTTTTTCCTACCCCTGAAATCTTTACCCCAAGAACTGTCTTGTTATTAACTGATAATAATTCTTAATAGTAATTTATAATAATAATACTAATAACTACTGTTCAGCTAGGTGGTAGGCAATACGTCTGCACTTACTATCCTTTGATATATCATTTAAGACCCATGGCAACTCTGAGGAAACTGAGGCTCAGAGGGATTAAATGACTTGTCTTAGCTGCACAAAGGGTCCCTGGGTAGCACAAATGATTAAGTGCTCAACTGCTAGCCAAAAGGTTGGCAGTTCAAACCCACCTGGAGGCACCTGGGAATACAGGCCTGGTGATTTGCTTCTGAAAGCTCACAGCCTTGAAAACCCTATGGAACACAGTTCTACTGTGCACATGTGGGGTCACCATGAGTCGGAATCAACTCCACGGCAACTGTCAACAACAGTTGTACAGATAGAAGGTGGCAGAGTGGAGGTGGAAGCCTTGGTCTGTCTCACCACAGAGAACCCTGTGTTTAACCAGAATGCCCCTCCCACATGGTCTGGGGGAGGGCGGGGCTTCACTTCGGTGATGCTGGGGTACTCACCAGAGGGTCCGCTTTCCTCTCCCTCCTAGTGCCTCCCTTTCCCCAGCCCCTGCCTGGTGACAGGTCATGGCCAGGGCAGCTGGAGAAGCAGCTCAGCATTGCTCAGTTACTCATGGAAAGCTTTCTTGGTTGTAATCAACAGCAGGAGGACTTCAGTGTACTCGAGGAAGCCAGTGGCCAAACAAGGGCCTGGCTGCAGAGGGAAGGAGGCAGTTTCCTGGCTGGGACTGCTGTCTGGCTCCTGGCACTTCATAGGCCTGAGACGTTAGCTCAAGGATGGAGGAATATTGGTATGGCTTTGGAAGCTGGGGCCCTGAAGAGTCGGGTGGGCTGCAGACTGGAGAGTGTGGAGGATAGGAAACAGGGTGGAGTCACGTGAGGTGTAGAAGTGAGGAAAGGAGGAAACAGGAGGTGAAGACGGGGAAATGCAGGATACTTGTAGAATCCTTAACACGTGTAAAGCACTTTCTTTTACCCGGTCACATTTAGCAGTTTAACCTCCTAAGCCCTGGATTACATTATGACCATTACACATGTAAGAAAACTGTGGCTCAAAGAGGAAATGTGCCCAAGGTCACATGGCTAGTGAGATGGCAGTGTCAGCACTGAAAGCCAGGTCCCTGGGTCTGGGTCCACACGGTCCCCTCAGGGCAGAAAGGGCATGGGAAGACTAAGCAAGCAGCTGTTATCATAATGACCTCTCGCCTGTCAGAATCCTCAAATCCATCTCCTGGTCCAGTCTCAGGATAGGCGGGAATGCTTTTCTTTCAAGACAACAGGCTCCCACTTGCACCTGCTGAGGCTGAGGAGCCACGTGCAAATCAAGTGACCAGAGCAAGCACCACCCTCAAAGTTTGCGGTGTCTGGGGCTGGAGCAGGAGGCCTGCGCTAAAGGGCCTCAGTAAGGAGGCACAGCTGAGAGAAGGAGCAAGTTGATGATGCTCACCATGTTGGTTGGTTGGAGGTTCCATAGCCAGGTTCTGGAAGACTCAGCTGTCAATCACAGGGGTCAAAGGTCAACAGAAGGTCATGAACAATCCTGGGGATTGAAGGCACAGAAGGATAGGTTAGAGAGAGAGAGAGAGCCAATTTAGCCAAGGGAAAGTGGGGACTATCGCAGGACCTGTGCTGAGGAATATTCTGTGGTTATCATCTTTTTCACCCAGAATTTGTAATGTGTGGATGAAAAACCAGGAAGAAATTAGTATGAAGTTTGGAATGGATATAGACAGAGTGTCATCACCCATTCAGTTGTCTGGTGACCAGTGGCATCCCAAGTCCCAATGCGGGGAGAGGAGGAGGGGCCAGTATGGGAAGAGTGAAGACCCCTGTGAGGGAGGAGAGAGGAGAGCAGAGAGGCTCCAAAGTCCAAAGGAGACCCTTTCCTGAAGCTGAGACAGGCCCTTCCAGGAAGATCTTGAGTGCAATGGGGAGATGGTCATTCCAAGTGCTACTTCTCCAGGTGTTTCTTAGAAAAACCTCCAGGTCTGGGCCTAGAAGGAGGAGGGCCAGATGAATGGAGCTGTCCAAGATGATTTACTCTTCACCCTCCTGACCGCTACCATCCCCTCCACCTCCATCTGTGCTATGCCTTCCCGTATTTATTCAGTGCCTACTATGTCCTGCCACTGTTCTAGATGCTTGAGCTACGTCCAAAAAAACCCTAAAACCAAACCCATTGCAATTGAGTCAATTCCAACTGCCCCATAGGGTTGCCAAGGAGCAGCTGGTGGATTCAAACTGCCGACCTCTTAACCACAGTACCACCAGGGCTTCTGGGATATATCCCCCCCACCAAAAAAAAACCCAAATCCGTTGCTGTTGAGTTGATTCTGACTCACAGTGACCCTATAGCAGTGGGGAAAAAAATCCCCCGAAACAAACCAAAATTCCTGTTCTCCTGGAGATTACATTCGAGTGAGGGGAGACAGACAGTATGCAATAAACATGATAAATAAGTAAAGAATATATAGCAAAAAACTAGAAAGGAGCCCTGGTGGAGCAATGGTTAAGCTCTTGGCTGCTTACTGAAAGGTGGGCAGTTTAAACCCACCCAGCAGTTCTGCAGGAGAAAAGACCTGGTGATCTGCTCACTAGGAAACCCTATGGGGCAGTTCTACTCTCTGTCCTATAAGGTGCTGAGTCAGAATTGACTAAACAGCACACAACAACAGCAGAAACATAGAACAGAGTAAGCAAGGGGAGGGAAGGCAGAACCTAAATGAGGGCAGGAAGAGAGGATACCGGTGGCAGGGGGAGGGAAAAGTGGGTGCATCTGGCTCAGAGGAGGGTCTGTGGGAGAGATGAGGCAGGGTGTGAGGGCTTGGGGTTTTCTCTGGTTGAGGGGAAATGGTGGCAGTGCAGAAACTGGAAAGTCTGGGTTTGGAGCACTGGCAAGGGGGCACAGCCATTCACCCTTAGGGGAAAGATGGGCAGTTTGGGAGGCCCACCCTGAGAACATGCCCCAGGCCAGCCTTGCAGGGGTGAGCAGTGCAGGCCCAGGGCGGAACACAGAATCCTGCGGCCCCTCCTCAGCCCAGCTGTCCCGTCACTCACGCCCGCTGCCCATTGGTTATTTTTGCTACGGAATGTGCCAGCCCCTCCAATTCTCCTGGGGAACAGGGGCTTGAGTTACCCCCCTCCCCACTCAGCTCCCCCATCTGTGATGGGCGTGTCTAGGGGTGGGCAGGGAAGGTGCCTGTGGGTGTCCTGGGTCCCCTGGCTGGAGCTGGCGTGAACACACATGTGTACCCTCTCAGTGCACATCCCTGTGTGTTGGTCTGTACTTGTGACATTTGCCTCTGGGGGTCTTGGAGATAGGGCCTCCTGTGTGTACCCAGAGTGTATAAGACATGACATTAAACTTTAAAATACAGGCTTCACAAACTCAACTTCAGGTGCCGAGTGGGAACTGTAAACAAGTGAGATGCTGTTGTCAGTGGCTGAACTGTGGCATGCTGGCCCACCCAAAACTTTGTGCAGGACACACAGAACTCAGTAGTCTGCTCTTGTATTTCTTTTAGACCAAAGCTTTAAATAAATAAAGTCAGGGAGACCCACTCACCAATCAGCATGTGAGACATTATAACACAGTGGTCCATAACCCAGAGTGCCTGGGTTAGAATCCTAGCTCCCCAGTTATTGGCTGTGTGACCTTGGGTACGTGACCTCTCTGTGCCTCGGTCTCCCCACCTTTTTGTGAGGATTAAATGCCTGGTGCATACTAAGCATACATTAAGTACTAGCAGTAATTACTACATAGTCACAGTTCAGAAACCAGGATTGGCACTACCTGTGCATGCTGGGATGGGAACTCAGACCACGGAGTCACAGAACCTTTGTGACTTTCTCTGAGCCTCAGTCACTTAGTCGTTTAAATGGGTTTGGGGATGCTCGTGAAGTTGTTGTGAATGAGGTAACATTTGTAAAAACACTTAATCAGTCCTAAAGAAATGGTAGTTATATAATGAATGATTGTGTTGGGGAGGTAGAATTGTGTGTGCAAAGCATGTGCATGGGGTTGTATGGGGAGCACAAAAAAAGTGTGGTGAGTGTGCCCGCCTGTGAGGGAGAAGGGGGGTCGAATGTGTGAATAATAGGTGTACCTCTGGGCATCTTAGCTTGTGTGTGCGCTGGGGGCAGGGGCTGAGTAACTACGGCCTAGAATCTCTAGGGCCCTCACTGACTTTCCTGAGGAGGCTGGGATTTCATGGTCTGGGCTCCTGTCAACACGGAGCCTCTCCCCCTATGGACCCTGAACCTGTGCCTGACCTAAGTACCCCCCACCTCCACCTTCACCGGCGCGAATGTCCTGCAGCGTGCTGGGGTTGTCGCGAGTTGGGTGCTGCCTGGCACAGTGTGCGTGTGCGCATGTTTGTGGAGTGAGCAAGTCGAGATGCTGCTGACCTTCCAGACCGGCCCTGTGGGACCGGGACGGGGATGGCGAGGAGGACGCGTTGGGCTGTCAATGAGAGCGTGGCCTGAACTTCGGGCCACTGCACCCCTTTCTGTGCCTCAGTTTCCCTATGTGCCCAGGGCCCAGGAGGCAGATGTGGGGTAGGGGTGCGGGGCTCTCAGCGTAGGGAGGTGAGTGGTGGTTGTGCTGAAGGGCAGGTGAGCTGCGCCTCCGGGGACGCGGGGAGCAGAAAAGGAAGGGGCGCCCGGTGAGGTGCAGCCCCGGCGGGGGAGGGGCGGGTCCTGGGCACCACCGTCGCCGCCGCCTCCCCCTGCCCGGCTCCGCGGCCGGAGCTCCCTCCGCCACCGGCACCGCCCGCCAGCTCCCCGCGCCCCCGGCCCCGCCTCCGACTCCGCCCGCCCCCGCCGTCCCCTCCGCGCCCGGCCGCCGGCTCGGCCCCCTCCCCCGCCATGAAGAAGCTGTGGGTGAAGAAGCGTTTCCAGGTGAGGGCTCCGGGGGCGGGCGGCGCCGGGAGGGGCCGGGAGGGCCGAGCGGCCGGGGGGAGGGCGGGTCACCCGCTGGGCCCGGGGAGGGGGCGCGGGGAGCCGCGCCGGCCCCACCCCAGCCCCACTGGGCTGCGGGCCGGGCGCGTTCCTGGGGCACCGCGCTGCGTCCGAAAAGCGCAGGCCCTCCCGGCGCTGCTGGGCAGACAATCTTCGCCTACAGCCCTCGCGACCCCCCGAGAGCCCCCCTCCGCAGCCCTTGGCGTGGAGCCCCCACTTGCTCCTTGGCCACCTCGTCTTTCCTCGCCTCTGCCCAACCCCGGCCCCAGCCCCCCGTCCGGCTGGCCCCAGCCCCCCACTCAGGAGCCTTCCATCTTCCCAAGCAACACGCACGAATCTGCGCTGAGCTCGGGAAATTCCCCAAGCCCTGCCCTGTCCTCAACAAACCTGAGCCTCCTTCCTGCACTTGTGAGGCTCTGTCCCTTTGGGGGACCTTGCCCTCTGCCCCCATCACCCCACCCCTGCCCTCTTGACGCCTCTCCCACGTATCCGCCCTCCCCCACTCACGTGGGAATCTGTGCCCTCCTCCTCACATCTCCCAGTCATCCTAAACACCCCCCATCTCATCTTTCCCAGCATCCTGATTACCTTGTCTCCTATCCTCGGTCGCTGGGAATATTGCCCTGTCCTAGCCCTGTGAGCCTCTGTCCAGCCTCGGAGACCCTTGCTCTCCTATCCCTCCTTCTTCTCCTGCTCCCTGGGAGAGATAAGCTGAGTAGCCTGGAGCTCTAGCTCCTTGGCTCAATGGGAAGGCAGACTGGGGACATTCCCCACAGGGGAAGCTGGCTCCCTGGGTCTCTGTCCACCCTCCCCCCGACTGGCCCCTAGAAGGAGTTGCTGCTTGATGTAGCAAGTGTGGACAGGAGGTACAGGGATGTCAAGGATGAGCCTCCCCCTCAACAATTCATTCTGGCTTTTCTCTTTCAGAAAACCGGCCACTCCCGCCGGGCTTTTGGCCGACTCACCCATGGTGCGTGGACCGTGGCCGTCCCTTTGCTAGCTCATGCCCATGCCTCCTCTTGGTCCCTGTCCCTTAATGAGGCATCAAGGCCCTGAAGACAACCCATAAGATATGGGACCCCCACCCACACACACACAGTCACCTACCCACCCACCCAAGAAAGCCCCCTGTGCTCTGCAGTCCAGAGAGGGCTTAGCAATGGGGTGGGTCACTAGCACACCTCACCATGGGCCTGGACTCACTGTTCTCCATATGAGGGGCCGAGTGGGGAGGAGCTCACTGCCTTGCTTTAGCTCCTGCTCATCATGGCGCCCATAGGGAAACTGAGGCACAGAACCTGACTCTGGGAAAGTGGAAAATACACCCAGGAAACTTTGCACCTAGCCTAAGCACTGGGCATGTTTGAGGATCATTCAGCAGAAGAGAGGGACCTGAGGAGGGTGCCTGTCACATCATGATGCAGGCAGATGGGGGGTTGCTTTGCAAGGAGTCAGAGGCAATGCAAATATGGTAATAGAGGGTGAGCTTGGTCCTTAATGGGAGGACTGGGGTCTATAACTGGGCTGGTGCTAGCGGGAGTGTGTGTGTGTGTGCGCGCGCGTGTGCGCATGCATGGCCAGTGGGAGCACCAGGGAGTGCCAAGGGTGCAGTTGGACTAACCAGCCAAGGCATGTGAGCTCCCCAGTGCTGGGCACAGGGCGAGCCTCAGGCAGTTAGAGAATGAGTGACACCGTGCCCATCCCAGGTGTTCCCCCACTGCTCCATCCCCATAGGGCATCTCTGGGCACTGGGTACCTTCGTGCCTCCTCTGTCCTGCCTGCCCACCATGCCCTACCCCACAAACGCTCTGATAACAGTCTGTCCATGTCTCTCTCCTGCTGCTCCTATGGAAGCGAAGTTTTCCGCTCCTGCAGAAAGCAAAGTTACGGTAGGAAACTGGCTCCTGCCCTCGTCCTCCACTCCCCTGTCCCCCGCCTCGCCCTGGCCTCTCCTCACCCTGCCTCAGCTGCACCCTGATGCGTTTCAGCTGGTTTGGGGTTGAGGACAGGCTGGCCCTGCGGCTGGTCAAGTGCGCTGGCAGTACGACTCTGAGGTGACTCCCCTTTGGTCCTGGGGTACTGGAGCCCAGGATGTAGGGCCTTGGAACCTAGACCTTTGTTATTTGGGGGCCACACAGGGACTTAAGGTATCACTGACAAGGGGAGCAATGGGACGTGAGGAGGCCCTGGTAATCCATTAAGTGGTTGGGAGCGGGGACGGTGGCCTCGAGGGCCCCAAGAAGGCAAGAGTGCGTAGCCAAGGTCCCAGAGGTGGAGCCAGGGCACAGGCATGGTAGCACAGGATGGCAGGGGGTGGGGAGAGCAAAACAGGGAAGAAGGCAGGGGGCTGGGAGCCTTACCAGTGGTAAGATGGAGCCTGCAGTGGGGGAGGCAGGAGGCGACAGAGGGAAGAGTTGGTGTCAGAGGAAGGAGGGCCCTGCCCACACAGACCCCTTCTTCTCCAGACTCGGAGACGGGTGAGGATGACATCAGCGACGTGCAAGGGACCCAGCGCCTGGAGCTTCGGGATGACGGGGCCTTCAGCACCCCCACAGGTGAGCTATTTGGGATGCTAAATGAACAGGCAGGTGGGCTTCCCACAAGAGGTGCCTTGGCCTCACGGTGCTCCTTTCCCTAGGGGGCTCTGACACGCTGGTGGGCACCTCCCTGGACACACCCCCGACCTCCGTGACAGGCACCTCTGAGGAGCAAGTGAGCTGGTGGGGCAGCGGGCAGACGGTCCTGGAGCAGGAAGCGGGCAGTGGCGGTGGCACCCACCGCCTCCCGGGCAGCCCAAGGCAAGCACAGGCAGCCGGGGCCGGGCCACGGCACCTGGGGGTGGAGCCGCTGGTGCGGGCATCTCGAGCTAATCTGGTGGGCGCAAGCTGGGGGTCAGAGGATAGCCTTTCGGTGGCCAGTGACCTGTACGGCAGCGCATTCAGTCTGTACAGAGGACGGGCGCTCTCGATCCACGTGTAAGTAACGGCCTCACCGTGGCCTGCACTGTCCCACCTCACCATGCTGTCCTGCACTGCCCCATCAGCCTCCACCCGCCTCAGCCCTGCACTGCCCAGACCCCCACGTGCATCCCTTTGTCACTCTCCACACCCACTGCCTCCACTCTGTGTCTTCCCACATCGCTCCATCCTCCTTGCGTCCATTCCATCACCACCCACATCCTCCTGCCCCCACCCGTCCTGGCTCACCATGCCATCGCCACTGTCTTGTGGACCCCTCTGTCTCTTCCTCCTCCTCCAAGCTCTCCAGTTTCCCCGGGGCCCTCTCCCGCCTCACCCATTCAGGCTCCAGTTGTCCCCAGGATTCCCACCCCCCCCTTGGGGGCCCCCTCCGTGCCTGCTGTCTCAGCAGCTGCTGCCTTTGCATCTCTCTGCACATTCCTGTTCCCATGTGGGCCTTTTTCTGGGAGGAACGGAACCTTTCTGAACGGCAGCTCCTGGGAGAGCAGGAGAGCAACCAGGAGAGAGACACCAGTGAGGTGGTCAGGGGGCAGATAGGGCGAGGGGCCAGGGAAGCAGGAGGAGGTTGTGGGGTGTGTGGGGGAGTGGGCAGGGGGCTGGGGGAGGGAGGGGATGGAGACAAGGGGGTGGATGGAGGTAGAAGGCTTGGAGAGATGGAGACAGGAGGCAAGTGAAGCCCTTGTGGGAAATGCCTGCGGGGGGGTGGTGGTGGGGGAGTTCAGGGTTGTCCTGACAGAGGTGGCACTGAGCGGAGGTGTTGGAGTGAAGCACTGGAGCCATTTTTGGAGGTTTGGGGGGCTGGCAGATAACAGGAGGGAGCGCTATAGCAGAAGAGGGAGTGGCTGATGATAGAGGTATTGGGGGTATTTGGGGAGCTGAAAGGGAGCCTGATTTGTGATGGGTATGGGTGCGTGTGGGAGCTACCATCATGGAGAAGAAAGAAGGGACCTGTCTCACGGAAAGGGAGCTGTTTTGAGGGTGGATGAAATGGCCAGGGATGGGCAGGGGACAGGTCCAGGCCAGGGGCGGGGGAGGGTCCCTTGGCTTATCATGTTGGCATTAACCAGGCGTCCCTGTGCCCTGGACTTGCCTTTTCCTTCCCTGCCTTTCTTTACCAGGCCCCAGCCGAGCTCGGAGTTGCTATGGCAACTTCTGAGGAACCCATTTCCTTAGTGATGTCTGTGGTACAGAGGCTGGCCTGGAGCTCTGAGCTGCCAGCACAAGGAGGCCTCTCGTATACTGTCCCGAATTTCTCTCCATGCTTCACCAGTTCCTGCCCCTCCCCCAGGGGAGAGTCTGCCTTCCACAGATAGCTGGCTGAGGTTTTGCTCCCTGGGTCCTCTGTGTTGCTACCACCCCCAGCCAGTCAGAGGTGGGGTCTATGGTGTGAGGCGCTGCCCAGGTAGGCTAAAATATCGTCACACTCAGGTACCCCTAGAACTTCTGCTCATGAGCAATACCCTATTTGTCCTCCCTCTGTGCCCCCAGAAACCCAGAGATTTTGGAGGGAACAAGGAAGGGCTCAGGAGTCAAACTACTTGGGTTTCAATAATTCAGTCCTAGCACCAACTATTTCCTAGCTGTGTCACTTTGGTAAGGCACTTAACCTCTTTAAGCCTTAGTTTCTTTATCTGTAAATGGGATAATAGTAGTTCCTATCTCAAAAGATCGCTGTGAGGATTAAATAACGCAATGCATTTGAGATAACATATGCCTGGCACACACCATGAGCCATTTCACAAGCATTTATTAAGCTCTCTGTAATGTGCAGCAGTGGATTTTTTTTTTTTTTTTTGGTGCCAGGTATGATGCTAATAGTTTTCAGATTCCTTTTCTTGATAATTTTCTGTTTGCTGTGCCTCTCAAGGACCCAGACAGGGGAAACTGAGGCCTAGCTTTTGGGCAGCTACGTAGGTGAGAGGAGTCCTCTGGGCTGACCAGCTCCTTCCTGCCTCCTCTCCTTCCATGCCCCGTTCAGGCCCACTTGGTAATTTCTGAGCAGACTCCTTTGGGAAGCTTCTGTGGTTCTCAGGAGGGTTTCCAAGGGCTCAAGGGACCTTTCCCAGGGCCAGGGCAAGGTCAAAAGCCTATACTGGGGACAGATTGATCATAAACTAAAAAACCCATTGCTGTTGATTCCAACTCATAACAACCCTATAGAACAGAGTAGAATTGCCCCATAGGGTTTCCAAGGCTGTGAATCTTTATGGAAACAGACTGCCACATCTTTTCTCCTGCAGAGTGGCTGGTGGATTCGAACCACCGACCTTTTGGTTAGCAGCCTAGTGTTTAACCATTGTGCCACCAGGGCTCCTTAGACTGACCATAGGGAGCTCAGAGTTCTTTGTAAGTACTAGGCAATCACAGGGTTGGGGGCATTGCTCCCTGAAGGCTGGGGCCTGGTGGAAGAGGCAGTTGCTGCTTTTCTTGGGGCCACCGTGAAGGGGGTGTGTCCTCTGAGGATGGGCAAGGGTGTGGGGGCCAGCTGGGGGCAGGAATGAGGGGGAGTTGCGTTCCTGAGAGGGCCCCTCCCCACCCCACCCTCCATGCTTCCTTCCCCACTTCATTCTTTGGGTCCAAGCCTCATGCTTTTCTCACCTCCATGCTTAGTTCTGTTTCCCAGCTTCCGGCGGCTGGGGGGAGGGGCTGGCCAGGGCCCCTGGGGCTGAGGCTGTACCTGGACCCAGCGCTAACCCAATCTTCTGGTGCCAGAGCCTCCAGCCTCTCTCCCCAGCACCTGCTCTGGCTGTGCTCTCCTCTCGGGGGTACGGGGAGGGGGGTCTGGCCCATGTCACCCACAAGCCTGCCCAGCATGCCCCACTGCTCAGTTCCTGCCACGAGCTGAGGGTCTAGGAGGAGAGTTCCCCTAAATCTTCTCCCGGTCTTGGTTCTGCAGCAGCGTCCCTCAGAGCGGATTGCTCAGGGAGGAGCCGGACCTTCAGCCTCAGCCAGCCAGCGAAGCCCCGCGTCGCCCGGCCCTGCCGCCTCCCTCCAAGTCCGCGCTGCTCCCCCCGCCGTCCCCTCGGGTGGGGAAGCGGCCCCCGCCGGGACCCAGCGTCCAGCCCCCGGTGCCCCCCACGTCGCCCCACCGGCGCAGTCAGGAGCCGGTGCTGCCCGAAGACGCCACCACCGAGGAGAAGCGGGGAAGAAAGTCCAAGTCGTCGGGGCCCTCGCTGGCTGGCACAGCGGAGTCCCGGCCGCAGACGCCCCTGAGCGAGGCCTCGGGCCGCCTGTCCGCTCTGGGCCGCTCGCCGAGGCTGGTGCGCGCCGGCTCCCGCATCCTGGACAAGCTGCAGTTCTTCGAGGAGCGCCGGCGCAGCCTGGAGCGCAGCGACTCGCCGCCGGCGCCGCTGCGGCCCTGGGTGCCCCTGCGCAAGGCTCGCTCGCTGGAGCAGCCCAAATCCGGAGGCGTTGCGCCGTGGGGCAGCCCCGGAGACTCGCAGGAGGAGCTGCGGGTGCCGCGGGGCAGCGTGGCGGAGCGGCGCCGCCTATTCCAGCAGAAGGCCGCCTCACTGGACGAGCGCACGCGGCAGCGCAGCCCGGCCTCCGACCTCGAGCTGCGCTTCGCCCAGGAGCTGGGCCGCATCCGCCGCTCGGCGTCGCGGGAGGAGTTGGTGCGCTCACACGAGTCTCTGCGCGCCACGCTACAGCGCGCCCCGTCCCCGCGGGAGCCCGGCGAGCCCCCGCTCTTTTCTCAGCCCTCCACGCCCAAAACCCCGGGCGCCCAGAGCCCTGCCGCCTCCCCGCCGCCCCCTTCGAGCGTCGCGGGCAGGCCGGGGGACGAGCCGGCGAGGCCCCGGAGCCGCGGGCCCAGGACAGAGCCGGGGGAAGGGCCGCAGCAGGAGGTTAGGCGCCGGGACCAGTTCCCGCTGACCCGGGGCAGAGCCATCCAAGAGTGTCGGAGCCCTGTGCCACCCGCCGCCCCAGAGCCCCCCGAGGTCAGGACGAAAGCCCCTTCGGGTCGGAAGCGGGAGCCTCCGGCGCAGGCCGTTCGCTTCCTGCCCTGGGCCACGTCGTGCCAGGAGGGCGTTGCAGCGCCCCAGACCTTGGAGAAGAACAGGTCAGGGCCTGAGGCTGAGAAGAGGCTGCGCAGAGGGCCAGAAGAGGATGGGCCGTGGGGGGCTTGGGACCGCCGAGGAGCCCGCAGCCAGGGCAAAGGTCGCTGGGCCCGGCCCACCTCGCCTGAGCTCGGTAAGGTCTCAGGGAGGGCTGAGAAGGTTCTGAGACCTGGGGAGGGGGGTCCTGGAGGCCGAGACTGAGACTACTCTGTAGGAGCATCCCTCCTCGTCCCCCCACTGAGGGTACCTTTTACAGGGGAAGGCCTGGATGCAGGTTCCACTTTGAGTGAAGGGTTGTGTTAGAACCTGCCTGCTGGTGAGGCAGTGTGCGAGTGCTTTGAAGGAGTTGGCGTGAAGCTGAGAAGCGAAGACCGTGCCCAGATGCTTGCCACAGGTCCCCTGGGTCCAGTGGCCTGTTAGGCTGTTGGGCCAAGGACCATGTGTGGATGAGACACTGGTAGGAATTTATGGAGCCCCTCCACACCCCAGCTTGTCTGTGGGAGATGAGATAATAACCAGTCTCAATAAATCATTTGTCAGGTCCCTGTTACAGGCAAGCTTTGGGCCAGCAGCTCTGCCCTGTGATCCCCTTCTCATCCCCAGCCATACCCTGGCCTATCCTTGGCCTATCTGCCACCTGTAGTCTCCTCTGTCCTGTCCTTGTGTCCCTGTATCTGTGGTCTCTATACATGCCAGCCTATGTGTTGTCTCCCACCCTTCCCATGGGTGAATAGCCAGAATGCCCTGCCCCTTGCCAACTGTTACTCATCTTGAACCTTCATCTTGGTGCCTATTTCACCTCCCTCAGAGGCAGAGGAAGCCATCCCTGACATGGCCCCACTCTCTGCAGCTTCCCAGGCTAGATGCTGCTACCCATTGGTCCCCTGAGGCCCTGTCAGTATCTCTTCCATTGCACTTACCATCTTGTATTTTTTTTTCATTGAAATTATTTTATTTTTCCTTTAAGTCCATTGGCCTACTAACAACCGTAATTGCACATACACACAGCCACGTACAAGGTATTGTGTTAGCTAGGCACTTAGGAATGTTACCTTAATCTGTATGCCAGTTTTGCAATACAGCCAATTTTGGGTTGGCATTGGCTCCATTTTACAGATAACAAAACTGAGGTTTGGAGAAATTATCAAGTTTGCCCAAAGTTACATAGCTAAGAAGTGGCAGAATCTGGATTCTCACTGCTTTTACTACCTACACTACTTTATAGAATGTCAGAGTTGACAAATACCAGAGATACATGACAGTGGCATTTTATTGTCTTCCTGAGCAAATGTGCTTCCTGTAAGCAGGGCCTAAGTCTTATTTCCTGTCATCTCCCTGGCGCCCATCCCATACAGTGCCTGGTGTGCAATCAGTGCAGTGTTACTATTGGGTGAATGGAGGAAATCAAAGCCAGTCTTCATAAGGCCTCTCAGACCACTGTGTACCCCACCTGCCGCTCCTTTTGAATCCATTGGCATCTTGCCCACATCACTAATTTGACAGTTCATCACATGTTGCCCTGTGACACTACTGCAGTATTCTTGCTTAAGTCTTGGGTTGCTGTTAGCTTATCCTCTCTTTCTTGTCTTTTTTCTCAGACAGATTGTAAGTTTTGGAAACTTGTAAACTCTTGTGACCCTCAGAGTGACTTGTACTAAAAAAAAAAAAAAAATCTGTTGCCATCGAATCGATTCTGACTCATAGCAACCCTGTAGGATAGAGTGGAACTGCCCCATAGGGTTTCCAAAGCTGTAATCTTTAAGGGAGCAGGCTCCCAAATCTTTCCCCTGTGGAGGTGCTGGTGGGTTTAAACTGTTGACCTTTTGATTAGCAGCTGAGTGATTAACCACTATGACACCAGGGTTCCTTTTGTGCCTTGCACAGGGTCTGGTATATCTGCATGTTGACTGATTTATATTAAGGTTTATACAGCATAGTCTCTGCCTGTCTCTAGAAACTGACATTCTAATTGTGGCTGAAGTTGAGGAGCAGCCAAGCTAACACAGAGTCATAGCTACCTTGCTCTGTTGGAGAATCCCGGTTCTGCTTTCCTTCTTCCCTGTCAGAAGACATTCAGGAGAGAAGCCCTCCTTCACTCACCCTGGCCTTGTGGAAGTCCCACTCTCTGGATTTGGTTCTCTAGGATGAGGAGCTGATGACACTCTCTCCCCCAGTCATCCCCACAAGGACCATGTCCCCTTACCCTATAACCTGTGTTTCTGTCAGAGTCTTCGGATGACTCCTATGTGTCCGCCGGAGAAGAGCCCCTGGAGGCCCCTGTGTTTGAGATCCCCCTGCAGAATATGGTGGTGGAACCGGGGGCAGATGTCCTGCTCAAGTGTATCATCACCGCCAACCCCCCGCCCCAAGGTGAGCGCCAGGGCTGCAGCCAGGCTGAGGCTGAGGTAGGGGGACATGCGAGACAGGGAGGAGGAGATTATCTCCCCATTTTCCCCAGCATCCTCTGAGGGAGACGTAAGGGAGAAGGGGAGATTGTTCTTCCATGGTATCTGGCCTGAATCCTGTGTGTGTGTGAGAGAGAGAGAGAGAGAGAGAAAGGGGGGCGAGTTCCCAGAATCCTCTGAGAGAGGCGAGGGCAGGCCTGGGCTTCTGTGAGTGCGGGGAGATTCCTCAGAATTCCCTGGGGTGGGAAACAGTATATTGGGCTACTGTGGGATGTGTGTGTGGGGAGGAGATTGTCCCCAACAGGCCCCTGTGGGCTGTGGCCAGCTGGTTCTCCTGCTACTTCTCCACAGTGTCTTGGCAGAAGGATGGGTCCGCGCTGCGAAGTGATGGCCGCCTTCTCATCCGGGCGGAAGGCGAGCGGCACACCCTGCTGCTCAGGGAGGCCTGGGCGGCTGATGCTGGGAACTACACGGCCACCGCCACCAACGAGCTGGGCCAGGCCAGCTGTGCAGCCGCACTGGCTGTGAGACCTGGTAGGGAGCCCGTCAAGCCAGGGCTAGGTGGGGGGGAGCAGTAACCGTCTGGAGTGGTGCTGAGGCTGTGGGCCCAGCTCCCTTCTTTCTCTCAGCCTAGACCTCAGACTCTCAACCAGTCTGCTCAGTCTGCCCTCTGAGGTCAGCTGCTCTGCTGAAAGCATTTTAAATGGCCTCAGGGCAGGGGCCAAATTCCCCAGGCAGACCCAGGCTGGCCAATTCCTGAAGTGAGTGAGATTTGTCATCCACGTCCACTAAATGCTGTCCTCCCATGGCATTTCTGTGACAGGGTCCTGTGGGAAGAGCAGATTGTCCTTGAGAAAAACAATCAGCTCACAGGACTTGTGAGCCACTAGGTGCCTTCTGGGGGTCATTTCCTCTCTAGGCCAAGCCCACCCGGTAAAAAGAGATGCTTTCAACCCCCCACCTGATCCTTCTGTTAAACCCAAAGTCCTGAAGAGGGTCCAACTGAGAGCTGCTGTCAGGAGGTGGCTGTGGCTGAGGCTGCCTTGCTTTCTATTTTTATGAAAGCCCTTACTTGGTGTCGGACTACTTCCTTTGGGTTTAAGCCCAGTTTCTTTCTGGTTCAGAGCAGGGCTGGACCTGTATCAGTGCGCGTGGCCAGTTCGACTCATTCAGTTTGCTGGACCCTGGGCTGTGGGGTGGGGGCAGGGAGGTGGCAGCAGGTGAGGGCTCGTAGCAAAATACCCAGACTCAATCCTCAAGGCTATGACAGTTGGGTGACCAAACCCAGGTCAGAAGACCATGCTGGGCAGATGAAGCCAGGGCTGAGCACAGGGGAGCAGTGTTCTGGGAGGTACAGAGGGAGATGCATCAAGGAAGCATTCCTACAGAAGCTGAGACTTTCTCTGGGCCCCCGAGGAGGCTGGGACTTAGACCTGGGGGGGTGGGGGGCAGGACATGCCAGGAGGGGGAACAGCACAAACTGTTCTGTTCCTTCCTTTTGATAAGCACCTCAGAAGACAAGGTGACAGGGCCTATCTGCTCTGGTCTCAGGGCTTCATCACCTTCGCGATAAGGGAGTTCTTTGTGTGTCTGATCCAAGTCCCAGTCCTAAATTAGATCCTTTTGATTCCACCATTACAGATTTGAGGAACTGAAGGTCTTCATCTTCCTCAGCTCACTCCCCTCTCTGAGGTGCCCATGATCTAGGCTCTCTCCTTCTCACCCCTGCCATGACACTGAATCATACCCATCCCTCCACAGCGTGCTTCCGTCCTTCCATCACCTCTGGGATCTGGCCTCTGACTCAGCTCCCGGCTCCCCTTTGGGGGCCCAGGCCTGGTTCCAGGACTCCAGTCGATACCTGGCTTGGGCTGAGATTTGGCCAGGGACGGGGTGGAGGGAGTGCCCAAATGCTGGCACAGGGCCATTTGGAAGCCTTTTAAGGTCGGGAAGGAGGACTGGGACAAGGCAGCTGTCTGCACTTGACCGGGAGTTCTGTGTGTCCGTGGAGAGGCTCCCTGCGCTTCAGTTTCCTCAGTTGTAAAGCAGAGATAATTATACCATCCTCATGGATGAAGGTGAATGTGTGAACGTGCTTTATGAACTGCAAAGCTGTAGACAAATGTTGGTTGTTAGCGTTATTAAGGGGTGATGTTGTGCACAGGAGTGCGAGTTTCCACGAGGCCCTGGGAAGCTGCCTTTTCCTTCTCTGCTTGCTCTTCAGACTTCTGCTCCTTGGGGGTCCAATCCTGCCCTGGCAAGGCCCACAGCCCCCAGACCCTGCGTATTTCCCAACCCCTGTGTCCCTAGCCCATCACGTATCTCTGTGCCTCATCCACCCAGGGGAGCCAGAAAGGCTTCATGGCATTAGCCCCCGTAAGTCAGGCTGGCTTGTAGGCCCCAGGGCCTGAGGGAAAGCATGCAGGGCCAAACTCGGCTTTGGCTCTGTGTTTCTTACCCTACAAGGCACTGTTTGGTCCAGAGTGGCTGGATGGGAGCCAGTGGACCCAGAGAGCAGCGGGAGTGGGTGGAACCAGTGGATGGCACAGATGTTTGGGGAGGGAGGGGTCCCAGGCTAGGGGATTTGTCTGGCAGTGCGGCTGTGGGCGGGTGGGGAGAAAGTCAAAGGAGGGAGTGTGTGGTGTCCTGTGGAAGAGGCCTGTGTGAAGCCACCTCCCCTTCTTGCTTCCCACTGCCCCCAACCCAGTGCCATGGTAACCAGGGCTGGCTGCCCAGCGCCCTCTTATGGTGCCCACCTGAACAGGACCTGCTTTTGGAGCCCACTGAGCTCAATTCCTATTGACAGCCAAGGAAACCAGAGAATGGGTAACTAGGGAATGTGACTGTGATTTGGAGGGGTGGGTTCTGTGTGGGCAGGGTTTGAGCCTCACCAGCTCCTGTAGCCCCACCCACCACCCCACCACCCCCACCCCTCCTTACCCTACTGAATAACTCCCAAAGGGTGCCTGTATTGGGTGGGCGGTTGGGGAGTGTGAGAAGTGTCCTTATGCTTAACGAGCTGAGCATTCTAGGCAGCTCTCTACATTCATCACACAAGCATTTATTGAGTACTGACCGGGTGCCAGGCACTTCATCCCTCTAAACAGTCTCTTCTGTTTAGAGAGGGCCAGATACTGTTTCCAAACCCTTTGACATCCCTTCCCTTATTTGAGCTGTATCACACCGTATATGTTCCTAGGAGGGACATATGACAGGTGATGATAGTCCCATTTTACAGATGGGAAAACAGAAACGTGGAGAGCGAAGTGACCTGGAGTTAGCACAAGGCCAGCAGCCTTTATAGAACATCTACAATCTGTCTAGTAATGTTATAAACAACGTGTGATTTAGGATGGTGGAAATTTTCACACATGAAACTAATAAGCTTAGTGTGGATGAAAGATGAAAATAACGTGAGTAGCTACCATTACTGAGTGCTTCCTGTGTACCAGGCCCCGCATCGATGGGTTCTCACATTTAATCCAGTTCCGTGAAGTAGGTTCTATCATTATGCCTGTGTTACAGATGAGGAAGGAGTCTCTGAGTGGCGCAAACAGTTAAGCACTTGACTACTAGCCGAAAGGTTGGCAGTTCAAATCCACCCAGAGGTGCCTCAGAAGACAGGCCTGGCAATCTGCTTCTGAAAGGTCACGGCCTTGAAAACTCTATGGAGCTGGTCTATTCTGCACACATGGGGCCGCCATGAGTCGGAATTGACTCGATGACAACTAACAATAACAGCAGATGAGGAAGCAGAGACTTGGAAAGCTGAAGTGAATTGTCTAGAACAGCACTGATCAATAGAACTTTCTGTGATGAAGGAAATGTGCTATAGGTACACTGTCCAGATGTGGTAGCTCTTAGCCACATGTGGCTATTGAGCCCTTAAAATGTGGCTAATGCAACTGAATTTTTTTATTTCATTTTTTAATTAATATACCTTTAAATGGTCTCAGATACCTAGAGCCCACCCTACTGGGATGCTCAGCTCTAGAAGCATAGGGCCAGTTGAAGGCTGGAGCCGTGATTTGAAGCCCTGCCCCTGGATCTCCGAAGCCCACACTGCTAACCACTGCGCTCTACTGTCCCCTTTCCAGCTACTTGAGCAAGTTCAGTGTTACAGTAGAATTGTGTTCGTGAGCTTGCCGGGAGGAGGAGGCAGAGACTGTCCACAGGCCCCTGGGAATGGGTCCTCTGTTGACTCCCCACCGCTGTCACGGCTGTGGTCCTGCTTTCTTTGCCTGCCTCGTGTGGGCACACTTGGCTTACCTGCCACCTCGTGGGCTCTGATTGGAGGCCCTCTGGGTGCTTATCAGGAGGAAGGGGGAGGTAGAAGGCACTCCGCTTTCATCCTACTTACTGTCTCCAGTCTTCCCCTCATATACTTGAGCCCAAGGTTCTAGCATTTGCTAGCTGAGACCTTGGCCTCATCATCATTTATGGCAGCTGGTCACTGTGTTCTCGTCTGTAAGGTGAAGATCATCAGGACTCCTGTGCTACCTACGCCTTAAGATTTGTGAGCATCTGTGGGGATGGCCTGAGATACGTCTTACCAAACCTTGTCCCTCTCACATGATCAACATTGTCAAAGGAAACAAACAAAAATGCAAAAACCAGTTGCCATCAAGTAGATTCCGACTCATAGTGACCTCATATGTTGCAGAGTAGAACTGTGCTCCATAGGGTTTTCAAGGCTGTGACCTTTTGGGAGCAGATCTCCAGGCTTTTCTTTCGAGGCACTTCTGAGTAGGGGGGTCGAACCGCCAACCTTTCGGTTAGTAGTCAGGCAATTAGCTGTTTGCGTCACCCACGGACTCATAAAGGAAAAGAGGCTGTTTATTGGGGATCACAAACACAAAGGAAAGGAAGATGCTTATGGCAACAGCATCTGCCCCTCTTCTCCTGCCCCTGTCCCAGCGCCGGCTGCTGCCAGGTTAGAGGTCCTCCTTGTGGTGGCAGTGGCTGCCACTGGAGGAGGGGATCTTGGAATGCCACTCGGCCCGTGTTGTCCATCCTTGACTGGGGTTTGGACAACATCTGAACAAGCAGTGTCGACTTCTTGACCAGAACCCAGCCCTCCCTCCCCACTCCTGTCCACCAGAAGCAGGTCTGCCCTGATGGGCTGTCTCCCTGGGAATGGAGGTTGTCCCTCACAACCTCTCAGGAAACCAGAGACCCAGTTTACAGTTGGTGCAAATGCGTTATCTAACATGGAGCATATAGGAAGTTAAGTCCTTTCCTCTCCAGGTCAACCTGACCCTGTCAAATTCTCTCTAATTCCTTGTACATTTTAAACCGAAACTAAAACATTCTCAGCACAACTATTCTCCTTTCCAAGGGGACAATACACATGACAGCATGCTGTAGAAATTTCCACCCACCCACTGGCCTGGGCGGTACAAACAGTTTACACTTGACTACTAACCTAAATGTTGGCAGTTTGAATCCACCCAGCAGTGCTGTGGAAGAAAGGCCTGAGATCTTCCATAAAGGTTACATCCAAGAAAACCTCATGGAGAAGTTTTCCTCTTTAAGAGTTGAAATCGACTCGATAGCCGTGGGTTTGGCTTTTGTTTTTTCTCTTAGCTGGCCTGTACACTCTTTCTTCATGTCCCCAGTGGAATCCTCACAGGGACATTTAAGAAGTTACCTACAGAGAACCTACAGTGCACATGGATGGCAGGGTGTGAACTGCCAGCCCCATGTGAATGCTGCTGGTCCTCAGCCTGCTAGTGTCCCCTTCAAAAACTTTAAGGCATGCCCCTTGACCTGCAGAGTAAAGGCCACCCTCCTGAAATTGGCCTCCACCATCTGGACTGATAGGGCCCGAGGTGCCTGAGGGCTGAGGATGACCCCAGGGTGGCCAGAGGCAGTTGAAGCAGGAGGAGGCACCTGCTTTAACACTGTTATGTTCCACTTCTTACTTCTTCATCCAGCTCTGTAGCCAGACAAATGGAGCCACTGTGCACGGGTACACATGGACGCGCACGCGCACATGCACACCCAAACATGCTTTTTTTTTTTTTTTTGCTTCTGAACATTTGCTTATACAGTTTCCTCTGCCTGGAATGCTTTTCTCTTTTCCCTTCTTAAACCAAACTCTAGTTCTAATACCACCTCTTCCCTCCAGTTCTTTCTTCTTCCCTGAGCCACAGAACCGCCATGGCCCTTATTTCCTCCTCTCTTTCGACCTTATCTTTTCTGTTCGCTTTTGTAGTCAGTTCTGAGGACAGAGCTGTGCCTGCCCACTCTGTAGCCCTTGTGGCCGTAGCTCTAGGCCCTCCTGGATAGTCAGCGGCTATGTGTGAGGTGGCAGCGGATGGTAGAGATGTCTGTGACTTTCCCAACGTTCCTGTGGCTGTGGGAACAACCTGGGTAATCACTCAGAGGCTGGATGGGACACTCTGCTGCAAAGAGTAAGAGGCTCTGCCTATGAATGGAAGTGGGATGGCAGAGGAGACCACGGAGCGGTGGTCAGCATCCTGCAGCATCCTCATCTTATCACCTTGGGAATATGTTAGAAATGCAAATTATCAGCCCCACCCCAGACCTAATGAGTCAGAAACTCTGGAGTGGGACCCAGCGAACACTGTTTTAACAAGCCCTACAGGTGATTCTGATGTACAACGAGAGTTGAGAACCACTGTCATAGAGTTGCAGACCTTGCTCAAGGTAAGCATCCGTGTGGTGCAGTGGGAAGCACGCGGGCTGTGGGGGTCAAGCCTCGTAGGTTCAAACCCTTGCTCCAAAGTGTAATGGCCAAGTGAGATGGGACTCAATGGGACAGCCTCATTGGGTTGTCCCCCGCCCGTGAGGATCAACAGTGATCCCTAAACTTTCATGTGCATAAGAATCACTTGAGACACCTTTTAAGATACAGTTTCCTGACCCCCAATTTAGGAGACCTACTTCTGAGGTCAGAATAAGGCCCAGGAATCCATATTTTAAACAAGCTCCCAGGTGATCCTGAGGTGGGGGATTCAGAAACCAATCCGAGAACCCCTGGCCGAAGTGGCTTGCGTGTTGCTTTTCATGTACTAGTTGTTCGACGTGAGGACGCCTCAGAGGATGCTAGGAGCTTTACTGAGCTGAATCCACTGGTCAGGGCAAGGAGGCTCTCCCCAGCTGTGGGCTCCCCAACGTCACTATTTTTATGAAGCAAGTTTTACCTGAGAGCAGTGTTGAAAGGGCCAGACCAGTTGCTGTCAAGTCAGTTCCGACTCATGGCAACTCCGTGTGTGTCAGAGTGGACCTGTGCTCCACAGGGTTATTCATAGCTGATTTTTCAGAAGTAGATAGCCAGGCCTTTCTTTCAAGGTGTCTCTGGGTGGGTTTGAACCACCCACTTTTGGGCTAACCGCTGAGTGTGTAGGGGGGATGGGGGTGTGAGTGTGAGGGGGAAGTGCTTACATGGTGAGTTGGTCAAGGGCTGGTTGGGTATAAATGCAGGTTAGGTTTAGGTGGGCACCTGTTCCCCCTCCCTGGCTGTCGTAACTGTGTTTCCCACAGTGAGAGCTTGGCGGTGGGGAGTGGACACGAGAGCCTGGTGTGGAGGCTAGGAAGCCTCTGGAAGCCAGCGATGGGGGTCCCCATGCAGTGTTGGGGTACAGAGTTCCATGCCCTCTGGGCTGTGAGGCTCCTGCCTGGACTGCTCTGACAGCCCCTTCTTTATGGGACTTGAGGACCTCAGCTCCCTTGGTAGCTGGATGCACCCAGAATGCTATTCCCCCAGCCACCACCAGGGGTCTCCAAAACTCCCCAAAAACCTTGCCCAAACCACTTTTAATCTCACTCTTGGCTCACTCCCTGGGCTGGCAAGCCCCCTCAGCACTATCCACCTGGAGGTGACCCTGGAGCAGGACTCCAGGCTCCACAAGGGGCAGGGAGGACACCCACCTCCAGGGTACAACCTGTGCTCTCGGTTTCAGCTGGGTGCCCAGACCCTAGTAGATGATTACGAAGTACCTTTCTGACCCCCCACCCCCACCCAAGCCCCCACCCCCACCTCAAGACAGCTAGGCCGAGCAGTGGGCCTGCCTCCTCTGCCTGGCCCCACCCCTCCTTCACTGACAATGCTGGAAACACAGGTCAGAGCTTGGGAATGTAGCCCTGGCGGGTGGAGGTGATAGGAGGAGGGAGAAGGACATGTGACCACTCCCCTTCTCTCTTGCTGTGCTTCCAAGCTGCTTTCCCTGACCCAAATACAAGTGGGTGCTAATTGTGAGGGGTCTTCTGAGGGAAGCAGCACCCTCTCATGACTGTTGGCCCTGGTTGGAGCTGATGGGGTGAGGGACAAGTTGCCAACAGGTGCGCTTGTAGGAGGGTTGGGTACAGGCTTAGTGCCCTGGGGTGGCAGCTGGGCCAAATTGACCATGGCGAATAGGGAAACAGAGGTGGGATTCTGGGCCTTTCTGTCAGGGCCCCCTCAGGTTGAGGGAGGCAACTCTGGAAAGAAGGCTGAAGGTCACGACTGTTCTCTGACACTCAGCCCTGGAGAACACAGGGCACGGCCTGGCTCTGTAGAACTGGAGACTCAGATCATTTCCAGAGCAGGCATCTTGGTGGTTTGGTCAGGGCAAGGGGCATCAGAAGGGTCACTGGTACCTCCCTTGGTGGTACATATTGAAACTAATGGGCCAGGGTAGACATCTTGAATGCCTCAGGGACCAAGGCCCCTGCACCCTGAGCCGAGATGCCACTAAGGGGGCTTTGTTATTGTCAGGGTCCAGAGCTGTAAGGAGAGAAAAGGCAGATCCAGTGGCTTGAGAATGATCAGGGTGGCTAAATACAGCCGGCTGCCCCTGCCCCTCCCCGTCCCTCCCCTCCTCGCCAGGGCCTGGCTGCCTGTGGTCTCAGCAGCACCACCTTCCTCGCCAGCTGCCTTCCACCCAGCCTACAGCCGCTCCGCCTCCCCCTCCTCAGGCTCCTGCCCCTCCCCCAAGCCCCTTTGGTGTGGCGCCTCAGCAGGGTCAGCCGAGAAGCAGGGCGTGGGGCTGGGTAGGCAGGCTCCTGTCCCCGGGGAGCCGGGACGGGGTGGGCAGTGGGCAGGCAGCAGGAGGGCCAGGGGCCAGGTCAGAGCCTTCGGACAGGCGCAGGCTGGGGTCCGCATGCAGTCTCAGGGTGAGTTGGGGTGCAGCCTGCTGGGGGCCGGGCCGTAGGGGTTTGGGGTGGGGGAACCAGGAGGAGGGGCTAGGGGGCTGTGAAGGAGTCATGTCTGTATTTGGCAGTTGGAGAGGAGCCAGCTCTGCAAGCCTGGGCCCTTGGCCAGTCGCAAGGGAGGGCGTCAGGGCCCGGGGGATACCCCTCCCCCAGGGCGGACGCTGGTGCCCCCCTCCTTGTCCTCAGGCTGAGCTGTCCTTCTCTGTGGATGGCTCAAACTCTGCTTTCCTGTCCCCTGGGAGTTTTGGGGTCTGTGCTCTAGGGCTGGGGCCATCGGGTGCCCCTGGGATATCTGGGGCAGGAAGCTGAGAAGGGAGCGGGGGAAGGGCAGGCGGCACAGTGCCGCCTCATTGGCCTTGGCACCGTGGTCAGGATGGGGCTTCTCTGAGGTGTGTGTGCCCCTGTACCAGGCCCAGCTCACCCAAGGAACAGGTGCCCTGGCTGTGACACTCTGAGGTTCCAGAGACCTGAGCCACCTGCATTAGGAGCCTGGAGTTGATAGTTTGGGCCCCTCATTCACTCCAGGAATGTAGGTCCCCTGCTCCACTGGAATTCCCAGTCTCCCACAAGGCCGAGAAGCAGCCCCTCTACTGCCCGAGCCCTTTCCCTCTGGCCATTCCCTCCACTTTCACCAGCCAGGACCATCAGGAGGGTCAGTGCTAGGAGAGTCTGGGAGGCTCAGGGAGAGGAAGCTGGGGGATCCAGGTCACATGGCAAGTAAAGGGGAGCCCCAGGAGGTGGAGGCAGGCAGGTATCCTGTGTAGTACTCCAGGACCAATTGATCCAGCTTTCTCAGTCCCCCTACCCCCGACATCTCTCTAAGCCACTGTGTCTCCTCCAGGTGGGTCCTCATCCCCTTTCAGCAGCCCCATCACCTCTGACGAGGAGTACCTGAGCCCCCCAGAGGAGTTCCCAGAGCCTGGGGAGACCTGGCCCTCCACCCCCACCATGAAGCTCAGTCCCAGCCAGAACCACCGATCCTCCGACACTGGCTCCAAGGCGCCCCCCACCTTCAAGGTCAGACCCCCGGGGATCCCCATGCCTTTGTGTGCCCCCTTGTCCTTGAGACCCAAGCTCCAGCATGGCCTGGGGCTTTGCAAGTTAATCGTTGTTATACTGCACTCACCTCCATCAGACTGGGCATGGGAGAGGCCTCTGTCCCAGATCCCCCAGCCCCCATGGAGCCTGAGGCTGTGCCCTGCTGGGTCCCTGACACTTTGGGGTCCCCCTTCAGGTCTCACTCATGGATCAGTCTGTAAGAGAAGGCCAGGATGTCACCATGAGCATCCGAGTGCAGGGGGAGCCCAAGCCTGTGGTCTCCTGGTGAGTACTACCCTCACCCCCACCCACCAGCCTCCCCTCACCCCCACCCACCAGCCTCCCCTCACCCCCACCCACCAGCCTCCCCTCACCAGGCTTGTCCCCCTGAGGCTAGATTTTGGGTGAAAATGGGTGATGGAAGGGAGTGGACCCTTATATACTTCCCAAAGACTGCCCTGACTGTTGCAGGGGGGGTGGTCACTCAGCTACACAGTGGCCTCCTCCCAGCACGCCCTGCCCCTTGCCCTGGCCTTTGCAGCTCGTTTAGCACGTCCCTTTCTGGAGAAGGGGTTTGGATGCCAAATGGCTGATTTCTGTTCACTTGGGATGAATTGCCAGCAGTCTTCCCCCTCCTGCAGAAGGGTGCCCACCCCCTTCCCCCATCAGTTGACAGAGGAATGTCTTGAGGCCTGCTCTGTACCCAGCCCAGGGCTAGGCACAATCACAATTTTTCGCTGAGCTGCCAGAAGCCCAGAGTTAAATGTGAATCTCAGCCGCAGCGCCTGGCTTATCCCTGGGCCCTGGGACATCCATTACTGAGCTCACTCATTTTTTATTGAGTTGGGTTCTATTTTTCATTTTTAATTGATCTTTTGGTTCTCAGTGTGATTTTTTTTTAATAAACGTTCTAAGTTATTTCATACCCCTTTTGGGAAGTGGGAATCCCATCTACCAGTTATAAATAAATAAAGATAGGAGAAAATGTCTCTAAGTGCAGTAGTGTTCCAAGAAGGGAGCGGTCCAGGTGGGCACAGCTAGTCTGGTAGCTCCTGGATGGGGGACAGCAGAGTCAGAGGACACCCTAGCCCTGTAACCCAGGAGTTGTCAGTGGTCAGAGTGGGACAGTTTGGGGGTGGGGGGCAGACAATGCAGGAGAAGGAAGGTCTGCATGGTTCTGGAGCCCTACCTTTCTGTGAGGGCAGGTCGGGCCCTGGGCCCACACTGAGGTCTTGCCCCTCTGGCAGGCTGAGAAACCGGCAGCCTGTGCGCCCAGATCAACGACGCTTTGCAGAGGAGGCAGAGGGTGGGCTGTGCCGGCTACGGATCCTGGCGGCTGAGCGGGGTGACGCTGGCTTCTACACTTGCAAAGCAGTCAATGAGTATGGAGCCCGGCAGTGCGAGGCCCGCCTGGAGGTCAGAGGTGAGTCCTTCACACTCAGTGCAGCCCCACCCTGGCCCCTGCCGCCTCCTTGCCCCTACTTCCAACTCTCACACAACCTCAGAGGATGCCAGACTGAAAGGACCTTAGAGATCCCCAAGTCCAGCTCCTTATATTGTAGTCAGGTAAACTGAGGCCCAGAGAGGGGAAGTGACTTGCCCGAGGCCACACAGCAAATAGTACTGCGTGCTTAGTACTTAGAGTACTGCCCTCTGCCTGATCGTTCTTACCCCAGACATTAGCCAGAGACCCTGCTTCCTGCCACCACCGTCCTCCCTCCACAGCCTTCTAAGCCTTGTCACCCTGCTCTCCCCCAGCCCCATAGCTGCCCAGGCCTCTCCTCACACCTCTTCCCCCCCACCCCCTTCCCCACCCATTGCTGTACAGAGCTATTATGGTTTGGGGGGCAGCAGTGGGGAGAGTCTGGTGGCTGGACCCGTTCGGAGGGGCTTTTGGGGTAACTTGGGCATGGTACATCTCAGGGGTACCGGGCTAAGCAGAGCCATGGAATGTAGAGAGGGATGGGCCCCAGGATCGGGGGACGTAAGGATGGGAGCCTCTCAGGCAGTGGGATGATAGGACCTAACCAGGCTGCCCCCCAGGGCGATGGAGTCTTCTCCCCAGGGGGTGGCTATTTGCCTTGCCTCCCATCTCACTCTTCCCTATGGATGGCTCCGCACTGAGAACCTCCTCAGCTCTGCACACAGCCATTGTCCATCCCTGCCTCCCACGAGGCTCTGTCCCTTCATGCCTGGCTGGGGCCAGCTCTGAGAGCTTTCCGAGATACCCCAGGAACCTGGTGGAATCCTAACGTTCTGGTCCTGTCTACCAGGCTCCACCTAAAACTGCTTGCCTCCAAACCACTTGCCTCCATTCCTGCGTTGCCACCTCCTTGGTCTCTAAGTTCTTCAGCACCCCCAGCCCCCACCCCTGGCCTGCTTGTCCCCTGCAGGGCCTGCCTCTGCCTTGCTTCTCCATGTTAACCAGTGTCTCAGTGCTTCTATCTCTTGGGATTCCTCCTGACATCCCCGGGCTTTGGGGTGCTCCCGACACCCGTGAATGCCTCTCCCCTGGTTGTTCAGGGTCTCTGCCTGCCCAGGAACCCCAGACACCCAGTCTCTGGCTGGTGCCCCCCCCCACCAAAGGGCTGATCTGGGGGACAGAAGTGACAGTGCCACGTGGCAGTTTGAGGCAGCTCTCATCCAGGGGCCCTAGCCAGGTCTGCGTGCCTGTGCGTGTGTGCGTGTGCACTAACCTGCCGCTTGCTGACTGAGGTTTTTGTCTGTACACAGGCGAGTGAGCTCAGGGGGCCGCCTGCGCTCCCCCCGCTACCCTCCGAGCTGCGCCCCTGTCTCAGGCACCTCGGACCTCGCTGTGTTTCACTGCCTCCTGCCCACAGACCCAGCCGGCCCGCCGGCCCGGACCCTGTCCCAGCCTCCTCTCCCCTCCCGACCCCATGAAGCCCCTGGGATAGCCCATGGGCCCCCTGGACCCACCCTCCCCAAGTGGACATATGGCTGGGCAGGCCAGGAGGCCCCCAGATGGACTGAGTGATGGGAAGGGGCAGCCACGAGGGGTATCAAGACCCCCCTAGTCTCTCCCCCCCAGGGGAGCACCAAGCGAACGCATGTGCTGCCGCTGCTACAGGCCACTGTCCGTCTATCCGTTTGTCTGTCTGTGTGTCTGTGACAGTCAGGAAAGGATGCCTCAGAGGCAGCCCATGTGAGACAGAGGGGGACAGGGGCAGGCAAGGTGTCCACAGGATGGAGGGATCCAGAGGGGCAGGGGCACATGGGAAGGGAGTGGGGTACTGACCATTCCAGAAGAGGGGGCCAGGACATTGACCATTCCAGAAGAGGGGAGCAGGGGCGCTCACCATTCCAGAAACAGGTTTCAAATGGCACAACACTTTGTATTCTACAAGAGATCAAAACCCAGAGGCCCCAGGGCCCTGGGGTGCTGAGGGGACCTGGCCACGCCCTGGCCCAGCATCCTCCCAGGCCCTGGCAGGTTAAGAGGTGTAGGTTGGACTCCCTTGTACACTGTCAGGGCTGGGGAGACTCTGTCTGGGGATGAGAGAGTAGCCAAGCTTGGCACAGGGTAGTGGGGTGGGCTGCTGGAGTGGGTATGGGGATATTTGGAAACCCCTATTTCTTAGCTCAAATAAAGTCCAGTTTGTACCCAGCTGGTGTGCTGTGTGTTTTTCCCCCCGCCCGCCGCCGCCGTCTCTGCCACCACGTGCGTGGCCTCTACGGTTCCCCTCTCTCAATTTCGCTCTCACTTCCCAAGAGTTTGCCCTCCATGGCCCAATGTGGGTGGCTATCTTGAAGTCAGGCCTGGGAGTCTCTTGCCATCCTGGCTAGATGGGCGGGCTTTCCCTGTTTCCGGGGAAACAAAATGCATCTCTCTCTCTGTGTCTGTCTCTCTGTGTGTGCATGTGTGTGTCTTCCTTGTCCTGTGTGTCTCTGTGCGTGCCACCTGTGGCCATTCTCCCCCCAGCACACCCTGAAAGCCGGTCCCTGGCCGTGCTGGCCCCCCTACAGGACGTGGATGTGGGGGCCGGGGAGATGGCGCTGTTTGAGTGCCTGGTGGCGGGCCCCACTGACGTGGAGGTGGACTGGCTGTGCCGAGGCCGCCTGCTGCAGCCTGCGCTGCTCAAATGCAAGATGCATTTCGACGGCCGGAAGTGCAAGTTGCTGCTCACCTCCGTGCATGAGGACGACAGTGGCGTCTACACCTGCAAGCTCAGCACGGCCAAAGGTAACCTCCCACCCAGGCTGCTTTGGCTGCCCACCAGACAGCCCGAGGGAGGCGAGCTGGGTGCAGAACGGCATGCCCCGGAAACAGGACCCCATTTCCTGGGGGAAGTGCAGTCGGGGAGGGGAGATGGTACAGCCCAGCCACCTTGTAGGATGTGGATAAAATTAACGTGGAAGGCATGGAGTCCCTGGGTGGTGCAAATGGTTAAGTGTTCAACTACTAGCCTAAAGGTCGGTGGTTCGAACCCACCCAGAGGAGCCTTGGAAGACAGACCTGGCGATCTTCTGAAAGGTCACAGCTTTGAAAACCCTATGGAGCAGTTCCACCCTGCACACATGGAGTTGCCATCAGTCAGAATCGACTCAGCTGCAACTAACCAATAACGTGGCAATCACTTTCCATCATACCTGTCACACTTAGGGCCAAGTCTGCTGAGGTGTAGGAAACAAATCTGGACTTGAGTTCAAGTTTTTGCCCCGCCATCTACAAGCCCTGTGACTTTGGACAAGTCACTTCGTCTCTCTGAGCTTCAGACTATTCATCTCATCCGTAAAGAGGGATCACGATAATTACCCTTACCTTATAGGGTGATGGGCAGGATTAACGAGTTAATGTATGTAAAGGACACAGCACAGCCCCTGGCAAAGGGCGGCACCTAATAGACATCAGCTATTGTTATTATTAATAGCATCTCTGACTTCCTGGTCATCCTCATTAAGAGCAGAGATAATGACACCTGTCTCCCCAGGTTGTGGTGATGAGCACAGGAGACTTTTAGCAGGGCCATAGAGTAGGACAAAGGGGCACATGTCCAGGTCTGAGGTAGGCAGGAGGGGTGTGGGCACGACCCAGGCACTCCCTGGGAGTTGGGGGAGGCGGCGCGGGGAAGGAACATGGGGGAGGGAGCGGACTCGGCTTCTAGGAGCCTCTCTTAGAGCTGGGCTGTGTTTCATCCTGGGTAGACAAAGTGAGGTGACGAGGGAGGAGCAGGGGCTAGGCTCAGGGCTCCATCTATCTCCCCAGCCCACTGCAGAAGCCTGCCGCCCACCCTCGCTGGCCTTCGCCCTGCTGAGAAGGCCCAGTCTTTGGCCCTCTGCCCACTGCCTTATTGCCCAGACTCTAGCTCCTGGTCCATCTCCCTCTCCTGCCCAGCCTTAGCACAGGCCTGTAGGTTGGGGTGCCTGGGGCTCCCTGGCCTTCCTGTTCCAGTGCCAACCCCTTGCGTCCCCAGATGAGCTGACATGCAGCGCCCGGCTAACGGTGCGGCCCTCACTGGCACCCCTGTTCACGCGGCTACTGGAGGACATGGAGGTGTTGGAGGGCCGTGCAGCCCGCTTCGACTGCAAGATCAGTGGCACCCCGCCCCCCTCTGTCTCCTGGACTCACTTTGGTATGACCCCCTGCAAATGTTGGGGGACCCCTGAGGACCCAGGCTGGGGCAGGGTGCGCTCAGAGGCTGTGCCTGCTTCTCATCCTGCCCTCTGTCCCTACCCAGGCCGCCCGGTGGAGGAGAATGAGAACCTGCGACTGCGGCAGGACGGGGGCCTGCACTCGCTGCACATCACCCACGTGGGCAGCGAGGATGAGGGGCTGTACGAGGTCAGTGCCACCAACACCCACGGCCAGGCCCACTGCTCAGCCCAGCTGTATGTGGAGGAGCCACGGACAGCTGCCTCGGGGCCCAGGTACCTCCTCAGACCCCTGAGGGCTGCTGGGCCCACCTCTGAGTGCCTGGCCCAGGGTGGGAGGCACAGCCCCAGCCTCTAGGCAGCATGCGGCTCTTGCAGCTCGAAGCTGGAGAAGATGCCATCCATCCCCGAGGAGCCGGAGCAGGCTGAGCTGGAGCGGCTGTCCATTCCTGATTTCCTGCGGCCACTGCAGGACCTGGAGGTGGGGCTGGCCAAGGAGGCCCTGTTGGAGTGTCAGGTGACCGGCCTGCCCTACCCCACCATCAGCTGGTTCCACAACGGCCACCGCATCCAGAGCAGTGAGGACCGGCGCATGACACAGTGTACGTGCCTTGAGGGCCTGTGTTTGCAGTGCCCCGCCTCTCCTCCCCCTCCAGGCCTGCCTTGGGACCTGCAGGGCCTCCTTCTCTACCAGGTCAGGGATGGGACACCTGGAATCAGGGAGCCCAGAAGGGCTGAGGTCACTGCCTCCCTCCTCAGGCCACTATTGCTCCTGTCTGCGAAGGGAAGGCCAGAGCAGAGGACAATCACCACCTGGCCTTGGCGGCCCCTTTAGCACTTACTGGACAGGCAGTACAGTTTGCTCTGGACCAGCAAGTTACAGAACCTCTCTGGGTCTCAGTTTTCTTGTCTGTAGTAGGGTTCTTAGAAGAATGAAATCAGTTAATATACATCAAGCACTTGCAGCAATGCCTGGCCAAGAGCTAGAACTCAGCACATTTGAACTCTCGTTGTTGGTGGTGTTGATGTTGTTGCTCCCATTTTCCTTATTGTTGATAAAGCAGCACTCCTTCCTGGAGGAATGCCATTGGAAAGGTCAGTGCGGGCAATGTCTGGCGCCAAAAGGATGCTTGGTCTGGGGTTGTTCTTGTTAGGTGCCGTCGAGTCAGCTCCGACTCATGGCAGCATTATGTCTAAAGGAACAAAATGTTGCCTAGTCCGGTGCCATCTTCATGATCATTGTTTGGTAAGCTCACGTTTGTTGTTGCAGCCACTGTGTGTTTTGAGTGCCTTCCAACCTAGGGAGTTCATCTTCCAGCACTATATCAGAGAATATTCTGTCCAGGGTTGATAAATAACAAATATAGAAGAAAGAGCTGGGGGAAAACTCAGAGGAATGTGTTTGTTCTCTCAGCCTGGAATATTTGCTCATGGGAGTATCTCAGCTCCATTCCTGAAGGAATCTGAGTCTCGAGTGAGAGGGTTTACTGACCCCCCGCCCCCATAGCACAGTGCCCACACGGTGACCCTCTCGTACGCACTGCTTGGCCTCGTACGGCTGCAATGTGGCAAAAATCTCACCTTTGTTACGTGCTTTCTAAAGTGCCAGGGCTAAAGACTGAATGTGGATGGTCTTAACTTCACCACAGGCCTGTAAGACAGGTGCTATCATCCCCCTTACAAATGCGGAAACTGAGGCTCAAGAGGGTACGGGACTTGCCCAAAGGCAAGCAAGGACTGTCTGTCTGACTCTGGCAGCCACATGCTAACCAGGAGGCTCTCTGTCTCCATGCCTTGCTCTCCCCACCCCACCTCCAGTGCTACCCCCACGGCCTGACCCTTCCCCTCAGCCCCCTCCCATGGCTGCCTTTCCCCAGCCCTAGCCTCCCTGTCTCCTGATCTGCTCTGAGGCCCTGGGTGGGCGTCTCTGTCAGCATCTGAGCTGGCGTCTCTGCTTCTCGCTCTATCTAGGGTCATTGGCAGCCCTTGGCTTCTTTTTCTTATAAATAGTGTCAGCAGAGATAAACGAATGGGTGACTGTTCCATGCGGAGATAACTGCAGAGAGAAGGGAGGGGTGTTTGGGGACAACTCTGACGAGTTGGAGGACATCGCAGGCCTCCTTCGCTTCACGTCCCTGCCAGAGGCAGTACGTTATCATCACTCAGGGAGCATGATGTAGGGGAAGAGCTTTAGAATCAGATGGAACCAAACTGAAGCCATAGCGACATCATTTATTAGCTCTGTGACCTTGGGCAAGTCAGTTAATATCTCTGACCTCATTGCTAAAATGGGGATAATTTTGCAGGGTTGTTGTAAGGATTTGGGGGAAAAAAATGCCTGTCAGGTACCTGGCATAGACTGGGAAGATAGCAGGAGCTTAAGAGCAAACAACTCTTAATTTATAACATGTATTTGGCACTTACTGCATGCAAGGCGTCAGGTTGCTGGGCCTGGCGGGGCAAGCTGACAGGAACAAAGTCAACCCTGTCTAAGAGCTATGACATGTACAAGTAGAGAGAAGGTGCACCCAAAGCAGCCTGGGCCTGGTGCCCAGCAAAGGTGCAGGCAAAAGGACTAGGAGTTCTAGGGAAAGAGTTGGGGACAGGAGTGGAGAGGGGGCTGGGGACATGTCAGGGGAGCCTCCGCAGGGCCAGCACTTACTTAAACTATGTCTTGAAGGAGAAGGCATTAAGTAAGAAGAGAGTGTTTGAGAAGGGAGGAATTTTGTGAGCAAAGACCTGGAGGTGGGGCTCACCTGGCTTGTCCGGGGACCTGATGGTTTGTCAGGGTCAAAACATGGTAGTGGGGTGGGGGAAAGTAGCAGGTGATGTGGCTGGAAGGAAGTTTGAGCTGAGGTCTTTGGATGCCGCCCTGTCTGCTATGTTGTTGTTAGTTGTTGAGTCACCTCTGACTAGTGGTGACCTTATGTAAAGCAGAACGAAGCGTTGCCTGATCCTGTGCCATCTTCATGATCTTTGGTATGTTTGAGTCCATTGCTGTGGCTATTGTGTCATTCTATCTCACTGAGGATTTCCCTTGTTTTTGCTGACCCCCTGCTTTACCAAACGTGATGTCCTTTTCTAGCGATTGGTCTTTCCTGATGACATGTCCAAAGTAAATGAGTCAAAGTCTCACCATCCTCCCTTCGAAGGAGCATTCTAGCTGTGTTTCTTCTAAGATGATTTGTTTGTCCAGATCTGCCATGGACAGAGCGTAGACGACACTGGCAGAAGGCTACCATAAGGCTCTGGCTGGAGATAGGTGATGGCAGTGGGCATGGAGAAGAGGGGCCCGAGGGAGGGGGCCTTAGGAATAAAGCCTTGTCAGAACTTTGACATGGAGGTTGAAACCCCAGAGATGGGGAGATGAGGTTGACAGTGGACAGGGTAGGAACCTACAGAGGGTGGACCAGTGTAGGAGGAAGATGGTTAAGTTGCTGGACATTAAGTACTAGAGGAACAGGCAGATAGTGCCACCAGAGGGGCCAGGGCTGCTGGTCTTGACTTAGAAGCCAGTCCTGGAGTGCCTGCACCCAGGATTTGCTGAACCATGGACACACTTCTTGCTGCTTGCCCTACCCTTTTCCCCTCGCCTCCCACCTGCAGTGGGTAGGGGTGAGGGATCAGGTGTGGGGTGGACCACCCCTCTAAGTATCCTTCCAGCTCAGGCCCGGTGTCACTGTCCCTCCCCCACCAGACAGGGATGTACATCGCTTGGTGTTCCCCGCCGTGGGGCCCCAGCATGCCGGTGTCTACAAAAGCGTCATCGCCAACAAGCTGGGCAAGGCTGCCTGCTACGCCCACCTCTATGTCACAGGTGAGACAGGCACCTGGTTAGCTGTGTCCACAGGCCCAGCCTCCGGCTCTGACCAGCCAAGGGTGGGGTAGAGCTGGATGTGGGCAGAGCCTGCACATCAGCTCCATTCCCTTCTAGAAGAGAAAGTGGGTGGCAGTCCCCTGGGGAGGCAATTGGCCTTGTCCCTGCCCCTGTGGCTGTGTCCCTGGGCCCAGCCCCCCTGCCCCAGAGGCTTGGTGATCCTGCATAGCCATTGGGTTCTAAAGGACCCAGTGGACGTCCAACCTGTGGCTTTCAGATGTGGTTCCAGGTCCTCCAGATGGTGCCCCGCAGGTGGTGGCTGTGACTGGGAGGATGATCACACTCACATGGAACCCCCCCAGGAGTCTAGACATGGCCATCGGTAGGTCAGGGCCACCCAGGGCTGTGGGGTGGGGAGGGAGGTGTGGACGGGGCAGGCTCAGACAGTAGGCATAGTGGGAAGCAGGAGAGGCAGGACAAGGCCCTGAGAAGGTATGGGCTGGGGCCGAGTGGACCAAGTGCTGGGAGCACAGCCAGGAGGCAGCTTTGTCCCATCTCCCTCCACGGTGGATGAGAGGAGGCATGGGGTGCCACCGTGTTCCCTTCTCTTCTGAGGGCTCTCTGAGGGACTGGGTGCCTGGGTCGTGATCCTGGGGATGCCCTCTCTCTTCCTATTCCATGCCTCAGTTTCCCTACCTAAGGTAGCAAGTCTCCATGCTTATAACTGAACCCCATGCCTGGCATATTGTGGGTCCTAAGCCTGGCCAGGCTTATGATTGGGGAAGGGCAGACAGGGAGCAACAGGAGAAACAGGCAGGTTCAGAACAGACTGATAAGTTCCAGGGTCCTAGGCCACCTGAATTAGGGTGGGGATCACCACCTCAGCCATGCCAGCCTCTAGCAGCCACCTCCCCCTGGCAGACCCGGATTCCCTGACGTACACAGTGCAGCATCAGGTGCTGGGCTCAGACCAGTGGACAGCACTGGCCAAGGGCCTGCGGGAGCCTGGATGGGCGGCCATGGGGCTGCGTAAAGGCATTCAGCATGTCTTCCGGGTCCTCAGCACCAGTGGCAAGAGCAGCAGCAAGCCCTCACCCCCCTCCGAGCCTGCGCGGCTGCTAGAACATGGTGAGCCTGGGTGTTCCTATGGGCGAGGATCTTGGTCCTGTGGTGGAGGCCCACAGGCCCCTGTGCTGGCCCAGGCTGGTCTGGACGTGACAGCTATGGCAGGAACAGAGTGGCTGGGTGGGACCCCAGCCTATCAGTGGGTTTCCTTGTTACTCCTGAAAAGCAACCTGACTCAAGTGGGCAACACTGAGGCTCTGGGTTCCAATCCCAGCCCTGCCGCTTCCTAGCTGTGTGCCCTAGACAACTTCCTAAACCCCTCTGAGCCTCAGTGTCATCTGCACAAATGGAGCTGGCCTGGTGATTGGGAGCTAAGGTCCTACATCCAGTCCAGCAAGAGCCTAAGCTGTCCTCCTCCCAGGCCCACCCCTGGAGGAGGCCCCCACCATTCTGGACAAGCCGGACGTTGTATATGTGGTGGAGGGGCAGCCTACCAGCGTCACCATCACCTTCAACCATGTGGAGGCCCAGGTCGTCTGGAGGAGGTGGGCCCTGCTCTGCACGCACTATTTCCTGCTGTAGCAGCCCAGCTCCAGCTGGCTGACCTCCCTGCGGCTTCATCCTGGGTGACCTCCCTGTCACCTGTTCCTCAGCCGGAGAGGGGCCCTCCTGGAGGCACGAGCAGGTGTGTACGAGCTGAGCCAGCCAGATGACGATCAGTACTGTCTTCGGATCTGCCGGGTGAGCCGCCGGGACTTGGGACCCCTTACCTGCACAGCCCGCAACCGCCATGGCACACAGGCCTGCTCGGTCACCCTGGAGCTGGCAGGTGGGTGAGGTGGGCCTTCTTCCCTCTTTTCCCTCCAAGGCCTCCAACCCTCTCCTCACACCCCCAGGTGCACACACCTGCCTGCCCCTGCTGGAAAACCAGTTTTATGTCCTCCCTCCAAGACCAGTCCATCCAATGGTTATAATCACACCAACACTGGTAATAATACTAGTAAGATATTTACTGAGAATATAACATGTACTTTACATGTATCACATCATTTAATATTTACATCAACCCTGTGAGGTGGAGTCAGTTTTTATTCCCATTTTACAGAGAGTGCTAACTGGCCCGAGGTCACATAACCTAGTGAGTACAGGAGCTGGGATTCAAGCTCAGATACCTGATTCCAAAGCCAGTAAGTGCTCTTAGCTCCTGTGTTAAACCCAACAGGAAATAGTGTCTCAAATATAATAAGCAGAGGGAGACCAAGCTGATTCTGAAAACAAACAAAAGCCCAAATGAGGGCACCTTATCACCAGACTCCCAGCTCTGAGTATCCTGGCTGCCCGTTTTCAGAAGCCTGTTTGATAGAACCTCCCAACCTTTTTATAATTTCTCCTCCTTAACTTTAAAGATGTAGTCTCCCAAACTGTAGCATGTATTCAAGAGTAATTGTTTTTGTTTTCCAATTTGTTAATTAACTCCAGACATATGTAACTGCCAATTAGAATTTCAGATCAGCATGAGTTAAACAGTGTCACCTGCTGAGTAGATACAATCCCAAACAAATGCAAAGAAAGTGACATTTTAGTTAGCACATACAATCTTACCATGTGTAAGTGTACATTTTCTGGTGTTTAAAAAAAAAAAACACAACTGTTCGCACTCACTAGAAGCTTCGTGTGCTTTGATCTTCATAGACCCCCACCAGGCAGAATGGGGGGCCAGGGTCCTGAGCCAGCTGAATGTAGGTGGGGATGCCGTCCAGCACTCCTTCCTAGAGGGGGAGCTCTTTAAAGTGGAAGAGAATTAGCAGTAAGGTGTGTGAGGAAGAGATGGGGGACCCTACCGGCTCTGCTGTGAGGATGGTAGGATGAGGTAGAGCCCCGAATCCTCTGGGTCCTGGTCTCCCTTTTCTGTGTCTTCCCCCTTGCCTGGCTCCTCCTCACCCCTGTGATTACACGAGGCTTTCTCTGGTGTGTCTTGCCCAGTTTTCACCTCCCCCCTTGACAGCACCATATGCAGGACCCATCTTTTCTCCCACATGCAAGAGGAGTCCTTGGGTTTGGGGCAGCCCTGGCCACCTAGAACCCTGCAGCCTGGCCCAGCTGGGACAGTAACAGGGAGACTGCCTGTCCACCCGGCAGTGCTAGGACAGGCCTGGGGCTGGTACCTACATCTCCCTGCACCCCACCCCAACCCACCACCAAGGCAGGACCAGTAGAATGGCCCTTCTCCACATCCACCCACCATAGCATCTCTCCCACCTCCAGGATGCCCTCCCCCTCACTAAAAAAGCGAGCTGTGTGCCTGTGGTAGGCGGTGGTCCATACCCGGTGCCCTCTGCTCCTCCTCCTGGTCATTCCCACCCTCTTCTGGATGGGGGCGCCTGGAAGTCATGGGCTTCCTCAGAAAACATATTTGAATATGTATTCAATCCCATCATGAGAATTAGAAGCTGCTGTACCAGGAAATAATATGACCATGTGATATGCGCAAAGAATAAATCACAGCCACAAGTGGGAGAACCGAAATTGAAAATCAGCATCTAAGTTTTTGCTTAATACTCATGGGTTACCTGTTTGTTCATCTTGCCATCTTCCAGATGATAGAAGGCCTCCTAAACATTTAAGTAAGATTCAAAGAGAAAAACTTTAAGACAGAGATGGTCCCATGGGGGCAAGACAGAACTGCCTCAGGGGCCAAATATAGGCAAAGTCTGAGTGAAGCCGCTGGCAGGAATGTGAGGAAGGGCAACTGCACACAGGGGGCAGTGTTGAGCCACTTAGCGCTGTGATTGATGTAATGAGGGAAGCTAGCACAGGAGGGCCAGTCCTGAATTTTCAAGAGGCCAGAAATCCAGGATTTCTTTTGTGTACGAAAATCTCGTAGTTTTAAAGCCGACAGATAAACACTGAGGGTCAAACCAAGCAAAGCAATCCTGCATCCTCTGACTTAGGTTTTCTGAGATTTGGAAAACGTCAGGTTCAGATTTATGGGGAGAGCGCTTGATCCAGACAAGAAACTCTGGCGTCTCAGGGGCTGAGGTGGAGAGCCCCAGTGGTGGGGTTCTAGGAGGTGGGGTTCACACTGAGCCAGTTACTGAGGGAGTTTGGGGAGGGGCTAAGGAGGCAAGCCTTTGTGACACCCCCTTTTCAGCCCTTCTGCACCCACCCTGTCCCTTCGTGTTTCAGAGGCCCCGAGGTTTGAGTCTATCATGGAAGACATGGAGGTGGGGGCTGGGGAGACTGCTCGCTTTGCTGTGGTGGTCGAAGGGAAACCCCTGCCGGATGTCATGTGGTACAAGGTCAGGGGGTGATTACTGGGGCTGGCCGGGAGGCTGAGGGCAGAGGATGGGGGAATCCCTGGGCATGAAGGGGGTTCCTGGGAGGCCCTGGGGGAGCTGGGGCAGAGAAGAGGAAAGGGGTTGCCAAAGCAATAGTTGGGAGGAAGACGTGGAACTGGGGTGTGATGTGACTCTGGTGGAGGATTGGGGGACCAGAGGACTAATGGGGCTATTAGTGGGAGATATGAGTAGAGCTGATTTTGGGTCCTGGGGTGCTGGGCCCTCAATGGAGATAAGGGTGGACCTGGGGTAGGGAGGTTTCTGGCCCTGAGGGACAGGAGAGGCTGGGGCTCAGTGGAGGTGAAGCCAGGCTGGGGCTGGAGGTAACACCCAGCTCCTCAGGACGAGGAGCTGCTGGCGGAGAGCAGCCATGTGAGCTTCGTGTACGAGGAGAACGAGTGCTCCTTGGTGGTGCTCAGCACCGGGGCCCAGGATGGAGGTGTCTACACCTGCACTGCCCGCAACCTGGCGGGTGAGGTCTCCTGCAAGGCCGAGCTGGCTGTGCTTCCAGGTGTGCTGGGCTTGAGGAGAGGACCCCTAGGGATCTGGCGGGGCCCTATTCAGTCCCTCACATCACAGCCACTGCATCCTCCGGCCCTGTATCCCTCCTCGCACCCCTAATACTTTGTTCCTCTTCCATCTCCCTTACCTGTCCCAGTCTCGTCCCTTCCTTGCCCTCCCCACCTAACACCAGAACATCTTTTCCCCAGTTCCAACAGCTATGGAGGTCGAGGGGACTGGGGAAGACGAGGAGCAGCGAGGAAGGAGGCTTAGTGACTTTTATGACATCCACCAGGAGATTGGAAGGTGTGGGGCAAGGAGGGGACGTGGTGTCTGAGGACTGGGTCTGGGATGAAGGGATAGGAGGGGGTGGAGAGCCAGGTCTGCAGTGACAGCGGAGCCCTGTTCCTGTTCCCCTACCTGTGTCGCCCAGGGGTGCTTTCTCCTACCTGCGCCGCGTGGTGGAGCGTAGCTCTGGCCTGGAGTTTGCAGCCAAGTTCATCCCCAGCCAGGCCAAGCCAAAGGCATCAGCACGGCGGGAGGCCCGGCTGCTGGCCCGGCTACAGCATGACTGTATCATCTACTTCCATGAGGCCTTCGAGAGGCGCCGAGGACTGGTCATTGTCACCGAGCTGTATCCTGGGATGGATGATGACTGGGGTGGGGGGACACATGCCTTGTTGGCAACATATTTTCCAGTTTGTAAAGTTGTCCCATTGACAATTGTGAGGGATAAGTCTGGAGACTACGTGAAGACCAGCATCTTTTAGTCTTTTTTTTTTTTTTAGCTTAAATTTGCTTAGCACTTACTACGTGTCTGGCAGTGTTCTGAGAGTTTTACAGATATTAACCCATTTAATCCTCATGTCCCCCTAAAACCCAAAACCTTTGGCCATCCAGTTGATTCTGACTCATGGCAACCCCATGTGTGTAGAGTAGAACTCTGCTCTGTAGACTTTTTAAGGCTGTGACCTTTAGGAAGCAGATTACCGGGACTTTCTTTCGAGGTGCCTCGGGCTGGGTTCTAACCTCCAACCTTTTGGTTAGCAGTTGAACGCGTAAACTTTGCACCACCCAGGGATTCCCGTATACACATACCTCGTGGAATATTCTTATCCCCACTTTACAGATGATGAAACTGAGGTATGAAAAGGCTTAGTAATTTGCCTGAGGTTGCAGTTAACAGATGGCATATGATTTCCATCACAAGATACTGTACAGTGTATCTGAACATTTAAGTGACCCTACAAGCATCAGTGGAAACCCTGGTGGTGTATTGGTTAAGAACTACAGCTGCTAACAAAAAGGTCAGCAGGTCAAATCTACCAGGCGTTCCTTGGAAACCGCATGGGCCAGTTCTGCTCTGTCCTATAGGGTCGCTATGAGTTGGAATCGACTCAATGGCAACAAATATATAGAGAGAGTATATGAGCATCAATACTTTATTTGGGAGGCTCTTCTCATAAAAAGAACAGCTTTTATTCTTTCATAAGAACTACTGTAAAACAAAGGCACTTAGGTAAGGCTGCTGGCGGGGAGCTTGTCACACCCACCGCCAGGGTGACCATGTCCTGCACACCAGCCTCCCAGTCTGCACTGCTCAAACCAAGCCTCAGCAAAACGACTGCATGTCATTGACCTTCTGAGCCATTTTCAAATAGAGTCAAGAAGTTCTGTACACAGTCAACAAAAGTCTGCTCTAATTTGATCCCTATAAAATACTTTGCAAGGTGGGCAGGAGAGGAGATGGTATCCCAGTTTTATACCTGAGGGAACCTAGGCTCAGAAAGGTTAAGTGGTTTACCCAAGATCCCTCAGTGTGTTTGAGCCAGGTTGTCCCATCTCTGTACCCAGATAACAGGGGAGGGTAAAGATAGTCTGTGGCTGGTATCAGATGTGCTGGAAGGGAAGGCAAGCCCTGTCCTGAGCCAGGACACTGAGAACAGGGGGTGGAGGGCACTCCCAGGGGCAGGTCAGGCAGTCAGCACTGGTCAGTGTTCTCCTTGATCTGTGACATAGCTGCACAGAGGAGCTGCTGGAGCGAATGGCCAGGAAACCCGTGGTGTGTGAGTCTGAGGTGAGGGCGGTAGGAGGCAGGGACCAGGCTGGCACCAGCCTTCACCCACCTGAGTTCTCAGCACCAATGGGTGGGTCCTGGGAAGGCCGTCTGTGCCCACAAGGAGGCCAGGGGTGGGGGTGGAGAGCACTGTTAGGCAGGCAACAGAGTCCCCCGCTCCTGATCAGACCAGAACCCTATCTATCTGGGGCTTGCATTGCCCTCTGTAAACCTCAGCAGACTCACTGCAGCCTCTAACTCTGTTGTTTCCCAGTCTTCTTCAAGTAGATATTGCCCAAACATTTCTCCCAGAAGGAGCGTATTCATGCCCTTTCAGCCTCTCTCTACTCCTGCCGTGTAAGGCTGCATAGGTTATATACTGCACAGGTCTATTCATTACAATGCAAGTGGTCCTGCTATAGAATTATGCTGTGTCCAACCTGTGCAGCTGTACCTGGTGCCCCTGGATCTCAGCAACCCCAAACCTATGTTTCAACCCCTGCCACCAGCCATCCGAGGGTCACTCCCGAGGCGTGGCCTGGCCTCTTGTCACATCTCTGAGGGTGATCAAACATAGCACCCCACTATTCCCATGGACTCTGAACTGCCTGTTTTCACAGATCCGGACCTTCATGCGGCAGGTGCTAGAGGGAATATGCTACCTGCACCAGAGCCATGTGCTGCACCTGGATGTCAAGGTGAGGTGCAGGTGGGAACAGGGATCGGACAGCCCCCTGTGGGAGCCAGGCCACTGGGCATCCTCTTCACTTAGGTCCCATTCACTGCCTTATGTCCTGTAGCCCGAGAACCTGCTGGTCTGGGACGGTGCCAAGGGCGAAGAGCAGGTGCGCATCTGTGACTTTGGGAATGCTCAGGAGCTGACTCCGGGAGAGCCCCAGTACTGCCAATACGGCACACCTGAGTTTGTGGCCCCTGAGATTGTCAACCAGACCCCCGTGTCCGGAGTCACTGACATCTGGTAACACTGGCATGCTGGCCACTGGGGCGGGCCAAGGCAGCTGCCCTCAGCACTATGCTGGGGACTTGCTTGCTGCCAGAGAAGAGCTTTACTGAGCCCAGGTTCTTCTCCTCAGATAGCCAGTGATGGCATTGCCCTCGGGGTCTTCTGCCCATATGACCCCCTGACCAGCCAGTGCCTCAGCCCTGTCAGTCCCTGGCTCTTTGTCTCCCCTGGGTGCTGGGCCTTGGGGGGCTGGCCTCCCTTTCTGCAGCTGCCACATCTCCGGCAGTGAGAAAGGCATGGCCCCAGGGGCCCCGAGACTCCTCCGGGCTTCCTGGGCTGGCCCTGCTGTGGCTCTTGACTCCTCAAGGCATGTCTGGACCTCTGAATCCAGGGTCCTCAATGAAGGAGGCATCCCTGGGCTCCTTGTCCACTCACTGCTCACAGGGAGGCCACGTCTCCTTCAGGCTAGCGGCAGCAAACAACGGCTCACCTCTATCGGGAGGTGGGCTCTTCTCTTACTCACCCGTTCTCTTTTCCCACAGGCCTGTGGGCGTCGTGGCCTTCCTCTGGTAAGGACCCCCTGCACTCAGGGCCCCAGTCCTATAGCAGCCTCCTCACAAGCTCACCCCTAACATTTGCAGGGCCTGGGGCAAGAGTGCCATTGTGGCCTGCAACCACCCCCTTCTCTTCCACCCCTACCTCTGCTTCTTCCTCAGTGCATGAGTGTGGACACCCCAGTCTGCATGTCCAAGCTCTGTCAGCCCCATGAACAGCCACCCCTCAGGCCTACGGGTGGGCACACTGGTGTACACTTGGGAGGATGGATGGAAAGAGGCCTGTGCAGGCTCAGTGCCATCTGGGCAGGAAATTACAAGGCCCTGAGTGTCCAGAACATGGTCTAGAAGCACAGGGGTCCTTGGGCTCAGGGTGGGCAAAACCCCTTGGCCTGCAGACTCCTTGCCTCATGGAGAGGCCATGCACGGCTGGTTGCCCAGGGCTAAGGGTAGTGCTGCCTCCCAGCCCACCCACGGTCGGGGGTGGGGACAGGACAGGCAAGGGTCTGAAAGCTTTGGCTTCTTGCTCAGCCTCCCCTCTACCCAGGATCTCCACCTGTCCCCAACTCTGTCCACACATCGGCACCCCACTTTACCTCTGCCTCAGCCCAAGGCCCTGCCCAGCTCTCACAACAGCCCCCTCCCCTGCAGTCTGACGGGAATCTCCCCATTTGTTGGGGAAAATGATCGGACAACATTGATGAACATCCGAAACTACAACGTGGCCTTTGAGGAGACAACATTCCTGAGCCTAAGCAGGGAGGCCCGGGGCTTCCTCATCAAAGTGCTGGTGCGGGACCAGCTGTGAGTAGAGGCCCTGAGGAGCACCCCACTGCAGCATCCCCCTCCCTCTACCCCTTAGATATCCACTCTCCCACTCCTTAGAGGCCATATTTTTGCAAACATTTATGGACTGACAGACTGCATGAATGAATGAATGCATGATAAAGCTCTTCTGGCTCCTTCTTAATCCTCATCCCTTTACAGGAGGCCTACTGCAGAGGAGACCCTAGAACATCCTTGGTTCAAAGTGAGTCCATCCCATAAAGTGGGTGGTACAAGGAGTGGAGGGAGAGAGACTATTATTAACAGCTCCATTTATTTAGTGCCTACAATATGCAGAGACCATGACAGGCATTTTATACACACCGATGTATTAGTCTCCCAACAGCTCTGCAAAGGAACGTATTATTCCCATTTTGTTGGTAAGGAAGCTGAGGTTCAAATCATTGGTTGAGCTGGGTATCGTAAACTACAAATTGCAGAGTCTAGACTAGGATCTTGCCTCAGACCTCATCCTGGGGGCCCTCATTAGGTTCCCCTGACTCTCCTGAGTCTTGTGTGCCCACCTCTGTCCTGCGCTGGTCCCATGCACAGTGGTTGGTGGGTTGGTTATGAGCGCCTCCTGGTGGGCAAGGTTCTCATTGCTCCTCTGCAAACTCCAGCATTGTGGGACCCGGAGCCAGGACACCGGGAGTTCAGTAAATTGAGTCCAAAGAGGGACTGAATGAACTGTCCACTGAGCCTTGTGCTCAGTTGACTGAAGGGCAAAGTCATTCTGGCATCAGTCCTTGGAGTAAGAGCCTCCTCTCAGTCCGAAAGGAAAAGCCTGGGTGGTGGCTGAGGGAGGCATCTGTCCTAGTCTGGACTGCCAAAGCCAAGGCTCCTCGTGGCTGGGTCTCTGGTCCTAGGAGACAGGCTGTGAGCTGGGGAGCTGGGACCCAGGCCAGGGGCCTAAGAGGTTTGCTGGCACCCAAAGCCCAGGGCACAGGCCTTCTAGGGCACCCAGTATTCTGGGACAGGGCCTGGAGCCCTGGTGCAAGCTCCCTGTGGGGGCCAGAAGCTGGCCCCTGGGAGCCACTGGTTTTCTGCTTCTGCACTCAGGTTCAGGGGATTTTGCCACCAGTGGGTTCCTTGACTGTGGGAGTTGTTGTGACAGACCAAGGGGAAGGGGACCCCCAGGATCCCAGGCTTCATGGCGCTCCACCCACTGCCCCTCCCATGGACTCCGTCTCTCCGTTGTCAAACCTTGAGGGGTTAGGGTGACTGAGGGCTTTTCCTCATGCCCTCTTTCCCGGGTTTGCAGACACAGGCAAAGGGCGCAGAGGTGAGCACTGATCACCTGAAGCTGTTCCTCTCCCGGCGCAGGTGGCAGGTGAGTTTGGCTCAGGCCCTGCCTCTGCCCCTTGCACTTTCTCATTCTCTAGGCCTCTCTCTAACCCTGCCTTCCTGTGCCCTCACCTTCTGCTCATCTAGCTCTCCGCTTCCCCGCCCACCCCCCATTCCCAGCTTCCCCTCTGGGGTTAGGTCTAAGCCTGAGTGGACCTGGGTGGGTCAATCCTGCTGCAGGGATCCCCCAGGCCTGACTCGACTGCCCTGTCTCCAGCGCTCCCAGATCAGCTACAAGTGCCACCTGGTGTTGCGCCCCATCCCTGAGCTGCTACGGGCCCCCCCAGAGCGGGTGTGGGTGGCTGTGCCTAGACGCCCACCCCCGAGTGGGGGCCTGTCATCCTCCTCGGACTCAGAAGAAGAAGAGCTGGAGGAGCTGCCCTCAGTACCTCGCCCACTGCAGCCGGAGTTCTCAGGCTCCCGGGTGTCCCTCACTGACATTCCCACTGAGGATGAGGCCCTGGGGACCCCAGAGGCGGGGGCTGCCACCCCCATGGACTGGCAGGAGCAGGGGAAGATACCCGCTGAGGAGCAGGAGACTCCCAGCCCCCAGGTCCTCCCCTCCCCAGGCCAGGAGCCCGCCGATGGGCCCAGCCCCCGACGGGGTGAGCTCCGGAGGGGCAGCTCGGCTGAGAGCGCCCTGCCCCAGGCCAGGCCGCGGGAACCGGGCCGGGGCCTGCACAAGGCGGCGTCTGTGGAGCTGCCGCAGCGCCGGAGCCCCAGCCCGGGGGCCACGCGCCTGGCCCGGGGCGGCCTGGGGGAGGGCGAGTATGCCCAGAGGCTGCAGGCCCTGCACCAGCGGCTGCTGCGGGGAGGCCCTGAGGACGGCAAGGTCAGTGGCCTCAGGGGCCCCCTGTTGGAGAGCCTGGGGGGCCGCACCCGAGACCCCCGGCTGGCGCGGGCGGCCTCCAGCGAGGCGGCGCCCCTCCACCAGCCCCCGCCCGAGGCGCGAGGCCTGCAGAAGAGCAGCAGCTTCTCGCAGGGGGAGGCGGAGCCCCGAGGCCGGCATCGCCGCGCTGGGGCGCCCCTCGAGATCCCCGTGGCCCGCATCGGGGCCCGTAAGCTGCAGGAGTCCCCCTCCCTGTCCGCCCTTAGCGAGGCCCAGCCGCCTAGCCCCGCGCGGCACAGCGCCCCGAAGCCCAGTGTCCCAAAGTCTGCAGAACCCCCCACCGCCACGCCCAGTGACTCCCCGCAGCCTTTGGCGCCCCAGCAGGCCCAAGAGAGGGGCCCCGAGCCGGCGCCGGAACCAGTCCGGGCGCCTAGGCCTGCGCAGCCCCCGGCGGCCCTGCCAAGCCTGGCGCTGCCGCTCACGCCCTACGCCCAGATCATACAGTCGCTCCAGGTGCCGGGCCATGCCCAGGGTCCCTCTCAGGAGCCCAGACCCCACGCGGCCGTGTTCGCCAGAGTGGCCTCCCCATCCCCCGTAACCCCCGAGAAGCGCGTACCATCACCTGGGGCACCCCGAGGGGTGGCCGAGAAAGCCCGGGTGCCCACGGTGCCCCGCAGGGCCGGCAGCTGCCTCGGCAGCAGCATCGAGAACCTGGAGTCAGAGGCTGTGTTCGAGGCCAAATTCAAGCGCAGCCGCGAGTCGCCCCTGTCGCGGGGGCTGCGGCTACTGAGTCGCTCGCGCTCGGAGGAGCGCGGTCCATTCCGCGGGGCAGAGGAGGACGACGGCATGTACAGGCCCAGCCCTGCGGGAACCCCGTTGGAGCTGGTGCGACGGCCGGAGCGCTCGCGGTCAGTGCAGGACCTCAGGGCTGCCGGGGAGCCCGGCCTAGTCCGCCGCCTCTCGCTGTCGTTGTCCCAGCGGCTGCGGCGGACCCCGCCCGCGCAGCGCCACCCGGCCTGGGAGAGCCGCGGCGGGGACGGGGAGAGCTCGGAGGGCGGCAGCTCGGCGCGGGGCTCCCCGGTACTGGTGGTGCGCAGGCGGCTCAGCTCCACGCTGGAGCGGCTGTCGAGCCGGTTGCAGCGCAGCGGCAGCAGCGAGGACTCCGGCGGCGCGTCGGGCCGCAGCACGCCGCTATTCGGGCGTCTGCGCAGGGCCACGTCCGAGGGCGAGAGTCTGCGGCGCCTCGGCCTCCCGCACAACCAGCTGGCAGCCCAGGCCGGCGCCACCACGCCGTCAGCAGAGTCCCTGGGCTCCGAGGCCAGCGCCACATCAGGCTCCTCGGGTGAGGAAGGATGGAAGAAGAGTGTGAAGAGACTAGGGTGCAGGGCTGGGCTGACGAGTGCAGAATGGGGAAGAGGGTAGGGTGCGCTGGAAAGAGGCTCTGGGAGGTGAAGGCTGGGGATATGCACCAAAAAGAGACTGGCATGGTGCTAGGGGGACTTGAGGATGGAATGGCGGAAGTGGAGGGGTGGGAGGCTGGGATAGAGGCGGGTGGGGTGGGCCTGGAGGTTCTTTTCCACTGTCCGCCTTCTCTGTGTTGAGGACCGTAGGGGGCAGAGGGCTTCCTGGTACTGACTGGACTCGTGCTTTTGGGCCCGGGTCTTCACAGCTCCAGGAGAAAGACGGAGCCGCCTGCGCTGGGGCCTCTCTCGGCTGCGCAAGGACAAGGGGCAATCCCAGCCAAACCTCTCTGCCGGTGTCCGGGAGGACTTGGGTCAGCAGTATTTGCGCAGTGAGTCAGGTAATAGGGGCCAGGCAGGGTGAGTGCTCCCTCCCCACCCCACCCGCGCCCTGCCTCACGCGCTCAACATACACACTCTCAGGGAGGGGAGAAGCCTCTGACCCGTAAAGGCAAAGCGGGGCGGGGGAGATGGGCCACCTTGCAGAGCCTAGGCTGTGGTGGAAGGGGTCTGGAATCCAAAACGCAATAACTGCAGCTACCGTTTATTTGATAATGCCAACTGCTGTATTAAGCACTTTATAAGCTCTGTCTCATTCAATCCTCCTACATTGTTTAGGACTATTATCATCATCCCCATTTTACAGATGAGGAGACAGAGGCTTAGAGAGGCTAAGTAGTTGTCCAAGTCATAGAGCTAGTAAGAGGACTGAGCAGCCTGAGAGGTGGACTGTGTGACTCTCTGCAGCAGGCCCCAGAAGTGGCTCCCACACACTGTACTTAGACCTTTCTTTGGCTGGCTTCCCGGACCCCCAGAGCCTCCCCTGAAATCCATGTATGCTTGAGGGTACACCCAAAGGCTTGCGCTTTCTCCCCTAGCCTACAGGCCCACATCTGGGCTGTGTCCAGTTCTCCGTTTCTCTATAGCCCAAACACCCATCTGCCCCTCCCTGCTCCTCTCCTCCCCACAGAGGGCAGCCTTCAGGGCTTTCCACTGGGAGCTGAGGGTCTTGGGGTCTGCCTTGGTCTGTTGCGCTGCCCAAGCATCCTGAGGCTGCAGGGAGGGAGAGATTCTCCACCCGGGTCACCTCATCCCCACCTGAAAAGGTGGCTTTACTCGAGGCCTGCAGGCAAACGGGCCAGGTTTTCCACCCCCATGCAGGAAAGAATCAGGCCCCAGGCCAGGGTGTAGAGGATCTTTATAAGTCACCAGTTCTGTTCTTCCCCAGTTCCTGGGAAAATCCTCAGAATGGTTCTGGCCTCATCTCCGCTGGGCCTGAGGGGACTGTGTCCAGCCAAGGCCAGGGGAGCTGGGGCAGCTCACTAGAGGCCAGTGGGGTCTATGGTGAGTGAAGAGGAGGAAGGGAAGGCCAGTTGGAGGGGGAGGGGGTGTGAGAAGGAGGAGGAAAAAGAGAGAGAAGCCAGGATGGAGGCCTGCGGACAGCTGATCCCTGCCCACCTGGGGCCTCCCTCCCGGCTGTGCATTTTGCTGGTACAGCTGATTTCCTGCCGAGGCTGTGTCCCCTTACCTCATCCTCTGCCTCCTCCCTGCAGGTCTGGCCCCTGGGAGGATGGGGGTGGAGCTGGCAGAGCTGGGCATCACCTTTCACCCTCTTGCCTCGCCTCCCTCTCTTAACCCCCTCCCAGTACCTTCATTTGGTCTGGAGGCTGCCATTGAGGAAACTGTGTTCACTTTATGTTGTTGGCGCCTCAGTGTGGGACTCCTCCTTAGGGAACACTGGGGTACAGTGGGAGGAGCGCTGCTGTCCTGTTCATTCACTCCTGCTGGCTGGTTCTCTCCTGCCAAGCTTGTCTGCACCCTCAGCCCTCCTGGTTCTTCAGCAGGCAGCTGTTGAGCTCTCAGGGGTTCCCACTCCTCCTCAGCTCTCTCAGCTCAGGTGAAAAAATCCTTCTCTCTCTCTGTGTGGCCAGGACAAGACCGGGATTTTTCTAGAGGGATGTTGCCAGGGGGCATGAACTTAAATCCTCAAGGCCTTCAGGAGCCACAGGCTAGCTGCACTGAAGCAAAGACCCTGGCCCCCTCCTCGTCCCCTCACAGGTGCCCACTGGCCAGCTGGGAAGGTGGCTTCTCCACTCTGCTGAAACAGCCTTTCTCAGGGTTGTACATCTGGCTCCTCTCCGGGCATATTACTGAGATAATAATAACCACGATGTTGTTGTTAGGTGCCGTCGAGTCCATTTCGACTCATTGTGACCCTATGTGACAGAGTATAAGTGCCCCCATAGGGTTTTCCAGGCTGTAATCTTATGGGAAGCAGATTGCTATCTATGTCTTTCTTCAGAACTGCTGGGTGGTTCTAATCACCAAACTTTCGGTTAGCAGCCAAGCGCTTAACCATTGCACCACCAGGGCTTCTTGCAACAGTCACCAAAAGCACCAAACATGTTGCCATTGCATCCATTCCGACTCATAGCGACCCTGTAGGACAGAGGAGAACTGCCCCATAGGGTTTCCAAGGAGGAGCTGGTGGATTCGAACCGCCGACCTTTTGCGCCACCAGGGCTCCAACAACAATAAAGCCTAACATTTGTTAGTATTTACTGTATGCTAGACACATGCTAAGCACTTTACATGCCTCTTTTAATTCGAACAAACCAAACTCATTGCCATCAAATCGATTCCAACTCATAGCAACCCTATAGGACAAAGTAGAACTGCCCCATAGGGTTTCCAAGGAGCAGCTGGTGGATTTGAACTACCGACCTTTTGATTAGCAGCTGTAGCTCTTAACCACCATGCAACCAGGGTGTCCTTAATTCTCAAAACACTCTTAATTTACAGACAAGAAATGGTGCTTTTAAGAACGTAAATGACTCATCCAGGGTCATGCAGATATTGTCTCTTGTCTCTTCAAAAAAGCTCTCACCCATTAGTTGACCGGAAGAAGTGTGGAGGAGACCTAGGAAGCTCTCGGTGGACCCCAGGAGAAGGAGGGGGAGGGGAAGCTGACACCCTTCCGGGATCTGCCCCGAGATTTGCCTTGACTTTGGATCTTCTGAGACTGGATATCTCCTGTGGTCTATGTGAAATCTCAGCTCAGCTCAGACCACTTGCTCCTCCTGCTTCTCTCTCTTGCCCCCACAGTGCCCCAAAGGGAGTGGGCATTGCAGTGGCATCACTAGGGTTGGTGTCACCCAGTGAGGTAGTTCATGCTGTCACACCCCCCCATGGGTCTCCTCTCATACCAGACCAGACAGAATCCTTAGTAATGTTTTTTGTACTAATGTTACTCGTAAACTGTAATCCCTGTATATCACTTCTTCTTTTTCTTTAATTACTACTTCAGTCTCAAAAAAAGGTATTGATACAGGTTTACAAGTACTAATTACCACCATATTGTAGTTAAAACACCAGAAAATTTGACAAAATCAGCGTCTCTAAAAACCGGCAGCAACAAAAACAATAGCCCTGCTTGGAGCACATACAGATGAAACCACGTGGCTGAAAGCATCGTTGTAATTGGGTAATAATGACAGCTCCGACCAAAGTGCATCAAACCCATTGCCTTCGAGTGCATTCCGACTCTTAGCAACCCTATAAGGACAGAGTAGAACTGCTCCATGGGGTTTCCAAAGAAGTGGCTGGTGGATTCAAGCTCCAACCTTTTGGTTAGCAGCCGAGCTCTTAACCACTGTACCACCAGAGTATATTAAACCCAGTGCCGTCGAGTATATTAGAAGGTTCAAAAAGTAAATTAGAATGAAGTTTTAGCCTTGTAAGTATACGGACACACGTAAGCCGGGCTCATGAAAAATGTTTTTGTTGTTATAACTAACTCCACGGATATTTTTATGGACAGTCATTTTGGTGTCACCCCCTCCAACAGTGTCACCAGGTACAGTCTGCACCTGCTGCACCCCCCTAGTGACACCACTGCGGCATTGCAGGATCTTAACCATTATAGCTTTTCAATACCTGTTTGTTTTGTTTTTCTTAACAAATGTTTATAGAGCTTGTACTTAGCGTTCCCTGCTCTGAGCAATTTACAAACGAGGTAGGTACCGAGTGGCTTCAGTAGTCAGTGGAAGGAAATTCCACACACAGTGAGTCTTGAGAAACTGATGCTGTCTCCAAGGAAGATACTTAAAGACGTGGCGTGGGCTTCCACTTCCCACATCCCACGGGAAAGAGACAGCCATTCACTCTGCTCCCTGTGGGCCGTGCCAGCCCTCAAGCTCCTCCTCCCTCGCTGACTAGTGAGTGGGCCAGGGTCTCCACACACTCACACCACCGCTGCTCTCCCTCCAGACTTCCCCCCAGTCTTCCACATCAAACTGAAGGACCAGGTGCTGCTGGAGGGAGAGGCAGCCACTCTGCTCTGCCTGCCGGCGGCCTGCCCTGCACCCCACATCTCCTGGATGAAAGGTAAAGATGCTGTAGGTGCCCAAGACCATTGCTCCCATACAGAGAGGGCTGGACACGTGCTCCCAGGCCCTTGGGTTAGGACAGGCTATGCTTTGGGGCGGGGGGGCGAGGCTCAGGGGCTATTCTAGGGGTGGGGCCTGGATGAGGACCCCCTTGCTGCTTCATTCAGCAGCCCTTCCTGCTCCTCCTGCCCCCAGACAAGCAGTCCCTGCAGTCTGAGCCCTCGGTGGTCATCGTGTCCTGCAAAGATGGACGGCAGCTGCTGAGCATCCCCCGGGTGGGCAAGAGGCACTCAGGGCTCTATGAGTGCTCAGCCACCAATGCCCTGGGCAGCATCACCAGCTCCTGTACTGTGGCTGTGGCCCGTGAGCAGGGATGGGGGGGTTGTAATGGGGTGTGGGACGATGGGCTCTAAGCGGGGGCATAGGGCTCACTGGGACTCTTCTCCTTGTGTCAGGTATCCCAGGGAAGCTCACGCCTCCCGAGGTACCCCAGACCTACCAGGACACAGCGCTGGTGCTGTGGAAGCCGGGAGACAGCCGGGCACCCTGCACATACACCCTGGAGCGGCGTGTGGATGGTGAGGGCAGGGGACAGGTCAGGAGGAAGAGGGAGAATCCCAGGGAGACAGCAGACCGGGGGAGACAAGTGCCCTCACAAGGCAGAAGCCCCTTCCCCGGGCTCCTCACAGACTGCACCAGAGCTTGGCCACCCCTTCGGCGGCCTGAGCCCCTCCCTCATGCTGCCTGCAGGGGAGTCGGCCTGGCACCCCGTGGGCTCGGGCATCCCTGACTGTTACTACAACGTGACCCACCTGCCCATTGGTGTGACCGTGAGGTTCCGCGTGGCCTGTGTCAACCGTGCCGGGCAGGGGCCCTTCAGCAACCCTTCTGAGAAGGTTCTCGTCAGGGGCACTCAAGGTCAGAGGGAAGGGGACCCTGCGCCCGGGGCCATCCCTCCTTGGAGTCCTGTGATTTGGCCCTGGGTGCCAAGGTGAAGATTTTCTTTCTCATCACTTAGATTCCTCAGCTCTGCCGCCAGCTGCTCTCCAAGATGCCCCTGTTACCTCAGGGCCAGCCAGGGCCCCGCCTCCTGACTCTGACTCTCCTACCTCACTGGCCCCGTCGCCTCCCCCGACCCCAGCTCCCCCAGCCCCCCAGGCAGCCTCTCTCAGCCCCTTATCTCCCCCCAAACCCCCCAGCCAGGCCTTGTCCTCACTCAAGACCGTGGGTCCACCACCCCAAACCCCCCCACGAAAGCACAGGGGCCTGCTGGCTACACGGCCAGCAGAGCCCACCCCACCCAATGGCCAGGTCCTGCCTGGTGAGCCCAAGTCTTCCGTCCCTGACACTGGGACCCCGGCCCCAGCCTCTACCCCTCAAGGGGCTAAGCCCGCATCTTCCTCTACTCCCCAGTACATGGTGACTTCCTTTGTGTCTGCACCACCAGCCCCCGAGCCCCCAGCCCCTGAGCCCCCTCCTGAGCTCACCAAAGTGACTGCGAGGAGCTTCAGCCCAGGCAAGGAGGCGGTCAGCTCCCCTGGGAGTGGTCCCCCCAGCTCTCGCAGGCCGGAGGGTACCACACTTCGACAGGGCCCCCCTCAGAAACCTTACACCTTCCTGGAGGAGAAGGCCAGGCAAGCAGGGCTGGGGCAGTGTGTGCGGGGGAACAAGGGAGGAAGGGCAGAAAATAGGGAACACAGGAGAGAAGGCCAGGCAAGCAGGGCTGAGGGGGGCACAGGGAGGGAGGGGTGGAGTGTAGGGAACACAGGAGAGAAGGCCAGGCTGCCCTGGCCAGGGCTGGGGGAAGAAGGTGCTGAATTCTGAGTCCTTAGCACGAAGGAGCTCTTTATTCTGTGCCAGGCACTGTACTGAGCTCTTTAGCTGTGATCTCATTTAATCTTCACAACAGCTCTGATAGGGAGACACTGAATTATCATTACCCATTCACAGATGGGAAAACTGAGGCTAGAGAGGCTATGGGACTTGCCTAAGGTACAAAGCCAGAGCATGGCAGAGCTAGGATTTGAACCCATGTTCCTAGGATTCAGCTCAAGCCCACACTCAGAGCCATTCTTGGCCCAGGTGTCCCCTTCTCTCCTGAGCCTTGGTGCCTCCCCCATATAGGGGCCGCTTTGGCGTAGTGCGAGCATGCCGGGAGAACGCCACAGGCCGGACGTTCGTGGCCAAGATCGTGCCCTATGCAGCCGAGGGCAAGCAGCGGGTCCTGCAAGAGTATGAGGTGCTGCGGACACTGCACCACGAGCGGCTCATGTCCCTGCACGAGGCCTACATCACCCCACGTTACCTAGTGCTCATCGCTGAGAGCTGTGGCAACCGGGAGCTGCTCTGTGGGCTCAGCGACAGGTAGCGGGGGCCCTCCTGGGGAGTGGGCAGGGCCGGGCCAGGCTGGGCCCCAGCTGTGCTGGGATGTCACCTGCCTCCCTCCAGGTTCCGGTACTCAGAGGACGACGTGGCCACCTATGTGGTGCAGCTGCTCCAAGGCCTGGACTACCTCCATGGCCACCATGTACTGCACCTGGACATCAAGCCAGACAACCTACTGCTGGCCCCTGACAACGCCCTCAAGATTGTGGACTTTGGCAGCGCTCAGCCCTACAACCCCCAGGCCCTGCGGCCCCTGGGCCACCGCACGGGCACGCTGGAGTTCATGGGTGAGGCGACCAGGCTGCCATCCGGGGAGGGGGGCGGTTGATGTGCTGCTAGAGGGACAGTAGCCAGGGGTCCCCCCACTTCACCCACATACACTCTGGGATGGGGTCTCATTCAGTCGTGTATTGAACACTTACTAGATGCTAAGCAATGCGCTAAATCCTTTATCTGAATTTTTTGTCATTGGTCTTTACGATATCCCCGGCGATTGGCATAATATTGCTCCCCTTTTACAGATGAAGAGTCCTTGGGTGGTGTAAACACTCAGTGTGCTCGGCTGCTAACTGAAACGTTAGAGGTTTGAGCCCACCCTGAGGTGCCTTATAAGAAAGGCCTGGTGATCTGCTTCTGAAAGGTCACAGCCATGAAAACCCTGTGGAGCACAGTTCTACTCTGCACACATGGGGTCAGCCTGAGTCAGAATCGACTCGATGGTGACTGCTTTGTTCGTTTTTTTACAGATGAAGCAACAGAGGTGCTGTGAGGTTAAGTAGGTTGTCCAACATCAGAGAGTTATAAATGGTGGAGCTGGACTTTGACAAAGCTGGAGAGAGAGAAAAAAAAAATTTTTTTTTTAATTGCCCAGGCAGGGTCCGCTGACTAGGAAAGGGCAGGCCTGGGGTAGAACTCGTCAGGCTGACTCAAAGGCTTTTGAAATCTGGGTGTTGACCACACTCTGTGATAGCCACTTGCCTCAGAGCTGATCCAAGGGAGCTGGTAACCCTGGTTCTCAGCTCCTCTGGAGTCCTGGGGTCCCCACCTTTTAGTGCCTGGGGTCATTCCTCAGCTACCCTGGGGAAGACCCTGGGGGCCACCCCGCTCCTGTCCTGCCCACTGGTATCCAGGGCCTACAGTTCTGGTGGTACCCATGGTCTGGTGACCTGGGCACTGTCCCTGCTCCTCAGGCCCCCAGAGGCTCCCCTTGCCTCTCCCCGCTCCCCTGCCACCAGGAAGCTGGGTCAGATTGGCCTCTGTTTCCTGTCAGCTCCTGAGATGGTGAAAGGAGAACCGATCGGCTCTGCTACAGACATCTGGGGAGTGGGCGTGCTCACCTACATCATGTGAGTGCCCCGGGCCCTACCCAGCCCTCTCTTCAGCACCATGACTCCAGGACCCACCTCCGCCGACTAGCCTCCTCCCACCCTCAACACACATATATGCATACGTGCACACACACGGCTCCTGCTTCCTACACACCCCGGGGCAGGGGGCACTTGGCCCTCAGAGCCACCACACTCATGTCCCCTTGCCTGGGAGTTGGCCTTGGTCCATGTGTGCAACTGAACTGTCTCCCACAACAGGCTTAGTGGACGCTCTCCATTCTATGAGCCAGACCCCCAGGAAACAGAGGCTCGAATTGTGGGGGGGCGCTTTGATGCCTTCCAGCTATACCCCAACACCTCCCAGAGCGCCTCTCTCTTCCTGCGAAAGGTCCTCTCAGTGCATCCCTGGTGAGTGGCCTCACACCTGCCAGGCCCCAGCATTTCCTGCCCCTGGCCTCAGACCGCCTGCCCAAAGATCCCCCACTCCTCCCTTGCCCCTAATGACGTGCCGCTGCTACTACTAGGAGTCCCTGGGTTGTGCAAACTGTTAAGCGCTCGCCTCCAAACCAAAAGGTTGGCGGTTCGAATCCATTCAGAGGTACCTCAGGATGGCTATCTACTTCTGAAAGGTGGCAACCATTGAAAACCCTGTGAAGTACAATTCTACCCTGACACACACGGGGTCTCCATAAGTCAGAATCAACTTGATGGCAACTGGTTTACTACTAGTACTACTGATGGTTGCACTGCCTACCTATGAGATAGGCAGAATTACCATCCCCATTTCAGAGATGGGGAAACTGAGCCTGAGAGTAGCCCGAGATCACACACTCAGGGTCAATTCAGGATTGGAACATGGGTCACTCAGGGTCAATTCACGATTGGAACATGGGTCTCCGGGAGCTGTCCTTCCTGGCTCACTGCTCCTGGCTTGGCTGGGCAGGAACCGGCCCTCCCTGCAGGACTGCTTGGCTCATCCGTGGCTGCAGGACGCCTACCTGATGAAGCTGCGCCGCCAGACGCTCACCTTCACCACCAACCGGCTCAAGGAGTTCCTGGGCGAGCAGCGGCGCCGCAGGGCTGAGGCCGCCACCCGCCACAAGGTGCTGCTCCGCTCCTACCCTGGCAGCTCCTAGTGGCATGGACCACAGCCCAGCCTCAGGCTTTGACTCAGTTCCTGCTATGCTATGGGACATTCCAGGGCCCACACTGCACCGGATGGGCCCGGGGCTTCGGACACCACCAGCAGCAACATTCAGCCAGGCTATTACCTCATGGACCTGGGGGACAGAGGCCAGGGGCTTGGGCCTGCCACCAGCCTTGGTGGAGCAGGAGAGCCCTTGGCCAGGCTGGTGGGCGTGGGTGGGAACAGGAAGAGGGACAAGAGGGGAACAGGGAAGTGAAGAGGAAAAGAAGGCGAGGAATGAGAAAGGGGAGCCTCTCCGAAGGTTCTGGGGGTAGGAGGGACCGTGCGTGGGGGGAGAACACAGGAGTGGCTGTAGAGGAGGGGAGCCAGGGCGTCAGGGCGATGGGCTAGGAGTGGGTATCAGTGAAGCAGGGACAGGAATCACACAGAGCAGGACATGAGAAAGGGCATCAAGGTGGGGGAAGGAGAGGAGAGAGGACTGGCTGAGGGTAGGCAGCCTGGAGGGTGGAGAGAGGCTGGAGGGGAGTGGCCACTCAGGCCTGCGGTGTCTCCTGTCCCCGTGTCCAGGAGCTCCGTGCTGGCCCAGGGATGTCTCCACCACCCCTTTCATGGCCTTTGACCTTCTTCCCATTCATATTTATTTATTTATTGACTTTTATGAAGTTTTCCCTTCCCTATCGCCCATGTTGTCCTGCCTATCCCCCCAACCATTCAGCTGCCTGTGTAGCTGTCTGTCTGTCACAAGGAGAATAAAAACAGCAAGCAGCAGGACCTATGTGTGGTCTCTGGGAAGGGGTGGCTGGGGGTGGAGGGGCATTGAGTCCTGGGATGGGCATTTCAGCCTTCTCTGGGCCAGTGAAAGCCAAGGCCTCCTAGCCACACACACCTTTGGGCACATACCAGCTAGCAGCTTGGGACCCTCCACACCTTCCCCTGGCCCCCCTGGCCCCTCCCCTCTATTCCCAGTCTGCTTCTCTTCCTGCAGTTTCTGGGGTCCTGCCAGAACCACTGAATCCCCCCAACCCTCTAACCAGACTCTGGTAGCACCCCCCACCTCCTTTCACATGTCCCCCCATCACACCTTGGGGGATGCTGCGTAACAGACCAGAGTAATAGACCAGGCCAAACCCCAATCCTGGTCTAGCCACCTTCACTCTGACCAGGAGACAGGCCAGCTCTGGTCCTGACCCTGGAGAAAAGGAGGTTTCATCATGATGACTGGCAAGAGCAGGTGGCATGCAGCGCTGCAGAGGAAACCAGAGCAGGCCCCACCCCTTGCTTTCAATGTTAGAACCCAGGTTGGCACATGAGCACCAGCTGTCCAGTGCAGCTGTGAGTGCTCCAACTGACCATGTCTGCTGCCATGGGGTCACAGACGAGTATTTTCCTGGGGCTGAGAAAACACATCAGCCTGGGCTTCTTTGTCCCCACAGCAAACTAGGGTGTCTGTTGGTGTCAAGGCATCCCGACTCTAGCCACTCCCCCGCAGTGCCACAGAATTCTGGATCCTAGAACTGAGCTGCTGTGTCCTGAGAAGGGCTGGGGGGAAAGCTAGGCCCCCCTGTGCCCAGAGGGATTATTTCCTCCCCCTCCCCACCTTGGAAACTCGATCTTCTCAAGGGGAAAGGAAACAAACCTCCCACCAGGAGCAGAAAGAGTAGGCTTGTTGTATGCTGCTAATTGTTGAGGGCCCCTTGGCTCCAGCCCAAGCAGCCAACCTCCCTCCCAGCCTAGCGCAGCCTCTCTGGCTTCTCAGGACCCCAGGGAAGGGGCAAGCCCCATCATCATAAAATAGCAGGATGTTAAAGCCAGCTGGAAGGGACCAGACAGACACCTTGCCCACCTGTCATTTTATCGATGAAGATATACAGCCTGCCTGTGAGGATCTCTAATCCCCTCCTCACTGCAAGTATTTTCATATAAAAATGAGGTGGCTAAACTCATATCTCGATAAATGGTAAAATTCCTCTCCTGTCCCCCCTCTGATCTTCAGCTTTCTTCCTATCCCCATTGGAAATGGCATGTCGAACTGCTTGTTCCAAGCCCAGAGTAGCGAAGGTAATTTATGTCAGTACAGCTATGTCAAAATTGCTCTGAGCAAAAGGTGACAGAACTCCACATCCGAGTGGGCAGTGACAATGAATGGAACATTGCTCCCACCCGGTGCCCTGGCCTGGCAGACTGGACACCAGGTAAGCCCCAAGGGAGCTAATTGAGTCCCTTCGCCCCGAGGTCTGATGCCCCAGCACCAGTTTATGTCCCAAGCAAGGACTGGGTGACCTAGAGGAGGAGCGTTGGTAGGAGTAGTGCTAATCTACAGGGACCCTGCCATGTTGGGGGGCGGGGAGAGCAGTGGAGCTGAGGAGAGGGCTTTCTTAAAAACCTTTCCAGTCCCTTCTCTGTTTATCTCGATTTACCGCCAGGGGGCACAGTCTGGAAATGACTACCCTGGAAGTAAGGCGCTTCCCGATTGGTCCTGACAACCACGTGGCCCTCCCGTGATTGGCTATAAGGACAGAGAACTCTGCTGTTACTCAGGCTTCGTTCAGGGACACCCGACAAACACTCGCACCCCCTTATCCGACGGTGTCCCGGGAGCACGTGTGGTCCAACTGCCCGGGAACAGGCCTGAGTGTGGCCCCAGTAGTGACCTGAATCTCCTGTCCGCTAGGGGCCGTGCCTGGCCCCCCGCGAGTGGGATGGATACCCCCGTCCTGGGAAGGGATGGGGCCGCGTCCAGCTGTGCAGCTGTTCGATGCCCCCCAGGCCGCTCGAGTTTCCCCCCCGGGTCTGCTGCAGCGGCTGAACCAGCATCGCAGGCGTTCTTGGGCTAAATAAGGAGACCGCATAGGTCAGGGAGCTGGGGCTGGGGTGCCGGGGGGGCTAAGCGCAACCACGCCAAACAAGGCAAGGAGGGGAGCGATATATAAAACCGAGGCCCGGGGCTGAGCACCTGCCCGCGGCCCCACTGTGCCATTCGGAAGGGCTCGGTGCAGCCAGCTACCCAGCCGGTCAACCCAAGTCCCAAAGTCGCCCCTCCACGGTGAGTCCCGATTTCCAGACCAGCCCCTAACTCTCCCATCCTCAGGAAGTTCTGACAAGGCTGGGACAGGGCTGAAGGTCGGAGCCTCTCCCTCAGCCTGTCCTCATATTTGTTGTCCGCTCCTCAGATGTCCAAAGCAGCTCCTCCCAAAAAACCAGCTCCTGCGGCCCCGCCCCCGGGTTGTACCCTGGATATCAAGGACCCCAAGGTCCGGAGCGCGGCCATTCGCATCCAGGCCTCTTACCGCGGCCACAGGTGAGGGGGAGCCAGGGAGTCCTCAGGAAGAAGGGAATTGGAGCTGCAGAGGCATGTTCCTGCATTGGTGGAGGAGGAGACGAGGATGGGCACAGTGGCAGGGACCCTTGGGTCACTGGACTTGGGGAAGAGCAGTTATTGTCGTGTGAAGCGGGGCCGACCAGAGTGAATCATTTCATGATAACAGTCCAGGAGCAGTCCCTTCCCCCCATCCATTTAGGGGTCTGGTGGGCTGAAGAGTCGGGAGGGGCCAATATCCGGGCGGACCGGACGGCAGGCGGGCGGGAGTCATGTGGTGGGGTGCTCTGGGCCCTGACCTAGCCCGTGCGTAGGTCCCGGAAGGAGCTGCGCGAGAAGGGGCCGCCGCGGGTGCTGGAGCCTCTGAAAGACTGATCGATGGCAGCGCGGCCAAGCTGACTTGCCGCATCTCGGCTTTCCCGGACCCGTTCATCCGCTGGAGCAAGGACCGCAAGGAGCTACGCGACGGGCCCAAGTACCGCTACGTCTTCGAGGATCCTGACCTAGTGGCTTTAGTGGTGCGTGACGGAGAACTGGCTGACCTGGGCCAGTACAGATCAACGTAACCAGTCCCTTCGGCCAGTGCTCCGACTCGGCGCGCATCCTCGTAGAAGGTACCGGCGCACCCTGCGCACCGCATCCCCGCCCAGCGCGCGCGTCTCCGCTGGGCCTACCCGAGTCCGGATAGGGTCGTGGCCCGCCCAGCCCTGGCAGAGCCTGGAGCGCAGGTCAGGGCGCAGCGCCGTGCCCGCCGTGCATGTCCTTCTCTGCCTCGGGATCCGACCCCTCCAAGCTGAGACGTCGCTGTGGGCTTCGATCACTCCATCGCAGGGCCCCAGGGTCACAAGGCGAGCCTGAGGCCGAGCCAGGGTTAAGCCCTGGTCTTCTGGCGCCTGATCCAGGGCAATTTCCACGACCGGCAGCTGTTTCCAAGGCCCCACGAGATGTGAACCGAGATTCCGAGTTTTCCCCTCTGTATCTCTGATTCTGTAATCAACCTTTTGCAGTAGGAGGGGCAGGGATTATCAGTCCCGTTTAACAGTTGAGGAGGAAAAGCCCCAGAGGTTAATGACCTGTCGGCTGCGAGTTTAGATGCAGGTCAGACTGCTAGTTTTTAGGGTTCGGGTATTGGCTGGAGAAGTTGAGCCCCCTGCCCCGGCTCACCTCCGGGTGCCTTTCTGTGTCGTGTTCCCCTTCTTTTTCTCTAGTCCCGGCGAAGATTCAAAAGGGACCGGATAACACCAAGGCGCGCACAGGCACCACGGTGACGCTGACTGCGCAGATCATGGGCGAGCCTGCGCCAGACGTGGGGTGGAGCAAGGACGGGGAGGACATCGAGGAGGATGACAGGCAAGGGCGGGGACTTGAGATTGGGGCCTGGACAGGGACGGGGCCCAGTAGCCCAGCGGGAGTGGGACGGGGGGCAAAGGAGAGGCAAATGAACACAGCTGGTTAATATCCGGGCCCAGAGCACCCTTAAGCTGACCCAAGGCCCTGCCCTGCCCTGCCCCCAGGGTGTTCTTCGAGATCGGCAGCACCACCACGACGCTGACCATCCGCAGGGCCACTCCGGAAGACAGCGGCAAGTATGAGATGTTTGTGGAGAACAGCCTGGGCATGGACCAGAGCTTCGCTCGCGTGGACGTGGCCTGAAAGGGTCCCGCAGACCTCTCCCTGGTTCCAAGTCCAGGGGCGAGTGGGACCCACAATCTTCCTTCGTCTTGTTTAATAAAGCTGTTCCCTCTGACCCCCTCGTCTGTTCTATTCTTTAGCGTCGCCATTCCCTCTCCCCAGATCCAACACCTGCACCCACAATTATTCCATACCCACCAAGGTCACGGAACGTTGGGGTCAGAGGGAGTTTCGAAGAGTGCGTACCCCAGTGCTTCGTTTTACAGGTAGTACACCGCAGACGGGCTTTCTCCACTGCCTCTTGCCTCTACACTTCCCGATGGGTGGGCAGTGGAAACAGTGACTCCGCCTTCTCGCGGTTCGTATCCCTCCAGCCCCACCCCTGGCGGCCATTCGCGCTCTGGCCCAGGCCCTTCGGCATTGGCCACACCCCCCCTCATTTCCAGCTCCGCTTCTCCCTGGGACCTAGTTCTCTACTTGGAGTGCTGCCCCTGCGCTAGCTCTCTCTCGGACACTTCGGGCTGCTGCTAACGTTAGGTCCCAGCCTCGGCTTCTCAGGCCCCAACCCCTCTTCTCACCTAGACCTGCCCCCTGGATCTTTTGGCCACGCCCCGCATCCTCCCATAAATTCCACTTTTATCCTTTCTCAGAGAGTTAAAAAAAAAAAACAAAACCAAACCCGTTGTCATTGAGTGGATTCCAACTCACAGCGACCCTAGAGGACAGAGGAGAACGGCCCATTAGGGTTTCAAAGGAGCGGCTGGTGGATTCGAATAGCCGACCTTTTGGTTAGCGGCGGATCTCTTAACCACTACGCCACGGTTTCCAGAGTTAGAATACCAAACCGAAAAACCAAACCCAGTGCCGTCGAGTCGATTCCGACTCACAGCGACCCTATAGGACAGAGTAGAATTGCCCGATGGAGTATCCAAAGAGCGCCTGGCGGGTTAACCACTACGCCACCAAGGTTTCCCAAGGTTAGAATTAAACAAACAAACAAAAACCTTTAGAACTACAATTCCCGGCAGACCCTGCGAAGAAGTTCTCGCGATTTGCGAGAAGACACGTGCGCCAAAGGAGCCATCAGTAATCCGGCAGCAGACCTGGAGTAAAGGGTGCTAGTGGTAAAGGAAGCTGATGGTGGGGTGGTGAAAGGGGTAGGGGGTGGGGGACGGCCCCTAGAGGGAGGATGGGCTTGGAGGCCCCGGCCGGCATGTCTACGCCAGTTTCGATCCCATGACCCCGGCTACGCGGGGCCAGGGTTTGTTGAACAGAGTTAGTTTTGGGGTTCAGAGGGTCGGCAATAAATCCACCGAATCCGGATGCTCAGCACCAATCGTCAGTATCGGGACTTGGGAGGTTGGTAGGTTCAGTGTTTGGGATGCCAGGGAACTTGTCTTTTGATTTGCCGTTCATCTCCTGGAGGTCAGGGTTTAGGATTCAGGATTCATCATCTAGAGGGGTTTCGCTAGAACTTAGGTTTCCTCAGGTGCAGATCAGCGTTCAGTACTTGGGGCTCACTCTTAGGATTGAATTAAATATCTGGGGCTCACTTAGGGTTTGCGGTTCAATATTCGGGGTTCATTATTGGGATTCAGGGTTCAACGTCTAGAATGGGGATACCAAGATTTGGGGATCTGTTGGTGGGCTTGGGGCTTCAGTTTTTCTGAGGCTTGGGGTCTGAGGAAGGGGTCTTTGCTGAGTTTGCTCAATTAGTTCGTGGCCAGAAGGAAGTCTTTTGGGGTTCAAATTGTGGGGTGTGAGTTTTGGAAGGAATCAGTGAGGTTTGGGAGTTGATTGGAATCTCAGTTGGTATTTGAGGTGTGTGGGATTTGTGAGGTGTATGTCCGGGGATGTACCATACTGAACTTAGGGTTGACCGCCCTGGGAGAGGGCTAAGTGTAAATTGGGGTTTGGGGTGTGAGGTCTGAGCTTGATTTCTTTGTTGGGATTTGAGGTTTAGGTAGCGATCACCATCATGCTCAAAGCTGTGATCCTGATTGGAGGCCCCCAAAAGGGTGAGAAATCAGGGATGGTAGGTGCTGGGGGTGGGGTGGACTGGAGTGGTTGGTGTGGTGGGGCAGGGCAGAGGGAGGCAGGAGACTGAAATATTCTCTCTCCTCTCTCAGGGACTCGCTTTAGGCCTTTGTCTTTCGAGGTGCCCAAACCGCTGTTCCCTGTGGCAGGGGTTCCTATGATCCAGCACCACATAGAGGCCTGTGCCCAGGTAACCCCATAGGCACCCCCTCTCCTGTACATCTCCTTCACGCCGCATTTTCCCCTTTCCAAACATGATCTCTTCCCACTAGGCTTAACTCCAGGGACCACCATTCACAGATGACAGTAGGAGTTGCGCCCCCTGGAGGTCTGCAGTGTAGCTGCCCTGCTTTCTCCACCTGATCTATTCTCTCATCTGGCCTCTTCCTGCTCAGATTTCACTCCTATTTTTATGGAATGTGAGATCTGACGAGGATCAATCTAAAGCCATAGCCTGGGGAACCTTAAAGATAATAAAGCACAGAACTCATCCCCTTGCTCACCATGGATATCATTTCTTTATTGCTTTTGGTGTTGGGACAGGCAAGCGTGGGTTCAAATCCAGGCTCTGCCACATACCTGCTGTAAGGCCTTGAGCAAATTTCTCAACCTTTCTGAGCCTCAGTTTCCTTGGTTGCCAGGCACTTGGTGGTGAGTGGTTGCCCTTTCCTCATGCAGATCAGATTGGCAGATAATAAAAATGGAACACAATGAATGGATTGTTCTTTAATGCAGCTTGATAGGCAGAATCTTTCCAACGGGAGCCCCAATCCAGGTGGGTGAGGGAGGGGGAAATAATAAGAGAATAAAATAGGTCAGAGTGATTGAGGGAGTGCCCAGGGTCCTCACAGCTGAGACTAAAACTGGCTTCTGGACTTCTGAGCCAGTACCAAGGATTTGCCCAAAATTCCCTCCTATCAGATGTTTTTCTTCCCAATTTCTTTCCCTGCCCTCAGGTTCCTGGAATGCAGGAGATTCTGCTCATTGGCTTCTACCAACCTGATGAGTCCCTTACCCGCTTCCTAGAAGCTGCCCAGCAGGAGTTTAACCTTCCGATCAGGTGTTTGCACGCACATGCATACCAGGAGGGGTGCCCCAGACCTCTGAGTTCTCGAGAGTAAATTGAGTTAACACTTCCCAGAGTTTCCCCTTGTACACTAGGAGAATTTCTTATTTGGGCATCTCTGGATCCCTGAATATATTGCACTTCCTGTTTGGCTTGGGCAGGAGCCCCTCTGGGAGCAGGCACAGGTGACCAGGCTCTTGTTATGTGTCTCTTCTGATCTCACCAAGCTGGCTCTGGGGTCCCTGGGGACAGGTACCTGCAGGAATTTGCTCCCCTGGGCACGGGGGGTGGTCTCTACCATTTCCGAGACCAGATCCTGGCTGGAAGCCCTGAGGCCTTCTTCGTTCTCAATGCTGATGTCTGCTCTGACTTCCCCTTGAGTGCTATGTTGGATGCCCACAGATGCCAGCCCCATCCATTCTTACTCCTAGGCACCACGGTGAGGGGGCTGGGAGGGTTGGGGGGTGGGGGAATGACCCAGAGAGGTTCCTGAGATGCAAAGTGTCAGGGAGGCAGGAGCAGCCTGGGGAGTTGGAGACATGCTGGAAGCCCTAGCGGTAATGGAGGTCTCAGTGACAGCCCCGAGCCCTTTGGCTGTTCTGTGTAGGGAGGGGGAAGGCTGCTGTCAGTTCTCACTCTTGCTGAAGGCCTGTCAGTGGGAGCTGTGTGCCAGGTGCTAGAGGTGAGGGAAGAAAGAGAAAACAGGCCTCGCTGCCCTGGAGCAGGCGGGTCACTGTCTCCGGCGTGTCTGTCTTTCAGGCTAACAGGACGCAATCCCTCAACTATGGCTGCATCGTTGAGAATCCACAGACACATGAGGTGAAAGCAGAGAGGGGGCTGGGTGGGGCCTACCCTGTGTATCATTGTCCTTCCCACCCCTTGGCCTCTACAGAATGTGGAATGCTATGAGACGAACCCCAGAAAGGAACCCTCAGTCTTGATCATCTCTTACCAGTTAACTGGTTGCCATCAAGTCGACTCCGACTAATGGCGACTTGGTGTGTGGCAGAGTAGAACTGTGCTCCATAGGATTTACAATGGCTGATTGTTCGGATGTAGATTGCCAGGCCTCTCATCCAAGGCACCTCTGGGCGAACTGAAACCTCCAACCTTTTGGTTAGCAACGAAGCGTGTTAACAGTTTGTACCACCTGGGGATTCCATAGTCATCTCTTATGTCCTTTTAAGTAGTGATGTCCTCAGAGAGGTTGGCAAGGGAGAAGGGATAACAGTTAATGTTCAGAGATGTGGCACACTGAGGGGAGAGTGCCCAACCTTGCCTTGCCTGGGTGGGAATGGGGAGAGCTTCATGGAGAAGCTGAGTTGGATTCGGCTAAATGATGAAGGGAACAGGAAGGTATTGTAGGCAGAGGGAATGATGTGTGCAAAGAACCGGAGGCAGGTAACAGCATGTTGTTGTGTGCCATTGAGTCTAATTCCAGCTTATATCGACCCCAAGTGACAAAGTAGAACTTCTCCATAGGTTTCCTAGGCTGTAATTTTTACAGAAGGAGCCCTGGTAGTACAGTGGTTAAGCACTTGGCTGCTAACCAAAAGGTCGGCAGTTGGAACCTACCAGCTGCTTCTCAGGAGAAAAGACCTGGCGATCTGCTCCCATAAAGATTACAGCCTAGGAAACCCTATGGGGGCGGTTCTGCTCTGTCATATAGGGTCGCCGTGAGTCAGAATCAACTCAGTGGCAGACAACAGCAGCAGCAATCTTTACAGGTCTTTTCTCCTGCAGAGCCACTGGTGGGTTTGTTCACGGGTTCAAACCCCTGGCTTTTCGATTGGCTGCTGAGTGCTTAACCATTGCACCACCAGGGCTCCTTGTAAACAGCTTAGTGCCTCCACAATTATGGAGGTGGGAGTATGATCAACAAGGCAGAGGGTCTGTGTCCCTGTCTGTGAAACTCCTTGCCAATGAGTCTGACTCCCACACACCCCTTTATGTGTCCATGCTTCAGTGTAAAACTTACATATATGAACATACACACATATACATATGTACATATATACACACATATATGTACATACATGTTTTTAAAGTCTTGTGCCAGGCATTAGCTAAGTGTGAGAGAAACAGAGCCAAAAAGGACACAATCCCTGCCTCACAGGACCCTCAGTCTAGTGGGAGAAACAGAGTCAAAAACCAACCATTGCAAATGACACAGGTGAGGTGTGACCAGAGCCCAGGGGTACCCAGGCCCGAATGGCTAACTCTGGGCAGGCACCGAGAGTGACAGTGTTTTAGAAGGTAAGTTTTCCAGATGAAGAGGTGGGAAAGGGCATTCCAGGCTTAGTGAGCAGCATGCAATGGCATGGAGTTGTGTTCCGGGAGTGCTGGGAGGTGGGGCGGGGAGGGAACTTAGTCTTGAAGGTGAACATGAAGGGCAGTCACCACGGGTTTAAAGCCAGGCTGTAGTGGATATGCTCTGCATTTTAGGAAGACTCTTCTGGCCAAAGGGAGGAGGGGCGGGAGGGCCCGTGATCAGAGAACCTGCTAGGGGATTGTGGCAGTGGTCCCTTCCTCTCTTAAACCCCACCACCCTATCCTCAGGTTCTGCACTATGTGGAGAAACCCAGCACTTTTGTCAGTGACATCATCAACTGCGGCATCTACCTTTTTTCCCCGGAAGCCCTGAAGCCCCTTCGGGATGTCTTCCAGCGTAATCAGCAGGACGGGCAACTGTGAGGCAGGCCCCATGGCCCCATTACCCCCAAGAACCCCCAGACACAGATGCCTCTCCTCCCAGTCTCTGCAGGCTCCATCTCAACCTGCTCACCTTCTTCCTCCTCCTATCTCCACTTGTCATCTCCAGCCCGAGCCTCCCCTGTCCCTCCCCTTCTAACCTCATTCTGTCCCTCTTCCTTATCCATTCCAGTTCCTTTTCTGTCACTGCCTGCCCACTCCCCTTCTGGTCCATTTCTCTCAAGCCCTGAGTATCCCAGAGACATCTTTTGGAACAGACGGCAAGACACACCCGGGTGCACACATGCTCGGTTGCAGACATACGCATGTGTCCTCTCGGGCTGAGGCCCCCCTTGGATCGTAGCACCCCAGAGCCCTGCTCAGTCCCAGGGGTGTCCTCCTGGGCCATGGCCTGTACCCTTCTCTGCATCCCCTGCCTTCCTTCCTCGCTTCCCCAGCCCATCTCCCTATCTCCCGCCTCATCGGTTCGGAGCCATCTTCTCACTCCCACCCACTTCTCTGCTCTCTCTCCGTTTCTCCTGGCCTCTGTCTCTGTTTCTGCGGGGCTGGCATCTCTACCATCTCTCTCTCCCTCTCTCTGTGACTGTCTCTGCCCTCAGCAGCTGCCTTGCTCTTGGGTGAGTCTGTCTGTATGTCATTCCATCTAGTGATGGGAGGGTGACCTTGAGGGTGAGAGGAGTGAATGGGGGGAGAGGAATGTGAAAGTGGGGGGAACCCAGGTCTGGTCCAGCTCCTGGACATGGGACAGGGGTGGGAAGCAGGTAAGTACCTGGGGCTCCCTCGTGATGGGATCCCAGCCTGGGGGATGGGGTGTCATAGTTATCTAGTGCTGCTATAACAGAAATACCACAAGTGGGTGGCTTTAACAAGAAGAAACTTATTTTTTCATGGTTTAGAAAGCTAGAGAAGTCCGAATTCAGGGTGCTGGCTCTAGGGGAAGGCTTTCTTTCTTTGCCAACTCTGGAAGAAGATCCTTGTCTCTGAGCTTCTGCTCCTGGGCGATCTTCATGTGACTTGGCATCTCTCTTTCCTCATCTCTGCTTTTCGAATCTTGTTTAATCTCCTTTATATCTCAAGAGATTGACTCAAGACATACCCTACACCATTCCTGCCTCATTAACAAAGACAATCCATTTCCAAATGGGATTATAACCACAGGCATAGAGGTTAGGAGTTACAACACATATTTTGGGGGGATGCAATTCAATCCGTAGCATACTACACTTTGGCCCTCAAAAATTCATGTCCTTCCCACATGCAAAACACATTGACCCCATCACATCATCCCAAAAGTCTTAAATAAACTCCAAGTGCAAAAGCTCATCTTCTGAATCATCTAAATCAAATATGGGTGAGACTTTAGGCGTATTCCATCCTGGGGCAAAATTCTTCTTCATCTGTGAACCTGTGAAATCTAGATTACAAATTATCTGTTTCCAAAGTTCTGTGGTGAAATGACACAAGGTAGACATTTCCATTACAAATGGGAGAAATTGGAGGGAAAGAAGGGATCATGGGCACCAAGCAAGTCCAAAACCCAGCAGAACAATTTACATTAGTTCTCAAGTCTCGAAAATAATCATCTGTTCTCTGAGATCATGTCAGCAATGGCCCTGCCCTCTAGACTCTGTGTGTTGGCTACACCCTCTGGATTCTGGGTGGAGGAGGCCCCTCGGCCCTGGGCTTCAGCTCTGCCTTCCAGGCCCACAGGGATAACATCTCTGCTCCCTTGGCTTTGGGTGGTCCCATTCTCCTTGTCCATCTGAGTGGTAACCCTACTTCCTCAACCCTGGCAGGCCCCATTCTTCTGCCTCTTGGGCATGGCAGCCTCCTCCCCTCAACTTTGAATGGCAATGGTGACCCCATCCCCCTGGCACACTTTAATGGTAGCCCCACACTTTGGACTCTTTGAAACCTAGAAGGCTGTGGCCCCCCGCTTTGAGATCCAGGAGACCATGGCCCCACCCTTTGAAACCAAGAAGGCCCTGCTTCCTGTGTTCCTTCCAACAGTTCTGCTGACCTCCAAGCTGCTCTAGGGATGGTCTTTTTCTTTTCTTGGAGGACAACAGATGTAGCTCCTTTGACCTGTTTCCTGAGTGTAGGATTCCAAGAGGCAGACAGCTTTCTTCCCTTTTGTTCTTTTTCTGTCCCCTTCAGTCTAAGCTGATGGGTTTTCTACTGTGGTAGTTGGATAGATCAATCAGTCACAGGCTTAATCTCTTTAGCAAAAGATTGTGTAGCTGTGTGCTTGGTGAACATTCTAGGACATGTGTCCTTAATTTGTACAACAGAATTTTCCAAATCTTTAAGTGCTGTCTTCATTTTGCACAGTTCATTTTTAAGTCCATGTCTTTCCTTTCACATTTTGCTGTAAGTGGCAAGGAGAAACCACATGGCCCCTTTAAGGTCTTGGTCAGAAATCTTATCAGCCATATATCCAAGTTCATCACTTACAAGTTCTACCTCCTATCAAACATTTGAACATACTTCAGACAAGTTCTTTGCCACTGCATAAAAAGCATTGCCCTTCATCCATTGTCTAATCACATGTCCATTATTTTCTTTTAAAGCTTCACCAGAAGTAACATTTAGTGTCCACATTTCTAGCCACATTTTGTTGCTGGCACCATATGTATTCTCTAAGACAATAGAGTTTTTCTCTATAGCTCTCCTCACATCCTTCTGAGCCCTCACCAGAATTGCCTTTGATGTCCATAAATCCTACCAACATTCTCTTTGAGGCAGTCTAGGCTTTTACTATTCAGTACCTTAAAACTCCCCATTACCCAATTTCAAAACTGCTTGCACATTTGAGGTATCTGTTAGAGCAACATCCCATTCTCCTGGCACCAAATTCTGTCTTAGTTTTCTAATGCTGGTATAACCTAAATACCACAAGTGGTTGGCTTTAACAAAAAGGAATTTATTTTCTCACGGTTTAGGAAGCTAGATGTCCGAATTCAGGGTGTTGGCTCTACAGGGAGGCTTTCTCTCTCTGCTGGCTCTGGAAGGTCCTTGTCTCTTTGAGTGTCTGCTCCTGGGCGATCTTCATGTGACCTAGCATCTCTCTTTCCTCATCTCTGCTTTTCGAATGGTTGTTTACTATCTTTTATATCTCGAGAGATTGACTCAAAACGTACTCTACACTAATCCTGCCTCACTAACATAACAAAGACAACCCATTCCAAATGAGATTATGACTACAGGCATAAAAAAAAAAAAAGAGGTTGGGAATTACAATACATTTTAGGGGGACACAATTTAATCCATAACAGGGAGTAATGTGCGTGGGGGTGGTAGAAGGGACTGGGATGGGCACGCCCCTCCGGACAGGGTCTTACCTGTCTTGCGGAGGGGCCCAGGGAGATGGGGAGACCCCTCTGATTCCTGTCCCAGTCAGACTGGGTTGCCCCCCCCCAAGCTGGGACTCAGCTGGGGAATGGCTGTCCTTCCTTCCCAACAGGGAGGATTCTCCAGGCCTCTGGCCAGGGGCGGGCACCATTCGGTTGGAGCAGGATGTGTTCTCAGCACTGGCCGGGCAGGGCCAGATATACGTGCACCTCACTGATGGCATCTGGAGCCAGATCAAGTCTGCAGGGTATGTGGCAGGGAGAAGGCTCTAAAGGGGAGGTGGGCTCTTCCAGGGCTAAGAGACTTTGGAGTGGTGGGCACAGGTCGTGCTGGCCCCTGAGCCCTCCCCGACTGTGTGGCCCCCCAGCTCAGCCCTCTATGCCTCCCGCCTCTATCTGGGCCGATACCAGTTCACTCATCCAGAACGGCTGGCCAAGCACACCCCAGGGGGTCCACGGATCCGAGGTACCACCCTGCCGTAGTGCTTCCCCTTGCCCCCAGCCAGCCTTCTCTGCCTCTCTGAGCCTCGACTCCCAACTCTGACCCCAGGGTTGAAGTCTCAGTCCCTGCCCCACCCGCTCTGCATACGGTTTGGGGTATTAGCCCCCAGGCCCTCTCTTCTGCTTCTAGGAAATGTTTACATCCACCCAACGGCTAAGGTGGCCCCATCTGCTGTGGTAAGTGGTGGGTCCAGCCCCAGAAGAGTCAGGGTGGCTGTCAGGATGGATAGGGGTTTCAGATACCTCCTAAACCCTCGGTGCCAGCCTCTCTGCTTTATCAGAACCTGCTGTGGGACCTTGAGCAGCTCCTTTCGCCCTTATCTGTTGTGGGGATTGGATTCAAGTCCCTCCAAGGCTCATGATATGTGCTCCTTTCCACAGCTGGGGCCCAATGTCTCCATTGGGGAGGGGGTGACAGTGGGCGAGGGTGTACGGCTTCGAGAGTGCATTGTCCTTCATGGAGCCACGCTGCAGGTAGGCACCTGGGCACACGCAGCAGGGTGTGGCTCCCCAGGAGGCTGAGGGGAGGGCCTGGGCATCCACCCCAGGGCACAGAAAGGTGAATCCCACCGGCCATGCATCTGGCCTCTTCTCTCACAGTTCTTGCTGCCTCCCACCCTGCATCCCCTTGCACCCTCCTCACCCTGCATTGGCTCTTCACCCAGCACCGCCTTCACCCACACTGTCCTGTTTGGCAGGAGCACACATGCGTGCTGCACAGCATCGTGGGCTGGGGGAGCACTGTAGGGCGCTGGGCCCGAGTGGAGGGCACCCCTAATGACCCCAACCCCAACGACCCCCGAGCCCACATGGACAGCGAGAGCCTTTTCAAGGATGGGAAGCTGCTGCCAGCCATCACCATCCTGGGTATGGTCACCACCCTGGGCACAGCCTCCTGGGGCCCAGGGCTGTGAGGTCAGGAGAAACTTCCACAGGTCCCGGCCATGCTCTGTGGGAGCATTTATTCTAGAGTGTGTGTATTTATTTGTTTAGCAAACATTTGCTGAATGCCTGCTGCGTGCCAGGCCCCATGTGAGTCACTGGGGGCACAAGGCCAGGGCACAGATGGGTAGGGAGGGATGCCTCCCTATGGCCATGGCCCCCAGCTCCCCTTCTCATGACCTCCTGGGTTGCCCTGGTCCTGCTGCAGGCTGCCGTGTCCGTATCCCCGCCGAGGTGCTCATCCTGAATTCGATTGTTCTGCCACACAAGGAGCTCAGCCGCAGCTTCACCAACCAGATCATCCTCTGAGAGGGTCCACTGGAAGGCCTCCCCACTCCTCCCTGCTCCTCTCCAGCTCCTGCCTGCCTGCCTGGCCATCTTCTGTCCAGAAAGGCCCAAAGGAAGCCAGGCGGGAGCGGCACAAGGCTGGGAGCAATGTGGGTGGCCCTGGGACTCCAGCCTCCCTCCCCATTCGCTAATAAACCCCGTGAACCTTGGAGCCAGCACCTACTCTCGCTTGTGCATGGGCTGGTGGGGGCAGAAGGGGCGGCAGCTGAGTCAGGCCCCCCGCCCCACATTAGCATTTAAATTGGAGTCCTTGCTCCGGGCTCATGAATAATGAATCCAGAGCCCTGGTAAGTCTCCCCTCCCACCACCTCAGCCTCTTGCTCCAGAGGCAGGACCTCCAGGAGCTGCAGCCTCCTGGGCCCCGCCTTCACCCCTGCCCTGCTGATGCCTGCCTGTTCCCCTTCACTGGGCCTGGCTCAGGCTCTTGATGCCAGGTTTCCAAAGGCAAAGGAGAAGGACTCTGGTCGGGAAGTGGGGTGCGAGCGGCAAGCCCAGAAAATAGGGACCCTAGGCCTGGAGGATGATCACCCGGCAGCCTGCTCTCTCCTCGGTCCCTGCCGAGCCCCAGCCCTGGCTTGCTTTCCGCTTTGCCAGCTCCATCTGCTCCCAGCCTGGCTCTTGGCGGGGTGGGGGTTCTCCCGACCAGAGGCCTCGTGTGTCTGTCTCCTGCTTCCCTGGCAGGCAGGGAGGACAGGATTGGTGCCAATCTCCGGAAGCACAGTGGGAGGCACTCAGTTCTGGGAGGGCCCCGGCCACCTCTCGCCACCTGGGCTCAGCCCTTTGGGAGGTCTCAGCCTCCTGTTCACATTCCAGAAGCCCCAAAGAAACTCACCCATCTATCATGTGTGCCCATGACCCCCACGTGCCCCTTTTGGTGCCTCCCCCCTTTCCCCAGCTGTGGGTGCAGAGCATCCTTGCCAGATGAGCTAGTAATGATCGTAATCTGCTAATTGAGAGGAATCTAATTACCCGGAGAGAATGGGGGGGCAGGGCGTGGGTGGGAGGGAGAAGGGGGTCCTGGCAGCAGGCAGAGATGGCAGGCAGCAGGGTGCTGGGGCCTTGTTATCAGCACCCTGGGTGGGGGTAGGACCCAGGATGTCACAGCTTTGTAGCGGGGCTGGGCTGAGGGGAAATGGGCTAGCCCTGTTCAGGCCCTGCAGGCTGGGTGAAGGGTTGTGAAGTGACCCAGGGCTGAGCAGTTGTGACCTCTAATGTGGCCCCCCCCACCCTGTGTTCTTGCTCCCACCTCTAGGCTAGACCTTCCATCATCTCCCTGCGGGGGTGGGAGGGGCTGCAGATGCTGACTCGGGGCCTGGGGTCTCCTCCCAGAGGAAGGGGTGGGGAGAGAGTGGGCCATGGGGCCAGGGGCTGGATCCCTTCCTCCTCCTCCCCCACACCTGACCCTTCTGTTCCAAGTGGTTGGCAGAGGCCATGGCAGCTCCATCATAAATATGATAATTTAATTATTTTCTCAGCAAAACACCGTGAAATCCAATAAGTCTGTGTCAGGCCCTGGCCCCCGGGACCCCCCTCCTAGGCCTGGGGGTGGGGTGGGGACTGGGTGTGAGGCACTAAAAGGGGAAAGGGTCAGTGTTTGGGGGAGGGGGCAATAAAGCTGAGGTCTTCGTGACATGATCCCCCCCAGGGTGGTAGAGTCACTGTTGTGTGTGTGTGGAGGGGTGTCTAAGGAAAAAAGAGGTTGTAGTCCCCCCCCCATCTCCAGCTCTTGCTGCCCTGGGAGGGCCCTGGAGTCTCATCCATCTCTGAGGGGACAACCAGGGCCCAGAATGTGGAAGTCCTGCCTCTGGGGAGGGGACAGCAGGGGGCCCCCCTCCACCTCAGGGACCCTTCCCTCAACTTCATTGGCCCTGTAGGGGTAGGAAGGCGCTGGCCCCTGGAAGGGGTTGAGGTGGGAGAATCAAGAGGGAACTGGGGTGGAAAGTGGGGGTTGAGCAGGGGGAGGGATGCGGGGGAGGGGTGCGCTCCTGCCATTAGCGCTTTTTTCGGTTTCCATAAAAAGATTATTCTGTAAAATCAGCCAGGGGGAAAGAGCTGGGGACCGGGGAGGGGGCCAGGTCCCTGGCACCAAGCTGGATGGGGGGACAGGGGAGGAGCGCTGGGGACGGGGACCAAGTATGGAGAGCGATTTGGATGGGCTTTCAGGAGCCAAGAACGCATATGGGGGAGGCTGGCCAGGCCCGGGCGGGGGTGCCCGGGGCCCCGGCCCCATCCCCAGCTGGCTCCCCTCCCCTCCCCCGGCACTTAGAAGCCATTATCGGGGGAGCAGATTGCAGCCCCCCCCCCCACTCCGGGAAGCAGGCACAGCTGGGGCCCCGCCACATCTGCCTCATCAGCACAGAGCACAGCTGGGTGTGCCTAGAACCAAGCTCCCCAAAACACAAAGGAGGGAGGGCGGGGACCAAGGAGAGCCCAGACCCCCGAGATAGATACACTGACGCCTCTGCCAACAGACACGCACTCCTCGAGGCGCAGCTACACCCACCAACACACACGCTCCCTCGTGCGCAGACAGGAGAACTGACAAACACGCAATTACTCTGCCCCGCCCGCCACCCCCGCTTCCCTTTCCCCACCCCTCTCCTCCTCCCCTTCCTTCCCCTCACGCTCCCCACCACCAGCATGGCCACCTCAGAACCGCCGTCGGCTGTCATCTGGAGGGAGCATGGGCCTCCCGCTTCAAGCACACCCTTTGGGGTGGCTTGGAGAGCAGGAAGGCAGGGCTTGGAAAGAGGCACCCATGTTCAAGGCACAGGCCCTAAGGAAGCCACGTGTCCTCCCTCCCAGCCCACACCCGTCCCCACAAAGACCCCTCCTCGGGAACCCCGACACTCGCCACAGCCTGGCCAGGTGGGCTGGGCGCCCTTCGCTGTTCTCTTTGACCCGCCTGTATACCATGGGCCACCTCAAGGAGGCGCAGCGTGCCGTCGGTCTCTAGCCGTCAGCTGCGGGCCGGGGCACCACCCCTGCCACGCCCCCTCCCACTCCCAGGTACCCTGCCTTCAGGAATGCACCCCTCCGCTAGGCTCTGCTGCCCGTGCCATGCACAGGGCTTGGGGGCTCCGTCAATGGCAGGAAAGCCCACCTCCCGCTCCCTGGAATAGGGCCTCCCCAGAACAGACGACCAGGAGTTCCTTCTTTCCTCCCTCGTTCCAGTCAGTGGTCACGTCTTGGCCGCCCGATTCCATCCCGTCGCCTTCGCAGCCCTCATTTTGCCCACTCATCTCCTTGGCCGTGGTGTCTTGCCCTCAACTCTCTCCTCCCTGTCCCCCCACCTTGTGTCCCACGCTGCGCCGGCCCCCCTCCTCCGCCCCTCGGTGCTTTAATCCCTCCGCCGCTGTGTGGCCTTATCTGCTCCCAGCAGCTTTAGCTGCAAAAAGCCCTCTCCCCCTCCTTCCCGGGATCCTCTCCCTCTCCTTTTCCAGGCTCTCTCTGCTCCCTGACCACCCCACATCATCCCCGCTGGCACTCAGGTCCTATCCTGGCTCCTAGCTGCCACCAGACCTGCACCCCAGTGCCCTTTGCCGCAGCTCATAAGATTCACCCAGGCCCACCTGGCCTCCTCTCACCCGCCCTGCCCCGGCAGATTCAGTGTCTGGCCTCTACAGCCCCACAGACGTCGTCGTTCTGTCCGGCCAAGATTTTTCTTCTTTCCTTGCCCTCCTTTTCTGGCCCCCTCCCCAGTTCTTCTGGACGTCGTCCATCTTAGGCTTGGTCCTGTCCCTTCAGTCCCGGTGACCATTACCTTGGCTTGGGAGTATATCTTAACGGGGGCGTGGGGGTAGAAGCCACACACAGGAGAGGTTGCTGGGCTGGACTTGCCCTAGGGAGACCGGGTGGGGGGTGTGCAGAGTGCTGGCGGGTAGTGGGGGCAGGGCCTGGCGCAGGACGCTAACCCTCTCCAGCCGCCTCAGATCACGTCCGGGCCTCCCCACCCCCTCTTGCTGGGACTCTCATTAACCGCTTCTCCTGACTCGTCCGCGGCATAAATAACCCAGATAAATCAGCCACCGTCCGCCCCCCGCCCCTCGCACAGCCCGTTTGTCACAGCCGCTCGCTCACCAGCCAGGCCTGGCCCAGCCCCGGCCCCCCCCATCTTTGTCCCTGCCCGCCTACGTCTGCCCCACACTGGCTCATCCCCCTTTCTGTACCAGGGCCAGGTGTCTGGACTGGGGAGGGTGACAAGTGGGTGTCCCCCGGAAGCAGGGGAAGGCTGGGAACTCTCTAGGGCAATGCTGTCTAGGTGTTCGGGGTTCATGTCCTTTATGAGTCTGGGGCTCACAAATGGCACAACGGGCTGGCGCACGGGTGGCGGGGGTCCCAGTACTGGGAGAAGAGGCACAGACCCAGAGAGAAGGTTGCTGGGGTTCCCTTGGAACCCCAAGCTGAGTCCTGGGAGGTCTGTGGTCTCCCTTTGGAACATTTTGCCCCAGTAAAACCTCTAGACCTCTTCCCAGGTACCCCGAGCCAGCGCCATACTGCCAGTCTCCCCTCACCCTCAGCCCCCCAATTCCTACGCTCTGCCTTGTCAGGCTGTGCCAATATCACCCTAAAAGCTCCGCTCCCAGTTCCTCTTCCCTTCTGTCAGGAAGCCTAGGGCATCCCTGGGGGAATGAAAGGCAGAGAATTGGACTGTGAGCAAATCTGGGGAATGGGGACAGTTGGAGGGCAGAGGAACCCTGGCTGAGGCTTCACATCCTGACCCTGCAGGGTGTGAAGACCGCACCCCCTCAGCCCCAGGGCCATCTACCCCTACACATCCAGTTCAGGTTGAGGCCAGCCACACTTGGCCCTGATACTTCACTAAAGGGGCAGCTGGTCCCCTGAGAGTGAGGGGGAAAGCAGGGAGAGGATGGGGGAGCCTGGGCATAGGATTGGGGATGGGGGTGGGGAAGAAGCTGGGCCGGGCCCCAGGGACCAGCTGGGCAATGAGCCGGGGAAGCAGCCGGGAGGCTAAATGAGGGAGATTATCACCCAACTGCAGCCGGGCAGAGAGGGAGGCAGGCAGGGAAGCGGGGAGAGGGAAGGGAGTGGGAACGGAGGCCAGAGAAGGGGGTGTAGAGAGACAGGCTGGCAACCAGAAGAGACTGGGGAGGAGTGAGGGGAAAGGCCAAGAAATGGGCTGGAAGGGTGAGGGGGACTCCCACTAAGCATAACCAGATTGCTGGGGGCCTGGGAGACTGGGTGATGGGGACTTGGGGACAATCAGAGACAGTTGGCTGCGGGGCAGTGGAGGGGGTGGGTGGGAGCAGGTAATTGCTGCTCCATTTCCTAGTGGCTGGAGCTCCCCTCCCCCCATACCCGGTTGCTACCCAACTTTATTGCTGGTAGAGGTCAAGGGCTCCCTGCCATTTCCTCAGGAGGAAAGAGTGTGATTTGGGCTCATGATGGAGGCCAGTATGTGGGTGGGACCCTGAGATCTCCATACGTGGCAGGAAACTTCAGGGGCATGTGTGGACTCCAGGGCAGCAAGGAGTGCTGGGGAGAGCTTGGGGGGCAGCTCCCCATTTTCTTGGCAGAGCCCCAGACCGAAGTAACCTTAAAAAAGCAATCAAATCACCAAAAAAAAAAAAAAAACCCAGTACAGAAAAATCAATACTAGGAAAAAGGGGAAGAGAGAGAAGGATAGGGAGGAGGGGAAAGTGCTAGGACTGCTGGGGAACCTACCCGAGGGAGGAGCTTGGGAGGGTGCTGTTTGGGCAGGGGGCAGTGAGAGGGGGCTGTCTGTGCCACTTGTACACTCTTAGCGCTAACTCAGCAGCTGCTTCCCGTTCCAACCCCACCTTCCTCTGGGGGAGGCTGAGCCCAGCTGGAAGCCGCCACTGACCCCAGGGGTCTCATTCCAGCTGGGGGAGCCGATGACCAAGGCTCATCCAGAGGCTTGTGGGAGCCCCGATGTGGGACCCCTGGGGAACAGCCACTTCGCTGAACACTTGGAGCAACCCAGGCAGGGTGCCAAGCGTGGCCAGGGCTGGGTTGCATGGTGAGTGCCCCCTGAGGGGGACCTGATCTGGCCTGAAAGCCAGGGTAGGCAGAGTGGCTCCCTGCCCCCCAGAGCCACCCCTGGGCCCCTCCCCGGGGCCAGGCCAGGGCTGCGGTCTCGGTGAGCCCAGCCTTACGTAGGGGAGGGGTGGCCGTTGGGCAGCGGCGGGTAGACCTCAGGCTCTAATCCCCAGCAGCTGCCGTTTTCCTCAGATCGATTCCCTTCTCACTTTTTTTTTCAGCTGCTGGTTTCGTGGCTCCGATCGATGGAGCCGCCTCCCCCGCCCCTCCGAGCTTCCTCTCCCTGCTGCTCATTAGCGCCCCGATTAATCAGCCCCCCCTTTCCTCCAAGGGACAACTGCTTCCTTCCCCTGGAGGGCTCATGCTCTCACGCGGGTCCCCCAGAGCACAGCTGTTCACTCTTTCTGCCCTCTACCCTGGGGGCACCGATGTCGCCCCTCCTGGCCAGCCAAATGGGCTCCCACCCCTGCCTGGGGTAACAGTCCCTGGACCTGCTTCCCCTTCCCCAGGAAAACACAGCCTGCCAGGGCTTCCCTGCCCTACTCTGCCAGGCAGCCAGGCACCCCCTACGTCTGGTTCCTTAGGACAGCGACCCCTTCTGGGAAAGCCCAGCACCTCTCCCCACTCTCCCCAGTGCCCCCGCCTTGTGTCATTCCTCTCCCTCCATTCCACATCTTCTCCTCCCCATGTGTGAGGGCTCCCCTACGTCTGTTCTGCTCCCTGGCCTGTTTCCCTGACACCCTCCCCAGCCTGGCTGTGACAAGCGGTTTGGGGACATTTGGGGAAGCAAAGTGGCCACAGACATGCAGGTCAGCCAGACAGCCCTCTGTCTCTGATGCATGAATGGCTGAGATGGGGGTTGGGGGCCAAGTTGGAGAGCAGGAGGCCAGCCTCACTGAGGGGCAGGGGTATGGTGGGTGCTGAAGTCGGTAGTCAAGCTCTAGAGCAGCTGAGAATCTTGGTGGAGTCAGAGTTGTCCCCTTGTCTGTCTTGCCTGCTCTCTTTTCCCCTCTGCACCCTCATTCAAACAAGTGGCTCTCCCAAGGAGTTTCTGGAAGCTGCTTTGAGCGGGCTAGTGAGCTGAGATGGTGGCTGGGTGCTAGTGAGGAGTCAGGGATGCCAGGAGGTGTGGTGGGGGGTGGAATTGGCTGACCCTCATAGGGCGTGGTCCAGAAAAGTGGCAAAGAGGAGCCGAGGACTCTGGGTATGGCACTCTTTCCTGGGTGGCCTGGGAATGGGGCCAACTGGGGTCCCCATGAGTGGCTAGGGTATAGCAAGAGTTTTGGGGGGCAGCCCGACAAGGTCTTGGGCAGGGATGACCTGGGATCCCTGTGCTGGGCTGGGGCTGCCCCCTCGCCAGCCAGGCTCCTGCAGCCCGTGCCGCCGGCGAAACGCTGTTGACATGTCCTGAATTATTAAGCATGGGGTGGGCTCCGGAGCACATGCTGAGTGGAGCGGCTGGGGCTGCGCGGCGTGGCGGAGCAGCGCTCTCGCTCCCTCGCTCGCTTGCAGGGACACACGCAGGGGCTGACAGCTGTGCTGGTGCTGATAAGGGAAGCCACAAGGAGACGATCGAGGAGAGAGACAAGCGGCAGCAGAGGCAGCAGCGGCAGAAGCAGCACCAGCGCTGCGGAGCTGTTGGGAGTGGGAGTGACTCCCCCAGCTCAGGCCCCCACCCTGTCCCCATCCTCCTCACGCTTGCCCTGAGTTTAGAAGAGCAGCCGCTGCCACCACCGCCACTCCGGAGGGCACCAGGGCTGCTGGCCAGGGAGGGACAGGGGCAGGGTGGCTCTGGCCAGTCCCAGCAGCCAGGGACAGATGCCGATCGAGATTGTGTGCAAAATCAAATTTGCTGAGGAGGATGCGAAACCCAAGGAGAAGGAAGCAGGGGATGAGCAGAGCCTCCTGGGAGCCGCGCGGGGGCCCGCAGCCCCCCGGGACCTGGCCACCTTCGCCAGCACCAGTACTCTGCATGGGCTGGGCCGGGCCTGTGGTCCAGGCCCTCATGGACTGCGAAGAACCCTGTGGGCACTGGCACTACTCACCTCTCTGGCAGCCTTCCTGTACCAGGCAACCAGCCTGGCCCGGGGCTACCTCACCCGGCCTCACCTGGTGGCACTGGACCCGGCTGCCCCAGCACCAGTGGCGGGCTTCCCAGCCGTCACCCTCTGCAACATCAACCGCTTCCGGCATTCGGCACTTAGCGATGCCGACATCTTCCACCTAGCCAATCTGACCGGGCTGCCCCCCAAAGACCGGGATGGGCACCGTGCAGCCGGCCTGCGCTACCCAGAGCCTGACATGGTAGACATCCTCAACCGCACTGGCCACCAGCTTGCCGACATGCTCAAGAGCTGCAACTTCAGTGGGCACCACTGCTCTGCCAGCAACTTCTCCGTGGTGAGTCCTGCCAGCTGGCCCTCCCTGCCCGGGGTGGCCAGAGACTGGCGGGGAGGGAGGGTGCGTGGGAGCATCCTCAGCAGGGCTTCCCTTCCTTCTGCCACCAGAGGCTGGCCTCGTGTCTCCCCCAAGTCTGGTGTTTCCCTCTGGCTTCCCAGCCATGGAGCTGGAGTTGCTTGGAGGGGCTTACCCTGTCGCTGCTCCACGTCTTGGTCCTGCTGCTCCTGCAGTGCCAGGTCTGGGGGCCTGGGGGCTCCTGGGAGTGGGCCCAGGGGTCCTGAAGCTGGTCAGTTTGCAGGGAAGGGGTGCACCCTCCCAAGGCCAGGCCAACGGACTCCTACCTTCCTCTTGCTCCCTTTTCTTCTGCAGCTATGGGATCCCTCTCCCCACCATGCAGAGAGTGATAGAGAGGGCGTATCTGGGGGGCTTTAGCTGGGGAAGGAGTCAGGACTGCCCCGACAGGCAGGGTGGCTAGAGAAGACCGTGGTGGACACTCAGTGCCACTGTCTCTTCTGTCTCTGTGGGTCTCACAGCCCCCTTTCACAGACTCCCGCACACATCCCTCTTTCATGCTGTCCCTCCAGCTCTCTGCTTCCCAGTCCCTCCCTCTGGCTGCTCCCTTGCCCGTCTCCAGCTCTTACACTGAGAATCACTCATTCACTCTCATGTGCATAACTCACCCTGGCTGCTGCCCAGTGCTGGCACATACACATACACACACACGTATACACATCCTGCTCAGGGACAGTTTCTTGCACACTGCCTCTCTCATACACTCTCAGTGTCCCTGTCACTACACTCATGTGCATACCTGCACACCCACACACCGCACACCCGGAGAGCTACTCATCTCCATGTTCACATCCCAGCTCTGACTTCACTGCCAAGGGTAGGGCTGCACTGTTACTATCCCCTCTTGTGACACCCCCGGCTCCCCATGCAGGGGTTGCTGGTACCAGCTACCACACACGTGTGGATACAGCATACACCCTCTGCACTGGGAACGAAGTGTCAGCTTGGGCTGCTTGCCTGTACACACCTCACACCTTCAACAATTGGGCCAGGGCCCTCACCCATGTGTGTGAGGGTGGGTGTGTACGTCTTCTATGTTGTCTATCTGCCAGGGCTCCATTTACCCACAGTTACAGGGCATCTATTATTCATGGTGCTGGAGATGCCTGTCCCCAGCCCAGTTTACTCCCACCATTGTGTATGTATGGGTGTGTTTGCATCCTTGTCACCATTGCCCACTGCATATGCAAATATGTGGCGTCAACATGGTGCCCACTTGGGCCCAGCCTCCAAGGCCAGTCCCAGAGGTGGGAACTTTACCTGCTTTCTGCCCAGTGCCCCCTACCCCATCAGACCCCAAGTTCTCACTCACCCACTGCCCCAGCTTCACCAGGAAACAGGCTCCAACTAGGTTCCTTGCCACCACCATGCCTGCCCCTCTGGGGCTTCCTGCCACTGGGTGGGGGGAGTTAGGAGAAATGGAGGAAGGGAAAGGAAGGAGAGGATTTGCTGGGAGAAGAGTCAGCCTGTTGTCCAGCTGTACTCATACTCCCTCTTCTAGGAAAAACCACCATTCCCCAAAGCCAGGGCTGAGAGAGTCCCCAGGGAGGTGGTGTGTGGAGTATGAATGTGGCCTCTAGGATCCCTAGGCTCTCTGTCCCACATTCTCACCCCTCTGAGTTGGGAGGGGGCAGAGCCCAGTCTCAGCAGGTGCTGATGGGGCAGAAATCAATGAGATCTTTGTGTCCCTGAGCAGGAGTTTGTGTCTCAGGCCCCTGTTGGGGGTGGGCAGGAAAGGGGAAGGGTGATGAAACCTCAGTGGGAGAGGAGGGGGGAAGAGATGGAGGAGAGCAGTGAGGGAGAGGGTGAGAGAGTCAGGGGTTTCCTGCCTAGCTTCTAGGAAAGGAAGGGGTGTCTGGAGGATGTGGGAGCAGGGATTCCCCAGATCAGGCTGGTGAGTCCCTCTGCATCTTGGGGGTGGCTGGGAGGAGGAGGAGGGGGACTTCCCTTTGATTCTCTGGGAGCTGGAGAGAGGAAGTTTATGGGGCTCAGCTCAGGGGATCCCCTCTGGGAATCCTGGTCTCCCACCTGCCCTCAGCCCAGCCTAGTCCCCTTACTCTTTGCCCACATCCCTTTCCCTATCTGCTGAGTGTCACACTCCCTTGGACCTGGCATTCTTGGGCTGAGTCTGCTGCAAACTCAGAAACTGCTGGAATCAGTGGGCTAGGACGAAGGCCCAGGAATGGGGAAGATGGGGTGTCTGATGGGGTGAGATTGGAAACGGGGTATAGAGATGAAGGTCTGGGGTCTGATGAGGACACAAGCCCATGATAGACTCTGTGATGAGGAGCTGGGGTCTGTGATGGGAAGATGGGTGCATGAACCGTTTGGTGGGGAATCATCCAGAACGTGGGTTGTGAGCTAGGCAGTGACAGCGACAGCTTTGGGTAAGGGGCTATTATGTTTTCTCTTGCTTTCCCCTGTTTCCTTCTCCCCACTCCCCACTCTGCTGTGACCTTTCCTCCAGAATCCAAGTTAATAAATGTCACATTTTCCAGCCTATTTTTACTCTGGGTAATGCACCCTCCCCCAGTCCCCTAAGCTGCTGCTCTTGCTTCTGCTATCACTGCAATCACTCTCACCCCCACACTCCCTAATAGCCCCATCAGACAGTCAGCCAATCAATCAACATGATGCTCAGCGAGCCTACTATGAGCCAGGCTCCCTGCTAGGTACCGTGGGACAGAACAAAGAAGGGAAAGCCCCAGTCCCCCATATGTCCCTGTCCTCAAGCAGCCTACAGTCTTGTGGTAGAGTGGGGACAGGGACCCTCAGAAGCTTAACCAACCATGCAAGAGTTAACCAGCCATGCACACCATGTCATAAGGTGCCAAGATTAATTGCCAAACGAGGTGCATGGTTCAGAGCCTGAGTTCAGAGACAGAGGCCACTCTGGGCTGAAGAGAGTTGTGAAGGCTTAAGGGAGGAGGGAGGCTGGGGGAGGCTTGAAGAGGAGGAGAAGGAAAGGGAGAGAGAGAGAAGAGGGCTCCCAGTGATGGGGAAGGATGGGGACGTGTTCTCTCTCCCTCTCTCTCCACCCATGCTCCCCTCCACCCAGGTCACCCTAGCTATTCCTTATCTCTTTTTCTCCTCCTGTTTCCCCTCCTCACCTAGCCTCATACTAATCCAGTCCTACCTACACCCCCTACTCTCACTTATCAGTGTCTCTCCCTTCCTTCCCACCCTACCTTCATCTGCTCCCCTACCCCAATGCTCCAAGCCCCATCTATTCTTTACCCAACTTGAGGCTTGCTCTCAGTCTGCCCACTTAAAAAAAAAAAAAAAAACCCATTGCCTTCGAGTCGATTCTCATAGTGACCCTATAGGACAGGGTAGAACTGCCCCACAAGGTTTCCAAGGAGTGGCTTGTGGATTTGAACTGCTGACCTTTTAGTTAGCAGCCGAGCTCTTAACCACTGTGCCACAAGGGTCCACTTACTAGAAGGCAAAAAATTCCTCTTTCTCCCTAGGCTTAGTTTCTTCAGTTGTAAAATGCAAGAGTAGCCCTAAAATTCAGCACTTCCTCTCAGCTGGAATCAGGACAGCAAGCGGGCTCTGGAATCAGACTGTCTGGATTTAAACCTCGGCTCTTCCCTTTAAGCTGCGTGGCTTTGGGAAGTCAAAAGGCTTCCATGAGCATCCGTTTCTGCAACCGTTAAATAGGATATTTGCTGTTAGCTGCTGTTGAGTTGGCCCCTGAATCATGGTGACCCCATGCACAATAGGTTTTTGTAGGCTGGCTTTTGGGAAGTAAGTCACCAGGCTTTTCTTCCTAGTCCTTCTTAGTCTGGAAGCTCCACTGAAACCTTTTCAGTATCATAGCAACACGCAAGCCTTCACTGACAGGTGGTGGCTGCACTTGAGGCACACTGGCCAGAAATTGAAACCAAGTTTCCAGTATGAAAGACGAGAATTCCACCACTGAACCCTTAAACCCATTGCTGTCAAGTCAATTCCGACTCATAGTGACCCTACAGGACGGAGTAGAATTGCCCCCTAGGGTTCCAAGGGGCAGCTGGTGGATTTAAACTGCCAACCTTTTGGTTAGTAGCGTGAGCTCTTAACCACTGCACAGCCAGAACCTAACAAATCCGGGTTGTTGTGAAAATTAAAGAGAGGATGCCTGTAAGGGCTGAGCACACTGCCTGACATGTAGTATACACTCTGTAACAAGTACCACCGCCCCAGCCCTGGCTATTGTTAGCCTGACTGTTCTCAGCACCACCTACTGCTTTCTGACCCATGCACTGGCATCACCTGGTCTCTAGACCCACCTCCTCTACCCTATCGCAGCATTCCTATTCTATCCAGCGCTCCCAACTATTCATGCACATGTGCGTACGTGCAGGCGTGTGCACACACTCTAGCTCAGTGCCATCCGATAGAACATTCTGTGATGATGGAAATGTTCTGTACCTGTGCTGTTCAATGTGGTAGTCACTAGCCACATGTGGCTATTGAGCACTTGAAATGTGATTTATGTGAATGAAAATCTGAGCTCATTTAAATGGCCACATGTGGCTAGTGGCTACCATATTGCACAGTGCACCTCTAGGTGGTCCTGGGAGTGAGACCCCAAGTGCTTGGGTTGGGCGGGGCTAGGAATTACAACTCGGACCAAAGGGTATAAGGCGATGACCACAGGCTGTGACTGGAATTTTGGGCTGAGGTCCCCACTGGGCTAGGATCAGTACAGCCTTGTCTGGGGGAGGGGGTTGAGGTATCCGGAAACACCATGTGAGCAAACACCCTCCTTCCCAGGTGCAGGCCATGACCTTGGTCTTTTTTCTTGTATTCCACTGTCTGGAAAATTGAGGCGTGGAGGAGGTAGAAAATCCCTGAAGGGGGAGGGAAGGGCAGGACCCAGCCCTTCTTGGTGTGGCATTCAGGGGCCCAGGCACCCCCTAGTGGGGCAGGAGACCAGGGAACAGGGACCTGTGGGTGCCTCACTGTCTCCGTCCCCTCTTGGCTCTCAGGCTCTCGTGCTTCTCTCCCCCCGCCCACACGCTGGTGACTGCCGTGCCTATTAATCACTCGCCCTGTTCTCTTCCTCTCTACTAATCAGGCACAATTAGACAAGGCCTCTTCCAGCTGGGCAGTCCCCCTCCCTGCCCTCTTCTCTCCTCACCAGCCCCTCCCAGCCCTCATCCACGACAGCTCGGAGGAAGCGGAGCAGAATGCCCGTTATCACTCTCTGCCCTCTCCCCTACCCCCAGTCGGGGCTACTCCGCAATCTCTTTCCTTCCCTCCAACTTTGCCCTTGGCCCCTTCTCTTCCCTGGTGTGGTCAGGCCAGGATTGATAGTCTCAGCCCCTCCTTGGTCATGGGAGGGGCTACTCACACTCCACCCCAGCTCTATACCTTTCCCATTGGGTCAAGGGTCTGAGGGCTGCCCCTTGCCCCTTTGGCTCTGGGAAGAAGGGAGTTCCCACTGAGGTTGGTGCAGGCCTCTTATTCGCCAGATAACCCCCACCCCCTGTCCAGCCCTCTATTCCCTTTGGTCCCCATCTTCTCCTGAGACATAAATCTTGAGAACATTTAGTTCAACATCTAGTTCAGGGTTGGTTCTGCCTTCAGGGGACAGGCAATGAGGAGCCAGGGCACATCATAGGGGGAAAGGTGGGGTCTGAGGAGCTGAGATCACCCATCCTTGAAGGGTGCAGCTGCTCCTTAGCTCCAGCTAACTGTTGCCCTATGGTGAGGGATGCCCAATGTTGGCAGGCCTTCCAATTGGTCAAGAGAAGCCTCAAACCTTGATTATTTTAAAAACACTTTTCCTCATTTGTAAAATACTCTGAGGGCTGCCTAGAGCTCAGACCAGGCTGCAGTTCTGCGTCCACACTCTCCCCACTGCCTGCCCTGCCACTGGCTGTTGCCCTTCAGGTCACCTGGAGGGGGCGCTCTTACCTCTGGATGCTTCCAACTTGGCAATGGAGTTGATGGAGGGGCATTTATCGTGTGGCCCAGCAGGGAAGGTACGGCTGTTACTGTCACAGAGGGCCAGTCTGCAAGGGCAATGGGAAGGGCCATGAGGGAGGTGCCCTACCCGGCCCCACTCAGCAGCCCTGTGGCCTCTTCATTAATCAGGAATCGGCCCCGAGCTGGGCTCATTATCAGCTCAGCTTCTGGAAGCACTGCCGGAAGATGCTGATTAGCATTTGAAGAAATGGCCCCCATGTCCCCCTCCCAGCCTCCTACTTTCTTCTCTCCTACCCGTGCTCCTTCCTGGACCCCTACCCCTGCCCTCCTGTTCCCAGGAGGAATCCGTTCCCTCTCGGGGCTGCCAGGCTCAGGCGGGGGGGCAGAAAGGACATGGAATGGCGGGCAGGGAGGCAGGGGCATTCCAGGGAGCTCTAGAAATGCTGAGTCTCAGGCTGCTCTGGCTGAGGCCCCTGAGTCAGTGGGGTCCTGCTGGGTGGGAGGGGTGAATGAGCTGGGTGGTCCAGGTGAGATGGACAGCCAACCTAGCCAAGAGGTGAGAGGGCAGGCTGGGCTGTGAGTTATCAGTGCTTCCCTGCCCTTCAGCCTCTCCGGCAACCCCACCTCCTTAAAGCAGCTGGACAGAAGGGGGTGGGGACAGCGGGAACAGCAGACTGGAGGACTGAGAGGAGGAGACCTGCCTGTTTTTGGCAAATCATGGTGGAGGCTTAGGGTACTCAGAACCAGCAGGTCCAGCCCCGATGGATGGGGGCGAGAAGGCAGGAGGCCAGAGACCCCGGGGGTGGAGACAGGAGGGTTCAGAGTTCTTGCGTTTTCCAGGAAGGGGGAGCCGGGGTCTGCACTTCTTCCCTGGGCTCCCAGGCAGGAGGCGGGGTGGTGGTGGGGGGAAGCCCTGAAAGCCAGCCCCCCTCCCAATTTTCCCCATGCCCTTGGGACTCCCATTTTGGGTCGGAGGGGGACAGTTCCAGAGAGATGGGCAGAGGCTGCAGCAGCCGAGGCGGCAGCCAGAGAGTTCAGAGAGGAGCCACGGGATGATTAAGGGGAAATGGAGGATTGATTTAGGAGGAAAGATTAAAGGAGCTAAATCCGTGGCGCTTGGCTCAGCGGTGACTAAGCGTGGACAGGATAATAGCTTACAAATGTGTGAAAGGTGTAAATACCAAACGGGGGGAGGGGAGGCGCTTGGCGGGCCCGGGGAGCCGGCACTGGGGTTGCACAGGCCCCCCGGGGGGCTGGGGACCCCTGGGCGACCGCCCGGGAGGCTGGCCCTCTTCCCATTGGGGGCGTGGGGGAGCCGTGGGCTCCAAGTAGGGGTTTCTTTCCCGGGCCGCGGCTGCCCTGGCCTGGCGCTGACCTCCACGTCTCACTCCCGCCTGCCTCCTCGGAACTGAGGGCCTGGGTTCAAGTCCCACCCCGAGTCTCTCAGCGCCTCTCCACACCCAGGCCTTTCGGCCGTTCCCCAGGCCCGCCGGTCGCCCTGGCTCGGCACCCATCCCCTCTAGGCCCCCGCCCTGCGCCGGAGCCCCCGCCCCGCGCCCCTCCCCAGCTGTGGCGGGCAGCGGTGTCCCCCTCCGCCGTGGAAGCCTCTGGTGCTGCTGTGTGCGGAGGTCACTTTGCGGAGGAGCCGGGAGCCGGGGGAATGCAAATGAGGCAAACCGGGAGTGGAGAGTGGTGGAGCCCGCGGAGACAGAGGGAGGGCGCGCAGTGCGGTGATGGATGCCTGCCCCGCGGGAGGGAGCGGGCGGCGGGGAGCGAGCCGTGGATGCGGCCCTGGGGTGCTGGCAGGCAAGGCCGGGCTGCCGGGGGATGCGGGTGGAGGACGCTGGGGGGCTCCCACTCACCCACCAGCACCGCTACCACCACTGCAGGCCGCAGACCCTGAACTCCCGCCCGGCCATGGGGGTGAGCTCCACAGTTTTAAGCAAAACTCTTCCCCAAGAACTTTGCATCGAGGGGCGGGAATGTCAGGGAGGGACTCTGTTGTAAATTAAAAACATTCCCGCCTGGAAAATTGACTTTCTACGGTTTGAGGCCTAAGCGGTCGCTACCTAGAAGAGGCTTGGTTGTTTACCTGGGGGCCCTGAGGGCTTCTCCTCGCCTTTGGAGACGCTGCTCAGGCCTGAAACCACCGCCTTCTTGGACGCCCCAGCCCTCCCCGGTTCCCAGCTCTGGCCTCTGCCAGAGTCACGGACACTGACCCACCCTCCTACTTCTCTTCTGCCTCCCCTCCCCTGGCCGCTACAGCTCATACATTTACATTTGAACACCGCCACCATTTCCTCTTAGGCCCACAAGCACCACGCCCCCCAAAGGCACGCAGGTGCCTGTGGGGTGGAGGCTGAGCGACTGCGTTGATCCCTGGCAGAGGAGGGTGGGGAGATGTATGCACGTGTAGACGACAGACCTGCTGGGGAAGGGGCATCCCCACTGTCCTGACAGTGGCCCGAGCCCATACCCTTCCTGGGTGGGCAAGGCCACTTGCTGAGGGAGGCTTTTCCTGACCTGTTCCCGTTATCACAGCACAGATGGAAACTGGTAACCATCCATCTCTTTGTTAGTTTTGTGTGTTTGGTTCCCGGCTGTATGCCCAGCACTTAGAACATGCCTGGCACATGGTGTAGATGCTCAAATAGCACTTTTGAATGAATGAATGCCTTGGCAGCCAGACAGCACATGCCTTGAGGGCAGAGACGGGTCCATTCTGTTCTCTGATGCATCCCCAGCAGCGAGCATGGTGCCTGACACGATACACAGACTCAAAGACAAGTAAGTATTGTTGGAACAGTCATGATTTCTCAAGCACCTACTATTTGTAGGTTCTGTACTAGGTTCGTATCGCACAATAGCTGTGAGAACAGACTCCAGTGTACCTACGGTATAGGGTTTTTGTGAGGATTAATGAGTTATTTTATATAAAATGCTTAGGACTGTGCCTAGTGCAGAGTAAAAAAAAAACAACCAAACCCACTGCCGTTAAGTTGATTCTGACTCATAGCGAGTCTATAGGACAGAGTAGAACTGCCCCATAGAGTTTCCAAGGAGTGCCTGGTGGATTTGAACCACTGACCTTTTTTTAGTTAGTAGCACTTAACAACTATGCCACCAGGGTTTCCTAGCACAGCCCAGTAAAACCCAGTGCCGTCGACAGAGTAGGCACAATATAAATGTTGTGTGCCATTAAGTCGATTCCAACTCATAGCAACCCTATATGACAGAGTAGAACTGCTCCACAGGGTTTCCTAGGCTATAATCTTTTTTTTTTTTTAATTTTTATTGTGCTTTAAGTGAAAGTTTACAAATCAAGTCAGTCTCTCACACAAAAACCCATATACACCTTGCTACACACTCTCAATTGCTCTCTGCTTAATGAGACAGCCCGCTCTCTCCCTCCACTCTCTCTTTTCATGCCCATTTCGCCAGCTTCTAACCCCCTCCACCCTCTCATCTCCCCTCCAGGCAGGAGATCCCAACATAGTCTCAAGTGTCCACCTGATCCAAGAAGCTCACTCCTCACCAGCATCCCTCTGCAACCCATTGTCGAGTCCAATCCATGTCTGAAGAGTTGGCTTCGGGAACGGTTCCTGTCCTGGGCCAGCAGAAGGTCTGGGGGCCATGACCACCAGGGTCCTTCTAGTCTCAGTCAGACCATTAAGTCTGGACCTATGAGAACTTGGGGTCTGCATCCCACTGCTCTCCTGCTCCCTCAGGGGTTCTCTGTTGTGTTCCCTGCCAGGGCAGTCATCAGTTGTAGCCAGGTACCATCTAGTTCTTCTAGTCTCAGGATGATGTAGTCTCTGGTTCATATGGCCCTTTCTGTCTCCTGGGCTCGTAATTGCCTTGTGTCCTTGGTGTTCTTCATTCTCCTTTGATCCAGGTGGGTTGAGACCAATTGATGCATCTTAGATGGCTGCTTGCTAGCGTTTAAGACCCCAGATGCCACTCTTCAAAGTAGGATGCAGAATGTTTTCTTAATAGATTTTATTATGGCAATTGACTTAGATGTCCCCTGAAACCATGGTCCCCAGACCCCTGCCTAGGCTATAATCTTTATGGGAGCAGATTGCCAGGTCCTTTCTCCAGCAGAGCAGCTGGTGGATTCAAACTGCCAACCCTTCACTTAGTGGCCGAGCGATTAACCATTATACCACTATTCATGTACATTCTCTTTCCTCTTACCACCTCTGAAGGGTGCATATTATTATTCCCATTTTACAGACGGAAAATGGAGGCTCAGAAAGGTTAAATCCCACAGACAGTAAAGGGCAGGGCTAGGGCATGAACCAGGTTGGGCTGCAGGCCTGCACCCTCTGTGCTGATTCTCATTTGGTAGGAGAGCCATGTCTCAGAGCCTCAGGCTGTCGTCTGCCAGAGCTCTGTCCTCTAGGAAACACCAACCAAAACCAAACCCGTTGCCGTCGAGTTGATTCCTCCTCATAACGCCGCTATAGGACAGAGTAGAATTGTCCCATAGAGTTTCCAAGGGGTGCCTGGTGGATTCGAACTGCCCACCTTTTTGTTAGCAGCCGTAGCTCTTAACCACTACACCACCAGGGTTTCCTTAGGAAACACAGTGGCGCTCACACTACAGAGAGGCTTTACCAAGGTGCACGATGCCCTAGGGGGTTGGTGCAGTGGTGATCCAAGATCAAAATGGCGGCCTTATCTTGGCAGGAAGCTCTAGCCCTCAAATGGGCTGCCCTCTCTTAAGCATCTGCCATACACTACTTTGAATTTATCTCCAATCCTCACAACTCACCTTAAAAAAAAATGAAAAAACCATTGCTATCTTTTTTTTTTTTTTTATCAAGTCGATTCCTACTGATAGCAACCATATAGCACAGAGCAGAACCACCCATAGAGTTTCCAAGGAGCACCTGGTGGATTCAAACTGCTGACATTTTGGTTAGCAGCTGTAGCCTCTTAACCACTAGGTCACCAGGGTTTCCTCACTTACCATTTTCCTTTTACAGATGAACAAATGGAGGCTCAGAGAGGTTAAATCACATAGCTAAGGTTTTTTAAGGTTAGCTAGTGGCAGAGTTAGAATTTGTTCCCCTTTTGCTGTATCACCTACTTCCAGCACACATCCGATGGTCAATCTCTGCCCAGCTTGGTTCTCATCATTGGTCTTCACAACACCCTCGTCACTAATATTGAGACCTTGTATATGGGATTTCAGTTTGCAAATGCCTTTCACAGACTTGTCTCTTTTGAGACTTACAACTACTTTGTAAAATAAGTCAGGAAGGAATTTTTATCTCCACTTGACCGATGAGGAAACTGAGGTCCAAAAGAGTTAATAAATCACTTGGCGCCCTGGAGGCACAGCGGTTAAAAGCTTGGCTGCTAACCAAAAGGTTAGCAGTTTGAATCCACCAATTGTTCCGTGGAAACCCTATGGGGCAGTTATACTCTGTCCTATAGGGTCACTGTGATTTGGAGTTGACTGGATGGCAACGGGTTAACCAAGGTCACACAGGCCATCAGTGGTGGAGCTGGAGCTGGGACCTGGGTCTACTGACTCCCAGGGAGGAGGGCCCAAGGGTAGTGGAAGATGTCTGGGACAGTGGGGAAGGGAGCTGTGTTCTATTTCTGATCCAAAAAAACAAACAAAACCCGGTTGCCTTTTGGTTAGCAGCCCAGCTCTTAGCCACTATGCCACTCTTCCTGAAGTTGCCCCTATTTTCTGTGTGCCTTTGGATATGTACCTTGCCAACTCTAGGCTTCAGTTTCTGCCTTTGCACCACAAGGGGTGGGACTGAGTGACCTGGAAGCTCTGACCAGTGCGGACACCCCAGGTATTCAGAGTTGCTGTTGCCTTCTTCCTGGGCCCTTGGAAGAGCAGGAGGAGCCTTTGAACCTGGGCTCCAGGCTACATCTGAGTAAAGCTGGGAGGGAGCTGTCCAACCCCAGGGGTGCTAGTCACAACCCAGGGTGGATGGAAGTGCACCCCCCTCCACTGGCCCACCCTGGACCCCTGGCACTGCAGGGATACCAAGAAAAAAAAAAAAAAAACAAAACCCGTTGCCGTGAAGTCGATTCCGACTCATAGCGACCCTATAAGACAGAGTAGACCTGCCCCATAGAGTTTCCAAGGAGCACCTGGCAGATTTGAACTGCCGACCTTTAGGTTAGCAGCGGTAGCCCTTAACCACTAAGCCACCAGGGTTTCCACTGCAGGGATACAAGGGTTCATTTCAGGGGCCCCAAGTGAGACACGTGGTGGACCGGCTGTTGGATTTGGGGGGTGGTGCTGCCATGGAAAAGCGGGGTGGGGGGTGCCAGGCCTTGGCAGAAACAGGGTGCACAGAAGGAGGGGAAGATAAAACCCAGGCCGGAGATTAGCTCTGGGATTAGCCCAGACTCGGCTGCTCCTGGCTGCTTCTTATCTCCTGGCAGCCTGGAGCCCTCTTCCCCCACCACTTCAAGCCCTGGTCCTGCTAATTGCCTGTTAACCCCGTGGGCTCCAGGACTACAGGGAGGATGAGGTGGGGGAGGTGGGGAGAATGTAAGAAAGGCAGCCAAGGAAATGGGAGCTGTGGATAGATGGAGCCCAGGGGACTGAGAGGAGCCACCAGCGGGAGGAGCGATGCCTGGACAGATCTCTTCCAGCCCCTTTGCCCTAGAGGAGGGAGAGGGGGAAGGCGAGGGAGAGCCCCTGAGAAGGGCCCTGACTCTGGAGGACAGGGAGACAAGAGACAGAGACTGGACACTCAGGCTAAAGGAGATAGAGATGCAGGGGCAGAAATACTGAGAGGCCAGAGGCAGCCAGGCCAATGGGAGAGAAGAACAGAGGCCGGGGGATAAACAGAGTGACAAAGAAACAGAGGTGAGATGGATAATCAGATGTCAGGGGACAGACAGGCCAGGGGAACAGAGAGGGACTTGAGAAAGGATGAGATTAGGCAGCAGAGGCTGGGGGGTGGACACATACCCAGGCGGGGTCCAGGGCAACCTTAGAAGGTGGTCAGAGAGCCTGGCAGGGGGCTGGCTGGAGGAAGGTGGTGGAGTGGATTGAGGGCCTATTGCTGCGTCCACAGAGTTCTGTCTAGAAGCTGCCCAGCCTGAATCCAGAGGGCTCTGGGAGGCCACATGCTCAGGCTAGGGCCAGGAGGGTGGGCCTGGGGGCTAAGGCACAGGGCCAGGGAGGGCTGGGAAGAGGGGGGAGCTGAAGTAGGGGTGAATCTTCAGGTGAGGCTGGTCTAAAGGCAGAGGGCCTATGGTGGTTGACCTGGAGCTAGCCTCTCAGCCCATGAGCACTCCCTGGACTGGGACCTGCTGCTTTCTATGACTGGGTCCTAGACTCTCAACTTCTGCCCACACCCCCTCCAGGCCAGTCCATGGGAAGGGAGCAGCAGTGGACAGCCAGTGGGACCTTGTGGCTGAGCGGCGTGCCGTCTCCATGGAAGAGGCTGTGGGCTGTGCTGCCACCAGAGTTCTGCCACTTAGGAGCTGGCGGCTCCACCCGCCGCTGCCTGCTTGGCCCAGGGACCGTCTCCAGGGCAACAATGTGCTCTGCCCAGCAGTAGGGCCTGACCTGGGCTGTGCAGGTGGCCTGGCACCACAAGGCTGTCCTGTCTACTCCCTGCCAATTGTCCCTCAGACCCAGACTACTTCCACCCACCGCCATTTGTCACTCCCATGCTCCACAAACCAAGGGTAGAGTGCTAGGTAACCCCTTCCCCCAAAGTCAGGCATTCCCCATTGGCTCTGGACTCATGGGTCTGGGCTCAGTTTCATGCAGCATGTGTCTGTGTGTGTCTGTTGGAAGTAGGAAGTGGGGAGGCAGCTCCAACCCCACCCAGGGCCAGGAGCCTACCAAAGTCATTCATTCACTGACCACCCATCAAGTGTTTTATAAGCGCCAACTGTATAAATGATCTTTGGCATTGGGCTCAGTCCTGTTTCAGTATCAGCCTTCACTTATTTGCTGTGTGCCCTCAGGCAAATCATCTTCCCTGTCTGAGCTTTAGTTACCTCATCATGAAATGCGGGCAACAGTACTCACGTCACGTGGTTTTCTGGGGAGGCTCAAAAGAGAAAATAGATAAAAAGCACCTTGGGCAGGGCCTGGTACAAAGCATTTGCTCCATGCTCCATCCCACCTCTCGCCTCTTTCTGCACATCGTGCTGGGCTCTGGTGGTGCCTCAGGGAGTTCCCGGTCCTGTGGGTGAGGCTAAGCTGTGGAGAGGCCAGGCCCTGTGGTCAGGGCCCATTGAGGTGGTGCTGAACGCTGAAGGGACATGAGATGGCAGCTCACAGGCCGTGTTCACCATGCAGCCCAGGCCTTGTTTAGCCTCTCGACTAGAAAGTACTCTCAAAACTGGTTGTATCAGCAAGTGCTGATTCCAGCATCTCCTCAGCCTGGAATATGAAGAGGGTGAGCATTTTGAGATTTTTGGCAAATATTTGTGTATCCCCTCCATCTTCCTTTCCCACACCAATAGGGACCCAGGAATCCTGCACCCAGCCCACCTCAGAGTCCTCCTCTCTCCCAGTGATGTGTTGTGAGAGCACACACAGGCCTAGAGTTGGCTGTCTCCCTGGGCTTTTACCCTTTTATCTAGGGCCTTTCTACTTAAAGTGGGGTCCCTGGATCAGCAAGTTGTTAGAAATGCAGAGCCCTCTGCCCAACTCCCATACACATCTACTGAATCAGGATCTGCATTTTAGCAAGACCCCGAGGTGAGTCATGTGCGTATTAAAGTTTGGGAAGCATCGATCTTACAGACCTTGGCAGATCAGCCTCTCTGAGCCTCCATTTAGTTTCCTCATCTGTAGAATGGGGAGAAAACACCAACCTCCTAGAGTGGCTGTAAGGATTCCATTTAATTAGGTGTTGTGCATTTAGCACGTGCCTGGGGCATAGCGATGCCCACTCCTGTCCACAGGTGGACCCAGCCTCACTGCTGCTGTGAATGAGGTAGAAGGGGTGACAATGTGTTCTTCTCTCCAGTGGGGCCATGATGGACAGGGGCCTGGGGCAGGGGCAATTCAGACAGGGTCAGGGACTAGAACCCAGAATCTGGTGAGGGTGCAGTGGGGAGGAGGGAAGGGCAGGTGAGGAGCTGAGAGGCAGCAGATACGGAGACGAAAGAGTGAGGAAGGTACAAAGGAGTGGAGTGGAATGGCAGGGGAAACAGGAGCAAAGGCGGGGAAGGCATTGAGCCACAGTCCGTGCTGGCTTCAGCTGGATGGCCGAGGAAGGAGCTGGGTTTGGGTGAGGTAGGCTGCGGTGGGGGCTGCCAACAAAGGGTTGTGGAAAGGGCTCTGGAGCCTTGCATCTAGGTGAGTTCCAACTTTCTCACTTGCTGTGTGACCTTGGGCAAGTCATTTCACCACTCAGCTTTGGTTTCCTCACCTGTAATAGTTGGGATAATCATCAAACCTACCTGATACCAGGATTGTTGAGTGGATGAAATGGGGTAGTACTAGATGGGGACACATTTTATAAGGGGCTTGTTATGCCTGTGGTTTTGTTTTAGGGGTCTCAACAGGATGCTGGGGGATAGAACTGTATGAGTGGGGAGGATCCTGGTCGCTAACTCAGCGGGGGGTGGAAGATTTAACCCTATCCCACAACAGAAGTCCTCACCCCCACTGCCCTCAACTCAGCCGCTCTCCCTTCTACACTGTCCTTCAAAACCTAGGCATTTAGGATATCTTTTCCCTTCAGCGGAAACCCTCGTGGTGTAGTGGTTAAGAGCTCCGCTGCTAGCCGAAAGGTTGGCAGTTCAAGTGCCCCAGGCGCTCCTTGGAAACCGTATGGCGCAGTTCTACTCTGTCCTACAGGGTCGTTATGAGTCGGAATGACTCGACGGCAACGGGTTTGGTTCTGGTTTTTCCCTTCAACACTGCCCCAAGCCGTTTCTCCCAGCTTTTACCAGAGTGAAAATGTTCCCGAGGAGAGGGGAGGAGGAGTGAGAGAGAGTGATTGAGTGCGCCAACCCCTGGCCCCGAGGGAAGGTGCTGCCTGTGATGGGTTTGACCCGGGGCTTGTCTCTGCGGGGGTGCGGCTGGCTGGGGATCTAGCATTCGCCTCTCCCCTCAACCTCTTCCCACCCCTGCTGCTGCGCAACTCTCCGGCCTGGAGCCTCAGCGCCATCTCCTGGGCCCCGGCGCCATCTGGTGCCCATGGGGGAGAACTCTCCACCACGGAAAAGGGAGCTATGCCGGTTCCATTCAGGGTTGTAGTAGCCTCTTAAAACCAGAACCACCTTGCCTTGGAGTCAATTCTGACTCATAGTGACCCCATGTGTGCTAAGACTAGAACTGTGCTGCATAGGGTTTTCTTCTCCTTCTTCCTTTTTTAAAAAGATTTTTCCGCTTCCTGTGTTTATTGACCATTGAAAATTTATGTCATGACAGAATCAATTATCAGGGTAATGTGAATCTCTCAACATTTTAAAAAATAATACTTTATTGTATTTTTGGTGAAAGTTTACACAGCAAATTAGGTTCCCATTTGACAGCTTCTACACAAGTTGTTCAGTGACATTAGTTATCTTTTCCACAATGTGTCAATATTCTCGTTAATTATATTCTGGTTGTTCCTACGTTTTTTTTTAATTTTAATTGTGCCTTAAGTGAAAGTTTACAAATCAAGTCAGTCTCTCATACAAAAATTATATACACCTTGCTATATACTCCTAACGGTTTTCCCCTTAATGAGACAGCACACTCCTTCCCTCCACTCTCTCTTTTCGTATCCATTCAGCCAGCTTCTGACTCCCTTTGCCCTCTCATCTCCCTTCCAGACAGCAGCTGCCCAAATAGTCTCATGTTTCTACTTGATCCAAGAAGCTCATTCTTCACAAGCATCATTTTCTATCCCATAGTCCAGTCCAATCCCTGTCTGAAGAGTTGGCTTTGGGAATGGTTCCTGTCTTGGGCTAACAGAAGGTCTGGGGACCATGACCTCTGGGGTCCTTCTAGTCTCAGTCAGACCATTAAGTCTTGTCTTTTTTAGGAGACTTTGAGGTCTGCATCCTACTGCTCTCCCTCAGGGGTTCTCTGTAGTGTCCCCTATCAGGGCAGTCATCGGTTGTAGCCAGGCACCATCTAGTTCTTCTGGTCTCAGACTGATGTAGTCTCTGATTTATGTGGCCCTTTCTGTCTCTTGGGCTCGTAATCGCCTTGTGTCGTTGGTGTTCTTCATTCTCCTTTGCTCCAGGTGGGTTGAGACCAATTGATGTACCTTAGATGGCCGCTTGCTAGCTTTTAAGACCCCAGATGCCACTCTCCAAAGTGGGATGCAGAATGTTTCCTTAATAGGTTTTATTATGCCAATTGACATAGATGTCCCCTGAGACTATGGTCCCTAAACCCCTGCCCCTGCTATGCTGGCCTTTGAAACATTCAGTTTATTCAGGAAACTGCTTTGCTTTTGGTTTAGTCCTGTTGTGCTGACCTCTACGGTATTGTTTGTTGTCTTTCCCTTCACCTAAAGTAGTTCTTATCTACTCGACAGCACTGGGTTTTGGGTATCTAATTAGTGAACATCCTTCTCCCCTCCCCCATAACCATCAAAGACTATATCCTTCTGTTTAAACTATTCCTCAAGTTCTTATAATAATGGTCTTATACAATATTTGTCCTTTTGCAACTGACTAATTTCACTCAGCATAATGCCTTCTAGATTCCTCCATGTTATGAAATGTTTCACAGATTCCTCACTGTTCTTTATCTATGCGTAGTATTCCATTGTGTGAATATACCATAATTTATTTATCCATTCATCTGTCGATGGGCACCTTGGTTGCTTCCATCTTTTTGCTATTATAAACAGTGCTGCAATGAACATGGGTGTGCATAGATCTGTTCGTGTAAAGGCTCTTATTCCTCTAGGATATATTCCAAGGAGTGGGACTGCTGGATCTTATGGTAGTTCTATTTCTAGGTTTTAAGGAGGTGTCAAATCGATTTCCAAAGTGGTTGTATCATTTTACATTCCCACCAGCGGTGTATAAGTATTCCAGTCTCTCCACAATCTCTCCAACATTGATTATTTTGTGTTTTTTGGATTAATGCCAGCCTTGTTGGAGTAAGATGGAATCTCATTGTAGTTTTGATTTGCATTTCTCTAATGGCTAATGATTGTGAGCATTTCCTCATGTATCTGTTAACTGCCTAAATGTCTGCATTAATGAAGGGCCTGTTCGTATCTTTTGCCCATTTTTTAGTTGGGTTATATGTCTTTTTGTCGTTGAGTTTTTGCAGTACACTTCGTGTAGATTTTAGAGGTCAGACGCTGATCAGAAATGTCATAGCTAAAAACTTTTTCCCGGTCTTTAGATAATCTTTTCACTCTTTTGGCGAAGTCCTTGGATGAGCATAGGTGTTTGATTTTTAGGAGCTCCCAGTTATCAAGTTTCTCTTCTGCATTGTTAGTAATGTTTTGTATACTGTTTATGCCATGTGTTAGGGCTCCTAGCGTTGTCCCTATTTTTTTCTTCCATGATCTTTATCGTTTTAGATTTTATATTTACGTCTTTGGTCCATTTTGAGTTGGTTTTTGTGCCTGGAGTGAGGTATGGGTCTTGTTTCATTTTTTTGCAGACGGATATCCAGTTACGCCAGCACCATTTGTTAAAAAGACTGTCTTTTTCCCATTTAACTGATTTTGGGCCTTTGTAAAATATCAACTGCTCATATGTGGATGGATTTATGTCTGGAGTCTCAATTCTGTCCCATTGGTCTATGTGTCTGTTGTTGTACCAGTACCAGGCTATTTTGACTACTGTGGTGGTATAATAGGTTCTAAAATCAGGTAGAGTGAGGCCTCCCACTTTGTTCTTCTTTTTCAGTAATGCTTTACTTATCTGGGGCCTCTTTCCCTTCCATATGAAGTTGGTGATTTGTTTCTCCGTTTCATTAAAAAAAAATCTTTGGAATTTGAATTGGAATTGCATTGTATCTATAGATGGCTTTTGGTAGAATAGACATTTTTACAATGTTAAGTCTTCCTATCCATGAGCAACCTATAGGCTTTTAATAGCTGATTTTTCAGAAGTAGATTGCCAGGGCTTTCTTCTGAGGTGTCTCTGGATGGACTCGAACTTCCAACCTTTCAGTTAGCAGCCCAGTGTGTTAATCGTTCACACCACTTGGGGACTCCAACTTCATACTAAAAAAAAAAAAAAAGCGCCCCTTTAATAAGGGATTGGGCAAGGTGCTCATTGCACCTGGGCAGCACACACTGTAGTGAGTAAGGGAAGATGGACAATGAGGGAAGAGGTGAATAAATGGGCAACAATCTCAGGTGGTGAGAAGTACTTTGAGCAAATCAACAACAGGAGGAAGAATGGAGGATAACCTCATGAACGCGTATGTCTGAAAAAGCGACACATGATCTGAGGCTTAAAAGATGAGCAGCTTGCCATGCCCAGGGTGGTGGTGGTGGGAACATTCCAGCAGAGGGAACAGCATGAACAAGAGCTCCGAGGAAGGCAGAGAGCAGCCCATGGGTTTGGATTGTCACAGAGATTTTGGGCTGAGTGACTCTCCGTGAAGCAGGAGAGAGTGGCAAGAGTCACTTCTTGTGGAGACTTTCAGGCCTTCATTCTGAGGGCAATGGAAAGCTGTTGTTAAGTTTTAAGTGGGTAAGTGACTTGACTGACTGTAAGTACTTTAAGGGAAGTCCCTGGGTGGCGATAATGGTTAACGCTCAGCTACTGACAGGAAATGTTGGTGGTTGGAGTCCACCCAGAAGTGTCTCGGAAGACAGGCCTGACAACCTGCTTTTGAAAGATCACAGCCTTGAAAACCCTATAGAACACAGTTCTACTGTGCACACGTGGGGTCGCTGTGAGTCAGAAACAACTCCACAGCAACTAACAAGTACTTTCAGGAGTCCCTGGGTGGCACAAAAGGTTAAGTGCTCAGCTACTAACGGAAAGGTTAGAGGTTCAAGTCTACCCGGAGGTGCCTTGAAAGAAAGGCCTTGTGATCTACTTCTGAAAACTCTATGGAGCACAGCTCTACTTTGACATACACACGGTCGCCATGAGTCAGGATGGAATCGATGGTACCTGGTGGCGTAGAAGCGCTTTAAAAGGAGAATGGACTGGGGCAGAGACAAGAATGGGAGAAGGGAGGCCAGTTAGGAGGCCACCACCATGATCCAGGTGGAAAATGATGGTGGTTGGGGTCTCTGGAGATGGAGAGAAGGTGGATGGATTCTAAATATATTTCTGGAGTAAAATTGTTCCAGATAGCTGTTGTATCGGATGTGGGGGTGAGGGAGAGTGAAATTTCAGGGTTTCTAGCTTGAAAAACCAGGTAGGTAGAGGGACCCTTTACTCAGAAGGAGGAGACTGGTGGGGGACAGGGTTTGGAGGGATATCAAGAGTTCTGTTATTGATGTAATTTGGAGATGTCTTTTGATCATCTCAGGGAGGATGAAGGAGCCCTGGTGGTGTGGTGGTTTAGTGCTCCGCTGCTAAACAAAAGGTTAGTGGTTCAAATCTACCAACTTGCTCCTCGGGAGAAAGGTGTGGCAGTCTGCTTCCATAGTGATTAAAAATATTACAGCCTCAGAAATCCTATGGGGAAGTTCTCCGCTGCCCTATAGGGTCACTATGAGTCAGAATTGACTCAACGGCACAGAACACACACACAAGGGAGGATGTCAGTAGGATAGATGGCAATCAAGGAAGAGGCTGGGATATGGGACATGGGTGTCCAGGTAGGTCTGGTGGAGGCCTCTGGGAGCCCATAGGGAGATAGAGAACGCTGAGATGTCCTTAGCTCCTCCTTCCATCTCTCCCCCTCTTCTTCTTACCTCCAGGTCTATACTCGCTATGGGAAGTGTTACACCTTCAACGCAGATCCACAGAGCCCACTGCCCAGCAGAGCCGGGGGCATGGGTAGTGGCCTAGAGATCATGCTGGACATTCAGCAGGAGGAGTACCTGCCCATCTGGAGGGAGACAAGTATGCAGGCAGACAAGGGACAGGACCCACCTGGGGGCTCTGTCCCAGGCCCTCTGCCTGGGATGGGTTTCCACAGGTCTCCATTTCCCCTGTACAGACGAGACTTCGTTCGAGGCCGGCATTAGGGTGCAGATCCACAGCCAGGAGGAACCACCCTACATCCACCAGCTGGGCTTTGGCGTGTCCCCAGGCTTCCAGACCTTCGTGTCCTGCCAGGAACAGCGGGTATGCACCTCCCATTGGGCCCTGGGTTGGTTGCAACCAGACCTTCCCTCCAGAAGCCCATAGTCCACCAGCTCACCCATCGACTCTGCTGGGGCTATGGATGCTGGAGGGCTGGTGAGACTCCTGGACATGACCCCATCCTGCCCTGCCTCTGCAGCTGACCTATCTGCCCCAGCCCTGGGGCAACTGCCGGGCGGAGAGTGAGCTCTGGGAGCCCGAGCTTCAGGGCTACTCAGCCTACAGCGTGTCCGCCTGCCGCCTGCGCTGCGAGAAGGAGGCCGTGCTGCAGCGCTGCCACTGCCGGATGGTGCACATGCCAGGTGGGCACCCAACCCCAGCCAGGCCTCTGGGCACCGGCTAGGCTCAGAATCTGGGGGAGAGCACTGCTGATGTGCTCAGGCAGGTGCATAAGCACAAGAACGTGCGTGCGTGTCTATACACGTGTGCATGCATTTGTGTTTGGGATTCTATGCATGTTTCACATACGCATATGGGAACGCACACATGCATGTGTTTGTGTGCATGCTAATATGTATTTTTGCACACATGTGCTGTGCACTTATGTGCTTGTATGTGTGTGGGGGTCGTGCTCATGTATTTGAACACCTGTATACAAATGTGTGTGCATACACATATGCATGAAATTGGGTGCGTGCTGTCTGACAGATCCATGTGTACATTTTTGCGCTTATATGCATAAGTGTGTACAAGGTCATCTGTGCATGTGTGTGTGTGCCCATATATGGGCGTGTGGTTGGGGAGGGGGAAAGTGACCATAGAGACCCCAGAAATAATCTTCTCTTTCCTTTCAGGCAATGAGACCATCTGTCCGCCCAACATTTACATCGAGTGTGCTGACCACACACTGGGTCCGTGCCGCCTGCTCCCTTCCCTCCCCCTCCCTCATCCTCCTCTTTATCTCCCAGTCCACCTTCTCCTCACTGCCTTGGAGCCTTTCCTCCCAGTCTCCCCTGGAGGGTTCTTCCTGGGTGGGGGGAGAGCCTTATCCCATAGCTCAGGGGGTCTGAGGACCTGGGCCTCTGCAGGTGTGGACACTTAGGTAAGTGGAGGTGGGGGGGTGGGCGGGCAGCAACCCAGGTCTGGGAGTGAAGGGCTGGGCTTCTTGCCTTGGTTCAGCAAATGAGCTTGCCCTTGCTGGGGAAATGGAATCATTCCTTTCTTGATCTCAAGAAAAATGCAGTGCTGGCTATCCATGTGGGTAAGGCAAACCCCTCTGTCCACAGACCTCACCTGATCTGCCATCCACCCACCCACCCACCCATCTACCCATCCACCCACCCACCCATCCATCCATCCATCCGTCCGTCCGTCTGTCCATCCATCCACCCGTCCATCCATCCACCCATCCATCCATTCATCCTTTTATCCTTCTATCCATCCACCTAAGCCCCCTACCTGAGCCTCCTTGTGTGTCTGAGGCCTCATGTGGTGGCTCTGGTGGATGGGCTCTACCCTCTCTCTGAGCTGTGAGGGCCTCCCTGCCCCAAGAGGGCTGCAACTGCAGAGGAATAAGCATGGGAGGGTGCTGGGAGTTTCTGCCTGCACCCGCTCTCTTGGGTAGTCTGAAGCTGGTCCAGGAAGGGCCCCCAGCCAACCTCTGTAGGCAGTACCAAGGCTGTCCAGTAGAGACCCTCAGTGTGGACGTGCCCGCCTCAGGGCAGCCACTGTGCCTCCTCCTTGCAGCTAGTGGGCCAGGACTCCTTCCTCCCCCCACTGCAGTTGGTGTCTCTGTGTTGCAGACTCCCTGGGTGGGGGCTCTGAGGGCCCGTGTTTCTGCCCTACCCCCTGCAACCTGACCCGCTACGGGAAAGAAATCTCCATGGTCAGGATCCCCAACAGGGGCTCAGCCCGGTACCTGGCAAGGAAGTACAACCGCAATGAGACCTACATACGGTATGTGTGCATGTATGTGCGCATGCATGCATGTGTGTGGCAGAGACTAGGGGTGGGCTGCACCTTTCTTCACGGTAAGTCCCTGACAGGAATGCCTTTCACACTCCCTTTCTTCTGAAGAACCCCTACTGAGCCTTCACATCCAGGTCTTCACCTCCAGGAAAGATCCTTTCCTCTGAGCCCCACAGCACCCTGCACATATCTCTGTCACAGCTGCATTACCCCATTTAGAACCCTCTGCTTTGTGTCCCACCCCAGCAACTCAGGAGCCAATAGATGCAGGTCAAGTGACAGCGGTGCTCGGGAGGGGATCCGGATGGGATGAGGGTGGAACAGAGTGGTGTGCAGGGCCGCGGGAGCCCTGGGTTTGGTTTCTGCCACCAGGCAGCAGATGTGGAGCACCCTCAGGCTGCCTGGCCAGTGCTGGGCCCTGTGGAGACACGATTAGGACCTCAAGCCCATGAACAAACCTACTTCTGATGGTGCAGGACTGATTCTCAGACTCCAGGGTGGCGCAGAGGATGTGGGGGAGACATGAGCTGAGGACCCCAGGTTTGGATCTGTGAGAGGAGGAAGGAGGGGAAGCATCTGGTTAGAGAACTGTGGAATGGTGCAGAGACCAGCCTGAGCAGAGGGCAGCAGAGAAGAAAGCACTTTGGATCAGAAGGAGCAATGGAGCAGGTCAAGGGCAGCCTTGAAAGTTTGGAAGAGACACTTTGGAGTGGACTGTTGGGCAACAGGGAGCCACTATATGTTCTAAAGAGGCATAAGGATGAGACAGAGTGAACACTATTCGCTGCTTTAGAGAGGAGGCAGAAGGGAATCCTTCAGGCCCAGGGGTTTTACTTTGCTCTCGGGCCCTCTGCTTTGACTCAAAATCTGAGGTGAATGTGCATCTGGGATTGCCTCCCCTCACAGCCTCTGGGAGCCTGAGGGGGTGATCACCAGCTTCCTGGCCCAGGGTAGGGGTGTCAGACCAGGATCTGCTGGACCTGGGATGCCCGTCAGCCACTTTCTAAGGAAATGTGGTCCCATTGATACCCTGTTTCTGGCCTCCACAGGGAGAACTTCCTGGTCCTAGACGTCTTTTTCGAAGCCCTGACCTCTGAGGCCATGGAGCAGCGAGCAGCCTATGGGCTCTCAGCCCTGCTAGGTGAGACCTGGCCCCTGTTCTGACTCTCCTGGGGGTGGGTCAGCCCAGCCTCCTCCCTCTGACCCTGCTCTCCTTCTCCAGGTGACCTCGGGGGACAGATGGGCCTCTTCATCGGGGCCAGCATCCTCACGCTGCTGGAGATCCTTGACTACATCTATGAGGCAAGGGTGGGAGGTCTGGCATGGGCCACCCAGCCAGGGGTGGGAGGAGGAGTGGAGAAGGGCTGTGGGAAAAACCAAGGGGGCAGGGCAGGCTTCCTGGGCTGAGCTGGTCTGGGTGGGAAGTCAAGCTCAGGGTCTTTGCCAGGGTCCCCTGACTGGCTGGAAGGGCTGGGCCCACTTCACTTCCATGCTAAGGCCTGAGGGCTCTGAGGAGCCAGGGAAAAAGGAAGGGCGGGAGGATAGGGGAGTTAGGGTGGGGGCCTGCTGGGGTAGCAAGTCCTTTAAGGTAGGCCTGGAAAGGCCCTCCTTTCTCTACCAAATTCCCTGAGCCCCTTGCCATCCCCCTACCCTGAACCCCAAGGTGTCCTGGGACCGACTAAAGCGGATGTGGCGTCGTCCCAAGACCCCCCTGCGGACCTCCACTGGAGGCATCTCCACCTTGGGGCTGCAGGAGCTGAAGGAGCAGGTGAGGAGGAACCTGCAGAGTTGCAGCCCAAGCCCCCTCCCCAGGATGGATACCCCCACTCTCCCCAGGACGGGATCCTCCTATCCCTACACCAGAACCAGCCGGGGGGGGGGGTGGGTCCCTGACCTCCAAGGACAAGGAAGGCTGGCTGAGCCAGGCTTGGAGGCACCTCTTGAGCTCTCCCTGTTCTGTTTCCTCTTGGCCTTGCAGAGTCCCTGCCCAAGCCGAGGCCATATTGAGGGTGGGGGAGCCAGCAGCCTGCTCCCCAACCACCACCACCCCCATGGTCCTCCAGGAGGCCTCTTTGAAGACTTCGCTTGCTAGAATGGTGCTGTGTCTGAAAAGACCCAGGAGTCTGGGACCCCTCCCCAGGCCCCCAGCATCTACTCTCACTCCTGGGACCTTGAAGGCCTGGGGGCAGCCTAAGGCTGTGGGGGAGGGGAGGTGCTCACTGGGAGGGTGGGGACTCAGTTCCTGTTCTCTCCCCCCTCCCTCCGCCAGCTGCTTTGCACAAGGGTCCTTCTTGTCTGCACCCCCCTCCCCCAGGCTGGTGCCCAAGGGAGGGCTGGAGATCAGGCCTTGGGCCCCATGGAGGGGATGAGAGGAAAGGAGAGGGAGGTGGAGGAAGGAGCCCACCCCAGGAGGAGTGGAACCCTCTGTACATTTGTATATATTTAGGGAGGATAGGGTGGGGGTGGGGTACAGATGTAGAAGGCTGGGTGGGGCTGCAGGGAAGGGTGATTCAGGGACAGCCAGGGTCCCAACCTGAGTGTCAGCAGGGGAGGGTGAGCCCCCACGACTCAGGAGTGCTGAGCCACCCTGCTTCCTGCCCCTCTCTGAGCCCAGCTCCCCTCTTGGCAGGGGGAGTGGGTGGCCCAGCAGGCCTGGCCCAGCTCCCAGTTCCCCCTGCACCCACCCCACCTCACCCCAGCATCCCCTCCATAAGGAGCAGACAGAACTTTCAGAACCTGGCAGAGCTTGGGGGGTGGGGAAGGGTGCCTCCTCAGGCCTCCCTCCCTCCCGTCTGGTTTTATAAAGTGCTGATGAAATTGAGAATAAAGAGGCATAAAGAATTTGTGTGTGTGTGTGTGACCTAGCACGTGCAGGGGCAGGGCTGGGAATACACATGATTTCCTGATAAGAGGAAATCCAGGCCCAGAAGGGCAAGTGAGCCTCCATCCTCACCCCTGACCCCACCTCGACTAAAACCAAAATACCAAACCTTATAACCACCAAATTGACTCCGACTCATGGCAATCTCATCTGTTACAGAGAACTGCTCCACATGGTTTTCTTGGCTATAATCTTTACGGAAGCAGATCACCAGGCCTTTCTTCACAAGTGCCACTGAGTTGTTTTGAACCACCAACCTTTATGTTAGTAGTTGAGCACAGACCATTTTTGCCACCCAGGGTGCCTTCCACAAACTCAGAACCACTAGTCCACGCTCAGCCTGTTTATTCAAGGCAGGGAGCTTCATCAGGGGTACAGAAGGGAGAAGTTCAAAAATACACCTACTCTATTCTCTCAGCTCCCCCTTCCCTTACAACTCATCTGCAGCCCAGCCCCCAGGGCCGACCCAGGAGGTGGGCTGGCGTTAGGCAGACTGAACTGCATAAATACGGAGACCACAGCCGGAATCAGCAGTGTCAAGGGACAGGGAGGTCGACTGGGGTGGGAAGGGGTGGCTCAGAGGGCTCCTTCCCCAGGTCTTGTCCTGAGCCTGGGGACCCACAAAGCCAGAGAGAGGGGGCTAGTGGCCGCCCTGGGGTCTGAGGCTGGGGCCAGCCCTGTCCGGCGAGGCTGGCAGGGGGCTCCAGGATGTTGGGGAGGAGCTCGGCGGGTGTGGCTGTGCCAGGGCCTGGGGGCCTGGCGGGGTCAGGTGCTGTTGCCCTGTTCCTGCTCAAAGAGCAGCATGGCGAGCTGAGTGCGGGAGCCGAGGCCCTCAAGCACACTCTGGCGGCAGCGGTGGTACAGGTCCTCGCTGAGCCGTGCACTGCACGGCTGGGCCCGGTAGCGCTGCAGCAGTGCGGGTTCAACCGCCCGCAGAACGTGCAGGCCCGAGAACCGCAGAAACAGCTCATACACGTCCAGGCTCTCCACCAGCTCCTCCTCCTGTTCTGCAGCTGCCGCCAGCCGACTGCGGGCTGCCACGTAGTCGGAGTTGTAGAAGCAGGCCTCACTGGCTGCCTGGCGATCGAAGCGGCCTGTGTCACGGCCCAACTCTGGTGGCCCAGGACCCTGTGGTGGGGCCACGGCCGGGTGGAAGGCCTGGAAGTGCATGGGAAAGAAGGCCTGCCAGCCGGAGATGGCATGCATGCGGCAGCGGTTCAGGAAGTCAGGAGTGAGCACTGTGTCTGGCCCGGCCAGCAGGAACAGCGTGTCCAGTGGGTGCTTCTTGGAGAGCAGGTCCATGAGGCGCAGGGCTGAGGGGGCTGCTGTCTGCACGCTGAGCCAGGGCACCCGGGCACCAGGGAAACGCCGCTCCAGCTCTGCCACATGGGCTTTGACAGGCGCAAAGACATCTGCGTGGGCTGCCCGCTGGGCCTGGCGGGGCTCATACAGCAGCAGCAGAGTCAGGGCTGCTGCAGCATCGCCAGGCTCCAGTGCTGCAGTGGCAAAGGCCTCCAGGAAGCCAGGAGCCAGGTCACGCTCAGCTGCAGCCAGGGGCAGCAACACAGTGAGACGTGAGGCCTCAGTGACATAGGGTACAGGCAGGATCTCCACGCGGCTCAGCGGCCGGAGCAGCTGTACTCGGCGGGTGAGGGGCCAGCGGCCACCCTGGGGAGTCAGCGCCTCTAGCTGCAGGTCCAGTGTGTACTCCATACCCCGGGCAGGATCAAAGCGTCGGTAGCCATTAACCAGCTGCTGCTTCTGGAGCCGCAGTGCTGGATGGTAGCGGCGGTTCAGCTCCTCCAGGGCTGCCCCGAGAACATCAGCTACGTCGGCTCGGTCAACCCCACGGAGCGGGCAGCGGGGCGAGCCATCAGCACAGGAGAAAGCATGCTGTTCTGTGAAGTATTCCCAGCGCAGGACCTCAAAGCGGGAGGCCGGGCGGGAGGGAGCTGGAATACCCACAGGCCAGGCAGCTGCTCGTTCGCCATCGGCTGCCAAGCGGCTGGTGTTCTGGATCTCCCACTGTGTCAGAGAAATGGGCCATGAGCAAGGCAGAGGCCAAGGAGGCCAGGCCACGGGTGTACTGGGCAGTCCGCAGGTGCCACGCAGGATGGCTCCCCAGTCCTCTGCCAATCTCTACCCAGCCAGACCTTCCACCCATCCTCCCCCTAAATGGAGGCAGCCTAAGGGCAGGGGTAGGGGGGATAGTTCTGGAGGGGGTCCTCAGAGGAAGGTGGAAACACACAGGGGCTGAGAGGCAGGTTTGCTCTGTGATTCTAAAGCTCACTTTGTATCTCCCTGGGGTCTGCCCAGACCATACCTGCAACTCCTGGATCTCCTCGTACGTGCGCTCCAGCTCAGCTCGGGCAAAGGCCTTGTGCAGTTGGTACATGTGCACAGGGTCACGCACAGGATGGGCTGTCAGGGTACTGCGGAAACGAGGGTCCCCCTCCTGTACAGGTTCCCCAGGGCTCAGCTCCAGATAGCTATAGTGCACCCCCTGGGAAGAGGAAGGGAAGGGGTCCATAATGGGAAGAACGATAGGACATGCTTTCTCCTTGCCTCATGGTGAGTGTTTCATCTCCATGACCTGTTGTGGACTTGGAGTCAGAATTCAGTTGGATTAAGTTTACCTTGATCTGTTGTGAGCTTGTGTGACCTCGGGCAAGCCTCTGCTAGCTCATCCGTGAAATGGGCGTGCATACACCTAACCTATCTCACAGACACATCGAGGGGCTTAAATAAAATAACATCTAACACCAACACCTACCATGTTGCTGTTCTTAGGTGTCGTCAAGCTGATTTTGACTCATAATGAGTCCATATGACAAGAGTAGAACTGCCCCATAAGGTTTTTTAGTCTGTAAATCTTTACTGGATCAGACGCCAATCTTTTCTCCCTTGGACCTGCTGAGTGGGTTTGAACTGCCAGCCTTACTGTTAGCAGCTGAGAGCTTAACCATTGCACCACAAGGGCTCCTTGATACCTTCTATACCAAAACACCAGAACCACTGCCGTTGAGTGGATTCTGACTCATAGCGACCCCACAGGGTTTCCAAGGCTGTAAATCTTTTTGGAAGCAGACTGCCACATTTTTTTCCCATGGAGCCACTGGTGGTTTCAAACCACTGACATCTTGGTTAGCAGTTGAACGCTTTAACCACTGCACCACCAGGGCTCCTTGATACCTACTATAGAACCAAAAACCAAACCCAGTGCTGTCGAGTCGATTCCGGCTCATAGCGACCCTATAGGACAGAGTATAACCGTCCCATAGAGTTTTCAAGGAGCACCTGGCAGATTGGAATTGCCGACCCTTTGGTTACCAGCTGTAGCACTTAACCACTATGCCACCAGGGTTTCCGATTCCTACTATAGGCCCCTTTATTTCCTTATAACAACCCCAAGCAATAATTAATTCTGTTGGCATGGATGAGGATACTGAAGCTCAGGAGATTTAATCATTGGCCTGTAGTCACAGGGATAGAAAATGACAGAACCAGCACAGAAATCCAGGCCTGTATCTCCACTGCCCTTTGCCTTTGAGGGGGAAGTATACAAGCCCAGCTAGGAGGCACCAATGGGGCAGCTTGTCGTCCCACCTCGTGGTCTCCTGTGCAGCCCACGCCGGTGGCATCGAGGATGCAGCGTCCCAGCCACTCGTCTGGGCGCGCACTGACGATGTCGTTGCGGCAGCCTTCCAGGTGGGGGCGCAGCTGCTGCAGCAACGTGCGAGACAGCAGCACCCCAAAGCTGCCGTGGCAGTAGCGGCCTGGGGCGGGCTCCCCGCCAATGAAGTCCTGGGGCCGGCCCAAATAGAGGTGCGTAGAAGTGGCCAGGCTGAGGCGGCCAGCTAGGCGCACCAGTCCATGTGCCTCGGTGTAGGTGGCATCGGGCACTAGGAAGAACCAGTCAAAGTCGTCACTGTGCTGATCCAGCAGGTGGCGCAGTGCCAGGTGTAGGTGGCCAATGGGCCGCTCCTCACCCAGCGTCACCACGGCCATGCCTGGAGGTGCCCGACGCCCCCGAGCACCGGTCAAGAACACCACACGCTCTAGCCGATGCCCCAGCGTGCGGTTCACAGCCACACCCAGAGTGGGCAGCGTGGCCTGTGAGGTCAGCACCGCCACGAGAAGCCTCTGTCTGATGCCCAGCTCTGTGCTGATGTAGCGGGTCCTGGGAGAGGAGACAGCAAAAGGTTATGAAAAGGCAACAGGGCAGGCAGGAGGAAGTATACATGGATTCTGGCCTGGGGCAAGTTACGTCCTCTCTGGGCCTATTACCTCGCCTCTGAGTAGGGTCACAGAATTTAAATAAAATATTAGCCTTACCTACATAGTGCTTTGCATTTGGGATATGGAAATATTCATGCGGATATGAGAAATATGGTGTGGGTTTAATTTTTGGTTTCACTACTTAGTAGTTATGCATCCTTGAGCAAGTTATTTCACCCATCTGAGCTGCGGTAGTCTCGTTGTAAAATGTGGATGACTATTAACTACTTAAAACACTTAGCCAAACTCTTGGTGCCTAATAGCTACTCCATATACTCATCTCTGTATAAACATACCATTATACCATAAATGCACTGCATAAATGATATAAAGGAATATATGGCATTGAATATGTTCGGGGAAGGGGCAGTCTGAGGCTTAGGGGGTTCCAGCAATTTACCTGCCATAAGGCAGAACGCAAGTTGCAGAACTGAAATTTGAACCCAGTGTTACTTAGGAGAAATTATTTAAACTCATCAGGAGAGACATGAATGGGATGGGTACCACCTCCCCTTTAGGTGGCCCTTGTAACCTATCCAGGTACAAGAGCTATACGTAAATCCTAGGCTTTTCTTTCTCTCTCTATACACCCACCTTGTATACCGGTAATTCCTCCAGCCCAACATCCCAGCCAGGGAGCTAAGAGGATTTGGGGGGCGGGGGGACAACTGAGGTCCAGCAGATTTAGGGCAAAGGCGGCCAATTTCAGCCTAGCCCGGGACAGAGCCTCAGACGGGTCCCACAGTTCCCGGGGAAGCAAGGCATCGGAAGTTATCGGAGCCCAAAGACTTCCTGGCTGGCCAGCCCCTTCCTTCCGGAGCCTGACCCGGCCTCGATGGCCTCCCCGGCGCGCGCTCGCCGGCCGGTGCCCAGGGGGCGGGGCGGCCGGGGCTGACCCCTACCTGACGGCCTTTTTGGCAGCCTGGCCAGGCTGAGCAGGGTGGTAGGGCAAGACGCGCGGCTCCCAGTTCTCCCCGGCGCCTGCGCCGGCCCCGGGCCTCTCACGCTCCCCGCCAGGTTGCACAGAATTGGGCCGGCGGGCCGCGTTGGTGTTGCCGCGCTGCGGCAGCTCGGAGTCTCCAGGCTGGGGGGGTCCTGGACCGCAAGGCTCCTCCACCCAGGTGACACTAAGCAGACTCAGAGTGAAGCCCAGGGAGATGCCCACGGCCACGGGCCCCGCGGGCCGCAGCACCGACAGCAGCAGCGACGCCCGCATGGCGCCGGGACCGCGGGCCCCTGGCCCCGTAGCAACCCCAGAGCAGCCGGGGGAGGCTCCGAGGGGGCGGGACCGGGGAGGGGGCGGATCCGGGGTCCGGGCCCAGCGGGCGGGCCCGCTCCCTCCCTGCCGAGCCGAGCCCGCGGCCCGAGCCGGATACACCGCGTCGCGCTCCGATCCCCCTAGCTGCCACTCTGTGCCCGCGCGGTCCTCGACTCGGCGCCCCAGCCGCCGCCGCCGCTTCTGTCCGACGTGTCACTGCGCGAACCCCGCCCCCGGGGTGGGGTCTCGGGCTCCGGCTACCCGGGAGGGAGGAGAAGGGGGAGGTTAAAGGGGAAGGGCCCCCGGAAGTGCCCCCTCCCCAGTGAGGGAGAGGGAGACGTCGGGGGTGGAGTTCCCTACCTCCCCCTGCGTGGTTGGTGCGTCCCAGGTGACGTCAGAAGCAACCCGCCCCTGCCTGGATGGTGCGCTCCGAGTGACGTCAGGAGCAGCGGCCGGAGCTGTTCATCAGCACCAAAGGCCGCGGGCGGGCTCAGGGCATGGGGCCGCGGCTCTGGGGCAGCCCGAGCCCCTGCTCCTCTTCTTTTCCATTCGCCAGGAGCCTGAGTCCCCGGACGCCGCGGGACTGGAGTGCCAGCCGGTGTTGGAGGCGGAGCAGCGACGCCGCCCCGCAGAGACCGGGCCCTCTGGCCCAGCAGCCCCTGTCCCAGCACGGTGGACTTTTTCCGGACCCCAGTCAGTTGGGGGTTCTGGCGCCCCGCATCCCCGGACTCTCTGGCCCCTGCACCGCCTCTTCAGCTCAGAAGCTCAGGTCACCTCCAGCCCAGGTAGATCTTGGACAATCCCAGACCGAGCCGCCCACGAGTCTCCCAGCTGCACACTGCCCTCATCTCCACCACTCTCAGTTCTCCTTTTAACTTCTCTGCCCAGCTCCCTCTAGCCAGGCACTTCTGTTTATATTTCTTTTGCACCCACTCCAGGGATGCTTCCAGAACTGCATGATGTGGGCACCCTTCCTTTGTCCACCGGGCCCTGGCCTAGTTCTCCCACTCCCACCCTCATCTCAGTGGAGACCCAAGACTCCTCCTTAACCCCAACTTCCTCTCTCTCAGGTTGACCTGGGAGGGTGACTCCCCTCGGTTCCCAGCACTATGCCGGGCACTGTGGCGACACTGCGGTTCCAGCTACTGCCCCCCGAGCCAGATGACGCCTTCTGGGGTGCACCCTGTGAGCAGCCCCTGGAGCGCAGGTACCAGGCGCTCCCAGCCCTCGTCTGCATCATGTGCTGTCTGTTTGGAGTCGTCTACTGCTTCTTTGGTGAGATCCCCATCTCAACCCTTACCCGGGCTCCTCACTGCTTCCCTGAGTTCTTTTTCTGGGGCACCCCAATCTTCTCTGGAACCACCACCACCATGAATAACTATTTCTTATACATATTTATAGATCAGGTAGGCCCTAGATTCTAGAGAACACAGGTTTTCTAATTAGACATGCTTAAGTTTGAACCTGGCTGTGCACTTTACTCATTGTGCTACCCTGAGCACATTAACCTCAGTTTTCTGAGCCTCAGTTTTCTCATTTGAACAGTGGGAACAAAATTTGTCTCACATAAGGCTGTTGTGAAAATTAGCAGGTGCTCAATAAATAGTAGCTACTACGGAGAAGATAACAGTGTTTGGGTCACTGCACTAGATAGACTCTGAAACCATTTAGCAGACTGAATAAACATGGCCCCTTACAGGGGGAAAGACTCCTGCAACATTCACACCTGTGATACATATTAGACTGGGCTGGTTGAGGGCTGGATGACACTCACACACATGGAGTTTGCCTACAAGCAGGCTCCAGTAATCACGGCTGTTGTGAACAGTTGTACAGGATGTGTACCGCACAAAGGAGCTCAACTGATTAGGAAAGTGGGGGCGGAAATCCAGCCCATGCTCCACTCGCCAAACTCTGGGTCTTAGCACAGGGCTTCTTTGGCCTAAAAAAAGGCAGCTTGGGGTAAGTACCCAGTGATTCTACAATAGGGGAGTGAGTTCTATAGGTTAGAGACCCAAATAAAGCCTCCAAGAGGAAGATTATGGGCTACCAGACGCACTGGCAACAAAAGAGGATAGGAGGTTTGGGTTTCAGGCTGGGCAGAGGTGGGACAAAGCGTGTTCTGCAGGCTCCACATCTCCCATCCCCCGGAATGGCTGAGTAGGCAGGAATGGAAGCCAGATGGTCCCTCCCCTCCCACCCCCAAATTCTGGGCTGAACAACTGCAAAGTGGGCAGGAGGAAGTGCCTGCCCAAGGGTTTGGGACACATTCTGGGCCTCCAAGGACTGTGTATCACCTCACCCCTTCCATTGTCTATACCCAGTACCACTACATGGTGCTCAGTGCAGCCTCATATTCCCTCTCCTGGGCTGCCCTGACACCCCAGCCCTCTTGGATGCCCCCACTCCCAGACTCTTGGACTCTGACCCGATTCATGCCCTGCTCTTTCTCTGATTCCAGAACCTTCTGGATTCTGATACTTCCCCTCATTTCTGGAACTGAATTTCACCTTTATGATCTTTCTTTGGCTATCCCTGACCCCTTGGTCCCCATCTCTGACTTCCATCTTCCCAACTGCTCTGGATCCTTTCCAGGTACCTCATTAGCCCCATAACTTCCATTTTTCTGAAACTCCACAACCACCATTTGCTCTATAAACCTCTTTGACTGTCTACGACCCCTTGTAAGACCTAGTCACCTCCAATTTCCCCTGCACACTTATCTCATTACTTTCCATCTCTCTGGCCCCCTCTGTTACTCCTATCTCTGATCCCTGGTCACTCCTAACTCTCTGATCCCTATGACCCCACTGTCTGATTGCCCCTCCTCCAGCATGATCTCCAGTGATTCCATTTCTGACTTCAATGTTCCTCTCTCTCAGAAACCCTTTAATACTCTCAATGATTCCACCTCTGTCAACCCGCCTGACCTGCAAAGACCTTATCTCCCAGAACCTCTCCCCAGTAACCTTGCTTCTCTGTTTTCTAACTTTCCAATGATGCCAACAGTCTGAACCCCTGTGACTCATCAAAGACCCCATCTTTCTGACTTCCAAATACCTTATCTCTCTGAACACTCCCTCCCCAAAGACCCAACTCTCTGACTCCTGTGATCCCAAAGACCCTATCACCCATTCACGCTTGACTCCAATGATCTATCTCTGACTCCTCTGACCCTCAACGACCCCAATCCTCTTGTCTTAATGACCCTGTCTGTTTTCCCAGTGACTCCTAATGATCTTATTTCTGTGACCTCCTCTAACCTCAATGCCCCCATCACCAATGCCCCCATGACTCCAATGACCCCCAAGTCTCTGATCTTAGCATCCTTGTCTCTGATTCCTCTGTGACCCCATGTTGCTGACCTCTCTGACCTCTTCCTTCCAGCTCGGTGTCCTTGTTTTGGCCCCTCACTAGCCCCTGTTCCCCTCCAGGTTACCGCTGCTTCAAGGCAGTGCTCTTCCTCACGGGGTTGCTGTTTGGCTCAGTGGTAATCTTCCTGCTGTGCTACCGGGAGCGGGTGCTAGAGACACAGCTGAGTACCGGGGCCAGCGCAGGCATTGCTCTGGGTATCGGGCTGCTCTGCGGGCTGGTGGCCATGCTGGTGCGCAGCGTGGGCCTCTTCCTGGTGGGACTGCTGCTCGGTCTGCTGCTCGCTGCTGCCGCCCTGCTGGGCTCTGCACCCTACTACCAGCCAGGCTCCGTGTGGGGCCCACTGGGGCTGCTGCTGGGAGGCGGCCTGCTCTGTGCCCTGCTCACACTGCGCTGGCCCCGCCCACTCACTACCCTGGCCACCGCTGTGACTGGTGCTGCGCTCATCGCCACCGCTGCTGACTACTTTGCTGAGCTGCTGCTGCTGGGGCGCTATGCGGTGGAGCGGCTGCGGGCCGCCCCCGTGCCCCCACTTTGCTGGCGGAGCTGGGCCCTGCTGGCACTCTGGCCCCTGCTCAGTCTGATGGGCATCCTGGTGCAGTGGCGGGTGACGGCCGAGGGGGACTCCCACACAGAAGGTGAGAGGGCAGAGGTCAGGGTGGGCATGAAAGGAGTGGATGCCCAGGGATGGGTGGGGGACTAAGCAGTTGGGAAGTAGGAAACAGAGGCCTCAATGGGGTGAGATAGCTGACTCCTCAGGGCCTGGGAGGATAGGACAACAACATATGGAACTTAGGCTCTGGGCTGACCCTATTCCAGGCACCAGCAATAGAGCAGGCAAAACAGAGAAGATCCCTACCCCTGTAGACTAACATTTGGGCGGGGGGGGGGGCAGAGACAAAGAACTCAACTCCTACGTTGCCACATAAACAAACAAAGTAATTCCCACTGTGTGGAGTGACATGAAAGAGATGCACAGGATACTGTGAAAGAATGACCTATTATAGGTGGGTGGTCAGTGAAGGCTACCTGGAGGAGGTGACATGTAAGCAGAGACGTGAAAGATGAGGAGTCAGCCATGTAAAGAGAACAGGGAACAGCAAGGGCGAGGGCCCTGAGAAAGGAATGGGCTTGGCTTGCTTGAGGAGGTGGGGCTGGAGTGTAGTATGTGAGGGACAGCAATTGGGCCAATCATCTGACCCCTCTGGGCCATGATGAGGACTCTGGATTTTATTAGAAAGGCAATAAGAAACCACTGGCCGGCTTAAAGTAGGGGTCGACAGAATCGAATTTAGCATTTGGGATGGTCATTCCAGCTGCTGAGTGTAGAAAGAATTGGAGGGAGGCAAGTGTAGAAGGGGGAAGTAGGAAGTAGGAAGCAGCTGTAGTTGATCAGTTGAGCAGTGATGGTGGCTGGCCCAGGTGAGTCACCTATGGCTCAGGCCTGGAAAAGGGATAACAGCCAGGGAAGAGGTGCCTGGAAGTCCAAGGATCTTTCATAAAGACCTTCCAAAGACAGGAGTGGGTGCAGAGAGTCCCATTTAGAAGGTGAGAGACCAAGAAGGGGCGGGTGAGGGAACAAGGACAAGGGGAATGTGGGAGCCTGGAGCACCAGGTAGGAAAAGACATGGAGGTCTGGGGGAGATGAGGCCCATGGGCTTTGAGACCCCTGCTCTGCCCATCCCCTCAAAGTGGTCATCAGCCGGCAGCGAAGACGTGTGCAGCTGATGCGAATTCGGCAACAGGAAGAGCGCAAGGAGAAACGGCGGAAGAAGAGACCCTTGCGGGCCCCCCCAAGAGGTCCCCGGGCTCCTCCAAGGCCCGGGCCCCCCGACCCTGCTTATCGGCGCAAACCAGTGCCCGTCAAACGCTTCAATGGAGATGTCCTCTCTCCGGTGAGTGCCCCAGCCTCTCCAGCCCAAATCAGCGAGAAGGGACTGGCTGAGCTCTGTCCAAGCAGGGCTAGCCTCTTCTGGGGCTGGTCACTGTCTACAGTCAGCCTAGACTTTGTGCACCGATCGTCACCCCTATACCAGGAACCTGGTGGGTCCAGCTCTGGGGCTGGGGGAGAGGTGTCCCAAGTATGAGTTTTAAATGGGGTGTGGCGTGTGGTCTTGGGGATGTGGACTACGGGTGTAGTGAGGTGCTGGGTCTACGGCTGTCTGCTTTATGGCTTTCAGGGCAGGGTCTGCAGTCGGACTCACACATCTGTGTTTACTTCCCCACAGAGCTACATCCAGAGCTTCCGGGACCGGCAGACAGGGAGCTCATTGAGCTCCTTTATGGCCTCACCCACTGATACAGACTATGAGTATGGGTCCCAGGGGCCGCTGACGGCCTGCTCAGGCCCTCCTGTGCGAGTATAGCAGGACAGATGCTCCCCACCTGCTTAGACTCTTGTTACCAGCTCTGCCGGACTGGCCCTGTGGCCCTTGGCTGTCCCTCTCCCTAGACTGGAGAGGATTGGCCTGGCTGCAAGAAGGAAGACCAGTCCCAGGCGAGGCCTGGCCAGAGGTGACAGCCCCCTCTAAAGCTCCTGAGGGGCTCCCGAGGGATGTGGGGTGTGAGCCCCACTGGGGTGTGCTCAGGGTTCTTAGTGTGTTGCCTGTGTGTGTGTGTGGAGAGGGTGGGCTTGGAGGGGACACTGGGACCCTTGCCTTAGATTTCTGATTGGTAGGGCTTCTCCAAAGTTGGCCTGCCTCCTCTTCCCCTCTGGGGGCCATGGGCCACTCTCCTGCATGTCTATGTGGAGGAGACCTGCCTTCCCCCCACCATCTCCCACCTCTCAACCAGACTCTCCATCTAGGGGTTCTCGTCCTTGTCCATGGGGCAAAACTGCAGCACTCCTCACCTGATCCTGTCCTCTGCAAAGCTACCAGTCCCAGAGGGCAGTGGCAGGGGATGGGTGTGGGGGTTGCTGCTCTGGGCTGGGCTGGGGAGGGGGGCTGGAGGGAGAAGGGTTCAAGTGCACGGTGCATGTTTGGTGTCTGTTGTGCCACCCTGGACACCTCATGCTTCTGTCTTCCCCTGCCCCACCCTCTTTTACATCTTTTATAAACGTGCCAAACTGCATGGCCTTTGCCAGGAGTGGTGGTCTTTGGTGGCTGGCCAAGCTATAAGCACAGCAACCCTTGATCCCTGTGTCCCATACAAGGGCTCTGGACAAGGTCTGCCTTCCCATATCACACAGAGAGACAGGAAAGGAGGCTGCACCACTTTTATTGTCTCTGACACCTCTGGCTCCCCTGCCACCACCACCACCACCACCACCCACCCCCCCGCCCCAGGGTAAGGGCCTCACTTTCCAAGTTGTCTGAGGCACCGCCTGGCCAGCTTCAGTCTTCCTAGCTCCCTACAGAGGAATGACTCCATGTGGGGCACAGAACAATGCCCCTTCCTGTCCCCTGGCATAGCCCGGGCATCCACGTGGGAAGTGCTGGCCCTTACCCTCTTCCACACCCTTTCTGGGCTTTGAGTTCTGTCTGTGGGGATCAGGAGGTGGGTCAGGTGAAGGGTGGGGTGAGGCCCAGCATCTGGAGAGATGTGGGGTAGATGGTGGGGCATATCCCATGTTTAAGAGAAAAGACAAGGAACCACTTCAGGAGCCCTCTGCCCAGGCCGGTGTGGAACTAGCGGAGATAGGCAGAAGCCAGCTGGGCAGAGAGCAGGAGGGAGGGGAAGGACAGGTGAGGGGTATAGGCCAGTGGGGGATAGTGTGGAGGAGAACTGGGGCATAAATGGGGAGTGGGGTTGGAGGAGTTCAGGAGAGACAAACTGGAGGCAGGAAGGGGCCTAGGAAGGGTGGCTTGGCCAGGACAGGAAGGGGCCTAGGAAGGGTGGCTTGGCTAGCCTATAAACAGGGCTCCCTCCTCTCCTCAACCCTACCCCCAATACATCCCAGAACAGACCTGCCTTCCAAAACCTGCAAAACTCCCTTAGGTGTGTCTCAGCCCACCCGTTACCAGGTGCCCTCTCCTGCCGCCTCAGCGGCCTGCCCCTCTGACCTCTGCCCAGACGGTTTTACTCACCCTCCACCAGGAGTCGAGTGTGGGCGCTGTCCTGGCCGGCCTGGCAGCAGTAAGTGCCCTGGTCCTCGGGTCGCACGTCATGGATGACCAGGCTGTGGGTGGGGCCGTGGCTGCGCAGCTCATACTTGTCTCCAGGGCACAGCTCAACCCCCTCCCGCAGCCAGCACACGTGGCCCCCCAAGCGGGACACAGTCACCTCCAGCACCGCCCGGCGGCCGACCAGAACGGTCTTCTCGCGAGGGGGCCGGCGGCACATCTGGAGAGGCAGTGCTAGGGTTGGGGGGCGGGGGCTCAAGTTAATGGGACACGCAGGACACCCAGGAGGAGAGGCGTATCTTCCCTCCCTGGGACCTCCACTTCCGGCTGCAGGCTTCTATGCCACCGGCCGGTTCCTTCGTACCTCAGTCCCAAATCTTTCCCTCCCCACCTCTGCCTCAGGAAGCGCGCTGCCCTCTGCGAACCACCCTCGAGGGCAGGGAGGCTGGGCTCCTAGGACCCACCGCCAGCCGCCGGTCGCAGGGCAAGAAGTGATGGCCACTCCCTGGCCGCCCCCGCCCCGGTGGCTTACCCTCCACCTCCAGCTGAGCCGCGGACTGGGCGGATCCCGCCTGGAAGCGTACTTCTCCGGCGTCCTCAGTGCGCAGCTCGCTCAGCACCAGCATGTGTTTCTTCCCTGGGTGGGAGGGGGGCGCTAACAAGGCCGGAGCCGCCTGGGAGAAGGGCTGGGGGACGAGGGCAGGGCCGGAGCAGACCCCAGCTAAGCGTACGCTGGAGTGGGCGAAATGGGGAGACTGTGGGGGACCTGGGGGTGAGGAGCGGTCGGGCGCTGCAGGCTCAGAGCCGGGGGACGTGGAAGATGGGAGATGAGCTCGTGGGTCAGGGGCGGAGCTCATTCGAGCCGCAGGTGGGGCTTATCCTAGTGGGGCGGGGTCTGCCTGAGCCCTGGACCGGGCAGCACCGGGCCTGAGAGGATGGAAAGGCAGGCAGACCTTCCTGTCGGATGCGGACGCGGCCTCCAGGTCTCAGCGAGCGGCCTCCGAGCTGCCAGCGCCCCGTGGTCTCTGCCTCCGACACAGTGCACTCGAACGTGGCGCCGTCGCCTTCCCGGGCGCACACCGACCGGAGTTCGGAAAGGACTGCCACTACGCGCTCTGGGGCGGAGCCGAGGGTGTGAGAGGCGGGGCGGGGGCGGCACCCACCACCCACCACGCCCACGCCCCGCCCCTCTCCTGTAAGCGCAGGGTCAGCCCCCGGGCAAGTCTCGACCGCGGCTCCGCGACCCCGCAGTGCCCGGCTCCCGCATCGCCCATACCCACCGCGCACGGTCAGGCGGGCGGGCCCGGCGCGGGCCGTCCCCACCGCGCAGCTGTAGGTCCCGGCGTCCGAGGGGCCGCAGCGCCGCAGCTGCAGAAGGCGGCGCGCGCCCAGGGCCTGGAGCCGGAGCCGGGGGCTCGGGGCAAGTGGGCGCCCGTCCTAGGGGCGGGAGTGGCAAAGGGTGGGCGCCCTGTAAGGCGGCGGCGCCCTCTGTTGGTGCCAAGCGGCTTCGAGGCGCTTTTTCTCGTCTTGTGTCCCCCAGGCTGGGTTCGGGCCTGCCCAGGGTTGGGTCCGCCGGCCATGGGCCGTCCCGCGCCTTCAGGGCCGCTCCAGGAGCCTCATTGGGAAGATGTCACCCTTCAGGGTCGAGATGGGGTGCCATGGGCGCGGGAAGCCCAGAGCCATGTCTCGACGGCACGGGCCTAAGTCAGGATGCTGGAGATAGGCAAGCCTGGGTTCAAACATGGGCTCTACCCCTGTTGTCTGGCCCTGGGCAAGCAACTTCACAGCACTGAGCCTGTTTCTTTATCCCTAATATGATGATAGCAAAATCTACTTCATAAGATTGTTGTAAGGATTAAAGGATTAAATGTTATGTACATTTAGCACAGAGCCAGGCACATCGTTTTCAATGAGTGTTAGTTGTCCCTGTTCCAGACGTTACTATTGTTGTTACTGTTATTATGACGAGGTGGTTTGGGCTGGGGCTGGGCTCTGACCTTCTCCCAGGTGACATCAGCCAAGGCCTGGGAAAGCTTGCACTCAAACGTAGCTGTGTCGCCCTCAGTCACCTCTAGGTCCTGTGGTCCCCACATAATGGTCACTGGGGCCTCTGGGAGTGGGAGGAGGACAGTGCAGAAGGAGCAGGGGTAAGGGCAGGTGGGAATACAGTGAAGGACAGATGTAGACAAGGTGATCGGCGGGGGACATGCTGGACCAAGTGGTCCAGGAGGGTGTTGGTCACTGGGGGACACAGCAGGATCAGAGGGGTCAAGAGGACGAGAGTGGCCAGCTGGGGGGTTCCACTTTAAGGTGGTCACAGGGGGACATGCTGGGGCTAGAGGGGCATAGGGGAGACTGGAGCAGAGAGCCCGGTGGACTATTGGCAGGCATGGACAGTGGGGGCCACACCTGGCACAGTGAACAGTAGAAGACACAATGTCCAGTGGGGTACACAATGGGTTCAGAGGCACAACGGGGGGACCCTAGAGCACGTGTGGTCTGTGGGGAACACAGTGGGACTGAAAGCAAAAACTGGGGAGACTGGATAGAGCAGAGCTGCTGGTGGAGCCCCCCTTAGGCAGGCAGTCAACAGATCACAGGAACAGGAGTGCCCAAGGCACCACACTCAGGCAGGCAGCAGGCAGCAGGCAGAAGGGGTCATAGAGGGCAGGCATGGTCAGTGGGGCCACACTCAAGTGGTCAGTGGGGCGGTGCTCAGGAAGACAGACACCAGGGCCCACGCTGGCACAGGCATGCCCACAGTGGCACTGTCAGTGGGTCCCACAGGGACGGAAGTGATCGTATGGCCACACTCAGGCAGGGCTACCACTGGGGGGGTCACCTGGGGTTAAAGGCTCAGGGGAGTCCCACTCTGGTAGGGAAGTAAGCAAGGGCCACAATGGGACAGGCATGGTCAGTGGGGACACACGGGTGGGGTCAGTAGAGTCACACCAGTCAGCAGGCAATCGCACCTCTCACAGTGAGTCTGGCTGCACAGCGTAGTGAATCCGCAGTGAAGGACACGCAGCCAGAGTCGGCCCGGCCCAGGCCACTGAGCACTAGGCGGTGGCTGTGGCCCTCTGCGTGAATGTGGCACTTGGGCCCCGGCTCCAGCCGGACTCCACCCCGGGCCCACTCCCCTGCCACGCCCTCCTGGGACAGCTCCAGCTGGAAGGTGGCACTGCCCCCCTCGCTAATGGTCACATCCTCCAGAGGCTGAAGGGCTCTCAGCTGCTTCGCTGGCGGGGGAAGGCAGGGAGAAATGGAGGATGAGGGCTCCGGCTCAGGGTGGGAGGCTGTGGGGGAGCTCACCACCCCTTGGCCCTGCCTGCACCACCCCCAACATCCAACCTGCTGACAGGAGTTCAGAACCAGGGTGCAGGAAGAAGGGAGCACAGTATATTGGGGTTAGGAGAGGACAATGAAAGGGTGAGGTGTGGTTAGGAGGCTGGGGAGTTTGGGGAAGGGGGCTGTGACTCTGGAAGGAGCACGGAATTTGGAATCGGGCACACCTGGACTGGACCTTGGCTCTGCCGTGTTATCTATATGCTATGTGACCTTTGGCAAACTGCTTGACCTCTCTGGTCCTTAATTTTCCCACTTGTACAAGGTGAATGGTGTTGAGACAGGTTTATTGTGAGGATTCAATGAATGAAATAAACGGGTGGAGAATACATATCACCACCAACAACCATTTACTAGGCTCTGTGCAGGCGTTTTTCATACATTATCTCAGTTAATGTTCCTAAAGGCCCTTGAGGTAGAGGTCAGTCCTTGTTTCAGGCAACAAGACTTGGCTCAGAGAGGTTAAGTAACTTGCATGAGGTCACACAGCTAAGGGGGGGGCCCCAACTTGGGGGCCAGAGGGTGCTATTTGCCTGCTTCTCAAATGGGCACGTGAATTCCTGAAGGCAGAGGGTAAACAGAGCAGGTCTCTCTGGAGTAGCGCATTTATGTTTATAGCAAAGCCAACTTAGAAATAGGAAATGGAATGCAAAATCCACATGGACTTGGAAGGCAAAGTAGAAAACATTAGAAAAAGACAAGTTTTGCTTTGGGTAGGCAGCATCGGGCCACACCCCTGGACCAGGACGGCCAGGGCTGACTGTCCTCAGCGCTGAGGGGCACTTTGGTGGGGTGTGAAGGGTCCTGGGCCAGCCGGGCAGGGCTGTGCCTCAGGCAGGCGATGTTAGGAGAGGACAGGGCACTCACGCCTCACGCTAAGCCTGGCCAGGGTGCGGTCGTGGTGGCTCTCGCAGCCATAGGTGCCCTGGTCAGCCAGCACAACTCCGTGGATGACGAGGCGGTGGATGTGGCCATCCTGGGCCATGGACAGGCGAGCATCGTGGGGCAGGGGCTCCCCGCCTCGCACCCAGCGCACAGCCCCAGCTGCGCCCACCCGGCCTGTCTCCACCTCGAGGCACACGTCCTGGCCTTCCTCCACTCGCACATCCTGCAGCCGCCGAAGAAAGAGCAGCTCGGCCTCTGGGGAAGGGAGGGAAGGGCCATGGAGTCTGGTTCGGGCTGAGGCTGACCCCCCCATCTCACTGATCTGTCCTTGGGCAGAAGGGTCACGGCTAGGGCCAGGGCTGGGAGTACAAGGGCGGGGAGCAGCCCATTCTGTCCCCATCAGGACCAAACCTCGAACATGGAGCCGGGCGCTGGTGGCCATGCCCCCTGCCCGGGCAGTCACAGTCCCTGCGTCTTGGAGCTGGCAGCCTCGCATGGTCAGTGTGTGGCTCAAACCATTCTGGGTGATCTCCAGCTGCGGCCCTGGGGTAACAATGGCCCCATTGCGCAGCCAGGTGACATCGGTGTCTGGTGGGGAGACTTCACAGCGGAATGTGGCGTCATCGCCCTCATGGACAGTTAGTGGGGTCAGCTCTGAGACCAGCTTCATGGGTGGCGGTTCTGGGGGTAGATCAGGCAGTGAGCTGCCTGAGTACCCGCCTTCCTTCCTTTGCACCCTCTCCTCAGGTCTGTACCCTCCTTCCTGTCACTTAACTACTGTGTGTCAGCCATGAGGGTGTCCCCAAAGTACAAGATGCCAACTCCCTACCACCCCTTACTCAACCCCCTCAACCCTGGCTTAGCGCCCCCCCCAACTAATAATAATAATTTACCATGGACCCTATTTATAGCATTTAATTGTCACCATAGCCAATAAGACATGCACTGCCCCTGATTTCAGAGCTGCGGCTCAGAGAGGTGAGGCAACTGGCCCAATGTCACACAGCTACTGGGTAGCAGAATCAAGATCTCAATCTGCTTTGAAACTGAGTAGGTCACCATGAATCAGAATCGACTCAGTATCAGTGGGTTTAGGTTGACTTCAGGGACCGGTGTAGGTGCCTGGCTTGGTGCCTGGGAAGGTTCCTGCTTTTGACTACTGGGCTATGCCTCCTCCTATCTGAGGGTTCTGGAAGGGGAGCCCGAGCCTCCTCTGAGTAATCCTTGTGCATGCATGGGTTGGAGCCAGAGGCAAGGAGACGAGGGAGTGCAGGGATGGGGCATGGTCCTTGGGGGTGTCAGGGCCCAAAAGGTGTGGGGGTGCACTGTTACCTTCCACGCTGACAAGGAAGATGCGGCTGTCCTGAGGTGCGTCGCACAGGTACTCCCCTGCATCCCCACTCCGTGCCCCCTGCACCCGCAGCACCTGCCTGGCCCCGGCCTGCTCCAGCTGCACCCGCCCGTGGCTCGCCAGGCGCTCCCCATCCTTGTACCAGCGCACAGGGCCTCCTGGCCCAGAAAGGTGCACCACCAGCTCTAGGTCCCCACCTGGGGTGCTGCGGACTCTCGTCTGGGCTGCCTCGGGGGCCACCACCCGGACGGGGGGCTCTGTGGGGTCAGAGTTGGGGGTCACTGGGCAGGGAGAGGCTTAGGGGCTGCACAGAGGGTGAGGAGGAGGGATGGGGAACAGTACTGAGAGAAGTGGGGTGAGGGATGGACAAGGCATGCTAGACAAGTAGGGAGACCCATGGGGTCTGGGGTGCTGCTCTCATAAACTTACCAGCCACCTGGACGGTGAAGCTGAGGCTGGGGGCCCCTGGGGCTGCCCTGCACTGGCAGGTATAGAGGCCTGCATGGGCCAGGGTAGCAGCCCGGATGCACAGGACACGGCGGGGGCCCTCTGCCTGCAGCTCCAGGCCCTCGCCCTCCTGTACAGGCCTCCCGTTGTGGCTCCAGAGCACGGGGGCGCTGGCCCGTGACAGCTCACAGCTCAGCACCACCAACTCCCCGGGGGCCACACAGAGAGGGCTGGGGGCCGTCTCTGGGGCTAGGAACTGTATGGGGGGCTCTGGACAGAGAGAGGAAGGTGTCAGCCTGGGTTGGCTCCCACCTCTCCCACCCGCGCTGGCTGGGATCACCCACCAGCCAGGCTGACATTGAAGGTGACAGCCTCATCGCGGGTCTCGCACATATACTCCCCAGCGTCCTCAGGCTGGGCATGGGGCAGGGTCAGGGTGCGGGCGGGTCCCTCGGCGCCCAGCTGCAGGGTGTCCGATGCCTCCACCTCCAGCCCATCTCTGTACCAGCGCACCTGTGACCCAGCTGGGGCCACTTCACAGCGCAGCTCCACACGCCCTGGAGCCCGGAACTGCAGGTCCAGAGCTCGGGCTGCAGGGTGCACGATCCTCTCTGGGGGGGCTGGCGGGGGTGGGGGGCAGAAAAAGCATGTGTGAACTCGGCCAGCAGGCCTCTCCCTGCCTCCTCCACCCATTCTCTGACCCCAGCAGCATGGCTCCCTTCAACCTTGGGACCAGGACAAACTACAATCCCTGGGCACGAATTGTATACCAGGTGCTGTGCTGGGCTCACTGTGGCCCTTTTCTTGATGGCTCCTGACCACTCCCTAAGAAGAGCATTGCTGTTGGCTTCACTTTCCAGATGAGGACACTGAGCCTTGCCTCTGCCCAAGGCTGCAGAGACAAGGAGGTAGACTCACACCCAGGGCTATCTGACCCCAGTGCATGGCTTGCCACCCCCCCACTCCCTATCCCCTTTCCCTTCTTTTGCTCCAACAAGCCATGCATTTTACTCATTCTTTTTGTAACCTACGTGAAAACAGGAGGTTTGGTCTTATTAGTTCACTACTGTATCCCCAAGATGGGGTTTTGGTATCCCCAAGAAGCCCTGGTGGTGCAATGGCTAAGCATTTGGCTGCAACCGAAAGGTTGATTTGAACCCGCCCAGTGGCTCTGCAGGAGAAGACCTGGTGATCTACTTCTGGAGATTCACCGCCACCACCCGCTGCTGTCGAGTTGATTCCAACTCACAGTCGCCCTACAGCACAGAGTAAAACCGCCCCCTAGGGTTTCCTTGAGTGTACTCTTTACAGAGGAGCCCTGGTTGCACAACGGTTAAGAGATCAGCTGCTAACCAAAAGGTCGGCAGTACAAATCCACCAGCCACTCCTTGGAAACCCTACAGGGCAGTTCTACTCTTCACATGGGGTTACAACTGTAACTACAGCCTCAAGAATAGTGCCTAGCACATAGTAGTTGCTCAATAAGTTTCTATTGAATAAGTGAACGAATACTGAATGCTCCTAATGGCTAGGCTCCCTCCTGCCAGACGTCTTAGCACTGTCCCAACCTGGTTTGAGCAAGGCAAGGCTCTCTGAGGGCTGAGAATGAGGAGGCTGGGAGCAGGGCAGGCTGGAGAAGGAGAGGGCTGTGTGGGGCAAGAGGCTGGAGGAGTGGCTATGGGAGGTGGGGGAGAGCTTGGGCCCCTGCCTTTCTGCCTCCCCGGGGCACCCAGAAGATGCTCACCTGTGACAGTGACAGTGAAGAAGGCTGAGTCATCTCCAGCATCACACACGAACTCGCCCCCGTCCCCAGGCTGGGCAGCAGGCAGCACCAGGCGGCGGCGAGGCCCGTCGCTCTCCAGGACCAGGGCCTCGCTCTCCTCCACCTCCAGCCCATCCTTGTACCAGCGCACAGGGGCGTCGTCCCTCGACAGCTCGCACAGCAGCACCACACACTCCAAGCTCACAGCAATCAAGGTCACCTCATCCCGGGGGTATATGATCCGCACCGGGGGCTCTGCAGGGTGGGGGCAAGCACAGCTGTCACAGACTCATCACCCTCCTCCCCGGAGGCACATGGTTACAACAGTGATAATGACAATAATAAGAAATAATAGGTCCCCAGTTCAGTGTTTGAACTCCCTGAGGCCAGATGTGTTTCAGACTGTCCTGGGTTGCAGGAATGGTGCATTTATCACGTGTCACATACCACCCTCAGCCCCCACCAGGACACTCCATGTTCAATCACATTAACATTTCAGCAGGGTAACATAGAGTCACCCTAAGCAGGACAATTAAAGAGAATAAATACCTTCATGTCGGTTAAGCTCAGGTTTTACCAAAATGACTTTGGATACCAAACTTACAAAAAGTCTTTTGATTTTGAGAGATTTTTCGATGTTGGAATTTGTGGATAAGGGATTGTGGACCTGTAATAGCAAATGAAGGAGCCCTGGTGGTGCAATGATTAAGCACTTGGCTGCTAACTGAAAGGTCTGTGGTTCGAATCCACCCAGTGGCTCCACGGGAGAAAGATGTGGCAATTTGCTCCGGTAAAGATCAACCCGTTGCCATTGAGTTGATTCCGATTCATATAGTGACCCTATAGGACAGAGTAGAACTGCCCCATAGGGTTTCCAAGGAGCTGCTGGTGGATTTGAACTGCTGACCTTTTGGTTAGCAGCCGGTCTCTTAACCACTGCCGTCACCAGGCCTCCCCTGTAAAGATTACAGCCTTGGAAACCCTATGGGGCAGTTCTCCTCTGTCACATGGGGTTGCCATGAGTTGGAATCGACTTGATGGCACCTAACAACAACAACACCCATTGTTGTTGATTCTGACTCATAGAGACCCTAGAGAACAGAGTAGAACTGCCCCATAGAGTTTCCAAGGAGCAGCTGGTGGATTCAAACTTCCGACCTTTTGGTTAGCAGCCATAGCACTTAACCACTACTCCACCAGGGTGTCCACAACAATAGCACACCTTTATTCACAGCTTCCCAAGGAACCTGGCACAGTTCTAAGCACTTTGTTAACTCATTTGATCCTCACAACAATTTTGTTGCTGCTGCCCAGTCGATTCCAAATCGTGGTGACCCCACGTGTTGCAGAATAGAACTGTGCTCCACAGCGTTTTCAACGGCTGTGCTCCTTTGGAAGCAGACCTCCAGGCTTTACTTCCGAGGTGCCTCTGGGTGGGTTTGAACACCAACCTTTCATTTAGTGGAGCCCTCATGGCACAGTGGTTAAGAGCTAGGCTGCTAACCAGAAGGCCAACAGTTCAAATCCACCAACCGCTCCTTCGAAACCCCATGGGGCAGTTCTACTCTGTCTGTAGGGTCGCTATGAGTCAGAATTGACTTGACAGCACACAACAACAACTTTGGTTTAGTAGGCCAGTGCTTAACCGTCCGTGCCACTCAGGGACTCCTACAGCAATCCTATAGCAATCCTAGGAGGTATGTATTGTCTTAACCCCATTTTTCAGACTAGGAAGCTGAGGCAGTGTTTCAGCAACTTCCTTAATGTCACAGGTAGTTACACCTACTCTACGGCAGGAGGGAGAGTCCGGCCTGTTAAAGCAGCTTTGACTGTGCTGGCAGCAGTGGATTCCAAGCCAAGGCTCGCAGAAACTCAGTCACACTATTCGCATCTGGGTTTGTGAAATGCCTACACCTGTCTGAGAGCTCCCCAGGGATGCGAATCCCTGATTCTACCGGCTCATCTCCAACTGTTCAAAAGTGGCTCACCCCTTCACAGAAAGGGAGCCGTGTCAATATGGGCAGTGACCAGCACACTGAACCCCCGGGGCCTGCCCGTGCTCCCACCCACCTGGGAGGTATCCTAGAATCTTCAAGCTCCAGGACACTTAGAGCTCAGGTTTGTTCTTTTTTTTTGGTTAGCGTTTGGCCCCCTTGTGGCCAGGCTGGGGAACTGCTGGATTCCCAGGCTTGGGTTTGACAGGGGCACGCGCCAGCAGGTGGGCATGCAGGCCCACATGGGGCCTTCGGCAGAGAGCCCAGGAACCCCACCTCCCTAGCTAGGCTTGTTCTAAGAGTCTGGAGGTTCCAGGCTGGTTCTCTGGGGCTTAGCAAGGCCTGGGGATTGCAGGAGGCAGCTGGCTGAGGTGTGAGGCAGGCAACCAAGGCAGTGGGTGAGAATAGGGGGTACAGCCGGGGTGGATGACCCAGTAAGCAATGTAAGTACAGGCTTACTTGTGCGTACTTAGTAATGTGTGGTGAACAATTTCATGGTGAAAAATGTGAAGTTGTTCACTACAGATTAGTCAGTAAGCATAAGTAAGTCTGTGCTTACCTTGCTTACTGGGTCATCTGTTCCTGTCAGGGGCCATAAATTTGAAAAGAGGCTTTGATTCTGTAGGAAAGTGCTGTGCGATTGGGAGAGAGACAGATACCAGCCATACCTAGAAGCAGAATCTTGATGTGGTGAAAAAAAAACGTGAAATTCTTCACTACAGAGGATTTGGTAAGCAAGGTAAGCACCATGCTTACCTTGCCTATTGGATAGTCTGGCCCTGGGTGCAGCCATGGGGCTGGGGTGCCCTGTACAACCCTGGGACCTCAGCTTGGCATCAGATTTGACTCTCCCTGGCCCACAACCGGAGTGGTGTTTGTGTGAACTTCTCCACAAAGAGCCTGGTGTTTTCTGGGGAGGCCAAGTGTGGGCTGGGATTTGTGTGGTTATGGTCCTTACGTCTGGCCAGGATTTGGAGAGTAAGTGGGTAAAGGTGACTCACTCTGGGCAAGAACACATGTAGTGGCCTTTCTGTGGGCTGTGTGTGCCAGGCTGCATTTTCTGGGGCACGGGGGGTGGCAGGTCCCTAAGAAGCGCAGCCTGAACTGGGCGCTACTCCTAGGGCAGGGTGGAAGAGAGGTTGACAAGACTGTCACAGCAGATGGCCACTCCAGTGCAGCAGCTGGGTTCTTCTGTGCCATTTAGAGCTGCCTAGGTCCTCCCCCAACCCCAACAATGGAATGGGCGGTGGGGGTACCATGCCACTTTTACTTCCACAGTCATCCTGTGCTTTTTCCACTTTGAACATCCTCCCCGCTACTGCCACCACTCCCACCCCACTTAGCCAGCTCAGCCGTGTCCTACGTACCAGCTCTGAAGGCACTTCCTGTCCCCTTGACCACGTCAGCAGCCCCACTGCACCCTATCATGACCCTTGACACCCCATGCTCTAAGACCTTTTCCTGTGTCTGGCTTCCTGGTGGACAGTGTGCTCCAGGAGGGAGGGGCTAGGTCTGTCTGTGTGCTGCTCAGTGTCCGAAGCGCAGCCGGGCCGCTCCTGTGTGGAAAGGCGGCTTTCTCCAAGGCCCTCTCTGCCCTCTCCTGTTCTGTTCTTTCGAGCCCTCTGCCCCTTCCTTCGCAGCGCTTTTCACGAGGTGTCACTGTACATTTATTTGAGTGTTTATTGGTTTAACACAGGGGTCGCAAACTCAAATGCCCTTAAGGACCTGGGAGGTAAGGTCAGTGGCTGAAGCGGTCTGGTGAGAGACAAAAAGAAGTGGCGGGGAGGGTGAGGACTGTGGAATGCGGGCCCCATAGGATGGGGGCAGCTGCTACTCAGCGCCTGCTGTTCGTCGCCAAGGGGGGAAACGGGACCAGAGGCGCCGGGTCTTCGGCTTTTTCAAGAGGACGCATAAATCCGGATTGTTATTTGAACTGTCCTGACTTTGGTAAGACTCTGCAGGCCAAACACAACACATCTGCGGGCTGGAAGGGGCCCTGGGACTGCCCATTTGCGACCCCTGGTTAACAGCTGCCTCCCCAGCTAGACTGTAAGCTCTGAGGGCAGGGACCACGTGTGCTCAGCCTCCTGCACCTGGCCCAGCTCAGCACACAGAAAGTGCTCAGTGAACGAGCCAGGGGAATGTGGCTGTTCTCGGCCTTGGGCCCTAGGGAAGAGCCACTTACTCAGATAGGCCCTGGGCCTTCTGTGCAGGGACCCTGGTGCATGCACCCATGAGTCTGCCTCCCTCCTCCCCGTGTGCCATTTCCCCCAGGGCTCAGGAGTGTCCTCGGGTGGGGCTGGGGGTCTGGGGTGGGCCCACACCTGTGACAGTGACAGTGAAGGAGGCCGACTCGTCGTCGATTTCACACAGGTACTCGCCGGAGTCCTCGAGCTGGACAGCAGGCAGCACCAGGCGTCGGACTGTGTCCTCCTTCTGCAGGAGCAGCGCCGGGCTCTCCACCACCTCTTCCCCGTCCTTGGTCCAGCGCACCTCAGCCCAGGGCCGGCACAGCTCACAGGTCAGCACCACGCGCTCCAGGCGCACGGCAGCCACATATACCTTGCCACTTGGGTACACGATCCATGAGGACACATCTGAAGGATAGGGACAGCCACCACTGAGTGTGAGGGGCTGGGCCTATGTGCCTGCCCGCCTGCCCTGACTCAGGCCTGTCTCCTACCCCAGGAAATGGGCCATGTGTTGAAGAAGAGAAATCCCCCCGCCCCGCGACGGTCTCCCTGCAGCTCAGTTACGCACAGCTGGAGACACACTCTCCCCAGGGAGACACAGCCATAGTCACCCCCAACACACACCAGATATGCTGGGCAAGTTGGGGACCAGTCTCAGGTGTGGGAACACTCCGTATTCTAGGGGTTGGCCAGAGAAGGGGGGAGCTGGGGAAATGAGGGTTGGATCCTCAGATGGAGCTGGGGTCCCTGCAGGGCAGAGCCAGGTGCTCAGGCCCTGATATCTCCTGGCCTCTCTAGTGCCTGGGCCTACCCACCGCAGACTCTGCCTTAAAGTAGAACTGCCATGCCCAAAGAATGCCCTTGTAGGGTATTTTGAGAGCTTGGGAGAGCAAGGATCCCCTCATGCATGCTAGCTGTGTCCAGTGTGTTTATGACAATGCATTTCTGGGGGTTGGAGGGGTGGCTGAGCCTCAGGGTACAGACTATAGGTGGGGAGAAAGGAGGGTGTTATGAACTGTGTCCCCCAAAAATGTGCTGTAAATCCTAACCCCTATACCTGTGATTGGAAACGCTAGTGGCATAGTGGTTAAGAGCTATGGCTGCTAACCAAAAGGTGGGCAGTTTGAGTCTACCAGGTGCTCCTTGGAAACCCTATGGGGCAGTTCTACTCTGTTCTTTAGGGTTGCTATGAATCTGAATCGACTCCACAGCAATGGGTTTTGGTTTTATACCTGTGATTATAATCCCATTCGGAAATGAGTTTCCTTTGTTATGCTAATGAGGCTGTATTAGCATGGGGAGGAGCCCTGGTGACTCAGTGTTTAAGCACTCAGCTGCTGACAGAAAGGTCAACGGTTAGAACCCACCAGCCACTCCTTGGGAGAAAAATGTGTCAGCATGTTTCCGTAAAAATTAAAACCAAAAAACGGTTATGAAAGCAGAGACTGGAAGGAGGAAGCGGGCTGACTCATTAGGGGGAGAGTAAGTGGGAGTATGTAGTAAGGCGTATACAAGTTTATATGTGAGAGACTGACTTGATTTGTAAGCTTTCACTGAAAGCAAAATAAAAATTATGAAAAAAAAAAAGATTCCATAGACGACGCCTGATCAAAAGGGGGGAGATGTAGAACAGAATTTCACATTTTTATGAACTCCAGGCTTCCTGTAGCCATAAAGGTTGGATGAAAACTATTGAAACTATTGCCCTTAGATAACCTTTAAACCTTAAGCCAAAAATATTCCCTGATGTATTCTTAAAATCGAAGATGAGTTTGGCTTAACTGGTAAAAAGTAAGCCCGAGTTGAGCATTATGGTCTTTTAAAAACTATCAATACGGGATCAAATTGACAATAGCAACTTAAAAGATTAGATAGGAACCTTAGAGGGTGGTGAATCTATACTAATGGAGTAGGAAGTACTCAGAAAAGGAGGGTGGAAATGGTTATACAACTTGAAAAAAAAATGTAATCAGTATCACTAAATGGTACATGTAGAAACTGTTAAACTGGTGTATGTTTTGCTGTGTATATTCTCAACAACAACAAAATAAATAAAATTATATTAAAAACGGATAAAAAAAATAAAACCACACCCACTGCCGCCGATTCCTACTCACAGTTTCTTGATGGAGGCAGACTGTCACATCTTTCTCCTGTGAAGCGGCTGGTAGGTTTGAACCACTGACCTTTCAGTTAGCAGCCAAGCAATTAACCACTGCACCAACAGGGCTCCTTTCCATAAAGATCACTATGGGGAAGTCAAAACTGACTCGGCAGCAACAGGTGTCAGTGTAATATGTGTCTTGAATCTATCTCTTTTGAGATATAAAAAGAGCAGATTGAGCAAGCAAGCAAGCAAGTAAGCAGAGATGGGGGAAGGCAGATGCCAAGCCACATGAAGATGGCCAAGAAAAGAAGCTCAAAAAGAGACAAGGACCTTCCTTGAGGGCTATCAGAGAGACAAAGCCTTCCCCTAGAGCCAGCACCCTGAATCCTAACGTCTAGCCTCCTGAACTGTGAGAAAATACATTTGTTTGTTAAAGCCACCCACTTGTGGTATTTCCGTTATAGCTGTACTAGGTAACTAAGACAGATGGGGTCCAAGCAGCTGGTGGAAGGGAACAGAGGTTAGGAATTGTGACCAAGGAGCAAGAGTACAGCAGCTACTCAGGCGGGACACCTCCCTCCTTGACCCTCCAGGCCCTCCGGACCCCCACCTGTGATGGTGACAGTAAAGTAGGCACGCTCCTCCCCAGCGACACACTGGAACTCCCCGCCGTCCGGGGGCTGGGCGGCGGGTAGCACCAGGCGGTGATGGGGCCCTTCGTTCTCCAGCACCAGGAAATCGCCCTCCTCCACCTCCTGCCCGTCCTTGTACCAGTGCACCTCGGCGTCCTCCCGGTCCACCTCACAGGTCAACATAACACACTCGGAGGTTATGGCGTGTACGAACACGTGCTCCTGGGGGTCCAGGATGTGCACTGGGGGATCTGGTGGGGGGGGGGGCAGAGAGGGAATCACAGAGATATCACACACATGAGAGTCTAAACTGGCTGCTTGGCCAGAAGACACTCTCTCCTTGTGGTGGGGGGGGGGCGGTGGGAGGGTTAAGGCTGTGCTTTGCAGGGGCCTCAGGGCAAAGGCCTCCCCCCTCTGCACCCCCATGGGACTCCGAGGGCAAGGCAGGAGGCACAGCAGGAGAGCAAGTGGCACCTGAGTGCTCGCTCGCTGGGTCAGAGAATCAGAGGTGGCTGGGTGGGGACATGGAGGGAAGGGAGGCACAGAGAATTCACACAGTGGCAGCGGCCGTTTGTTTAGGCTGTGGGAAGTCATTCCTACAAGCCCCATCAGGGCCATGCTTGCTGCTGCTTTTATAAGGAAGCCCATGTCTACTGTCCCAGGATGGGAGGAGGTGCAGCAGTGGGATGGCCGATGCCTATGTGGTAGTGAGCTCCCTGTCCCTGGGAGCATCCAGGATTTCTAATAAAGTTAGAAGTTGAGCTAGATCTATGGTTCCCTAAGCTGCCCACTCAGAGTCTGCGTTTGTGAAAACGGGATCCCCAGGCTTCATCCTGCATGTTCTAGTTCTGCAGGTCTGGGGGTGGGGTGGCCCTGGGATATACATTTACAACCTTCTGAGGCAGGTCTGAAGCAGTCAGACCATGGACCAGCTCCTGAGAACCACTGGCCCACTGCACTCAACACTTCTAAACAGCTCTGCTTCAACTGGAAAGCTGCAGGTGCCAGTGCCAGCTATTGTTTGTTGGCTGTAAGACGATGGGGAAGTCACATATCCTCTTTGGGACTTGTGTCCTTATCTGTCACCTGGAGCTATCATGCCCTTCATCTAGTGAAGATTAAATTAAGAGTGTATATTTGAAGTACCTAGCATAATACTTAGCATAGTTTGAGCAAAGGGCTCAAACATATGGACAACTATGAAGATGATGCAGGATTGGCCACCGTTTTGTTCTGTTATCCGTAAGGTCGCCATGATTTGAAGCCAACTCAACAGCAATTAACAACAAGGTGCATAGTACTTGGCTCACTGTAGGCGCTCAGCAGATGTTATTCCCACCTCTCGTTCTCTTAATATAGGTCCCTCCCCTACATTCAGCAGATGGTATGTATGGGGAAGTGTGCATGGGAGGGTTAAGAATCAAGTGCAGAGTGACATAAAAACATGTCCCCTGGCCACTAGGTTCTCCCTGTAACGACCCCCAACCAGGCAGACCAGGGGAAGGGCATGCACAGCCCTTAATCAGCCTCAGCTGGAAGCGTCCAGGCCACGTGGTCCTGACCTTGGACAGTGACGCTGAAGAAGGCTGAGACCCCTTCTGTCCTGCACTCAAACTCGCCGCTGTCCCGGACTTCGGCTGCTGGCAGGATGAGGCGGTGTTTGCGCCCATCCACCTTCACCACCAGTGACTCGCTCTCCATCACCTCCTGCCCGTCCTTGTACCAGCTTGCAGGGAAGTCCAGCCTCGAGAGCTCACAGGTCAGCACCACCCGCTCTGAGGTCGTGAAGGTCAATGATACCCTGTCCTGGGGGCTCAGGATGTGCACTGGGCTCTCTGCGTGGGGAAAAGCATGGTCACACGCCTCACTGCAGCACGCTCTGGCTCGGGGAGCACCCCTACTCTGGTGTGTGCTCTCAGCACAAGAGCTGGGCACATCAGACCAGACAACTGCTATCAGTACAGGGGACACTGGTCAGTTTTAAAAAACAGGTTTGTGCTTACACACCAACTCTCAAGAACAGTGGTTTCAGTGTGCATAAGAATAGGGGAGCCTGCTAAAAATGCAGATTCTAAGATCTCGAAGTATAGAGGTGCCAGGGAATCTGCAAGATAAACCAGCCCCATGTGATTCTGATGGTGGCGATCCCCGATCAATTTTGGGAAAGCTGCACTCATCGCTGGGTATTTCCAACCTGGCCCTTGGCCTGCGGTTCTGGCAGCTAATGGCTTCAAGGCCTGCGCTCAGGTGCCAGTGAACTCCTCAGCTAGTCTTACCAACTCCAGTGATGGTGAGACGCAAATGCTAGTGTCCCGCGAACCTTCGGGCCCCATCCCCACTCTTCTTCAGGGTTGCCTCCTTCCCTCTCCTTCCCCGTTTCACCAGGTGGCACGGTGTAAGACTTGGGAGCCAGACTGCCTGGACTCATAATCCAGCACCACCACTCACTAGCTATATGGCTTTGGGTGCATCACTTCGCTACTCTGTGCCTCCATTTCCCCATCTGTAATATAGGGACAACAACAGAACCTATCTTACTGGACTGCTGAGAGAATTAGAATAATCAGTATAGGTAGAGTGATTAGAACTGTACCTGGCTCGCAGGAAGTTGCAATGTAAGTGTTAGCTATTTAGACAATAAGGCAGAAAGCAGGCAAGGACTAGGAGTCAAGGACCGAGTCTCTCAGATGAAACAACAAACGTGATAGAATTATGTAACCCCTAAAAGCACTTCAGTGGTGCAAACGGTTAACGTGTTCACCGCTAACCTTAAGGTTGAAAGTTTGAGTCCACCCAGAGGCTCCTTGGAAGAAAGGCCTAGCAACATATTTCTGAAAAATCAGCCACAGCAAACCCCATGGAACACACTTCTACTCTGACACACATGGGCTCGTCACCAAGAGCGGGGGTTAGCTTGACAGCAACGGGTTAACATTTTTTTAGAAGTGCTCCAGAGAATTTGGATACGATGCTGACGGAGGTAACAATGGGTCCCCTGGCTCTTACATGTGCGTTGAAATAGCCCCTCAGGACCATGAGGTCCTCGATCTCAGCCCACCATGGATGCCCCATGCTCTCCTGGCCCAGATGTGAGGAGGGGGAATAGCACCTGCCTGTTGGCCAACAGGACTTGAGTCTTGACCCCACCTGTGCACCCTGGTCCTCCCTGTACCCACCTTGGATGGTGAGGGCGGCCGAGTCCTGCACACCAGGGCAGCTGAAGCCAACCAGGGCCCCGCTGTCCTGGTGCTTGACAGATTGGAGGATGAGCCTGTGCTGCAGGCCCTTCTGCTCCACACGGTACCACAGGGCCCCAGGCTCCACCTGGCCCTCCGGCTCATCACTCTTGAGCTCTTGCCCATTGAGGAACCAGGTACCCTGGATGATGGTGGAGAGATCAAGGGAGAAGACGGCGTCCTCCCCATCGTATACCTGCACATCCTCCAGACCTGCCACCAGGCGAGCTGTGGGCACTGGGGAGGGGACAGAGGGCACAGGTTGGAAGGCATCTAAGAGGACTGGGGGCTGAGAGTGCAGAAGGGCTGATGGGGAGGGCATGACGCTGGTGGGCAGGGTCTGGCAGGGCCAGCTCACCGAGGTGGGCAGAGCCCTGGAACACCACATGGGAACTGCGGCCGTGCTCGCTGACCGTGCAGACACGGAAGCGGTAGTCGCCCTCAACAGGCACACAATCTCCTGGCACCTCCACGGCGCCAGCTTTCTCAACGCTGAAGCACTGGACCCAGTCTTCAGAGCCCACCTCCTGCCGCTCCAGCCTGTAGATGAAGGGGGTCTCGGGAGCCGGCTCGGGAGGTTTCCAGGTAAGCAGGACCGTGTTCTTGTGGCCCTTGAACATCTCTGCCAGCATAGGAGGGCCTGGTGGACTGTGCTTGACGCCTAAGACAAAGACAGGGTTTGCGCTTGGACCCCAGGCATACCTCCCACAGCCCTACCACCTTAATCCACTTCGCATCCCATGCTCTGGCATCCAGTTGCCTTCTTGCCCTGGTCCTCCTGTCCCACCCTGGAGAACTCTGCCCCTGCCTCTATACCCTCACATTTGACTCTGAGCAGAGTGGTGGTTCGGGAGTTGCCCACGTTAAAGGTGACCTCGCCAGCATCCTCTCGGGTGACCCCCGGCAGGACCAGGGCATGCATGTGGCCAGAGCTGCTCTGGCAGGTGGCTGGCAGGTCCTCCCCGTCACGGCTCCAGCGCCCCTCGATTCCAGCCTCGCGTGTTTCCACCAGCAGTACTGCGTTCTCTCCTTCCAGGACGTCGAGCTTCCGCGGCAGCCGCTTCAGGATGGGCCCTGGGATGCGGACAGGACTCCATCAACCCAGGGTCTGGGCACCTGCCTGCCTCAGCCTTGCCTCCTCCCACTGGTCGGCTGACCTTTGACTGTCACGTTGGCCACAGAGCGCACACGGCCGCGCATCTCGCACAGGTAGACGCCATCGTCATCGGCCTTTAGCCGGTGGATGATGAGGCGCCGGACGGTGCCCTCCTCGATCTGCTCGTACTTGCGGCAGGGCAGCAGCCGCTGGTCCTCACGGAACCAGGCCGTGGGGATGCGCGAGTTGGGCACTTTACATTCCAGCACAACAATGCCATGCTCCCGGCCCTCCACATCCTGCAGGGGCCTCGTGAACCGGAGTCGGGGCTCTGTGGAGAGGGTGAGACAAGAGAAGGCTGTGGAGCGGGGCCAGACCCGAAGGAGGGCTCCTCCTGCATCACCTAAGTACACACCAGCTCACGCTGTTGGCTGTGTTGCCCCAGCCAGCTGGCACTGTGGAATCACAGCAAACCCCCATCAGAAGGCCCCGACACTGACCAGCTGCATCCCCTTGAGCTTGTCCACTTTAACGATCCTGGGCCTCAGTTTCCTAACTTGTAACATGGGAAATGGGAGGGTAAAGGGGCCAGACCAGGGATTTTCAAACTGTTTCCTAGGCCCCTCAGATGTTGTTGGTTGCCATCGACTCGATTTCGACTCCCGTGTGTGCAGAGCAGAACCACTCCATAAGGTTTTCAAGGCTGTGACATTTCAGAAGCAGACTGCCAGGCCTGTCTTCTGAGGCACCTCTGGGTGGGTTCGGACCACCAACCTTTCGGCTCGCAGTGGAGTGCTTAACCATCTGTGCCACCCAGAGGGCACCTCAAATTCTGCGAGGGTCTGAGTTGGATTTCATTTTTGAAGTATTTTAATCATTTTCAAAACTGCTTTTAAAAAAGAAAGCCTGATGGCAGAGATGCTCAGTGGGTTAACCTGAGCGGCTGGAGAAGCAAGTTTTTACACAGCTCTGGGCAGCTTCGCTTGCCTTCCCACAGGGCAGCACTGGCCTGGCGAGTTTGCATACATAAAGGTGCACCAGGGAGAGCATACGGCATAGGTGCAACACACTTGACTACCTGCCGGGCAGGGCGCAGAGGAATCTGCCAGCTTTTTCTCCTCCGAGGGAAAAAATCTGGCAACAACTAGTGAAGGTATAATCCTGTGATGAAATTCTATTAATGAAGGGCTTTAACTTCCAGTGTGAGTTTTCGGTATTTCTTCTCTAAACATTCTGCTTTTAAGTAATACAAGCATTTATCAGACATAGCTGGTGATGCAATGTTGAAATGTAAATTTCTTTTCCTCTGACTTCTTTCAAACCTGGGAAGCAGTTTAATTCTATAGTTTTAAAAAAATGCAGGATAGTTTCCCTTTTTCAACGTTTCTTTTACTATAAGGAGCCTGGTGGTGCTTGGCTGCTAACAGAAAGGTTGGCAGTTCAAGCTCACCCAGTGGCTCTGCTGGAGCAAACCCTGGTGATCTGCTCCCATAAATATTACAGCTTAGAAAACTCCGTGGGGCAGTTGGATGGCCACATGGAGTCACTATGAGCAGGAATCGGCCTGATGGCAGCTAACAACAACCTTTAGTGTAAATTAGGTATTTTTCCACAAGATGCTATGCAGTCAGGCCTTCCTCACAGGGGTCAGAGACTAAATGGGGTTATGGAGGCAGCCTCCGTTCAGAATGTTTGTAAGTAGCTCCTTTGTTCTGACTGATTAGCTTTACAAGTATACGTTAGAATTGGGACATATATTTACTCCCGTAAAATGCTCCTTTCATCTGTTTTGTACATTGGGGCTCCAGATAGGATTTCAATGGGGCAGGGGGAGAGTAAAAAACAATAAGGTTGGTTGGAAACCACTGGACTGAAGAGGTCTATCCCCTCTCCGTTTGCATAGCAACCACTCCTCCAAGCCGTTTTTTTCAGAGTGGTTTTGCACCTTCTGCCTCAGACTCCCTTGAGGAGCTTGTTAAGAAGTTTCCAGAATTCCTGGAAGGCTTAGTCTCCTGCGGGTTGGGTGGAAGACAGAAAAGGGTATGTTAGCATTCCCCTCCCGTCTCCCGTCTCCCGGGGGCGCCGCCGCACCTTTGACGTGCAGCCGCACGGCGCTGAGCGTCTGGCCCGCGGAGTTGCGCGCGGCGCACACGTAGAGCCCGCGGTCCTTGGCCTGACAGTAGAGGACCTTGAGCACGAAGCCGCCGTCGCGGTCGCGGTACATGAGGCGACGACGGTCAGGCAGCAGCGGGCGGCCCTCCCAGTGCCATTCGATCTCGGGCTCGGGCTTGCCCATCACGTAGCAGCGGAACTTGGCGTGCTTGCCCTCGTTCACCCAGAAGGTTTTGGGCGCGCACTTCAGCGGCTCCACCACGGGCGGGGGCGCCTCGTCGGGGTCCGCGGGCGGGCTTTCGGGGGGCTGGTGCACCTGCAGCAGCGCGCCGGCCTGCGCGTGGCCGTGCGGGTTGCGAGCGTGGCACACGTAGACGCCCGAGTCTGGCAGCCGCGCCGCCAGGATGCGCAGCGCCAGGCTCACGCCTCGGCCACCCTCGGCGCGGCCCGGCACGAGGGCGAAGTGGCTGCTGTCCCACACTTCGTCCAGGGCCATCCCGTCCTTCTCCCAGTACAGCGTGGGCTCAGGCAGGCCCCCCACCTGGCACGTCAGCACCACCTCGGCCCCCCGCAGCACCCACTGCGACCCGGGCCCCGTCAGGAACACCGGGGCGCCCTCCCCGGCCCCGGGCTGCGGCAGTGGGCGCTCGGCGGCCTGCGGCTCGGGCTCGGGCGCCGGCGGCTCGAGCACGGTAACGGCGGCCGCCGCGTAGGCCTCGCCTGCGGCGTTGCGGGCGCGGCACACGTAGACCCCCGCGTCGGTGGGCAGCGCGCCGCTCAGCAACAGGCCGTGCTCGGCGCCGTCGACCGGGAAGCTCAGGCGCTCCGATGCCGCCAACGGCTGCCCGCCCTTCTCCCATACCACAATGGGTGGCGGCTCGCCCAACACCACGCACTGGAGCTCGGCCTCGCCGCCGCTCACCACCCGCACAGGCCGCGGGAAGCGCAGGAAGCACGGAGGGCTCCCCTGGTCCCCCGAGCCCGCCTTCATCGCGGCGGCTTGGGACAGCCCGCGGGGTCGCGGAGGACTCGCGGGCGGCTAGCACCGGCCTGCAGACGCGCGGAGCCCGGGAGGCGGGGCGCGCGGGGGCCGGGGCGTGGAGACCGCGGAGCTCTCCCTGGCCGCCGCTCCCGGCTCGCCTCCTTACCCTCGGCCCGGAGCTGCGTTTCTGCGCGGAGACTCCCAGGCCTGAAGCTGAGCTCGGGGGGGAGTGTTTCCTGTTTGCCTGTGCAGCGGGGGCCCGCAGCCTCCTCTGCCCGCGGCCTGGCTTCCTGCTCTCGCAGCCTCTCTTCCCAGCCCCCTCCCACAGCCGGGGCCTCTTTCCCCTCCTCCCTCCCACCTCCAGCCTCCAGGTCCCCAGCGGCCCGCCTGCCTTGGGCCTGAGTGGCAGAGGCGCCTGCAGCTGCCAATCCCAAAAATATTCTCTGATGACACAGCTGGACGACAGGAGCCCAGGCTGGCTCCTCCAGGCTAAGTATAGAGCAGGCGGGACCACCTGCGCCCCCCTCTCCCTCCACGGCCTAGCCCCAGTTCTAGCCCCAGCTCCAGCCCCAGCCCCAGCCCCTCCCCCCAGGACTGGCGGAGCAGCTGCTTGGTTGCAAGGGGCCCTCAGAAGGTGTGAGGGGCTGGCCAGTCTGTCTCTCTGACAAATAACACCTTCAGGAGCTGGCAGACCCCACCTCCCGGGCTCTTGTCCCACTCGATGTCACCTGTGTGCTGGCTGCTCACACCATCTGTGTAGAGGGGGAGGGGTTGTATGTGTGGGTCAGGTCACTTGGGGTGAAAACCCTCACCAGCCCCCTCCCCCACATTCCTGTCCGGAGTGGGAGATAAGGCTCAGGGCCACAGACGTCTGTGTCAGAGATAGGAGGTCTCAATGCCATGGGCAAGGGCAACTGGGACAGCTGGGCGTGGGAAGGACTGGGGAAGACTGGGGTGAGAAGGGTAGAAGAGGGCGGGTGGTGGATGGGGAGGGGAGAGTGGGAGGCCCTGGGCAGACCCTGACAAAAGGGGCACAGGGCAGGGTGTGGGTTTGCAATTGGCAGGAGCCAAGTGAGCCATGGTGCCCCCAAGGCCACTGCTCTTCCTCTTGCTACTGGTCCTGCAGGATGGGGACGGCTGCCATGGGCCAGAGGTAGACCGGGAGCTTGTTCTGGCCAAGGTGAAGGCTCTCTTCCTGGATGCCCTAGGGCCCCCGGCAGTGACCGGGGAAGGTGGGGACCCTGGAGTCAGGCGGCTGACCCGAAGACATGCCCTGGGGGGCTTCGTGCGCAGGGGCTTGAATCCCGAGGAGGAAGATGTCTCCCAGGCCATCCTTTTCCCAGTCACAGGTAACGAGGATGGGGAACTGGCAGGGCGACTTTGAGAGGCAGTGTGGTATGGGATCCAGGCAGACCTGGATTTGAATCCCAGCCCTGCCACTTCACTGGCTTTGCAGCAATGGGCAAGTTACTGATCTCCCTGAATCTATGTCTCCTCATCTGTACAATGGGCTGTAACACCTACCTCTCAGGATTAAATGAGACAGTGTATCTAGAGTACATCTGGGAGCTATGTGGAAGACCAAGGGTCTCTAGAAAAAGAGCTGCCTGAGGTTGGGCCCCTTCCTGCCACCTTTTCCTCCTACCTCTGCCTCTGCTCCCTGCCCTAAACCCTGTATTTTCAGCCCCAGGTGCCTGAGACTTGAGAAGACTTTAGGGATGCAGGAGAAGGAATAGTTGGGAAACTAATCTACCTCCTCTTCAGCTCCTGTCCCACCTCCTTAAGTATTTCCCCATGCTCCACTGATTGCACAAAGGAAGCTTGCCTCTGGGTGAGATTCTTGTATCTGGCCCCCATTTCCCTGGGAGAGATTCCTTGCTTCCCTGCCCTTCAGCCCCATGTAGCACAGTGGTTAAAAGTGTGGTTTGGGGGTTTGGCAGAATCCCAGCCTGGCCACTGAATAGTTGAATGCCACTTCACCTCTCTAAGTCTCAGTTTCCTTATGTGCAAAATAGACAGTTGTGAGGATTCTAATGAGAGAATTCGTTTAGCCCCATGTGCCAGGCCTTTGGCTGGTGCTGGTCCATGGTTAAGTGTTCAGTAGAGCCTTAAGAGCTTGGCTGCTAACCAAAAGGTCAGCAGTTCAAATCCACCAACCACTCCTTGGAAACCCTATGGGGCAGTTCACCTCTGTCCTGTAGGATCTCAGTGAGTCTTACTTGACTCGCTGGCAATGGATTTGGTGGGTTTTTTTTGATGTACATGCCAGAGTAAGGACCCAACTGCACTTTCTTGGAAAGAACTGCCTTCTACTCTGAGTTATATTTTTTCTACTTTTTTTTTTTTTTGGTGTTAACATGTGTTTTTAAACATGGAGTTATCTTAAATAATTTATCATGCAATATTGCTGACACACAAAAAGATATTATAAAGAGTAAGATAAGAAGCACCCACGTACACATCATTCAAGTACCACTGTATGCTATCAGATGGACAAAAGAATAAGTCCAACAAGTGTCAGTGTTGGTGAAGGTGGAGAGGGCCAGGGCTTCTTAAGTCCTTTAATGATGAAATAAATGATGGGTAGCTTATGTCATTTCCCCAGGACCGTGGAGTCCCCAAGTGTGGTGAGGTGCTTAGCAGAATGCTTGGCACATGGTCAGCACTCAGGAATGGAGAGGTCCCGGGCCCCTGCCATCAGGGCTGTCCTCTCCCTTCCCTCTGCAGGTTCCAGCTGTGAGGATGAGCCAGCTGCTGGAGAGCTGGCCCAGGAGGCTGCCGAGGGCCTCTTCACGTATGTGTTCCGACCATCCCAGCACATACGCAGCCGCCAGGTGACCTCGGCCCAGCTGTGGTTCCGAACCGGGCTGGACAGGCAGGGCCCAGCAGCCTCCAATAGCTCTGGGCCCCTGCTTAGCCTGCTGACACTGTCATCTGGGGGGCCCATGGCTGTGCCCATGTCACTGGGCCAGGCGCCCCCTCGCTGGGCTGTGCTACACCTGGCCTCCTCTGCTCTCCCCCTGCTCACCCACCCAGTACTGGTGCTCTTGTTGCATTGTCCCCTCTGTTCCTGTTCAGTCCGGCCTGAAGCAACGCCTTTCCTGATGGCCCACACTCGGGCCATACCAACCAGCGGAGACAAGAGAGCCCGGCGCTCGACTCCCCCACTGCCCTGGCCTTGGTCTCCAGCTGCACTGCGCCTGCTGCAGAGGCCTCCAGAGGAACCTGCTGCCCATGCCAACTGCCACCGAGCCGCTCTCAACATCTCCTTCCAGGAGCTGGGCTGGGACCATTGGATCGTGCATCCTCCCAGCTTCATCTTTCACTACTGTCATGGGGACTGTGGGCTGCCCATCCCACCCGGCCCGCCCCTGCCAACCCCTGGGGCAGCCTCTACCCCTATCCAGCCCCTCTCTTTGGGACTAGGGGTCCAGCCCCTCTCTTTGGTGCCAGGGGCCCAGCCCTGCTGTGCTGCTCTCCCAGGGACCATGAGGTCCCTACGTGTCCGCACCACCTCAGATGGAGGCTACTCCTTCAAGTACGAGACGGTGCCCAACCTTCTCACGCAGCACTGTGCCTGTATCTGAGCGCTGCCTGCCTCCTGACCCCTTGGCTGCTGGATGAGCCACATCATCCACTGGGAGGCCACTCTGGAGGAAGTTCCAAAGATGGATGCTTCCTAGTTTCTCTGTCCTTCCACTTGTCTGCCTGAGGGCTCACCTTGTCCCTCCCCCATGCCCCCTGTCCCATTGGTAACATGTGACAATAAACAGCAAAGTGCATATGACTTGGCATGCATTCTCAGGCTTCTTTAATGTGGGGTGGGACAGTCTAGGACCCAGGAACATAGGACTGTGGGACCTCAGGACACCCAGCCTCACCTGACCTCAGAGACCTGGGGTTCAAGAGCTGCAAATGGATGTGTAGCTGTTGGGAAGCTACAATGCTTGGGGACAACACAGATGTCCTCCAAGCACCCCAGACAGCCACTCTGTAGACAGAACTGGCCCCGTGCAAGCCGAACCTGACATGACATTCAGATGGCTTCCCCTGCCCCTGCCACACCTGAAGGAACTGCTTCACACAGTGCCCACACCCAAGGCTTCTGTCCCCCCTCCCTGCCATTCTCTGCTCTAGCTGATGGACACCCAGCCCAAGGTCAGCAGATTCAGAGACTGGCCAGAGATGGTGGCCTTTGGGGCCTATGAAATGGTCAGATTTTGGCATCTCTTGGGAACTCAGGTGCGGAATAAAAAAAAGATGCATGAATCGCAGGGTCAGAAAGAAGTCTACCAGAGCAGAGGTGGCTTTGTGTTAAGGTCAGATCACCAGGTGAAGACCTGTGAATGTCAACTTGCCAAGGGTCCTGGGACTTCTTTGAATCTATCACTGGCTCCTGAGGTAGTCTGCGTGGGGCCTTGTTGTCCTGGGATTTTGATTCTCGAGCCCTTTGGCTCCCTCGATGCTCCATGTGTATTGTTGTAACCCCTTAATGTGAGGAGGGTGGAAAGGCAGAGTCCATTGCCAGGACAGAGCTGCTCCTTTGTGATTATGTACTCAGAGAGTGAATAGGGTGCAAAACAGTGCTTTTCTCTTTGCATTTCCTGTCAATCCAGTCTGTCTCCGCCTTGATTGGGGATCTCTCTTCTCTGACCCTAAACAACAAAACTAGTTGCCGTCAAGTTGACTCCGACTCATGGTGATCTCATGTGTCAGAGTAGATCTGTGCTCCACAGGGTTTTCAATGGCTGAGTTTTCCGAAGTAGAACAGCAGGCCTTTCTTCTGAGGTACCTCTGGGTGGACTTTCAGTTAGCAGCCTAGCACGTTGACCGTGTGCACCATCCAGGGTCTCCCTTTTCATTCTCCTGCCCATCCTAAGGTCCTGGCTCTCAGTCAGTTGGTTCTAACCTATCTCCCATTAAGGAATGTGGGGTGGGGTGGGGTGGGGTGGGGGTGAGGATATTCAGGTCCTTCAGACTGAAACTTTAGGAGTACTTTCTGAGACTGACTGCACAGCTCTAGTGTGTATTTATGCTAACAGGGTCTGTGACTTGTCAAAGAGTATCTTCTATTAGCCAAGCTTGCTGGGGTGGGTGGGTGGGTGAGGCCTGCCCCCGGAAGCAGATGTGGGAGGGGAAAGAATCACATCCAGTCACATTTGTGATAACACCCTTTCCCCCACTTGAGCTATCCTGAATGAGGTACTGTTCTTTGCAGCCACAAGAGCCAGCCAGAGCAGCCCCACACATGCCACAGTCTCTGTTGACACTGAGTCCCCAGGGAGGGTGTTGCTGCCCTCGAAGAGGGAACGTGCCTGTTGGCAGCCCTGAAGTCCCCCAGCACCTTTATCCAGACCCTGTGTTGGAAGCTGTCTATGCTCTGGGCTCCTGGGGGCCCCAGGCAGGTGGTGAATGGGCAGAGCACCAGTTGGGATGGGCAGTGGTGGGATGAGAGATTTCCTTCTAGACAGCTTGTGTTCTACTATTTCTGCCCGGCTTCCCTTGCTGGATCCTCCTGCCCTAAGAGTGAGGCCTTTCCCTGGGATCTTCGATCTTTTTATGAGCCATGGAATACGCATCCTGCTGGGACCCATAACTGAGGGCTCTGTGTTGTCCAGATGTTCTATGTCCCAGGGATGTGATGCAGTCTAAGGCTGGGAGCACTCCAGTGCTGAAGGAGTCTCCATTTGGCCACTTAGCAGATTGGCATTGGTAGTAAAAAATTTTCACAAATTTGAGACCCAGGGAGAAAAGCAAGTACAAAGAGAGAATCCTTCACAAAGCCAAATGTACTCATTTTAAATGGCTGTCCTTTATACTAAAGTGATCCCTTTTTTAGTGTGTGTGTGTGTGTTTGTGTGTGTGTGTGAAAGTGTTATTTCTTTTATGATATTGTGGTGATGGTGGATGGTAGTATTTTGTTCTGGTCTTTAAGTTTTCACTTAACAAAATTAAAACTTGGAAATTCTAGTTTGGACCCTAAGATTTTTCTTTGAAATTTGGCTGCTTTGTGAAATCCTAAAGCCTGGGAGTCACTGGTCTGGCTCACCCCTCCGAGGGTCTCTAAAGACTTATTGTTGGGTGTCATTGAGTTGGCCTATAGTGACCTCATAAAACAGAGTAGAAAGCTGCCCTATAGGGTTTCCTAGACTGTAATTTTTAGGGGAGCAGATCACCAGGTCTTTCTCCCATGAAGTCACTGGGCAGGTTCAAACTCCTGACCTTAGAGCCACCAGGACTCCTAGCTCTAAAACCTTTAGGTTCTGCTAGATTAATGACTCAGGAAGCTAAGTCGGCTTCCCACTAAGACAGGCCCTTTGCCATGAGACCAAGAAGAGTAGGCTTCAGAGACGCTCCCCCTTCCCAGTGTTGATCGTTAGGGGTACTCTGTGAATACTCTCAATTCTGGGTCTCTCAGAACTTAGACCAAAAAAGGAAAAAAAAAAATCACTGGTTCGTCTTAAGTCCATGGGCACAACTGGCTAAGGCTTGGCTTGGTTCTGGGCTCTAAAGACACTACCAGGGTCCATTTACAAGCTCTGCTTCCCCTGCGGCTCCCTCTTAGGACCACTGTGGCCCTGGGTGGCTCCAGGCTCCCATTATCACACCACTTGGTCCAGCAGGAAGAAGTTTGTTTACAAAAGTTCCAGGAGGGTCTTGATGGCCTGATAGGCCTGATTAGGGTCATGTCCTTCTCCTTAAAAGGTGGCCTGTGGAAACTCTATGGGGCAGTTCTACTCTGTCCTACAGGGTCGCTATGAGTTGGAATCGACGGCACCGGGTTTGGCTTGTTTTTTTTTGGGCGGGGGGAACAGAATGAATTAATGACTTAGTCTAGATCATGTGTCCTACCCCTGGAGAACAGGGCCTAAAACAGAAGGACTAAAGGCAAAAGACAGTGGTACCCCCAATGTAGGGTACAGCTACTACAAAAAGTTGGGAAAGGGTAGATGCTGAAAGGGAAGAACTATTAGTTCCACTCTCTAATTATCTCTTAAATCATGCTTTTTTTCTCCACCTACATAGACACCTTTTTGTCGTCTAGGGACTTACTCTTGATTCGGCAACTCAACAGCCTCCTTAACGAGTCTCCAAGCATTCAGTCTCCACTCCTCCAGTTCATCCTCCACATGGCTGCCAAAACCACCCGTCTGATATGATCATGTCCCTTACACCCAAACCGAACTAGTTGCCATTAAGTTGGTTCCAACTCACAGCGATGCTCTATGACAGAGTAGAACTGCCTATAGGGTTTCCAAGGCTGTGTGTCTTCACGGAAGCAGACTGCCAAATCTTTCTCCTGTGGAGGGGCTGGTGGGTTCCAACCACCAACCTTTCAGTTAGCAGCTGAGTACTTAACCACTGTACAACCAGGGCTCTTTTAATGTCCCTTAGGTGGCCTAAAAAAAAAAAAAAATCATCCAAGCAAAGTTCAGCCTTCTTCGTATGGTACAAAAACCCTTTACAATCGACCCTAAACCTATCCTTGCAACCTTATCTCATATCCCATTCCTCCTTTCCTCTCCCCACCAAACCACACACACCCAAACTATGTTGATACAAATTCTGGCCATTGCTCAAGTACATCATTTTCTTCTCAAGCTGTCATATCTTTACCATGTGTTGTTCCTTCTCCTCCTTCCCCGGCAATGCCTCCTTCAAGAACTAGTTCTGATACCATCTCCTCTGTGTTTCTTTCCTTGACTCCCAGATGGCAAATTTAGCCACTCCTTCCTCACTGCTTCTTGGAACCTTATTTTACTTGTTGTTGAGAATATGCACAGAAAAACGTTCACCAATTCAACAATTTCTGCATGTACAATGCAGTGACATTGATTACATCCTTAGAGTTGTGCAACCATTCTCACCCTGCTTTTCTAAACTGTCCCTCCGCCATTAACATAAACTCACTGCTGGGCCCTTGGTTTTTTAATTTTCAAAATATGCTGTTTGTATAATTTTATAAGTAACATACAGATACATTCTCAAAGTAAAGATTAGAATAGTAAAGGTAAAGCTGAGGCTCCGCTTGACCATTACTCCAATTCCAGTCCCTTCCAGAGACGTATGTATCCTGCCAGACATATTTCTATGAGTTTATGTAAATATATATCTTGTAGAAATAGTCTTTTTTTCTTCCACAAATGGTATCATACCATATATATTGTTCTGTAACTGTTAGCTTATATTCTAAAAAGTTCGTTTGACTTTGTTTTCCAGTGCGTATATTAGATTTTCTTTTTAGCAATTACACTTTTAATCTCTGAGATTTCTTGTTATTTTAATGCACCCCCCCCCCCCCCAATTTTGTCTTACCGTGTAGTTTCAAAAATTTACTAAGGTCTTTGCTAGCCCTTTTTTTTTTTTTTTTTTTTGCTTTTTCTTCCTCTTGGATTCCTTTTTCTTTGTGCTGCTGTGTCTCTTTCATTGTTTCTTTCAGAGCAGGTCTGTAGGTGATAAACTTTCTGAGAACTCGCCTAACTGAAAAATCCTTTTTATTTTCACATTTGAATGGCGATTGGGCTGTGTATATAATTCTAGATTCAAAGATATTTTTCCTCTGAAATCAGAAAAAAACCTCTTCCTTTTCTTCATGCACCTCGTTTCTCAATGAGAGATTTAATGTCAATATGACTCTCATACCTTCATAGTTCATCTACTTTTTTTGCTTATTAGAAGTTTTCAGGATTTGCTCTTAATGTCTGAAATTGCATCGTGATAGGTCTATGTGTTTAAAAAAAAAAATGGATCCTGCTTTAGTATTTGCTGGGCCTTTTTCAAACTGAAGAATCATAAAAAAAAAACATAGTTTTCTTTAATTCAGGAAACGTTTCTTCTTTTATTTATTTGAATGTAACATCCCCTCACATTCTTTCGTTTTCTACTCAGAACTTTTATTAACTGATATTGCAACTTTTAGATCAATTCTCTGCATATTTTATCCTTTTATTTTTTAATATGTTTTGTATTTTGTCTTGTGCTATGTGCTAGAAAAATACTTTTTCTCAATCCTCCAGATCACGCGTTGGCGTTAGTTACCTAGTGCTGCTACAACAGAAATACCACAAGTGGATGGCTTTAACAAAGAGAAATTTATTCTCTCACAGTCTAGGGTGCCAGCTCTAGGGGACGGCTTCCTCCCTCTGTCAGCTCTCGGGGAAGGTCCTGTCATCAGTCTTCCCCTGGTTGAGGGGCTTCTCAGTGTAGGAAACGGGTCCAAAGGACGTACTCTGCCCCCATGTCTCTCTGCTTATTTCTCTCTTTTGTATCTCAAAAGAGGCTGGCTTAATACACAACCTAATTTTGTAGACTGAGTCTTGCCTCATTAACATAACTGCTGATAATCCCACCTCATTAACATCATAGAGGTAGGATTTACAACCCGTGGGAAAATCACATCAGATGACAAAATGGCGGACAATCACACAATACTGGCAATCATGGACTAGCCAAGTTGACATACATTTTTTGGGGACACAATTCAATCCATAACATACACTGTCCTTTAGTTGTATCCATTCTGATAACTGAAGGCTTTTGTTGTTTATCACATTTGATTTTTCAGTTGCCTTTTTTTTTCAAAGATTATAAAAAATCTTTTTGCATCTGAGAATATTAATTATAATTATTCTAATGTCCTCTTCTTATTCTATGAACTGTTTCACTGGGTGAAAGTTCTTCTATATGTATATTTTGGATTTAATGTCTCTCTTTCACAATGTTGACATTCTTCAAATTTGGGTAATTATTGGCTGGAAGCTCAACCTTTAGCTGAGACTGCCTGTTATGGATTGAATTGCATTCTCCAAAAATATGTGTTGAATTCCTGGCCTTTGCACCTGTGGTTATAATCCTGTTTGGAAGTAGGGTTTTCTATGCTATTTTAATCAGCCCCAACTCATGGTAACCCCATGTGACTCATTGCAAGCCCATATGCAACAGAAGGAAACACCTATGCCAGGTCCTGCACCTATGGTCATCGGTATGTTTAAGTCCATTGTTGAGACCACTGTGTCAATCCACCTCACTGAGGGCTTCCCTCGCTTTCACTGGCCCTGAGATGGAAGCTATGCGGTTGATATTTCAAATACCTAATGGCAGGGTAGTGGTGGACAGTTTCAGCCAAGCTACTAGACTAAAACTAGGAAGAAAAGCCTGGAGATATACTTCTGAAAATTAGCCAATGAAAACTCTATGGATTGGCTCAATACCAAGTAGGAAAAAAAAAAAAAAAAAAAAAACCCTTGCTGTCAAGTTTACTCCAACTCTCTAAATCCAATCATTTCTAAATTATAAAAAAAGCAGATTAGACACAGAGACAAGTACACATGGGAGAAGACAGGCGCCATGTGAGTATTGCCTATAAGGAATGTAAGGAACCAAGGAATGCCTGGAGCTATTGACAAGGAAGGGATCCACATGGCCAAGACCCTAATTTGGACTTTTAGCCTCTAGAATTGTGAGAAAATAAACTGTTCTTTAAAGCTACCCATGTGTGGTATTTGTGTTATAGCAGCACTAGGAAATGAAGACATTTCCTGTTAGACCGTTTGCCCTCTCTGTGCACTGTTTAGTGGAAGGGGTGTGCGATAATGCCAAGGCATAGGTCATGGTCTATTGTCAGTAATCATTGGAAAGAAGCAGAATATGTTGCTGGGTGGGATACTTTGGAAGTTCATCTTCTGAAAGCAGCGCTTCCATTTCTTCTTAGGTGTCACCTGCCACCAGGAACGCTGTCTTTTCCACTTCAAAATCTCATATCCATTGCTCCCATCTGAAGACAACCATATTGCTGGAAGGCAAGAAGGCGAGTGTGGAGTGGTTGACATGCTTGGTGGTACCTGGTATGGAACGCTAAGTCATCATCGCCCTCTTGGTTTCTCCTGAGCCTTCCCCTGCTCCCTTTGGGTGTGGGGTACTCTTGGTGGTGTTTCTGTTGCCTGTGGCAATCTACTCCTAGGTACATTTTGGGCTGTGGGTTTCTTCTCTGATCAGTTTCCACCTTTCATCCATCTTTCAGGGATTCCTCATGGCTTCTGGTTCACCAAAGGCTCCCTTTGTTGTCCAGAAAGTTGTCCAGAGTGGTTATGAATTTATTTTTGGATCTTTTCTGTTATTTCTAAGCATTTGGGGGTGGGAAGGAGAGGTTGCAGCATGCACTCAACTTTCAGTCTTGGACTGGAACCAGATCCCATAGTGCTGTCTCTACCATAACACGCATCATGTTTGTGGTAGGCAGTAACGCCCCCCACAGATGGCCACATCCTAATCCTATCCTACGTTAGGTAGGTGGTAAAGGGGAATTAAGATAGCATCTGACCTTCAAATAGGGAGATTATCCTGGATTATCCAGGTGGGCCCAATATAATCATTGTTCTTGTTAGCTGCCGTGGAGTTGCCTCCGACTCACGGTGACTCAATGTACAACAGAATGAAATGTTACCTGGTCCTGTGCCATCTTCACAATTGTTGGTACGGCTGTGGCCATTGTGTATTCTGAGTGCCTTCCAATCTAGGGGGATCATCTTTAGCATTCTATTGAACAATATTCTGTTGTGAGCTATAGGGTTTTCATTTACTGATTTTTGAAAGTGGATCGCCAGGCCTCTCTTGCTAGTCTTAGTCTGGAAGCGCCACTGAAACTCATCTGCCATAGGTTACCCTACTGGTATTTGAAACATAAGTGGCATAGCTTTCAGCATCATAGCAATGCACAAGCCACCATGATATGACAAATTGACAGACAGGTGGTGGAAATGTAATCACAAGGGTCCTTAACTGTAAAAGAGGAAGGCAGCATTGTCAACGTCAGAACATCTCCATGTAAGGAAGACCTGACCAACAATTGCTGGCTTTAAAGATGAAAGGGTGCCATGAGCTGAGGAATGTAAATAGCCTCAAGAAGCTGGAAAAAGCAAGAAAACAGATTCTGTCCTGGAGCCTCCAGAAGGGAAAGCAGCCCTGCTGACACCTTGATTTTAGCTCAGTGACGCCCATTTCGAACTTCTGACCTCCAGAGCCGTAAGATGATAAATGTTGTATTAAGCCACTACCTTTGGAAATTTGTTTCAGCAGCAATAGGAAACTATGACAATGTTGCAATGTGATTGTTGGTGCCTGTCTCTCCCTCCAAACTGTGAGCTCCTTTGTCTCCTTTATTGGCCCAGAAGGTAGCACAGGATCTGGGTACTAGTCGGGGCTCAGTAAATATTTGCTGAAATGACTGAAAGAATGAAAGACTGCCCTGATTTTGAGCTTCTACAGAGACTCTTAAGATTTCAAATTCCTCCCCCAGCCCTGGAGACCCTAAATCCTGTGAGCTCAGGTTTCTCTTGCTTCCTTTTCCCCACTAATTCATGTTTCCCGTTGCTGGTCTTTCTCCTATTCATTTGCAGCTTTCTCCCTCCTGTCTCCAGCCCTGTGTGCAAGGAAAATTGACAATGGAAGACATGTGTCACATATACATCTATGTGACTTTGCTCACAGGCCTTCTGTGGGGTATGCCTGGAATGGTGTCTTTTTCTTCCTCTCCCGAGTTCTGACTGCTTTCTCTTTTTTCCCTCCACCTACATTTCCTATCAGAGTCTGCTATTTTCACAGCAGCTTGGATGGGGAACATAGCCTTCATCTCTCTTCCTTTTCCTTTTTGTGTCCTGAATTAAGCATGTTGTCCTGGTCTTTCTTATAGCCCTTCTTGGCCCCGGATTCTTGAATAGACAAAGAAAAGGTACTCTCAGGTTACCTACTGCAGGTTTATTGTAACGACAGTCAGTAAATCCTTCAGCTTGTTTTGTGCAGAATGGCAAAGTCCTCTCAGATTGGGTGACCAGAGCTACAGCTGCCTCGGTGTGATACTATCTCGTAGCTGCCTTTTCAGCCAGCCATTCTCAAGCCCCCGTTTTTCTGCTTTCCCAGTGCACGTGGCTTCAGCCTCTCCTGCTTTCCCTCCGTAGGCCTCGTGTTCAGGCTTGCCAAGAGCCAGGCTCAGGGGGACTTGCTCAGTTACAGTCTAATGCACAGTTCACGTGCTAGACTTCTCCAGTGCTGCTGATGCGGCCCAGATGTTTGACTTCAGTGACCGGCTAATTCCTGGGCTAATCTTTGATGGCCGGGCCTGGTGGCAGAGTCAAGAGACACAATGTTTGGTAACTTATGTGGAAAGAACTGCTCTGGCCACTCAGCCCTGGGGCTGTGAGCGTGCCAGGTACATGGGCTTCTCTACAACAAAACCTCTTACCAAAACTGTTTGGAGGTAATAGTCGTACCTCTTCATTCCCCTTGTACCTGCCTGCTTTTCCCACTCCACGAAGATAAACCTATTGATGAAACAAGTAGATCATTCAGTTGCATCCCCCAAATCCAAACTTAAGTGGGGCATTTTCATTTGGGAAGATCCTTAGGTCTCACTCGGTATCTGCTGTAGATGGCTGTAGCACCAGTGTGGTGAGGTCCAGACCCAGGACAATGGCTCATGTCCTAAAGCTGAAGTATCACTTCTGTTCTCCCATGGGCAACAGTCCTGGGCCTAACACCCCCTGAGATATCAGAAACAAAGAGGCTTTCGAGCTGGACTCTGAGAACTCTGAGAACATCTATTCTCCTGCAGGTGACTTTGTCATCCTTGTATGATGATAGGCCTTCTTTCTATGCCTGCTACCTAAGGTTAGTAACCAGCATACCTTTTCTTACTCTTTGTATCATAACCATTTTGCAGAGGTTTTTTTTTTACTCCAGGGAACTTAGGGGTGGCAGGGAAGCTACCAGTGGTAGGCTGCTTGCAACCCCACTCTCTCCTCACATGACGACATGGAGGTGGAGCCTGAAGCAGATGAGCTGATCCACTACCTTGCTGGGAGGTCTTTGTTATGTGATTGGCTGAACCAGCAGCTATTTCTAATCTGAGGTGGAGTGTTACTCCTGGGGAGTAAAATTCAGAAGAGTGTTTAAAGTTAAGAGCATAATATCATAACATTTCTTTGAGAAACACAAGTTAATTCATGATATTAAATTATACAATAACAGGGAATACACATTGTTACCTTCTAAAGACAGCATTTTTTGAAATGACATTGTATGTCCTTTTAAAAATGGTAATTCTTTGAAAAGTGGATTTGAACTTCAAACTTAAAGAGTGTTTAGATTTAATTAAAACAATGTTTAGCTCCTTAATCCTTCTGGAATTTAATGTGCATGCTGTGAGGGAAGGAATTAGTTTTTTTTTTCCAAACAGACAGCTTGTTGTCCCAAAACTATTGAATAACTCATTATTGTTTCCTTATTTTGTCTCACTGATGTAGCAGTATTTGTCTATTTCTTTGCCAGTATCACGCTGTTTTCGTTACTGTGGCTTTAGAAGACATTTTGCTATCTGGTACGGAGGTCCCCTGTTAATGCCTCTTGTTCTTTTTATTCCTCAAAATCTTGCGGCTGTGCTCATGTGTTTAGTCTTCCAGATGAATTTTAGAATCAACTTGTCAAGTCCCAAAAATCTTCCATTGGGATTTTGGTTGAAGCTGCATTAAGTTGACATCATTCCCACTCAAAAACATGGTATCTTTTCATTTATTTAGATCGTTCTTTAAAAAAAGTCTTTAAAGTTCTCTGGTGTTCTTGAATATTTCTCAAAATGTTTTTTATATATTATATATATTTTTCTGTTATAGTAAACAGAATACTTTCTCAGACTTCATTTTTTCATGATTTTTATCTTAGGCAAGGTTCATTCTTATGATAGCAACTCACAAAAATAAACTCAATCTAACTTAAGCAAAAAAAAAAAGACAGTGGGGGAGGGGGGAATTCTTCGGAAGGCTGCCAAGGGCTCTCCTGGAGGCCAAAGACAGAAAGGGGAGTGGGCCTCCAAAGGGGGCTGGAAACAAGAGCCCTTCAGTCTCCTGCTGCTGCTTCTCAGCAGACCTGTTTCTCTCCCTCTGCAGTTCAGCTTTCTTTGCTGCTTCCTTTGTCCCACTTTCACATTCCAGGAAAGCAAGGGGATGTAGAACAAACCTGGCTACAGGGGCCCATCATATGATTGAAGCAATTCACTGGGCAGGCATGCCTGAAACAGGTTTCAAAGCACTGCAATGTCAGGAACTTCCAAAGAATCTGTTTCTTTCCTGAGGGGTAGAGTTGGCAGTTAAATTATGGTAGGAATCGGCCCCAATTCCAGGTGATTGATAAACACGGATTGACAATCATCACCGTTATGGGATTAGTTAATTCAATAAAAATATATTGTGCCCCTGCTCTGACTTTACGCTTGTATACTGCTTTGCTGTTCACGGAAGCCCAGGTGGTATAGTGATTAAGAGCTACAGCTCCTAAACAAAAGGTCGGCAGTTCGAATCTACTGGCTGCTCCTTGGAAACTGTACGAGGCAGTTCTACTCTGTCCTATAGGGTCGCTATGAGTTGGAATTGACTCGATGGCAATGGTAACGGGCTGCTGTTCACGATGTGCATCCACTTACTTAACTTTCCTTTAGGCTTTTGGCTCAGATCATATTATGTCAAAAATGCTAAATTATCTAGATTAAGGGCATAAATTGTCATTTCAAATATTTAGTCATTAGGAAACGTTGTTGTTGTTAGTTGCTGTCGAGAAGATTCCGACTCATGGCGATTCCACATGTACAGAGTACAACTACTCCATAGGGTTTTCAAGGCTGTGACCTTTTGGAAGCAGATCACCAGGCCTGTCCTCTGAGGCTCCTCTGGGTGTGTCTGAACCACCAACCTTTCAGTTAGTAGTCCACAGTTTAACTGTTTCACCCAGGGCCTCCCACCAAGAAATATGATCCTCCAAATTTGGCAACTTGAGATAAAGATGAATAGGACCCTACTCCTACCCTCAACTGGCTTACCATATGATTAGTTCTGATTTTCCTCTTAGAGTAGCACCTCATAAAAGAAACTCTCCCACGAGAAATTCTGTTAAAAGGCATTCGTCTTTACTTAACCTAGTTCTGTAGTTGATGTTAGTATTTGACTGCGAAACTGGGAAAAGTTACAATGGGAACTTAGAATCATGAACTTGGCAGTCTTGGCTCTGTTGGTTACTAATTAAACGACCTTCACAAGTAATCTAACCTCTGTGAACCTGCTTTCTCATTTTCAAACCCGGGATAATACAGGTGTTATGAGAAAACACAATAAAAATAAAGGACTAGGTACGCACACAGCATTCTCAATCGCTGATGCGGGAGCCTGATACTACATGCTAGTTTGGACGAGACTAAGAAAAAAGAGGAGCCCCGGTGGCGGAGTGGTTAAGAGCTTGGCTGCTAACGAAAGGTTGGTAGTTCGAATCCATCAGCTGCTTCCTGGATAAACCTATGGGGCAATTCTACTCCGTCCTATGGGGTCGCTATGAGTCGGAACGGATTCGACCCGCAACGGGTTTGGTTTTTTTGGTTTAAGGAAAAAGAGGCAAAGGGCCCTCAAAGGTGACACCCCTGCCAGCTTCAGCTCTTTCACACAGAATCTGAAAAACTCCTCCCTATGGCAGACACGCTCTCCTTGGAACACTTGGAAAACAAGTGTTCGCTTTGGACGTGTCTTTTCCTGAACATTCCATTTCTCCAAACTCTGCTTCCCCACCCAGTCTACTAACAACATGTCAGGTTTTCCTCACTGCCCAGGGGGCCTCCGCGAGCCGAGCGGGCGCCCAGGCGCTGCGGGGCCCAATAGGCGGGGCTGAGGGGTCGGGGGCCCAGCTCGGGGCCTGAGTTCCGGACCACAGCAGCTGCAACAGCCGAGGGACCGCCCCCATCCGCCACGTCCACATGACTTGGGCGTGGCTTTCGGCAGCGGAGGCGCGTCTTCCGGTCGCGCATCCGCCTCGACATTTTTCCGGGGCGGGATTTCCTGTCCATCATTGTTAGTCGCCCGGCTGCCGAGCTGGTAGGAAGGTCAGACGGGAGGGTCAGTCTGGCTGGCGAGGCTTCATGTCTCTCTAAAGAGAACCCGGGAGGACGCTCTTCCTCACTCTCTTGCTTCTGCCTCCCCTCGAGGCCTCGGTTTGCGCGGACGCCCTGCGTTTTTGGCACTACCACTCACCCGAGGTCCTTCCGCTTCCTCTTTCCCTAGGCTCCGCCCCCAGCGTCCCGTGGCCATGACGACGGCCCCGAGGGACTCCCTGGTGTGGAGGCTAGCGGGGCTGCTGCGGCAGTCCGGTGAGTGGACTTCCGGTTGGTCTGGGGCGAGGTGGGATGCTCCCTTCCTTCCGGAATCACGCCCCCATAAGGGTTACGGAGTTACAGCTTTTTCGGGTTACTGGGGTCTGGGTGTCAGAGTTCACTTATTTCTTTAGTTCTCCCCGGTGTGTTCCTGTGGTCCAGCTGCCAGCAGTGTTCTTTGTCTTTGACATTCTGAACCATAGCTATTCTTCGAGGCCAGACTCCAGTGGCACTTTTTCTATGCATTCTCTGATACTCTCAAAGGGAAGTGATTATTAGTCTTTTACTATAAACCACTTGGAGCCAGGAACTGCTCATAATTACTGTTGGGTGGGAAGACATTAAATATAGCATAGTTCAAAGTAATAGATCTGAACTCTGACCTCCCTGGGTTGGAGTTCCAGCTCTTTCAAACTTGGCCAAGCTGTTTAAGTTTTTGGAGCCTCATTTTTCCTGAGCAGACAGATGGCATAACAGTTTTTTTTTTTTTTTTACCTCAAGGGTGGCTGTGGGGATTGATTTTAATTCACATAAAGCATTTAGTACAGTGTTTGCAGTATAATGAGGGTTACCAAATTGCTAGCTATTGTTATAGTTTCTGCCCTCGGTGCCCGGGCACAGTGGGGCCTTGGTAGTTGATCAGTCAGTACGTGGTTGGTATTAGTTGTGGTAGAACAACCCTTGACTTTTGAGTTAAGACGGAAGTAACAACTGCCTACTAGCTGTATGATCTCAATGGAGATTCTTAACTTCTCTGAGCCTCAGTTTTCATGTCTTTCAGAAGGAATTAATAGTGCTGGCCTGTCAGAGATTCTGATGAGGTTTAAATGAAGAAACATGTCAAGCTGCCTGGCAATAATACTCAGTTAATGTTAGCTGTCTTCCACCACTCTGCACATTGGTCGTATCTGTGGAATTCCTTTTTATAGCACTTTTACTTTTTGGCTTGTATTATATAAATGTGCACATGTTTTATCTCCTTTTGTAGACAGCAGGAGTCCTTGATCCATGTCTGTATCTGCCATACCCTAGTGTCTAGTGTGTAGAAAAGTCATTCACACAAGGTCATAAGATTTGTTAACTTATTCAGCAAAAATCTGACATGGCTCCAGGGGCAAGGGATGGTGAGAGGAGAGTGTGTGACTATAAAGGAGTAGCCTGAGGGAGATCTTTGAGGTGATGGAATAGTTCTGTACCTTGATCGTGGTGGTTACAGGAATCTACACATTTAATAAAATGGCATAGAACTATACGCACAGGTATCAATGCCACTTTTTTGCTTTTGGTGTAGTGGTATAGATATGTTAAATGTAATCATTAATGGAAACTCAGTGAAGAGTATATGAGATTTTTCTGTTCTATTTCTGCATTTTTTGGCTCTAAATTTTTTTAAAGCTAAAAAAAAAAAATCAGACATGTCTACCTTGTACCTGCATTCTTAGGTGCAATAATGTCTCCCAAGGTGACCAAAAGATGAGCTAAGGGATGGCTGTCTCATGAGAGAGCAGTTTTAAGCAATAACAATACTTTAGTGCTATAATCTGTAGTTCTATCCGTGATATGTTTTTTAGTATTGTTTGAAAGTTTCGGTAAGTGTGCATATTATTTTTCTAATTTAAAAAAAAAAAAGATAAAGCATCTAGTCAACTTTTATGTAAAGTGAGTGAATACAGTGTAAAGATTGAGCATGTTGGCTATTGAGAAAGCTTTCTGGAGGAGGTAGCTCTTAAGCTGGTCAGAGCAGAAGGAGATGTATCAGAAAGTGAAGGAGCTGTGAACCAAGCTGACTGTATTTCCAGCACTGGGAGTAGATCAGACTCTCTTTAGCAGAAGGTTCATGTTGAGGAGAAAGTGGGAGAAAATTTGGAAGGGGCTGTTGAAATCATAATGAAGCAGTTTCATATATCAGCTAGGATTCTTTCTTTTTGAAAATGAGGGGACCTATTGAAGACTTTCGAGCAGGGGAGGGATGGAAAGTTTGATCCTTCAGGGGAATATCTACAGTATGGGTTGGAGTAGCTAAGTCTTGGTCTTGCAAGGTCTAGAATTAACGTAAAGATCAGCTGACAGGCTAGGATGAGGTCCATGGCCATCCCATGATGAAGATCCATTATGCCCTCCTTCCTCACTGCCCCTCTCCCCTCAGGGGATGTGGTCCTGTCTGGCTGCAGCACATTGAGCCTACTGACTACCACCCTGCAGCACCTGAACCACGTGTTTGAGCTGCACCTGGGACCATGGAGTCCTGCCCAGACAGGCTTCGTGGCTCTGCCCTCCCACCCGGCTGACTCCCCAGTCATCCTCCAGCTTCAGTTCCTCTTCGATGTGCTGCAGAAAACGCTTTCACTCAAGGTTCTGGGGTTGGGAGTGGGGCAGCATGTGTAATGGTGGAGGCAGGGGGTAGGGCTGGGGGGTGGGTGCAAGAAGTCGTGGGGCCAAGGGCTAGATGCTGTCAGAGCTACAAGTGGTGGCTCTAAGGAAGGGATGCTAAGGAGAGAAATCTGGTGTGTCCATGACCTGAGTGCTGTTTCTTTTAGCTGGTCCATGTCCCTGGTCCCGGCCCCCCAGGGCCCATCAAGATTTTCCCCTTCAAGTCCCTTCGGCAGCTGGAGGTATGGGGGCCTTGGGAGCTGTTGGTGCACAAAACCCGGCTTGAGACAGCCATTTGCGGACGGGGAAGGAGAAACAGCCTCATTCTCTGGGGAGGCCAGGCCTGAGTGTAGCTGTTGCCCTCCCATAATGTGGTGTCCACTTCCTGTTCCGATTACTGCTTCCTTGAACTGTGGCTGAGCTTTGCCATCTTCTTCCTCGTCCCACCACCCGGGGGCGGGCATGAGGCCTTTGTCTTGTGTGGCATTCTGCCTGCCTACCTTCCTTTCCTTATGTCAGCTCCGAGGTGTCCCTGTCTACTGCCTGCGTGGCCTCCGTGGCATCTACTCCCAGCTGGAGACCCTGATTTGCAGCAGGAGCATCCAGGCATTAGAGGTAAGCAGGGTGGGGATGGGCCCAGATGCCTTGTCCTGAGAGACACGTGGAACCAGGCTCTGACGTTTCCCTCCCCTGTAGCCTCCGCTGCCTCCTGCCTCCCTCCTCTGTGCTTCCATGGCACTGGTACCCTGTACCTCCCACATATTTTACCGTAGTGTAGGAAATCTTCCAGCATCTGACTCCCCACTTGGGGTCAGGCATCTGGGCTTTCTTTAAGCCTGCACCTCCAGACCAAGCCTAGTACATGAAGAATGAGTGAATGACTGGGTGATTGAGCAGGGCCATGGTGTGGGGAGGGCTGAGAGTGGAGGTGGTAAAGCCCCCATCTGCCCGCTCAGGAGCTCCTCTCTGCCTGTGGTGGTGACCTCTGCTCTGCCCTCCCCTGGCTGGCTCTGCTCTCTGCCAACTTCAGCTACAACTCCCTGACCGCCTTAGATGGCTCCCTGGTGAGTGCCACGGTGGCCGGGGTGGGGGGGGTGCGGGCGGAGGGTTGGAGAAGGGGCCCCTGGGGGGATGGAGAAGGGCTGGGATAGGCCTTTGGGGAGGCAGCAGCTGGCTGCCTGGGAGTGTCCTTGCTGCGAGACCGAGACTGGTTCCCCACCTCCTCTTCCCTTCCCCTCAGCGTCTCTTGTCAGCTGTGCGTGTCTTGAACCTGAGCCACAATCATGTCCAGGACTGCGAGGCCTTCCTGATGGTGAGTATTGGCAGCCTGGCTGGGCCTGTGGACCTGGGCTTTGATGGCTCTAACCCTCTCTCCTGGGCCCAGGGTTTCTCCCACCCTGCCCTTGCCACGAGTGTGGAGCCACATCTAGGAGATAGTTCTGTTTGGGGGCACAGGCTCTAGCATAAGACAACCCCGGGTTTAAATCTCAACTTCCAATGTCTGTGCGATAAATAAAAGTACCACTTTTTTATAGTACTAAAGTGATTGTAAAGAGAATTTGACGCTACTTGTGTAAAACTTTGAGCCCAGTGCCCAGCTCAGAGAACAGTAGCTTTTGTGATGGCGGTGAAGGACCCTTTTCTCATCCCCTGACCTCCGGCTCTCTACCTGCCAGGACTTGTCTGAGCTCTGCCATCTGGACGTCTCCTATAACTGCCTGCATTTGGTGCCCAGGATGGGACCCTCAGGAGTTGCTCTGGGGACCCTGATACTGCGAGGCAATGAGCTGCGGAGCCTGCTTGGTGGGTGGGAGAGGTGGGAGTGGAGTAGGGGGATGGGACAGGGATGGGACAGATGTGGAGGGGCATGGGGGGAGTGTGCGACTCAGGGTTGGGAGAAGTGGCCTGGAGTTCACATGCCTCTGGAGCCTCGCTGGCCTTCCAGGTGGAGATGAGGGGCTCAGGTGTGACTCTCTGCCGTGCCCGTGCCCTCCTCCACACCACACCCCGCCACACCCATGCATAGCCGTTGTCACACGCATGCCTTCCTGTTTTCTCACCACCCCCAGGCGTGGAGCAGCTGAGGAACCTGCGGCACCTGGACGTGGCCTACAACCTGCTGGAAGGACACGGGGAGCTATCGCCACTCTGGCTGCTGGCTGAGCTCCGCAAGGTGACACGGGGTGGTTCAGGCACCTGGGAGCCAACTTTGCGGGCTCTCCCTTCATGCCGATTTGGTCCGTGGTCCTTCTTCATAACAAGAGGGCCCCGGACCCACCTTATTGTCCGCTTCCTGCCCTGCAGCTCTATCTGGAGGGGAACCCTTTGTTTTTCCACCCTGCGCACCGAGCGGCCACTGCCCAGTACTTGTCACCCCGTGCCAGGGACGCTGCTCCCGGGGTGAGTGACCTTCTTGTGTCCACTCTGATTCCCCTTTCCTGCTAGTCCCACCCCCACCCTGCAGCATGTTGCCTCTCCCCTGCCACATCCCTTATTATACTGTTAATGCCTGCCCAGCTTGGTGACCATAGATGACATGGAGGGCTCCTGCCCCACCTGGGAGCACACACAGGGGCCTGCTCTCCACTGTAACACTCTCTCTCTGCCTTTTGATCTTTGCCCAGTTCCTTCTTGATGGCGAGGTCTTGTCATTTACTGATTTTCAGGTCAGTGTGGAGGTGTGTGGGGGTGGGAGGGCAAGGATTGATCTGGAAGGATGTGAGGGAAATGGAGGGATTTGGGGCTAAGGCTCTCCCCGGTCACTTGGAAAGTACGGTGCCCCGTCTTCTGGCCAGCTTGGGCAGGATACAGGTGCTTCCCTGCTCCCCAACCTCTTTTTTCTTCCTGTTGTTACATGCCAGACCTCCACCTCCTCAGGGCTTGGCCCTGCGGCCCCGCCTGTGCCCTGGCTAGTTGGGAGTACCACTGAGACCTCAGGTGGCCCCGACTGGAGTGACAGTCCCTCCTCTGGGGGCATCGTGGTCCGTCCCTTGCTTCGGAAGGTTAAGGTGAGTGGTGTCCCAGGCTGCCTGTGCAGGGTCTCCTTGGGCCTCCTTACAGGGGCTCTGCGTTGCTGATGGGCTAGGAATACTAAAGCCTTCCCCTTGCTCGTTCGGTGGGTGTTATGGTGGGTTGGGTGGTGGCCACGGGCCCTGGCTTTCAAAGAGCTTCTCTCCTCTCCCCAAACTCAGAGCCGAGTTCGCGTGAGGCGGGCCAGCATCTCTGAACCCAGTGATACTGACCCAGAGCCCCGGACTCTGGACCCTGCCCCAGCAGGTGAGTCAGCCCCTATCCCACAAGCCCCCTCTCCTCCCAGGTCAGCACATGCTAACCTTTTAGTTACTGTGAACGTATGAGAGGAGGAATCTTATCTTTGGTGGGATGGAGGGTCGTTAGGGGTCTCTTTGTTTCTCCTTTTCTCTTTTAGTTTAGGGAAAGAAAAAGAAACTACTCCTGAGCTGCCTGGTTGAAAGTGTATTTCAAGGACCTTTAATGTTGTGGAGTGTCAAGAGATTTTATAATAAAAGGGTTCTGTAGCCAGATAAGTTTGGGAAATGCAGGGTGAACCAAAATTAAACAGATTTCTGTGGAATTTCTCGGGACCTTAATTATGCTAGCGTGCATTGCGAATCTCTGCAAGTAGCCCGTGATGTGAGGTTCTGAATTGCATGTCATTGCAATGTTCCATAGAACATGCCGCCAGGGGAGCCTTTAGCCTTCCTCTGACCACCTCCTTACATGTGTAACACCCATAGAGTAAGGCTGAGGTCATTGGGGGCGGTGCAGGCTTGTTAAGCTGTGCGCTCCCCCACCTGCCCAGGCTGGTTCGGACAGCAGCGCCGGGAGCTTGAGCTCATGAACAGCTTCCGGGAACGGTTTGGCTGTGACTGGCTGCAGTATAGGAGTCACTTGGAAACCTCTGAGAACCCCCTTCCGGCAACCTCCAAGACATCTGACCTCAGCACTGTGCCCCCGGATGCCCTGGGCCCGGAGCCTCCGCCCAGCCCTCTGCCTTCAGAGGAAGCCGACAGCCCTGAGGAGTCAGTGCAGGAGGCATCAGAGGAGGTCAGGGTGGGGCCGGAGCCCCAGGAGGAAGAGGAGATGGAGGAACTGGAAGGAGGAGAGGAAGGAAAGGAGGACCAGGAGGAGGAAGAGGAGCAGGAGCAGAACGAAGTGGAAGGTGGGTGCTCTGTGGCTTGCTTTCCAACTGTGGAGGAACCATGAGGGGAGATGGGGGTTGAGAGATGTTGGTGTGTCTTGGGAGGGTTAGAAGAGCTCAGACTTGACAGTGGGGGCTGATTCCTTTTGGATGGAGGCCCACCCATGGGAGGGCAGGGTTTCTGGGCACCTTTCCCTCCCTACAGGGCACCTCCCTGGGTCTCTCTGCAGCGGAGCTGTGCCGCCCCATGTTGGTGTGCCCCCTGCAGGGGCCTGAGGGTGTGCGGGGCAGGGAGCGCTTCCTCCGGGTCACCTCAGCCCACCTGTTTGAGGTGGAACTCCAAGCAGCTCGAATCTTGGAACGGCTGGAGCTTCAGAGCCTGGAGGCAGCTGAGATCGAGCCTGCAATGCAAACCCAGGGAGAACCAGCAGCTGGCGTGAGTGGGGCTTGGAAGAGGTGCTGGGCTTTCTTCAGGAGCCAGCTCTGACCACATGCCCGGGTCCCAGACACTGGGCTGGGCACTTCCCACTCGGTCTCCACTGGTGCTTGGCGCCAGGGAAGGGAGCTGTGGGGAACAAAGGCATGGCCCCAGTGTTGTGGGAGGCCTCGGTAAGACAGAGCTTCTATGCCGGAGATTGGATGCCAGCAAAAGCCTTTTTGTGGGGCCCAGAGCTGCTGTTTGCCTCCACGTTCTCGTTGTAATCCTGACCTCCGACCCTCTTTTTGCCCCTTTTCTCCTTCCCCTTCCTGTGCAGGACTCAGAGTCGCTCCCAGTCCTTGTGCTGCGCTTCTCCTACATCTGCCTCGATCGGCAGTTACGCCGCTACATGGTGCTGGAGACTGATGCCCACACAGCTGCCCAGGTGGGCCCGGGGGTCTCTGGTGGATTAGAGGATCCTGCAGGAGTGGCCCCCAGCCTGTGCGGGCTGGGGTGCCCCTGCTCACACTGCTCTCTGGCTCGTGCTGTTTCAGGAGTTGCTTGCTGTGTTGACCCCAGCCACCACCATGGCTCGGTGTCAGCTTGGGGAAGTGAGGGAGCCTCTGGGGGACAGATTCCAGTGTCTGCGTTGTGGCCATGAATTTAAGCCAGAGGAGCCCAGGTTGGGACCGGACAGTGAGGACGGCTGGAGGCCTCTGTTCCAGAAGACTGGTACGAGGCCGACCGTGATGTGCCCACATTCCTGCCACCATTTCAGGACAGTGGCTTTGAGGAGCAAACAGGGAGGAGGAACCCTGGGGAGGAGAGGACGCGCGTAATAGGAGCAGCTTTCCCGCCTGAAGGCCAGTCTAGGAAAAAAAAAAAAGTGCTTGCCTGCTACACTTACCAAAAAAAGAAAGAAATTATATCTCAGTCTTTTTTCCCCCTTAAAAGTCAAAATGCAGTCTTTGTAACTGGGCTTAAACGTGCCCATAATTTTTTTCATAATGTGAAGTCTCTTTTATACTTGGCTAATATTTCAGAAACTACGTAAGACCTAACGAATCCTCACTGCAGCATCTGGCCTGTAACGCTGCCTCTCTGAGCAGGCCTGGCTGTTGAGTAAGATACTTTGGCAGCTGGATTTGTTTGTCCTTCCCCAACTGTTTTTGCCAGTTCCTTGATGATGTTGAACAGTGTCTCATACCGTGTCTTCAACCTCTGTTCTTTACACCAGGACTTGATCCATCGTAGGTGAGTCAGAATAGAGCCCTGGTGGCGCAGTGGTTAAGAGCTCAGCTGCTAACCAAAAGGTCATCAGTTCGAATCTTCCAAGTGCTACTTGGAAATTCTACGAGGCAGTTCTAATCTGTCCTGTAGGGTTGCTATGAGTCAGAATTAACTCGACGGTGATGGGTTTTAGATAAGGCAAAAAGCATTGTCTTTAGATCTTGGATACAAAGAAATATTTTTGATGACATTTGTGTTGAAATGCATGGTTTTTTTTAGCTATTTTTCTCTTCTTGGTCGCTGTTGGAGCAGGGGTCTGTTTTTTTTTTTTATCAGAAAACAGAACCCTCCTGCGTTCCCCACCTGGCCCTGCCCCAGGCAGCTGCAGGCCTCAGCACACTGGGCAGCACAGCTTGTGGCCTCCATGGGGTTACTGTGGCCCCTGGGGTTCCTTCTTGGTGGCATTATTAATAAACGTTACTGTTTGCCAAGCTGTTTTTTTATTTGAGCCTCAGTTTTCTCATCTGAACAAAGAAGAGAATGAGCTTACCTTGTTGCGATGTTATGGGATTTAAATGTGACCGTAAGACGCGTGGAGCCCTGGTGGTGCAAGTGGTTAAGCGTTTGGCTGCTGACCAAAAATGTTGACAGTTCGAGTCCACCAGCCGCTCCTTGGATACCCTGTGGGACAGTTCTACCCTGTCCTATAGGGCCACTATGAGTCGGAATTCACTCAACGGCATCGGGTTTGGTTTTTTGGTTTTGGTAAGGTGCATGGAAGACGAAGGTCCTCCTTTCTCTCAGCTCCGCCATCTTGGACAGAGTGTGTAAATTATTTGATCTTTGCTTTCCTCACTTGCAAGATGGGAGGGGAGAGTTTTGATGGAAATGAGATCAGATAATATTGGCAAAGGAGCCCTGGTGGTGCAGTGGTTAAGTGCTCGGCTGCAAACCTAAAGGTCAGCGGTTTGAACCTACCAGCAGCAATGTGGGAGAAAAGACCTGGCAATCTGCTCCTGCTTTGAAAACCCTATGGGACAGTTCTACTCTGTTCTGTAGAATTGCTACGAGTCAGAATTGACTCGATGGCACACAACAACAACAGTATTGGTAAAATCTCTAGCATGTTCGCAGCACGTTGTGGCTGCTCACAGCGTATCTTCTCTCACTGCCTATCCGTGTCCTACGCTCTTTACCTCATTGCTTTCGTTTCTCATGACAACCTTGTGAGACTGACACCATCATCATCCCCATTTTTCAGATGAGGGACCAGGTGCAGAGAGCTTAGGTGACTTACCTTAATCGATGGAGCCTGGAACAGGACCCACCAGCATCCTCTCTGCCTTCCCCAGTCTTGGTTGCCAGTCTTTCAGGGATTGCTGGTAGAGCATCAAAGTACATGGTCAGCCCAAGGCTGTGGGGGCGGCCAGAGGAGGGCTTGGTTGAGTCTGGCCCTCTCTAAGAGAACCTGAAGTTAGAAGGTGGGGTGTATTTTGAGGAGACTGTGGGCCCTGGTCTGGGTTTTCTGCCCTCTCCCTGGGGAAGGGGACGGTCAGCAGCAGTGGCTGAAGAGGGAGCTTGTGGGTTAGGAAACGAGGGGCTGTGTGTGAAGCTGGAGATGTGGCCAGGGAGGTGTGAGAGTGGGTGGGGTGCATCAGGAGTGTGGCGAAGGTTGTTGGCACTGTTTTTGGGGGTTCATGGGGACTGTCCATTTCTTTCTGCAGATTCTCCTGCTGTGTGTCCAAACTGTGGTAGTGATCACGTGGTTCTCCTGCCTCTGTCCCCCACTGGGGAGCAGAGACAGGGAGAGCAGCCCCCAGCTCTCTGTCTGTCCCTCAGCCCTTTCCGTGACTCTTCTGGCCACAGTGACCCCCACAATAGAGTTGACAGTGTCCCATCTCAGGCACTGCTCTCCCAAAACCATAGCAGTTGGAGCCTTACTCCCCGTGAGTATAGACGAAAACAAGACAGAGGTGGCGTTTGGCAAAGGGAGGGGTACTGATGGGGCGGTGGTGCTGCAGCCATGGGCTCCCAGGGCTCACAGCCCACCGCTGGCCTCCAGCCCCTGACAGCTGTGGTCTCCGTGCTGTGGACCACCGGCTCCGGCTCTTCCTGGATGTGGAGGTGTTCACCGATGCCCAGGAGGAGTTCCAGTGCTGCCTCAAGGTCTGTGCCTCCCTGGCTCTGCCCCTGCCCCTCCTGACCAGGTGTCCACTGTCCCCACCACAGCAAATTGAGCCAGAGGACGTGCTCCACCGCCACCAGGTCTGGCTTCAGATTCCAATCCAGCAGCTACCTGCTGTGTGGCTGTACACGCACATTGTTATTTAAGTCTCAGTGTCTTGTCTGTGACAGAAATGATAATACCTGTGTGTGATAATACAGCATGTGGGGGGATGAGAGCTAAAGTCTGAAGCTGTCTAGCACAGCATCTGGCCCTTGATAATGGGACCTCCTCTTGTGATCATAAATACAGGATGTTACTACTGGATCCTCTTCTTTGATCGTCTGTTGTATGGTAGACACTAAGGATCAGGGCAAATCAGTCTTGCCCACGAGCTTATACTCTGGTGGGAGAGACTGTGACAGCTGAAAGTGCTGTCATAGGCTTAGGTCTGAGAAGGGACATCTAACCCTGCCCCAGCGGGCCAGGGAAGGCCTCCTGGGGAGGTGATGTCTAAGCCACGTCCTCACCTGTGAGTGAAGGAGTAGGGGGCGATGTTCCAGGTGAAGGAGGCAGCACGTATGTGTGCAGGGAGGAGAAGGTACAGCTCATGGACAAGGTGCCTGTGGTTGGGGGAGGTGGGGGTGGGGTCAGAGGTCCAGAGAGGAGTCTGAAGGGGCAGGCAAGGCCGCTCAGGAGCAACTGTAGACATCTGCCAAGGGTTTGGACTTTATCCTGAGGGCTGTGAGGAGCCACCGAAGGATTCGAAGCAAGGGCAGATCGATCAGTTCTGTGGTTTAGATCAGCCGGCCTGGCCGGGTGTGGCATGTGTTGGAGGGGCCAGAGGAGAGGCAGGGAGACTGGCTGGGAGGGGAGGTTGCCAGGGGCTGAGTGAGGCAGGGCTGGGGCTGGAGACAGGGACAGAGGTGAAGGTGTCGTGCTCAGGGCAAACTTGGCAGGACTCCGATGGATTAGCAGTGGGGATGCCGGGCGGAGGCACCGTCACAAGTAACTCAGCTCTCAGCCTGGCACCTGCCTCCCTGGTTCTGTGTTCTTGTTTCTCGTCACGTTTCCTCTTCCCCTCAGGCGCCACTGGTGTTGGCAGGCCACACGGGTGAGTTTCTGTGTCTCGTGGTGGTGTCTGACCGCAGGCTTTACGTGTTGAAGGTGACAGGGGAGATCCGGTAAGTGGGCTGGGGCACAGCCGGGAGGGTCAGGACCCCTGCTGTCACATACCTCACTCTTTTCTGTCACTCTGCCCCTCACTTTCTCCCCAGTGGGCCTCCAGCTGGCTGGCTGCAGCCTACCCTGGCCGTCCCCCTGCAGGATGTGAGCGGCATACAGTTGGGCCTGGCAGGACAGAGCCTGCGGCTGGAGTGGGCGGCTGGAGGGAGCAGCTGTGTCCTACTGCCCCGAGATGCCAAGCGTTGCCAGGCCTTCCTGGGGGAGCTCACTGGTGAGACAGGAAGGGAGAGACAGGGCGAGTGGGGTAGGGGCAGCAGGGCCCAGGGCTGAGCCTCTGTGTCTGCACTCGGCAGTGAGACAGATTTATGTCCTTTGAAGACATTTCTGACATCGGGAAATACAGGGAAGGGGCAGGTGTTGGGGGTGGAGAAATTGGGGTGGAGGCAGTCAGAGTCTTCTGGGGGCTCCCTCTCTTTACTGGCTGGCCCAGATGTCTTGCAGTCTCTGCCCCCCACCTGGAGGAGCTGCGTCAGTGCCACAGAGGAGGTGGTGACCCCCCAGCACCGGCTCTGGTGAGTCAATGGGAGGCTGGGGCAGTGCCCTGGTGGCAGCCCTGGGAGCACAGGCCCTCTCCCCACAGAGCCCCATGCCTGGTCCTGCACTGAGCAGCCCCGAGCTGGCCCTTTGCCATCACTCCCATACCTGCCCATAGGCCCTGGTGCCTCCTTCTGGCCCTGGCGTTTCCTGCCAGTTCCCCTCCCTTGCCCTACTTTCTGTTCCCAGCTAATGGTCCCTCCCATGACTGCTGCGTCCCCCAGGCCACTGCTGGACAAAGACTCTTCGGTGGAGGCTCCCCGGTTCTTCTACCTTCGGGTGTTCCTGGTGGAAGGTGAGGCCACTGGCTGCAGTCTTTGGGGGGCTCCCAGGGACTGTGCCTCTCCATTTCCTGTACCCATCTTGTCCCAGGCCACCAGCCAGTCCCCAGCGCCTCTGCAGTGTTCTTATGGCACGTCTCAGTTCCCAGCCCTGGACTTCCTCTAGCTCGCAGGCGTACCTGAATGATAGCTTGGTGCTCCCTGCCTCTCTAGGGGTGTGGCCTGGAGCTGCCCTGACTCAGTGCCCAGACACCTCCGCTTTCAGGCTCAGGTGGAACAGTTCGGGGCTGTTCTGCCTCACCCTGTCAGAGAAGGTGGGATTGGATCCTCCCATCTGAATGGGATGGGAAGTGGGCAGGTTCCCTTTTTCTTGGGCATTCCAAGCTTTGGGGGCTGGAGATCTCTGGAGTTTGGGAAAGGTCAGCCATGGCCCCTAGGGGGACAGGCTGCTCTGCAGCCCCCTCTGAGTGTGGTTCTCTTCTCTCCTGAGCAGTACGAACACTGGCCCAGAGACTGGGCTGCTCTGGGTTCTTCCACCACCTCATCTACCTGTCTTCCTGCAGGTCCCTCTCCATGCCCTGTGTCCCTGCTGCTGACTCTGTCCACCCTGTACCTGTTAGATGAGGACCCTGTCGGGCCCCAGGCAGAGGCCCCGCCTCCAGCAGCATCTGTCGAAGCTTCTGAGAAGGCTGCTCTCTTGGGGCCCGGCCCTTCTGTGGGTGTCAGGGAGCAGCAGCCACTCAGCAGCCTGAGCTCAGTGCTGCTCTACCGCACGGCCCCGAAGGACCTGCGGCTGGTCTTCTACGATGAGGTGTGTGGGGGGCTGTGGGTGAAGGGGCAGGTGGAGGTGTAGTGGGCAGTGAGGGCAGCGTGGGAAGTGGGCCTGGAGAGGCTAGGAATTGGGGGTATGGAACTTAGGGGTTGGTGTCATGGTAGAAGGAACATAGGAAGAATTCGGGTGAGAGGGAGTAGGGGCCTCACTGGGTTTGGACGAGCAGCAAGTAGAGCAGGAGGCAGCTGCAGGCAGTGGACAAACCCCGGATGGGAGCCCAGCCACGTATTGTCTGCGCGGCCTATAGTAAGGTACTTGGCCTCTGTGAGTTTTCGTTTGAGTCCTTGCTGTGCGTCAGGCGTTTGAGCTTTACAAGCACCACATGGGGTTGGTACTGTTACTAGTCCCGTTTTACAGATGAGGAAACTGAGGCTTGGGGATGTTAACCAACTTTTCCAGGTCACAAGTGGTAGAGTTAGGATTTGAACCCATGCAACTTGACTCTAGAATTTACATTCTGTAAGACAGGGAAGTTGGGAGAAATAAGATAGTAATGTGAAAGCCCTTCGAAGGCCCAGACTCGGGATGTTTGATGGGGAGAGACACAGACTTGGGGGTGGGATGAGGGGATGAGCCAGGAGGGGCAGCAAGTCCCCCCTGAGCCCTCCCTGTCCGCATTCTGGTGTGGCCCCGGTGAGTCTCACCTCACTAACTGCCTGGCCTGCCAGGTGTCTCGGCTGGAGAGCTTTTGGGCACTCCGTGTTGTGTGTCCTGAGCAGCTGACAGCACTGCTGGCCTGGATCCGGGAGCCCTGGGAGGAGTTGTTTTCCATCGGATTCCGGACTGTGACCCATGAGGCTCTGGACTCTGACCAGTGAGGCTTCCACCACCACCCCTGGCCCTTGCCTCAGGTGCTGATGTTCCTCTCCTGGGCTTGGGGCCTGGTTCAAGACAGGTGGCAGACTTCTCCAGCCTTTGGGCGCTGGCCAGTGAGGCCCCGAATGACTCACAGCTCCAGGGAGGAGCAAGATTTCCCTTGCCCTGGGCTCCCAAAGATCTGGCCTGAGGTGACAGGCTAAGTGGTCCGTTGGAATGTTCAGCCTATACTTTTTCTCAGGTGTTAATAAAGTCATTCCCATTCCAGATACCAGGGGTGTACTTAGCCGTATCAGTTGTGAGGCCTGCTCTTCCTATAACCTCTCCTGACAAGCTGCCCAGCCATAGCTCTCCCAGAACAGGCAGATCCATGGAGCCTTGTTTTGTGCTGTGAGACCCCAGTGCCAGCCCACTCTGGCCACTGCTGATTGGATCAGAGCTGGACACCTGACCCCGGGCTATTAGATTCTCCCTCAAATTTCAGTTGGGAAACAGTCTCAGGCCACTGGCAGTGGGTGCTGAATCTGAAGGGTGTGTGGGAGAGGGCATGAGAGGAAGCGGGCTGTGGAGGAATGGTAGCCTGTGGTGATTTCTGCTCTCACCTCCTCTGTCAGCACCACCTCAGTCTCAGCCACGTGGTTTGGGTGGGCCTGACCCTTCCTCTACCTCTGTCTCTCTGGCCACGGTAATCACTTCAAGAGTGCTCGTGTGACCAGGTTTGTCCCATAAAGGCCTCATTCTGGGCTTTTGCTGGAGCAACCAAGAAAGAGGCACTTTCCTCATCTGGCACTTAGGAGAAGGTAAACCACTTGCTGCTGGCCCTGAAAGTAGAAGCATGCACAGAGAAGAAAGCAAGCCAAGAGGGGATGAGGGCAGGCCAGGTCCTGGTGATGCATGGGAACCCAGGATCCCATTGTGCCTGAAGCCAGATACCCTGGGATTTTATGTTATGTGAACTAAAGAATACCCCACCTCTCCCTTTTTTTTTTTTTTTTGGTTTAAGGTGATTTGAACTGAGTTGGAGCCACGGAAAGGATCCTAACTAAACAAGCCCCTGACTCTGACTTGCACACTTGCGCCAGCCTGAGTAGGGTCTGTTTCTTGCATCAGGAACGAACACGATATCAGTAATACATCCATATATTTGTGTGGAGAGGCACTGGTAAGAAGGCTTGGGGAAGAGTACTGGGGGCTCCAGTCAAGTTGCCCTTGAGGAGCCCCAAAGCGGGGACTCTGGCTGAGGATGTGTGTGGATGGGTTTGGGCGCTAATGGCAGCTCACGTGGAGCATTTCCATGCCAGGCACTCAGGTGCCTAACAACAGTGGCTGTTCCTTAGGGGGGTCCTGAAGTGGGGGGCATCTCCTTACAGGTGAGGAAACGGAGGCTGGGAGGAATTAAATGACCTGTTCGAGATCACAGAGCTGCTAAATGGAAGAGATTTGACTTGTGTCCAGTCTGTGTGGCTCTATGCCCTGGCCTGTCTGCAAGCCGCTGGGCCCTGTGGGAGGCCTGTCTGTGCACAGGCCCTCTCACTGGGGCGAGAATTGCTTCACTGGATGTGGGGATTGCTGAGTGAGATGCTACACTTGTCCAGGATGAGCATATCCAGATGGACATTTTCAGTTTCTCGTTTCTCCATAGCATGGTGGGATATTAGGGGAAGTATTCATTCATGGGTGGTTTTCACCCCTCCCAGCTGAACTGGAGAGCTGCCATCGCTTTAGGGAGAGCCCACGGCAGGGAACGAAGATGCCGGAGCTCAAGGGGTAAGCCATAAGAAGAGATTCAGAAGGGGCCCTGAATGGATAGAGACTTCGGAGAAGACTGTTGGAAGCAGTGTAAGAGCAATTCCTTTTGAGGTTGGGGCTCCCAGGGTGGAAGAGACCTAGGCTGTACCCACTGTGTGGAACCATTGAGGACTGACCTGTCAGATGCTCCCCACACCACAAGGGCAGATGGAGAACCTTTGCATGGCAGTTTGGAAGGACAGGACAGGGCTGGTGACAGTCCACTGGGCTTCTCTTGATTGGAGGAGGGAGGTGGCTCAGAGAACCCCGTGGGCCTCAGTGGGGCAGGGCGGTTAGCTGAGTGTGAGCTGGAGAGTGCAGGGTCACTGCAGGAGAGCCAGATGTGCCCAGCCCGAGGGGGGGATGTGGCCAAAGTGAATTGTTTCAAGTTTAGACCAGGTCACTGCAGGGCTCACCTGAAAGAGTTTTTTAGCCTCAGCTGTGAAATGAAACACTGTGAACCCTCCTGCCAGCGTGGATTTGTAGGATCCCTGACCATGGAAGAGTTCAAACTGATGCCTCTAGGTGGTTTAGCCAGTGAATCAGAGTCTGCTATGAATGCTGGGACAGAAAGGAGGGGAGGTGGGTAGGTGGGGTGGTAGTGTGGTGGAGTGGCAGGGGGATACATTGGAGGTATCCGGATACACAGTGTCTAGGAAATGGTTCTGTTAAGGGAGATTTGTCCAGCCAAGGAAGAAACCCTGGTGGCACAGTGACTAAGCACTGGTCTACTAACTGAAGGCTCAGCAGATTGAACCCACCCAGCAATTCTGCGGGAGAAAAGATCTGGTGATCTACTTCCATAAAGACTGTTGTTGTTAGGTTCCGTTGAGTTGGTTCTGACTCATGGCGACCCTATGTACAACAGAATAGAACACGGCCCAGTCTTGTACCTTCCTCGTAGTCTTTTATTATGCTTGAGCCCATTGTTGCGGCCACTGTGTCCATCCATCTCATTGAGGGTCTTTTTTTTTCCATGACCTACTTTACCAAGCATGATCCTTCTCTAGGGACTGGTCCTCCTAATAACATGTCCAAAGTGTATGAGATGAAGTCTCGCCATCCTTGCTTCCGAGGAGCATTCTGGCTGTACTTTTTCCAAGATGGATTTGTTCGTTCTTCTGGCCCAGTCCATGGTATATTCACTATTCTTTGCCAACACCATAATTCAAAGGCATCAATTCTTCGGTCTTCCTTATTCATTGTCCAGGTTTCCCATGCATATGGGTCAGATTCACCTTAGTCTTCAAAGGGACATCTTTGCTTTTTAACATTTTAAAGAGGTCTCTTGCACCATATTTGCCCAATGCAATACGTGGTTTAATTTCTTGATTGCTGCTTCCATGGACGTTGATTGTGAATCCATAAAGATTACAGCCTAGGAAACCCCCGGGGTTGGTTCTACTCTGTCCTATAGGGTCACTATGAGTCAGAATTGACAGCACACGACGACAGCCTGGGCTGGGGCTGGTGTTGGAAGGGGACTCAGAATTCAGAGGCAGGAGTGGATTTGCTGCTACTTGGTTTGTATAAACAGATTTTTCATAAACTTCTGGACAAATTTTAATATGTTAAGAATTAAACGAAAACATGACATTTAGGCAATAGTGCCTTGTATTATAAATCGCCAGTATTAGGAGATCAGGTAACTAAAAATAGCAGGCAAACAGTTTGACAGTGTGGGTGTGACCAAAACCATGTTCTGTGTATCCTGTAATGCGCTCTCTCCACTGACTGATGTGACTTTAATCAGAATGGAGTGTATTCTTCACAGCACTTAAGCATAAGGATGGTGAGTTGGAGCCTGTCCTGGCTGCCACGTGGATGGTATTCACATAGGTTCAGGAGGATCTCCTGAGACCAGGGGTCCCCACTCCCAGATCCATCACCCCCTTTAAGATCATAGATAAAATCTACCTGTCTTAATCTCCTAGGGTGTTGTAACAGAAATACAAATGGGTAGCTTTAAATAACATAATTATTTTTTTACAGTTCAGGAGCTGTAAGTCTGAATTCAAAGCGTGGCTCTAGGGGGAAGTCCTTCCTTGTCAGTAGCCCTGTGAGTTTCTTGGTGCTCTTTGGCATCCGCCTTCCCCCTGCGTGTGTGTCTTAGTCATCTAGTGCTGCTGTCACAGAAATACCACAAATGGATGGTTTTAACAAAGAGAAATGTATTATCTCACAGTCTAGGAGGCTAGAAGTCCCTATTCAGGGTGCCAGCTCTAGGAGAAGGCTTTCTTTTTCTCTATTGGTTCTGGGGGAAGGTCTTTGTCATCAATCTTTCCCTGGTCTAGGAGCTTTCCAACACAGGAACCCCAGGTTCCAAGTTCTGCCTTGGGCACTGATTTCTTGGTGATATGAGGTGTCGTTTCCCCTCCCCCTCCCCCCCGCCTTTGCCCCCTTCTCTCTTTTATATCTAAGAAGACATTGACTTAAGACACACCCTACTCTTGTAGATTGCGCATAACCTCATTAACATAACTGCTGTAATCCTACCTCGTTAGCATCATAGAGGCAGGATTTACAACACATAGGAAAATCGCATCAGATGACAAAATGATGGACAGCTGTACAATACTGGGAATCATGGACCAGCCAAGTTGCCACACATTTTTGGGGGGCACAATTCAATCCATGACAGTGTGTCAGTGTCTATTCTGCTTTTTATAACTCAAGAAGTGATTAGGCTTAGGACCCACTCTATTCTGGTATGCCCTAGTTAACATAAAAAAAGAAAACCCCTATTCCAAACAGTGTCAAATCTAGAGGTGCAGATGCCCAGACTTTAATATATATGTTTAGGGGAACACAATCTGTAACACTACCCAATCACGTATTTCACAAAATTAGCATACTGCCCAAAGTGAAATAGGAGAAATAAAATGAAAATAATTTTTAGAAAAAATATGCACTCTGACATGTAAAGGGTCAGGCATGACTAAACTAGAAGACAAAACCCCACACCAGAACATTGTCTCTGTGAAGAGCCAGGTCTTTGAGTGCCTGAGGCTTGGGCCTGCAGGGCTGGGCCTGCACCAACTAGTGAGTCTCTGTCTTGTGACCAAGGGGCTGAGGGGAGTCCATGGGCTAGTGTAAAACAGGTCACTGTCAGAGAACCAAGTATAGTAGATGGTCAGTAAAGGTACGCTGCCCTCAATATATACAGACACACACAAACATGCTCATACAGATGTATACACTCACGCACACAGATAAACTCACGCACACAGACACACATTCCATCTCGTGTCCATCAGCCACCCTTGATTTTGTACCCACTTTCCATCTCCACCTTGTGCACATTCTATATCCTGTGTCCACCCTCCATCTTGTGTCCATCCTCCATCTTGTAACCATTCTCCATTTCCATCTTGTATCCATTCTCCGTCTTAGGTCCACCCTGTATCCTCCATGTTGTAGCCGTCTTCCATCTTCCATACTCTGTCTTACTCATCCTCCACCCTGAATATTGGGTCCACTGTCCATCCGCCATTTTGTGTTCATCCTCCATCCTTCATCCATCCTCTATCTTGTGTCCACTCTCCATCTTGTCTCCACCTGCATCTGCCATCTTGTACCTGTCCTCCACTCTCTATCTTGTATCTTGCCTTTACCCTCCATCTTGTATCCACATTCCATCTTATATCCACCGTCTCTCTTGTATCTGTCCTCCATCTTGTATTCATCATCCACTCTGGATCTTGTGTTCACCCTCCATCCTCCATCATGTGGCCATCTTCCATCTTGTATCCATCCTCCGTTATGTATCCACCCTACATGTTTTGTCCACCCTTCATCTTGTCTCCACCCTCCATCGTGTATCCGTCTTCCATCTTATAACCGCCTTCCATCTTGTACCCACCTTGCATCCTGTATCTAACCTCTATCTTGTAACCCCCTTCCACTCTCCCTCTGTATCCTCCTCCGTCTTGTATCTTCCTCCATTTTGTCTCCACCCTTCCATCTTGATTTATTATATTAGCTTATGTAATTGCTAATGGTAAGGCAGTGATGGTTCAGTGATAGAATTCTTACCTTCCATGCGAGACACCTAGGTTCAGTTCCTGGCCAATGTACCTCAAATGCAGGCACCACCCATCTGTCACACGAAGCTTGTGTTTCTATGGTGCTGAATAGGCTTTAGTGGACTTCCAGACTAAGGCAGACTAGGAAGACAGACCTGGAGATCTACTTCCAAAAATTAGCCAGTGAGAACCTTATGGATCACAATGGTCCAACCCATAACCAATTATGGGGATGGCACAGGACGAGGTAACATTTCATTCCATTGTGCATGGCGTTGCAATGAGTCGGGGACCAACTTGACGGCAGCTAACAACAACACCAAACTTAAACAATTGCTCTTCTCCATATAACTTGAGATAGGGTTTTATGTATCCCCAATTTACAAAAGTAAACTGAACATGGCAAATATTAAGAACTGTTAAGAAATAAAGCACAAATTAATTATAAGGTATATAGTGTTTATTTGAGCACTTACTCTGTATGCATACAGGGAGATCATTTTTTCAAAAAAAAAATGAATGGCTCAATGCAAGCTATTTGCAATGAGGCTTTTAAGGAGACGAGGAGGAAACAGAAAAAGTAACCATTGGCTAGTCTCAACAGAAGGAACCCTGGTAGTGTGGTGGTTAAGTGCTCAGCTGCTAATCAGAAGGTCAGTGGTTTGAAACCACCAGCTGCTTTGCAGGAGAAAGATGTGGCAGGCCACATCTGTAAAGATTATAGCCTTGGAACCCCTATGGGACAGTTCTACTCTGTCCTGTAGGGTCACGATGAGTTGGAATCGACTCGACAGCAATGGGTTTGGTTTTAGTCTCAACATGATGGATTGAAATCATGCCCCGTTTTCTAAGATCAGTTGACATCACGTTACTAGGTGGTTTCTGTCGTCCCCAATCATTTGAAATTGCCTAAAGTTAAATTCTTTGTACAAGAGAAACTTTAAATAGATTTATGGTTCTCAAAGCTGTTTTATTCCTGAGGGGGTTTGCAATTATATGATTACCTGTCTCCCTGGTTGCTCAGTGGTTGAGAGCTCGGCTGCTAACCAAAAGGTCAACAGTTCGAATCCACCAGCTGTTCCTTGGAAACCCTATGGGGCAGTTCTGCTCTGTCCTGTAGGGTTGCTGTGAGCCTGAATTGACTCTGTAGCAACAGGTTTTTTTGGTTTGGTTTTCACAGTATTTCTTTTTATCTGCTCTTGGATACATTTCACCTTGGTCAGTAACATTTGTGAAGGTTCCTGTACACTCAGAGAATCTGTCAATTCCTGTATCTCAGTTTCTCTCTTTTAACAAAAGGTTCCCCAAGATTAGAGAGCCGGTTGTAGTAGGTGATGAAATGATTTAGAAGGAGCTGGCTCCCTCCAAAATGCAGCTTCTCTTACTGTCCCTTGCCACCTTCTACAAAAACCCAGGTGTAGCGAGTTCACATGAAGTCTCCCAATGAATCTTTATAACGCCCTGTGAGGCGTGCTTTATCATTTCTACTTTAATGATCAAGTAATTAGCTCTCAGAGCTGCTCATGATCACATGCGCCAAGTTCAGCAAGCGTGGGCACTATGGGTCTAAACTGTGATGTATCTCATTGCATAGAATTAAAGCGAAACCTGTGAGAGCCAAAACTTGATGGGACTGCCTTGTTTTTCCGGGTCTTGCAAGTTTTCTGCCTTTGACAGGGTGCAGTGTTACGACTTTTCCATCACTCTCTATTAGTGGAAAATATTTTTAGTTTTCCTTCTTTAACAGGTTTCCACCTTACACAGGTTTTACTGTAAATCCAATATCACTTTTCTAGCCAAACTTTGATTAATCTTAAAGTTAAACAGAACTAATTTTTAATCCCCAAGTAGCTTCCCATGTCCCCTCATTAGATGGTATATACTATGCCTTTCTCTTCACTGATACCTGCTTTCTCACAGGGTGAAAAGTCACCTTAATTATAAAGTAAAAGTGAAATATCCTACAGAGAACAAACCACAAAGTGTAGCATTCATAAGTATAAAATCCAAACAACTTTTAATTAATCACTTAGCAGTATATTCATTTCCATTCCTCATAGTTGTTTATATTTGGATGTTGTTGTTGTTGTTAAGTGTTGTCTTAGTCTAAGTTCTCTAGAGAAGCAAAACCAGTCAAGTATGTGTGTGTGTGTATATATGTATACACACACACAGATTTATATTAACGAAATGGCTCATGCGATTATAGAGCCTGGAGCGTCCGAAGTCTGTGGATCAGGATAGAGCTTCTCCTGATTCATGTAGCTGCAGGGGCTGGCTAACCCAAGATTGGTAGGTCGGAGAGCTCAGCTCTTGTTCACTGGCTGTGAAGATTGATGAATCCCAAGATCAGCAGGCAAGACCGCAAGGCTTCTCCTGATTGACTAGGTGCAGGGGCTGGCGAACCCAAGATTGGGAGGTCAGAGAGCAGGGCACTTGCTCACAGGCTGTGAAGATCGAGGAATCCCAAGATTGGCAGATAGGCTGTTAGCTCAAGTCCCAGGAACTGGAGGTCAGATGAACGGGCAGCAGCTGCAAGATCCAGGGCAGGCAAAACCCAGAATGTCCACTTATATTTGGATGCAGGCCACGTGCCCAAGGAAAATCCCTTTCAACTGATTGGCTACTCACAGCAGATCCCATCATGTGGGTGGTCACACATAAACACTGAGAATCATGGCCCAGCCAAGTTGACACACAATCTTAACCATCACAGGTGTCATCAAGTCAGTTCCAACTCACAGCGGCCTTATGTACAACAGAACAAAACACCGCTTGGCCCTGTGCCATCCTCACAGTCATTGCTAGTTTGAGCCCATTGTTGCAGCCAGTATGTCTCTCTCATTTTCTGCTGACCCTCTTTTCTGCTGACCCTCTACTTTACCAAGTATGATGTCCTTCTTCAGCAATTGGTCTCTCCTGATGATGTGTCCAAAGTAAGTAAGACTAAGTCTCACCGTCCTTATTTCTAAGGAGCATTCTGGCTGTACTTTTCTCCAGGACAGATTTGTTCGTTTTTCTGGTAATCCATGGCATATTCAATATTCTTCACCAACACCATAATTCAAATGTGTCTGTGTGGAACACCTGGGGGTGGGTGGGACCATGCAAATAAGGTGCATGGAACCCAAACGAGGGAACTGGTCAGTTTTGCCATCCTGCTTAGCTTTAAGGACAGCCAATCTCAGAGCAGAGAGGGGGCCTCATTATCAACAAGAAGACCCGGGAGTGAAGCACCTGCTTTGGACCTGAGGGCCCTGTGTTGAGAACCTCCTAGACCCAGGAGACAGAGCTGTAATATTGGAGACAGTGCAAGACAGCGAGAAGCAGTATCAGAGAATGGCAGCAGCAGAACCAGGAGACCGGTGTGAGATGGTACAGTGAGTAAGCTTCCTGGCCCATGAAGTGAGACAGCTACTGTGGGTGTGCTGATCCATGGAACGAAATAGCTGAGCACTTTCGGGCAGGAGGCTTCCTGGTGGAGTGGGGCTCCTCCAGGCATTTATTGGCATTGCTGAAGAGCTTTGTAACTTTTGCCTGAGCAGGGCAGAGGCTGGGCCGAGGAGTCGAGAGACTGAGGGCCAGAGAGAGGTCTTCCTGTGGTCACAGCTTAGAAGCTGTCCTGACTGAAGAACTGTATCCTGGGTCATTTCTGATCCTGAATTGTAACCTGTTACTTCCCTGATAAACCCCAAAACTGTCAGTATGGTCTGTGAGTTCTGTGTGGCCACTGCAACAAATTATCAAAACCCAGCAGAGAAGTGGAGAGTGCCATGGGAGGACGGCTGGTGCTGGAATAAGGTTGGACGTCGGAGGGCATGTCTGACCTCCACTCCATAGCAGTCAGCCTTGAGGTGTTGATGCTGATAATGACCCTCTTTTCCCCTGACGTCAGAGGACCTCTGATGACACCAAGCCATTTTTACACAATTTTCATTGTCATTGTTTGACTTTTGCGTGCCTATGAGGTGATGGCATAGATCTTGGCTTGGGTCAGGTGCACCTTAGTCCTCAAAGTGTCATCTTTGCTTTTTAACACTTAAAAGAGGTCTTTTGCTGCAGATTTTCCCAATGTAATACATCGTTTGATTTCTTGACTGCTGCTTTTATGGACATTGATTGTTTATCCAAGAAGATAATTTTGCTGATTCAAGAAGAATGAAATCCTTGACAACTTCATTCTTCTTGGGTAATAACTCAGCTTCTCCACTCCCCTCTGGACAATGAATAAGGAAAACTGAGGAAGAATTGATGCCTTTGAATTATGGTGTTGGTGAAGAATATTGAATATACCATGGACTGCCAGAGATTGAACAAATCTATCTTGGAAGAAGTACAGCCAGAATGCTCCTTAGACACAAGGATGACGAGACTTTGTCTCACGTACTTTGGACATGTTATCAGGAGGGACCATTCCCTGGGGAAGGACATCATGCTTTGTAAAATCCTCACAACTGGACCAATAAGCAACATCATGATCAACGGAGAAAAGATTGAAGTTGTCGAGGATTTCATTTTGCTTGGATCCACAATCAACGCCCATGGAAGCAGCAGTCAAGAAAACAAACTATGCATTGCATTGGGCAAATCTGCTGCAAGAGATCTCTTTAAAGTGTTAAAAGAACAAAGATGTCACTTAAGGACTAAGGTGCTCCTGACCCAAGCCATGGTGTTTTCAATCACCTAATATGCATATAAAAGCTGGACAATGAATAGGGGCAACTGAAGAAGAATTAATGCCTTTGATTTTGGTGTTGGTGAAGACCACTGAATGTACCATGGACTGCCAGAAGAACGAACAAATCTGTCTTGGAAAAGTACAACCAGAATGTTCATTAGAAGCAAGGATGGTGAGATTTGTCTCACATACTTTGGACATGTTATCATGAGGGGCAGTCCCTGGAGAAGGACATCATGCTTGGTAAAGTAGAAGGTCAGCAAAAAGGAGGAAGACCTTCAATGAGATGGATTGACACAATGGGCTCAAGCATAACAATGATTGTGAGGATGACACAGGACTAGGCAGTGTTTCCTTCTGTTGTACATAGAGTTGCTATGAGTTGGAATGGACTTGACAGCACCTCACATAAAAACCATTCCCCCCTCTGCTACCTGGCTTTCTCACTTGCCTCTGGATATATCTTTTCTACATCCTCATCGCTGAGGTTTGTACCCCACTAGCCTCCCAGCCTTCTCAGCATCGTTGCCGGCCAGCCCAGCCAGTTTCTTGGCTCCTATTTCTGGATGAGGCAGTCTGGTGAATTCAGCTCATTTTTTGTGTCAGGCCATGGGCCTGAGGCATCAACCAGTTTATGGATTAACTGCCCTTGGGACTGCAGGAATGGGGCTACGTCACGGCTGAGGCCTTTCGTCAGGAAGGGCTGTGGGCAGGGCTGCCCTGGCCTGGCTAGCTTACCACACCTCCAAATCCTTGAGGTTCAAGTATTTAAAAATTAAAAGGGGTCATTTAAAAACTTTTTGTTTGAAAATTAATAAACACACCCATTAAAAAATTCAAAATGTGTGAAAGGATATACAGTAAAAAGCAAGTAGCTCTCACATCCCTGACCTTCTAGGACACCTTGTCAGAGCCAAGCATCATTACCTGTTTTTGTGTAGAGATCTTTGTGCATGCACACCCGTATGTATACATTTCCCTCAGAAAAGGATAATCATTTAAGAAAAGACAGATTTCTAAGATCAGTGTCTCCCAGCAGGTCTGGCCTGGTGGAGAGTGGGGAGGAAAGGGTGTGATGCTGGGGACTGGCCGGCTGGGAAAGACTGGTTGGGGTGGAGGGCCTGGTGCTGCGCCTGCAGAGGGGCCTGAAGGGACTCTGCAGAGACATAGAAAAGTAAGCTCACCTACTTCTGTTTTGCTTAGAGCTGGCCTGAATTTTTAATGAAGCAAATTAAAACATCCCAAAAATATTAGTCCACTTTCTTGGCAACGTGCACACCCCCTTCCCTGGCAGTGGCTTTGCACCATCTGCAGACAAGAGGCAGTGCTGGTCCTGTGGAGAGCCCTCCCCAGCCTCTGCCCTGAAGCTACCATCACATAGGCCTGGCCCACTTACCATACTTTCCCAGGGGCCAGGGTGAGGCAGGGTCTAGATGGGACAAAATAATTTCCGGCCATTTTAGGGTGCTTTGGAGTCCTGGGTGGTGCAAATGGTTAATAAGCTTGGCTGCTAACCAAAAGGTTGGAGGTTCAAGTTCACCTAGAGGTACCTCAGAAGGCCTGGCAATCCACTACTGAAAAAATCTGCTGTTGAAAACCCTATGGAGCACGGTTCTACCCTGATACACATGGGGCCACCATGAGTCAGAATCGACTCCACAGCAAGAGGTTAATGACTCCTGCAAAGAGGTACGATGCCGGGGGAGTTGGTGCATTGAAAGAGGATCTTCTTCCATTTTCTTTGTGCTTAAAAGCTCAGTGAACATCTTCATTTTCTTTAACACCCTTTGTCCTCTGGGTGTTCGTCCTTTGGTGACTCAGGAGATAGAGGGCTGGTGCTGCCAGCCTAGGAGGTGGTCCAGGGCGAGGCCATTTTCACTCCAGAGCTGTCTGACCTTGAGCATTGGGCCTCACCGGGAGAAGGTGCCTGGATGTACCTCCTTCTCACGCCCTGCGCCCTCTGAGAGAACTTGACCGCCTTACCTCTGACACCGGTACACAGATGTCCATCAGTCAGGAGCTTATTTCACACACACCTTGGACGGTCCCCACAGATTGACTCAGATTGTCCTTTTCTCTTCAGTCAGTGCTTATCGACCTTGTGGTGTCTGGCCTTGGGTTTGCTGGCAGGAGGGATGCTGAGGCTTGGGGTGTAGACTTGCCTCTGAGAAACAGTAAGGAAAAAGTACTCGCTCACCTGGAACTACAAAACAACACTGTGCTACATTTTCTGTAACAAGGAGAGGTGGGGAAGTGGGTTAAAATATATGTTCATGTTTGCTTGCATTTGTATAAATTAAAGGGATCAACAAGAACTTGGTAATGGGGGTAAAGGTGAGGACAAGGCAGAGGCAGAGGGAACGGGGTAGTATTGAGTTGTTTTACTTTTTACTGAAGAAGTTTTTTAAACACTCTGAATGTATTGTTGATTCAAAAATTATATTTAAAAAATTATATGAGGGCTTAAGAGGTTAGTGGAGTCCCTGGGTAGTACAAACTGTTAAGCTCCTGGCTACTAACTGAAAGATTGGAGGTTCGAGTCCACCGAGGGGTGCCTCAGAAGAAAAGCCTGGCGATCTACTGGAAAAATCAGCTATTGAAAACCCTGTGGAACACAGTTCTACTCTGACACACCTGTGACTTGGCATCGATTCTATAGCAACTGGTTTTTTAAAGGGTTGGTGGCCAAACTGAGTGGTATGAACATTGATTCCTAATACTTTGAAACGGGGGGAGAGGGCCAGCTTCAAGGACTTGCCCCTCTCTCTTAATGCAAGAGGGTCCGTCTTTACTGATGAGTCATTTCACGTGGAGTGAGGGGGTGATATCCTTCCTCAACCTTTGCCAAGATGCTTCGGTGATTTCTGGAAGCCCCTACCAGATTGGCTAGCTGCAGTTGGAAATTCCACCACGGTTCTGCGTTGTGCTTTGTCTGTCTCCGGGGGTGTGCAATATTTTGCATGTATCCACTCAAGAGCCAGCGTGGTGTCGTTGTGGTGTAGTAGAAGGCAGCATGGATTTAGATCCAAAAGGCCCGGTTCTACAGCTCATGTTTAACCATGGGGAATAACTCATCCTTGCTGACCCTCGGCTGCCTCATTTACTACAGTGTGAGTATGACAGCAATTAATCACTTACCTAGTTCATCAAATTGTCGAGAGGCACAAGTGTAATAATGTATGCAGAAGTGCTATGTCAACTATAAAGCAGTAAATTAATGCTGGTTAGAAAACTGCTTGCTAGTCGTTAAAACCTGCTTTTGCTGCGTATGAATGCTCTTTGTAACCGGAACCGGGGAAGCCTGCGCCTTATTGCCCTCATAGAAACATGACTTCCCCACTGAGTCTGTGTGTTTATGAGCAGATATCTCCCAGTATGCTCCGGAAGCAACCTCAGGGCCCGTCGGGGACGTGAGTGAGCCATGGCGTGTTTTTTCTTGGCCTGTCTTCTGTCATTTGAGCATTTGGATTCAGTGACTTCTCTGTCCTCCACAAAAGCATTCTTCAGTTTATTAGTTACTATAATTACTTGCGCACTCGCCTAAATGCCACAGACATTTATCGAGCTCTTAAAATGTGCCAGGCTCGGCGTGAGAAGGTGGGGGCACTACGGGGATGAATCCAATAGGCTCCCTGCTTTCAAGGAGCTTACAGTCCAGTAAAAAAGAGGACGGACAGAGGCATCTTGCAGGATGAGTAAGATACAGTGGGAGAATATCAGGATAACTGCCATTTTTGAGCACCTACTTTGTGCCAGTTTTCATACTAATCATTGTATTGACATTATCTCAACACAATAACCCTGAGGGAAAAGCGCCATCCTCATTTTATAGATGAGGAATCTGGTGCTCAGGTTAAGTAAGGCGATTCTCACCAAGGGAATGCTAGATCTCACATTCTGACTGCAGAATTTGAGCTCTTTCCTCTAAGCTGTATTGCCTCTTAGACCTTCTAGAATGCCCATTCTGGTTCCTCCTCCAGCCCTTACATATCTGTCCCTTTGTGGGACCAGCTTCCAGGCCTGCCACATCCCAAGAGGAAAACACCCCCAGATCCTCAGTACCCGAAGTATACGTACAGATCCCACTCTTTGCCACAGGGCCTTTCTGGAATCTTCCTTCTGCCCAGAATGCTCTCCTCTCCTACTTCCCCAACCTATTCTTCACTGCTTGGCTGATTCTTTTGAATCCTTAAGGTCTTTGCTTAACCGTCACCCTGCTTACAGAGGACGACCTTAACTCTGCCACCTGCCAAATGTTCTCTGTAAGTGTGTTTTGCCTTTGTGGTATCTGCCATACTTCTCCATAATTGTATTTTTATTTGTTCATTGTTTTTAGGCTCTAAGCTGCCCAAGAACAGCTGCCCAAGGGCAGGAACCACGTCAGTTGTTTCACCAGTGTACACGCAGCAACTGGTGTAGGATGCAGGCTGAGTCTCAGTTTACACATTTAGATATTCATGAAATATAACTTGGCTACATTTTCAAAACAGCCTTTTATTTCTATGGGATTGGCAGGACTCACCAACCTCACTCTTTTCCTTCTGCTCCAGCCTCGGGGTGCCTCCTTCTGCATTGCTGATTGGGGAGGGCAAGGGGTCAGCTCCTTCACCCCCTTCTCAGCTTCTGGCTGTGTATACCCCTGCTAACCTTCTTTTTCCCTCCTCCGCAGACCTCTTCAGATTTCTTAAGGCGAGCAAAAGGCAGGAAGGCTTGCAGGCTATTTCTACTTGCCATCCTACCCATTCCCCTAAAACAGCAAAGTTCAAAGCAGGTGATCTGCTGGGGGGTGGGGGAGGAGGGGAGGAGGAGGAGAGTGAAGGACATAGATGCATATCTCAAAATATTATCTTAGCCACCAATGAATCAGTAAGTTTGGAGCTGAAAGGTGGGCTCTGTAGGAGTGAGAGCACCGTCAGGGACAGGTGGCACCACTGTCTGATACTGGATTTGATTCAAAGCTGAGTCCAAGTTTACTGAGGGACACGTGGATTATGATGGGATAAACCACTGCAGAGTAACAACAATAGTAAATAAGAATGACATTTATGGAGCTCCTATTTTGTGCCAGGCATTGAACTGGCCTTTTATATATAGCATTTCTAACCCCAGAGTCTGGGCTCTTTCTCAATGCCATGCTACCTCTTGTGAAAAATAAGATCTTACTCACCATAAGGCCAGTCAACAGCAAATGGCACTGGGTGCTGTGTTCATGAGGAGCTGGAACGAGATGCTCTTGGTGATAGGGAATTCCAGACCAGTCTAAGTGACAATCCTACCCTCCTCCAGGAACTCTTTAGCCTGCTGAGTTAGGGTTCCATATGCAAAGACTGGCCCATTGGCCAAAGTCTGCTGGAATCTTCCCTGGTGGAGGTAAAATCAATTGCAGACCTCTCTACCCTCTTCGAGTTTGATGGTTAAAAAATCAATTTGGCTCTTACACGTATCACCCTTTACAACATTTTCAAAACAACCTTACACTTATTTCATGTGTGTACATTTTATCGCTTTTCCTATTGCAAGCTGTCTGAGGGCTTTTTGGTACTTGCATCTCTAAGACGATTTGCCACAATATTGAAAATAGCTAACATTTATTGAGCACTTACTATATGGTAGACACGGTTCTAAGTACTACTCTAAGTGTTGTCATGGATGAACTAATTTCATTCTCTCAACAACCCTGTGATGATCTCCACTTTACAGATGGAGCACCTGAGGCCCAGAAAGGGTAAATAACTTGCTGTATGTCATGTAATTAACAAGTTGGCAAATCTGGACTAGAGCTCAGGCCCCTTGGCTCCCTAGGTCTCACTTAACCACTCCCCTAGCCCTCCTTCACTAGCAAAGATGCAGTCTCCTTGGAAAAATCAGCTGGGCAGGTAGTGGTATATTTCAGCTCGTGTGCATGGTGTGGAAGGTTTAACAGTAGTGGGAAGACCTCAGGACCTCAGGGGGTGGGTGCTGAAACGTACAGGCATAGATATTAGATATGAAGCCAGAAGATGCTGCCTTCATGTCTTGGCCATGATGCCTACTAGCTGTGGACCTAGGCAAGTTGTGAAGAGCCAGTGGGAATATGTATATAAACACCCATTGCTGTCGAGTTCATTCCGATTCATTGCGACTCTATAGGACAGAGTAGAACTGCCCCATTCGGTTTTCAAGGAGTGACTGGTGGGTTAGAATGCCAGCCTTTCTGTTAGCAGCCTGAGCTCTTAACCACTGCACCACCAGGGCTCCAAAGTGGTCTGTAACCTGGAAGCCCTGGTGGCGAAGTAGTTAAGAGCTTGGCTGCTAACCAAAAGTTCAGCAGTTCGAATCCACCAGCTACTCCTTGGAAACCCTATGAGGGCAGTCCTTTAGGGTCGACTCTTTCATTGCAAATACCTTCTTTCACAACATAAACAGCGACTATACACATGGACCTCACCAGATGGAAAACACAGAAATCAAATTGACTACATCTGTGGAAAGAGACGATGGAAAAGCTCAATATCATTCAGTCAGAACAAAGCCAGGGGCCGACTGTAGAACAGACCATCAATTGCTCATATGCAAGTTCAAGCTGAAACTGAAGAAAATCAGAGCAAGTCCACGAGAGCCAAAATATGACCTTGAGTATATCGCACCTGAATTTAGAGACCATCTGAAGAATAGATTTGACTCATTGGACACTAGTGACCGAAGACCAGACGAGTTGTGGCATGACATCAAGGACATCATCCATGAAGAAAGAGGTCACTGAAAAGACAGATAAGAAAGAAAAGACCAAGATGGATGTCAGAGGAGACTCTGAAACTTGCTCTCGAATGTCGAGCAGCTAGAGCAAAAGGAAAAATTGATGACGTAAAGAACTGAACAGAAGATTTCAGAGAGTGACTCGAGAAGACAAAGTAAAGTATTATAATGACATATGCAAAGAGCTAGAGATGGAAAACCAAAAGGGAAGAACACGCTCAGCATTTCTCAAGCTGAAAGAACTGAAGAAAAAATTCAAGACTTGAGTTGTAATAGTGAAGGAGTCTGTGGGGAAAATATTAAACGATGCAGGGAACATCAAAAGAAGATGGAAGGAATACACAGAGTCATTATACCAAAAAGAATTAGTCGATGTTCAACCATTTCAAGGGTGGCATATGATCAGGAACCGATGGTACTGAAGGAAGAAGTCCAAGCTGCTCTGAAGGCATTGGCGAAAAACAAGGCTCCAGGAATTGATGGAATATCAATTGAGATGTTTCAACAAACAGATGCAGTGCTGGAGGTGCTCACTCATCTATGCCAAGAAATATGGAAGAAAGTTTCCTGGCCAACTGACTGGAAGAGATCCATATTTATATCTATTCCCAAGAAAGGTGATTCAACCGAATGTGGAAATTATAGAACAATATCATTAATATCACATGCAAAGAAAATTTTGCTGAGGATCATTCAAAAACTGCTACAGCAGTATATCGACAGGTAACTGCCAGAAATTCTGGCCGGCTTCAGAAGAGGACGTGGAACCAGGGATATCATCGCTGATGTCAGATGGACCCTGGCTGAAAGCAGAGAATACCAGAAGGATGTTTACCCGTGCTTTATTGACTATGCAAAGGCATTTGACTGTGTGTATCATAACAAATTTTGGATAACACTGTGAAGAATGGGAATTCCAGAACACTTAATTGCGCTCATGAGGAACCTTTACATAGATCAAGAGGCAGTTGTTTGGACAGAACAAGGGGATACTGATTGGTTTAAAGTCAGGAAAGGAGTGCGTCAGGGTTGTCTTCTTTCACCATACCTATTCAATCTGTATGCTGAGCAAATAATACAAGAAGCTGGACTATATGAAGAAGAACAACCTGCATTATGCAGATGACACGACCTTGCTTGCTGAAAGTGAAGAGGATTTGAAGCACTTACTAATGAAGATCGAAGACCACAGCCTTCAGTATGGATTGCACCTCAACATAAAGAAAACAAAAATCCTCACAACTGGACCAGTGAGCAACATCGTGATAAATGGAGAAAAGATTGAAGTTGTCAAGGATTTCATTTTACTTGGATCCACAATCAACAGCCATGGAAGCAGCAGTCAAGAAACCAAAAGACGCATTGCATTGGGTAAATCTGCTGCAAAGGACCTCTTCAAAGTGTTGAAAAGCAAAGATGTCACCCTGAAGACTAAGGTGCGCCTGACCCAAGCCATGGTATTTTCAATCGCATCATATGCATGTGAAAGCTGGACAATGAATAAGGAAGACCGATGAAGAATTGATGCCTTTGAATTGTGGCGTTGGCGAAGAATATTGAATTTACCATGGACTGCCAAAAGAACGAACAAATCTGTCTTGGAAGAAGTACAACCAGAATGCTCTTCAGAAGCAAGGGTGGTGAAACTGCGTCTTACATACTTTGGACGTGTTGTCAGGCGGGATCAGTCCCTGGAGAAGGACATCATGCTTGGTGGAGTACAGGGTCAGCGGAAAAGAGGAAGACCCTCAACGAGGTGGATTGACACAGTGGCTGCAACAATGAGCTCAAGCATAACAATGATTATAGGGATGGCTCAAGACCCGGCGGTGTTTCATTCTGTTGTGCGTAGGGTCACTATGAGTCGGAACTGACTTGATGGCACCTAACAACAACAACAACAACGACAGGGGTGCTATGAGTCGGGATCGACTAGACCACAACAGGTTTTGTTTTTTGTTTTTTTTTACTGGAAGCAGTGCCTAAATTTAAGGTAATGAGGTTATCATTGTTGTGTTATCATTAATGGCTGGAGATGATGAGAATGACATAATAATCATAAGAGACTGATTCTTGTCTTTCCAAGTGGAAGCTATCAGACCCAGTAATAAAAGGGCCATTCTTTCACATCCACTCTGCCAGCTACCTGATGTCGGTACCAGTAATGCCTGCTGCCTCCTCGGCCTGGGCCCTGAACTCAAAGCCCATTTCCTGATTCTACTAGGACTCCTAATTGCAAACAAGCTGGAAAGGAATTTATTAAAGGAAATAATATTAGATGGTCTTTAGGGGAGGACTAGAGTTAGGAATAACAACTAGCCACTTGATGAGAGCTTCTCTAGTGGAAACACTACTATTGCTGAACACGAAAACCTCTACCACTGCTGCACCCAGGAGAGCCGCATGGCCCCCCACTGTGATTGCAGAAGATTTTGTCCCCTGCCCACACTGTGCACTTCTGAATCCAGGCCTTGCACAGGTGCATCTGATTGGTAGAACCCAGGTCATGTGTCTGTACTCTGTACTCTAGCTGCAAGGGAGTCTAGGCATGTGTCTGGCTTCCGCTTGGAAAATGACCCAATGTGGAGAGGGTGTTCAAAGATTTGGGTGGCCACCTATGACAAATATCCACTACACCAATCTAGTTCCCAACAGGTTTGACCTAGAGACAATGATTCTAGGAGATGGCCGTGAGACGAAGTCCTTCTAAGAGGGCTCCCGGTCCATTTGTGACAATTCCAGAGAATGGTGTGCTATGTCACCTATTCTGGGTGGTGTGTGTGATGCCTTCTGCTCACTTGGACTATGGGATAGGACTTGGTGGGGCTACATGTCCCAGCTATGCTTTTTGGGGCCCCAGCATGGGGGGGTGGGCAAGTTCAAGTCAGACTGGTCTGAGGAGGAGGGTGTGAGGGAGTGGATACTGCTATGGGGCTGCCTGTTGCTGGATTCTGCCTTTGCTGTCACGATTTGAGCCTCTACAGGCTCTGAGCTGCGAGCTGACAGAATGTCCTTTCTCTCTCTTACACACACACACAGCACACATTCAGTGTTCATCTCTTGTGCATGCAACGAGCACTCTTTTGTCACCTGAATGAAGGCCCATCAGGGAACACACCATTGGGGGCTGACAATTACAGGTGACCTGGGGGCAGGAGAACACAGTGGAAAAGCCTCCAGGAGGCCAGCAGATTTGAGTGGGAATGTGAAAGTATACATTTATGTCTAATCGGATGCGCTAGTATGAAACAACTGGTGAATGTCAGCCTCTCCTTCTCCACCCTCACCCTGGAAGGAGATGAACATGGGCTGCTACAGGCCCTTTGAAAAGAGATTTTACTCTATCTTTGCAGAAGGATAGGAGATAGAGCACAGTGTTTGCAAGGGTAGAGGTCAAAGCTGCTGACTCTGGGTAGGTGGGTGGGTGGAGGGAAGTCTACAAGACTGGGAAGAGGATGAGAGTTTTGAGGGCTCCAGAAGAAGATGACTTTGTATCCAGCATCTTCTCTGAGGCATGGTGGGGCCTCAGATAAACAAGCTATGTGATAAAATAAAAATAAAAATAAATTTTTTTTTTCTTACATACCCTCATGGCATCACAGCGTACAAGGGGTACAGGGCCCAGTGCACCAGGGTCTTAGGTTGGTAACCCCCTCCTCGGGCTGCCTTGGTATTCGGGTAGCTGCTGTCCAACTTTATAGGCTAGAAGAGAGGGGCTGGGACCATAGCAGGACCAAGGTGTTGAGGGTGGACTGAAGACCAGAAAGTCCTCCCAGAATGTTTCAGTCTGGGGAAGGCTCAAAGGCTCTTGTGTATCTCTAAGGAAGTAAAGGACCTGCCAGAACAATACTCAAGGTAGAGACTGGCTCAGAAGATAAAGGATGAGATGGTTTTCCTATCCTGGGCTGGGGAGCACAACTTACCCACAGCTGACCCAGCCCTCCCACCACCCTGTCTTCTAGTTTCACCTTCTCAAGCCCCTGTGAGGATAGGAGGCCAAGCACAGCTCTTTCAGTGAAAGAGGCCTGAAGCCATCAGATGGCCCTGGCTCTGCTGCTCACCGGTGATGCCCAAACCTGCCTGCAGTCCTCTTACCAGCTGTGATCATGGCAGGCTGAAGCGCCACCCTGAATTTTGATGTCAGCCGAAATGGGAATACTAATAGCCCCCCTCCTAGGGTTGTGGTAAGGCTAAGATTAGGCAGAATTTGGAAAGGGCCTGGCACAGGGTCATGGCACAAAACAAAGTGGGTGCTCAACTTTCCACTTTTCTTTCCCTCTCCCCACCTGGATGGCTCTGAAGGGAGAAAACCTTTCCTTGGGTGGAAGCGAGATCCAGAACAGGGCAGGGGCCACAGGGGGTAAATTACATGCTTAAGGTCACAGGGCTGATCCTTTTCCCGATACACAGCACAGTCACAGTCAGCGCCCTCTTCCCTTGCTGACCTCAGGCATTTGTCCCCTTGTCCTCCTGGGTCTGGCCAGTTCTACCTTCTCCTCCCCATCAGCTCCAGCCCCAGTTGTCCCCCTACATTCCATCAGGGACTAGAGTTCAACAGATTTTTACGAGGGGCTGTGATGGGCGTGGCATGATGCTAGGTGCCCAGTTTCAGGGGGACCCCTTCAAGGCCAAGTTAGGCCCAGTGGCTCCTGCCAAAGGCTCTTGCCCTTGGAAAAGGCGATGTGACCTCAGGAGGTGGGGGTAGGGGAGAGGAAACAGCCGCAGAATCCTGGATAAAACTTTGAGACACACTTCTTCCAGGCCCTTCTGGCTACAGATGGGGAAACTGAGGTCCAGGAAAAGGAAGTAATTTGCGAAGGTCAAATGTTGGATGGTGCCAGGAGGCAGAAGGCAGGCCTTGGAGGGGCATCTTGGGTCTGTCTTGGAACTGAAGGGAGTGGGGGCTTCCATGACTGTCCTAAGCTCAGTGCCCAAGGATGGAGGGGCTTGTGTCTGCGGAAAGGGTCCCTTCAGAGCGGCGAGAGGAGGGGTGGCTAAAAGCAAGGGTGAATTTGGGGATTGTGGGAATTCGCGATCGTGCACCGCCCTCAGCACTGCGCGGGGCGCCTGGAAAAGGGGCTGGTGGACTGTGGGGTCCCGCGGGGGCTGCGCGTGGGGGCCGGGCCGGCCGGGGCGGGGTGAGTCACGGCCCGCCTGCTCCCATTGTGCGGCCGGCGGCGGCGACGGCGGCGGAGCTGCGGAGCCGAGCGCGAGGAGGTGGAGCCGCGGGTGCGGGTGCGGGCTCCGGCGCCTGCGTCTGCCTGGCCCGCTGTGCGCCGCGGCCGCAGGCTCCCCGTCCGCCCGCTGCGCCTGAGAGGCCGAGCGGGAGCCAGGCGGCCGCGCCCGGAGCTAGCGCGGGAGGGGATGGGGTGCAGCGGCCCGCCCAGGCCCTGCTGGCTCCGGAGCCCCGAGGTACCGCGGGCGGGCAGGGCAGGGAGGGGGCCCGGGCGGGGAACGAGCGGGGAGGTGCCGCGCAGACCCTAACCCCGCCCTCCTCCCCCAGGGCGCCCCACTAGGCCTCCGCAGCGCCCCCTTCTTCTCACCCGGGTCACGGGTCCCTGAGTGAGCGAGAGCCTCCCCAGCCACCGCCCCGGCCATGGCCAACGGAGTGATCCCGCCGCCCGGGGGCGCCTCCCCCTTGCCCCAGGTGAAGGACTCGCAGGGTAGGGGAAGAGGAGGAGGGGGGACCCCACGGAGGGGAGGGGTGTCCTCTGGCCGACTCCGAGGAGGATGGAGGAAGAAAGGTTCTTTGGGTATTTTTCGGATCTGTTGCCCCTATCCTCCCAAGCCCTGGGAACCTGGCAGGGTGGGTTCTGAGGCGCTGACCCTGGCCTGGGGTTCAGAGATGAGGGGCTGTTGACGATGGAGCCTGCTGGCCACCCCCGCCACGAACCAGGGCTTAGTGTGGGGGTGGGGTTCACAGGACAGGGCCTTAGGAGAGGCTGTCTGGGCCTGCAGGTCCGGGTGCCCTTGGAGGAGCCCCCTCTAGGTCCAGACACCGAGGAGGACGACGATGACTTGGGCAAGACCTTGGCTGTGAGCAGGTTTGGGGACCTCATCAGCAAGCCCCCAGCCTGGGACCCTGAGAAGCCCAGCCGCAGCTACAGCGAGCGGGACTTTGAGTGTGGGTAGCCTGGGGACCCCTAGCGCAGGCGGCCCCCACCACCATCACCTTCACCACTGTCACCTTCATCGCCATCATCACTGCTCACCACGGCTTGGCCACCAAGTGCCGTCCTGTGCTGGCGCTGTGCTGGACTTTGTGCTGGGCCACCATGCAGTGTGGAGTCATCCTGCCTCACTCACCCATTGCCTGTCCGCTGCAGGGGGAGCAGGGCTCAGATGCAGAAGAGATGTAGGGACATGGGCCTGGCCTTCCCCCTGACCTTCATCTTCCCCTTGGCTCTGCCTCACCTCTGGCCCCACTGTCTCTATCTGTGGCCCCTCATTAGCTCCTCTGATGCTGCCATCCCCTACCTTGATGTATCATGCCCCCCCATTTTCCCTTCCCCCTTCATGAGCCCCTCCATCACTCCCCCACTCAACAAGCCTCCCTAATGGCAGGTATATGGACACAGGTGTTGGGGGGAGCCTGGCTTTGGAGGAAGGACTAGGGTGACCTTGTATGAGGCCTTGAGCTAGAATCAGGTGTGTGCCCCTAGGGTGGTGAGGGGCCTGGTCCGTGACAGGGCCCCAACCTGCTTTCCTGCACCCCCAGTTCACCGGCACACATCCCATCACACCCACCATCCGCTATCGGTGCGCCTGCCTCCACCCCACAAGCTTTGGCGACCGCCCCCCACCTCTGCCCGGCACACCAGGAGGAAGAGGAAGAAGGAGAAAACCTCTGCCCCCCCCTCTGAGGGGACTCCTCCCATCCAGGAGGAGGGGGGAGCAGGGGCAGAGGAAGAGGAGGAGGAAGAGGAAGAGGAGGAGGAAGGGGAGTCCGAAGTGGAACCTTCGGAGCCCCCACCCTTGGCATCTCCACAGAAAGCCAAGGTATGGGGCTGCCCCTTGGAGGAGGGGTGCAGAGAGGGGGAGGACAGGGTGGAGGGGCCCAGGGGAGGCTGAGTGGGAAGTCTGGGCAGGGGCCCAGGTGACATTTTGTTTGTCCACAGTTCTCCATTGGAAGTGACGAGGATGACAGCCCTGGGCTTCTGGGGAGGGCTGCCTCTGCTAGGCCTCTGCCCTCAGTGGACCCTCATGCCGACAAGAGCCCCCAGCACTCCGGCAGGTACTGGCCTCCCTGCGTCTCAGTGGGACCCAGCCCAGAGCAGTCAGGTCCAAAGCTTCTGACCTTCCCCTTGGGGCATGCCACCAGCTCTGACCCCAGAGAAGAGGCGAGGAGAAGGGGTAGAGGAGGCAGGAGGGGAGGGCCTTCCCTTCTCTGTCCAGGAGGAGGGGTCAAGAGTGAGAGAAAGAGAAGGGAGCAGAGAGGAGAGGGCAAGTTCTCCAGGACAGGGGGAGAGGTGTGGACGTGGGGAGGAGGATGGGAATAAAGGAAGGAGGCCTGGAGAGGAGGAGGGACAGTGTGATGGGGTGAGGAAGGCCCAAGCGTGGGTCCTTTTCTGTCTAGGAGGGGCCCGTATCTGTGCCCAGGAGGCCACTCCAGACCCATCTGAGCTGGGGGAGGGTAAGGGACTCTCTCCAAGTCTCCAGGGCCTTGCCCACCCCTAACCTGCCCTGGGCCATCCATCTCCACCACATTTCCGTGTGATGCCCAAGGCTGCCATGTTGCCTCCTCAGCAATCCCAGCCCCAGGGCCCGGGCCTCACGAGTTGCTGGGGAGAAGAGCAGACCCTGGAGCCCATCGGCCAGCTATGACCTTCGGGAGCGGCTGTGCCCTGGCAGTGCCCTGGGCAGCCTGGGTGGCCCAGAGCAGCAGGTGCCCACTGATGAGGCCGAGGCCCAGATGCTGGGCTCTGCAGACCTGGATGACATGAAGAGTGAGTGAGACCCTGCAGTCAGCCCATGGCCTCTCCATGGCCCCCAGCCTGCAATGGACATTGGAGAGGCTCTGTGCTGGCCACCACCCAGCGCCAAGTCCCCTCAGCAGTATCCCCATCTGCTGGAATGTGGCCAGCAATGGAGAGCTCACTACCTCACCAAGCTACATCTCTGGTGCCAGATCTGAAATTTCCCTTCTTGACACCTCTGCCCTTTGGTCCTGATTCTGTCCTCTGAGTCACCCACAGAATACAGCTGCTGTCTCTATGTGACATTTGAAGACATCTTTGTCCCCTCTCCACAAGGCTCCTCCTCTCAGGGCAAACACCCTCCGCTCTTTGCCTCCCTTTCTAGCCAGCCCCTGGGTCTGAGCCACTCTGCCAGGCCCTGCTTCTTATAGGCTCCCCGGCCTATGGCAAGGCCCCCCACTCTGTCCCACCACTCTTGGCTGGCCTGGCTGTGATCTCGGCACATTCCTTCCATCTTATCAGTGCCCTGGTTTTCTGTGCCACCTGTCATCACCCGTGGGGCGCTGTGCCCAGGCCAGGGGCATTGCCGACCCCGCCCTCCTCCCCCTCAGAATCACAGTGTGTGGGTGAGGGGGGAGGGCTTTGAGCTTAGTACGTCATGGAAAGTTGCCAGGGCCTGAGGACAGGGACAGGAACAATCCGATGGCAGCAGCAGCAGTGGCTGCGGGGTTGGGGGGGAGTCAAGGGAAGGGCGTGTTTACAGAGCCAGGGTGGGGGCTGGAAGCAGTAGGGAGCCAGGCTTGGGGCCGTGAGGAGTTGGGGTTGGGTGGCCTTGCCACCTCCAGCTCTGGTTGGGTAAAGCCCACTCCTGTCTAGGCTCCTCTAGGAGACCTGGGGCTCTGAGAGGGAGCAGGGAATGACAAGCCCGCGGGAGGACGTCGCTGAGCCCAATAGGGCTCTGAGCCTTGGGCCCAGGGACAAGGTGGGCCACGGCCCTGGGGTGGCTCCAGCTCCCAGCCCTCACGACTCACTGGCCTCAGAGGACTTAGAGATGTTTGTGTTGGACTTTGAGGATTATGACCTGTGGGAATCCATCAGGGGCCAGCTAAGCCCCATGGCAAGGGGACCAGCTTGTGAGTACCTGGGCTGCAGGCCTGTCTCCCAGCTGTTGGCCTGGGAGGGGCAGGTGGGGAGAAAGGGAGAAGGTCTACCTAAGGGTACCTAGTTGTGTACAGGTGGTGTGGAGATGTGGGTGCAGAGACAGGTCACAGGAGCAGTGGAAGGGTGCTCCGGGTGGGGGACCCCAGAGTGAAGGGCAATGGGCACAACAGGGCTGAGGGCCCACTGGGACTGTGGACTGAGGTGGGGGTCTGCCTTTTTTTGTTTTGAGGTTTGGCCAGTGGTTTGTTGTGTGACTTTGGGCTGGTCTTTTCCTCTCTCTGGGCCTCAGTCTCCTTATCTATGAAATAGCTTTGTGGAACTGTGTGGTCCTGTCAACACAGCCCTCACCAAGTGGACAGAGTTAGGGCCTGGAATGGCTGGGCCATGACCCTGTGGCCCTGAGCTGGACTCTGGGACCACCAAGCTGACCTTCTCTGTAGGTCATCGGCTGGAGGACAACCCTGGCGTGCGGCGGCACCTCGTGAAGAAGCCATCCCGGACGCAGGGCGGGAGGGGCAGCCCCAGTGGCCTGGCCCCTGTCCTGCGCAGGAAGAAGAAGAAGAAGAAGTTGGACCGGAGGCCCCATGAGGTATAGGACCCTGAGTGGCTGGGCCCGCACTTCCTCCCACCTCTCCAACTGGAGCCCTCCTTCCCTCCTTCCCTGCTGTGATGTCCCTGTGCCAGCCTGTCGCAGCCCCAGGCCTTACCCTTGGCACCCACCCTAGGTGTTTGTGGAGCTGAACGAGCTGATGATGGACCGTGGCCAGGAGCCCCACTGGCGGGAGACAGCCCGCTGGATCAAGTTTGAGGAGGACGTGGAGGAAGAGACGGAGCGTTGGGGCAAACCCCACGTCGCCTCGCTCTCCTTCCGCAGCCTCCTGGAGCTCAGGAGGACCATCGCCCATGGTAGGGACCTTGCAGGCCCTAGGGGCTACACGCTTTCTTCACTGCTCCCCTGGAGTCCTGGGCCCAGTGAGGTCTGGCCACCATTTTGGTGACATGGGGTCTGACTCCCCCAGCAGCCCATAAGCTTTGAGAAGCAGGACTGTGCTGATGGAGCCAGCACTGTACTTGGCACAGTAGGTGCTCCGTACACATGCAGTCACCCTTCCTTTCCTGGGTGAGGAGGGGCCCATGCTTTCAGCTCTCTCCTCCCTCTCATTCTTTCCCTGGTTGTCCTGTGGTGAGTGGTCCTAGTAGCCTCCTGGTGCACTGAGTGCTTTGCTCGCTCAGCACGTGTGCCTGCCCTCGAGGAGCAAGGCAGCATAGGGGTGGTTTTCCTATCTGACGTGGCTATGCCTCTCCCGACTGTGCCCCAGGAGCTGCCCTGCTGGACCTGGAGCAGACTACCCTGCCGGGTATTGCACATCTCGTGGTGGAGACCATGATCGTGTCTGACCAGATCCAGCCGGAGGACAGGGCCAGTGTTCTTCGCACCCTGCTGCTGAAACACAGGTGCCGGGGCTGGGCACCTGGGTCAGGGAGCCTAGTTCAGCTGCCCTTCAGGGGCACAGACTTCCCCCAGTGGCTTCCTAGTGACAGGGAGCTTGCTGTTTCATCTTTGGGCAGAAATAACCAATAGAAAGCTCTTTCTTACTCTGAGGCAGAGGGAGGGAGGCCCTGACCCTCTGTTTCTCACTTCCTCCTGACTTCAGGCCACCATGGGCCCCTCCTCCTGACCCATCTTTCCTCTCTCACCAGTCATCCCAATGATGACAAGGACAGTGGCTTCTTTCCCCGAAACCCGTCGAGCTCCAGTGTGAACTCAGTTCTGGGGAACCATCACCCAACCCCCAGCCATGGCCCTGATGGTGCAGTGCCCACCATGGCTGATGACTCTGGGGAGCCTGCTCCACTCTGGCCTCATGACCCTGATGCCAAGGAGGTCAGTTGCCTTGACCCGGCTTGGGGACTGACAGGGTTTCCAGCTTCAGTGGAGACTGCTGATGACTGTATTGAGCGGGTCAGGATGCTTGATGCCTGGCACCATGCTAAGCATGTGGGGGGACTTCGAGGAGGGGGTCCCAGCCCTGGAGAAGCAGAGGTTTAAGTGGGATGATTTGGCTGACCCAGGGGTGTCATTTAACCAACAGGGCAAGGCTTAGAGGAGGGTCCAAATCCCGGGGCGGCCCCTCCCGATGTGGGCCCTGCCCAGCTGGGAGGGAGAAAGAAGGGCCCAGGTCCAGGGGTTGGAGAGCAGAGTCCAGGGCTGGAGCAAGAGTGGGAGGGCCTGCCACGGCCTCCGGTCTGGGTCCCAGCCCTATTCCAGTTCTGCGTCCTCAGAAGCCCCTCCACATGCCTGGGGGAGATGGTCACCGGGGGAAAAGCATGAAGCTGCTGGAGAAGATCCCTGAGGATGCTGAAGCCACCGTGGTGCTCGTGGGTGAGGAGGGCTGGGCACGGGGGACGGGCAGCAGAGCGGGTGGGCCTCCATGGGGTCTGCTTGTCTTGAGCTCTGGCCTGGAGGCTGCCTCTTCAATCCCCACCTCACCCTGCTTTTCCTCACAACCCATCCTATCCCTGGCCCTTTCCTCTCTCGATCCTGCTTCCCATCCAGTTTCCTGCTGTCTCGGACTGCTGCTAGTCCATATAGCATCTTGGTGAGAAGTAGAAGAAGGCAGCCTTCCTTAAGACCCTTAACTTCCATCTATAGGTAGATCGTAGTAAACATACAGTTGTGTAAGTGAATAGGGCCTCTTTAGATTGGGGTTTCTTTGTGCAGTGTGCAACCTGCTCAGCTGTACATGGTGGCCCCAGACATCCCTTCCAGGGGTCTTTGCCTAGCCCTGTGCCTTCCTCTTCTCCCAGGCTGTGTGCCTTTCTTGGAACAGCCAGCGGCAGCCTTTGTGCGGCTGAGCGAGGCTGTGCTCTTGGAGTCTGTGCTCGAGGTCCCTGTGCCAGTCCGCTTCCTCTTCGTGATGCTGGGGCCCAGCCACACCAGTACTGACTATCATGAGCTGGGGCGTTCCATTGCCACCCTTATGTCTGACAAGGTGGGCTGGGTTCTCCAGGCCTGTCTCCCCAACCCTGCTTGTTCCCTGGTCCTCCAGTTGCCCCCAGTGGTGCCCTTGGATGCAGGGCTGGGAGAAACCTTTCCTGGGTGGAAACAGTTCTCTGGAGGGTGGTGGCAGAGCTGCTGGCCAAGCAGAGAAAAGGAGCCTTGGGCTGGGGCTGTGGCAAGAGTGTGTGTGTGATGGGATTCAGGGGCAGAACCCCAGGCCCTGAAGCTTGGGATGTGACAGAAGGCTTAATGGGAGGGTTGGATGTGACTCCTCTTGGGCTTGGACAAGAGGGTCCCCTAGCCAGCGGTGATGTTCAAAATATTTATTAAGCAGAAAGGTATGGGCACCATCCAATTAGAATGGTCTGGAGGTCCTGGCTATGCCAAGGCATTACTCCTTTAGTTGCTGCATTATAGAAAAATCTGGAAGCTCCTAGGGGATTACAGGGCACTTGGGGTGTTCGAGGCAGTGGCTGTTGCCAGCCCACAGGAATGTGTGTCCAGCTGGTCTAGATGGGTGAGTGTGGCTGAGTGTCCACCTGCCTCTAGCCCTGTGATGCCCAGCACTCCCTCCCGAAGTCCTCGTCCCAGAGGCCCCTTGCTTGCCTTAGCACTCTGCCTCCCAGCCTGTCCTGAGATTCATGGCCCTTGTGCCCCCAGCTGTTCCACGAGGCGGCCTACCAGGCGGACGACCGGCAGGACCTCCTGAGCGCCATCAGCGAGTTCCTGGACGGCAGCATTGTGATCCCGCCATCCGAGGTAGAGGGCCGAGACCTGCTGCGCTCCGTGGCCGCCTTCCAGCGTGAGCTGCTGCGGAAGCGGCGGGAGCGGGAGCAGACCAAGGTGGAGACGACCACGCGGGGCAGCTATGCGGCCCCTGGGAAAGGTCAGACCCACAGGCCCCGCCTGACTCCTGAGTCCTTTGTCCTGCGGCCACTGGAACCCAGTGTCTCCACCCATCCAAGCCTGTGACGGGTTGGGCCTGGGCCTAGGGCCTCCAGGCTGGAGGGTGGTAGCCTGTGTCCCAGCAGCCCCTTGTTCCCCAGAGCTGTCTCTGGAGTTGGGGGGCTCTGAGGTGACCCCTGAAGACGACCCCCTGCTGCGGACCGGCTCAGTGTTTGGGGGGCTTGTGCGGGATGTGAAGCGCCGGTACCCCCACTACCCCAGTGACCTGCGGGATGCCCTGCACTCCCAGTGCGTGGCTGCCGTGCTGTTCATCTACTTCGCTGCCCTCAGCCCTGCCATCACCTTCGGAGGGCTGCTAGGTGAGGGGGCTGCGGTCCCTGGAGGGGCTGCTAGGTAAGGGGCCTGCGGTCCCTGGAGGAGCTGCTAGGTGAGGGGTCTGTGGTCACTGAAGGGGCTGCCTGGCCAGGGAATCCCAGTGATCACCTTCGGGGGGCTGCTAGGTGAGGGGGCCTGCAGTCACTGGAGGGGCTGCTGGCCAGGGAATCCCAGTGATCCCCTTCAGGGGGGCTGCTAGGTGAGCAGGCCTGTGGTCACTGGAGGGGCTGCTGGCCAGGGAATCCCAGTGATCACCTTCAAGGGGGCTGCTAGGTGAGCGGGCCTGTGGTCACTGGAGGGGCTGCTGGCCAGAGAATCCCAGTGATCACATTCGGGGGGCTGCTAGGTGAGGGGGCCTGTGGTCACTGGAGGGGATGCCTGGCCAGGGAATCCCAGTGATCACCTTCGGGGGCTGCTAGGTGAGGGGCAAGGAGTGGGAGAGGTGAGGGGGTCCTGTGGTCACTCTGGGGACCACAGTGATCTACTTTGGGGGGCTGTTATGTGAAGAGTGAGAAGGAGGGGTTAGGAGAAGGGAGGGGGCCCAGTGTCGCCTACAGGGTTTCTGGGTCAGGATGTCCTAGGGACTACCTTTGGGGGCTGATTGGTGAGGTGTGGTCACTTCCGGGAGCTGCTGAGTCTGGGCATCCCAATGATTGTTTTTTGGGGGGTTACAAAGTAAGAGGGGTGGGTGAGGTGGGGAGCTGGTGGCGAGGGGCTGGGAGGGATAGGAGTGGTGAGGGGCCTCCTCTACCACTCTGGGAGGCTGCTCTGTTCTTGCTGGGGGCTCCAGCTTAGGAGGAGCTGGAACAGGGAGGGGGAGGAGGGGGGGAAGAGCCAGGGCAGGTCATTGCCAATCTTTTCACCCAGGAGAGAAGACCGAGGGGCTGATGGGTGTGTCTGAGCTGATTGTGTCCACGGCTGTGCTGGGTGTGCTCTTCTCACTGCTGGGAGCCCAGCCGCTGCTCGTGGTTGGCTTCTCGGGGCCCCTGCTCGTCTTCGAAGAAGCATTCTTCAAGGTGACAGCCCCCCGCTGGCTCCCCAGGGCCACCTGCCGTTTCTCTCTGGCCCTGGCTCCCCTTCGGGGTTCCCCTAGCCTGTTCTGTGGGCCACAGTATCCAGGGCAGAGCACCTGTGTAACCCCCTCTTTTGCCTCCAGTTCTGCCGAGCCCAAGACCTGGAGTACCTCACCGGCCGCGTGTGGGTTGGCCTCTGGCTGGTGGTCTTCGTCCTTGCCTTGGTAGCCGCTGAAGGCAGCTTCCTGGTCCGCTACATCTCGCCTTTCACCCAGGAGATCTTTGCCTTCCTCATCTCGCTCATTTTCATCTACGAGACCTTCTACAAGCTCTACAAGGTGGGGGTCCAGACAGGCCTTGGGGTTGGGGTGAGCAGGAGAGGGAGGGGGCTTTGGGGGCAGAAGGGACATGGAGGGTGTCTCCGCTGGGTGTGGGATGGGGGAGGTGGGGATGCACACTGGACTAGGTTTGAGCTGAAGGCAGGGGAGTCAGATCCAGAGTGTCAGGGTTCAGGGTGCCAGGCAACTGGTTAGAGGTTTAGGAATGAGGACTCACCTGCACACGTCTGTGGTAGAGTGGGGGCCCTGTCATCTCCAAGGGGCAGGTGGCCTTGGCTCACCTTTTGTGGTGATGTGTGTGTATGCGTGTGTGTTTGCATGTGACTGACTGTGTGTGTGTGTGATGTGGCTGGATGTCTGTGTGTCACTGTTGCCTGTTCAGGTGTGTGAGGGGCCAGCCTTCTCCTTCACAGATGTATTGATGGTGAGGAAATCAGGGTCACCTGCCCATGTAAGCAATAGGGCGTCCTTGTTGCCTACACAGGTGTTCACTGAGCACCCACTGCTGCCGTTCTACCCACCTGAGGGGGCACTGGGAGGGGCGCCGGAGGCCAGCCTAGACCTGAACGGGAGCGCCCCGCCCCCCACTGAGGGGACACTGGGCCCACGTAACCAGCCCAACACAGCTCTGCTGTCCCTCATCCTCATGCTTGGGACCTTCCTCATCGCCTTTTTCCTGCGCAAGTTCAGGAACAGCCGCTTCTTGGGCGGCAAGGTGCGTGGCTGCCAGGATGGGGCTGCAGAGCCCTGTGGGCCCTCCCGTGATTCCTGTGACTGCTGCCAGGCTCTCTCCAGAGGGGCTGGTCAATCTGGGGACTCCCCCTCCACCCAATGTGCAACCCCCCCTCTCAGGGGCCTCTCCTAGGGTGTCTCTCTGCTCCTGCCTCAGGGAAGTTGAGTCAAGAGAGAGGAGTGGCCTCTTAGGCTGGGCTGCAACCTGAGGGGGGTTTAGGGCGCTGGTTGGGGGGCTTCTGGCTCCAGCTCAACCCCAGGAGGGTTGAGGTAATAAGCCCCAGGTTGGTTTCCTGACCCTGACCTAGATCTTCCCCCTACTGGCCCCTCCAGGCTCGCCGCATCATCGGGGACTTTGGCATCCCCATCTCCATTCTGGTGATGGTCCTGGTGGATTACTCCATCACAGACACCTACACACAGGTGAGTGAGCCCTGAGCCGCCTGGCCCTGGTCCTCACCCTGGGCCCTGAGAGGGAGGCCATGACACATGTCCACTGCCCAACGGCAAAGATCAGGGCTGGCACACAAGTCCCAGGGGTGACATGCTCGGGCCACAGGGGGGTGGGGGAGTTTCTGAAGTCCCCATGTGGCCCGGCTGAGGAGGCTCCCAGGGTGTCTATAGGCCTGTGTGTGGTCTTTAGTAAAGAACTGGGAGGAACAGGGGTAGGACTGGGGCAGGATGCCAGGTCTTCCCAAAGTAGGCCGGTCAACGGCTCAGGGCTCAGGGCTCAGGCCTTGACTTGAGGTAGTTATGTTCTATAACGTCCCTGCGGACACTGAGTTAGTGAATGCTGAACCAGTCTTGTGTGTTGGGTGGCTCAAATTTTTCACTGCTTTGGACATGTCCGTGGATGATATGCGGTGAGTACTGATTTTGGTTTTACAAATACATTTTAGCGAGTAGGTGAATTCACAAATATGAAATCTGGGACTAATGAGGATTGACTGTACTTTGTTTTTCTGTCCTCTGCTGGGACCTTGTTGGGACAGTGACTTTGAGAAGGCAAAACTCACTTCCCCAAGATCAGTTCACACCCAAATTCCCAGAAAGCACCATCGGCAGGATTGGGGTGCTGGGGACACAGAGCTCCATGGCAGCAGCCATTCGGGGTGTCTCCTGTGCCCCTGAACTCTGCCTTCTTGCTCTGCAGAAGCTGACAGTGCCCACTGGGCTCTCGGTGACCTCTCCCCACAAGCGCACGTGGTTCATCCCGCCCCTGGGCAGCGCCCGCCCTTTCCCGCCCTGGATGATGGTGGCAGCCGCTGTCCCTGCCCTCCTGGTCCTCATCTTGATCTTCATGGAGACACAGATCACCGCGTGAGGGCAGGAAGCCCTAGTGGGGACGGGAGGAGGGCTGGGCTGGGCTCCTTGGCTGGGTTCCTGGTTAAGGCGGGGACATCATCATCAATGTGGGGCGCTGGGTGGGTGGGGGCTTCTGGGAGACCTTGAGGCAGGGAGTATGTGTGTCGGGAGCTGGCAAGGATGGAAAGTGGGGGAGGAACGGTGGAGAGCGGTGGGATCGGCCACAAAGGGGGGTCCATGTGCGTGGGGGGCAGGGGTTTCATATGAAGCTTTGAGGACATTTGTCTACTACCTCCGCCGTGGGCAGGGGCCACTTCCCAGCCCTCGGAACACCCTGACAGCGCACTCTCTCACCCAGCGACGCTCATGAGTCTCTCATCTTGGATAAACCTCAATAATGTGTGCTATCTGGCAGCTGCTTTTTGTGTGTCTTAAATCTTCACAGTGTGGGAATCTGGCTCAAATAAGCTTAAATGTGAGAACTTCAGTCTTACATCTGAAAAACTGAAAGAGGAAGCGGGCCAGTCCCCGGGGAGGGGCACTCTTCTCTGAATGTCCTACTGCCGCTGTCCCATCCTTCTCCTGCCTGGTCCCTGGCCCCTACTTCCTGGCCTGACCTCCCACTCCTTGGTCTCCCCGCAGTCTCATCGTCAGCCAGAAGGCGCGGAGGCTGCTCAAAGGCTCCGGCTTCCACCTGGACCTGCTTCTCATCGGCTCCCTGGGTGGGCTCTGCGGGCTCTTTGGGCTGCCCTGGCTCACCGCTGCCACTGTCCGCTCGGTCACTCACGTCAACGCATTGACTGTGATGCGCACTGCCATTGCCCCTGGCGAAAAGCCCCAGATCCAGGAGGTGCGGGAGCAGCGGGTCACCGGGGTGCTCATCGCCTGCCTCGTGGGTGAGCCTCGGCCCCCACACCCACTGCCTGGGACCCCTATGGCCTTAGACCCATTCTGCCCAGACCTGCTGCCTGGGACCCCTGGCCTTAAACCTGGTCCTTCTCCCAGGCTTGACCCAGGCGCCTTCCCAGTCTCCAAAAGTGTCACGTCCAGCCCTTGCCCTGACCCTAGATCTGCTTTCTGACACTCCATGTGCCTCTTTTGCCTGGACTCATTCCTGGTTCTCCATCCTGCTCCATCTTCTCTTGTTCCTGGTGACGAGGGCTACGCTGATCAGTCAGATGTGCCCTGTCGATTGTCACAGGGCTGTGCCGAGGGGTCAGGTAGGTTTGTGTCACCTCTGCAGGCCTGTCCATCGTCATGGGGGCTGTGCTACGCCGGATCCCTTTGGCTGTGCTCTTTGGGATTTTCCTGTACATGGGGGTCACGTCACTTTCTGGGATCCAGCTGTCCCAGCGGTTGTTGCTCATCCTCATGCCAGCAAAACACCATCCTGAGCAGCCCTACGTGACCAAGGTGAGGCCAGGGCATGGGGGTGGGGTGATGGGGCAATGGGGTGTCCGGAGGGGTCCTCGGGCCAGAGATGGACGGACTGACTATGAAGGATAAGTGGGGACATGGGGAGTGCATAGGGGGGTAGGTGGGGTGCTGTGTGGCGAGGCTTGCTGCCCATTCCCCAGGTGAAGACATGGCGGATGCACCTGTTCACCTGCATCCAGCTGGGCTGCATTGCACTGCTGTGGGTGGTCAAGTCCACGGCAGCCTCCCTCGCCTTTCCCTTCCTGCTGCTGCTCACAGTGCCTCTGAGGCGGTGCCTCCTGCCCCGGCTCTTCCAGGACAGGGAGCTGCAGGCGGTAAGGGATAGTGGGTTGGGTGGCAGCATTAGGACAGATGGGTGCTGGGACCAGAGAGGCCTGGGTTCAAATCTCTGCTGGGCCGCCTGCTAATTGGGTGACCTTAGGCAAGGTGCCTAATCTTCTGAAAATCTTACTTTCCTCATCTGTATAATGGGGCTAATAATAGATTCCATTTTACAGGATTGTTGTGAGGATTAAATACTAATCCAGGCAAAGCACTTAGTGTGGTGGTAAGCACAGGGCTGCTGTGGACAGCTGTGCAGGTCATGCCCTGAACAAAAGCATCCAGCCAGGGGCGAGTAGGGGTGGGGTGCTGAAATCCAGCCTGACCCCTGCTTTTGTCAGTGGGGATATCTTCTTGCAATACATCCATTTAAATGAGGGAACTAGAAGTGGCCCTAGGAAAGCACTTAATATGTGGCCGGTGCTCTCACTAGGAGTTCCTGGGTGGTGCAGATGGTTAAGCACTCAGCTACTAACCAAAAGGTTGGCAGTTTGACTCTACCCAGAGGCTTGTCAGAAGAAAGGCCTAGATCACTACTTCTGAAAGATCACAGCCATTTGAAAATCCCATGGAGTGCAATTCTATTCTTACATACATCGGGTCACCATGCATTGGAGCCAACTTGATGGCAACTTTTTTTTCCCTCTCTCTCATTATTAATTATTATTATGAGGTGGTGCCAGGGGCCTGGGGGTAACCTGAGGTATTAACCAGAATGAAAGGTGAAATTGAACCTGGGCTCACAGTCCCTGCTGACAGTGGTGGCTGCTGGTCAGAGGAGGCACTGGGGATGGAGGGGCTGGGTTTGCTTCCCTGCCTCTCCCAATCTTCTGCTCCCTTCTGCAGCTGGACTCGGAAGATGCGGAACCAAACTTTGACGAGGATGGCCAGGATGAGTATAATGAGCTTCACATGCCAGTGTGAGCTTCCAAGATAGGGGCTCTCCAAGACCCCCAAGCCCCAGTCAGAGCCAGGGTGCTCCTGAGGACCCTGAGATGTGCCTGGAACCATGTCTGCTGCCACGGCCAGAGTGGCCCCCTGACTCTGCCTGGAGTGCTGGCCTGTCTCCCCAGGCCTCACACAGACCAGACCGGCACCGGCTTTGAGCTCATTACAACCACACTTCTTGTCTTGTGTCTGCCTCACTTTCTTGGTTCCATCTCTGGTTTCTCTGGTCATACTTATCCATTTGGAATTGGAAGATTTCTATCCTCAGGGTCATCAAAACCGGGAGAGGTTTGGGGCAAGGAGAGTCCTTGGAGGGAAGGGAGAGAACACGAGACCACAGAAGGTCAGAGGTGGGCCTTATCGTCACCTTCTGTAGCTCCCTCAAGTGGAGCTGAGAAGGGGGAAGTGCAAGGCCTTGCTCAAGGTCATGAGACTGTTAATCCAGATCCTGCCTGGAATGGGGAAGGGGGGTGAGGGGGGACAGGGGAAGGAGGCTACTCTGCTTTGACCACTAGGGAAAGAAGTGTCTCCAGCAGCTGTGGGAATACAGAGGGGAGTGCAAAGTGTTTATCTGCTTTTCTTGATCCCTGTCGTTCCCAGAAGCAGGGCCAGCAGCCCAGTCCCTTAGACGCCAGGGTGGTGTTGGATTTGGGGTCCCTGGACCGTTTTAGATCCTCCTGGCTTAAAAGAGAGGCAGTTCTGGGATTCCTGAGGCCACTCCTTGTGCAACAGTCTGTTTTGCCAGAAATAACCTGAGAGGCCTTGAGGAGGGTGGAAAGGAGCCCACTGCGTCACAGTTGCTAGGCAACCAGTAGTGTGTTGGAGCCGGCTGTCCCTGTGTTGCCACCCGGTGGCCGCTGTCACACACTGCAGGCTTTGTCCAGACTGGGCAGAGGTAGCACTGCCATCTGGTGGATCCACAGTGGTCAAGGGTCCCATTCAAGCAGTTACTCCTAGGGAGACAAGTTGGGTCAGAGAGATTCTGTGGACTTCTACAGCCCTGGGCAGCTCCATGCATCAAGAGCTGGGGATACCCACAGCTCCACACTGTGGAGCTGGCCCTACTTACTCTTCCCAATTTCCTCATTCTTTCATTTACCTTCCAGGTGTTCAGGCCAATGGTTAGTGTTGTGAAGCTGGTCAGGAGGGAGGGTACAGACCATTGTGAGACTGTTTGTTCATAAGGAAGAGACAAGCCCTTCCAGCTGTCTTGGATTATCATCCAGGTTTAGACATTTCATTCCAGTCACCCTGGCTTCCTTAGTCTCAGGCGCCGGGTGGCCTCAGACTGCATCAGACTCCCTTGGCTTCTGTGAGAAAAACTCTCTTTCCCTTAGATTGGCCAAGACTAAGTGGAATTTCAAAGGAACTTTGCCAAAGGACAAAAGGAAGGTCAAAATGTAAAAACTAAGGACACCAGCATGTACACAGCAGATTCCAGACATGGAGATGGCAGGGGCCACTCACAGCCAGGCTTGGATGAAAGGCTCTGCTCGCGGAACCCCAGCTCGTTTCCAAGCCCTAGATCAGGTCACCTGCCCCCCTGTTTAGTCTGGGGGATTCCTAGACCCCCCACAAGAACCTGCTCTAATTTTCCTTCAGCTGCTCCCAGAGAGCTCCTTAGAGGAAGTGGAAGCCTGAGCCAGGAAGTCTTGATTCTTCGTCAGACAAAAGCTGTGTCAATCATCTCTGCGTGGCCAATAGCTGAGAGCTATGGGTGTTCCTCAGCAGAAGAGTGGAGAACAAGAGGATGGGGGGCTTTAGAAACAGGGAAGGAGTTCTCGGCCTGGCTGGTGGGTCAGGGCTGCCTCTGGTAAAACTAGGCCTGAAGCTAGGGCTCAGAGCAATAGGTAATAAAGCTTCAGTGAAAGGCAGAACCAGACATAAGCTCTGGCTAATGAACCCATTGGGAAGGAAATGAGTAAGACTTAAGAGCCTGGAGCCTTGAAGACCTGGGCCCCTGTCTACTCTCCTTCCCTGCCCCCAAGGGAAGGCAGCTGCAGTTCATTAAGTCCAAAAGTCCAGAGTCTACTAACACATACTCTGAGCTGGGCCTGGTTGAGGGATTCTTTTCCACCCAGCGTGGGGGCCCGTTCAGGGTCTGAGAGGGCCAAGGTGGCTGCAGCAACCCAAAAGATTAACAGGAATGGGTACCTTGGGGAATAGGGGAGGAGAACGACAGTGGGGACCAGGTTGGGGATGTGAGAGACAAAAGATAGGAGATACTGAGACAGGTGCAAACCCATAGCAGGGCACCCTGGCCTGGTCTGGGGCCTAGGTGATCAGAGAGCGTGTTGTTTGAGGACCTTTGGAATTTGTCCTGAAGCTTTTGGAGCCCCGCGTTCCCTCTGACTTTCTCTTCACTGGCCTCCATCCCTATCCCCTTTCTGGCAGGTGTAGAGGGAACTCAACAGAGAGGAGCCCCATCCAGCTGGATGGCATGGCTTGAGGGATGTGACAGGGCAGGTGACTCAAAAGGGGATAGAGGCCATGGTGTTTTTGAACAATAGGCCCCACTTTATATGAAGTGGCTTGGGGAGTGGACATGGGCACAGAGGCACAAGATTCTTCCTCTTAAGCAGGATAGTGGACCCACTGCCATTTTACCCCTTCCCTGTGGCCTTCTGGGCTGGGTTATGGCTACATCTGGGGCAGCTGCCCAAAGCTTTCATTATCCTTGGACAAGCTCAAGTGTACTTCCAGCCCAAGTGAGTCCTAGCTCAGTCGTCTTCTTAAAAACAAAACAAAACAAACAAATAAAACACAGCTTTATTGAGATATAATCCACATACCGTGCAATTTGCCCATTTACGGTGTACAACTCAATGGTTTTTGGTATAGTCACAGATATGCATAACCATCACCACAGTCAATTTTAGAGTACTTTCTTAGCTCATTCTTTTTACTTTGAGCAAAGAGGGTGGCTGCCATTTTCTTGTTCCATACTGAGGATTCACCTCACTCAAAAGTCTGCTGCCCTCGTGAAAGCTTCTGGTGGTCAGAGCTCCTAGACCATCTGTTTGGATTGCCCTGTGCCCCTCTAGGGCACAGACCCTGGCAGTAATATGTCCAGCTTGGCAGCCTGTGTGACATCTTTTCTTGTATCGTATCAGATGGTTCTTAAATAATGACCATGCCTGTTGACACTTAGACCTCTCAGGGAATTCCGAGCAGCAAAGGCGAAACGGAATTCAAGGCCACTTGTTCCAACCTCTGCCTGTTCAGTTGGCAATTAAGCTATGGGGGAAGACAACACTAAAACAGGTTCTCTGCAAGCACCAAGTGGTGAGTTGAATCCAAAGTGGCAAACAAGGAAGCCCAAAATGAAGCAGTTAGGTTCCAGAGAAACAAAGGGTACAATCGTCCGAGGGAGAACTTGATGGGTTGCGTGGCTCACGGTTTGTGCAGAGAGCAGACTCCAATGTTTGTGTGATTTATGTTCTAGAAGGAAGATTGAATATTTGAGTCCTCTGCTGGGATTGTTTTTAATTTAGTTGGAGATGTTTCTTTTTATTGAACAACACTTTATCGAGTGCTGACTCAGCAGACAGCCGTTGGGCTGTTCTTGGGGTGGTGGATGGATGAGTCATATTGATCTGAGGGATGTGGTGAAGGACCAGGGAACTCCTTCATGCCCATTGTCCCCTCTTTTGGGACAGGGCTGCCAGAACCATAGGAGACGAGCGACAGAGAGCAGGTGGGGGCACAGCTGGAGATGGGGCAGGGGCAGGGAGTAGGGGGTTCACAGTTCCTGGAATGATACAGAATGGGGTGGGAGAAGGAGAGGCATTAAGGAGGGTGCCAAACAAGACTTTGATTTGATGGTCCCTTTTAGCATGGCCTGGTGGCATAGTGTTTAAGCATTCGGCTGCTAACCTAAAAGTCGGCACTTCGAAGCCACCAGCAGCGTTGTGGGAGAAACATGTGGCAGTCTGTTTCTGTAAAGATTACAGCCTTGTAAACCCTATGGGGCAGTTCTACTGTGCCCTGTAGAGTTGCTGAGTCGGAATTGACTCCATGGCAATGAATTTTTTTTTAGCACATTCCAGCACCCCTTGCCATGGGGCCTCTCCTTGTGCTCACCAATGACTTGTATGTGTCTGTCTCCCCTCTAGATGGGCAGGACCTTGCCTGGGCCTTGTTTGTATCCCTAATGTCTCCTGCAGTGGCTGGTTATGGGGGCACATGGAGGTACAAAGGTGGGCAGGTGACAGGGTGGATGACTCAGCCTCATTTAGGATCCAGTGAAGACCAAGAAAGATACTAGCAGAATTTCTTTTTTTAAAAATTTTATTGTGTTTTTGGTGAAAGTTTATACGGCAAATTAGGTTCCCATTTAACAATTTCTATATATGTTTTTAGAAACCCTGGTGGTGTAGTGGTTAAGTGCTACAGCTGCTAACCAAAGGGTCAGCAGTTTGAATCTGCCAGGCGCTCCTTGGAAACTCTATGAGGCAGTTCTACTCTGTCCTGTAGGGTCGCTATGAGTTGGAATTGACTCGATGGCACTGGGTTTGTTTTTTTTTGGTATATATGTTTTTCAGTGGCATTGGTTACATTTTAAGCAATGTGTTAGTATTCCTATTATTTCCATTCTGGTTGCTCTGTTTCCTTTAATCTAGCTTCCTTGACCCCCCCCCCCACCCCTTACCTTCTCATATTTGTTTTAGGATAAATATTGACTGTTTGGTCTCATATAGATGATTGTTTGAAGGAACACAGTAATCATGGACGATATTGTTTATTTTATGAGCCACTCTGTTATTTGGCTGAAGGGCGACCTCCAGGAATGGCTTCAGGACACTAGTAGAACTTCTAAAGAATTTAAAGAATTCTGATAATGTTTTGGTTTTTGTGTTTGATGGCTTTAATTATAGCTGTCACTTTTTCTGTGTCTCTTCGTAATAATACCCTCAAAACTCAAAGTGGCACTGTGGGCTTTTTTCTGAGCCAGCGGGAGGGAGAGATGCAGGTGATTCTATATCCTGTGTGCCAGACAGTGACAGGTGGGAAAGGGCACTGGCTGCCAGAAGCCCCGGGAGATGAAGAGACAAGATGGCGGTGGATGCTGGAGAGATGGCCCTCGGGCTGGAGCAAGCAGGAAGGCCCTGTTTTCCATCTGAGCTGTCATAGGGCTCTTCCTGCTCCACCAGTGGCTTTTCAAAATGCTAGCGATGGATGGACCAGAAGCATCTTGTCCATTCTTGGTTTTGGAGAACCATTGTATACAGGGCCCTTGGAAGAGATTTTCAAAGGCCAGAACCCCTTACGCACAGGTTTCTGTCCTCCACGCCCTCCTCTAGGGCAGAGTTTCTTAGCGCGTATTCTGACGACCATCTACATCTGAGTCACCTGAGGAACCTGATAAAACTGCCAGTGCCTGGATTCATCCTCAGAGTCCTGATTCAGTGGGGCTTTGTGGGGACCCAGGAATCTGCTTTTTCACAAGCTCTGAAACCTAATTCCTCTTAGAAGCCTAATACTGGGGATCTTAAGCTTCCACCTGAAGACTACTCAGATGTCTTATGCCCCCTAGCCTGCTCTCACAGTGGCTCATATTCATCGTTTGTTTACTGTGGATTTAAGTCAAAGTGTTGTTTTGAGTTTCCTCCCTAACTATGGAGTCCTCCTGGCCTTGGTTAGGAGAATTCTCGGTGTTAGCAAGTTGGTAGGGGATGGGTTTTGGGCTCCTGCTTTCCCGAAGCCTTTAGGTTATGCTTTTCTAATTAGAATCCTCACTCCACAGTGGTATAGTGTGGAGGGAGGGGTGGAGGTGGGGTGTGGAGTATGTTGGGTTGGAGCCCCCTTCTTTCTCCCTGGGTGAGCTGTAAGGTAACTGTGTGTTGCAAATGGTCTGTGTTTGGCTACTAACCGAAAGGTTAGCAGTTCAAATCCAGCCAGAGGTACCTAGAAAAACCTGGAGACCTACTTCTGAAAGATCACAGCCATTGAAAACCCTATGGAGCGCAGTTCTACTCTGAAATACATGGGATCGCCATGAGTCAGAATCAAACTGACAGCCTTTTTTTTTTTGGTGAGCGAAAAAAACGGTTTATAGCAGTTTATCTCTTCTAAGAGAACATCACAGTTCTGATGCTCTAGGGGCACAAAGATCATGCAGCTTTTCAATGGACTGGGAGAAGAGGAGATGGGTGGAAGGGTGGGAAGTTAGGAGGGACACTCTCTTGGGAAACGGCTTCTCCTCCAGGGACTTCCAGCCTTAGCCTGTAAGCCCCCTAGCAGTTGGCTAGGACATCAGACTTTTGAAATAGGTGGAATTTTCCCAGGAGCGTGGCACACACTGCAGACAACATTTTAAAATAACCAAGTCATGTCAACAAATACAATTAAAATCCCCAAAGCTACGGGGAAGCCCAGAACTGTGGGAAATTTCTCTGAATAGAGAAGTTCTATGTAGAGTTTCCCAGCAGGCTGCCCTGATGGTGGCATGTGAGATGATTTTGATAGAGTTTGGATATTTTACCTTTGAACAGTTAGGTATTTTCATGTATATTAGAAAAGTCAAAACAGAAATCGTCGGCTCTATGATTTGCAAATAATATTGTACAGGAGGAGGCTAAAGTAAACGTATAACTTAAAGAAAAAATATTCAGGTTATAACTGTACGGTTTTTGTTGTTAGGTGCCGTTGAGTTGATTTTCAACTCATAGTGACCCCATGTGACAGGGTAGACCTGCCCCATAGGGTTTTCTAGGCTGTAATTTTTATAGGACCAGATCATCAGGTCTTTCTCCTGCAGAGCAGCTGGGTGGGTTCGAAAGGCAAACGTTTAAGTTAGCAGCCCTGCGCTTAACTGTTGTGCCACCAGGGCTCCTTAACTGTATGCTTAGTAGATGTATGTGGCAAAAATTGTGACAATAGTGGGGAAGGGGCTTAGTAATTGTTTTAAGCCATAGGTTCTTAACTTTGGCTACACAATGGAATCACCTGAAATGCTTTTAAGAAATATTGCTGCCTGAGCCTCATTCCCACAGATTGTTTGATTTGGTCTGGTGGGCCACATTGGTATTTTTTCAAAGTTCTCCCTCCAGGAGATTTGCAGTATTAATTACTTTTGTGTGTGGCCTTTCTAGCCATGGTCTTGAACCTCCCACCCAGGTGACTGTGTGATAGGGTGATTTTAGCCCACTAAGAGGATTGGTCAGTTTTGCCTTAAAAGAGAGCCAATTCTAAAAGAGACAGGAGGGGCCCACCATCACTAATGAAGGCAAGAGCCAGAGGAGAGACCTGGCAGCAGGATACGGTGTGGTGGGGTTACTGACCCCTGGAGAGAGAAACCTGAGTGACTTTGGACAGAGACTGAGGGCTAGGGACAGGTGTGCCTGCGAGCACAGCTGGGAAGAGCCTATCCTGATGGAAGAACTGAATCCTGAGTGTTCCTGAGCTTGAATTGTTACTTCCCTAATAAACCCCATAATTGTGAGTGTGGTTTGTGTGGCCATTGCAAAGAATTATCAAATCCAGTAGAGAGTGCTTTGGGAAGGACAGTTGGTGTCTGAACTGATAAGAGATGGTGGAGAGAGGAGGTGTGTCTGACTTCCACCTCACAGGAATCAGCCTTGGGCTGTTGATCTTGGTTCTCCTTTTGAAGTAAGAGGAGGTTAAACACTGCTCTCAAGCTGTTTTTACAGTTGGCGTCAGGAGTGGGATTCTTTGCAATGGCTCTAGACTCATGAAAGCGCAGGACTTTGTGTAGGATAATGAACCAAGGGGCTTGGGAAGTGAAACTTCCGATTCTTAAATGGTTGCTTTGGTTGTTACTTGTAATGGCTGAAAAGCTGCAGCTGGAGAGGCCTGGGGCCAAAGGCAGACCAGATAAGGTCGTGCTGCAGCTGAGGGTAGAAACCCCCCACCTGGAATGTCCTGGAGCCGAAGCCAGGCCAGAAAAGCAGGATGATTGATAGGGGGCCAGAGGCCCAAGACCATAAGCATATAAATGGCAAGATAGTTAAAGTGAAAAGATGAAACTGGAGTGTTTTAAAAGGGTTATGTTTAGGAATATGTGACCCCAATACTCCCCAGCATGTTTTCTCCTTTTTCAAAACGGGCAACTGAGAGCTTAACATAACTAAGGCCGTGATAAACCTATAAGTTGTTCTTGCTCTGTCTGCCTCCTTCACATACCTCTGTTAATGACTTTGTTTTGACCAAATGTTAATGACTTTGTTCTTTAAACTGATGCAAATAACCTTTTGTTCTGTCCGGACTACCTGTGGCATACAACCCCCACGGGAAAGTTGGAGCCCAGGTATCAGATATGTATATCTTTAGCCTAATAAAGAAATGTCTGGCAGGGGACTACAGAGACGCTTGTGACCCTTGTAAGATTCTATATAAGCTCTAATGTAAAACTGCTCTTTCGGACTCCATAGAGACATCCTGTGTTGCTGCTGGGTCCCTGGTGATGTATGCATCTCCTTAATAAGCTTTCTCACTCTTTCTGACTTGGAGTATGTTCCATTGGCTCGACTGCTCCAGGGCAAGGACCCTAATCAGGTAACGATTATGTGTTTAATTGAATGTACTATGGATATTGAATCTTTCTCCTACATAATGTTGTAAAGCAGACCTAAATGTATGCTAGAAATGAATATTGAGTATTGTAGATTACAGAGAGTGTGTAACTCTGGCTTCAGCTAATACTTGCTTGGATATGCTAAAATGGGAACTAGGATTTGCCCCAGGGAAACACAGGCTGTTTGAATGCGGTAGCCCTGTGTACAGGGTGGGAGCTTAGGTTTAAAACCTGATCCCCACCCAGATTTGCATTTGACAAGACATGCAGAACCACACAGGACTGCTGAGAGAACAGAAGATTTGCATTTGCAGAAAAATAGTGACTGTTTTGCTTTTCGAATTTCAAGCAAAACAGTTTGCTGTTAGATGCACTCAAGCAAGAAAAGTCAGTGTCCATCAGAAGGAACCTCTGCCAGGAATGGAAGTTAAGGGGAGCAAACGAGAAGACAGCTTGGCCTGCTTACTTGTGGTGACTGTTACTGCAATTTCTTGAGTTAGAACTGCCTGCTGCAACCAGCCAATTCTTGAGATGAGTGAGGTAGGTAGGAGACAGAGGGGGATGATCGCTTCCTAAACCTGCCTCCCCGAACTGGAGGCCAGCTGGAGGTTTTGAGGAAAGGGGACATGGGTTTTAGGAACTCGGGAATGTCTGTCCTCCATTTGTGTGGTTACGGTGGCCATGCTTCAGACATGTTGACCTTTTTCCATCACTATCTCATCTGCTCAGTGGGTGACTGGCGCCATCCTGGTTTCTGGTCACAAGATGGGTGCATTGTTCCATTTGACAGACTTAGATCGATATCACTTGTCTTTCCATGGTCCTATTTTTTTTTATAGGGGAACACTGGTCAATTTTAACTTTTAGAGGAAGTGACCTACAAAAACAGCAAAATCATACTTGGAGATAGAGACAGGCTAGGGAAGGAAAAATGGCACAGGTTCTGTTCAAGATACGGCTGAGCAGCCTGTTCCGTGACCACCTGGGTGCACTTATGAGTGGAAGTGAGGGAAGTGTAGCAATGAAGAGATGGGCTGAGTTTGGACATGTTCCATTGGCACCCATTGACCTAGCCCATGGAAGCTAGGGATGAGAGAGAGGCAGGGCTGCCTGGTCAAAAGTAAAAGGTGTTGTTGGACTCCTGAGGTTTACCGGTGGAACCTGTTGACCTAGCCCAAGGGGGCTAGGGATGAGAGTGTGAAGGGGCTGTCTGAAGTGCGGGGAGGTGTGTGTGAACTCTCAAGCCTAAGACTGCTACCCATGTGACCTGGCTTGGATGGCTAGGGATGAGCTGACCAGAACCGATCGAATGAAGAGCTGGTGTAGATTGCTGCAAGTTGATGGCTTGCTTTGGACTGGACTTTGCTGTGGATGCAGATGCTTAGAGTATGAACTGGAACTGAAGATTCTTTAAGACCAAAGAACACTCTTGTCTCCTCCTACTGGTTTGATAGGGAGGGGAAATTTAAACATTGGCTGTCTGAAACGGGGCAGGGGAGTGGGAGAGATAAAGACATGAAGCGGCTGCCTTACACTCTTTCATGGGTGTGCTTACACTCCAAAGAGGACACGGGAGGACCCCCACTGCATAGATTGCCCTTTTCCTGATAAGTCTGAAGAAGAGAGGGTGGGGGAAGATATTGATAGCATTATATGATTCAGCTGTGAGTGGTGATTATTAAAACAGCTAATTGTGATTGTAAAAACTGTAATGGTAGACACTGTAAGTATAAAACAGTGGACTAAGGAGGAGGCATTGCTGGATTAGAGTACAGTGCCTGAAACTAAAGTCCCTTATAGGTTTCGCTGTGCTGGTACCTCATGAGGCTCAGAGCAAGGGAATAATCCTCAGTTTAAATTTTACCAGAGGTCAGAAAGAGTGAAGGTAAGACAAACTGCTGGAGAGCCTGACCGAATCAGATGGAAACCCATAGCAAACCTGAATGGCTAGTACCTGAGTAACCTCACCCCTGTGGACTCTTTGCCCTATTGAAAGAAGAATTGTTAATGACTGTTTTGGACTGGTAAAATGATTGGAAGGGGGAAGTTATCCTCCAAATACGAAAGAACCATGGCTAGAAAAGCCAGGGGGTGGCCTGTAGTATTAATTACTTTTATGTGTGGCCTTTCTAGCCATGTTCTTGTAACTCCTACACGGATGACTGTGTGATAGGGTGATTGTGGCCCACCAAGAGGATTGGCAGTTTTGCCTTAGAGCCAATTCCAGAGCAGAGAGGAGGAGTCCACCACCACCAAGGGAGGAGAGACCAGGCAGCAAGTGACAGTGTGGTGGGCTTCCTGGCCCATGAAGGGAGAAACCTGAGTAACTGGGCGGAAACTGAGGGCCACGCCTCCAAACACAGCTGGAAATAGGCTATCCCAATGGCAGAACTGTGCCTTAAGCTTTCCTGAGCCTGAATTGTAACTGTTACTTCCCCAATAAACCCCATAATTGTGAGCACTGTTTGTGAGCTCTGTGTGGCCTTTGCAATGAATTATTGGACCCGGTAGAGACTGCTGTGGGAGGGACAATTGGTGTCTGAACTGATAGAGACAGTGGAGAGAGGAGGTGTGTCTGACCTCCACCTCTCAGGAATCAGCCTTGGGCTGCTGATCTTAGTTCTCTTTTCCCCTTGTGAAGTGGAGGTCAGACACTGCCCTCAAGTCATTTTTACAAGATTCTAATACGAAGTCAGGTTTGAGAATCGCTGTCCTATACCAACGTGCTGTTCCCATGGACATTTTCTTCCCCCATTCCCCATATAGTTGAACGTGTTTTCTTATTACGGCTTCTTCTTTGTGTGGAAATACAAATACACATTAAGCATGTTTATTTTAGAAAGCATGCTCCAGGGCAGGGACCATGCCTATTTCTATTCTGTTTACCAAGCAACAGAAAAAGGTTCTATGTGCCACAGTCTAATGTTTGGGCTGGCGGGTCGGGGCTGTGATTAACGAGCACCTTTTTTTTTTTTTCCTTACTCTGCTGGTTTTGCTGTCATTGAGGGCATTGTGGTCAAGTGGCTAGGGCATGGGGCTGGGAGGTGGGAGTCCTGGGTTCTAGCCTTGGCTTAGGCACTAGTTTGTGACTTTGGTTATGTTACCTCACCCTCCTGTGAGATTCTGTGTGGACCTTGCTCTTCCAGCTGACCTTGACCCCTGCAGTATTTGCTCGGGGGAAGGGTAGGAAGCAGGGGGCTGTAGTGCCGTGGGAACCCCCAAAACAGCTCCTGAGTGAAGTTATTGGAAACTAAGCCAGTTGTTGTTGATTCTGAATCCTGCAACCCCATGTATGTCAGAGTAGAACTGTGCTCCATAGGGTTTTTGAAGCCATTACCTTTCAGGAGCAGGTTGCCAGGCCTGTCTTCTGAGGTGCCTGTGGGTGGATCTTAACCACCAACCTTTTGATTAGTAGCCAAGGGCTTAACTGTTTTTGTCATGCAGGGACTCTGATGTAGGAACTTTTCCTTTAGCCTCACCAGGTCAAATGGAACACAAGATACTGGGTGAATGGTGTGAGCCCACGTTTCCATTTCCAGGAGAATCAGGAACTCAGAGACTTGCAGAGGGTAAGACAGGGGGCTGAGAAGGGTTGAGCAATGACCTTGGAGAATGACTTTGGGAGTCGTAACTGAATAGTTAGACAAAGCTGTAAGAGAACCAGAATTCAATCAGATATAATTTTATTATCTGTGTGGGTTGATATTGTGTCCCCCCTGCCAAATGTATGCTGAAGTCCTAATCCCTAGTACCTGTGAATGTGACATTATTTGGAAATAGAGTCATTGCAGATGTAATTAACATGAGGTCATTAGGGTGACTTCATATCTTTATGACTGGTGCCCTTAAGAAAAAAAGAAGAGCCACAGAGACCCACAGGGAAGAACACTACCTGACAACCAAGGCAGAGACTGGAGTTCTGCTGCCACAAGCCAGGGACCTTCTAGGGCTTCCAGAAGCTAGAAGTGATGAGGAAGAATCTTCCCCTAGAGCCTTCCAAGAAAGCAGGACCCTGCCAACACCGTGAATTTGGACCTCTGGTCTCCAGAGCTGGGAGAGAATACATTTCTGTTGTTTTAGTCACCACTTGTAGTAATTTGTTATGACAGCCCTAGGAAATTAATACAATATCCATTAAGAGTTGTGTGCTCCTAAGAGATAAGAGGAGCCCTGGTGGAGCAGTGGTTAAGAGCTTGGCTGCTAACTAAAAGGTCAACAATTTGAATCAACCAGCCACTCCTTGGAAACCCTATGGGGGAGTTCTACTCTATTCTGTCGGGTCCCTGTGAATTGGACTCAACAGCAATGTTTTTTTTTTTTTTAAAGAAATAAGCATATGAAAAGAATGCAGAATCCTTTAGAGTTATACAGAAAAATACAATTATATACCTCCCCAAAAAAAGGGTCAAATAAATGCAAGATCAGGTGTAGCCCCTTGGGTGGGGGTTACAGACTGGATTCTGGCTTGAAAATTAGTAATCTAATCACTCTCACCTAAGGCAGTGGGCTACTCAGCCACCTCCATCTCTAAGCTAGGAAGTTAGAGACTACAAATAGGTTCATAGAGTCACCAGCTGGGATGCAGTCAGCATCCCACCCGAGATCTCTGGTTGACTAGTAACCTCAGTAAGCTGAGAAAGTAAGCTGAGAATGAAATTATCTCTTTTGTCAGTAGACAGTTTAGTAGCACTGGGAAAACTTAAAATTAAGCACACAAATGATTAAGGGAATCAAAACTGTGGTTTTCATATTTTTAAATTAAATCATTTGCCACATATATGATACTTTTTTTGTTGCTGTCAAGTTCATTCTGACTCATGGCGACACCACGTGTATAGGCCACTCCGTGTATATAGAGAACGACTCCATAGGGTTTTTAAGGCTGTGACCTTTTGGAAGTAGATCTCCAGGCCTTTCTTTTGAGGTGCCTCTGGGTGGATTTTAACCACCAACCTTTTGGCTAATAGTCCAGAGCCTAGCCATTTGTGCTACCCAGGGACCCCTTAGGAAACCCCGGTGATGTAGTGGTTAAGTGCTATGGCTGCTAACCAAAAGGTTGGCAGTGCGAATTAACCAGGCGCTCCTTGGGAACTATGGGGAAGTTCTACTCTGACCTATAGGGTCACAATGAGTGGGAATTGATGGCAACAGTTTTGGTTTTGGGACTTCTTACATGTTTTATGTAAGTATAATTTTAAAGAGAATTTGGCGTATTAGAATAACAGGTCACCCTTAATATCCTATTTTAATGTTTGCACTTAAATAATTGAGATTTATTATTTTAAGTTAAAATCTTTTTAAGTTTACATATAGTATTAGTCATTTAAGAGAATTTAAGGTTCACTATTTTTTGTGTAGAAGCCCTGGTGGGGCAGTGGCTAAGAGCTCAGCTGCTAACTGAAAGGTTGGCGGTTCAAACCCACCAGCCGCTCTGAGGGAGAAAGATGTGGCAGTCTGCTTTCATGGAGATTATAACCTTGGAAACCCTACAGGGCAGTTCTACTCTGTTCTACAGGGTCATTATGAATCAGAATTGATTCGATGGCAATGGGTTTAGTTTTATTTTTTGTATGCTTAATTAAACCTATAACAGTCACTTTAGTACTGGGGAAGGTTTGTCAGTCAGATGAAGTCCTTAGGAGTTGAACATATTCAATTTATAAATGCAGTCTAAAACGTTAAAGAGGTTTAATTAAGTAAGTATATAAATGGGACCAAACATTAATCAAAAGCCCTCTCAAAGTGATTGTTAATACTTGCTAGACTTGTAATAGGATAATAAGATTCAGAAGCTGATTTTAAAAGCTTTGGAAAGAGCCATAAATTTCTAAATCTATAAATTTAATAAATTAAACAGTAATTTTCAAAACCCAAGTAAACCTCTGAGTGGTCTTTTCTGTGCACAGAAGCCACCCTCAAGGACATAAAAAATTTTCCTCTAACCAGTGTAATAGAAGTTACAGGAGGAAGGGGGGTGAATGGGAAGTAGAGAAGGGAAAACAACATTCTAGTCTCCTTGAGATTATCTTGTTCCCAAGGTCAAGGTAGTTAGTGTATTCCACCCAGTGCCACATTGCTCATCTCACAGGGAGAGACTATATTATCAACATTATGTTGCCATAATGAGACTATAATTAAATGCACGCTCACTGCATGTGGGATCAGAGTTGCTGAGGATACTGGTATTTGGTCAGTAAGAAAGCGGGTTAAGTGGTAATAGCTTTGGGCTCCTAGCAGCCCCTCCTTAGTAAGCCTATCTTTGTGGAGTTCCACTGTTCCGTTTGCTGTTAAGTTATTCCTCAAATCATTTCCCCTGAGCAAGAATAAGGACATTCTTTGGTGGAAGGTAAGGTTTTTTCCCAGAGGGGTTTGAGGCTGAGAGCCAGTAGGGATGCACATAAGTCTTATATGTACCCAACAAAAGCCAGCTCTGGCTGATTTAAGCAGAAGCCGAGTTGTTGAAAGGGGTCATTCACCAAACCACTTGCAAGGTAGGAGAACCCAACTCAGAAGTGATGTGGCTAGAACCATGGTAAAGACATGCCACAGAAAAAGTCTGGTGAGGATGCTGCTGCTGTCACTGGACATGAGATGTCACAGTTTGAGAGCCTGGTGGTAGATGTCACCCCTGGTCTTATTGCCACTGCTGCCCCAATCAGCCACCAGGATTCTCCACTCTTTCTCTGCATCACTACCTCCAGATCCCAGGTCTCAGGTGGATGCATCTTCTTGGCCAAGCTTAGGTCATATGCTATAGGGAAGGCTGGGAAAGGGAGTATGGGGCATTTTCAGCTTCTGTGGTAGGAGGTGGGCTCTGACTCCCACCAAGCCAGCTCGTGAGAGCTGCTTGTTAAAATTTCAGGAACGTGTGAGCTGGTTGTTAAACATAGTCATTATGAAAAAGTAAATTATAGTAAACATAATTTTCCCTATTCTTACTGCAAGGTACAGCTAAAACCCCTGGACATTATGTAAAAAACAGACATAAGATTCTGAATTGAGGAGAGAGAAAGTAGATCAGCTAGGGACCTTGGGACCCTAGGAATGACACAGTGATAAGTTCCCTGAGCTTTCTTTCTGCTTCATATATCCCATACTTGGAGCTGAAGAAGCCAGCAACCCAGAAATGCCAATGGACACAGACAAAAAAAGCTCCAAAAAAAGTCTGCCCTTTTTAGTCAAAGGACTAAAAAAAGTAACAACAGAAAACTTTCAGACAATAACTGCTCTACTCCAGCCAAGCATCACAGAAAGGAAAACAACAAAACAAAAAATGGTGGCCCCCCCCCACCCCCCAGGTCAACAAAGACTAAGTAAGGGAGACTTCCAATTTCAAGAGACTGCAACAAGGCACCTCACCACTCCTGCTGGGGTAATGTCATGGAAGGCCAAGTAGGGAACTGGGACCTTCATCTTCACTGACTTGCAATGAGCCCTTATGTCTCCTGTGTATCAGTGGAGACTATGAGGGGCATCTAGACTTCTACCGCCATCTAGCAGTAATGAAGTGTCCTTTTCTCTCTCCGAGAGGTGATGTCAGAGGAGGCCTAGTGGAGAGTCAAGACTTTCACCATTGCCTAGCAGTAATAGACCACCCCCCCAGAACTCCCACTCCCACCCAGCAGTAACAAGGACTACACCCCCCTCCAAGTGTCAACCAAGGCCAAGTGGAAAACCTGGACTTCTACTTCCTTTTATCAGTAATAAAGATGCTTTCCCCCCTTCCACTGCTGGAGTGGTGTCACAGCAGGCCAGTTAGTTACAACAGAAAGTTTAAATAAGACTCAGAGTCTTATCGCATGAAAATGTCCAGGTTTCAGTAGAAAATCACTCCCCATACCAAGAGCCAGGAAGATCTCAAACTGAAGGAGAAAAGATAATTAGGAGATGTCAACATCCAGATGTTAGAAATGTTAGAATTATCTGAAAAAGATTTTAAAGCATCTGCTTTAAAAATGCTTCAGTAAACAATTATAAAAATGCTTGAAACACATGCAAAAAATAGAAAGCCTCAGCAAAGAAAGGGAAAATCTCGGAAAAAAAAAATTTAAGGAACCAAATGGAAATATTAGAAATGGAAAAATACAATAATTATAATAAAAAATTCAATGAATGAGCTCAACAGTGGAATGGGGACAGATGAAAGAAGCAGTGAACTAGAAGATAAAACAATATAAATTGCCCAATCTGGACAACAGAGAAAAAATAGACTGGAGGAAAAAAACAAACAAGAAGCTCAGGGACCTGTGGAACTGTAACAAAAGATCTAGCATTTGTGTCACCGGAGTCCTTGAAGGAGAGGAGACAGAGGGTGGAGTTGAAAAAAAATACTTGAACACATGACTGCAAAGCTCGTATCTAACAAAGAACTGGTATCTAGACTATATAAATAACTCCCAAAACTCAACAGCAAAAAACAATTTGATTAGAAAATGGGCAAAGGACTTGAAGAAACATTTTACTGAAGAAGGTATACAGATGGCAAATAAGCACATAAAAACGTTCAATGACTGAAAAAGTGACAACACTAAATGGTGGTGAGTATGCAGAGAAACTGGATCATGCGAACATTGCTGGCAGGAAGGTAAATGGTACAGCGACTCTGGAAAACTGCCAAACAGTTGTCAAAAACCTAAACACACAACTATCATCTGAAGTAGCAATTGCACTCCTGGGCATTTATCCAGAGAAATAAAGACTTATGTTCAAACAAAAACCTGTACACAAATGATTATAGCAGCTTTATGTGTAATAGCCAAGAACTGGAAACAACCCAACTGTAATGAGTGAATGGTTAAATAAACTAGAATATTATTGAGCTTTTTATTGCTCAATAATTAGTTTAATAAAAAGGCCCTGGGTAGTGCAAACTGTTAAGCACTTGACTACTAACCAAAATGTTGGCAATATGCACCCACCCAGAGGTACCTAGTGATCTGCTCCCAAAAGGTCACAGCCTTGAAAACCTTATGGAGCAGCTCTACTCTGCACACATGGGTTGGCATGAGTCAGAATTGACTCGATGACAACGAACAACAATAAAAAGGAATGAATTTTTGATTCACATAAACTGGATGAATCTCCAGAGAATTATGTTGATGAAAAAAGCCAATTGCAAAAGGCTGCATACTTTAATAATGTTCATACATACTTATGTAATATTCTTAAAGTGACAAAATTATAGAAATGGGGAAGAAATTAGTGGTCTCCAGGGGCAAAGAAAGGGGTGTGGGTGCAAAGGAAGTTTATGTGGTTATAAAAGGGCAATACGAGGGATCGTTATGGAGGAAACTTTCTGAACCTAGACTGCAGCAGTATCAGTACCCTAGTTGTGATAGCCTTACAAGATATTGCCGTTGGGGAAAACTACATAAAGAGTATAGGGGACCTCTCTGTATTATTTCTTAACACAGCGTGTTAATCTACAGTTATTGCAAAACAAAACATTTAGTTAAATGATATAAACTCACCATTAAATACATCATAGTGAAAACAAAGGTATGAAATACTCAAAACTGGTTTCTAGTTATAGTATGTAGCTACTTCGCCTATTTATGCTCTTGAAGTTATTATGCCTGTTGTATATATGTGTGGTGGAAATATTCCATAATGGTGTACTTCTGAGAATCTCTAATTCTACCTTCCATGACATCAAATTGATAGCTTGAAACTGGCCACAGTGGGAGTATGTACACCATAGCAATCACAAACACTGCAACTTAGACCTCCCCACCCTCCCACAGTAGCAGGTTGTTCAACTTTTACCAGGACAGCACTGCTTATAAGGTAGGGAATTTCCCAAACATAGGAAGTACCTCTAGATGCTCTAGATGCTGGCCGACCTCTTCTTCCCCCTCCTCCCCGCCCCCCACCCAGAATACATGAGAAGGTGATGGGCAGGGAAATAAAACAGGAGAATGAAGGATTTACGTAGGATTTGAGCCATTTCTTTCCTGGATAAAGTCTCAGATCAGTTATGAGAGGAGGAAGAAGCTGGGCCCTTTCTAAGGATATTTCCTCTTTACCTCAGTGCTACCTTCACTTTATACAAGGCCGTTGTGGGCTACAGACGAGCCAGATGCTGGGCAAACGGCATCCTGGCCCTTTATAGTCTCATTTTTCAATATTCAGCTGAGAAGTGGCAGGATGGAGAAACTACAAAAAATTGGAGCCGTATGAACGAATGTTCAGGTAACTTTATACTTTTCCCTAGACAATGCCCTCCTTGCTCTCTATCAAATTCCTATTCTTTCTTTAGCACCCTGATCTAGGAACCATGTAGCTATTGGTTTTGCTCTTCCAGCAAGCTTTTCCTTCCCATTCTTCTCTTATTTGGCCTTGGGTAGGATGGGAGTGGAGAGAGGTGGGCTCTGTGGATGCAGACCTGATTAACCACCCTATCCCATCTTCCTGCTACAGTGATTGGTCCAAAGGGTAGGCATGGCTAGACAAGGAGATATGGGGATACTGGGTATAAGCAGTTCTCTTCACCCACTAGGAGTCCCTGGGTGATACAAAAGATTAACGTGCTTGGCTGCTGACAGCAAGGTTGGCAGTTCGTGTCTACCCAGAGGTACTTTAGACAAAAGGCCTGGGGATCTACTTTTGAAAAAAATTAGCCATTGGAAATCCTATGGAGCACAGTTCTACCCTGTGCTCCGTACATACATGGGGTGGCCATGAGTTGGAATTGACTCAATGGTAGCTTGGTTTTCATCCACTATCAAAAAAAAACCCAAAACAAAACAAAAAACCAGTTGCCTTTGAGTCAGTTCCGACTCGTGACCACCCCACAGGTGTCAGAGTAGAGCTGTGTTCTCTACGGTTTCTAATGGCTGATTTTTTCAGAAGTAGAACGCCAGGTCTTTCTGCCAAGGCACCTCTGGGTGGACAAAAACCTCCGACCTATGGGTTAGCAGCTGAACACGTTAACTGTTTGCACCAGCCAGGGACTCCTTTCATTCACTAGGGTTGCTAAACCAGCACTGCCAGTGTCCATGCTCCCTGCCACAGGAAGGGGGCCTCTCTGTAGCCAGAAGATGGCCAACACAGAGCCAGGCAGAGATGAGAGACAGAGAGAATCCTTTTGGGCCAAATGTCCTGGAGTCCTGAGACCTTGGTCCCTGCAGCTCAGTATCCTTCCTAGCTCAATTCCATTTTTGGCTTAAGCAAATTCTATTTGAGTTTTTGGCACTTGCCCATCCCAGAATTCCAGATAAACACATACTCCTTATAAAGCCTCCCCCGGTCTCCATGGCTTCTCTCCATCTCCGTTCCCTGTATTTGGAGTTTAAATGTGCAATTGAAAAGTGCTAGTCACAACCTCAGCCAAGAGAGACCTCCGTTTCACCTCCCACTATGGCTGATTTCAACCAGAGATCTTCTGGTTGACTTAAAGATACTCTCAGGCTCCCCTGAGAGGGCTGTTCTCCTCCAAGTGTCTTTGGACGCTGTATCCAGCCACGGAGTTGAGTCACAGGCAGGCTAACAGCATGATTCTGCTGTTTTATAGCCTGAAAGAAACATTTGCGCAGGATACTTTTTTTTTTTTCCAATATAGGAGAAACCTCCGAAAATCAAGCCAAATGCTTTTGAGAAACATTCTGTGGTGGTAAACTTCTCGGGTGTTAAGACACCACTGCCTTTAGCGCCCATATTCCCTGATTTATTTTGAGACCAGAGCGTCTGTAGTGCCACCATCTAGCCACATGTTAATTTTTTGTCTACACAAGGGTGTAAGCCGCATATGGTTTATTTCAATTAGCTTAATTGTTTTTGGTTATTTAATAGCTAATTGTCTTAATTAGCTTCCAAAGCACAACAATGCCGACAACGGTAATGACTCCATCTTATCCATATGGTTACAGAAGACAGATGACTCAATTTCCCATCCTCGGGCTCTGTGAGTCCCAGGAGGAGGATGGGGCAGGTGCAAGCAGAGAAAGATGGAAGTACTGGGGAGGGCTGACCTGGCCTTGAATGCAAAAAGCTGCATATTAAGAGTAAATGAGGAGGTGATGGACAGGGAAATAAAACCAGGGAATGAAGGATTTATGTCGGGCTTGAGTCATCTATTTTCTTAATGTAGATACCATAGAGTGATGCTGGGTGAATAATAGTAAGAATAACAACAAATTTCACAGGTGCCAGCAGGCTATATATTGGCCCTGATCTGAAGAGGCAACGTTTGAAGACCAAATTGTGAGAAGACATTGAGAGTGAGAAATGTCCCAGGGGACAATCTGTCTTAGGAATAGCTGGGACCAGTCAAAGCCTGGCTGATGTTTCCCCGGCAGAGCTGGCTTGGAAGTAGTTCAGAGCTAGTGCCTGGCATCTTTTAGGAACTTAATCTATGTTTTAATCAGCCACCAGGATATCCTTTGAGCATGACCTTCAACGTGTATCCAGAACCTGACACCTTGCGCCCTCTTTAGTGCTGCTAGTCCTGGCTGGTTCAAATGGTTAATGCGCTCGGCTGCTGACACAAAGGTTGGTGGTTTGAGTCCACCCCAAGGCACCTTGGAAGAAAGGGCTGGCAGTCTACTGAAAAATCAGCCATTGAAAGCCCTGTGGAGCACAGTTCTACTCTGACACACATGAGGTTGCCAGGAGTTGGAATTGACTCAATGACAACTTTTTTTTCTTTTTTACTGCTGCTGTCATTGTCTGATCCACTATAATCTATGACCTCCCAACTGGTCTCCCTGCTCCTACCATCGGCTTCTAAAGTTTATTCGCAATACAGCTGCGTGAGGATCCTTTTAAAACATGAATCACGTCACATGATTTCTCTTCTCAGAACCCTCTAATGATTCCCACCATCCTTGGAATAAAAGCCAGCGTCCTCGCAATGGTGGACGGAGTCCTGCCCGTCTTACCTTTCTGAGCTAATTTCCTCTTCCTCCTTTGCGCTGACTACGTATCCCTCACACATGCATGCTGTACGACTTCGCTGCCTAAATTGGGAGCCACTAGCCACACATGGCTATTTATTTTTAAGATAAATAAAACATTTAGTTCTTTATTAGCATCACCACCACCATTCAAGTGCTCAATAGCCACATGTGGCTGGTGACTACCACACTAGGCAGCTCAGATCCAGAACACTTCCATCATCACAGAAAGTTCTCTTGAACAGCGCCATTTAGACACTTTACACCAGACAGGGGCAGCAGCCAGTGTAGAGAGCCTTTTCCAAAGATAGCCACATGGCCAAGTCCCTCAACCCCTTAGTTTTTTACTCAAATGTCACCTTCTCCATGAGGCCCACCCTGACCATTCTACCTAAAATCCCAGCTTACTGCCCAGCTCCCTGCCCTAAGCATTCCTGCTTCCTTACTCCACTCTATTTTTTGCATAGCACTTAACGCCTTATAACATACTGTAGTTTAGTTATTTGTTATACTCATTGTTTATTGTCAGTATCCCCCCAAGAGAATATATGTGTGTATGTTCCCAAAATAGGGGCGTTAGCTGGATTTGCCCACTGTTGTAACCCCAGCACCCAGATAGTGCCTGGCATGGAATAGGTGTTCACTAAATACTTGTTGAAGCAATTAGTGGATTGATATATTTGTTGAGCAAATGATTTGTGCTAGGCTCTGGGGATATATGTTGGCTGCCATCGAGTTGGTCCCTGGCTCACGGTGACCCTGTGCACAACAGAAAGAAATGCTACCTGGTCCTGCCCCATCCCTGTGATCAGTTGCAGATTGGACCATTGTGATCCATAGGGTTTACATTAACTGATTATCAGAAATAGATTGCCAGGCCTTTCTTCCTAGTCTGTCTTGGTCTGGAAGCTCCACTGAGACCTGTTCAACATCATAGCAACATGCAAGCCTCCACTGACAAACCGGCGATGGCTTCGCAAGGTCCCTTGGCTGGGAATTAACTTAGGTCTCCCACGTGGAAAGCAAGAACTCTACCACTGAACCACCACCACCCCCTCTGGGAATATATAGAAGAATAAAATAGACTTGTTCCTGCCATCATGCAGTTTCTATTCTAGTGGGAAGGACAAGTAAACAAATATCTAATACAAATATCTAACAAACAAATATCTAATACAAGTTCTGAAAAGTTCTACGAAAGAAACAGAGATAGAGGCTAGTGTGTCTGTGTGGGGGGTGCGTGGCGGGGAGGCTTTCTGATGAGGACAGCAAGCTATGTGAGGGGCAGTGGAGGGGCAGGGTTGCTAGGTGGGATTGAAGAGCACTGCAGAGGAAATAGCATGTGCAAAGGCCCTGAAGCAGGCAGGAATGCGTGGCGTGGGTGAGTGGATAACACTCGGGAGACAATCCACGTGTTATTAATCACCAAGGATAAGTTGCAGATGGGGAGTTCTCTTTCATGGTGATGCTACTCAGACTGTGGTCTTGAACCAGTAGCATCAGCATCATCCGGGATCTTGTTAGAAATGCAAATTCATAGGGCCCACCTAGGCCTACTGAATGAGAATCTCTGGGAGTGGGGCCCAAGAATCTGTGTATTAACAAGCTTTCCAGGTAATTCTGATGCTCAGTGCTCTGCTGTACCGCATCCTCTATGACACCTAAGCACGTAAGGGACCCCCCCATAACTATTGTTCGAATGAATGAAAGAAGGAATGAACTAGAGGATGTGTTTTACAACCCCCACGGTGCCTGTTCCCTGATGTTCTCATCCTTTGGCTGAAACTCAGATGCTAATTAGCATGGGGTACAAAGGAATGCTTTCTTTATTGAGCCAGGGGCAATTGTTAATTGGAAGAATGAACTGAGAAGGAAATACCTGAGTGTCATAGGAACTCAGAGATTTGGATTTAGAGAGGAGGGAGGAAGCCATTCCTGACTGGGAAAAGCAAGGTTTGAGGTTTGAGCGTGGCTTGATGAGGGGAGAAAGAAGGCAGCCCCTAGGCAGAAAGGGCAGTTTGTCTGAGGGGAAGAGGGGACGGTTCTGGAAGGTAGACTTGATCCTACCTGGGACAGGTCTCTACCACCGATGTAGAAAGTAGGCAAGGGGAGCTGGTCTCTGCAATTTTTTTTTTAGGAAGGTACTGTCACCGTTTACAAGCTGGTTACTACTACCTCCTACCCATTGCCGTTGAGTCGATTCTGACTCATAGCAACCCTAAAAGACAGAGTAGAACTGCCCCATAGGGTTTCCAAGGAGCACCTGGTGGATTCGAACTGCCGACCTTTTGATTAGCAGCTGTAGCTCTTAACCGCTATGCCACAAGGGTTTCCACAAGGTGGTTAGAGTGACAAAATATAGAGTCCCTGGGTGGCATAAATGGTTATGCATTTGACTACTAGCCAGAAGTTGGTGGTTCGAACCCACCCAGAGGCGCCTCAGAGGAGAGGCCTGGTGGTCTGCCTCTGAAAGATCACGGCCTTGAAAACCCTATGGAGCAGTTCAGTTCTCCTCTGCACACACGGGGTTGCCATGAGTAGGAATCAACTCAATGGCAACTAACGACAACAACAGTGTCCCAATCTGCAAGGTGGTAGGAGTGACAAAATGGGTAGTGGTCTAGGTATTACTTATAGAATGCTTTAGCTGTGTGTGTAATGTTTGGTCAAGCTACCATATAGCACTTTCTATACGTCAGATAATGACTCAGCATTTTACCTGCATAAACTCATTAATCCTCACAATTCAGTGAGGTGGCTACTCTCACTATTTGATCGATGAGGGAGGTGACTGGCACAGAGAGGTCAAGAAACTTGTCCAAGGCCACTCAGCCAGTGAGTGGTGAAGCCTGTGTTAAATCCAGGCAGTCTAGTCCCATTCATGCAACCTCTACACTAGGAAGCTTGTCTATACTCAGAGTGCAAAGGCCTTGCTTCTCACCAGGCCTCTTGGAGTCTCTCTGGGTGGGTGATGGGGTGCTTTAGGAAGTCCCTTCCTGGCTCCTTCCTCTTCCTCTCAGGCTCTGTTCTCTCCCTGGGGCCCACTCCTCCCTCCACTACCCCCTGGTTTCTATGGTAGTGGGTAGAAGGCTCTAGTTTCCCATCTCAGGAGCGGGGAGGGGCAGATGGCTTTATGTCCTGTAAGTAGGGGGAAGGGACAATGGGCATGGCCCCTGTCTGGGCACTGGTGGGTCTGGATTTTGTGGTGCCTGAAGTTTATGCTTATCTTGGCAGTCTTCTTTAAGCTAACCCACTGCCGTTGAGTTGATCCTGACTGATAGTGACCCTGCAGGGCAGAGTAGAATTGCGCCCAAAGGGTTTCCAAGGCTATAAATCTTTACGGAGGCGAACTGTCACATCTTTCTCCCTTGGAGTTGCTGGTGAGTTCCAACCGCTGACCCTCTGGTTAGCAGCCAAGCGCTTTAGCCACTGCACCACCAGGGCTCCTTCTTTAAGCTAAAGAATACAAAAAGGCCTTACTCTTGGAAATGTTAAAAAACCACTGACCACGTAAGTCCCTTGCGAGGCTCCCACCCAGGCTCTCGTAAACCCTGAGCTGAAGCCCCATTAGCCTCTTGGAAAATCTGCTTCTGGGCCTGGGCCTGGCTGTTCTGGCCCTCCCGGAGCAGAATGTCTCCAAGACAAACATCTCTCTCTTGCTAACACTGAGTCCCTCCTAGAGCGAAACTCCAGTGCTTTCATATGCTCCTGGAATCTATTTTTCCAAAGCCTTAAGGTGGTCCTCTATCATTCTAGCTTGTGAGAGGGCAAGAAAAAAGTGGATTTATTAAAGGACAAGGCAGTAGGTAGAGGGCTCTGCAGTGTTTGAGTCCAAAGTTAGGACCCTGCTTTTGTAAATAGGGCCTGTGAACTATTTGCCACAAACCGTTGCCACTGAATCAATTCCAGCTCACGGTGAACCCATGTGTCACAGAGTAGAACTGAGCTCCATAGGGTTTTCTTGGCGGTAATCTTTATGGAAGCAGACTGCCAGGCCTTTCTTCCGCAGTGCAGCTGGATGGGTTTGAACTGCCAACCTTTTGGTTGATAGCCGAGTATAAACTGTTTGTGCCACCCAGGGACCTTGTTTACCATTCTCCCAGGGGGGTTCCAAGGGAAGGCTGCCACCGATTTCAGTAGATGACTCCAAATCCTTCTCCTTCTCCAGCTGTATGGTTATGTTAGCCTGTTTCTACTAGGCATGTTTTGTAAACTTGGTCCTATCAGGGGGTGGCCTGGTTTCAGCCTCAGCAAGAAGCTGGCTTTTCATAAGTACCTTAGCAGGTAGTGGAGCTGAATAGGCAGCTTCTGTGCCAGAAACCAACCCTGGCCTGTCCCTTACAGAGGGCTATGATCAAGGTGGCTTTTGGTGTTGTTGTTGTCGATAGTTGCTATTGAGTTGGCCTCCGACTAATGGCAACCCCATGTGCAGTGGAATGAAACCGTGCCTGGTCCTGCGTCGTCCCCGTGATCAGTTGAGAATAGAACAGTTGTGATCCATAGGGTTTTTTCATCAGGGCTTCCAGCAGGCTCTTTCCAGTTCAAACCCCTGCCGAGAATTTGCATTCCTAACAAGTTTCCTGCTGAGAATTTGCATTTCTGACGAGTTCCCAGGAAGTTATTTATACATAAGAATCACCTGGGGACCTGTTAAACTATAGATTCTGATTCAATATATGTGGGGCAGAAATGCAAATTCTCAGCAGGGAACTTGTTAGAAATGCAAATTCTCAACAGGGGCTCGAACCAGAACAAACTGGTTCCGAGTCTTGGTTTTCACTGACTGATTTTCAAAAGTAGATTGCCAGGCCTTTCTTCCTAGTCTTAGCCTGGATGGTCAGCTAAAATCCGTTCAGCATCGTATGAACACATGGGTCCCCACCGACAGAGAGGTGGCGGCTGTGCATGAGGTACGTTGGCCAGGAATCAAACTCGAGTCTCCTGCATGGAAGGCGATACTTCTACCACTGAGCCACTGCTCATTGAAGGGTTTAAACAGGATGGCTTCAAGCCTGGAGAAGCAGAGAGACAAGCATGAGGCTGAAGGCCAGAGGATGAGAATTGAAAGTGGGAGCTGGTGGTAGGGTCAAGTTCATATATTTTCCATCATCATGACCTAATAGTTTCTAAAGGACTAACATGCCACTTCAAAGGGGGTGGCATGTGGTCTCAGCGGGTGTACTGTCAGCGTCACTGTGTGGTCTTAGCGTCACTGTGTGGTCTCAGCGTGTTCTGTCAACTTCTCTGTGATTCTTGAAAGCACTCACTTGATATTCAAATATTCCCTCTTTTCATTTTCCTCTCCCTCTCTCGAAGGAAATTGACTGTAAATGGCAACTTCACAGGCAGTCCTGAGCTGCAAATGAGACTTAAGCCAGCAGTCCTGGGATTTACAATCATAACGTCTTGGAATTGAGCTATTAGCTAATCCAAACACAACTATATTAAGTTGCCAACCCTGGCGTTAGCAATTACCAAAGGCACTGCTCATCCAATAATTTCAAAATGATCGGAATCGCTGCCGTCTCTTTAATCAGGTTTCAAGCTTGGGGAAGCTGAGATTTTCCTTTTTTTCTACCTCCCTCATGTTTTCTCTCAGAGAATTGCAGGGACTTGAGTGGGGACATTGTAAAGTTAGGAAACAGTCCTCATAAGCCTCCACTGACAGAGGGGTGATGGCCGTGCCTAAGATGTATTGGCTGAGAATCAAGCCCGAGGATATGTAAGCAACAGGCAGCGTTCACCTAGAAACTTGATAATGAGTGAGTTGTAACAGAAGAACCTGTAGAAGGTAACAGGTTAATAAGGCAGACAGACAGCTTGAGAGCAGGGTTTATTTTTATTGAGGTCATGGTGTAGTGAATACTAGTCCTGACTCCCTGTATGTGAACCGGGGCTGGCGTGTCTCCTTTTTGACTTAGGCTGCTCTTGACCAGGAAACCCTGGTGGTGTAGTGGTTAAGAATTTGGCTGCTAACCAAAAGGTTGGCAGTTTGAATCCACCAGGCCCTTCTTGGAAGCCCTATGGAGCACTTCTACTCTGTCCTATAGGGTTGCTATGAGTTGGAATTGATTCAACAGCAATGGGTTTGCTTTTTCGGCTCTTGACCAGTGGGTCCTGAAGTATAGGGATTCTAAGTGGTGGATGCATGTCATTACGGATCACCATTTTCTTGCTAAAGGGATTGTCTGGTTTTGAATCCTGGGTTTGAATCCTGGCTTTGCCATTGACTAGGTATGTGACCTTGAGCAAGTTAAGCTCTCTGTGCCTCAGTTTCCACACTTCTCAAGGGGTTAATATTAATACCTGCCTCTTGAGGTTGTTTCAGGAGAACTGTGCCTGGCCCATGTTGTTGTTGTTAGCTGCCATCAAGTTGGCACTGACTCATGGAGACCTTATGTATAACAGAATGAAACACTGCTTGGTCCTTTGCCATCTTCATGGTCGATAGTAGGTTTGAGCCCATTCTTGTGGCTATTGAGTCAATCCGTCATATTGAGGGTTTCCCTCGTTTTTGCTGATTGTCTACTTTACCAAACAGGATGTCCTTTTCTAGTGATTGGTTGGTCTATCCTAATGATATGCCCAAAGTAAGAGAGCAATAGTCTTGCATCCTCACTTCAAAGGAACATTCCAGGTATACTCTAAGACTAATTTGTTCATTCTTCTCGCAGTCCATAGTATATTAAATACTCTTCACCAACACCACAGTTCAGATGCATCAATTCTTCTTCTGTCTTCCTTTTTCATTGTCCAGCTTTCACGTGCATATGTGGGGATTGAGAAGATCACGGCTTCAGTCAGGCACACCTTAGTTACCAAAGTGACATCTTTGCTTTTTAACACTTTAAAGAGGTCTTTTGCAGCAGATTTGCCCAACGCGATACATTGTTTGATTTCTTGATTGCTGCTCCTGTGGACAAACCTAAGTTAGCTTTTTTATTAACAGGAGTAATTAACAAGTGGTACGGAAATCTTTACGGACTCAAACTCAATACCTTATTGATATAAACTGGGCTCTTTATTATGGATAGATTTGTTCCTACTGAATACATAATCAGACTTTAATTCTGTGGATGAAGATTTGAGTTAAGGGGAAGAAGACCTTTACCTTTCCATTGCACAGCTTTCAATAGAATCCCCTAGTGGGAAATATTTTTTTTTTTTATTCTGGAATAATATGCTATAATGCTTACAGGAAGATTTCTTACTCACCAGTAAAACGGTTGTGTTATTTTGATTACATTCTTAGTCCTTGGTAATTGTCTCATCTTCCTTTTGTAAAAGGAATTCAGACACCTGACACAATTGTGGCCTGACACCAATTCAGGCTGTCATGAAGAATTCTGCTGATACAATTCAGTGAGTTGTGAATACCTTCTTTGCCCACATTTGGTTTCCTCAAATTATCTGTGATTCATAGGTAGCACAGATGTTCCCAGCTGCTAGAAAATGGAGCTTGAAGTTCATGCTGATAAGAAGAAAAATACCTAATTCAAATTCTAAGAATTATTTGCAGTAAATCAATTTCCACTTGAGAAAATGAGGTCAACTCTCTGTACCCTACAAGCACCACCCAGGTGATTAAAAAGTAAATCTTGAAGAATTAAATTATGTTGCTGCTCAGCTTTCATATGTGCACTTAGGGGACAAAAAAAAAAAAAAGCCACAGAGCATCAAAGGCTGTCGGAATAACTCAATTTAGTGATGGTGGCAAGCATCGCTGAAAAGGGCTTTACCAGGCAGCTAGCTTTGCTTGGGGGAGCTGCTGCACACTTCAATTGGTATCTGAGAGAAAAGAAGTCTTTTAAATGAATAATTTTATGACTTTCCACCACAAACATATTGCTTGAATATGAAATTATTTTAAATGAGAACTTCAAAAAGATCCACCTGTTAAATGAGTAAAAAGCTCCAAACAGCTGCCTAACAGAACAAAGGGATGTGGATTCTCACACCCAAGAGAAGGGGCAGGGGAAGGGCCTTATTGTGCCCAGGTTCCTAAGACACATGTACAAGGTAGTTTACCCTCTGATGGGAAGGGGGATGTTGGACCTCAGGGTTTTGAAGATAATCAAATCCAGCTCCCCTTGTTTTGCAGATGAAAACCCTGAGGCCAGAATACAGGTCTCTTGCCATGCCTCTAGCCCCGCCCCATTCAGTATCTAGTCCAGACATATCCCCAGTTACCCAGAAACCCAGTGCCGTCAAGTCGATTCCGACTCATCTCCCCAGTTAGTGCTTCCTAAGTAGCATAGGAAATAGTGACTGATACACTGTTCCGGGCTGTGGCATTAGAGAAAGACAATGATTTATGCGTGTCAACTTTCCTAGATCATATTTGCATTTTAAAGGGAGACTTCCGTGCCTTCAGCCCAAAGAAATGATCTGAGGCTGGGATTTTCAGGCAACTGGGTAGGATCAGGAGTCCCTGGTGGTACAAATGGTTACACACTCCGTTATTATCTGAAAGGTTAGTGGTTTGAACCCACCCAGAGGTGTCTTGGAAGAAAGGCCTGATAATCTGCTTCTGAAAGATCACAGCCTCAAAAACCCTACTCTGCATATATGGGGTCACCATGAGGCGGAATGGACTCAACGGCAACTAACAACATGGATAGGACTGGGAAGGGAGACCCCCTTGTAGCCCCCAGTATCTTTCATAATGAACAAACAGATACATATTTCTCAAGTTGTCCACTGAGTGTTGTAGAGGAAAATCTACCCTGGAAAGGTAGTGGAAAGAACCCTTGTCCTGCTCTCATTTAAAATAATTTGATATTCAAGCAGTATGTGTGTGGTTGTAAGTCATTCAATTATTCATTTGAAAGAATCTGCCACCAAATGAACCATGTGTGACCCTGGGTAATTGGCTTATCCAAGTTGAGCTTCAGGAAACTGGGCTGGCAGATATTTTTCTTGAGTTTTGTCTCTCTCAGGAAGTCATGAGGAAGATAGGAACCAAAAAACCAGTTGCCATCAAGTCAATTCTGACCCGTGGCGACCCCTTGCGTAGATCTGTGCTCCATAGAGTTTCAATGGCTGATTTTTTGAAAGTAGGTTGTCAGGCCTTTCTTCTGAGGCACTTCCAGCTTTTGGGTTAGCAGCCAAGTGCATTAACCATTCGTACCCCTCAGGGACTCCCAGAGGAAGATATAAAAAACCAAAACCAAACCTGTTGCTTTTGAGTTGATCCTGACTCAGCGATCCTATAGGACAGGGTAGAACGGCCCCATAGGGTTTCCAAGGATCTGCTGGTGGATTCCAACTGCTAACCTTTTGGTTAATAGCTGAGCACTTGACCGCTAGGCCTCCGGGGCATATAAACCCATTGCCATCGAATTGATTCCAACTCAAAGCGACCCTATAGGGCAGAGTAGGACTGCCCCCATAGGGTTTCCAAGGAGCACCTCATGGATTCAAACGGTCAACCTTTTGGTTACAGTTATAGGTCTTAACCGCTATGCCCCAGGGTTAAAGGGAAGAAGACCTTTAACTTTATGCACACCAGGGCACTTAAAAGCAAAAAACCAAACCCAGTGCCATCGAGTTGATTCCAACTCATAGCGACCCTACAGGACAGAGTAGAACTGCCCGATAAAGTTTCCAAGGAGGGCCTGGCAGATTTGAACTGCCGACCTTTTGGTTAGTAGCCGTAGCACTTAACCACTACACCGCCAGGGTTTCATAGGCTCTCGAAGAAGAAGATGCTCTGGGAACTAGGAAGAGGCAATGGGATGACCTTACCTTCATTCAGCTGGGAAGGAGCACCAGTTCTGATAACAGCTATCCATCCTGCCTCGTGTTGGCCCTTGCCGGCTTGCTCAGTCCCCAGGTCTGCCCCTAAGTCTTTGGGTCCTGGAATGCAACAGGGCAGTCCCTAGGTGGCACAAATGTTTAAGCACTCGGCCACTAACCAAAACGTTGGTGTTTGAACCCACCCAGAGGCACCTTGGAAGAAAGGCCTGGCAATCTGCTTTTTATAAAAGTCATAACATTTTATTGTGTTTTTGGTGAAAATTTACACAGCACTTTATGTTCCCATTCAACAATTTCTGCACACACTGTTCAGTGACATTGGTTATATTTTTTATGATATGTCAACATTTTCATTATTTCTGTTCTGGTTATCCTGTTTCCATTAATCTAGTTTCCCTGCCCCCCTCCCCTTACATTGTCATCTTTTCTTTAGAGAAACATTGATCATTTGGTCTCATATAGATGATTTTTTAAAGGAACACAGTACTCATGGGTGGTATTGTTTATGTGCCAATCTATTATTTAGCTGAAAGGTGACCTTTGGGTATGGTTTCAGTACATAGGTCAGGGAGATAGTCTTGGGAGTTTCTCCAGTTTCCACTGGTCCGTTGAGTCTGGCCTTTTTTTCTTTTTGAAGAATTTGAGTTTTATTCTGTATTCTTTTTCCATTCTAACTGGGACCATCTATTGTGTACTTGGTCAGAACGGTTGGTAGTGGTAGCCGGGCACCATCTTGTTCTTCTAGTCTCAGGATAGATGACGCTATGGTTTGGGTAGGCTATTAGTTCTGTAGACTAGTTTCTTCTTTGATTTCGTTCTTTCTCTTTTGCTCCAGATGAGTGGAGACCAATAGTTGTATCTTGGATGGCCACAGGCAAGCTTTTAAGACCCCAGATGCTACTTACCAAACTAGGATGTAGAACATAAACTTTATGAAGTATGCAATGCGGATAACTGAATTGTCCCATGAGACTATGTTCCTAAGCCTTCAAATCCTGTAAAACAATGCCAGGTGGTGTTTGGTTATATCTAGGAAGTATCCATAACTGTGCCCTATGTGCTTTATTATGTATATGAATGTATATGTAGCACACACATACATGTATATACATATGCCTATAAGCAAGGCTATACTTGCACCCGTATATACACACATATACCTTCCTATATGCGTGTATGTATATATATACATATGTAACCATTGTCATTGCTATTGGCAGCCTGTTTCTGAAAGGTCATAGCCATGAAATGTTGCAGCCATGAAAACTCTACGGACCACAGTTCTACTCTTCTATACATGGGGCTGTTGTGAGTTGGAATCGACTCAACAGCAAAGGTTTTTGTGTGTGTGTATGTGTGTGTGTGTGCATGCAACATGTCCCCAGGAGAGGAGAGGTGATTCATAGATGTGGATTGTCCATGCTGGTCAGCAAGTCAGCTCCTCCTCACCCGCAAGCCCAGAGCCATGGGACCAGGAAAGCACCTGCAGCCTCACTCCCATTGGCCCAAGAAGAATTCTAGGCTCTGCCTTCCCACCTTGCTTTCCACATTTCTTTCTTTCTTTTTTTTTATCTCACTTCTCTGATCTCTGGCTCCAGATGGGTTTTCTCCCACTCTGCCTTATCATCTGCCTGGCTTTTTAAAAATTCAAGTAAAGCTCTCATTAGAGTTTTAAAGTTTTTCTTCATATAGCTTCTGCACATTTATTATTAGGTTTACCCTTTGGGTTTTTTTTTTGTTTTTCTTGGTGACTTTTTTTGGTTGCTGCTTTTTAAGTGGGATTTAATCTTGTATTATATTTTCAAATTAGTTGTGTGTATGTAGTAAGCTATTGATTTTCATATAGACATTTTTATAGCTAGTCACCTTATTGAATTCTTCTTTTATTTGAACAATTTTACTTTTTGACTCGATTCTCTTTTGTTTTCCAGGGATAGAGTCAAAATCAGCGGCAAGTAATTATAATTCTCCCTTCTTATTTATGTTTATGGCTTTTATTCTCCCAGGTTACAGCGGAGAGTGGGTAGTCTTCCCCCGTTTTCTTGGCTTTTCAGTTTGATTTCTCCTGAGCATTCTGGCTCTGATTTTGTTTATGATCCAAGTGCTAACTCTGAATTTTGACCTAGCACGCCAGGCTCATTGATTTTGGAAGTGGGGATCAGGGAGATGTGAAAAGTTCTTAAGGTGGGGTCCCCAAGGCTGATGGATCGCTTCATCCTCTTCTCTACATCTACAGCATGAATCCCTGTCCCCATTCCGGTCCCTCCTTGGAGCCTCTGGCTTGACTTGTATTCTTGGGATCTTAGCAAGCGATCAGAGGTGAAAAAAAGAAAATACACTCACAAAAATGTAACAGTATTTCAGTATAAAAACAAAACAAAACCCAGTTGCTGTCGAGTTGATGTCAACTTTTAGCGACCTGGTGTATTCAGTGTTGATAGAACTGTGCTCCGTAGGGTTTTCAATGGTGGATTTTTTGGTTGTAGATTGCCAGGCCTTTCTTTCTAGGTGCCTCTAGGTGGACTTGAATCTCTAACTTCTCGGTTAGTAGCTGAATGCACTAACTGTTTGCACTATCCATTATTTCAATATAGTAATTTTTGGGTTTTTTCAATTATGCAATTAGGGAAATGTCAACATTATGGATGTATTTCTAAGTATATTTTTGTCCCCCACCTTTTTTTTTTTTAAAACAGCTTAAGCTCTTTTCAGGTGCCAGTGACAGAAATCAAACTCAGCCCAGCTTTAATAAGAAAAGAATCTTATGAAATGACCGATATAACTGTGCTGCAGAAGGCTGAGTGTAGCTCCTTTTACTGGTGCTCTATTTACTCTCCCTCCCGCCTCCTCTGAGGACTGACTTCCTCTCTCAGGCTGGCTACTAGATATCTCTGGAGCTGACTTCTTTAAAATCATAACCACCATCAGTTGAAGTCTTAGTAGTCCCAGGCACTGTTCTAAGCACATTAAATGCTCCATCTCATTTAATCCTCGCACACCCCTATGAGGTGGGTATCAATACCCCCATTTTGCAGGTGCGAAAATGGCACCTTGGTGAAGAAACTTCCCAACAAAGAAGTGGGCTAGGATTTGGAGGCTCATAGTGACCCTATAGGATGGAGTAAAACTGCGCCACAGAGTTTCCTATGCTGTAATCTTTACGGGAGCAGATCGCCAGGTCTTTTCTCCCACGGAGCACCTGGTGGGTTTGTACCTCTGACTTTTTGGTTAGCAGCTGAGTGCTTAATTATCGTGCCACCAGGGTCCCTTCTTTTTTTTTTTTTAATTTTATTGTGTTTAGGTGAAAGTTTTACAGATCAAGTTAATTTCTCATTCAAAAATTTATACACATAGTGTTTTGTGACATCGGTTGCAATCCCCACAATGTGACAGCACTCTCCGCCTTTCTATCCTGGGTTCCTTCCCCGTGTCCATTTGTCCAGTTCCTGTCCCTTCTTGCATTCTCATCTTGTTTTTGGGCAGGAGCTGCCTGCTGGGCCTCGTGTATTTGATTGAACTAAGACGCACGTTCCTCACGTGTGTTATTGTTTGTTTTACAGGCCTGTCTAATATTTGCCTGAAAAGTGGGCTTCGGGAGTGATTTCAGTTCTGAGTTAGCAGAGTGTCCGGGGGTCATATTCTCGTGGGTTCCTCTAGTGTCTGGCCTTTTTTCATGGATTTGAATTTTGTTCTACATTTTTTCTCCCTTTGTGTCTGGGACTCTCTTTTGTGATCCCTGTCAGCATGGTTGGTGGCAGTATCCAGGCATCATCTAGTTCTTCTGGGCTCAGGCTGGTGGAGGCTCTGGTTCATGTGCTCCTTTAGTCCTTTGGGCTAATATTTTCCTTGTGTCTTTGGTTTTCTTCATTCTCTTTTGCTCTGGATGATATGGGACCAATAGGTGTATCTTAGATGGCCACTTGCAAACTTTTAAGACCCCAGACACTACTCACCAAAGTAAGATGTAGAACATTCTCTTTATGAACTATGTCATGTCAATTGACCTAGATGTCCTCTGAGACTGTGGTCCCCAGCCCCAGCAGCTTGGTTCCTCAAGGTGTTTAGATGCGTCTAGGAAACTTCTTCAGTCAGAACAAGGCCAGGGGCCGACTCTGGAATAGACCACCAGTTGCTTATATGCAAGTTCAAGTTGAAGCTGAAGAAAATTTGAACAAGTCCATGAGAGCCAAAGTATGGCCTTGAACATATCCCACCTGAATTTAGAGACCATATCAAGAACAGGTTTGATGTGTTGAATACTAATGACTGAAGACCAGATGAGTGTGGAATGACATCAAGGACATCATACATGAAGAAAGCAAGAGGTCATGAAAAAGACAGGAGAGAAAGAGAAGACCAAAATGGATGTCAGAAGAGACTCTGAAACTTGCTCTTGAACATCGAGTTGCTAAAGTGAAAGGAAGAAATAAAGAAGTAGCAGAACAGCAGATTTCAAAGTGTGGCTCAAGAAGACGAAGTGTTATAATGACATGTGCAAAGACCTGGAGGTAGAAAACCCAAAGGGCAAAACACTCAGCATTTCTCAAGCTGAAAGAACTGAAGAAAAAATTCAAGCCCCGAGTTGCAATATTGATGGATTCAGCTGGGAAAATATTAAAAGATGCAGGGAGCATCAAGAAAAGATGGAAGGAATACACAGAGTCACTATACCAAAAATAATTGGTTGACATTCAACCATTTCAGGAGGTAGCGTATGATCAGGAACTGACAGTACTGACGGAAGACGTCCAAGCTGCGCTGAAGGCATTGGCAAAAAACAAGGCTCTGAGAATTGACAGAATACCAACTGAGATGTTTCAACAAATAGATACTGCACTGGAGGTGCTCACTTGTCCATGCCAAGAAATTTGGAAGACAGCTACCTCGACAACCGATGAAAGAGATCCATATTTATGCCTATTCCCAAGAAAGGTGTTCCCACCGCATGTGGAAATTATCGGACAATATCACACTCAAGTAAAATTTGGCTTAATATCATTCAAAAGTGACTGCAGCAGCATATCAACAGGGAACTGACAGAAATTCAAGCTGGATTCAGAAGAGGGTGTGGGATGAGGGATATCATTGCTGATGTCAGATGGAATCCTGGCTGAAAACAGAATGCCAGAAAGATGTTTACCTGTGTTTTATTGACTGTGCAAAGGCATTTGACTGTGTAAATCATAACAAATTATGAATAACATTGCAAGAATGGAAATTCCAGAACACTTAATTGTGCTCATGAGGAGTCTATACATGGATCAAGAGACAGTCGTTTGAACAGAACAAGGAGTACTGCACGGTTTAAAGTCAGGAGAGGTGTGCATTAGGGTTGTATCCTTTCACCATACCTATTCAATCTGTATGCTGCACAAATAATTTGAGAGGCTGGACTATATGAAGAAGAATATGGCATCAGGATTGGAGGAAGACTCATTAACAACCTGCATTATGCAGATGACACAACCTTGCTTGCTGAAAGTGAAGAGGACTTGAAGCACTTGCTGATGAAGATTAAAGACCACAGCCTTAGGTATGGATTACACCTCAACATAAAGAAAACCAACATCCTCACAACTGGACCAATAAACAACATCATGATAAATGGAGAAAAGATTGAAGTTGTCAAGGATTTCATTTTACTTGGATCCGCAATCAACACCCATGGAAGCAGCAGTCAAGAAATCAAAAGATGCATTGCATTATGCGATCTGTTGCACAATACCTCTTAAAAGTGTTGAAAAGCAAAGATGTCACCTTGAAGACTAAGGTGTGCCTGATTCAAGCCATGGTGTTTTCAATAGCCTCATATGCGTGCAAAAGCTGGACAATGAATAAGGAAGACTGAAGAAGAATTGATGCCTTTGAATTGTGGCGTTGGTGAAGAATATTGAATGTATCATGGACTAGGGTGGGACTAGAGAAAAATGAACAAATCTGTATTGGAAGAAGTACAGCCAGAATGCACCTTGGGAGCAAAGATGGCCAGACTTTGTCTCATGTACTTTGGAAATGTTTTCAGGAGGGATCAGACCCTGGAGGAAGACATCATGCTTGATAAATTAGAGGATCAGCAAAAAAGAGGAAGACCCTCAATGAGATGGATCAACACAGTGGCTGCAACAATGGGCTCAAGCATAACAACGATTGTGAGAATGGCACAGGAGTGGGCAGTGTTTCGTTCTGTTGTGCACCTCTATGACACCTAATAACAACAACAGCACCCTCCAGATTCATCCATGCTGTGAAATGTTTCACAGACGCATCATTGTTCTTTATTGTTGCGTATTATATGTATTTTGTGTGTATGTTCCATATTTTTTTTATTCATTCATCTGTTGATGAGCACTTAGGCTGTTTCCGTTTTTTGCTATTGTGAATAGTGCTGCAGTGAACATGGGTGTGCATCTGCTTATTCATGTGACGGCTTATTTCTCTAGGATATATTCCTAGGAGTGGGGTTGCTGGATTGTATGGTATTTCTATTTCTAGCTTTTTAAAGAGGTACCATATTGTTTTCCATAGTAGTTGTACCATTTTACATTCCCGTAAGAGTTCCTCCAATCTCCCTGCAACTTCTCCAACATTTTTTTTTTCTTTTTTAATTAGTTCCAGTATTATTGGGGTGAGAGAGTATCTCATCATAGTTTTGATTTGCATTTCTCTAATGGCTAATGATTGCAAACATTTCCTCACGTGTCTGTTAGTCATCTGAATGTCTTCTTTGGTAAAATGTCTGTTCATATTCTTTGCCCATTTTTTAATTGGATTATTTGTCTTTTTGTCATTAAGGTATTGCAGTATTTTGTAGATTTAAAAAATTAGACCCTTGTTGGATACGTGGTAGCCAAAATTTTTTTTTCCCGGTCTGTATGCTCTCTTTTTACTCTTTTAGTGAAGTCTTTTGATGAGCACACCTTTTTAGTTTTTAGGAGCTCCCAGTTATCTAGTTTCTCTTCTGGTGTTTATGCACTGCTAGTTATGGTTTGTATTCCTTTTGCTCTGTGTATTAGGGCCCCTAATATTGTCCTATTTTTTCTTCCATGATCCATATTGTTTTACATTCTGTAGTTAAGTCTTTGGTCCATTTGAGTTAGTTTTTGTGTATAGTGTGAGGTATGGATCTTGTTTCATTTTTTTACAAATGGACATCAAGTTATACCAGCACCATTTGCTAAAGGGACTGTCTTTTCCCATTTAATGGACTTTGACCCTTTGTCAAATATCAGCTGCTCCTAGATGGATGGATTTACGTCTGGGTTCTCAATTCTATTTCATTGGTCCGTGTGTCTGTTGTTGTACCAGGACCAGGATGTTTTGACTACGGTGGCTGTATAACAGATTTTAAGATCAGGTAAGTGCGAGGCCACCCACCTTGCTCTTCTTCTTCAAGAATCCGAGGCCTCTTCCCTTTCCATATAAAGTGGGCAATTTGTTTCTCCATCTTGTTAAAGAATGGTGCTGGAATTTGGATCAGAATTGCCTTGTATCTGTAGACGGCTTTGGGTAGTACTGACATTTTCACAGTTTTGAGTCTTCCTAAGCATGAGCATGGTACGCTTTTCCACTTATGTAGGTCTCTTTTGGTTTCTTGCAGTAGCATTTTGTAGTTTTCTTTGTATAGGTCTTTTACTTCTCCGGTTAGATTTATTCCTAAGTATTTTATCTTCTTGGGGGCTACTGTAAAAGGTATTGATTTGCTGATTTCCTTTTCAAAGTTCTCTTTGTTGGTGTAGAGGAATCCAACAGAGTTTTGTATGTTAATCTTGTAACCTGCTGCATTGCTGAAATCTTCTATTAGTTCTAATAGCTTTCTTGTGAATTCTTTGGGGTTTTCTATGTATAAGATGATATCATCTGGGAATAGGGATAGTTCTACCTCTTCCTTATCAGTTTGGATGCCTTTATTTGTTTTTCTTGCCTTATTGCTGTAGCTAGGACTTCTAGCACGATGTCAAATAAGAGTAGTGACAAAGGGCATCTTTGTATGGTTCCTGTTCTCAAGGGGAGTGCTTTCAGTCTCTCTCCATTAAGAACGATGTTGACTGTTGGTTTTGTATAAATACCCTTTACTATATTGAGGAATTTTCCTTCTATTCCTATTTTGCTGAGAGTTATTATCAGGAATGGGTGTTGGACTTTATCGAATGTCTTTTCTTCGTCGATTAAGACGATCATGTGATTCTTTCGTTTTATTTATGTGGTGGATTATGTTGATTGATTTTCTCATGTTGAACCATCCTTGCATACCTGGTATGAATCCCACTTGGTCATGATATATTATTTTTTTTGATACTCTGTTGAATTGTATTGGCTAGAATATTGTTGAGAATTTTTGTGTCTATATTCATGAGGGATATTGCTCTGTAGTTTTCTTTTTTGTGGTGTCTTTGCCTGGCTCTGATATCAGTGTTATACTGGCTTCATACAATGAGTTGGGGAGTATTCCTTCCTTTGCAATGCTCTGAAATAGCTTGAGTAGTATTAGTGTTAGCTCTTCTCTGAAAGTTTGGTAGAATTCTTCAGTGAAGCCATCTAAGCCAGGGCTTTTGTTTGTTAGGACTTTTTTTTTTTTTTTTTTTTTAAATTACCTCTTCTATCTCTTCTTTTGTTATGGGCCTGTTTAGTTTTTCTACTTCCGTTAGTTTAGGAAGATAGTGTGTTTCTAGAAATTTGCCCACTTCCTTTAGGTTTTCAAATTTGTTGGAGTGTAATTTTTCATATATAGTTATGATCCTTTTATTTCAATTGGGTCTGTTTTGATACCAATTGTCTCACTTCTTATTTGGGTTATTTGCTTCCTGTCCTGTTTTTCTTTTGTCATTTTGGCCAGTGGCTTGTCAATTTTGTTGATCTTTTCAAAGAACCGATTTTGCTGATTCTATTTTTTTTTGTTCTCTATTTCATTTATTTCTGCTCTAACCTTTATTATGTCCTTTATTCTGCTGCCTGTGGTCTTCTTTTGCTGCCCTCTTTCTATTTGCTCCAGTTGCAGTGTTAATGTTTTGATTTTGTCCCCTCTTTTTTGATGTGTACATTTATTGCTATAAATTGACCTCTAAGCACTGCTTTTAGTGTGTCCCAAAGGTTTTGGTAAGATGTGTTTTCGTTCTTACTTGATTCTGTGAAATTTTAAATCACATCCTTCATTTATTACCCAGTAGTTTTTAAGCAAGATGTTGTTCAGTTTCCATGAATTTGTTTTTTTTCCTTACTGTTTCTGTTATTGATTTCTACTTCTATGGCATTATGACAGAAAAGATGATTTGTATTGTCTCAATATTTTAGATTCTGTTGTGGCTTGCTTTGTGGCCTAAAATGTGATCTGTTCTGGAGAATGTCCCATGTGCATTAGAAAGGAATGTATACTTTGCTGCTGTTGGGTGGAGTGTATGTCTATGAGGTCAAGCTGATTGATTGTGACATTTACATCTTCTGTATCTTTATTGAGTTTCTTTCTAGATGTTCTGTCCTTCACTGAAAGCAGTGTGTTGTAGTCTTCTACTATTATTGTGGAACTATTTCTCTTTTCAGTGCTTTTAGAGTTTGTTTTATGTATTTTGGAGCTCTGTCATTGGGTATGTATATATTTATTATGGTTATGTCCTCCTGGTGTATTTACACTTTAATCATTATATAGTGTCCTTCCTTATTCTTTATGGTAGATTTTGCCTTAAAGTTTATTTATCAGAGATTAATATTGCCACTCTTGCTTTTTTTTTGGTTATTGTTTGCTTGATATATTTTTTCCACCTTTTGAATTTTAGTTTGTTTATTTTTTTGTGTCTAAGACAGCATATAGACAGATCTTTTTTTTTTTTTTAATCCATTCTGCCACACTCTGTATCTTTACTGGTGCTTTCAAGCCATTTACATTCAGTGTAATTATTGATAGGTATGAGTTTACTGCTGTCATTTTTTTGTGTGTGTGTGATGCAGACAGTTTCTTTGTTCTGCTTAATTTTCTGTGCTGAGTTCATTTTGTTTATGGATTTTCTTTTAATTTCTTTCATTATTGCTCCTTTTGTGTTTACTGAGTCTTTATGTTTTTCTTCTTTTTTTATTTTGATGGGTAGGTTTGTTAGCTCCCTTTGTGGTTACCTTGAAATTTACCTTTATTTTTCTAAGTTTAAACTAGCCTTTTATCTATTGATATCACCTTGACTTATTCTCCATATGGAAGTTCGATGACTATACTATTTATTTTGACATTGCCATTGTTTACATATTGACAGCTCTGCTTCCTTATTTTCAGTCTTGTAGTTTAGTTTTATTTTTGAGAATTCCCTACCTGGGCTGGTACCTGGTTGATCTGTCCTGTGACCTAATATTGGTTATTGTACGATGTTGATTCTCTAATCAGAGGACTCCCTTTAATATTTTTTTTTGTAATTTTGATCTACTTTTTACATATTACCTTAATTTCTGTTCTTCTGGAAATGACCTAATTTTGCCATCATATTTGGGAGACAATTTTGCTGTATTTTTTTTTTTTTTTAATGTAATTCTTGGCTGGCAGTTTTTTTCCTTCAAGAATTTGTATATGTCATCCCATTTTCTACTGGCCTGCATGGTTTCTGCTGGGTAATCAGAGCTTAGTCTTATTGGTTCTCCTTTGTAGGTGACTTTTTGTTCTTCTCTAGCTGCTGTCAGGATTATTCCTTTGTCTTTGGCAAGTTTGATTATGATACGTCTTGGTGACTTTCTTTTGGGGTCTATCCTGTATGGGGTTTGTTGAGCTTCTTGGATGTATACCTTCTTGTCTTTCATATTAGGGAAGTTTTCTGCCAACAAATCTTCAACATTTCTCTCTGTGTTTTCCGTTATCCCCCCATTCTAGAAATCTGATTACTTGTAGGTTTTTCCCCTTGATTGTATCCCACATAATTCTTAGGCTTTCTTCGTTTTTATTCATTCTTTTTTCTGATTTTTCCTCAAACAAATTGATGTCAAAGGATTTGTCTTCAGTCTCATTAATTCTGTCTTCTATTGTCTCAATTCTGCTCTTAAGTCCTTTTGATGAGTTGTCTAATTCTGAAATTTTATTGTTAATCTTTTGGATTTCTAGTTGTTTTTGTATGGTTTCTAGTAGTCTCTTTATTCTGTCATTTTGTTCTTGCATTGTTTTCCTGAATTCTTCTATTGTTTTGTCTGTGTGTTTCTTGGTTTTGTCTGTATCTTCCCTAATCTCCTTCCTGATCTCTTGCCAAGTTCTGTATATAAGTCTTTTGAATTCTTCATCAGGTAGTTCCATCACCTTACCTTCCTCTGGAAGGTTTTCTGGTTCTTTATTTTGGTCGCTTGCTGGAGCCATCTTGTCCTGCTTCTTTACGTGATTTGATACTGACTATTGTCTATGAGGCAGTACTACTCTGTCCTATAGGGTTGCTATGAGTCGGAATCAACTTGACGGCAATGGGTTTGGTTTTTTTTTAATTGTCTCTGAAAACCCCAGTGGCATAGTGGTTAAGAGCTATGACTGCTAACCAAAAGGCCAGCAGTTTGAATCTACCACGTGGTCTTTGGAAACTGTATGGGGCAGTTCTACTCTGTCCTATAGGGTCACTATGAGTTGAAATCAACTTGACAGCAATGGATTTGGTTTTTGGTTTGAATTGTCTCTGAGGCATCAAGAAGTTATGATATTTATTTATTTATTGTATATTTGCTTACTGGATCTTGAGTTTTTGTTTTGTTTTGATATATCAGAGTAGGCTGGGTGTGTGTGCTACTCTGGTCATTAATCTGGCCATGTTGAAGCTCTTACTTCCCGTGTCCAGGTGTGCAGAGCAGCTACTATGTGTGTGAGCATGGGACTCTGTTCATTCTTCTTGTGGGGCTGCTAAGGCTGTAGGTGGTGTTTTTGATGAGGTGATATATCTTTTATATTGGTCACCTGGCCATGGGTTTTCTCCCTGGTTATTGGGTTGGGTGTTGTGTATGTGCTCTGCTGCTTGCTGGATGGTCAGGGCAAAGGTGCCCAGGTTGTCAGTAACTGAATGTGTGGTGTGGAGACTCTCACTTACAGTCCTGCGTGGGCAGAGTTGCATGGGAGTATTTGGAGCAGGCACGAGTCTCTGGTTGCAGTGGGGGGTGATGTGGGGGTGAGGCAGGGGGCTGTCAGCTGCCCCTGGTTGCCCTGTTGGAGAGCATACACCTGTCTGCTAGATTGCATAGTGGCGGGGGGGGGGGTAGTGTAGCTGGTTGTTGGGTACCTAGTGCTGTTGACTGGTCCTCAGGCCCCCATCGTGGGTGGCTGAATGAAGTGGGCTGTACTGCCAACCCTCAGGCCTGTGGCGTGTATGGTTGAGGTCCCTTCTTAGGGAAAGGCTGGTGGTGAATGCCACAGGTCTGCAGTTCCCCCTTGGCTGCTGCAAGTGTGCTTCAGCTGGGAGCCCTGCCTGCCTTGTTCTAATGAGGACATGCTGTGCCAGCTTGGCTAGCAAGGCACTGGTGTGGGTGATCGGAGTGGGTGAAGGGCAATGCAAGTCTATGTCCTCCCTGCACCAGTGGCAGGGCAAAGGGGTGGGTGCCTCCAGACTGGGGCCATGAGTTTCTGGTTTGGGGGACATGGCAGTGTTGAATGCTGCCTGGCCAGTGTCTGAGTGGGAGGGGGATGGATGAAGGGGAGGGAGTTCTCCTTGGCTGTGGAGCTCTGCTGAGGGGGCTGTGGTGCATGTGATGAGCTGGGTGTGCGCGCTTAATTTTTCCAGGTCTGATATCACTCCTGTTTGATTCTGGAGGTGTGTGCAGAGTTTCTACTGCTTAGCTGCACCAGATGGGGTGGGTTCCAGCTTGAGATGCTGCTGCTTGTCTCAACTTGTCTGTTCTGTGCATGTTCAGCTAGCAGGACACCAGTGATCTGGTGATCCATAATTCTCCATTTCCACTGGTTTTGAATTTTCTCTCCTTCCACCTGTTGCCCATTCAGATTCTTCAGCTTTGTCTTTGATGCTTAGGGTTCCTAGATTATCATGAGTATCTGATTCACTTATTTTTTCAGGTCTTTGTGACAAGAGGGATGACGTGAAACATCTGACTATTCTGCCATCTTGGCCACACCTCCAAGGCTACCTTGTTGGGCTCTTAACCCTGTCTACAGTCCTCCCTTCTAAAACGGAGCAGAGAGAAAAGCGAGCTCCTCCCCTAACTTCAGTCAGAGGCATTCCTGAGGAAGGGCTCTGATTGTCCTGGCCTGGGTCATTTGTCTATCCCTGCATCAATCACTGATGTCAAATGGATCATTACTAGGATCAGCCTAGCTGGGTCACATGCCCATCCTAGGGACAGAGAACCATGGTGTGGCTGGAATGATGGAGGAGTTGTTCCTCCAAAGAAGTTGAGGCTGTTGTCCCCTAAAGCAGTGATGATTCAGGGGTAGAATTCTCACCTATGCGGGTGACCCTGGTGACGTAGTGGTTAAGAGATATGGCTGCTAACCAAAAGGTCAGCAGTTCAAATCCACCAGGCAGTCCTTGTAAACCATATGGGGCAGTTCTACGCTGTTCTATAGGGTCGCTATGAGTCAGAGTTGACTCGACAGAGACTTTTTTTTTGTTGTTTTAATGCAGGAGACCTCGATTCGATTCCTGGCCAGTACACCCATCTCTCAGTGGAAGCTTGTGTGTTGCTATGATGCTGAACAGGTTTTAGTGGAGCTTCCATACAAAGACAGACTAGGAAGAAAGGCCTGGTGATCTACTTCTGAAAATCAGCCAAATGAAAACCCTATGAACCACAATGATCCAATCTGCGTTGGATCATGGGGAATGCATGGGACTGGGCAACGTTTCGTTCAACTGTGCATGGGATCACCATGAGTTGGGGTCTGACTTGATGGCAGCTAACAACATAGCTCCCACAACCAAACCCTCCATTCGAGGTAAGCCAGTCAACTCAAAGCTTAGGGAACAAGCCTGGCACATTCCTGCCTCCCATCTCTGTCCATGCCATTTCCTCCATCTGAAATGCCCTTTGCTCCTGAGTCCTAGGTAGCATGCTCCTTCTTCCTATGTGTGGTACCTTTCTTTAGATAGCATTGAGCTTCCTCCCTCCCTGCAGATTCTGGGGGAGTAACTTCTTAGATTTCTCAATCATTTTGACTGAGAAGAAGGTGTTTCTATTTTCTGGGGGAAGAGAAAAGTTTCTTCCATTCACTCTTCCATGATCTTGCCCACCCCTTTGAACTTTTCAGCTGATGGAACTTTGCTGAGAAACAAAGTAGTTCAGGGTGCCTGTGCCAAGGTATTAGCATACTCTGCCCCAAGCAAAGACACTGCTGGAGTGCTCCATCTGTTTTGCCAAGTTCTGTTATGTAAGTGACAGCTGAGGGTGTCTTTTAAGAAACGTAGTGTTTGTGAATGACGTGTCTTAATAGAGGAACAATGAGACACATCAGCATGCAGAGCTTGCTTTGGGGGAGCAGGTTTGGTGCGGGGGGATAATCTGGAGGTGAAAAGATATGCAGAAGGAGTGGCAGTTAGGTGGGGTGGTTGGTGACAGCAACGAGAGAGAGATAAATCTTCTCATTTGTGAAGAAGTTCCTAGAAGCAGGTTGTTGGTGACTGAGACCCCTGTAGGGTTCCTCTCTTGGGGCAGGGTGATAGCTCTTGACCTGAAACTCTGAAGGATTTGCTGGGGTCACCCATTATCCCTTCTTTTCCCACCCAGGCCAGAGACTAGCCCGTGTCTGGCCCATTTGTGGTTCTATATGTTATCTCTAAGCTTGGGAGCAATAATGTTCTCTTGGTCAAGGAGATGGTTTTATTTATTTTTTCATTTTGCATATCTTTTTTTTCTCATTCAAAAATTTACACACATATTGTTTTGAGACATTGATTGCAATCCCCACAATGTAACAGCACACTCCCCTTTCCACCCCGGGTTCCCTGTGTCCATTTGTCCAGTTCCTGTCCCTTCCTGCCTTCTCATCCTGCTTTTGGAGAGGAGCGCCCCATTTAGTCTTGTATATTTGATTGAACTAAGAAGCACGTTCCTCGTGTGTATTATTTTTTGTTTTATAAGGCTGTCTAATCTTTGTCTGAAGTGTGGGCTTCATGAATGGGTTTTAGTTCTGGGCTAACAGAGCATCCGGAGGCCATATTCTTGGGGGTTCCTCCAGTCTCTGTCAGATGTGAATTTGAATTATGTTCTACATTTTTCTCCTGCTCTGTCTAGAACTCTCTGTTGTGTTCCCTGTCAGGGCAGTCATTAGTGGCATCCGGGCACCATCTAGTTCTGCTGATCTCAGGCTGGTAGAGTCTCTGGTTCATTTGGTCCTTTAGTCCTCTGGGTTAGTATCTTCCTTGTGTCTTTGGTTTTCTTCACTTTCCTTTGCTCCAAATGGGATGGGACCAGTAGCTGTATCAAGGAGGTGGTTTTAAAATGTGACTCTAACATTCTTTGACACTTCCCACTGAGGAGATGATTTATCTCTGTTCCTCATGAGTCTGGGCAAACTTGTGTCTGCTTCAACCAATAGAGTACAGCAGAAGGGCTAGGCCAGAAAAGTCCATGCAGCTTCCACTTGGTCCTCTTGCAGCTCTGACTCTCCAGAGACTCCCTCTTGGGTTTTTCATGCTGTGAGAAACCCAAGTCAGATGAAGAGGCCACGTGTAGGTTCTCTGGTGGTTAGCCCCAGCTCAGCTGCTCCTTCATTAGCTGATATTGGAAGTAGATAGCCAGGCCTTTCTTCTTAGTCCATCTTAGGCTAGAAGCTCTGCTGACCTGTTCAGCACCATAGCAACACGCAAGCCTCCACTGACAGATGGGTAGTGGCTGCACGTGAGGTGCATTGCCTGGAAACCTAACCTGGGCCTCCAGCTTGGAAAGTGAAGCTTCTACCACTAAACCACCAAATGCCTGCAGAAAAAGTACGTTGTCTGTAGCGAACACAATAACAAAATTGAAGTCAGTCTTGCTTTTATTATTATCATGCATCATCAGTTTTAAATGTCAACGAAATATGTCCCTGCAGGGGTTGAAGATTTCCACTGTCTCCTTCTCTCAAACCCTGGTATGCTGCTGAACAAGGACATGATTTTTTTCCCCATCCAAGTTCACAGACCCCTTGGAGGTCTGCAGACTCCAGGTTACAAACTATCATTGTACAGTGTCCTGGTTTAGTGCATGTACTTTGGAATCACAAGGACTGGGCTGGAGTTGGCTGTGCCGTTGATTAGTTATGTGGCCTTGAGAAAATCGCTTACCTCTTTGAGAATCAGCTTCCTTCTCTAGAAAATGGTGTATAATCATAGAATCCTTCCTATCATCGTTGGGAAGATTCGCCGAGATCACAGAGCGGGTGAGCTGTTGAACACTGCGCTTGGCCTGCAGGGAGAGCTTGACAACAGTGGTGGAGTTGGCGGTTGTTGTAACAGCTGATCTTCCCAATGGTGCTGTGAGAAAGGTACTACCTGTATTTCAGGTGAGAAAATTGGGTCTTTATACTTGCTGAGGACGTTCAATGGGGTAGGAGATGCCTGCTGCACTGTGGCTACCCACCTGCCAAGGATGGCTGGCCTTTCTGATTGGCTCCTCTTCTTCACCATCATTGCCCTCTTATTACCTGCTCCTAGCTCTGCTCAGGCTGGAACTGACTTGGATGGGGAGAGTTCTCCTGGGGGTGTTGACACATGGTGGGTTCAGCTGCCCAGTGGGAAGGCTGCCTGGCATTGCAAAGCCTTGCTCAGGTCCTTCCTGTTGCATGGAGCCTCTGGACCTGGGGGATTGCCCTCTTGTTAGAACTCTTGAAGCCCTCCTGCTCTGTGCCCCACATTTGGTACTTGATGCATATATTCTGTTGTTATTTTTCTTATGCCAGCTGCTCTCCTTGGTTAGATTGTAAGTGGGCAGGCACTGCAAGATAGTCCCCCTGGATGGAAGGTACCTGAAAGGATACCATCAGCACTTTATCTCTCTCTAGCTGAGGAGACTTGCACATATTAAATACTCAGTAAATGCTTGTTGAATGAGTAGATGGACCAGTGCACGAAGTGACCAATCGTAGCTTCGTGGCTCTTGTTGCACTTCTGAGAGTGCCAGCTTTGGGCATTGCTGCCGAAAGCCCAGGTCTGCTCTTGTTGTCACATGTCTGAGAGCCCTTCAGAGTTTACACGGTGCCTTTGCATCCACCAGCTGGATTGCCTTGTGAGATTGGCAGGCAGGTTGATCAGGCCCTAAAGTCAAACAGCTGGTGAGGCGTGACATCAACCCTCGACTCCAGGGGTTCTGATTCCAAGAAGGGCACCTTGTCCATTTACCTGTAGTGCAATACCCTAGCCCCAGGGATTCAGATTTAATGGATCTGGGGTGGGGGCCCTAAAACTCCCCAGGTGGTTCTATCCTGCATCTCCAGGTTGAGAACCGCTGCCCTACACTAACATTCAGGTGGCCTAAGCTAAGTAGGTGTGCTTTCATGGGTTGTTCGGAGCCTGAATTTTGGTGTGAGAGACCAGGATTAGAGTCTAGGCTCCCCCCACTCATTAGCTATGTGATCCCGGGTAAGTGACCCAGGACGTTTGAGCCTCAGTCCCTCACCTGTAAAATGGGGTAATAGCAGTGCCTAGACCCTTAGGGAAGTCAAGATGATCTAATTAGATGATGTGTGCAATGCTCTTAGCTTGTTGTAAATGCTTAATAAAGGGTAACAGCTATTATATTATCAAGGTCCCTGGGTGCGGCATGTGGTTTGCAACCAGCTACTAACCTAAAGATTGGCAGTTCAAAGCTACCCAGCGGCACTGCTGCTATTAAGATGACAGCCAAGAAAACCCTGTGGAGCAGTTCTACTCTTTAACACATGGGGTCACCCTGAGTCGACATAGACTTGATGGCAAGGGGTTTGGTTTGGTTTATTATTTCACTGACATGTATGAGTGGTGGAGCCCTGGTGGCGCAGTGGGTTAAGAGTTCGGCTGCTAACTAAAAAGTTGGCAGTTGGAATCCACCAGCCATTCCTTGGAAACCCTATGGGGCAGTTCTACTCCGTCCTCTAGGGTCACTATGAGTTGGAATTGACTGGACAGCCATGGGTTGTGGGTTTGGTATGAGTGGTGGTGGAGTAGAAGAGTTTGGGCCATGAAGATGTGGCTACCCACTTACTCCTTGCATGGTGGTGTTATGTGGGTCTGTATTCAAAACCCCAGCAACCACACACCCCCTGGTGCTGTGCTGTGCTCTGAAAAAGCCAGCCTGGCTGTCCCCAGCCCCTTTATCACAGCGGGCCACAGAAGTTTTGAACTGTAACACTTTGCAGACAGAAGGAATGTAGAAGATGAAGAAGAAACTTCTACACTTAAAGCATTTTTGCTTTATTAAGAGCCTTTCTAATGTAAAAACTGCTCACACAGTCACTTTCCTTAGTAACTGCATCACCATTATTTTCATCACCCTGAGGACAAAATGAGATTCCGTGTGGGGAAGGGGCGAGGCAGGGTGAGCATTCAAGAGCTGGATTTAAATCCAGTTCTGCCGGTTGAGCCTGTGTTAATGCAGTATTATAGGATTTGGTGGCAAGGGCCTGTGTGGCTTGATCCAAGGTTTCTTCAACATTTGGGTCATTGGCAATGTCACTGCTGCTTTTATTCTAACTACTCCAAGGGGAGAGTCGGGAAGAGAGCTAATTCTTAATTCTCACACTCACTTGCCTTTGAGACACCCAGTAGACACTCCTGCCAGCGAACCCTGTTGATCACAGGAGACCTGAAATAGAAATGGTTTACCCATTTCCGATGATTAGACAAGGCATGGGAATCTGGGTACCTGGTCTCTTTCCACTCCATCCAGGTGAATTTCCAACAGGAGTGCTCAGAGATCAAAGGGAGATGCACATTTCATGACACCACGGCAACCCAGCATCTGCTCAGCCCGCCAGGAGGACGAGCGCCTGCGCACAAGGCCGCACACACATGCAGCAAGCACGTATTCATCAGAGTGGCGGTGCTAGGCCCTGCAAATGTGCAATGATGGAGAACTCAGTCCCTTCCCAGAGGGCATCCAGGGTTTAGTATGCAAAAAAGTATAATAAAATACCGCTGTGACTAGGGCCTTAAGAAAGAGAAGTAGACACTATTCCTAGGCTGACCTAATAGGTGTTCTCAACCCACTTCTCCCTTTCCTGACCTACTATAGAGACAGGGGGAGTTAAGCGTTCATTTGGAAACCCTGGTGGCGTAGTGGTTAAGTGCTACAGCTGCTAATCAAAGGGTTGGCAGTTCGAATCTGCCAGGCGCTCCTTGGAAACTCTTATGGGGCAGTTCTACTCTGTCCTATGGGGTCACTATGAGTCAGAATTGACTCAACGGCACTGGGTTGGATTTTTACTGCAATTAGGGGAGCCCTGGTGGCTCAGTGGTTAAGAATGGGGCTGCTAACCAAAAGGTCAGCAGTTTGAATCCACCAGTTGCTCCTTGGAAACCCTATGGGGCAGTTCTACTCTGTCCTATAGGGTCGCTATGAGTTGGAATCAATTCAATGGCAACTGGTTTGGTTGGTTTCAGTATTGTAACTAGAAGGTCCCTGGGTGGGGTAAATGGTTTGTACTCAACTGCTAACCTAAAGGTTGACAGTTCAAACCCACCCAGTGGCGCTGCAAAGGAAAGGCCTGGAGATCTGCTTCCATAAAGATTACAGCCAAGAAAACCCCATTGAGCCCTTCTACTCTGTAACACTTGGGGTTGCCATGAATTGGAGTCCAGTCAATGGCAATGGGTATTACAACTTAGAAGTGGTCAGTGATGCAGTTTGGGGCATGAGTTATAATTTGAAGTCTGCTAGTAGGTTTCAGGAAAGCTTTTGCTCCCCCAATAAAACAGGAGAAGCAGCTGGCTCTGCTGCTTCTCCCTTCTTGTCTGGAAAGCAATTATGGTGCCTGGATGTGGTCAAACCAAAACCAAACCCACTGCTGTCAAGTCGATTCCGACTCATAGCGACCTTACAGGACAGAGTAGAATTGCCCCATAGAGTTTCCAAGGAGCGCCTGGCAGATTCAAACTGCCCACCTTTTGGTTAGCAGCTGTAGCACTTAACCACTATGCCACCAGGGTTTTCACTGGATGTGAAGCAGCCTTCTTATGACCATGAGGCAATAAGCCTAAGAGAGAAGCCACTGTAGAGATGCTGTCGTGATACTGTCAGACCTTCAGATCAAAGCTGGCAGCTGTCTTCCTCAGGACTTTTTGTTACGTGAGAAAAACAAACCCCTATTTATTTAAGCCACTGTGAGTCAGGGTTTCTAGTCCTTGTGGCCGAGTGTAATCCTGATGGACACAGAAAAGTATAGAGGGGCCTAGCGAGGTAGAGAGGTGAGTTGGCACAAGAAGGGATCAGGGAAGCCTTCATGGAGGAGATGACATTTGAGTTGGGACTTAAAAGACTTTAGGATTAAATATGTAAAAAAAAAAAAAAAAAAGAGATGAGAGAAGCGTAAGCAATCGTGTGAGCAAAGGCAGAAGTGGGAAGTGGAATATGGACAGTGGAGAGTGATAAATTAGTGTTGGCTGTTTTTGGCTGCAAGTTGCAGAAACCAAATCCAATCTAGATTGAATAGCAAGGCTTGTGTGATTGGAAAGCCCAAGAATTGATTTAGCTTCAGGCATGTCTGGATCCAGGAACATAACTTATGTTGTCAGGGGTTTGTCTCTGTTGTCTTTTTAGCTCTTCTCTCTGGCTTTGTTCTTGGAAAGCAGACAAGACAACCAGCAGTATTGCCAGACTGACATTCTCCCAGCTCAGAAACCTCCATCAAAAGAGAACTTTAGACCCTTAATATTCATATGGTGGGCCGCACAAGACTGCCATTGACCTTGCTCGATCACTCCTGATCAATTCACTGCAGATATGGAGATAAGGGGGCCTCTGAAGGAAGCCTGAGCCAGGGTCCTCACTTGCAGTATCCCTGCCGTGTTTGACAGCCCCAGAGAATCAGAAGAAGACAGTGGGGAAAGCATCCTGGGTAGACAAAAACTATAGTGATAGTAGTCCTCAATGAGCAGATCGTCCAGGTACAACTAGACTAGGAAGAGGCTGGGCACCAGATCTCTCTCTGACCACTTGTCTCAGGGTTGTCTGGTCAGCTCACCCTTTGCTAAAATTGTGAAGAACACAAACAAGGGCAGGGCTGGTCAGGCAGTGCACCAGTAGCCCTTCCAGGGGACATGAGGTGTCTCCTGAGGCCAGCCTCACTGTTGCAAATTTCTCTCAGGTTTATCACTTTTTTTTCTTCTTTCACCTGCCTTCCAGTTGGAGGCATGATCATGGCTTACTGTTCAGAAAGCATCTCTTGATCCTGTTCACATTAAAGTAAACAATGAGGCAGGAGAGGGATGGTGTTATGGATGGAATTGTGTCCCCCACAAATTTATGTTGGAATCCTAACCCCTATACTTGTGAATCTAATCCTGTTTGGGAATAGGCTTTTCTTTTTTGGTTAATGAGGTCATATCACTGTAGGTGTGTCCTAAACCTAATCACTTCTGAGTGGTATAAGGGACAGCATAGACACAAAGTCGAGCAAGCACACTTGGGGGAAGGATAGATGCCATGCGGAGACTGCCAAGGAACTGAGGAACACGGGGGTGACAGAAGCTGAGACAAATGTCTTCCCCCAGAGCTGAGAGAAAGAGAGCCTTTCCCTAGGGCTATTTTTTTTTAGTGCCCTGAATTTGGACTTCTGGCCTCCTAACAGTGAGAAAATCAATTTCTGTTCATTAAAGCCACGCACTTGTGGCAATTCTGTTACAGTAGCACATGGAAACTAAACCAGATGGGAAGAACAGCAAATCTCAGGCTGGACTCATTATCTCCGGGCTGATGAGGGTGCAGGGAGGGTGGCATCTAGGAGCCACCTTGCCCTGCTCCCTCCGCATCCTGCACGGGAGGGGGGGTGGGGGGCGGGGTGGGGGGTTGGGAGTGGGGGTGGGGGTAGAGATGGGTGAGGGAGGTGTTGTCCTGTTCTGATCTCTCCTGGAGACTTTGAGAGGTTCAGCCTCTAGAATTTTCTGTAACCCCTCCCTCCACTAAGGCTTCGACAGCAGAAACAAAACTGCTATTCTCTGACCAGCTGGAAACTGTCAGGACCCAGGCTTGCAGGCTTAGGCAATTAGACAAAGAATGTAGCTTTGTGCAGCTCAGGAGAGAAACTTAATTTGGACGCTCTCGGTGTCTTTGTTTTTGCTCAGTCCCCGGAACCACCCCACTCCCTCTGCAGTCCTCTGCCATTAAAGCTGTCGGGGACTCTGCCTTCTTCCTGATTCCTTCCCCAACTATTTATTGAGCTCTCATTATACACCAGGCACTTTTCACAGGTCAGTTCCTTGGCCAAGCAAAGAATCCCTTGGAACTTTTGGCCACCAAATGTAGCAGGTGCCTCTTTTCTCTGCTTTAGGGTGACCCCTTTGGAGTTTAGTGCCATCTTCTCTCTTCCTTCTGCCTTTGAGTTGTCAAATCCGCTGCTTTCCTCCCTTCTCCCTTCATTCCTGTTCTTTTTCCTCCATGACCTCCAGCCCCATTTGGACAACATCCCTTGTTTATTGCTGGCTGTTTTTAATATATACCAATCTTTTACTCTAATTATGATTTATTTTGGAGTTCCTGGGTGGGGCACACAGCTAAGTGGTTGACTACTAGCTGAAAGATTAATTGCTCAAATCTACCCAGATGCACCTCGGAAGACAGGCCTGGCGATCTGCTTCTGAAAAGTCACAGACTTGAAAACCCTGTGGAGCACAGTTCTACTCTGCACTCATGGGATTGCCATGAGTCAAAATCAACTCGACAGCAGCTACAGCTTTTTTTCTTAAAGGACTTTTGGCTGTTACAGAAATACTTCTATTTGGAGGCAGCAAATGTAGCAGGAAGAACAGGCAATTTTGGAGGGAGAAGGGTTATCAGTTTTGAGTCCAGGCACCTCTACTCACTATTGTGACCTTGGGCAAGTTCCTTAAGCTCTCGCAGTCTGTTTCTTCATCTATGAAATGGCTATGATATTAATACCTACCCAATAGATCTTTTATAGGGTTACACGAAGTGATCCGCCGGAAGGTGCTATGTATGCCAAAAAGCACAATGCAGACATTTCACAAGCAAACTGTGTGGAAGACAGCTTGAGTCCTGACTACGGCCCAGAACTGTTCACATCCGACCTGGGAAACGTCCTTCATGCCCCGATTTCAAGATTGGCAAAGCCCTTCATTTCCAGTGCTTCCCAGCTTCGCCCCAGGGGCAGGTGTTAGAAGCTAACTGAAATGTTTTCTGGATGAATTGCACCAAAGAATTCAGGGCTTTATGTTTCAGAATGTCTGACCAGGATGGAATGTTAATCTCCCTTCTGCCACTCCTACTCTTATTTTGGAAAGAGACAATGTCACATTTTTAAGATTCTGGATGTGTGTGATCCACTGCCACTGAGCTATTTGGAGCCTCCGTTTGCTGCTGTTTTTTACCCGGGACTCTTGACCAGGCGTTGCCTGCAGCTCTGAACTCGCCCAAAGCCCTGGGGCTCTGCCGGGTCCTCCCCACTCTCTGGCCTCAGGTTTTGTGTCCTTCCTGACTCTTGGTCTCTGATTTACATTTGGCATCGGGTTCTTTGGTTACTGACTCTATCCATCCCACCACTCCTCTCCCGCCCTTCCTTCTACAAGCCCATTAGGGGCCACTCAGCCCTCTAGGTGGTCCAAGGCCTTCTGGAGCTTTCTGGTGGGATGACGCGCATGTAGATAGGTACCTGCTCCACCCCTTGCCATTAAGCAGCACTGCTTTCTTTCTCTCAGCTGGAACCAGTGAACTGATCGAGTTCTTGGTGCTGCAGAAACACTTTATTTACTTGTACGTGGGACACATTCCTCGCTTTCTCCCAAATTATATATCATATATAGAATATATTCTTGGATTGTAAAGCCAGAAAAACCATAATGACCCTATACAACAGAGTAGAACTGCCTCATTGGGTTTCCAAGGAGCGGCTGGTGGATTTGAACTGCCAACCTGTTGGTTAGTAGCTGAGCTTTTAACCAGCGTGCCACCAGGGCTCCAACATACGTATTATGTATTATTGTGAGGATGACGCAGGACCTGGCAACATTTTGTTCTGTTGTTGCCATGAGTGGGAATTGAGTTGATGGTAGCTATAAATTTTTTTTTTATCTACCTATCATTATATATTATAGATAATATATATTGTATCATACTAAACTCACTGCCCTTGAGTCGATTTCGACTCATAGCTACCCTATAGGACAGAGTAGAACTGCCCTGTAGAGTTTCCAAGAAGCACCTGGTGGATTCGAACTAGCACTTAACCACTTCGCCACCAGGGTTTCCAACTGTATCATACAACATATAATTGTTTATTCCTCGTTTTCCCTGTAAGTCCAACACGTTGGTGTTAGGGATACAGGAAAGCTGAAAGGTAAAATAATGGGTCGTGCTACCCCCTAGTGGCAGAGCATGGTAACACATCTCAGCAAAGGTGAAAGTTTTATATAGCCTCTTATCAAAAATAAAAAGCTAGAGACCACAGAGATGAATGTAGAGCTTGGGTAATTCTCCCTGATGGCCAACTTGTATTCACAGATATCACTGTATTTCTTTTTAGCTCTATTCTTTTATTCTTTCTTTCAAGGATAATAAACTATTACTGCATGTTACAGATATTATTTTTTATGAATTCACAATACTATGTACTGTATTTATATGAATGAAAATTTCTTTTCCCATAAACTTCATGCATTTTTCCACCAAAGACCTTCCTTGTAAAGTTCAGAAGTGTCTTATACCTCTGGGTATTTTACATGCTGGCAAACGTAAACGGCTGGCTCCAGGCGCGGACAGCCTTTGCACGCTCACCAGTGCTTCTGTGCAGGGCGGATCCTGAGTGCGCTCACTGCACCCTGTTAGGGAATCCCTGCAGAAGCCCAGCAGCCAGGGGGTTAGTCCAGATTTGGGTCTGTTGCAGCTCGTGGGCCTCTTTGCTAGTGCTCAAGCTTCCTTCGATGCGTTTCCCTTCATGCTTTTGAGCATCTCCACCTGCTTCCTGCGCAGGGCCCAAGCCTGGGACTCTGGCAATCGGCTTCAACGACCCTCCAGCTGCAGCCCAGACACTGGGCATGGGATCTGCAGCACCCTGATCCTGTCCCAGGCCCTTACCACACTGAAAATACGTAACACTTGCAATACATTAAAGCAGGGGTCGGCAACGTTTTTCTGAAAAGGGTCAGAAAGTAAATATTTGAGGCTCGTGGGGCACACGGTCTCTGTTGCAAACACTCAGTTCTGCTGTTGTGCAAAAGCAGCCACAGACGGAACGGACACAAATGGGTGCTGCTGTGTCCCAATAAAACTTTAGGGACACTGAAATTTGAATTTCGTATCATTTTCATGTGTTGTGAAATATTAACCTTCTTTTGATTTTTTTTTTCCCCCAACCATTTAAAAATGTGAAAATCATTCTAAGCTTGTGGGCAGTACAAAAACAGGTGACAGGTCAAATTTGGCCCACGGGCCATAGTCGCTAACCTTGCATTAGAATATTCCGTTACCCCCTTCTAAACCCGTTGCCATTGAGTTGAGTCGGGCTGATGGCAACTCCACGAGTTAACGGAGCAGAACTGAGCTCCATGGGGTTTTCTTGGCTGTAATCTTTATGGAAACAGATGGCCAGGCCTTTCTTCTGTGGTGCCACTGGGTGGGTTTTTAACTTTTTTTTTTCATCAGAAATCTAATGATTTATTTGAAAGATAACGCTCTGATGAACATCTTGGACTGGAGAAGGAGCCTCCAAGGGCATGCCCCAAATCAACAAAAGTGAATAGGATAGTTTTTTTTTTTTATAACTTTTATTAAGCTTCAAGTGAACGTTTACAAATCCAATCAGTCTGTCACATATAAGTTTACATACATCTCACTCCCTACTCCCACTTGCTCTCCCCTTCTTGAGTCAGCCCTTTCAGTCTCTCCTTTCTTGACAATTTTGCCGGCTTCCCTCTCTCTCTATCCTCCCATCCCCCCTCCAGACAAGAGTTGCCAACACACTCTCAAGTGTCCACCTGATATAATTAGTTCACTCTTCATCAGCATCTCTCTCCCCCCCGGTAACCAGTCCCTTTCATGTCTGATGAGTTGTCTTCAGGGATGGTTCCTGTCCTGTGCCAACAGAAGGTCTGGGGACCATGGCCGCCGGGATTCCTCTAGTCTCAGTCAGACCATTAAGTTTGGTCTTTTTATGAGAATTTGGGGTCTGTATCCCACTGATCTCCTGCTCCCTCAGGAGTTCTCTGTTGTGCTCCCTGTCAGGGCAGTCATCGATTGTGGCCGGGCACCAACTAGTTCTTCTGGTCTCAGGATGATGTAGGTCTCTGGTTCGTGTGGCCCTTTCTGTCTCTTGGGCTCTTAGTTTTCGTGTGGCCTTGGTGTTCTTCATTCTCCTTTGATCCAGGTGGGCTGAGACCAACTGAGGCATCTTAGATGGCCGCTTGTTAGCATTTAAGACCCCAGACGCCACATTTCAAAGTGGGATGCAGAATGATTTCATAATAGAATTATTTTGCCAATTGACTTAGAAGTCCCCGCAAACCATGTTCCCCAGACCCCCGCGCTTGCTCCGCTGACCTTTGAAGCATTCATTTTATCCCAGAAACTTCTTTGCTTTTGGTCCAGTCCAATTGAGCTGACCTTCCATGTATTGAGTGTTGTCTTTCCCTTCACCTAAAGCAGTTCTTATCTACTGATTAATCAATAAAAAACCCTCTCCCACCCTCCCTCCCTCCCCCCCTCGTAACCACAAAAGTATGTGTTCTTCTCAGGTCTACTATTTCTCAAGATCTTATAATAGTGGTCTTATACAATATTTGTCCTTTTGCCTCTGACTAATTTCGCTCAGCATAATGCCTTCCAGGTTCCTCCATGTTATGAAATGTTTCAGAGATTCGTCACTGTTCTTTATCGATGCGTAGTATTCCATTGTGTGAATATACCACAATTTAACTTTTTGATTAGTAGTCAGGTGCTTAACTGTTTGCACCACCCAGGCACTTTCACCTCTTTCTGTTGTTGTGGTTGTCAGGTGCTGTCTGCTGTCGAGTCTGTTCTGACTCATAGCAACCCTTCATGCAACAGAACGAAACACTGCCTGGTCCTGTGCCATCCTCACAATTATTGCTATGTTTGAGCCCATTGTTGCAGCCACTGTGTCAGTCCACCTCATTGAAGGTCTTCCTCTTTTTCACTGACCCTTAACTTACCAGGAAACCCTGGTGGTGTAGTGGTTAGGACTTACGGCTGCTAACCAAAAGTTTGAATTCACCAGGCACTCCTTGGAAACCCTATGGGGCAGTTCCACTCTGACCTTATAGGGTCACTATGAGTCGGAATTGACTCGAGTGCAATGGGTTTTTTTTTTAACTTTACCAAGTATGATGTCCTTCTTCAGGGACTTGTCCCTTCTGATAACACATCCAAAGGACGTAAGATGAAGTCTCATCACCCTGCTTCTAAGGAGCATTCTGGCTGTACTTTTTCCAGGATGATTTTGTTCTTTTTTCTCCAGACAATGGTATATTCACTATTCTTCACTAATCCGTAATTCAAAGGCATCAATTCTTTTTTGGTCTTCCCTATTCATTGTCCAGCTTTTGCATGCATATGAGGTGATTGAAAATACCATGGCTCGGGTTAGGTGCTCCTTAGTCCTCAAAGTGACATCTTTGCTTTTTAAGACTTTAAAGAGGTCTTTTACACCAGATTTGCCCAGTGCAATACATTGTTCGATTTCTTGGCTGCTGCTTCCATGGGCTTTGATTGTGAATCCAAGTAAAAGGAAATCCTTGGCAACTTCAATCTTTTTTCCATTTATCATGATGTTACTTATTAGTCCAATTGTGAGGATTTTGGCTTATGTTGAAGTGTAATCCATACTGAAGGCTGTAGTCTTTGATCTTCATTAGTAAGTGCTTCAAGTCCTCTTCACTTTCAGCAAGCAAGCTTGTGTTATGTGCATCACGCAGGTTGTTAATGAGTTTTCCTTCAATCTTGATGCCCTGTTCTTCTTCATATAGTCCAGCTTCTTGGATTATTTGCTCAGCATATAGATTGAATAAGTATGATGAAAGGGTACAACCCTGATACCCACCTTTCCTGACTTTAGACCATGCAGTATCCCCTTGTTCTCTTCTAACGACTGCCTCTTGGTCTATGTACAGGTTCCTCACGAGGACAATTAAGTGTTCTGGAGTTCCCATTCTTTGCAATGTTAGCCATAATTTGTTATGATCTACACAGTTAGAATGCCTTAGCATAGCAAATAAAACACAGGTGAACTTCTTTCTAGGCAGTGGCAACTTTCCTCACAATCTTAAATAACTGGATTTGGGCCTCTACTCTATCCAGTTTTCTGGATAAAACATAGTTCCTAACAGGTTGGAAACCCTGGTGGCTTAGTGGTTAAGTGCTACGGCTGCTAGCCAAAGGGTCGGCAGTTCGAATCCGCCAGGCGCTCCTTGGAAACTCTATGGGGCAGTGCTACTCTGTCTTATAGGGTCGCTGTGAGTCAGAATCATCTCGAAGACACTGAGTTGGGAACAGGTTAAAAGTTTCTGTCAATTCCAAACAAACACGTATTTAGGTATTTTGAACTCCTCAATGGAGCCCAGCCTCTTATTTCCTCCAAAGAATTTGTTGGTCCGTTCCAAAAGCAACCTCACGGCTTTGTTATAAAAGTCTAATTTACAACCCTTGGAACCTCACTGGGTCACCTCAGGGTTCTTTTCTTTCCGTGTCCACACCTCTGTCCATCCTCTCCTTTCTTCTTCCTAATTAGCTGAGTCTATAATTAAACCTTTCCCCATTTAGAGGGTTTGAGCCCTCACTGACATGCTAATCACCCATGGCCCTCCTGTGGCCTCTTCTATTTCCTTTTGAGATGAAGTGCCCAGAACTCAATAGCGTCAAGGTCGAGCGGCCTGCATTTGTATTACAAACTAGCACACCATTATCATGGTGTTCCGTTCTCCCTTAATACAGACTAATAGCTTGTTCTCCTCCTTGACCTCCAGAAACATGGAACAGCCCAGCCGTCTTCACTGAACCCTTTGTGGTAATTTCAGGATCTTTTCTTTAGGAAGTTATAACTAATCAGGACCCATCAGCGATCATAAATAGTTTAAATTGCTCTTTCGAGTGTGAACTGCCTCCCATGGGTTGCTTAATTTGCCAGGTGTCCCCTGGCTGTGCTCATCCCATGACCAGCCCCTGTCTCTGTCCTTATTAACCTGGCTTCTGTACTTTGGTCCAGTCAGGAGAGGTGGAACTTACACTTGGGAAGGACCTGGTGCTCTGCTATGGGTCTGCCTACCAGGTGCCCTGGAGTCGAGCCTGACTCAGGGCAGCCCCACGTGTGTTGGAGTAGAATTGTTCTCCATAGGGGTAGATTTTTCAATTTTTTTTTTCTTTAAATCGCCAGGCCTTTCTTCTGAGGAGCCTCTGGGTGGATTTGCACCTCCAACCTTTTGGTTAGCATTGGAGCATGTTAACTGTTGGCGTCACCCAGGAACATGGACCTGCCTGGCAATACCTTAAAGATGGATTTAATCTTATTTGAAGTTTTTTAAGCTCAGGGGGGGTGTCTCTGGAGGATTCTCAAGAGGACAAATAGATCCTGTGATTGTGCTTGGAGATGGTTTGCTTCTTTTCGGAGAAAACCAAGAGATTTTACTCCACTTGAAACTTTCCCAGTTTTTTTTTTCTTTTTTTGGTTTAAATAATTCTCCACCTCTGGAGAGCTCCTGAGACAACGTTCAGCCCGGTTGGCTAGACTAAGTTTTTTAGCTGTCTCATATTGGTAATTATTAAAGATGTTTATGAACACTAATTAAATTGGTAAAATCTGAATGTTGCTGTTGTTAGTTGCCATTGAGTCAACTCTGAGTCATGGTAACCCATGTATAACAGATATAACATGTGTATAACATATACGTGAAATATATATTAGGTAATGGTGCTTTGTCAATGATAAATCTCCTCCATTTGATAATTGCTCTGTGGTTATGGAAAAGAAAGTTCTTGTACTTGGTGGATGCATGCTGAAGGATTTAGGGCTAAGGGATCGTAATGTTGGCATTTTATCTCAAATGGCTCAGGAAAAAAAAAGACAGAGAATAATAATATATATAACAACCAAAACCAAGCCCATTGCCATCAAGTCTATTCTGACTCATAGCTACCCTATAGGACAGAGTAGAACTGTCCCATAGGGTTTCCAGGGGGCAGCTGGTAAATCCGAACTGCTGACCTTTTGGTTAGTAGCTGCCGTTTAACCACTGGGCCACCAGGGCTCTGATATGTGTAATAGCATTCACTAAACACCAAAAATTCTCTGCTGTTGAGTTTATTCCGATTCATAGCAACCCTATAGGACAGAGTAGAACTGTGCCATGAGGTTTCCAAGGCTATAATCTTTTTTTTTTTAATAATTTTATTTATTTTGCTGTTGTTGTTGAAAATATACACAGCAAAACATACACCGATTCAACAGTTTGTACATGTCCCACTTGGTGACGTTGATTACAATCTTTGAGTTGTGTAACCATTCTCACTCTGCTTGTCTGAGTTGTTCCTCCCCCATTAACATAAATTTGCCACCCCCTAAGGTTTCCCTCTAGTCTTTTCAGTTGCTCTTGTCAATTTGATTCCATGTAGATAGTTCTTAAAAGAGCATAATGCTCAAGGCAGACATTTTTTTAGATAGTTCTTAAAAGAGCATAGTGCTCAAGGCAGACATTTTTTACGAGTTAAGCTAAACTATTATTTGGTTTTAAGAAGACTTCAGGGGATATTTTTGGTTTAAGGTTTAAAGATTATCTCAGGATAATAGTTTCAGGGGTTCATCCAACCTTCATGGCTCCAGGAAGTCTGGAGCCCATGAGAATTTGAAATTCTGTTCTGCATTTTCCGCCTTTTGATCAGGATTCTTCTATGGAATCTTTGATCAAAATGTTCAGTAATGGTAGCTGGGCACCATGCAGTTCTTCTAGTTTCGTGGCAAAGGAGGCAGTTGTTCCTGGAGGCAATTAGCCACATCTTTCATATCCCCCTCCTTGTCCTGACTCTCCTCCTTCCTCTGTTTTCCCAGGTGAATGGAGACCAACTGTTGTGCCTGGGAAGGCTGCTTACAAGCTTTGAAGACCCCACATACTACACATCAAATTAGGAGGTAGAACAGACACACTAAACATGTTCAAAGTTGTAGTCTTTATGGAAACAGACTGGCACATCTTTCTCCCGCTGAGCGGCAGGTGGGTTCCAACAACCACCCCTTCGGTTGGTGGCTCAGCACTTTAACCACTACGCCACCAGGGCTCCTTACGCTAAGCACCCACACTTAAATGTACAGAGATAAAGCAAATGTGGCAAAATGTTAACAACGGGGTGAATCTAGGTGAAGGGCATATGGGTGTTCATTTATAATGTCTTTGCAACTTTTCTGTTCATCTCAAGTTCTTTGAAAATAAAAAGTGTAATTAATTCGGCCGGTCAACTAGGGATAATAGTAGCACCTGAGACATGAGTATGACTGCTGGCCTGGCCACGCCTTCTCCACACAGCACTGGTGTGTCCTTGGATCTAATTCCTGTGTGGAGCCGATCTGCCCTTGTGCATCTTCCCTGCTTTGTTCTTCTGGTCCCTGCCCCTGCTGGTCTGTCCCATTTCAGCCAAGAAGTCGTCAAACATGGACTGAACCCCAGTATGCGCCAGGCACTGTGTCGGGGACAGGGGCGTAGTCAGTAAACAGACATGGTCCCCATCCGCAAGGAGCTGTAGTCTAATCTGGGAAGACAGAAACCAAACAGAGAATCACGAAGAGCTGTCAGGAAGAAGTGCAGGCTGCTGCAGGAAGCCAGTGGAACTCCCCAGCCCACTGGGGGCCTCGGAACGCTTCCTGGGGGCAGTGGTATTTGAGCTCAGACTTGTGGGACAGCGCGGAGTGGCTTGGCAAGGACAGGGTGAGGGCGTAGACAGGTCTTGAGAACAGAGCAGGACTTGGGGCCCAGCATGGGGGAGCTAAGGGGGAAAAGGTGGGCTGGGGTCAGAGTAGACAGGGCCTTGTAGGTCACGGTGGTAACTTCTTTTTCTTTATTAAAAAGAGGCAGGGACGTCATGATTAGATTTGCATTTTGGAAAAAATTCCTTTAGCTGCAATGTAGCCAGTGAATTGGAAAGGGCATTATTGGTGGTGGGGAGAGAAGCCAGGAGGCCACCTTAGCTGTCCAGTGAGCGGCGAGGCTTTCCTGCACCAGACGGTGGCTACGCGGATAGAGAGACCCGGGGGGACGTCAGAGTTATGTAGGGGGTGGACTCGGCAGGATTTGATGGTTGATTGGATTCTCCTTTTCCGACGCCCTTTTAGTGAAATTTTTTGTTTTTCCTTTTTATTTATAGATCTCATTGGAAAATACTTTTTTTCCCAAAGGTATTTTCAAATATACCCATTTAACCCGTTGCTGTAGAGTCGATTCCGACTCATGGTGGCTCCACGTGTTCCAGAGTAAGTCGTGCTCCATAGGGCTTTCTTGGCTGTGACATTTCTGGAAGCAGATGTCCAGGTCTGTCTTCTGTGGCACTGGTAAGTAGTTGGAACTGCCAATTTCTGCTTAGTCAAAACCCAAACCAAACCCACTGCCACTGAGTTGATTCTGACTTGCAGTGACCCTATTGGACAGAACAGAATTGCCCCTTAGGGTTTCCAAAGAGCGCCTGGTGGGCTCGAACTGCCGGCCTTTTGGTTAGCAGCAGTAGCTCTTAACCGCTGAACCACCAGGGCTCCACATCTAGTTAGTAGTCCAGGGCAAACCATTTGAGCCACTCATGGCTTCAGTTAATTGTCTTGCTTATATATTCCTGATATGAATGTTCCTCAAATAAAGACAATGGTTTATGTCATTCAATAAGTTTGTGCTAATTAGGAATTGAGACTTATCCATCTCACATATTCTGGAAACTTAAGATGGAGGGAATAGAAATTAATGTAATTTAAAAAATCTATTGCACTTTTTTTTTTATTGCACTTATGAAATGGCACATTAGACAATAGTGCTTATATGGAAAGATATTAATTTTGACAGGGAAGAGGCCCTGCATGGTGACATCACAACACTGACAAATAAATGCCGTTGTACTTTTCCATGCCACGAATGATTTACGATTATAGTCGTGCATCGTTCTTTTTGATTTATGGTATCCTGTAAGCCGTGGAATTACTTAGCAAAATCAGTTTGGCTTGATGTAAGATTTTTTCCTTGCTTAGAAAAAATTTTGGCCTGAAGAAAAGATGACATTAATTTAGGAATAGTGGAGTTATCATTGAGTTATCAAAATAAATCTGAGGACATAAATCAATTCTACTGCTTGGAGAATGCTAAATCGATAAGTCCAGAAAGACTTTATTGATTTCAGGGCCATCACTCAAGTGTTCTTCATTAGATTCCTCAGCCATATGTTTAATTGAAATGATAATGTTGAAAACTTTGGGTAAACCCACGCATCCTGACTTTGATGCGTGTTGTTCAAGGTAATGGAAACAATTGGGCCAGCCTGGTTCTCTCCTTCAGGTGCAGGAGGGGACACATGGGAAGACTTTGCATCTTCTTCCTGCCTTCTGGAGCTTCTACTCTGGGAAGGTGCCTGCCCAAACAGTTTTAAGTTACCTCTTTTAAATTCAATTAAAAAAATGGTATGAACAACCTGATTACAATATTAAGGGAACATTGAAAAAACTACTCATAATTAACACCATCTGTACGTATTTGCAACTGTTGTACTGAACTATATTATGTTTCTGTGACTTGTCTCTCTCACTTAAAAGATTGTGAGCAATGGAGCGCAAGAGTGTTTTATCTCAGTTTCCTCTAGACCTTGCTTAAATGCGTGAGTATTTTGACATAGCTGGACTACTAATTGAAAGGTTGGTGATTCAAATCCACCCAGCAGTGCCGCAGAAGAAAGGCCTGGTAATCTATTTGCATAAGACAACAGCCACTGAAAACCCTATGGAGTGCAGTTCTACTCTGAAACACGTGGGGTTGCCATGAGTCAGAATGGACTTGACGGCAACTGGTTAGGCTTCTTTGGTTTTTAACATTTACAAAGCACGCCCATATTTATTAGCTTATTTTATACTTCTTAAGATTTTTGTTTCTAGCAATTTACATGTAGATGGAGAAGGGGAAGTTTTATCACAGCCCCTCCCTTAGATGTGCACTCATTCCTCTCCAGGACATTGTTGCTTCTCTAACATGGTATTAAAGATGTTTCCTGCACTCTTTATTATCCCATTCTGCAGTGAATTCAAGGCAGGAAACAAAACCCCTTAAGGGGGTTATTAACAGTTCAAGTGGAACGAGAAATCTCACTTGCCAAAAGTAAGTACAGATATATGTTGTCTTTGAATCTGTTTTTCTCCTTAGGGGTGATGGGTGGGGAGAAGGGGCTACATAGAAAAGCGCTGTATTTTTACCCAAATAATGTGCACTTTCTACATTTGTTTGCCAACCCTGTACTCCGTCTTGGAGGTATTTTCATAAGCATCACTATGCCAATTTTTTTACATGTTGCTGTAAAAAAAATTAGCATAGCACCCTTACAAAAATACCTTTGTGGGTGTACGTAAAGGGGAGGAAACAGCTGCCTCAAGCATTGTGGAGAGAGGTCCTGACCATTTTCTAAATATCTGTGCTAGCTTTTCTTCTGTGGAATACGTATTTGTATGTATACACACATATATGTACACAGGTAGTCCCCGACGTAGGACGTATCTGAGTTAGGACATACCAGACTTATGCTGTTTTTTGTACATCTTACCGGTAGTAATACGTATGTGCTCATACAGTCCTGTGGTGCATAATTTGCTGATGTTATTGCTCTCAGATGTTAACTCACAGGTGTTCAGTGTTATGATTTACAGCGAAAGTTAGGTAAAGTTTTTTCCAAACTAAATCAGGGGCTTCGGTTGCTGGAAAATATAGACCCAAATGCTGATCGGTTTGCTCAAGTTGATAGGCAGATTCGAGAAGCAGTGAGGTGTTACTGTAAAATATATGAAGAAAAGAAGAAAAGGACCACAGAGACAACCCTCATTAATTTTCTGACTAGGAACAGTATCCCCATTCCCAGGGATAATCCTGATGACCCAGAACCTTCCACAAGTGGAGTTATTACTGAAATTGACAAAATGCCAACGTTGTCCAACTCTTCTTCATAGTCGGAGTAAATGTTTATAATGTGTGTATTTCTTTAATGTACGTGTCTATTAAAATATATTTGTAAGTTTATATGTAATGTTTCTGACCCCCAAAGACAGTTAAAGATCGGATTTATAAAGATACTGATAATAAAAGACTATACTGTAATAATAAAAACTAAAGACTTACGTCAGAACCATTTTATCACTGAGTCATTGGAATGGAACCCCAGCGTAAGTCGGGGACCACCTGTACGTATGTATGTGTATATAGATAGACACATATATGTATATGTGCATGTAGTTCCTGGGTGGTGCAAATGTTTAACGTACTTAGCTGCTAACCGAAAGATTAGAGGTTCAAGTCCACCCAGAGTCTTCTTGGAAGAAAAGGCCTGGTGATTTACTTTAAAAAAATTAGTCACTGAAACCCTATGTATTACCGTTCTACTCTGACATACATGGAATTGCCGTGAATTGGAGTCAACCTGTTGGCAACTAGCTTTATATATACAGTAAAACCTGTGAAAGCTGGAACCTCGTAAGGCAGAAGTCTGTCAGGGAAGGGAAACTCAAATATTTTCCACTAAGATGAGTGATAGAAAATGGTAAGACTGCACTGTGTCAAAGGCAGAAAGCTATCAAGATCTGGAAAAACAAAGCAGTCCCATCAAGTTCCGGCTCTCACAGGTTTCACTGTACATATATGTATATATGTGTGTATATCTATGCACACACACATATATACATACATATTAATATTACAATGGAGGAAAACACCATCCAACCCAATTATTTCTTTCTCGTTGTTGTGATCAACATTGTAGCATGTAAATTTTGTTCTGAAAAATTCTGCATAGACTAAGGTATGAATTAATACAAAAGAATGCTCATTTCTAATGGCTCATGGCCGTTAACAGCAATTAGGTCTCTCCAGCCCCCAGGGTGTTGGGCGTTTGGCTCTTCCCCAGTCAACATGATTGATTTCCAGAGCTACGTGGGAACTCTCAGAATTGCAAACGGGCATTTGGGACAAAAGAACTGGTCTGATGATCAACCTAAATCAGATTGTTACCAAATCTTTATTCCACTTTATGCTGCGTGAGCTTTGATTGTCGAAAATAGCGTCCTTGGCATGCTTTGGAATGAAAAAAAAATTCTATTTCAAAAGTAATTGCAGCTCAGGAAGAAAAATAATTCAGAGGACAACGCATGCATACAACAAAGCCCAACTAATTAAGCCCACAAATGCCCCTGAGGGCTGCAGAACTGATGCAGCATTTTATCCAACACAGGATTGCAAGATATATTTTTTTCACCAAGGTTTGCTTTTTCCCCCTTAAGTTATTGATTACTTTTGCCAAGGAGAGCATATTGACATGTGCAGAAGACCGTAACGGGTTGAAATCGTTTTAGATAGAGTATCTTTGGCAGGTCTTCGTGTTCAGATTTAAGTGGGAAACACTGAGGTTCTGAAATGGCTTCTATGACCAGTTTCATCACAGACCTAATCACCCAAAACATCATTCTCTGTAATTTGGCTGAAAAGCAGTGAGACAGCCAAAGCTTCACTTCTTGAAAAGAATTTAGCAGTCAGCCAGCTTATGCTTATTAGAAACACCCTTACCCCATCTCTTCCCTTCTCTCTCCACTCCAACCATGGCTAAATGAATCCAGAGGCTGGAATCAAGTGTGGAGGTGGGAGGAGCAAGGGAAGGGACCAGAACAAACTCCTGGGTGAAAACCAGTTTGGTTAAAAAAAAAATTAAGCCAGATCTCTCTGTCCTACAGAAGTTGAAGTCTCAAAAGATTGAGAGCTTGAAAAGTGAGTCATCTTGTTTATTTTTAGAGGACAGGCAAGGACACACAGTCAAACCAGATTAGAGTAGAAAGCACCCAACACTGGATGGGCCTTTTTTCCACTGTGTGACTTTGGACAACATCATTTGCCTCTCTGAGCCTTGGTCCCTGGCTGAAGCTGTTTGCTTTTAGGTTCCTTCCAGTTTTAAGATGAAGATTCTTTAAATACTTTGCTCTCATATTGGATTGTCTTAATTTTTGTGCTATGGGTTTTTATTTAGCAAGCATTATGGTATTTCAAAACTATATCGGGGTTCTTTGGGAAGGCCAGATGTTTTTGGAAATGTATAAACCAGAAGACTAGGAAAGTGCCACCCTCCAGGCAAGTCTACATTGTCACAAACCAGCCCTCATTTCAATTGTTTACACTGTAGCACTGAATAGAAAAAGCAGACACAAAACGATGTATACATGTCACCCAAGCATCTGCCTTCTCCTTGTCAAGGGTCACCTTCCTTTAATGTATTGTTTCCTGTGTACACATTTGTCAACCTCCAGCACCATCTTTGTCTTCACTGCTGCTCTCTCATGTCCATGCTATCTCTTGGGACTGCCTTTACCTCTTACTTGCTTCACCCTCTGTTGGAAACCACCTGTCTCCCTCATACCCCCAACATACCAGTGATAAAATACAGGTAGATCAGACCTACACTAAATGTTCTGAGGTGTTCCAAAAAAAAAAAAAAAAAACCAAGGTTGTTGCCTTCGAGTCAATTCCGACTCACAGTGACCCTGCAGGACAGAGTAGAACTGCGCCACAGAGTTTCCAAGGAGCTCCTGGTGGATTTGAACTGTCAACCTTTTGGTTAGCAGCTGTAGCATTTAACTACTATGCCACCAGGGTTTCCTCTGAGGTGTTAGAGGGTGATTATAATGTGGGACGGAGTCCCCGGGTGGTGCAAACAGTTAATATTCTCAGCTGCTAACTGATAGATTGGAGGTTTGGTCCACCCAGAGGCAACTTAGAGGAAAGGCCTGGTGATCTACTTCCCCAAAAAATCAGCCATTGAAAATCCTATAGAGCACAGTTCTACTCTGACATACGTGGGGTCACCATGAGTAGGGGCTGACTCCTTGACGGCTAGTTTATGGTGTAGGACAGGGAACAAGTTCAATGTTAAACATAAAAACTGTTCTTAGAAATATATCAGTGAATCCCTACTGTGGTGGGTACTGGTAATGGAGGCGGGGGAACAGGGTGTGACTAAATGGAACATTTAACAGCTATCCTTTCTTCCTTTCTCCCTTATTATTAGCCAGGAATGGGAGCTCCGGATAGAGAAGGGCAGGGCTAGAGAGGGGCAGGGCTAGAGAGGGGCAGGGCTAGAGAGGGGCAGGGCTAGAGAGGGGCAGGGGCGGGCAGGGCGTTTCAGGGCAGCCGAGGGAAGGGGAGGGAGCTGAGCTGCTGAGAGCCAGCTGCCTTGTTCACAGTTATTTATTTATTTTATTATCGTAGTGTAGATGAAGGTTTACAGATCAAACTAGCTTCTCATTAAATAATTAGTACACATATTGTTTTGTGACATTGCTTACCAACCCCATGACTCGTCAGCACTCTTCCTTCTTGGCCTTGGGTTCCCTAGTACCAGCTTTCCTGTCACCTTCTGCCTTCTAGTCCTTGCCCCTGGGCTGGCGTGCCCCTTTAGTCTCCTTTCATTTTATGGGCCTGTCTAATTTTTGACTGAAGGGTGAACTTCAGGAGTGACTTCATTACTGAGTTAAAAGGGTGTCCAGGAGCCATACTCCAGTCTCTATCAGACCAGTTATTCTGGTCTACCTTGTTCACAGTTTGCCTGGAGCTGGCTCTGTTAGCAAGAATCCCCCAACAAGAAGACCTTTACCAATTCCTTTGGCTTCCCACATCTGGGGCGCTACAACACCAAGGCTGCCTGATGAGGTTGGCCTAAGCCCCATATATTTCTCCCTTAGCAATCACACAGGTCTGTTTTCATAAAAGCTCTTTGGGGGTGTTGAACCATCTAGTGACAGACGGGAGGTTTAATGACTTTCAGGCCCTGGGTTTTCTTGGTGGGATGAAGAAGCTCTTCTGCTCTCGCTCATCAGCCCCAACTTGTCTTCAGACCATGTTGAAATTCCTTCTTGTCACACCCCACAGATCACAATGAACAGGCAGATTAGCCTGATGATGGAGGCGCACCAGCTCAAGGCTTTTAGTTAAATGATGCTCCCTGCGAGCCACAGAGCAGAGCTGCGCAGGGTGAGCTCAGCGCCTATTACCATGACTTCATTTAATAAACTCGCTGTCAGCGTCTTAATCCTCAGTCAAGTGTAAGCATGAGAATCCTTGTTAGAGCTGTGATGAGGCGACATTGATGGCTAACCAAATTGTCTCATCCCACAGGATTCATTTTCATTAAAAGTCTAAATTGATTTAAAAAAATTTTTTTTTCGACAAGTGCCTCTGATTGACGGTGACTTTATGGGTTTTTACAATGAAGACCTGTGACAAGTAAACCATTTCACCTGTTAAGCTGGATTTTACATTTGGGCTTATGCTGGGATTTGCTTCCTGTATGGGTTCAAATCCTTCTGCCTCCTCTTCTGGCTTAGCTGGATGTGGGTCCTGTAAATCTAACTGGCTAGGTGCTCCCCACATCCTGGTCATTCGAATGAGGGGTGCAGACTATTCCCCATAGAAGGGTGGAGTAAGGAGTGGTCCACTGTGTGCCTTCCCTTTAGAGCCTGAGGTAGGCCGTGATGGGGTCTTGGCAGTGCCCCAGAATCTAATTAGATTGGTGGAATCTCCCCTGACTTCCAGCTCTTTTCTCTACCTGCTCCCTCCTGGGGAGCTGCCATCGTACCCCCACACCTGACACCGTGCTGGGTGCACTGTAAGCCCTCCGTGAATGTTTGCAGAATGAAGAATGAGGGTCCCAGGTGCTAAAGATACGACTGTCATCTCTTTTCTTGAGAGCTATGTTCATCTGGGTTCTTGGAGAAGGAAAGGCCGAGACAGGATTAAACACCAAGGATTTTATTAGGAGAAAAGCCTGTGTAAGAGAAAATGAGGAGACAGCTGGGGAAGTATGGGAGCGTTGTCAGATTCAGGTGCAAGCCTGACCCCAAGTGATGGGGAGAGGGAGAGTTGGGTGGTAGTGTCCTCGACTGGCATGCAGGCAAAGGAAGGTCCAGCAAGGCTGCTGGGGAGTCCTCGGGTCAAAGTCAGACCTGCCTTAGCCTCTCTGCCAGACACAGTCGTTGGCTGGGAATAGCCACTGGGAAGCATTCAAAAAAAAAAAAAAAACCCAGTGCCATGGAGTCGATTCCGACTCATAGTGACCCTACAGGACAGAGTAGAACTGCTTCATAGAGTTTCCAAGGAGCGCCTGGCAGATTCAAACTGCCGACCCTTTGGTTAACAGCCGTAGCACCTAACCACTACGCCACCAGGGTTTCCCTGGGAAGCATTATGTAGGTGCAAATGTGGCACTAGTTTTCAGAGTGCAGCAGCTGAGCCCCTGATGAACTATGCTATCTGGAGTTGGGGCTCTGAGTGTTGCCTTACTATGGCTGCCACAGAGCCCATGGCTGTTGTTGAGTTAGCTGCCGTCGAGTCAGCCCCTCACTCGTGGGAACCCCATGCACAATGGGATAGGACCATTATGATTTATAAAGTTTTCAATGGCTGGTTTTTGGGAAGTAGGTTGTCATACCTTTCTTCCTAGTCTGTCTTAGTGTGGAGCTCCACCGAAACCTGTTCAGCACTATAGCAACACACCAGCCTCCACGGACAGACGGGTGTTGGCTGCGCAGGAGGTTCATTGGTCTCCCTCATGGAAGGCAAAAATTCTACCACGGAACCAAAGGCTGAAATTACTTGGTTCAGAACTCACATTCTCTAAGTACCAGTGTACTTTTACATTTAAATACGCTGCATGAAAGAGCAATCGTTATCAGAAACAGCAGTGAACAACCTTCTAATCTCTTTAATGCAATTAATTAATTTGTAAATTGCTACCGATTTAAAATGCGATGTGCACCCAGAGCTTGTGTGCGTAAAAAGCTGCAGAAATAAAAAATGCACTGTTCTCACATTGGCACGTTACAATGAATTCTGTAATGGAAAGCAAATGGCCTTCTACTGAACATTTCATGGGTTGTATTTGTTCTAGTGGGATTTTATCTGAATTTTTGGGCATGTGAAAGAAAGGAACTAGGTTCCAACTTGAGAAAAAAGAATAATAGGAGAGGTTTCTGTGGTGATTTTCAAGTATTGCAGGGAAAGGACCCATCAATTTGATTCCACATCTAATATACGGGGAATTAAAAAGATTTAAGAAAAAGGAAAATAAATGTACCATAAATATGGCAGCGTGCCCTACTGGAAATTAAACCTGTGTTTTCCCTCTGTTCTAGAAAGAGAGGGATTAGAAGGAAACTTGGTTGTCTTCTCAAGTCACTGCAAGTATCCCCATTCTGGTGCCCACAAAGAGCTTGGGGATCTCTGCCAACCAGTTGCCATCCTTGGGTCGATTCTGACTCCTGGGGACCCCATGTGTGTCAGAGTAGAACTGTGCTCCATAGTGTTTTCAGCAGTTGATTTTTCAGAAGTAAATCAACAAGCCTTTTTTCTGAGGTGCCTCTGGGTGGGTCTGAACCTCCAGCCTTTCAGTTAGCAGCCAAATGCTTTAACCATTTGTACCACCCAAAGTTTCTGGGACCCCTGTAGATGCTGAGAAAATGATAGGTAGGTAGTTCCCCATTTTCCAGAGTAGGGAATGTAACCACATGTTTTGGGTCCAGGGTCTGGGAAAAGCTAATAACCCCCTGAAGGAGGCTTGAGGAAGAGAAGTTGCCTGGGGACCTGGTTTGTGAGATGGCGAAGGTTGAGCCCACCTGATCCTGCATTCTAGGGCTGGCTTGCAGTCTAGGAAGTGGAGAAGGTTGGGAACAAGAAAGGATCGCTGTGGTGGGCATCCTGCCAGTACCCATGGCAGGAGCTGGGCACAGGACCTCGCCTGGCACCATGCTCTTGGCTTGTCCCTCCCGCCTCCTCTGGCTCTACTGCCAGGGCTCTCTCGAGGGTCCCTGCAGGCAATGATACCCCCTCATAGGAAGCGGGGCTTAAGTGCCTACACTTTGGAGAGAGCCTGAAGCATGAAAGTGCACCCTGGGGACGTGTGGGTAAGGTAGAAAGGCTGGCCATCTCAGTTACATAAAGCTTCACGGTGAGGCAGGCTTTTCTCATAATGAGGGGTGATAGTCATTGGGGTGAATCCCTGGGTGGTGCAAACGGTAAATGCGCTCAGCTGCTCACTGAGAGGTTTGAGATTCAAATCTACCCAGAGGAGCCTCACAAGAAGGGTGTGGTGATTTACTCCCGAAAAATCAGTCATTAAAAATCCTATGGAACACAGTTCTAACACTGACACACATGAGGTTGCCTTGAATTGAAGTCGACTTGACAGCAGTTGGTAATCATTGAAGACCCAGTGGACTTTCCTTGGGGACATTTAAAATAGAGTCTTCTCTGGGGTGAATTTTGTGTGGTCTTCCCTGGTGGGGAACAGCGGCTGGGGCTCGAGGAGGAAGGTAATAAAGGCCAACAACACAAATGGACTTCTCATGCTGGGATTATCTGCTGACTCATCTGCCGGAATCTGGATGGGCCCCACCATTGTTCCTGCTTCTCCTGGTTTGCTAGAACACCTTCAGGGCACATTAAAAAAAAAAAAAAAAAAAATCGGGTGCATTATCCTTTATGCTTGGTTTCATAAAAATTAGTTACAGGAAAAATGTATGCTGTGACGTACCCTTTTTATCCTACTGAGAGAGGAATCATTCTCTCGTGAATAGAACGCAATAGTTCTCCATTGTATAGTATAGTGGCCTTGTAGTTATGTTTGGAGTGGTACTGAATGTAATTACAAGCCTGTCGAGTTTGGCATTTAAGCCCATTTTGGGGGGATGTGGAGCTCAGCTTTTTTCAATCACATGATTAAACTCGGCATTCAAGTTTTTGTATAAAGCTGGGGCTAGCTGGTTAATGAACATTCTGACCACTGGTGTGAAGAGCCATCAATTCCATTCAGGGTCCTCAGCCAACCTGCCTGGGTACTGCTGTTTCCACCAGTGCCCTTTCGGATGTCGTGCTCATGCCTGATTGGTCCATATCCATGTCATACGAGCTGTCAAGTATTTTGAATATCACCTCTGACTACCTCTCTAGTTTTTTTCCCATATAGGTTGGATTACCAAGCTGCAACCCATGATACCTTGTCCAGCCATGAAAATAAAAAATAAGCATCAGCTAACTTGTCTAACATTTATGGGCAACTGATGATGTGAAATTGATTTACCAGTAGTAAGCCCCAGGCATCATCAGATGAGGCAACTGAATAGTGTTGCAATAATTGTTTTACTTACAGCCTATTTAACTTCCAGTGGATAGACTTTTAAGCTGGGCTTGGTCATACCCGGGACCGAAGATGAATAACATCCCTTACATGTGACCGTTTCTCCCTGGTGCTCAGTTTGGTCTATATGCTCATGTGGCCTAATCATTGTCTGGCCTCCATGACTCTGGTGGGTCAGCTTACTAGGCCAACTCGTGTGGAGGTGGGCACGTGCTTTCATGCATGAAAGTTGGTCTCCTGGACCCCAGGAATCCTTAGTTCTGAATGTTGTACCTTGTACTGAATTTCTGAGATATCTCATTCTGCCTAGAAGGACTGAAAATTGGGAAGAAGATAGGGATAAGGTAAAAAGCCTTGGGATGTATAGAACAGTGGTGAAGCTGGAGATTACCCTTCCCTCGTCCAATTTTTTTGGCTTTTGTAAGGTCTTCTTGCCTAAGAATAGCCAGTCATCTGTTGTGACTTGTCCTAACCTACTATTCCAAATATGTAATTAATAATAGTAATAGTAATAAGTAGAGTAGTATCTGTCACATAGCAACAGGAGCAACTGGAGTCCTGGTGGTGCAATGGTTAAGCGCTCGGCTGCTAACGGAAAGGTTGGCAGTTCGAACCCAGCCAGCAGCTCCATAGGAGACCCGGTGATCTGCTCTTGTAAAGATTACAACTTAGAAAACCCTATGGGGCAGTTCTACTCTGTCACACGGGTTCCCTATGAGTCAGAATCAACTCGATGGCACCTAACAACAATAACAACAAGTGGGGCAGAGCTGCCATGTGTCAAACCCAGAACCAGATGATTTCACACATATTATCCCATTTAATTTCAGAACAAGAACCTTGCAAGTAGGAATTATTTTATAGACAAGTAATGTGAGGCTTTGAGAGATTTAGTAACTTGCCCAGACTTAGCCCTGTTGGGTCCAGCACCAAAGCCCACAGTCCACCCTTAGCACCATGTCGCCTCCCAAGGCAAGCCAATGGCCCCACCTGTCCAATGCACTTTCTAAAGCGAGGTAAGTGTCCCATGTGCTCTGAATTTGTATGCAAAGTTCATATTTCCTTTAAAATTACTCTGCTCACCCCTGCAGTCAAGGTTGTCTTGGGCACAGAAAGTTCTTCGAATGTTCAGACCACCTGTCACCCAGGGAACATACTGAACCTTGACAGCCTCTGAAGTGGTCCTCCCCTTGCATGCAAATGGCTCTGTCTGGCCCATAATTAGAAGTGAAATAATTGTAAATGGTTTCCACACGGCTTAGCTTTCAAAGAGGTTCCAGTTACATATAACCTCACTTAAACAGATAATCAGAGGCCAGAGCAGGGGAGCACAGTTCCTGCCTGCTAATTGGCTTGAAGCAGAGACATCTGCTTTGCATGAAGCCTGGGTCAGGCTGTCCCTCTCATCTGTGACCTCCTGTGGTTGGGAGGAACTTGCCCTTGATTACATAAAGACTTCACAGGAACATTGAAAAACTGGATGACATCAACTCCAACAGAAAATCTAATTGCTTTGAATCCTTTCGTAACGATCAGCAATTATTTTGGGATTGATATCCCAGCTTATAAAATAAATTTTTCCGTTCTCAAGGTAGAATTTCTTGCCTTGGTTGCAAGGCCAAAGAATTTCACTTACGACGCTCCAACAGACACCACGCTTCGTGTTTAAGATAAACTTTGCAGATTGGAGACTATGAAACACATTTATTCAATTAATTTCTTCCCAACCCACTCCTTCAACTCCTCAACACACACACACACACACACACACACACACACACAACTACAGTACTCACTTGCCTTTATTATCATTTAAAAAAATTTCTTGACTGGGTAAAGGTTAGGGGGGTGGAGAAACTGCAAGCTCTAGGGCCTGTATCTGAGGTTTCCCTCGAAACTGCCATTGGTGTTCAAATTTCTTGCTTTCCTTTCCAGAATGTACTCCAAAGGTACCTGGAATCTAGGGCCCTTAGACACCTTCTTCAGAAATATTTTGAGTTCCTAAGAAGACTGTGCAGAGCAGAAGGTCGCCCAAATGAGGCCTGGAGACCTGATGTGTGTTTGTGAGACAGGCAGAAGGAGAAGTTTTTCAAAACTTTGGTATAGGGTTCTAGCACCCCCTGCCCATGCCATTTCTGTTTCTGGGACCTGAGAGATTGGGCCAGGCAAGTGAGAAGAGGCTAGTAGGAAGAGGGCCAAGACAGAAAGTGAGCAGGCGAGCCCTGGGGCCTGAGTGGGAGGAAAGGGTTAGGTGGGCAAGGCCAGGTTTGCAGGAACATGCCTGGTCTTGGCATAGAGAGACTTCTGGGATTCCCTGACACAAGCTGAAGGGGAGTGCTAGGGAGGTTCTGAGGGCAGAGAATTACTCCTAGCTTTTGGGGACCAGGGCAGGCTCCACAGAGGAGGTTGAATGTCATTTGAACCCTGAAGGACAGTCCAGGTTTGGCACCTAAAGCCTAAAGGAAGAGTGCAGATTATGGTTAAAGACAGAGGGGCAGGAAAAAATGGGTGAGGCTGTGAAATAGGAAGTAATCGGGTTTCGTTGAGACAAGAAGGGAAGGAGGAGTAAGAATGAAACGTAGGTAGGGGCCAGATCCTGGTGTAGTTAAGGAAGTTGGGCAATGTAGTGTGGGGGTGGGGGGGCACTGAAGGCTCTGTGAGGGTGTAGAGCTGTGCTTTAGGGAGGCTGCTCTAGCAGTAGTGTGGAGAGAGATTGGATGGAGAGAGACCGAATGGAGAGAGATTGGTAGATGCAGAAAAATCAGGAAGCCTTTGATCTGGGAGAAAGAGAGAGATAATGGGGTCTGGATTAGTCAGGATTAAGCTCTTCTGCCTGTGACTTTCACAAGTTAAAAGTTTATTTCTCTTTCACAGAAAAGAAGTGGTGGTAAGCAGTCAAGATCTGATATATAGTTTCCATAAAGTTATTAGGGATCTGATTTTCTTGTAGCTCTTTGCTCTGGCTTCCTTAGGGTGTTGCTCTTGTCCTCAAGATGGCTTCTAGAGTTCTGGGCATCACATCGCCATTCCAGGCAGCAAAATGGAAAAAGAGTATAAGGCGAAATTTTTTTTAAAGGAAACCGCCCAGAAGACCCACACAATATTTTTGCTTCTTTCCCTTTGGCTAGAACTTAGTTAGTCACATGGCCACAGCAAATTGGAGGAGAGTCTGGGAAATGTAGTCTTTTAGTTGGGTGGTCATGTGTCTGGCTGTCTTCTATTAAAGATAAAAGGAAGAAGGGACGTTGGGAAAGGCAACTTGTAGCCTGCCTCAGTCAGAATTCAAGATGTGGCAAAGGCAATGGAGAGGAGGGGAGAATATGTGATATAAAGATTGATCAGTCATTATTAACTGATTGTAAATGGGTTAGAAATTTTAGTCTGGGTAAAGTGAAGTGGTGGAAATGATAGCTAATTTGTGCGAGGCACTATTCTAAGTGTTTTCTCATGTATTTCACACTGATTCCTCATAACAACCTTATGAGGTAGGTACTAGTGTCATCTCCATTTTACAGATGAATAAAATGGGGCACAGGAAGGGTAAGTTGCTTGCCCTAAGTACCACTCAGTAGCAGAACCAGAATTTCACCCCAGACAGCCTGGCTCCAGAACCTTTGCCCTGAACCACTCTGCTTGTGGTGGCAGTGTTAGTAAAGAGAGGAACACAGGCATGTGTAGCTTTGAATGCTCCTATCACTTCTTTTCTCCACCTTATTCTCCTTCCTCTTTGATTCTGTTTAACCTCTGTAGTGCTCAATGGTAGACGGTAAAGAAAGCTTGTGGAATTGATGTTTGTGCATGGCCTGGAAGAGGACTGGAAGTGCTAACAACCTGACCCTTGTTTTGGTCATTGACAGTTTCAAGCTTTGGCTTGGGGTGGGCACTGAGCACTGGAAATGCTTTGTGGGGGTTGGGGGTGGTTCTGGGAGCTGCATCCCAGGAGATTTCCCAGTTGGTCAGGAAGTAAGACAGCCAATAAGGAAGTCAGTGGGCCCAGAGCCTTGGGGAGCCAAGCCTGGAGAAGCCTGGATGGGAAGCCTGGAAGGTAGGCCGAGGCCAGATTCAAAACAGGGAGCTTTCAGTATGTTTCCTGGGGGCAGGGGGGCAGTACTGTTCTCCAAAGCCTTGGGAATCCAGCCCTAGAAAGGACAGAAGGCATTTATTTTGTGACCAAATGTAACTTGGAAATAGTCTTCTCTGTCTGCCATTGCTGTTTTGCGGAAAGCATGATTGAGGTCAAGTCCATGCCAGGGCTAAAGACCAAGAATGGAGTAACGTCTGCAGAGAGAAGGGCAATTAGCAAATTCCTTAATTAGAGTTGGGTTCCCATTTCTCCAGTCAATTCTAATCACTTGTTAAGTGTTAACTCAGGTCTTTAGCTTGTAGTATGGAGCCACGGAGTTCAGGAAAACAGGATGCAGGTTTGGCCTCCAGAAAATCAGGACCCATTGATTCTGGATAAAGTAACTAAGACCTGGTTTCCCTGTCTGTGAAAAGGCTATCACAAAACTTACTTCTTGGGGTCATAAGGACCCCAAGAAATAATACATGAAAGTGTTGACAAGCTATCAAGTTTAGTTATTACATTAGTGATAACGGTGCCTTATTAGTCATTAATGCCTGCTAGTAGAGGATTCTGTGATTAAATTTCTTGCTTCATTGAGTCTCACTGACTTCAATTTCTCACTGAGGTCCCATTGCGCACTGACACCTATAATCAAAGACTGGAAATTTCCTAGACACCAAAATATCAATCTTGACAAATTTTCCATTTTTTTTTTTTTCTGTTCACTGGGTACTAGCCATCATCTCAGGGCTGTAACATCTTCCTCCTAGTCTGATGGGAACGATTTGTATTTAAACATATGTTTAGAATACTTTGTTGAAAGGCTGCAGTGAGTGGACTGTTGGAAAACTATCCTTGTCGAGCAAAAACTCACACTGGAATGAACTGCGACGTCTTGGCATATTATAGTGCCTCCATTCCAGATTGTTACTGGATATTTCTATTCTTGCATTCCATTTCTCCTTCTTTCCCTTCAACCACTATTAATTGCCAGAGACCAAGCTCATCTACAATTGGTCTGTGCTAAAGATTCAGACAGGAATAAGACATAGTTTCGCCTTTAATAAGCTCAGTCTGGAAGAGAAGGCGAACTTGAAAATAATTGTACTGTGGTGATGTAAACCAAACCAAATGAAACCCATTGCTGTCAAGTTGATTCCGACTCATAGCAACCCTATAGGACAGAGTAGAACTGCTCTATAGTGTTTCCAAGGCTGTCATCTTTATGGAAGCAAACTGCCACATCTTTTTCCCCCCGGGGAGCAGCTGGTGGATTCAAACTGAGGAACTTTCAAAAAGCAGCTGTGCGCTTAACCACTGCGCCATCAGGGCTCCTTATATTATGGTTTTGCAAGAGAATGTCTCTAGTCACAGGAAATATACTGATGTTTTTAGGATAAAAACCAAAACCAAGCTAAAAGAAACAAACAAAACCAAACCCGTTGCCGTCAAGTCGATCGCCACTCATAGTGACCCTATAGGACAGAGCAGAACCTCCCATAGAGTTTCCAAGGAGCTCCTGGTGGATTTGAACTGCCAACCTTTCGGTCAGCAGCCATAGCACTCAACCATTACGCCACCAGGATTTCCAATTTAGGCTAAGAAGCTCTGAATATGCAAATTTCTCTAAAATGGTTCAGGGGAAAGTATGTATGCATATATACATGTGTATGTATGTATAGGTATATACGCTTATTCAGAGAGGAAGCAAATGGGTAAACTTAAAATAGGTGGGTCTGTGCAAATGAAACACAGCTTTTTATTATTGTTCTTCTTGCAACTTTTCTGCAAATTTAAAATTATTTCCAAGTAAAAAGTTAAAGATTCCATCTTGCATATCCTGCTTTGGTGCAGGGATGTGTACTATTTTGTTTATCATTTTTGGTTGTGGGGACGAGGTCGATTCTGACCACTCCTTAGAACAGATAAAGTCAGTAATGACAAAAAGCTCTCTTTTTTCTTCCTGTTGATAGTAAAGCTCTTTCCAATGAAATCTCGTCGTGTTGTAGAGCAGATGGAGGGAGGGCTTCTCTGATGAAAGCTCCCGTGCTTTGTTGGGGAGAGAACATTAGCATCCTGCCAACCCCCACCTCTATCCTGGCTGGGCGGCCGCAAGGCACCTTTGGGAACGGAGTTTGAAAACCACACTCTAAATTAAAGTGGGCATGGTTCAACTGAGTGGGTCTTTGTGGCTTGAGTAACCCCTGAATGAGAATGACTGTTGTGTGTGATCGGGCAGAAACTCCAGGATGACTTCAGGCCAGTTGACCTGGGCTTTTTGGACATAGCCTAATATGTGTTTCAGTGATAAATGACCAGTTCCTTTTCTGCCTCTCTGTGAGATTATTCAGTCTTTGACTTGCTGTTCACACTTGACAGCTATTCAACAGCAAGGCCCAGTATGTCAAGTCCAATGTGCGGTTGTTCCAAAGAACAGAGGTGTTTCTGAAGAAGTGATAAATAAGGCTTGTGTAAATAGAATCAGTCTCATAGCTGCTCCATGATCCTTTGGGACTCATTTTCCGATGGCAGTGGTGTCTCGCAGGTGGGGTTTACATTTGTGTATCCAACCTCCTTCTTCCTTTCCCTTTCTCTCAGGTGGCCTTTCTCTCAGGTAGCTAAGAGTCTTCAACACATTTGGTGGCAAGAGAGGAGTGTGGTATTTAAAGAAATCCTTGGCAAACACTTTTTAAAGTGACTAAACAGTCTCCAACTTAATTGCTCTGAAAGTTGGTATCTCCATATATTTATATGTATTTTAAAACTCAAACCTGAGTCAATCCCACATTTAAGAGTACCATTTATTTAGGGAGCCTAGGAAGTCTGCACATTTCTTTTGTGAAAGGAAATAGAGCTGTCTTCTTAGTGGTTTGCTTCCACTCTCTGTAAGGCTTTTTGTAACCTCCAAGACCCTAATTGCTACCTGCCCTGTTGTTCTTTTCATAGGAAAACAAGTCCCCCACTGGGAACATCGGGCTGTTGTAAAGCTGAGGACAGACATGGCCCTTGAGTTTCATCTCTTGTGGCAATTCCTGTTGATTGGTAGTGACTTCCTGGAATCCTATGTTGACTGAAGTTTCGTACGTTGAGAAGGCTTCTGGGACAGCATCTGGGCTTAGTGAGAATGAGTGCTGTGATCCATTCGTGATGTCTGCCTGCCATATGGGAGGGGGGACTTATCTAGCACATGCAATGCTCCTGGCCTGAAAGTACATTTTTGGGGCTCTCTGGTGAAAAGAACACATTTCCCCTTGATCGTGGGCACTGATGAATTTCATGTGGTGGTTCAGTGGCAGAATTATTTCCTTCCATGCAGGAGATAAAAGTTTAATTCCAGGCCAATGTACTTTATACACAGCCACCACCTCTCTGTCAGTGGAGGCTTGGAGGCTTGTGTGTTGCTATGATGCTGAACAGGTTCCAGCAGAGCTTTCAAAGTCAGACAGACTAGGAAGAAAGGCCTGGTGACCTATTTCTGAAAATCAGCCAGTGAAAACCCTACAGATCACAACAGTCTGATCCACAACTGATCACGAGGATGGAGCAGGAGTAGGCAATGTTTTGTTTCGTTGTGCATGGGGTTGTCATGAATTGGGTGCTGACTTGATGGCAGCTAAGAACAACAACAACAACTTGGCTAAACAGGGAATCCTGGCTGTGGAGCCCTAGACAAGATATGTGAAAAGCTGGAGAATCATCCGTCAACTCTTGGACCCTGGCTGAGGCTTTGTGATGTTTTTCATTTGCACATATTTCTGCCTGATGCTGCAATGGAATCCTGAGTGGAGGGTAAGGCCAAAACCAGTGTTAAAAATCTCTCATGCCTTGTTTGCATGCAACTGGTTTCAAAATCTTGAAATTTAGAATCCTAGCCTTCCTTTTTAAAGACTTCAGAACCTTGAAAAATCTTGTGCAAACTCAGTGAGTTTTTCTTGTAATTTAAGTGGCAAGAAAAATTGACCCTGATAAAATCCAGCTCCTCTCAGCGCCTACTCAATACTGCGGCATGAGAAGCAGAACAGAACTTAGAGAAAATTCCACTGTGAAGCTCTGCCTGGCCCTCAGAGATTGATGCGGAAGTCTCCTTTGATTCTCAGAGCGTTTTGTACCCCTCTTAGATTAGCTTGGAGCCCTGGTAGTGCAGTGGTTAAGAGGCTCAGCTGCTAACCAAAAGATAGTTCAAATCCACCAGCTGCTCCTTGGAAAACCTATGGGGCAGTTCTACTCTGTCCTATAGGGTTGCTATGAGTCGGAATGGACTCAACAGTGGGGTTTTTGTTTGTTTGTTTTAGTTTAGCTATGCTGAGCTGTTTGACTTCTTTCCCACTAAGATCGCCTCTCTCTTATTTACCTCCCCCCCATTAGATGGTAAGAACCTTTCAATAAGCATTTAATCAGTAAACATTTGAAAAGGCCAGTTGTTATGTCTTGCTCCTCTTTGTTTTTCCACAGTGCCTGGCAATGTTGCAAACTTTCTGAGACCCCAGTACATGTTTGCAAAATGAATTGTTTCAAAAATATTTGTCTTAGGAATTATTTTTCAAGGTCAGAATAAATAAGACTGGCTGAGTGATGTTAATCCAGGTGATTCATGATGGAATTGTGCCTTCTCCATCCTCATCCCCCTTTCAGCCCTTCCCCAGATGTTCAGATTCGAGTTACTTTTGAAAATCTGCAAAGACCAACTTCCTGAAGCAGAAAAGTTGAAGGTGTTCTTACTGGGAGGTAGGGTATTAAAGGCAGTACTCAGAAAAGTTCAATGAATGTTTTGTTCACAAACAGCCCTGAATAAAGAAGACTTTGTGTGAATGTTGTCATATTTCCCAGTAACACTTGCTTGAATTAGTCAGTGGCAACCCTCCCTTCCCCAAAGCAGAAAATAGCTCATCATCTATGTACCGCTTTCATCGCTGGCCCTGTTTTGATGGATACTTGCCTACGTGTGTTCTAACTTTGGAGCCCCTTAATAAACCTGGGGATGGAGATAAAAATACCTGTATCCAAGAAAAGTCACAGATGGAAGTGGGACCCCACAGAGGAGTAGAAATAGGTGTGGTGGACTGAGACTGGGGGGTTTAAGGAATGCTATTTAGAGCAGAGAATGAGGGCCCATGTTCCTATTTTGAAAATTGTGTGAAATGTGTCTTAGGTTCCTAGGGCTCCCATAGTAAAACACCGCAAATTGAGTGGCCTTAAAGAATAGAAATCTGTTTTTTTGCGGCTCTGGAGGCTAGAAGTTTGAATTCAGGGCATTGGCAGGACTATGCTCTCTCTCTAATTGAGGGGGAGAGTCTTCCTTGTCTCCTTCAGTTTCTGGTAGCCCTGGGCATTTCTTGATGTTCTTTATCTTGTAGCTGGATCTTCACATGGTGTTTTCCCCTGTGTGTGACCCTGTTTCCACATCTGTCCTTTTCTAAGACACCACTCGGAAGGCATTAGGGTTGGGACCCACCCTACTCTGGTTTAATTTAACTGATAACATCTACCAGGAAAAACCCTATTTTCCCCAAACAAGGTCACATTTACTGGTGCAGGGGTTAGCATGTCAACGTATCTTTTTTTTTTTCTGGGGGGGAGGGGGACATAATTCAACCCATAACAAAATAGCTCTTTCCTGTCTCATTTTCTTCTGTATTGCCACCCCCTCTTTGCTGAGGAATCTGTGATCTTTTCATTAAAAAGTTGAGAAGAAAAAAGAATTACAAAAGTGACTTCTATAGATGAACTTTATTTCTTTGATTAAAAGAAATTGAAACCGCATCAAAATGAGAGCTTCAGAGAATGTTCGTGTGATTTTCCCTTCAACAGACTGGCCGGCCCAATTCTATTCCATACAGGTGGGTTGTCTTGACATGACCATGGTTTGAGAAACTTTGAAGGGTCAAAGAGAATAATTGTATCGTTTATAGGAAATGTAAAAAACTTGAGGTATTTAGTATTTTTGAATTTGGGTAACTTGTTGCTAACAGCCAACTGGACCCTGAAGTCTGACAACAATTTAAAACTCATACATGTCAATATATACCTTATACCCCTGCCTGTCTTCCAAACTCACCTCACCTCATTTTTCCTCACTCACCAGAGCCCAGGCCTTAAACATGCCCTTCCTTTCCTGTCTCAGAGTCACCTCAGGGTGCTGTTCCCCCACCCGGAAGGATGTTCCTCACACCACGCTACCACAGTCACATGGCCTCTTCCTCCAGCTTAACTTTTATCTGGTCAGACTGGCCTTCCCTGATCACCCTAACTGAGGGGGAATCTTCTTATTAGTGTTTCTTTTAGCCTCTTTTTTTTTTTTTTCTCCCTTAAAGCAGCATCTATTAAATTTACAATTACTTTCTTTGCTTGTTTGCTAGTTTTTGGTTTCCCTGAAATGTCGTTTCTTAGAGGACTGGAACCATGGTGTTGCCTGTAGAGAAATCATACCTGTTGGATAGAAGGCATTTGTGCAGTGGGTAGAGCCCCTAAACGGAGCTGGCAGGAACAAAACCCCCACTGCCAATTGCCGACAGGGTCCACAGGTGAGTGAGGTGTTTCCATCAATAGTCGTCTTGCCTGTGAAGACTGTCAGGGGTGGGTCAGTAGGTGCTGGTGTGGAAAAACAGGAAGAGGGAAAGCTGAGCGACTTATGATTCACTTTCTGTGCTTTAGTGTTGAGGTCAGGCAATCAGCCTAGGCATGAGCGGTGGCTGTGGCGTTTCTGGCAAAAGGTGGGGGTGTTTATCAGAGGATGTGGATCACAGCTACTGCTTTTAATATTAGAAAGGAATACAGCTTGGAATTTTTCCTGGAAAAATGTGGCCTTTTAATAGCTGACATTCCATAAGCTCTGAAGGTGTTTTCTCAGCTAGGCGCAGTGCTAGGGCAGAGGGCACAGGGATGAAGGTGACGGTGACTCGGTGTTGTGGAGAGACCAATGTATAAACAATTATAACACAGAGTGACAAGTGCTCCTGAGGAGAGAAGCACGGGTGCTGGGGGAGGGCAGGAGGGTGGAGGGGCTGTGGGCATCTGTGGAGGGAGGTCACTGAAGGTTTTCTAGAAGGGACAGCCTTAGCCTGCCGGTTCCTTCTAGTTCCTTAAAAGAGGATATGGTGACCTCTGCTGGGGGAATAGACTCCAGCCTCAGCTAGGGGAGCTGATGGCAGGAGAGGGGAGATTTGAAGCCCCAAAAGGCTTTCTGAAGTGAGATTCTGGGTTTAATAGATAAAGCTTGGAGATTTGACAAAGGGTGGTCGAGTTCATTTCAACTCATAGAGACCCTGTAGGACAGAGTAGAAATGCCCCATACGGTTTCCAAGGCTGTAATCTTTCCGGAAGCAGACTGCCACATCTTTCTCCCGCAGAGCAGCTGGAAGGTTTGAATCACTGACTTTTCAGTTAGCAGCTGAGTGCTTAACCACTGCACCACCAGGGCTCCTCCCTTAGGCCAAGAGTCATTATGAGTTAGAATCGACCTGACGGCAATGGGTTTTTCACAGACCAATTGCAGCTAGAAAATACTTTTGAACAAGGAACAGAGAGTTGGGGAAGCTGGCAGGGGTAGGGGAGCGGCGAGAGTAGAGGGAATAACAGTTCCCCTGGATGGGGAAATAGAAATGGAGGCCCAGCTAAGCGGGTCCAGTTGGCTGGGGATTCGGAATGAGGAATACTACTTCCAGGAGTTTATTCTAAGGAACCCATCAAGTGCACATGCAAAGATGTCTATTCCTTCGTTAATGGTAAGCACTGGGGATCAATGAAATCATTTGTGGAATACCCAGAGAGCAGAATACGATAGGATCATTCACAATGAGAATATAGTTATGAAATGGAAAGATATTCAAGAAATATCGATGAGTAAAAAACCAGGTTATAAAACAATATGAAAACATATAGAGGTCTAGAAGTAAACACAAAGTCTAAGGGGGTGGGGGGTGGTGGGGTGGGGTGGGGTGGGGTGTTAAGAACAATTGTTTATTTTTTGCTTTACATTTTAAAATAGTTTTTTTTTTTTAATTCCCACAATGAGCAGACATTAAATTTAGAACCAGAAAATCAGTAAAGGTGATTCTATTTTGAAAGAAAAAATCCACAGGGTTTTAAAAGGGATTATTAGGGCCTGAAGGCCCTTGAGTGGTGCCAACTGTTTGTGTTCCACTACTAACCTGAAGGTTGGCAGTTTGAATCTACCCAGCAGTGCCGAGGAAGAAAGGCCTGGAGATCTGCTTTCATAAAGATTACAGCCAAGAAAACCCTGTGGAGTAGTTCTACATTGCAACACATGGAGGGTCACCATGAATTTGAATTGACTCCATGGCAACTTTTTTTGCAGAGTCTGAATTCAAATTGAATAAGCTATTAGGAAATACTCCTTCTTTTTCCAGACCCTCCAAAGACAGGGCTGCTGGATCTTGTGGCTTTGACTCTGACTGGGGAGAGCCAAAGTTCCTTGGGCTTGCTTCCCCCATGCCGACTGGGGGTGGGTATGTGCTTCTCCCCCCACCCCCCACTCCCCGCCCCTTTATGGTCCAGAACAGGCCTGCCCAGAGGAGGCACCTCCCCAGGCTTCTGGGGCTAGCGGCTCTTCCTCCGGCTGCATGTTAGAATCACTAGGGTTGCTGAAAATAACACTAGTGCCCAGGCCCCACCCTTTGACTAGTTAAATCCCAATCTCTGGGAGTGAGACCCAGGTAACAGGCCCAGGTGATAAGCTCTACAGTCAGGGTTGAGTACCTCCTGATTAGAGGATACCAAACCTGTTGCTGTCGAGCCTATTCCAATTCATAGCAACCCTATACGACAGAGTAGAACCGCCCCATAGGTTTCCAACGAGCAGCTGGTAGATTCAAACTGCTGACCTTTTGTTTAGAAGCTGTGCTGTTAACCACTGTGCCACCAGGGCTCCGATTAAAGGATAATGAATGAGACATCAACAGACAGCATGCCAGACCTGGGTGATGATCCTTGAAAACAGTGTTTCTCCATCAGAGTCTTCTGCACCTCACTCTAGGAGAGCCAGTCTCGCAGCCCACGAGAAAATGAAGGCTCAGGGAAGTCCTACAGTAATGGTATCTGTTTGACTTTGCTTCACCCGGTGTATCCATAGAACCTGAGCATAGAAGCCTTTCTTTGTCTTGGGTAACCCTTTGTCTGGGGTTATGGTGGGAGTGGCAGCAGAGCCTGGCTGTTGCCTGGAGTCTTCCACATGTGCCACCCAGCTTGGCCTCCCTGTGGGGACACTTCTCCACAATGTCGCCAGGACACTGGTAAGACCAAAGCAGGTCTATGAACACCCAGCAAGGTGAAGAGGAGGAGCCCCCAGTCTGAAACTTTGGGGTAAGCCAATGACCCACTAGAGCATCCTGACCTGGGACAGTGGGGAGGGGACATCTGGCTACAGAGTTGGGTGTCCATGTGAGGAAAATGAAGTCCAAAGAGGTTACTGAGGGGCCCAGCAGGGACCACAATCCGAGCTTACTGTTTCTCAGCCAGACTCTCCGCTCCTTCCCCCACCAAGTTAAAGAAGTTACCTCAGGCGTTTTATGATCTTTGAATAAAGGGGCCCGGCCTTGATTACTGAGAAGTTCCTGCCTTCTTATTCCATTTTATGTTCCTATCTCCATCTGCCAAGAGGACACTCAAAGCTCTAAAATATCACTCAGATGTGGGAAATGTTTAGAATTGAAGAGCTGGCTTGACACAATTAAAGGTTCCAGAAGGCTGTTATGGTGCCAGTTATTTACTTAGCTATAGCAAGCTATTGAAATTTCATTATGGGGTAGAAAACAGTGAGATAAGAACAAAATATGGTCAGGCTGACTGTGACCTCAAAACCCCTGCTCTTTTTGTTCTTAAAAGATAGCAGAAGCAGGACATTCTGATTCAAGGATCATTCTGTTAAACTGTGCCTTAAGTGGAATTGTTTCTTAATCTCTGTGGGTTGCTAATGGGCCATTTATCAGAATCTCCAAGGCAAAGTGTATCTGGACCAAATGGGGCTGCCAATTTGGTGAGGGGCCCCTGTATTGCAGATGGTTGGACAATGACTCGGTGTCCCCCGCTTTGAGCTGATGAGTTTCACAATTGTAAGGTCATAAATATCTCCCATCTCCGAAGCAAACAAAGGACTAAGTCATTCTCCATTTTCTCCACTCCCTTTTACACACACCACTTTGTTGCAACTCCTCCTGCCCCCAGTTCCCACTCAAGGCTGTTTTCTATAGTAATTTTAATCTTACCATTCCCAATGACACAATTTCTCATTTTGTTCTTCCTATAGAAGGTAGTCCCTGGGTGGTGCAAAGGGTTAAGTGGTCTACAACTAGCTGATGAAAGGTTGCTGGTTTGAACCCACCCAGAGGTACCTTGGAAGACAGGCCTGGCGATCTACTTCCGAAAAGTCACAGCCTTGAAAACCATATGGAGTGCAGTTGTACTCTGCACACATGGGGTCGCCATGAGTCAGAATTGACTTCACAGCAACTACCAACAACAACAAATAAGATTCAGGAAGGAGCTGTAGGGTATGACATGGCAGAGTGGAGGATCTGGTTCAGGAGGCTGCCAGAAGGCGCCCAAAACCAGTTGCCCTCAAGTGTGTCATAGTAGAACTGTGCTCCATGGGGTTTTCAATGGCTGATTTTTTTGGAAGTAGACCACCAGGCTTTTCTTCTGAGGTGCAGTGAGCATATTAACCATTTGCACCACCCAAGGACTCTATGCCAAAAGGGACACTTACCTTTTTAATTGCAGGCAGTATAATTTACATACGGTAAAACTAAGCCTTCTTAGTATGTAACTTATGAGTTTTAACAGATGAATATAGTTGTACAACTACTACCAAAATCAAGGTATAGAACAGTTCTATCCCCCCAAGAAGTTCCCTCCTGCCCCTTTTGTAGTCAATTCCTTCCTTCCACCCCCAGCCCCTGGTAACCATTGATCAGCTCCTGTCCCCGTAGTTTGTCTCCTCCACAATGTCACATGAGTGGAATCGTAGAGCTGTAGTCTTTTGAATCTGGCTTCTTTCCCTTAACGTAGTGCATCTGAGATTCATCCGTGGTGTTGAATATGTCAATAGTTCTTTCCTTTTTGTTGCTGAGTAGTATTCCATCGTACGGATATACCACAGTTGGTTTATCCATTCATCAGCTGATGGACATTAAGGTTGTTTCCAGTTTTGGGTGATTATGAATAAAGTGGATATAAATGTTTACATACAGGTTTTTGTGTTGGTATATGTTTTCCTTTCTCGTGACTAAATACTGAGGAGTGGTATTGCTGGGTCCCATGGTAAGTGTATGTTTAAGTCTATAAGAACTTTGTATGTTTAATTTTCTAAATAATACATTTTTGGTTTTAATTGTTTTTCATTTTATGAAAGGGTATCATGCTGAGGTAATCTTTTGGGGATGCAGTGCAGTGAATTAGTTAATATGGCCCTTCTAGCCGTAGTCTTTGTAACTCCCACCAAATGGCTGGGTGCTTGTGGCCCACCAAGGAGATTGGAGAGCTTGCTAATAATGTAAATGAGTGGAACCCTTGGGTGGGTGGGACAATGCAAATAAGGTATATGGAACCCTAATGAGGGTATTGGTCAGTTTTGCCATCCTGCTAGGCTTAAAATGAGCCACCCCAGAGGCTAAGAGGGGGAACCTGACTACCACCAAGAAGAGCTAGGAGTGAAGTGTGTCCTTTGGACCTAGGGTCACTCATCTGAGAACCACCTAGACACAGGAGACAGAGAGAGAGAGCAGTAACATCAGAGATGGCGAGAGATGACAAGAAGCAGTGGCAGAGGCATGGCGGCAGCAGAGGCAGCAGAATCAGAAGACTGGCGGGAGACGGTGCGGTGGGCTCCCTGGCCCATGCGGCAAGGTGGTTACAGTGGGTGTGCTGACCCATGGAGCGATAGACATGAGTGCCAGTGGGAAGGAGGCTTACTGGCGGAGTGGGGTGTCTCTGGGCACTTACTGGCGGAGCTAAAAGAGCTTTGTAACACTCGCCTGAGCAAGGCAGAGGCCAGGCCAGCCCAAGGGGCCTGAAGGGCTGAGGGCCAGAGAAAGGCCTTCCTGCGGCACAGCAGAGAAAAGGCTGTCCTGCTCGAAGAACTGTATTGTGAGCTTTCCCCAACCTGAATCGTAACCTGTTACTTCCCTAATAAACCCCATAACTGTGAGTGTGGTCTAGTATGGTCTGTGAGTTCTATGTGGCCATTGCAATGAATTATCGAACCTAGCAGAGAAGCAGAGTGCCATGGAGGGGATGGCTGGTGTCAGAATTGCTAAAAAGGTTGGAGAGAGGAGGTATGTCTGACTTCCACCTGGTAGGAATCAGCCTTAGGTTTTTGATGCTGGTATTGATTCCCCTCCCCCCTTGTGAAGTTAGGAGAGGTCAGATGCCTCCGCCAGGCCGTTCTTACAGGAATTACTTTTCTTTCTCTGAGCATCATTGTTACGATTTATCCATATTGGGGTATATGGTTGTGAGTTCTTCATTTTGACTGCCATGTAATATTCTAGCAGGCTGGTATACCACTGTTTATTCATCTACTCACCTATTGATGGACATTTGGTTATCTCTAGAATTTTGTTTTTGTTTTGTTTTACTATTTACATTCTTATATATGCACTATGAGAGGGCTTTGGTGATTCAGAATGTCAGAAGAGACTCTTTAACTTGCTCTGGAACATAGAGTAGTTAAAGTGAATGGAAGAAATGATGAAGTAAAAGAGTTGAACAAGAGACTTCAAAGGGCGGCTCCAGAAGACAAAATAAAGCATTATAAGGAAATGGGCAAAGACCTGCAGTTAGAAAACCAAAAGGGAAGAACATGCTTGGCATTTCTCAAGATGAAAGAACTGCAGAAAAAATTCAAGCCTTGAGTTGAAATATTAAAGGACATTATGGGCAAAAAATTGAATGATGCAGGAATCATCAAAAGAAAATGGAAGGAATACAAAGATTCACTGTACCAAAGAGAATTGCTTGACGTTCAACCATTTCAGGAGGTAGCATATGATCAAGAACTGATGGTACTGAAGGAAGAAGTCCAAGCTCCACTGAAGGCACTGGCAAAAAACAAGTTTCCAGGAATTGATGGAATACCAATTGAGGTGTTTCAACAAACAGATGCAACCCTGGAAGTGCTCACTTGTTTATGCCAAGAAATTTGGAAGATGGCTAGCTACCTGGCCAACTGACTGGAAGAGATCCATATAGCCGCCTATTCCAAAGAAAGCTGATCCAACAGAAAGTGGAAATTATTGAACAATATGGTTAATATCACATACAAGTAAATTATGCTGGACATATTCAAAAATGGTTGCAGCAACACATTTGGAGGGATATGGAACGAGAGATAACATTGCTGATGTCAGGAGGATCCTGGCTGGAAGCAGAGAATACCAGAAGGATGTTTACCTGTATTTTATTGACTATTTGACTGTGTGAATCATAAGAAATTATGGATAATATTTTGAAGAATGGGAATTCCAGAACACTTAATTGTGCTCGTGAGGAACCTGTACATAGACCAAGAGGCAGTTGTTTGAACAGAACAAGAGGATATGGCGTGGTTTAAAATCAGGAAGGGTGTGTGGCAGGGTTGTATCCTTTAACCACACTTACTCAATCTGTATGCTAAATGAATAATCTGAGAATCTGGACTATATGAAGAAGAAGGGAGCATCAAGATTGGAGGAAGACTCGTCAACAACCTGCAATATGCAGATGACACAACCTTGCTTGCTGAAAGTGACGAGGACTTGAAGCACTTACTGATGAAGATCAAAGACTACAGCCTTCAGTATGGATTACACCTCAACACAAAGAAAACAAAATCCTCACAGCTGGACCAATAAGCAACATCATGATAAATGGAGAAAAGATTGAAGTTGTCAAGGATTTCATTTTACTTGGATCCACAATCAACACCCATGGAAGCAGCAGTTAAGAAATGAAACGAAGTATTGCACTGAGCACAAATTTGCTGTAAAAGACTTCTTTAAAGTGTTAAAAAGCAAAGCTGTCACTGTGAGGACTAAGGTGCACCTGATCTAAGCCATGATGTTTTCAATTGTTTCCTATGTGTGCAAAAGCTAGACAATGAATAAGGAAGACTGAAAAAGAGCTGATGCCTTTGAATTACAGTGTTGGTGAAGAATATTGAATATACCATGGACTGCAGGAAGAATGAGCAGTCTAGGAAGAAGTACAGCCAGAGTGCTCCTTGGAAGCAAGGATGGCAAGACTTTGTCTCGCATACTTTGGATATGTTGTTAGGAGGGACCAGCCCCTGGAGAAGGGCATCATGCTTCCTAAAGTAGAGGGTCAACAAAAAAAAAGGAAGACCCCTGATGAGATGGATTGACACCGTGGCTGCAACAATGGGTTCAAACTAGTAATACTTGTGAAGATGGCGCAGGACTGGGCAGTGTTTCGTTCTGTTGTATATAACTGACTGGGTGGCACCTAACAACCACAACATTGATGATTCAGTGGTGGAATTCTTGCCTTCCATATGGGCTACCTGGGTATGATTCATGGCCAATGTACTGCATGCGAAGCCACTACCTGTCTGTCAGTGGAGGCTTGTATGTTGCTGTGATACCGACTGGGATTTAGAGGAGGTTCCAGACAAAGACAAACTAGGAAGAAGGGCTTGGGAATCCACTTCCAAAAATCAGCCGATGAAGCTGTATGGAACACAACAGTTCGATTTGTAAATAATCACGGCGATGGTGCAGGACCAGGCAAAGTTTCATTCCATTGTGCACAAGGCCCTCATGAGTCAGGGACCGACCATCTCATGGCAGCTAACTACAAATATGTGTATTAGATTGTGTGTAAAAATGACATGGCATCAGACCTCCTCTAACTTCAAGGGTAGAGAGGAAAATCACCATCAACTTCAACCCAAAGCTGATTCCCATGAGGTGGAGGTCAGACATACCTCCTCTCTTCAATGTTTTTACCAATTCTGACACCAGCCATCCCTCCCATGGCACTCTCTACTTCTCTGCTGGGTTTGATAATTTGTTGCAATGGCTATACAGAACTCACAGACTATACTCACGTTGTGGGCTTTATTAGGGAAGTAACAGGTACAACTCCGGATCAGGATGAGTAGGCTACAACTCAGGATCTAGTTCTTTGATCATGACAGCTTCTTCTTGGCCTGGGCCCTGTGCTCTCATCCTAGGCCCTGCGCTCCTCAACGCCTTGGCTTCTTGGCCTCTGCCCTGCTCAGGCAAGTGTTACAAAGCTCTTTCACCCTCCCAACAAGTGCCTGGAGGCACCCTACTCTGCAGGTTAGCCCCCTTTCAGCTATCTCACTCTGTGGGCTGGGAAGCTCACTATAGCTGCCTTGCTCTGTGGACCAGAAAGCCCACTGCACTGGCTCATGCCCGTCTCCTGGTTCTGCTGCTGTCATTTCTCTGCCACACTTGCTGCTTTTTCTTCCTTCTCCAGTGTTACAGCTGTCTCTGTCTCCTGCATCTAGGAGATTCTTAGTGCAGGGACCCCGGGTCCAAAAGACATGATCCGCTCCTGGCTCTTCTTCTTGATAGTAGTGAGGCCTTCTCTCTGCTTCTGGGATTGGCTCCCTTTAAGCCTAGTGGAGTGGCAAAACCGACCAATCCCCTACAAAGGTACCATGTACCTTATTTGCATAGCCCCACCCCAAGTGTTCTATGTACCTTATTTGCTTTATTAGGAGGCTGTGCAATCCACTTCGTGGGTCACAAGCACCTTATTTGCTTTTGTGGGAGTCACAAGATATGGCTAAACCAAAAACCAAACCCACTGCCGTCGAGTCGATTCCGACTCATAGCGACCCTATAGGACAGAGTGGAACTGCCCCATAGAGTTTCCAAGGAGCGCCTGGTGGACTTGAACTGCCGACCTTTTGGTTAGCAGCTGTAGCACTTAACCACTATGCCACCAGGGTTTCCAGATAATGGCTAAAAGGGCCATATTAAGTAATTCACTGCATTGCTCTCTGTGTGTGTGTGTATGTATATATTTTTATTTGTCATATATGCCATATTTTAATGAAAATAACACACACCTTCTACATTTGTTTGCCAACTGTACTCTATGGGGAAGTATTTTCACAAGTGCCACTATGCTAATTTTTTTTACATGTTGCTGTTAAAAAAAATTGACATGATGTGCTTATGGAAATACCTCAAGGGGGGAGGGCGAGGTTGGCAAACAGACATAGAAAGTGTGCATTATTTGCATAAAAATACAGTATATTGTATTAGTTAGCGATTGCTGTGTAACAATGTTATCAAAAACTTACTTAGTGGCTTAAGATAATATACATTTTTTTATCTCACAGTTTCTGTGCATGGAGAGTCTGGGTATGGCTTAGCTGGGTCCTCTGCTTCAAGGTCTCACAAGGCTACAGTCAAGGTGTTGGCCAGTGCTGGGGTCTGATCTCAAGGTTCATCCTTGCAGGTTGTTGGCCTCAGTTTCTTGCTGACTGTTGGCCAAAGGCCTCCCTCAGCAACTTGCCATGTGAGTCTCCCCAGCATGGTCACTTGCTTCATCAAAGCCAGCAAGGGAGAGAGTCTGCTGGCAAGACAGATGTTACAATCTTATGTAACAATCATAGACATGATCTCTCATCCCCTTTGCCATATTCTGTTGGTTAGAAGCAGGTCACAGGTTCTGCCCGCACTCAACAGCAGATTACACAAGGGAATGAGTACCAGGAGCAGGGATAATTGGAGCCATCTTCAAGTCTGTCTGTCTCACTTGTACACATCCATGACTTTCTCTTGACTTAGAATTAGGAGTGGAATTGCTGTGTCCTAGGGTACTCTCAAGGAGGCCTGGTAGCACAGTGGGTAAGTGCTTGCTGCTAACCAAAAGGGTTTTATGGTACTCTCTTTATCCCTCATAACGCTTTTTAAAGACTGTTTTATCTGGAATTAATATAGCGAAGTCAGTTGGCTTTTTGTTAATATTCGCCTGATATGTCTTTTCCCATTCTTTTGCTTTCAACATTTGCATGTCCTTTTGTTTGAAATACGTCTCTTATAAATAGTAGACATTAGAATTTAAAAAATAAATCCAATCTGTCCGTTCTTGTTTTTTAATTGACGAGCTCCATTCCTTTTCCTTCCTTATAATAAATGACATACCTGGGCCTGTTTCTGTCATTCTAATTTGTTATCTCAGTTTGTACTACTTTTCCAATCTTTGTTCTAATTTTTCGTACTTTTATTTTTGATGACATGTCTGTATCCCCCTACTAATAAAGAAAAATATTAGAATTCACTGCTCTGTCCCCCATCCATCCATATCACACCGATGTACCCTGGGCTTTTAATTTGGAATTATTATAGATGTAATTCCCCTTTTTTCATTGGTCTTAGCTTGCTTTTTAATTAAAAAAAAAAATTTAAAGCAACAAGAAAGTTTATCAAGGGATTTGTTTACTTTTGCTCCACAGGTCTCTTGCAGAGTGTCCTGTGTTTTTCTCTCATTGCACTTCAACCAAAACAGTTTCCTGCATTTGCCGCTTTGTATGTCTGAGAATATTTTTATTTGACCCTCGTATTTGAAAGATAGTTTGATGGACTATAAAATATTAGGTTCTAAGTTCTTTGTCCTTCGATTCTGTGAAAACATTATTCCATTTTTTTTCTCATGTAATATTACTGAAGTCCATCTGATCCTTTTCCTTCGGTGTGTGGTCTGCCCTTTCTCTGATGGCTTTTTTTTTTTTTTAATTAAGCTTCAAGTGAACATTTACCATTCCAATCAGTCTGTCACATGTAGGTTTACATACATCTTACTCCCTTCTCCCACTTGCTCTCCCCCTATTGAGTCAGCCCTTACAGTCTCTCGTTTCGTGCCAATTTTACCATCTTCCCTCTCTCTCTATCTTCCCATCCCCCCTCCAGTCAAGAGTTGCCAACACACTCTCCCGTGTCCACCTGATTTAATTAGCTCACTCTTCATCAGTATCTCTCTCCCCCCCACTGACCAGTCCTTTTCATGCCTGATGATTTGTCTTCGGGGTTGGTTCCTGTCCTGTGCCATCAGAAGTTCTGGGGAGCATTGTCTCTGGGATTCCTCTAGTCGCAATCATACCATTAGGTGTGGTCTTTTAATGAGAATTTGGGGTCTGTATCCCATTGGTCTCCTGCTCCCTCAGGAGTTGTCTGTTGTGTTCCCTGACAGGGCAGACATCGATTGTGGCCGGGCACCAACTAGTTCTTCTGGTCTCAGGATAATGTAGGTCTCTGGTTCAAGTGGCCCTTTCTGTCTCTTGGGTTCTTAGTTGTCGTGTGACCTTGGTGTTTTTCCTTTGCCTTTGCTCCCGGTGGGTTGAGACCAATTAATGTATTTTAGATGGCCGCTTGTTGGCACTTAGGACCCCAGGCGCCACAATTCAAAGTGGGATGCAGAGTGTTTTCATAATAGAATTGTTTTGCCCATTGACTTAGAAGTCCCCTCGAACCAAGTTCCCCAGACCCCAGCCCCTGCTTCGCTGACCTTTGAAGCTTTCATTTTATCTCGGAAACCTCTTTACTTTTAATCCAGTCCAATTAGGCTGACCTTCCTTGTTTTGAGTGTTGTCTTTCCCTTCACCCAAAGCAGTTCCCATGTACAGATTGATCAATAAAAAGCCCTCTCCCTCCCTCCCTCCCTCTCCCCTTTGTAACCACATAAGTATGTGTTCTTCTCCGTTTTTTCTATTTCTCAAGATCTTATAATAGTGGTCTTATACAATATTTGTCCTTTTGCAACTGACTCATTTCGCTCAGCATAATGCCTTCCAGATTCCTCCATGTTATGAAATGTTTCAGAGATTCGTCACTGTTCTTTATCGATGCGTAGTATTCCATTGTGTGAATATACCACAATTTATTTACCCATTCGTCCGTTGATGGACATCTTGGTTGCCTCCAGCTTTTTGCTATTGTAAACAGAGCTGCAATAAACATGGGTGTGCATATATCTGTTTGTGTGAAGGCTCTTGTATCTTTAGGGTATATTCCGAGGAGTGGGATTTCTGGGTTGTATGGTAGTTCTATTTCTAACTGTTTAAGATAACGCCAGATGGATTTCCAAAGTGGTTGTACCATTTTACAATCCCACCAGCAGTGTATGAGAGTTCCAATCTCTCCGCAGCCTCTCCAACATTTATTATTTTGTGTTTTTTGAATTAATGCCAGTCTAGTTGGTGTCAGATGGAATCTCATCGTAGTTTTAATTTGCATTTCTCTAATGGCTAATGATCGAGAGCATTTTCTCATGTATCTGTTGGCTGCCTGAATATCTTCCTTAGTGAAATGTGTGTTCATATCCTTTGCCCACTTCTTGATTGGGTTGTTTGTCTTTTTGTGGTTGAGTTTTGACAGAGTCATGTAGATTTTAGAGATCAGGCGCTGGTCTGAGATGTCATAGCTGAATATTCTTTCCCAGTCTGTAGGTGGTCTTTTTACTCTTTTGGTGAAGTCTTTAGATGAGCATAGGTGTTTGATTTTTAGGAGCTCCCAGTTATCTGGTTTCTCTTCATCATTTTTGGTAATGTTTTGTATTCTGTTTATGCCCTGTATTAGGGCTCCTAGGGTAGATCCTATTTTTTCTTCCATGATTTTTATCGTTTTAGTCTTTATGTTTAGGTCTTTGATCCACTTGGAATTAGTTTTTGTGCATGGTGTGAGGTATGGGTCCTGTTTCATTCTTTTGCAATGGATATCCAGGTATGCCAGCACCATTTGTTAAAAAGACTATTATTTCCCCAATTGGCTGACACTGGTCCTTTGTCAAATATCAGCTGCTCATACATGGATGGATTTATATCTGGATTCTCAATTCTGTTCCATTGGTCTATGTGCCTGTTGTTGTACCAGTACCAGGCTGTTTTGACTACTGTAGCTATATAATAGGTTCTGAAATCTGATGGCTTTTATAACTTTCTTTTTAATATTCTTTAATTTCATCATTATATCTAGGTGTGCATTTTCCCCGATTTTCATATGAAATGCATACCCTACACATGAGATACACACACGCATGCACGCACATGCACACACACACAATGAAACCTGTGAAAGCTGGAATTCGACAGGACTGCCTTGTTTTTCCAGGTCTCGCAGTTTTCTGCCTTTGACAGGGTGCAGTCTTACCACTTTTCTGTCACTCGTTTCTGTTTCTGCCTTACACGGTTTCTGGCTTTCACAGGTTATACACATATTTATATACAAATCATAGCGACCCTATAGGACAGAGTAGAACTGCCCCTTAGGGTTTCCAAGGCTGTAATCTTTACAGAACTTCACTGCCACACCTTTCTCTTTTGGATCCGCTGGTGGATTCAAACCACCAACCTTTTGGTTAGCAGCTGAGTGCTTAACCACTGCACCATAAGGGCTCCTATATATATATTTTTTTCTAAATGTAAAGAAATGATCTTTATTATGTCCACAAATATTTCCTTCTCTCCATTTTTCTCTCTTTGTATTTCTGAAGCTCCTGTTATCTAGATGTTAGCAGCCCTATGTCTACCCTTCATGTCTCTTAGTTTTTCTTTTGTCTGTTTCTTTGTTGCTTTCATCTTCCTTCTAGGGTATTTCTTCCATCTGATCTCCCAATTCACTAATTTGTTCTTCAGCAATATCAATTCTGCTCTTTATTTCTATTATATTTTTATTGCTTATATTTCTGTGTGATATTTATATTTTGCTCTTATTATCAATTCTTCCCTGTATCTTTTAATCTATCATAAGTAAAAATCATACTAGTTTAAAAATACTTGGTTCATTTGTTCTAATATTTATGCTTCTGCCGGAATCTGTAATCCAGGAGGTTGTTTTCATTTTGAGATGGTCGTGCTCCTCATATGTCTTGTTAGTTTGTTTTGTGAGCTCATTTTTCTCCTAGGATACTACTACTCAGTCAGGCAGTGCATATGGGGAAAGGCAGACCCCAGTTCTTGTTAGCCTCAGTGGGCTCAGGGGTCAGGGGTATGTGAGCCCCACTGCAGAGCCCTGACACCAGAAAACTACATCCAATTGCTCCTAGCCCCACAAAACAATCTCTTGGATCGGGTCTTTAACTATTGTTCTCCAGAGACAAGCAGATTAGGAAGAGACACTCAATTCATTTCTGAATCCTCACTAAACATTCAAATCACCTGGGAAGCTTGTAAATGTCTTGATGGCCAGGTCATGCCCAGACCAATTTCACTGGAATCTCTGGAGGTGGAACCCATGCATCAGTGCTTTTTAAAGCTCTCCAGGTGATTCCAACGTGCAGCCACATTTGCAAGCCACCATCTAAAATTGATTGCAATGCTCCAGTCCTGGGGGTTTGGAAGGGATATGGAAATAAGGTTAGCTCCCCGTGGCTTTTCTGTTTCTTCTGAGGACACCTGGACCGGATTTCTGAGCCTTGGGTGGGGTGCAGGCACTGTTTGCCCAAGGTGATGGGGAGGGTGTGGGGGAAGCAGTTGCAGAATTCCATCAATTCTTACCATATTTTATCCTCCACAGCCCCGCAGTCCAGCTGGGCTGCCTCCTGCCCCAGGGCAAGGCCACTACTCTGCAAACACCAGACCAGAACCCCAACCTTGTTGCTGTCGAGTCAACTCTGACTCATAGTGACCCTATAGGACAGAGTAGAACTGCCCCATAGGGTTTCCAAAGAGCAGCTGGTGGATTTGAACTGCCAACCTTCTGGTTAGCAGCTAAGCTCTTAACCTCTGTGCCACCAGGGACCGTAGAACAGAACAGCACCCATAAATCAGGAGTTCATTGCAATTTTCTCCTCTTTACCTTCCTAGTTTCTACAGAATCGATAGGGGTTTGGGAGTGGGGGCGGTGGTGGGGGAGAAACCCTGGTGGCTCAGCTGTTAGCTGAAAAATCGGCCGTTCAAACCCACCAGCCTCTGTGCAGGAGAAAGATATGGCAATCTGCTTCCGTAAAGATTGCAGCCTTGGAAACCCCATGGGGGCAGCTCTACTCTGTTCTATAGGGTCACTATGAGTTGGGATCAACTCCACAGCAACGGGTTAGGTTTTTTGGTTTGGGGAGTGGCAATCATGCCACTTCAGCATCGTGACCTGAAGTGGAGCTATGCAGGTGTAGTCTATGGACCAGCTGCAGCAAATGGCTCCAGCTGGAGCTTGTTAGAAATGCAGACTCTCAGGCCCCACCCGGACTTATGTGTAGTCAGCCTTTGCATTTGAACGAGCTCCCCAGGTGATTCCCCTGCACGTTGAGGTTTGGCAGGTGCTGCTTACACAGCAGGATGCTGAACAAATAGATTTAAATAGAATTAGGCACCTTTTTGACCCAGCACGTCAGAGTTGGCTGGGTCATGTTGTGCCTATAAAAGGTTGATTTTGGCTTCTTTGATTTGTACTTTTGGTGCCCTAAGCCAGAGTTCAGCAATGCTGCATTTGCCTGCCTTGGAGATGGGTTTTCTTTTCTTTCTTTTTAAAAGCATTCTTTAAGAAAAACAACGCTCAAGTGGCACCATCTACCTCTTGGTTGTAGCACTCATCGCTGTGGTAATTTTATATTTACTGGTGTGGGTAGCTGATTGATGTCTGGCCCTCCCATGGTATCGTAAGCTCCAGAAGGACCAGGAAGATGTCTAGCTTTATTAGGGGTGTCCCCGTAATGCCCAGCACTGTGTGTGGCACCCAGCAGGTGCTCATTAAATATTAATCAAATAAGAGAAAAGACTTAGGCACTTACAGAGATCTACTTAATTGATGGTGGCTCATTGAATGTTAATAGTAATGATTACACCCAGCAAGTGGTCTTTTGCTGATAAATATATGTAGTTTGGGGAATATGCATCTTCCATCATTACTACTTCTTGCCATTAATATTAGATATGATTACTTGAATTTGTTAGCATTCCATGTTTATTTTTTGAAACTTGAATTTATTATTATTTTTTAAAATAAATGCCAACATTTGTTAGCTGCCATTGAGTTGGTCCCTGACTTAAAGTGATTCCATGCACAACGAGATTGGACTGTTGTGATCCATAGGCTTTTCATTGATTTTTCAGATGTAGATCACCAGGCCTTTCTTCCTAGTTCTTCGTAGTCTGGAAGCTCCACTGGAATCTGTTCAGCATCATAGCACCATGCAGACCTCCACTGATAGACAGGTGGTGGCTGTGCTTGAGGTGCATTGGCCAGGAATTGAACTCTGATCTCCTGTCTGGAAAGCAAGTTTTCTACCACTGAGCCATCACTGTGCCCTGCTAACATTGACTTATTTCTTAATTCAATGTCTACAATTTTTTTTTTTCATAAAACCTAACAAAAAATATTGCTGTCAAGAAACGTCACATCTCCCTGGTATTCTCAGAAAAGAACAAATACGTTTATTATATGATATAAAAAAGCAAGGGGAGAAGGAGTCCCAGCCTGGGATGGGAATGAATCCTATTTGAACTCTTCCTACTGCTGTTCTCCTCTCTCCCCTCCCCACCCCAGTTTAGGCCCAGGACAGCAGCCCAATCAATACCTATTGTCTCCTCTTTCCTCTTCTCCATCCTCGAGGCCAGATTTCCCAAGGGGTGTTGACCATAAAATAGTGTGGCCTCTCATCACACCAAGATTCATGGGAGGGAGTACGCACTGGCTGAACAAGATCACCTGAAAGGACACAATTCTTCTATTACATAGGGAGATAGGAACATGCATTTAAATAAACAATTTGAGTGTTAAATTTTATTGGTAAAGGTAGTACATGGGTTCCATTATACTGAATACTGATGTCTTTTGTACGTGTGGTTCCCCAAAACTTAATCCAGTTTATATAAATCTGAGAGTGGAGTCCAAGCCAGCTTTCCTGTGCACCCCCTCTTTTTCTCCTCCCCCCAACAAGCCTGATTACACACATACTTAATAATTACATGTGCAACAGCATTAAAAACAAAACCCAACCCCCTTGTCTTCAAGTTGATTCCTACGCATGGTGACCCAAGTATGTCAGGGTAGAACTGTGCTCCATAGGATTTTTAATGGCTGATAGAGATTGCCAGCCCTTTCTTCCAAGTTGCCTCTGGGGGGACGTGAACCTCTGAACCCATAACCTTTTGGTTAGCAGCCAAGCGCATTTACCCTTTGCACCACCCAGGGACTCCAACAGCAGCATTGGACAACTTAAAAAAAAAAAAAAACAAAATCTTTAAAAAGACCTTGCCCAGTTTTTCTATGGAAAACTTGAAATCAAATATTTTGCTTTAAACTTGGCAAAACTAAAGACCAAAGCGATGTCTGTGATCCGGAAAAGTCTGACTAATAATTGAATGCTATTAGAAAGCCAGTAGCACAACACATGTTTTTTGCTTGTCAAAAGGTGATGAAAGATATGCCAAGAGGCAAAATCAGACAACTGAACAAGAATGACATGGAAATGGTTTTGTTTTAATCATTGCTAAATTTTAGAGCCAAGTGACTGATTTCAAGTTTTTCATTAAAACATGGAAATGTAAAATGTAGAGGCCATTGAAAAGTGTTTAATCTTTTAATGTATAAAATATGGACTCACCCAGCGAATGTAATCCTTCATGAGATCTTTGTGGGCTGTGGTTTCACTTGTCCCGACTCACCCATACATTTCAAAATCTGTTGCAAATTCTTCATTTGAGTAATGCAATATCAAGAAACAAAAACCAAAAAAAGAAAAGAAAAGAAAAGAAAATAAGACAAATTATTGTGAATTCCAAATGAAAGCATTTATTTTTTGTCTAGGGAATAATCATTAAACAATGAAAACCTAGTTGAAGCTCATTTCTGCACATCATTAAAGAGTTCTTGAGCCAAACAAGGACCTTTTGCTGATGGAACTGTAAAAATTACTAGTGTGGAAAAACAATCATTTGTTCAGGGTGGACTTGGCCGTATCCCTACCTCCTCCCACTCTGGCTTCTTTTTTTCTTTGCAGAGTCGGAGACAGATAAAAAACTCATTTCACCAGCAGAGGTCACCCTTTCTCCTTTATCATTCCCAATAAATGGCTTATTAGTCATGATTCCTTAGTCCAAGGAAATGCAGGAGTTTTCAGCTTGAAGCATAGCCAGAGGGCTGGTGGAAATATATGTATCATTCGCATTACTGTATCTTCTTACATATGCACTGTGTAAACGTATCGTTCTACCTGGACTCAAAAACATAGCTCACAAACAGGTAATAAAATTCATTAGATGATGTGGAACAACCCTATTCTTTAGTTAATCCCCCTCATTAAGCATTCGTTCAATGCTTACTGGTGCCCAGCTCAAATCTGCCCAGTTCCCTGACTCATGGACCAAAGAGTAAGTTGTTATGATGGGGCTGGCACAAGCCCTCAGAGAGAATCCCCTTGTGAGCTTCTACAGGAAAAAGAGGAAGAATTAAATAGGATGAGGCTGCACTGAACTTTGGCCAAACGCAGAGCCCAGTGCTGGGCACTGAAAGGTAAGCTTATTGTCGTTGTTGTATGGTTTGTTGTTGTTAGGTGCTGTTGAGTTTGTTCGTACTCATAGCAACCCTCTGTACAACAGAGTGAGACGCTGCTTGGTCCTGCACCGTCCTCACAATCATTGCTATGTTTGAGCCCACCGCAGTTACTGTGTCAATCCATCTCATTGAGGGTCTTCCTCTTCTTTGCTGACCCTCTACTTTACCAAGTATGATGTCTTTCTTCAGGGACTGGTCCCTTCTGACAAAATGTCCAAAGTACATGAGACGAAGTCTCGCCATCCTTGTTTCTAAGGAATATTCTGGCTGTATTTCTTCCAAGACAGATTTGTTCATTCTTCTGGGAATCCATAGTATATTCAATATTCTTCACCAATACTGTAATTCAAAGGCATCAGTTCTTCTTCAATCTTTCTTATTCATTGTCCAGCTTTTGCATGCATATGAGGCGATGGAAAATACCATGGCTTGGGTCAGTTGCACCTTAGTACTCAAGGTGACATCTTCACTTTTTAATACTTTAAAGAGGTCTTTTGCAGCAGATTTGCCCAATGCAATTTATTGTCAGGTACAATCGAGTCAGTTACAACTCCTAGCTACCCTATGTACAACAGAACAAAACACTGTCCTGTGCCATCCTCACAATCATTGCTATGTTTGAGCCCATTGTTGCAGCCACTGTGTCAATTTATCTCATTGAGGGTCTTCCTGTTTTTCTCTGACCCTCTACCAAGCATGATGTCCTTCTCCAGGGACTGATAACTCTTGATAACACCTCCAAAGTATGTGAGATGTAGTCTCTCCATCCTTGCTTCTCAAGAGCCCAAGGCAGTGTTTCATTTAATTTCTTGGCTGCTGCTTCCATGGGCATATTGATTGTGGATCCAAGTAAAATGAAATCCTTAACAACTTCAGTATTTTCTCCATTCATCATAATGGTACTTACTGTCCAATTGTGAGGATTTTTGTTTTCTTTGTGTTGAGGTGTAATCCATACTAAAGGCTGTAGTCTTTGATCTTCATCAGTAAGTGCTTCAAGCTCTCTTCGCTTTTAGCAAGCAATATTGTGTCATCTGCACGTCACAGGTTGTTAATGAGTCTCCCTCCAATCCTGATGACGTGTTCTTCATGCAGTCCAGCTTCTTCGATTATTTGCTCAGCATACAGATTGAATAAGTATGGGGAAAGGATACAACCCTGACACACACCTTTTCAGACTTTAAACCATGCAGTATCTCCTTGTTTTGTTCGAATGACTGCCTCTTAGTCTATGTACAGGTTTCACACGAGCACAATTAAATGTTCTGGAATTCCCATTCTTCTCAGTGTTATCCATAATTGGTTATGATCCACACAGTCAAATGCATTTGCATAGTCAATAAAACACAGGTAAACATTTTTCTGGCATCTTTGCTTTCAGCCAAGATCCATTTGACATCCACAACGATGTCACTTGTTCCACATCCTCTTCTGAATCCAGCTTGAATTTCTGGCAGTTCCTAGTCAATGTACTGCTGCAACCATTTCTGAATTATCTTCAGCATAATTTTACTTTCATGTGACATTAATGATATTGTTCATTAATTTCCACTTCCACTGAGTTACTTTTCTTTGGAATAGGCAGCTATATGGATCTCTTCTAGTCAGTTGGCCAGGTAGCTCTCTTCCACATTTCTTGGCATAGATGAGTGACTGCTTCCAGTGTTGCGTTTGTTTGTTGAAACATCTCAATTGGTATTCCATCAATTCCTGGAGCCTTGTTTTTCCCCAGTGTCTTCAGTGGAGCTTGGACTACTTCCCTCAGTACCATCAGTTCTTGATCATATGCTACCTCCGGAAATGGTTGAACGTTGACCAGTTCTTTCTGGTACAGTGACTCTGTGTATTCATTCCTTCCATCTTCTTTTGATGCTACCTGTGTCGTTCAATTTTTTGCCCATAATATCCTTTACTATTTCAACTCAAGGCTTGAATTTTTTCTTTAGTTCTTTCAACTTCAGAAATGGTGAGTATGTTCTTCTCTTTTGGTTTTCTAATTCCAGGTCTTTGCACATTTCATTATAATACTTCGTTCTTTGAAATCCCCTGTTTATCTATTTTACTTCATCATTTCTTCTGTTCAGTTTAGCTACTCTACATTCTAGAACAAGTTTTAGAGTCTCTTCTGACATCCATTTTGATCTTTTTTTCCTTTTCTGTCTTTTTACTTTCTTTGTGTATGTTGTCCTTGATGTCATCCCACAACTCATCTCATCTTTGGTCATTAGTGTTCAATGTGTCAAAACTATTCTTGAGAGAGTCTCTAAGTTCAGGTGGAATATACTCAAGGTCATATTTTGGCTCTCATGGACTTGTTTAATTTTCTTCAGCTTCAGTATGAACTTCCATATGAGCAACTGATATTCTGTTCCACAGTCATCTCCTGGACTTGTTCTGACTGATGATATTGAGCTTCTCCATTATCTCTTCCCATGGATGTAGTCAGTTTGATTCCTGTGTGTTTCATCTGGTGAGATTCACATGTATAGTTGCTGTTTATGTTGTTGAAAAGACGTATTTGTAATAAAGAAGTCGGTGTCGCAAAAGTCTATGATGTGATCTCTGGCGTGGTTTCTATCACCAAGGCCATATTTTCCAAGTACTGATCCTTCTTTGTTTCCAGCTTTTACATTTCAATCACTAGTGATTATCAATGAGTATTGATGGCATGTTTGATCAACTTCAGACTGAAGAAGTTGGTAAAATCTACAATTTCTTCATCTTTGCATTCGTCGTTGAATAATGGTTATATTAACTGGTCTTCCTTGTAGGCCTCTGGATATTATCCTACCACTGACAGCATTGTATTTAAGGATAGATCTTGAAATGTTGTTCTTAATGATGAATGTTATGCCATTCCTCTTTAATTTGTCATTCTCAGCATAGTAGACCATATGATTGTCCGATTCAGAATGGTCAATACCAGTCCATTTCAGCTCACTAATGCCTAGGGTATTGATCTCCATGTGTTCCTTTCATTTTTGACAACTTCCAATTTTCCTTGATTCATAGTTTGTACATTCCACGTTCTGATTATTAATAGATGCTTGCAGGTATTTCTTCTCATTTTGAGCCGTGCCACATCAGCAAATGAAAGTCCCAAAAGCTTGACTCCATCCACGTCATTAAGGTGGACTCTACTTTGAGGAGGCAGCTCCTCCCCAGTCGTATTTTGAGTGCCTTCTGATCTGAGGGGCTCATCTTCCGGCACTATATCAGATAATGTTATCTGTTACTGATAAGGTTTTCATTGGCTAGGTTTTTTCAGAAGTAGATTGCCAGGTCTTTCCTTCCAGCCTATCTTAGTCTGGAAGCTCTGCTGAAATCTGTCCACCATGGGTGGCCCTGCTGGTATTTGAAATACTGGTGGCGTAGCTTCCAGCATCACGGCAACACACACGCCAGCATAGTATGACAAACTGACAGACGAGGGGTGGTATTGAGTGCTAGTGAGGTATAAAACCCAGGCTTTTGCTTTGAGAATTGTTTTGGAAATAAAAGCGTATGTTTTTAGTTAGTTTGAGGACTAACAATGAACCACAGAAAGAAATTCTAAATGGGCTACACACACATGTCCCGAGTAGGGTTCAGTTCATAAGTATCATCTTCAGAAGGTCAAGGGTAGGAAGTGATGGAATTGCATCATCCTGCTGGCTTGTGCTGGGGAAAACACTCAGCATGTGCTTGATCAGATTCAAAAACAGACTTCAGGGGTTCCTTTTCACTTTATGGGGGAAATAATAGACATTTTCTTGGGATCTCTGGTGACTTAGTTATCTAGTGCTGCTATAACAGAAATACCACAAGTAGATGGCTTTAACAAAGAGAAGTTGATTTTCTCACAATAAAGTAGGCTAAAAGTCTCAAATCAGTGTGTCAGCTCCAGGGGAAGACTTTCTCTTTCTGTTGGCCTTCTCATCAATCTTCTCCCAGACTAGAAGCTTCTCTGCACAGGGACCCCTGGTCCAAAGGACACACTCTGCTCCTGGCACTGCTTTCTTGGTGTTATGAGGTCCCCCTGTCTCTATACTTGCTTCTCTCTTTTATATCTCAAGAGATTGCCTCAAGACACAATCCAATCTTTTAGGTTGAGTCCTGCCTCACTAACACAACTGCTGCCCATCCTCCCTCATTAACATCATAGAGGCAGGATATACAACGTATAGGAAAATCACACAATACTGGGAATCATGGCCCAGCCCAATAGATACACACATTTTTGGGGGGATATAATTCAATCTATGACACCTGGGAAAGCTGGGCTCATTGGTTTTTCAGTGGTTGGTGGTGAAGATCTATTCTAAATTCCCTTCCTTCCCTCCCTTTCTTTTGTCTGTAAACCAAAGCCCTTGTTGGCATTTTAGAAGTTTAAAAATGCAGTAGATTTTAAAGATTTTCTCTGACTGCTGATCTTCCCTTGGGCTCCAGATGGCACAATCACTGTTTACAGGGAAGAGGTAGATGCTTGCTCAAGAACTGAAAGACCTTTCTCCCTCCTGCAGTGGCGAGCAGAACGACCGTGACGACATGGAGCGCCATGTGCGCTTGTGAGGAAACACATCCAATAAGGAAGGGCTCACTCAGGACCTGCCTGTGCTCCTGACTTTACCTTCTGCTTTCTCCTCTTTCTGCTTGCTGAGTGTCATGGATTGAATTGTGTCTCCCCAAAAATGTGTGTCAACTTGACTAGGCCATAATTCCCAGTATTGTGTGATTGTCCACCATTTTTTCATCTGATGTGATTTTCCTATGTGTTGTAAATCCTACCTTTATGATGTTAATGAGGCAAGATTAGAGGCAGTTATGTTAATGAGGCAGGACTCAAGCTACAAGATTAGGTTATATTTTGAGTCAATCTCTTTTGACATATAAAAGAGAAGGGAGCAGAGAGATTGGGGGACCTCATACCATCAAGAAACTAGAGCCAAGAGAATAGTGTGTCCTTTGGACCCAGGATACCTGCACTGAGAAGCTCCTAGACCAGGGAAAGATTGATGACAAGGGCCTTCCCCCAGAGCTGACAGAGAGAGACAGCCTTCCTCTGGAGCCGGCACCCTGAATTGGGACTTCTAGCTTCCTAGACTGTGAGAGAATAAATTTCTCTTTGTTAAAGCTACCCACTTGTGGTATTTCTGTTATAGCAGCACTAGATGACTAAGGGAAACTCTGGTGGTATAGTGGTTAAGTGCTACGGCTGCTAACCAAGAGCTGGGTAGTTCGAATCCTCCAGGCACTCCTTGGAAACTCTATCGGGGAGTTCTACTCTGTCCTATAGGGCCGCTATGAGTTGGAATTGACTCGACAGCAGTGGGTTTGGTTTGGTGGGTTTTAGATAACTAGGACACTGGGCTTCTGCTTTTGTGCCTGGTCACTTGCCACCTGACTATCTGACATGCTTTGTATTGCTGGAGCTGTCAGGTGCTGACTTACCAGAGACTATTGTTAAATATTCAAGAATTTTACTGGCTGGTTGTTAAACCATTGCTAGCTTAAAATTAGCCTTGGTGAAAGTATTTATAACACAGAAGTCAGCAAACACTACAAATCAACACCTCCTCCCCCACCTTACCAGCCCTTCATAGCTTCTACCAAAAAATACTCAAACTCACCAGCTGCCGCCAAGTTGATTCTGACTCATAGCAACCCTATAGGACAGAGAAAAACTGCCCCATAGGGTTTCTGAGGAGCGGCTGGTGAATTTGAACTGCCGACCTTTTGGTTAGCGGCGGAAGCACTTAGCCACTAGGGCCCTGCAGAGCTTCTATGCACCTCTTAATATCGACTGAGTCATACTAGTTGCTGTTGATTGACTTTGATTCGAGGTGACTCCATGTGTGTCAGAGTAGAACTGTGCTCCATAAGATTTTCAATGGCTGATTTTTTCAGAAGTAGATTGCCAGGCCTTTCTTCGGAGGCACCTCTGGTTGGACTTGAATTGCCAGCCTTTTCAGTTAGCCATCTAATGGATAAACCATATCAGCACCCAGGGACACTGACTGAAACACACCCACATCCTTTTTTGTCACCTTATTTTAACAGAGACAAGCTTGGAAATATTTTGACATAAATATTTAATAGGAAAAAGAAGTCTCATTTCCTTCTCCTCTTCTTTAAAAATTTCGGAAACAAAAGTTTTTATTGAGTATAGATTTCTACCCTTAATTTTAACCAAAGTTTGCTTAAAAGACAGGCATGCCCCAGATTTCAAGCATGGTTCCTCAAGCCCCAACTTGGCCTGGGTAGTTTCCCTCTGTAGTGGGTTGAATGGTTAACATGCTTGGCTGCTAACTGGAAGGTTGAATGTTCATGTCTGCCCAGCGATGCCTTGGATGAAAGCCCTGGTGGGCTACTTTTGAAAAATCAGCCACTAAAAACCCTATGGAGCGGTTCTACTCTGAAACACATGGGGTCACCATGAGTTGGAATTTACTCAAAGGCAGTTGGTTTGTGAGTTGAATGGCGGCTCCTGAAAACACATGTCTAAGTTCTAACTCCTGGTACCTGTGAATGTTACCTTATTTGGAAAAGGGTCTTTGCAGAGGTAACTACCTTAAGGATCTTGAGATCAGATCATCCTGGATTACTCGGGTGGGCCGTCACTAACTCCAGTGACAGGTGTCATTATCAGAGTGAGACAGGAGGAGATTAGACACAGAGAGAAGAGCCGAAGACTACGTGATGATGGAGGCAGAGATTGGAGTTATGCAGCTACAAGCCAAGGAATGCCAGGAGCCAACAGAAGCTGGAACAGGCAAGGAAGGATTCTCTCCTAGAGGCCAAGGAAGGATCCTCCCCTAGAGGCTTTGGAGGGAGCATGGCCCTGCTGACACCTTAATTTCAGACTTCTGGCCTCACAACTGTGAGAGAATAGGTTTTTGCTGTTTGAAGCCAACAAATTTGTGGTAATTTGTTCCAGCAGCTTTAGGAAACTAATGCAGCCCTGACATTCTCTTTTCAAATGTCTCCATTTTTCTCTGTCTTCTCTGGCTTCCTGAAGGTAACTTTTCCCTGACATTGTCCCTGGTCTAAGACCTCAGGCTTTTACTGGCCCTTTTTGGCTCAAGAAGATTTTCCAAATCTACAGACCCACATGGGCCGCCAGCTCTACTTGGGTTTCTCTGTGAGGGACAATAGGCTATCTCTGATTTCTCCACAGCACCATGCTCTTATTTCCTTGACAGGGCAAGACTGGACGCCATAGCGTTGCACCTTGACTATGACTGGGGGCAAGTCACTGGTTCCCTGCTTTCCTCGCCCAGACAATGAGCACGGCCCTTCTTTCTTCTGAGGAAAGTACAGCTGCGTAGGCCTGGAGGCCAGTGGTGTTAGTGTGTGTGTGTGGAGGGGAGCCAGGGGGCTGCACACCACATCCAGTGACACTGTCACGAGGGTGACACCAAAATGACTGTCTATAAAATTTTTGTGCAGTGTTTCAGCAGAAATATTTTTTACAAAAATATCCCTGCAGTTAGTTACAACAGGAGCCCTGGTAGTGCAGTGGTTAAGAGCTATGGCTGCTAACCAGAAATTTGGCAGTTCAAATCTACCAGGTGCTCCTTGGAAACCCTATGGGGTAGTTCTCCTCTGTCCTATAGGGTCACTATGAGTTGGAATTGACTCGATGGCAGCGGGTTTGGTTTTCTGGTTTAGTTATAACAACAAGAATTTTTTCATAAGCCCAGCTTACTTGTACCAACACACTTTCAAGGCTAAAACTCTATGTTAATTTACTTTTTGAACCTTCTAATGAGCTCTGGTCAGAGCTGTCGTTATTACCCAACTACAGTGACGCTTTGAGTCACACGGTTTTGTCTGCATGCATTACAAGCACACGCTGTTGTTTTCGTTGCTGGTGTTTTAACTACAATATTGTGGTAATTAGCGTGGGGGGGTGACACCATGAGTTACCGCACTGGGTGGCACCAACCCTAGTGACACCGCTGCTGGAGGCAACATGTTAGAACAATGGACAGGTATTTTAGAACCAACGAGGTAGAAGTCTTGTGAGGAGGTTGCTCTGGCCCTGCTGGGGACGTTGTCATAGTTCCTGGCATAAACCCAGTTCCTGGAATAACGGTTAATTCTTCTTTGTTGACTGACCCAGCTCATCCCTTTTCCTCAGGCAGCAATAGAGCTTCCACCACAAATGGGAATTAATTCTGTTTTAAAAATATTTACAGAAGAAAAAAGTGCTCTCACAATCTCCTTTGATTCCCTCCTTCTGATTTAACAACTCTCTTTAGGAAAGTCTCCGACATGTCCTAAATCCTGCTTAATGCATGGTGAAGCCATTTTTCTCTTTCCAGCCTCAGAGGGGAGGGCAGGGAGCTAACCCTAATTCTGCGTATCAGTGGTCTCCATCTATGTGTCTCCATTTATCTGTAAAAATTTCTCCATTCGAAATTAATTTTTATTCATTCAAATTTAAATAATAAACATGTGTAGTAATTTAAGGAGAAGTACGTGTAGCCAAGTCAAAAAAACAGTGTGGGGGCTTTATAACTCTCAAAAGTAAGAGATTTTATTCCTTAAAAACCTTAATAACACAGAGGAATTGAAAACGGCCATTGTATTATTCCTTATCCTTCTCTGCTTTTCCAACTAAAACAATTCCAGTTTCCTTCATTAGTTGTGGAGGACATAACATAAATCAGGATGGAAGTCAGACAGCAGGCCTGACTGTTTACTTCTCATTTCTATTCAGGTTTTTCTTCAGACGGTTGGGTTTTGTGCCTCTCTCCAGGGGGAAAGGCAGTTCTCCTTGTGTTTGTCAGATGCCTTTGCTCTGAGCTTGGGGGACTGGGAAGTGGCAGCAGGAGCTGTCGAATGTTAGTAGTGCCATCACTAGGGGAATGCAGGGGGTGTGGGCCACACCAAGTGACACTGTCAGAGGGGGTGACACCAAAGTGACTGTCTATAAAATTTTTATGCAGTGTTTAAGCAGAAATTTATTATTTTTTTAATAAAAAATATCACTGTGGTTAGTTATAAATTTTTTTCATACATGTATCAATATACCTACAAAGTTAAAACTTTATGCTAATTTACTTTTCGACCCTTCTAATACACTCCCGTCAGGGCTGTCATTATTACCCAATTACAATGACACTTCAAACCATGTGGTTTCGTCTGCATGAGCTATCGCTTTTGTTGCTGCTGGAGTTTTTATAGTAGCTGATTTTGTGAAATTTTCTGGTGTTTTAACTATAATACTGTGGTAATTAGCATGGGGGGTGACACCATGAGTTACTGCCCTGGGTGACTCCAAACCCAATGACACCACTGGTGACATTGGGAAAAAAAGCCCAAGGCTGAGTGCACCTTACTCTTCTGCGCATGTATGCATTTAACGGGAAGCTTCTGGAAGCAAGATAGATGCCTAAATGCAAAGAATCTTAGTGTCTGTGTTGAGGATTCCAGGCAGGCCTGTGAGGGAGATATTTCGTGGGCTGTATGGGGACTTCCTTCAAATCACACTTTCTAGATAAGTGTCTGCCTCTCCTTCCACTCAGGTGAGGGTGGCCCAGAGACCTAGGGGCTAGGGGGCAGGCAGGGCTGAGGCTCAGCCACAGAGAAGTGTTGGAGGTGGGACCTGTGTTTGCGATGCACACATATATTCTCTAGTCTGCTTGGGTTATACCTGACTTGAGGTTCCTTTGCCATGTGTGGCCCCAGGTGCACAGGCTTGAAAGGAGCCAGACCTGGGCCATGTCAGGGGTGCGTCTGGCAGTTGGCAACCCCAGGGTTTAGCCTCCTTTTCCCCAGCAGAATCCTGCATCTAAGGACTTCAGAGCTGGGGGGCATCTTAGAAGTCAACCAAGTATAAGCCTTTCATTTTGCAGATGAAGTCACTGAGGCCACATAGAGGTCCACCCACCCTCTGGGCTTGTCAGAGGCACTTCAGAAATACATGTTGACTTGACATGACCCACTATGAAATAGGCGTAACAAAACTCCCCACATGGCAGCTGGATTAGGCTACTGGCAGCTGGGAATGATTCTCCCCTCTGTTGGTATAAACCTAAATGCGGCGGAGGTGGGGGGGGGGGCGGGGAGTGGCAAAGGGCATTGTGGGAAGCTTTCTCAGGTTTTGGATGGTACAAATGACAGAGTGGAGGCTGAAAGCCCTCCTTCACAAATGAACTCCAGTAGAATGTCCGAGCCAGACCAGGACCTTATACATCATTAAGTTCAACCCTTTCAGGCTATAGATGAAGAAACTGAATGTTACGGATTGAATTGTGAACCCCCAGAAAGATATATTAAAGTCCTAACCCCTGGTACTTGTAAACTTGGCCTAGTTTGGAAATAGGGTTTTTGAAGATGTTATCAGTTAAGTTACCGTGAGGTCATACTGCGGTAAGGTGGGTCCTAATCCCATGTGAGTGGTGTCCTTATAAAAGAGGAGAAGAGGCATAGAGGGAAGATGCCGTATGCTGTATGACCATGGAGTTATGATGGTAGCTCCCAGCTATTAGAAGCTGGGAGAGACAAGAAAGAATTTTCCCCTAGAGACTTTAGGGCACACATGGTAGGGCTGAATTGTTGATTTGGACTCCTAACCTCCTCCAGAACTGTGAATCGATACATTTCTGTTATTATTAAGCCACCACGTTTATGGTGCTTTATTATGGTAGTCCTAGGAGCCTTGGTGGTGCAGTGGTTAAATGCTTGGTTGCTAACTGAAAAGCCAGTGGTTTGAACCCACCAGCTGCTCAACAGGAGAAAGACATTGCTGTCTGCTTCCATAAAGATTACAGCCTTGGAAACCCTATGAAGCAATTTTACTCTTTCCTATAGGATCGCCATGAGTCAGAACCAACTCAATGGCAATGGGTTTTTTGGAGGCAACTAATACACTGAGGCCCAGAGATGGGGAGGGGAGTGATTTGTCTAGTGAGTTGCCGGGGGGAGCTAGGCCTTCAACCCACAGCCCGCAGCTTCCAGTCAAATGTTCCCTACTTTGTCATGGTGTCTCCTCTCTTGGCAGCAAGTTGCAAATCTGAGATGGATTGTATTGTTTGGATTCATGGGATACATAAAACATAACAAAAAGGAGGAGAATGTAGGGAAGTGAGCAGGGAGGGCCACAAAGCTGGGCACAGCCTTGTTTTCTTTTATGCCACCATTTTGTGACAAAGTAGAATAATAGTTACTGTTCCACCAGTGAAACAAACAAAAAAAAACCAAACTCAGTGCCATCGAGTTGAATCCGACTCATAGCGACCCTGTAGGACAGAGTAGAACTGCCTCATAGAGTTTCCAAGGAGCACCTAGCGGATTCAAACTGCCAACCCTTTGGTTAGCGGCCATAGCACTTAACCACTACACCACCAGGGTTTCCACCAGAGAAACAGACCCATATAAATTAACACTGCAATGAACTGTCTGCTGAAGGTGTGAACAAGGCAGATAAATCCCTTGGAGCTTAGGAAACATCTGCTCCTTACCTTGAAGGTGGAAACTTTACCAAAAAGCAGGAAAAGTCAGGACTGAAATCTTTCACTTTCTCTGAAGGGATATGTATTGATTTGGCCGAAACCTCAGATAAAATCCATAACTGAGGGAGGTTTTGTGAACAATCAGCTAGCCTCCCCCTTTCTCCGGCATTAGTCTCGATGTTTTCTTCTTCAGCCATGTCTATGTCAGTTCTTCAGCTTCCTTGTGTTGTTATACAGTCATGGAAGGACATCTTGACCTTGTCAAGGTACTTCCTGCAAAGCCCCAGTGGTGGTAGTGGGTGGTGTAAATCTGAGTCAGGGGGAGGAATGTCAAGAAGGTTGCCAGGCTGAACAAGAATCAAAAGTGGGCCAGATCACCAGACCGGTGTCAGAATCCCTGCTTAAAGATTAGAGTCCGAGAGCAGGCGTGGGGAACTGGTGAAGGGAAGGGGCAGATGGCAACAACAGGTGATGTCAAATACCCAGAAAATCAGAATTAGATTACTACTCTGAGATCAGGAATCTTGGAATCAGAGGAGTATGGGGAAACACCATGATATAGGCTGAATATGTGAAAGGCAAGGAGCCCTGGTAGCACAGTGGTTAAAGTGCTCGGCCGCTAAACAAAAGGTTGGTGGTTCAAACCCACCAGCCGCTCCATGAGAAAAAGATAGGGCAGCCTGCTTCCATAAAGATTTACAGCCTTGGAAACCTTGTGGGGAAGTTCTACTCTGTCTTGTAGGGTTGCTATGAGTCAGAATTGACTTGACAGCAACAGGGGTGGGTATATGAACGGCTGTCGGGACTAAGAAGCAGATTTTCAGGAAAGAGGAGTTGCCTTCAAAGCAAGGATTGCAGATAGGTTACATCTTGCTTGCTGACCCCAACTGAATGGTGGTGGTTTCCTGAAGTGTGGCGTCTGGGAGGATCAGAGTCCTTGGCTGGTTGAAGAGTGCTGTGACCCGTCGATGATATCTGCCAGGCTTAGCTAAGGAAGAAACTGTATGGTGCTACATATTATTCATTCCTACTTCGATACTTTACATACCTGATGACTCCTTCCAATATTCTTTGTTCCACCTAACCTTGGTTTGCAGATTATACCTATATGCCCAGTCTACCCATAATCTTTCAGAGCTATGAACAGGTGCTATGGTGTCCTGGTGGACCAAGTCATGACTTAGATATGGACTATCTCTTTCAACTTAACCCCTGTGGTGGAGTCTATATGTTTGTTCTGTCTATGTGCTATTACGTCCAGTAACAAAAGGTATTATTGTGTATATAAAGTTCTTTAATATTTATCAAAACCCACAGCCTATGGTTGGACCAGGACCACCAACTTTGTCCCTGTGGTCATGGGGTCCCATCTCTCATTCTCTCATGTTGCCCTGTGGGGGACATTGGCAGTGTCTGAAGACATTTTTGGTTGTCACAACTGGGGGTGGGGGTGGGGGAGTGTTGCTGCCTCTAGTGGGTAACGACCAACTACGCTGCTCCACAATGTTAGATCTGTCCTCCTCAACTAATCCTTTAAAAAAAAAAAAATCTTTTTTTTAAATTCCTGAGCTGAAACGTGCTCCTCTCATGCTCTCTCTGAGGAGTGTGAGTAGCCTGGGAACCTGGTGGATGATCATTAATGGAGAAGCAAGGTGGTTCACGCCATGCTCCTCATTCTACACCAGGACGAACTCTTACTTTTCCAGGTTGATAAACAATGGACATTTTAATAAGCAGTTGGTAAGTGAAATGAAGGAGTCCCTGGGTAGTGCACATGGTTAAGTGCTCGGCTACTAACCAAAAGGCTGGTGGTTCAAGTCCACCCAGAGGCACTTTGGAAGAAAGACCTGGTGATCTGCTTCTGAAAGGTCAAAGCCATTGTTCTACTCTGACGCACATGGGCTCACCATAAGTTGGAATTGACTCAATGGCAACTTTATTATTATTATCTTTTTAAGTAAAATGAACTCTGCTTGGAACTGCAGACCATCAAGAGTTGTGTATGAGCTAGTCCCTGCCTTCAAGAGGTTACACTCTAGAGAGTATATGTGGCAGTCGGGGTGAGAGAGGAGGGAGCAGGGAGAATTATTTAGTTCTTGGGCCCCTGATTGTTAGGTGGCTGGCAAGGACCAGGGCAGTGAACTGTTTAGTTCTTTCAGTTACAGTCATATGGACACAGTTGTGCTTGGGTGGGGTGGGGGGCCAGAGAGAGAAAATCCATATTTTTTCTCCTTCCATTTCATCAGCACACATGAGATTGATCAGAGCAGCAACTTTGAACTTTTTGGTATTTCTCCAGGGGCAGGTGTTAAAATCCACTCATCTAGGAAACCGTGTGCATAGAGGTAAACACCTGGGAGTGAGGAAGCTTGGTATTGGACCGGGATTTTTCTCTAATTGCTTTCTAGTGTGACTTTGGGAAAGTCACTTGATCTCTTTTTTTTTTTTTTTAATCTGTAAGGTGGGATAATATGCCTTGCCTTACCATCTAATACGATTAAAAACAAAAATGAATATTAACATGTGAAACGGCTTTATACATTGTAAAACACTATAAAAATGCAGAGTTTTGTTATTATGAGATTAAACACAAATGATTGGTAGGTACAGAATGCATACAGATTGCTCTAAGATATGAAAAATGAGGCTTCTCTGGAGTGGGATATTCACTCCATATTTTACTCACTGATCTAGAATCCATAGTAGCATTCTCTGTACTCTTGGATGATGCCAAATTCCCAGTCAATAGTGAGAGCTTTTGAGCTGTTTTAGCAAAGAAACTTTTGAGCCATTTTAGCAAAAGTGAAGAATTTTCCCCCATTTCCTTCCACAGGCTGGTTGCTCCATGGAGAGAAAACAAAAACATCAAACCAGTTGCCATTGAGTCTATTCCGACTCATGGCGACCCTACGTATGTCAGAGTAGAACTGTGCTCGATAGGGTTTTCAGTGGCTGTGACCTTTTGGAATTAGGTTGCCAGGTCTTTCTTCTGAAGTGCCTCTGAGTGGATTTGACCCGCCAATCTTCCAGTTAGTCGCTGAGCACTTAACTGTTTGTGCCACCTAGGTTCTCCCTCATGCAGAGAAGGGGCTTTCATTTTAAGACGGATGACCAAGTGAAGGGTACAATCTTTGGCTGGAAAACTGAGCAGCACTAACAGGCCCATAGAGGTCTTGGTGTCTTGGTATCTTATGTTGACCAACTGGACCAGCTGGCCAGAGCAGGGACTAGGACAAGAACTGAGGTGGGTTATTTGAAGCTTGCTCTATTCAAGCATCTGACTCTTTGTAGCTTTGCCAGGGTTCGGTTTTTGTTGCTAGCAGACACTAGATTAGGCAGTTTCGTTGTGAATTTTTTTTAGTTTATTTAGGCAGAAGAAGGAATTCTCCCAGTTGAGTTTGCAGTTTGGAGAAAGCGCAGTTTGAGCTCAGGACTTCAACTGCTGTGCTGGTGACTCGTTTAAATTTCAATTCCTGTAGTTAGGACAGAGAGAGAGAAATCAGATTTCAAATGTCTTTTGCTGTAATGGTTAACTCCAATGAGGGAGTCTGTCTATGATTATTTGCTTCAAAGCTTTAAATGGCTGAAGCAGAGGAGGATTATCCAATAGGCAAGGTAAGCATGGTGCTCACTTTGCTTACCAGATCATCCGTAGCAAACAATTTCACGTTTTTCACCACATCAAAGATTCTGCTTCTAGGTATGGCTGGCATCTGTCTCTCTCCCAACCCCACAGCACCTTCCTACAGAATCAAAGCCTTTTTCAAATTTACAATCCCTGACAGAGGCGGATGGCCCAGTAAGCGAGGTAAGCACAGGCTTACTTGTGCCCCTGGCCTCTGAAGCCTGTATATTTGATCAGTAACAAAATGGTCTCTTCTTTCCTTCCATGTTAATAATCTTGTTTAATAGAAACACAGCTTTGATTTTTTTCCTGGGCTAAGTTGCTATTTCTCTGGCACTAAGAAGTGTTGGTTTAAGATTTTGCCACATATGAGATGTGGCAAAATTCCATCTTGGGAAATCTCCAAGCTTGGGGCTGCTCACGAAAATGGGACTGGAAGGAATATTCTTGGCCCAGCTGTGGGAAGCAGTTTGTTTAGATCAGAACGAGCCAAAGAGGTTAGCTTATGTGGAAACTTTATACCTGTCCCACATGTTTTAGGCACTTCTGAAAAAACAAACAGCTCCATATTTGCAGTTATAAGGTCAAAAAGTCGCATGTTGGCCCCAGTGCCAATCTGGCTAACTGAGTCCTCAAGGCGGCACTGACGCTGTTAAATAAGAGTATGATGTAGCCATTTAAGCAATCTCTGCACCTGGAAAAAATAAAAAATAAGAAAGAAAGCACAGTGAATTTGAAACCAGGGCGTGGGGTATGGTGACAGTGGTCAGACTCTGAGCTCCTAAGCTGCCTCTACATTCCAGACTTGGAGGAATATTTGGAAAGTATGCATCTTTATGGGCAGGATCACCTTAATCCATCCCTCAGGGGCAACACTAACACCCTCTAAGACCCATATGGACATGGATTTCTGGAAATAGGTTCTCATGCAAAGGGTCCCACTAACCATGTCATCTTTCTCTTCCTCCTCTGTCTTATGCCAGCTGGTTCATCTACAGAAATTCAATATGCTCCCCCCCCCCCTTTTCAGATATGTCAGTGCACAAAAGAGGTGCATGAAAAGGGACAGCTGTACCGACACCAGCAGGAGCTGCTGCAGCTGCAGACATGAGTTGTGCACCTGCATGGGGTTGGGGGACTGGAGATTTGTCAGGGAAGGAATCTCATGGAACATCGGGACTTTAAAGCCAGAAAATGAATGGCTGGGGAGGGGGTGGCAAACGGTATACCGCGGTGTTTGCCGGCAGGTCACGGGATCACACCTGACTTGAATTAGTCAAAGGGATTCCAGGATGATGGTTAGTTGGTAGTTTATGAATGAAGTGATTAGCTGGATGTAACAGTTCCCAGTAAACAGATTGTCCATATCAATGACATCTATTTAGAGAGCCATGAAAAAGTGGCATTTCTGTGACCCTCATGGCAGAGGGGAGCAGGATTGATGAGTCTCACAAGAGTCCTCTTAAGGCTGTGTCCTTATGTAGAATTGAGTGAGCTGGGAGCCACTGGAGGGTTTATTTAAGCAGAGGAATGACTCGAGCTGATATATGTTTTAATAGACTCATTCTGACCACTATGTTGGGGGTTGGTAACAAGGGAGCTAGGTAAAATAATCCTGCTAAACATGGTGCTGGGAGCATGAGGGTATTGCTGACCATAGTGAGAAGTGGTTGGATTCTGGGTATATTTTGAAGGTAGAGCCAGCAGAATTTTCTGGATTGGATTTAGAGTAAAGGATATCTCTGAGATTTTTGGGTGGAGCAACTGGAAGGGCTGAGTTTCCATCAGCTGAGATGGGAAAGGAATCGAGGAAGAGTAGATTTGGAGGCGGGGTGGATATCAGGAGATCCGTGTTGGTTTTGTTAAGTTTGAGATATCCCTTAGACATGCAAATGAAGAGGATGAGTAGGTATTTTGATCTTGAGTCTGGAGTTCAGGGAGAAATTCTAGACGGAGGTATGGATTTAGGAATCTTCAGTGGATTCATGGAATTTAAAACCAGGGGTTTGAACCAGGGTTTGTTCCGGTTTGAACCCCTACTGAGAATTTGCATTTCTACCCCAGGAATACCGAATCAGAATCTCCATTTTAACAAGATCCCTAGGTGATTCTTACGTATAACAAAAGTTGGGAACCACTGGTTTATTAGTGGTTCTCAGAATTGGTCCCTAACTAGCAGTATTAGCATCACCTGGAAACTTGTTAGAAATGCAAATTTGAACCAGAACCGACTGGTTCAAAGCCCTGTGTAAAACCAAAGGATTGAATGAAATCAACATATGTAGAGAAGAGAAAAGCCCCAAATGCTGACCCTGGGACCTCCAGTATGATGAGGTTGGGGATATGAGAAGGAGCACACAAAGGAGAATTAGAAGGAGTGCCCATAAGTTAGGAAGAAAAATGGAAGAGTGTCATGTCCTGAAAACCAAGTGAAGAAAGTTCTAAGAAGGAAGAAGAGAGCAACTGTGTCCAATTGGTGAGATACGTAGGATGAGGTTGGAGTGTTGACATTTGGATTTAGCAGAGTGGATGTCACTGGTGGCTTTGACAAGAGCAATTTTGGTGGAGTGCTGGAGGTAACCATTTGATTGGAAGTAGTATACGAAAGAATTAACAGGAGAGGATTTGGCGATAGTGTGTACAGACAACTCTTGCAAGGAATTTTATTATATAGGGAACAGAGAAGTGGGGTGGTAAATTGGGAGGAAAGTAGTGTGAGGAAAGATTTTTGTTCTATTTTATTTTTCTTTTAGAGTGGGAGAAATAACATGTTCATATGCCAATGCGAATAATTCAGTAGAGAAGGGAATTACTGAAAATGTAAGAGAGAGAAGTTTTCGAGTAAGAGACCAGTTGTACAAGTAGAGAGACTGACCTTGGAGCAAAAATAGTCCATCCATAATAAAGGAGGGAAGGCAGAGTTCATGGGGACAGATGCTAGCTGGTTGCTAGCAGTGGAAGTGGGAGTTGGGCAGTACTTTTCTGAATGCTTTAATTTTCTCAGTGAGGTAGGAAGCAAGGTTAGCAGCTGAGAGTGAGGATGGGAGGGGAGATGCTAGAACTGAGAAAGCATGGTCATCTTGGAGAGTGGGAGGGTGAGTGGATGAGGGAATGAGGTATGGTGGCCAGGCAGCATGAGGATACACTTGAAGTCATGGTAATGAAATACAGTAAGTCTAATGGGTGTGGTTGCATGATTTTCTCCAGCCATGTTCAGCTCTATAAGCACAGGTGCAGAGCAGGTGGGGAGTTGGATTTCAGGGGTTGCCACTGGAGTTCTACAAAGAAGGAGATGATATCTCTTTTTTCATTAAAAAAGAAAAACATACTGGTCACAGACCTACTAAACTGATTTAAAGATCGGTTAATAGCTTGTGACCAGTTAGACAGGCCTACTGGTCAAAATAGCATACTTATTTTTTTTTCTTTACTTGGCTTCTTCATGTAGAGATAGTCTTAGTGAGGATTAACCTGGAAATCTAGCAGATACCTAGACCAGTTTTTGATGTTATGGGGGGAGACAGAAGAACAATAAGACATCGACCTTGCCTTCAAGGTGTCAGATCTAACTAACGAGTTGGTAAGGAAATGAGTTAGGCATCAGCTGGTAGATGTTTGAGCCGCCCCCCGCCCCCCCCCTCATTAAGCATCTGGGTTAGATTTTAGTATTCAAAGATGGCACCACACTATGGTCTGCTATTACCTGAAGAGTAATGGATGCTGAGTGGCCAAAACGAATGTCCACCATGATGTCAGTCTCAAAACACCTGTACTCTACATGTGGTCAGATCAGTTCAGAAGACAGTCTTTTGTCTCCTTTAACAGGAGGGATCAATCCCTGGTGAAGGACATCATGCTTGGTAAAGCAGAGGGTCTGTGAAAAACAAGAAGACCCTCAAGGAGATGGATTGACACAAATTGGCTGCAACCATGGGCTCAAGCATAGCAATGATTGTGAGGCTGGTACGGGACTGGGCAGTGTCGTTCTGTTGTACATAGGGTCACTATGAGTCTGAGCTCACTTGATGGCACCTAACAACAGAGTCACACTTGCTGAGTGTGGTAAAGCCAGGGTCTGATGTCTCACATTTTGGTTCATTTCAAAATATAAGGCCCGCAGGGAACAGTATGTATGCAAGAGTTTTACTACATGCCAAAGAAAAAAGACTTAATTTGTCTTTTTGTTACTCTTTTTGGTCTTTGGTTTCAAAGCAAAAATGAGTAGGAAAAAGGCTGTGCATTCAAACCCATCTTCTAATCATATTTTAATTCAGTATAAGAGAAGTTGATTTCTCTCTGTGACATTCAATGTTTATGGCCCCAGATATTTTCCTTCTCTGTTTATGGTTTGGTTGCTTTGTGCTAACATATTTGCCACCGATACAGTTGGGTTTGCCTTTCCAGGCAACAGTTAAACCAGCAGGAGACCATTTGTGTGCAATTTGTTGGAATGAAATCTACATTTTGGGATTCGATTACTTACTTAGTAGTGCCATTTTGAGTTGAGTGGACTTTGTGGGTGGCCTCCAATAAACCCTGCACGTACGGCAAGTGTCAGCCCTAAGTGTCTCTAAGCAAGCTTGTAATGACTGTGCAGCGTGGTATTTACAAGAAAAAACAGCTTCCCTTATTTTTAATTCAGAGAATGCAGGGGCATGGATGAACCCACACAGAAGGGAGGCAAAAGGCGTATTGCCAGGGGCCATTCTTGGAGCAGTGTGATTTAACATTCTGTCCTCGGGGGATCAGGACAACAGCCACAAATGTCAGTTGGGGTTAACCAGTTAGGACATATGTCTTTAACAATGCCTGAAAGAGCTGTTTTATCCCAGGAATTTATAATGACCAAAGGGTGAAGGAGACCTAGTGGTGGAATGGTTAAGTATTTGGCGGCTAACGAGAAGGTCAGTGGTTTAAACCTGCAAGCCAAACTGTGGGAGAAAAGACCTGAATCTGATCCTGTAAAGATTACAGCCTAGGAAACCCTATGGGACAGTTCTACTCTGCCACAACAAAAGGGTTAGTTGAGGAGGACAGATCAACATTGTGGAGTGAACTGCATGGTTGGCTTAAGCATGAATATATATAGTAAATAACCAACAGTGTTCAGGGACCATCACCATGTGATTTTGGTGTTAACAATTCTCTAGGGAAGTGGTCCTCAACCAGGGGTGAATTTGCCCTCCAGGGGACATTGGAGATGTTTTTGGTTGTCACACCTGGAGGATGGGGTGAGTGCGGCTGCATCTAGTGGGCAAAGGCCAGGGATGCTGTTAACCATCTTACACAGAGAGTCCTCCTCTTCCTACATCAAAGAGTGATCCCATCCAAAGCATCAGTAGTGCTGAGGCTGAGAAAGCCTGCTCTAGGTACTGGTGAACCATTAACCTGGAGTCATGAGAGCAAAGCACTTGTGCCCTTCAAAACCCTCTTCCCTCCCTCCACCCATCATCCTTTGGTCCACCTTGATTCCAGTTGCCATTTAGTCAATTCCAACTCAAGGCGTTCCATGTGTGTCAGAGTAAAACTGTGTCTGTAGGGTTTTCAGTGGCTGATTTTTTTGAAAGTAGGTAACCGGGCTTCAGAGTGGTTGGAACAGGTTCAGTCATGGCTGATGAAGTGAAACTGGAACAGACTCGAATTGTAAAAATTTGGGTGACCTGGAACCATAATTGGAATGGGAAAAATTATGGGTCAAAGCCCTGCAACGGGAGACTCAGAATGAGGCACAGTAAGCCCTTTCAGGAGCCTGGCATGTGAGACTGGGTTATTGCTAGGGACTCAGAAGAGCGATATGCATTCAAAGTGGTGTGGTCAGTCACCGTCTTTGAGCGGCATACCTCTGTTTCTGACTCTATGCAATATCTGGTGGGCAAGAGATTTGGTTGCTGTGCAACAAGAATGCTGCCCTTGTTTTCTAAGAGGAGGATTAAGTTTCTAGCAGGCCTTCAACCTGTAATTTTTCCCATTCCGATTATAGTTCCAGTTCACCTAAATTTTAAAAATAAGGGTCTGTTCCGGTGTTACTTCCTTGGCCATAATCAAACCAGGAAGAACCAGTAAGTAGTCCTGGTAGAAGCCCTGGTAGATAGTCAGGCCTTTCTTTCTTCCTTTTTGTTTTTGAAGAAGTTAGGTTTATTATTTGTTGCAGTGAGGAGGAACACACACCATGGAGGAACAAGGGGGCATCTTAGTAAGAGGTTGTTACATAGGATTTGGGTTTGTTTTAGGTGATTTGGGGGAAGGTTTAAGAATGTGAAGCTTTATTCTGGATTGGATGTTATTAGGAAGTGGGTAGATTTTATGATTGGGTATCTTAATAAATGTTATCTATAGGAAGGGCAGAGTAAAGTGAGGTTAAAGCTGTAATTGATAATCACATTAGATGAGAGGGGGATATTTGGTAATTTACGGCTAGGGCAGCGCTCATGTTTTGTCTGTGTTCAAAGATGATTATGAAGCAGTGCTTTTTTTTCTTATACATCATGATCAAATATTGGCCTTGTCTGATATCAATGTTCTAAAATGGTTTGTTTAACAAGAGAGCAGCAAGATTCAGCTATGAATGGTGGACCAGCACCTAGAACACCAAGGTGTAGGTTATGGTACCAACTCAGCTGATCAGTGTCAGCAAAACAAACCAGATCATTGCTCTCAAGTCAATTCTGACTCATGGAGACCCCATGTGTTACTGAGTAAAGCTGCTCCATAGGGTTTTCTTGGCTGTAATCTTAATGGAAGCAGATCACCAGGCTTTTCTTCCCATTGCTGCTGTGTGAGTTGGAATTGTCAACTTTTAGATTAATAGTCAAGCCCAAATGGTTTGCACCATCCAGAAACCTTTTTCAGTGTGAGGGGCTGTTTTTCCCAACAGGTGGATTGGGAAAATAAGACATTAGAACAGTTACTGAGACTGCTAAATTTTGTCCATATTTCATAGTACACGTCCAAGGCTATTGTGGAAAAGGGATGAGTGTTAAAAAAAGAGAAAAATGAGGCTATATTAAGAAGGTTTGGCTAAGAAATTTTTCCTAATGCATGGGGTCAAACAAAGTCACATTGTGAAACTAAGCCTTGGGATAAACTTAAAGGATGAGACAAGGGTAGCTGGGTGAGGACTGTGGTGGACAAAGAAGGGTGAAAGATGGGACAACATGCTATAAACTGAGGACTGAAAGTTAATTTGTAGCTGTAGGGAATAAGTGGTTCAGAAAGCAAGTGAGACTAGGGATGTCCGTGTAGCCGCAGAGGTCAGTGACAGATCACAGAGGGTCTTATAAGCCCCGTGAAGGTGTTTCAGTTTTACTCTAAATGCAGCAGAAGCCACTGAGGTGATTTTATCTATAAAATATCTGTAAGCTTTTGTTTTATTAAAAAAACTTAAAAAAAAAATTATGCTTCAGGTGAAGGTTTATAGAAATAATTAATTTTCCATTCAATAGTTTATACACAAGTTGTTCTATAACATTGGTTGCAATTCCCACAATGTGTCAGCACTCTCCCCATTACCACCTTGAGTTCCCCATTTCCATCCACCTGGTTGTCCTGCCCCTTCCTGCCTTCTCATCTTTGCTTTTGGGTTAGATGCTGCCGGTTTGGTCTCATAAAGGAGCACTTTCCTCATGAGTTGTTATTGTTTTTTTTATAAGCCTTTTATTTGGTTGAAATGTGCTCTCTGGGAATGGCTTCAGTGCCAAGTTAGAAGGGTGTCTAAGGGCCACAGTCTTGGGGGTTCCTCCAGTCTCTTTAAAAAAAAAATAAAATAGTGCTATGGGGTCGTTTCCGACTCATAGCGACCCCATAGTGTTTCCTAGGAGCGCCTGGCGGACTTGAACTGCCGACGATTTGGTTAGCAGCCTTCCAGTCTCTTTAGGACCAGTAAATCTGGTCTTTTTTTATGAATTTGAACTTTGTTCTACATTTTTTTCCCCACTCTAACCAGGATCGTCTATTGTGATTGATGTTGTTGTTGTTAGGTGCCGTTGAGTTGGTTCTGACTCATAGCGACCCTATGTACCACAGAATGAAACACTGCCTGGTCCTGTGCCACCCTCACAATCGTTGTTATGCTTGAGTCCATTGTTGTAGCCACTGTGTCAATCCATCTCATTGAGGGTCTTCCTCTTTTCCACAGAGCCTGTACTTTACCAAGCATGATGTCCTCCTCCAGGATCCTTCCTGATAACACATCCAAAGTATGTAAAACAGTGTCTCCATCCTTGCTTCTAAGGAGGATTCTGGCTGTACTTCTTCCAAGATAGATGTGTTTGTTCTTTTGGCGGTCCATGGTATATTCAATATCCTTCACTAACACCACAATTCAAAGGAGTCAATTCTTCTTTGGTCTTCCTTATTCATTGTCCAGCTTTCACATGCATATGGTGTGATTGAAAATACCATGGCTTGGGTCAGGTGCACCTTAGTCTTCAAGGTGACATCTTTGCTTTTCAACACGTTAAAGAGGTCCTTTGTGGCAGATTTGCCCATTGCAATGCATCTTTTGATTTGACAGCTGCTTCCATGAATGTTGATTGTGGATCCAAGTAAAATGAAATCCTTGACAACTTCAATCTTTTCTCCATTTATCATGATGTTGCTCATTGGTCCAGTTGTGAGGATTTTTGTTTTCTTTATGTTGGGGTGTAATCCATACTGAAGGCTGTGTTCTCTGATCTTCATCAGTAAGTGCTTCAAGTCCTCTTCACTTTCTGCAAGTAAGGTTGTGTCATCTGCATAAGGCAGGTCGTTAATGAGTCTTCCTCCAATCCTGATGCCCCGTTCTTCATATAGTCCAGCTTCTCGGATTATTGCTCAGCATACAGATTAAATAGATATGGTGAAAGAATACAACCCTGACGTACACCTTTCCTGACTTTAAACCACTCAGTATCCTCTTGTTCTGTCAGAACAACTGCCTCTTGATCTATGTAAAGATTCCTCGTGAGCACAATTAAGTGTTCTTGAATTCCCATTCTTCAGAGTGTTATCCATAGTTTGTTATGATCACACAGTCGAATGCCTTTGCATAGTCAATAAAACACAGGTAAACATCCTTCTGGTATTCTCTGCTTTCAGCCAGGATCCATCTGACATCAGCAATGATATCCCTGGTTCCACGTCCTCTTCTGAATCCAGCCTGAATTTCTGGCAGTTCCCTGTCGATATACTGCTGCAGCCGTTTTTGAATGATCTTCAGCAGAATTTTGCTTGCGTGTGATATTAATGATATTGTTGTATAATTTCCACATTCAATTGGATCACCTTTCTTGGGAATAGGCATAAATATGGATCTCTCCCAGTCAGTTGGCCAGGAAGCTGTCTTCCATATTTCTTGGCATAGACGAGTGAGCACCTCCAGTGCTGCATCTGTTTGTTGAAACATCTCAGTTGATATTCCATCAATTCCTGGAGCCTTGTTTTTTGCCAATGCCTTCAGAGCAGCTTGGACTTCTTCCTTCAGTATCATCGGTTCCTGATCATATGTCACCTCTTGAAATGTTTGAACATTGACTGATTCTTTTTGGTATAATGACTCTGTGTGATCGATAGTCAGGCCTTTATTCCGAGGTGCCTTTGGGTGGACTCAAACCACCAACCTTTCAGTTAGCGGCCACGCTCGTTAGCCATTTGCACCACTCAGAGGCTATTACAAGGTTGCATAGCAGAGAATAGCATCAGCTTTGGGGGCTAGATAAGTCTGGGTTAAAATTCACTCTAATGCCTTCAGGTTGGGTGACTTTGGGACAAATTACTTAATCTCTCTAAAGCCGAATTTTTCTTTTTTATTTCAAAGTATGGAGACTATATTCCTTACCTCCCTGGGTGGTAATCAGGAGGGAACTTATGTAAATTTATCAGTTCTTAATAACCATTATTTTTCTCATCGCACATCCTTGTTTGTGATTACTCGAAGTTCAGTTTTTCCACCTTTAAACATTACCTCAGAAATTTAGTTTTATTGCAGAAAATTTGGAAAAAAAAGATAAGCAAGCAGGAAGAAAAAGAAATCCCTTGTATTCTCACTCCTCAGATATCACCGTTGTTGCTTTTTGTGGAGATACTGTCGTTAGCTGTTGGCGAGTTGACTCCAACTCATGGTGATCTTCATACAAAAGAAGGAGATGTTACCCTGTCCTGCGCCATCCATTACGATCACTGGTATGCTTGAGTCCATTGTTGCTGCCACTGGGTATTTTGAGTAACTTCCAACCTAACGGGCTTACCATTCAGCACTGTATCAGACAACAGTCTGTTGTAATCCATAGGGTTTTAATGGTTAAGTTTTGGAAGTAGATTGCCAGGCCTTTCTTCCTAGTCTGTCTTAGTCTGGAAGCTCTGCTGAAACCTGTATACCATGGGTGACCCTGCTGGCATTTGAAACACTAGTGGCATAGCTTCCAGCATCATAGCAGCAGACAAGCCATCACAGTATGACAAACTGACAGATGGGCGGTGGTTTGTGAATATATTTCTAGACTTTTTCTCTGCGTGCGTGTATGTGTGTTCACGCTGTGTATATTGGTTAGTGACTTGCTTTCTAGACTTAATGATGTATTTTAGGAACATCTTTTTCCATGTCAATAAATATAGATTGACATCACCATTTTTAAAAGCTTCCTAATGTTTTATTGTATCAATGAAACATAATTTATTCAATCGATCTCTTATATTCTTGGACACTTATGTTGTCAAGGTTAGGCTTTAAAGCCCAGAGAACGTCCCAGGCTGCACGGAGTCCCTGTTTTGTAGTTGTAGAACACCAGCCTTTTCTGTGCCCATTTGCTACTGCTTAAGCAAGTACCATGTAGTTAATGTAGGAGGGCATTTCTCTCCACGGAATACCCGTTCTCTGTTTCCACTCTTTCTGAACAGCCTGCTCCTGCTTTGTGGGGGAGATGGTAGAGTTAACCCTCTTTTCTTTTTGTGATGCAGCATAACAGAGTGGTTCAAAGCTCAGGCTCTGGAGTCAGGTTGCCCAGGTTCAAATCCCAGTTCCCCAGCTTGGGGCATAGGACCATCAGACCTATCTAAGCCTCAGTTTCCACATCTGTAAAATGGTGAGGCCAGTTGTGCTTACCATAGAATTGTTCTGAGAATTAAAAGAGGTAGGAGTATGTCAGATATATAGTGCAATGCCTGGCACACGGTAAGTCGCCACTACACTTTAAGTATTATTAAGCTCATTTACTTTGGATATGTCATCGGGAAAGACCAATCACTAGAAAAGGACATCATATTTGGTAAAGTAGAGGGTCAGCAAAGATGAGGGAAACCCTCAATGGGATGGATTGACACAGTAGCTGAAACAATGCATTGGAGTTTCTAAAGCTGATATGCAGTGGAACTGAGTGCTCCCTCTGCCCGGCTCCGAAGGCTCCACATGTCCAGGGTGACCCCAGGAGCCCCTCTACTGCTTGCTTGTCTAGAAGCTTTCTCTGGCCTTGCTTGTCCTCTGACCTGAGGCTCAGGCAGCTCATTGTGCCTATTCATGCCGCAGCTGGGCCACCAGAGGCCAGTGCTTTGAGGGTAGGTATATAGAGTATCCATTCACACAAAGTAAGGTGGTCAGCTGGTGAGACCCTCTGTACTGGTGCAGGCCATCACTTGGCACTTTCTTGGTATACACCTGCTTAGACAACCTTCTGGGATGTGGCTTTGGGTGATGGCCCTATTCAGGGTCCTTTCTGCTAGTCTTTCTTCCCAGTTCTTCCAGTTTCCACCCATAGCCACAAAAGCCCTATTATCCTTTTTTTTTTTCCTGTCACAATGGGACTCAGGACCCAATTTGTGAGTTGTTGTCGGATCAGCTCTGGCTCATGGTAACCTTATGTATAACAGAATGAAATGTTGCCTGGTCCTGTGCCACCTTCATGATCATTGCTGTTTGAATCCGTTGTTGTGGCTATTGGGTGGTGCTCCTCTTCCAGCACTTTATCAGACAGTATTCTGTTGTGATCCATAAGGTTTTCATTGGATAATTTTTGGAAGCAGGTTGCCAGGCCTTTCTTCCTAGTCTGCCTTAGTCTGGAAGCTCTGCTGAAACCTGTCTGTCATGGATGACCCTGCCAATATTTGAAATACTGGTGGCATAGCTTCCAGCATCACAGCAACAGACAAGCCACCAAAGTAGGACAACTGACAGATGGGTGGTGGCAAAACCCCATTAGGGAGGGTAGAATCATGCTTTAGATTGGAGCTCCAAACTATGAGTAACAAGAAGCTTACCTGTCTCATGTAGGACCTGGTTGGTGACTTAGAGGCACCATGCTCTGTTTTTCAAGTAGCAAACAACAACAACAAAAAACTCAAACAGCAATACCAAAAACCACATTGAATTGTCGTATTGAAAAAGATCAACTACTCTTATCCTCCATACTTGCTCTGCCTTCTCACCCTCAGGAAGTGAGAATGACCGCTCATCCTCTGTCACTTCCACTCTCATCCTTAAGGCTATTTTTGTTTTCGTTTCTGAAAATGTGCTCAGTGTTACAGAGCCATTAGCCAGCTATAAAGACAGAAAAAATTCGCCATGATACTACTGTCATCCCTGACAAATTAAACTATTTTTAATTTTTTCCATATTCCCTTCCAGCTTTTGTCCCTATGAACATATAATTTAAATAGCTGTAATCATAGTGTAGCTATCATTTTGTGTTCTACATTTTTCCACTTAGCATTAATTATATCATAAGCATTTTTTCCATGTTGTTGCAAAGTCATCGTAATTATCATTTTTAATGACTGCATAGGAATTCACAGAGGGGGAGCATATTACTTAACCCTTTCTCGATGGCAAGGCCTTTCGTGACTGCTTTGGTGTTCTGTTTTGCCTTTGGAGTTGCCGTTGATGTTGATGTCATGTCCATCTGCTTTCCTCTGGGTAAAGACGGTGGGGAAGGAGGAGTAAGCAGGCCAAGTTAAGAGACACCCACTTTGCACACATTCATAGCTGAAGACTCCTAAAGGCAAGAGTGGGAAGCAAACCTGGCCTTGTCCTAATTGTTGTTAGGTGCTGACCGGTTGATTTTGACTTATAACAACCCCATGTGACAGAGTAGAACTGTTCCATAGGGTTTTCAAGGCTTTGATCTTTATGGGAGCAGATTGCCAGGTCTTTCTCCCGAGGAGCTGCTGGTGGGTTGAAACCACCAACCAGCAGCTCCTTGGGAGAACTGCTTAACTGCGCCACCAGGGCTCCTTTTGTCTGGTTTAGACTCTACATTAATGGCTATTTTTAAGAAGACTGTTCTTTGGAATGACTTTCAATGCCTGTAAGACAGGTGGTTGTAGAAACTGATTGAGAAAACAAATTTAACCTGTCTGTTTTAACTTTCCTAGCCATCAATATGAACTCCCAAGTGCTACGTTAAATTCTAAACACATAGGTGAAATTTTTATTGATGAAATATTTAGTGTTGATTAGGATTCCAACTATGACCAAAAAAAACCTGTTGCCGTCCAGTTGAGATTCCAGCTCATAGCTGACCCTACAGGACAGCCTAGAATTGCCCCATAGGGTTTCCAAAGAGCAGCTAGTGGATTCAAACTGCCAACCTTTTGGTTAGCAGACGAACTCTTAACCACTTCACCACCAGGTCTCCTATACTATGATAGCATTTCTTAAAATGTGTTCCATGAGCACCAGACCTACAAGAGGCTCTGGTCACAAAGATTCCTTGACAAAAAAAAAAAATGTTTGGAAAACAGTGCTTCAGGCTAGATACCCTTCTCGGATATTCCCAGTACATGTTAAAATATTCAATGCTCTCAGAATTCATACAGGAAGGACAGTTGCTTAACTTTGGCTGACCCAGTGTTTCCCAAGGCCACAAGGCCCTTTTGTCATATGGTACTGTATTAGTTTCCTAGGGCTGTCATACAAATTGGCACAAACTGAGTGAATTAAAACAACAAAAATTTATTCTCTCGTAGTTCAGGAGGTCAGAAGTCTGAAATCAAGATATCAGGAGGGTTGGTGTCTTCTGGAAGCTCTGAGGGAAAAACCTTCCCATGCCTCTTTCTTAGCTTCTGGTGGCTTCAGTAAACCTTGGCATTCCTTGGCTTGCAGATGTATCACTCCCATCACTGCCTCCATCTTTACATAGCCTTCTTCTCTGTGTCTCTGTGTGTCCTTTTCTGTCTCATGAGGACACCAGTCATGTATGTAGGGCTCACCCTAGTCTACTATGGTCACATCTCAGTGCTTCCCTTAATTTCATCTGCAAAGACCCTATTTCCAAATAAAGTCCCATTCTGAGGTTCTGGGTGGACGTGAGTTTTTGGGGGACACTATTCAACCTATTGTTGATACTTTTATTCATCAGAGTATAGTGAGGGAATTCTCCGTTTCAAAGAGGACTTCATATAGACATCTAGTTTAAAAAGTGTTGGGAGAGCGGAAGAGCCCAAAAGGTGTCATGACCCAGAGATTAGCCATCGCAGGAAGTATCTACAACCCCAAATGGTGGCCATGGTGTTGCTAGAGCCTGGGAGCACACTTATGTGTACATTCCTGGGGGTAACTCACAGGGTGCTGGAAACACCGAGGGAGATGCAGAACGTAGTGGGACATGGCGGGTGGTGGGACTAATGAGGAGGTGCTGAGCACTGGTGCTGGGATTCAGGAAGAGGCCCGGAGTGAAACTTTAAGACACGGAGATTATTCTGGATTATCTGAGAGCCTAATTTCATCACATGAACCCTGAAAAGTAGAAGAGAAAGGCAGAAAGGGAAGTCAGATTCAAAGCACTAGAAGGAGTTGATGTTCTATTGATGGCTTTCAGGATCGAGGGGGCCATGAGCCAAGGAACGTGGGTGGCCCCTAGAAGCTGAGAACAACCTTTGGCTGACAGCCAGCAAGGAAACAGGGACCTCAGCCCTATAGCCTCATGGAACTGAATTCTGCCAACAACCTGAATGAATCTGGAAATGGATTCTCCTCCAGAGTCTCCAGACAAGAGCCCAGGTCTGCCAACACCTTGATTTTGGCTTTGTGAGACCCTAAGCAGAGTATCCAGCTGAGCCTACTGATCTTCCGACCTACAGAACTGTGAGACAATAAATGGGTGTTGTCTCAAGTCCCTAAGTTTGTGGTACATTGTTAGGACAGCAAGAGAAAATTAATACACCCTCCTACCTTCTGATCATCTGCCAGTCCTTCTCGTTTGCAAAATCTAACAGGAAGCCCATTGGCAAGGGGCTCTGGGAAATACACTTTGTGGGGGGTCCCTGCACCCCTACAATTCAACACAAAAGAGTGGCAGTGAATGCTAAAAGCACAGAGGTGAAATTCTAGCACAGCATCTGTTAACATTTGGTGGGATGAATATTAGGAAAACCACTTCGGGAATTCTGACTTATGATATAGTAGAGTTGGACTTTTTAAACGAGTACTTTGAGATGTTCCTTAAAAAGAAAGAAGATGATATATTTATGCCCATCTTACGAGACTGTCATAAGGGGCACAGCAGGGTGTCGTGGAGAAAGTACCCACAGACAGGAGTTCTAGTCCCGGCTCTGCCACTAATTTGTTGGTGGGCTTTGTACTTGCTTACCTCCCAGGGTCTCTGCTTCCTCTTGTGTGGAGTGAAGGGAGCTGACTAAAGTGCCTTTCGGGCCTTGTCTAGCTTTAAAATTCTGCTACTTGGAGAATAATCTTACTCTTAAATGATTGTGGATTCTATTCAAATGATTGTAGTCATATTTATGATTGATTTGATGCTGAACTCTTGATCAGCGACAGAACTCCCAATCACGGGGTTGTTGCTAAGGGGATTTATGATTCAGTTTGCAATGAAATGCTCACCAATATGGGCAAAACCGATCAATTCAATAATGATAATCAAACCAACGGGCCTACAATATGGGCAGGTGTACTGGGTTGCGTAACATCCCCCCAAAATCCATGTTCACCTGGAACCTCAGACTGTGAACTTCTTTGGAAATAAGGTCTTTGTAGATGTCGTTCGTTAGGTTAAAATGAGATCACCAGACAAGGATGCCCTTTATCACCGCTCTTATTCAACATCGTGCTAGAAGTCCTAGCCAGGGCAATTAGGCTAGACAAAGAAATAAAAGGCATCCGGATTGGCAAGGAGGAAGTAAAATTATCTCTATTTGCAGATGACATCATCTTATACACAGAAAACCCTAAGGAATCCTCCAGAAAACTACTGAAACTAATAGAAGAGTTTGGCAGAGTCTCAGGTTATAAAATAAACATACAAAAATCACTTGGATTCCTCTACATCAACAAAAAGAACATCGAAGAGGAAATAACCAAATCAATACCATTCGCAGTAGCCCCCAAGAAGATAAAATACTTAGGAATAAATCTTACCAAGGATGTAAAAGACCTATACAAAGAAAACTACATAGCTCTACTACAAGAAATTAAAAAGGATATATTTAAGTGGAAAAACATACCTTGCTCATGGATAGGAAGACTTAACATAGTAAAAATGTCTACTCTACCAAAAGCCATCTATACATATAATGCACTTCCAATCCAAATTCCAATGTCATTTTTTAAGGTGATAGAGAAACAAATCACCAGTTTCATATGGAAGGGAAAGAAGCCTCGGATAAGCAAAGCATTACTGAAAAAGAAGAAGAAAGTGGGAGGCCTCACTCTACCTGATTTCAGAAGCTATTATACAGCCACAGTAGTCAAAACAGCCTGGTACTGGTACAACAACAGGCACATAGACCAATGGAACAGAATTGAGAACCCAGATATAAATCCATCCATGTATGAGCAGCTGATATTTGACAAAGGCCCAGTGTCAGTTAATTGGGGAAAAGACAGTCTTTTTAAGAAATGGTGCTGGCATAACTGGATATCCATTTGCAAAAAAATGAAACAGGATCCATACCTCACACCATGCACAAAAACTAACTCCAAGTGGATCAAAGACCTAAACATAAAGACTGAAATGATAAAGATCATGGAATAAAAAATAGGGACAACCCTAGGAGCCCTAATACAAGGCATAAACAGAATACAAAACATTACCAAAAATGACGAAGAGAAACCCGATAACTGGGAGCTCCTAAAAATCAAACACCTATGCTCATCTAAAGACTTCACCAAAAGAGTAAAAAGACCACCTACAGACTGGGAAAGAATTTTCAGCTATGACATCTCCGACCAGCGCCTGATCTCTAAAATCTACATGATTCTCTCAAAACTTAACCACAAAAAGACAAACAACCCAATCAAGAAGTGGGCAAAGGATATGAACACACACTTCACTAAAGAAGATATTCAGGCAGCTAACAGATACATGAGAAAATGCTCTCGATCATTAGCCATTAGAGAAATGCAAATTAAAACTACGATGAGATTCCATCTCACACCAACAAGGCTGGCATTAATCCAAAAAACACAAAATAATAAATGTTGGAGAGGCTGCGGAGAGATTGGAACTCTTATACACTGCTGGTGGGAATGTAAAATGGTACAACCACTTTGGAAATCTATCTGGCGTTATCTTAAACAGTTAGAAATAGAACTACCATACAACCCAGAAATCCCACTCCTCGGAATATACCCTAGAGAAACAAGAGCCTTCACACAAACAGATATATGCCCACCCATGTTTATTGCAGCTCTGTTTACAATAGCAAAAAGCTGGAAGCAGCCAAGGTGTCCATCAACGGAGGAATGGGTAAATAAATTATGGTATATTCACACAATGGAATACTACGCATCGATAAAGAACAGTGACGAATCTGTGAAACATTTCATAACATGGAGGAACCTGGAAGGCATTATGCTGAGTGAAATGAGTCAGAGGCAAAAGGACAAATATTGTATAAGACCACTATTATAAGATCTTGAGAAATAGTATAAACTGAGAAGAACACATACTTTTGTGGTTACGAGGGGGGGAGGGAGGGAGGGAGCGAGAGGGTTTCTTATTGATTAATTAGTACATAAGAACTGCTTTAGGTGAAGGGAAGGACAACACTCAATACATGGAAGGTCAGCTGAATTGGACTGGACCAAAAGCAAAGAAGTTTCTGGGATAAAATGAATGCTTCAAAGGTCAGCGGAGCAAGGGCAGGGGTTTGGGGACCATGGTTTAAGGGGACTTCTAAGTCAATTGGCAAAATAATTCTATTATGAAAACATTCTGCATCCCACTTTGAAATGTGGCGTCTGGGGTCTTAAATGCTAACAAGCGGCCATCTAAGATGCATCAATTGGTCTCAACCCACCTGGAGCAAAGGAAAATGAAGAACGCCACGGCCACACGACAACTAAGAGCCCAAGAGACAGAAAGGGCCACACGAACCAGAGACCTACATCATCCTGAGACCAGAAGAACTAGTTGGTGCCCGGCCACAATCGATGACTGCCCTGACAGGGAGCACAACACAGAACCCCTGAGGGAGCAGGAGATCAGTGGGATGCAGACCCCAAATTCTCATAAAAAGACCAGACTTAATGGTCTGACTGAGACTAGAGGAATCCCGGCGGCCATGGTCCCCAGACCTTCTGTTGGCACAGGACAGGAACCATCCCTGAAGACAACTCATCAGACATGAAAGGGACTGGACAGTCGGTGGGAGAGAGATGCTGATGAAGAGTGAGCTAATTATATCAGGTGGACACTTGAGATTGTGTTGGCATCTCCTATCTGGAGGGGGGATGGGAGGATAGAGAGAGTGGGAAGCTGGCAAAATTGTCACGAAAGGAGAGACTGGAAGGGCTGACTCATTAGGGGGAGAGTAAGTGGGAGTACGGAGTAAGATGTATGTAAACTTATATGTGACAGACTGACTTGATTTGTAAACGTTCACTTGAACCTCAGTAAAAGTTAATAAAAAAAAAAAGATGAGATCACACTGGATTAGGGTGGGCCTAATGAGAGGAAGGAGATACACACCCAGAAACACAGATAACACAGGAAGAAGGCCATCTGACAATGGAGGCAGAGATTAGAGTGACGCAGCTACAAGCCAAGGAATGCCAAGGAGCGCTGGCAAGAGTCAGAAGCTAGGAGAGGGGCATGGAACAGACTGTCCCTCGGAGCCTACAGAGGGGACCAAGTTTTGGTCCCCTGAACTGTGAGAGAATAAATCTTTGTTGTTTTAAGCCACCCAGTTTGTGGTAATTTGTTATGGCAGTTCTAAGAAACAAATTGTTGTTATTGTTAGCTGCTGTTGCGTCAGTCCCTGACTTACGGCTTCTCCATGCACAGAGGAGCGAAACACTGCCTGATCCTGCGCAGTTCAGTCCATTCCCAAGATCAGCTGCTGATCAGACCGTTGTGATCCATAAGGTTTTCACTGGCTGATTTTCGGGAGTAGATTGCTGGGCCTTTCATCTTACTCTGCCTTAGTCTGGAAGCCCAGTGAAACCTGTTCAGCATCATAGCAACATGCAAGCCTCCACTGACAGACAGGTGGTAGCTACGCATGAGGTGCACTGGCCAAGAATTGAACCTGCTTCTCTTGCCTGGGAGGTGAGAATTCTACCACTGAACCACCTCTGTCCCATAGGAAACCAGTACAGCTGGCTTAAGATAGATTTTCATTATAAAACAACTTGGTGATACTGCGTTACCTCTGTGCTGGTTATTGGGCTACAAATTACAGCAATGAATTGGGTCACCTCTGACCTCACCCACTGCCATCAAGTCGATTTTGACTCATAGCAACCCTATAGGACAGAGTAGAACTGCCCCATAGGGTTTCTAAGGCTGTAAACCTTAACGGAAGCAGATCGCCACATCTTTCTCCCGAGGAGCAGCTAGTGGGGTTTGAACTGCCAACCTTTCGGTTATCAGATGAGTGCTTAACCACTATGCCACCAGGGCTCCTTCTCTGACCTTGAGGAGCTTCTAATCTAGTTGAGGAGATGAACAGGAGGAAATGATTAGATGATAGGAATAAACAGAACCCTGTCGTAAGTCATAGATTTGCACCAGCTTCCTGTTGCTGGGTTTTTCATAAAGGAGGCCTTTCCTTTTATCTTTCTAGATCCGAGGGAGAGGCACAAACCCCAGCAGCAGTGGTGCAGAGCTGGGCTTTATTTGCCTTTGCTTGCTTTCCTGGCTCTCCCTGGGAACTGCTCCATGAAGCCGTGAGTGTCCTTCATGACAGTTTCCTGTAGGGGGAAGTGTAACTTGCCACCCACCTTGAGCAGGTTGTCTTTTGAGGCATTTGAAAGTAAAACAAAGTACCCTGCCATTAATGGAAAGCTAGAATTTTCTGTCCGTTTGTGCTTCTGACAGTTTGGTTGATGCTGTCACTGGCTGTGTGTGCGCCTTTTCACAAAGACTTTTTAGCTTGTTAACCAGAAGCATCCCTGGGTAGATTAATTCCTAGGCCTCCTTTTTGACATGCTCTTTGCTGGCGCCAACAAAGCATTGACGCCGTGTTCTCTATACAGCCCTGGTTTGGGGGTGTTGCCTTCTAAGAACCCACACATCTGCACAGGTGGCTGAAAATTTCATTTTGCACCTGGGTGTTCAGGGGTCACGGAGATACAGCCTCTGAGCTCAAAGCCACTTTGATGTTAGAAGCACCTTTATGAGTAGCACGTTCAATGTTTCTTTTTCTTTCCAAGGAGTCTGTGTGGTTTTGGAAACTTTCAAAATGTGGCATGGGGCAAATTTTGCCTTATCGGTTGTAAGGCCGCTGGCTCTCTGTGACGGTGTAGAATTGCAGGCAGCTGCTTGGGACTGAATCCTGATTCTAACATTTCTTTGGACAAGTTGATTAACCTCTCTGAAGTGACTTGCCCAAGTTCACAAGGTTGGTCTTACCGTTCCCTCCTTCGCCAGGGCTTTTTCATTGTACCCCCTAACTCCCAGGGCGGGAGACAAACGAGTCTTCTAATTTTCAGGAAGACAATTTTTTTCCTCTCCGCTTCTAATATAACCCCCCCCCGCCCCCGCCACCAGAGATACTACATGGAAATTTGTTTTGCAAAGGAAAGAGCATTTCGTTATACAAACGGAAGAAATCATTTTTATGACTACTTGAAAGGTTAACGTCTAGCTAATCACAAATAGTTTCCGATAGTAGGTTCTCTGACAAGGCAGGCACACGATGACTTTAACCCGTCTCCTTTTCGGCATCCCCACTGCACAATGTCAAAGAACGCCCGCCGCCGCCACAATAAAACCCACGCCCTCTGCCACCTCCCCTTCCATCTGGTGAGACCGTGGGGTGAAATCACAGTGTGTCAAACAGACTGTAAACGTTTGAGCTGCTTTCCCTCAACTTTCGGGAGGGCTTCTTTGGGATGACAGGGGGACAAAGGGTTGCAGTGTAAATTACCATGCAAATTGCCACAGTGTTTGAATTTATGACACCTTTGCCTCCCACAGCTCAATGAACCTGAGCTCTCGTGACTCCCACCCTATGGAAGGAGAGATGCGAAGTAACTTCCAGAGCTGAACCGCTGAACCACCTAAATAGCCCCATATGCGTGGCTCCAGAGAGCTCCTGGAAACACACTTCGGCGGCTGCTAAAAATCTGACAACACAAATAGAGTATGCCTTAAGGTCTTTCCTTTGCTGACCTTTTAGCGGGTTTCCTCTGGAAACGCCTGTCTGCAGCGTGATACTGTGAGTATGTCTTGGAGGTGCAGCACTGTCAGCCATATTTAGATAGGGGAAGTAGATGCTGAGTTTTCCTTACTTTTTCCATTCCCCTCCCGCCTACCCTCGTTTCTTTCCTCCTATAAAACTGTAAGATAATAAATTTGCATTGTTTCAAGCCACCACATTTGTGGTAATTTGTTACAGCAGCAATAGGAAACCAATACACTTGTCCAAGGCCACATAGTCAGTGGTAGAGGTGGGATTTGAACCCAGGTCAGGCTGACTCCATAGACTCAAACATATAATGCTGTCATCATCGTTAGCTCTGTTGACCTGTCCCATGCAATAGTCCTTGGGTCCATTGCTCCTCTCTCCTCCCATAGTCCTTGTCCAGACTTTAACCACCCTGCCCCTAAATTTTTATTAAAGGACGATTAGTCATATAGGAGACAGCGACTGGGGTTAGGAGGCTGGATGGTAGTGAAAACAAGAATTCCCATTTATTGGGCTCCTACAATAAACGTTACTGGGTTTAATTCTCACAACCTCCTTGGAAGGCAGGGACTATTATTATCCCTGTTTCATAATTGAGGAAACTGAGGCCAAGAGAGGTTAAGTAACCTGCCCAAGTTCACACAGCTAGTAAGTGGCAGAACTGGGGCTTAAACCTATGTTTCTCTGATGCCAACGTTTTTGAACTCTCACTTCACCACTTCTCAGGAATCTTCATTCCAGAATGAAGAACACCAAAGACACATGGAAAATATAAGCCCAAGAGACTCCATCAGTCTGAGACCAGAAGAACTAGGTGGTGCCCGGCTACTGCCAATGACTGCCCTGACAGGGAACACAACAGAGAATCCCTGATGGAGCAGGAGAAAAGTGGGGGGCAGATCTCAAATTCTAGTAAAAAGACCAGACTTAATGGTCTGACTGAGACTGGAAGGGCCCCAGATATCATAGCCCTCAGACTCTCTGTTAGCCCAAAACTAAAACCATTCTTGAAGCCAACTCTTCAGACAAAGATTAGACTGGACTATGAGACATAAAATGCTCCTTGCAAGGAGTGTGCTTCTTAGCTCAAGTAGACACATGAGACCATGTGGGCAGCTCCTGTCTGGAGGCGAGATGAGAAGGCGGAAGGGAACAGGAGCTGGTTGAATGGACACAGGAAGTACAGGGCAAAGAGGAGGAGTGTGCTGTCACACTGTAGGGAGGGCAACTAGGGTCACATAACAATGTGTGTATAGGTAGGTTTTTGTATGAGAAACTGACCTGAATTATAAATTTCACTTAAAGCACACACACACACACACACAAAAGAATCTTCATCCCAGCACAGCAGCAGCAGGAGAGGAAAATGTTATACAAATTAGAGAGAACTGAGGCTCCTTGTTCTTGCTCCCTCCCCAGAAAGCTGTCTCAGGGGTGCAGGCATGAAGTCCAGGGCCAGGGGTCCCTACGGCATCTTCTACACACTCGGGGTGGGAGTGGGGGGAAAGGGTCATGCTCTTCTTGTCATTGAAGAACTCTCTGGGTATCTTCTCTTTCTGCCTTCTTGCCTTTCTGTTCCCTCTCATTCTTCGGCAACTCTTAGCATCTGCTAATGTAGCATTTGGCTGCTCTCTCTCACTTTTTTTTCATTCTCTCTGCCACCCCTTTCTCTTTTCCTCTTCTCTTCTGCCCACCCACGGGGGGGGGGGGGAAGAAAACATCAGAAGGGAAGAGAGCAGACCATGAGCAATGCTTTCTAAAGGGATCTGACTAGACTTCCTTTGCCGTCGTGGGTTGGTGAAACCTTCCTCAGCGCACATGCTCCAGGAGGGTGGCCAGGCATCAGTCCCTGCCCCTGGGCAGTTGGGCACCCATTAGACTGAAGACCACTGGCCACCAGCGGTGGTGACTACAGACCGGTTGCTGATTCTGAACCGAGTTTATGACTTAAAGCAGATTATAAACAACATTGGGCTAAAAATACCACGTTTATTTTTGAAATCATTTGTTTTGGTAGTTATAAATACCTTGTGAAGCCAACTTAGAATGTAGTCTAGCAGCTCCAAGACAACCGAATAATATCTCAGATGCCCACTTTATTTTCTATGCAGAATATAACATGCAATTTCCAGCTGATTCTCCGCTGTTCTTAGTAATGGAGGGGAGATTTGGTGCTGATAAAAGCAGTGAATAATCAGCCTAGTGCAGGGGTACGGCCTGGGTTTCCCAATGGGAATCTTACTTTGGAGTGGGTGCTACTGGAAAAAATGGTCAAGGAAGTTTTCCTTGCTGCTAGGCACCACTTTGCCCGTGCGTAGGAGGGAACTGAGTGAAACTGTCCTTCCTCTCTTCCTCCCTCCCTCTCCTCCTTCCTTCCATTCATCCTTCTACCCTCCTTTCTTCATTCAACCGTCCTTCAAACAATTATTCAATAGCCAACTTTGTCCCAGACATGTTGCTGGGTGCTGGGAATAGTGATGGACTAACAGTTACGATCCCCTTTCTGTCTCGTTTGCCTGCACATGGAGGTTGTGATGTACTCTGATGATAACAAGTGGACTAAGAAATAATTAGTTGTGAAATATGATCCGGGCTCTGGATAATGATTAGGAGGAAGGGAGAGAGGACGGAGTGGGGGCATCTCCTTGGGGCAAACAAGGATGGCTTCTCTAAGGTGGTGGCATTTTAGCTGAGACTGGAAGGATGACGAGCCAACCTGAGGGTGTAGGCGGGGACATGTTCCAAGCAGAGGAACCAATTACCCATGGGAAGCCTGAGAAAAAGACTAACAGGTTTGAAGAATTGACTTGATGCGTTTTTTGTTTATTCAGTTTCTCTCAAGAGCTGAAGGAGGGCTGTCTGCCTGGCATTCTTAAGAGCTTGGCACAATTCTCCTTTCCTCCTCTTCCCTCTTCTCTCCCTCTTGGGGGGAGGGCTCTCTCCTCTGCTGAAGAAAGCCACTTATAGTCTAAAAAGTCCAGTAAGTTGGAAAACACACCACTGCTTCTACCATTCCCACTATCAGCTCTACTGCTCCCACCCCCACCATATCTGTCACTACTTCCCTTCTCTCCACTGTTACCTCCCTGCCATCATCTCTGAACCCACCTCAGCCACCACCTCCACCTCCACCTTCACCTCTATTACCACCTCCAGCTCCACCACCCCCTCTACCTCCACTACTGCCTCCACCTCTACCTCCACTGCTACCACGTCCACCTCTACCACCACTACCACCTCCACCTCTACCACTACCTCCATCTCTACGACCACCGCCACCTCCACCTCCACCTCCCCCTCCACCTCCACCTCCACCACCTCCACCACCTCCACCTCCACCTCTACCACCTCCACCTCCACCTCCACCTCTACCACCTCCACCTCCACCACCACTACCACCTCCACCTCCACCTCCAACACCACCTCCACCACCACTACCACCTCCACCTCTACCACTACCTCCATCTCTACCACCACCACCACCTCCACTACCACCACCTCTATCACCACCTCCACCTCCACATCCGCCTCCGCCTCCGCCACCGCCTCCACCTCCGCCACCGCCTCCACCTCCACCTCCACCACCGCCTCCACATCCACCACCTCCACCTCCACCTCCACCTCCACCTCCACCATCACCACCTTCACCTCCACCTCCACCACCACCTCCACCTCCACCACCTCCACCACCACCACCACCTCCACCACCACCACCACCGCCTCCACATCCACCACCACCACCTCCACCTCCACCTCCACCTCCACCTCCACCTCCACCTCCACCTCCACCACCACCTCCACCACCACCACCTCCACCTTCACCTCCACCACCACCTCCACCACCACCACCTCCACCTTCACCACCTCCACCACCACCTCCACCTCCACCACTTCCACCACCTCCACCTCCACCACCACCTCCACCACCTCCACCAACACCTCCACCTCCACCACCACCTCCACCACCTCCACCACCTCCACCTCCACCACCACCACCACCTCCACCTCCACCACCACCTCCACCACCTCCACCTCCACCACCTCCACCTCTACCACCACCTCCACCTCCACCTCCACCACCACCTCCACCACCTCCACCACCACCTCCACCTCCACCTCCACCACCACCACCTCCACCACCACCTCCACCTCCACCTCCACCTCCACCTCCACCACCACCTCCACCACCTCCACCTCCACCTCCACCGCCACCTCCACCACCTCCACCACCACCTCCACCTCCACATCCACCACCACCACCTCCACCACCACCTCCACCACCTCCACCTCCACCACCACCTCCACCTCCACCACCACCTCCACCTCCACCACCTCCACCTCCACCACCACCTCCACCACCTCCACCTCCACCACCACCTCCACCTCCACCTCCACCTCCACCTCCACCTCCACCTCCACCTCCACCTCCACCTCCACCTCCACCTCCACCTCCACCTCCACCTCCACCTCCACCTCCACCTCCACCTCCACCTCCACCTCCACCTCCACCACCTCCACCACCTCCACCACCACCACCACCTCCACCACCTCCACCACCACCACCACCTCCACCACCTCCACCTCCACCTCCACCACCTCCACCTCCACCATCTCCACCACCTCCACCACCACCTCCACCTCCACCACCACCTCCACCTCCACCACCTCCACCACCTCCACCACCTCCACCTCCACCACCACCACCACCTCCACCTCCACCTCCACCTCTACCTCCACCACCTCCACCTCCACCACCTCTACCACCACCACCACCTCCACCTCCACCACCACCTCCACCTCCACCACCACCTCCACCTCCACCACCACCTCCACCTCCACCACCACCTCCACCACCTTCACCACCTCCACCACCTTCACCACCTCCATGACCTCCACCTCCACCACCTCCACCTCCACCTCCACCACCACCTCCACCACCTGCACCACCTCCACCTCCACCTCCACCACCACCTCCACCACCTGCACCACCTCCACCTCCACCACCACCTCCACCACCTCCACCTCCACCACCACCTTCAGCTCCATCTCCACCACCTCCACCTCCACCTCCACACCACCTTCACCTCCACCACTTCCACCTCCACCACCACCACCTCCACCTCCACGTTCATTACCACCTTCAGCACCACCACCACCGATACCACCACTACCACTTCCATCTCCACCACCACCACCATATTCCTATTGCATTGTCCCTCCCCCTTCATCTTAGGGGATTGCCATGATATGCCAGTGATTAAACAGATCATGATTCCTACCATCACACCTATTCAGCACCAATGTATTCACCATCATACTCATCACCGTCAGCCTTGTAGCTTCCCAACTAACCCCATATTTGTCAATGAGCCTACTCTGTCCATTACAGCAGTATGACTGGGCCACTCACTTCATCAATCTATTCCGCAGTTGTTTCATCTGAAAATGGGGACGTGGGGGCTTGCCATACCCCCTGCTCCTCCCCTCATGCTGTTATCACAATGACGCTGAGTCTGCAAAGACATTTTGAAAGCGTCTATGTGTTCTGCAAAAGCAAGGCCTAGCGTTCAAAATCCACAGACTCTGCAACCTGGAGAAGTGCCCCCTTTCCTGGTAATTATTCAGTAACTATTCACAAAAGAAGGATTTCATTGTTATGTTTCATATATTAATCTCAGTTGATGGCCTTTTAATAGCGGCATTCAGTTTGTGTACTGAAAGGTTATTCTTTTTAAGATTTCTGGGCCTTAATTGTTATTTGTTTTGCTTGGTTCCAGTGCACTATAAATTAGTGATATTGACAGAGTGTATTTATCTTGGCACGGTGGCGTATTGTCTGTAGTAAACGCTGTTTGGCCTGGCACCGGCCTGGCTCTTCCCATCTGTTTCTGATGTTTACATTGTTAGAGATACGGTAGACACACAGGACACGGCCACATGCAGAGAGGGAACTTTTTTCCACTCCAGTGCATCAAACAGGATCTCAGCCTGTAATAAGCACAACCCTAAATTACACTTGAGCCTGCTAACGGCCAGGTCCACTGCGGCGGTGTGGGATTGATCGCTGGGGTCCTGGGGTACTCCCTTTGAGGAATGCTTCTCCCGGGCTCAACAGCTCAATTGTGAGAAACTCATTTTTGCCTGCATTTGAGAGTGGAAGACCCCACAGACTGCATTCAAAGTGGCACATGAGTGGGCTCCTAAAAAACGAGGGACGAAGATGGGGGGGATAAATTGTCAATCCCCAAAGACTCCCTGTGCTGTGTCCTTGGGGCATGTCTGTCCCAGAGGCCAGGGACCTGTGAGGGATGGATGCTTTTATCGGCTCTGCTTCTGGAAGCCTGATCTTCGAGTGGGAGAGATGTTTTTGTGAATAGAGTGGTCCTAGCACCCAAGTATTCTTCCCACACAATCATCACTCATCTGCTAAAGTGGGAACCCACATCTTTTTGTGAGAAGGAGGTTTTAAGACTTTTCTCATCACAGGAGAGACCACAGAAGGGGAAGAAAAGAGGAGCAGAATGAGGTGGGCTGGCAGGAGACGGCCATCTGGAGTGTGTTGAGGGCAAAGGCTTTGAGGAGAGGGAGAGGAGACAAAGCCATCTTTAAGCTCCCTAAATGAATTTGGAGTGTGTGTGTTACACATGTGCCTGCATGTGTCTGCAGGTGTGCAGTTGTGTATGTGTGAGTGTGTGTGTGTGTGTGTGCGTGCACAGGCCTGTACATATGTGCACATGTATATCTATGTGTGCGTGTGCGAGAGAGAGTGAGAGAGAGAGAAGGGTAGATTATGTGCAGTGGGGACATTGTTGAGGGGGCATCTGACAGCCTGTGGTTTAGCTGTGGGCAAGGTTTCAACGTTAGCTGTCACATCATTATTTTCAGTCTGGGTGTTCTTCCTCTGTACCCATTTCAAGTGTTGCCCTTGGGTCAGGACAAAATCTGCCCCTCAATTGCTAAGCCATCCCTCCTTTCATCCCCCTGAATTGAAAGAGCTGGGAGGTTGGCTGGTTTTAGTTCTTCCCTGTGTACCCGGGAGGGCACCCGAGAGGTCCGGGTGTTTTAAACTTGAAAGAGGAGAAAAATCTTCACATACCTAGCTTCTGTTGGAGTGAAAATCAAGTCAATTTTTTTCCCTTGCCTTCATATTTGCCAGTTTCACTAGTAGCTGTTGACTCCAATTTATGGAGAATCTGTGAGTGTCAGAGTAGAACTGTACTCCACAGGATTTTCAATGGCTGATTTTTTGGATTAGGTCATCAGGCCTTTCTTCCGAGAGCCTCTGGATGGACTGAAACCTCCAACCTTTTGGTTAACAGTTGAGCTTGTTAACTGTTTGCACTGCCCTTTTGTAATATGGCACCCTCTGGTTTGGGTTGGCCTAGCTCCATGTGGAGGGGAACAGGGAGGCAAATTATGTGGGATGATCTGATGTTGTAGATCTGTTCAAACATCTGCTTGCTGCCCATAGGAAAATGCTCAAATTCTCTAATCCAGGCCCTCTGTCTTGTTCCAGAGGCCCTATCTGCTAAATAATCCTACAGTTCCTCCCTCCAACCCATACTCTGTACTGCACTCAAAACAATTGTGTAAGGATAAAATATTGAGATCTTCATTGTTGATTTGTTTTTGCTATGTTTCCCGTATCACTACAATTCCTATCCCGTGCCCTACTTGGGTCCCAGAGAATATGGCTGAAGCCAGGAGTGCAGGCTCCCAGCTTGGACTGTCAGGCCGGCCCCATACCCATCGGGGCTCACAAAGTCTGGTTACTGTCTGGCCCAGGACCTTGGCACATGATTGTCACCTTTCACAGTTGTAAGTTAACATGTGTGAGTATAATTATTTGATTAATATCTGTTTTCCTTAAACTGTAAGGTCCAGGAAGACAGGACCATGTCTGTTTTTGCTCTCCATCATATGTTTGCATCTAGCAAGGTATCTGGCCCTCAATAAACATTTGTTGAATAAACGAATGAATGAATAAATGAATGAAGAAAGGACAGGTGTAGACATATCCTGTTCAACATTTGTATACTTACTTTATCGGAATATATCCAGTTGGTGATACTAACGAGCAACAACTAACATTTAATAAGAGGAAATTTTACTTGGATAATCCTGTTCTCTGAGAGAATAAAGATTTGCTCCATTGTAAAAGGTTCCATATGGCCTTCAGAATTAGTGCTAATAAAATGATGAATGGCTCTTCACTACATTCACAAATTATCATTAATTTTAATTCATACTCTGAGATCTATTCTGATCTTCGTCCTTTCAAGTGTAATTAAAATAACTGTAAATATGCAACCCATCACTGAAAGTTACAGGTGGTTGTGCTATGCTGGGTCTGCTCTCCAACTGGCGAGACTCTGATTTCCTTGAGGTCATGATCCATTCCAGCTGGGTGCTCAGTGAGCATGGGTAAAATGACGGGTGTGATAAGGAATCAATATTCTGTGGCTTTCCAGAACATTTCTTCTTGCTGGAGAAGAAATAGAAGTTGTCAGTGATTTCATTCTACTTGGATCAACAATCAATATCTATAGAAGCGACAGTCAAGAAATCAAACAACGTATTGCATTGGGCAAATCTGCTGAAAAAGACCTCTTTAAAGTTTTAAAATGCAAAGACGTCACTTTGATGACTAAGGTGCACCTGACCAAGCCATGATCTTTTTAATCACCTCATATTCATGAGAAAGCTGGACAATCAAAAAGGAAGACTGAAGAAGAATTGATGCATTGAAATTGGGGTGTTGGTGAAGAATATTGACTATACCATGGACTGACAGAAGAATGAATGAATTAGTCTTAGAAGAAATACAGCCAGAATGATCCTTAGCAGGGAGGATGGCAAAGCTTCTGTTTGCTTACTTTGGATGCATCATTGGGAAAGACCAATCACTAGAAAAGAATATCACAGGTTGATAAAGTAGAAGGTCAGTGAAAATGAAGGAAACCTTCAATGGGATGAATTGACACAATAGCTGCAACAATGGGCTCAAGCATACCAACGATCATGAAGGTGACACAGGACTGGGCAATGCTTTGTTCTATTTTATGTAGGGTCGCCATGCGTCATAGCTATCTTGATGGCAACTAACAGGCTTGTGTGGGAGGGGAACATTTGAAGAGATAACTTGAAAATGGAGTTCCCTTTGCTATGACTGTGGACCAGATCTTCAAAGGGCAGTTGTGATTCTGTAACCTCTTTGCTTTTGGGGGCCATGCTTGTTTTAGGTATCCACCCAGAAAATGGTGAATCTCAAGGAGCTGGAAAAGTCCTCCTCTCACTCCACCCTCAAAGGGGTCTAATCAAATATGTCTATGATTCCTATAAGAAACAAAATATTTCCTCTTACAATTAGAAGATCTGTAAATGAAAATGCCTCTGGGAGAGGAGATATTTGAATTCCCACTAAGGTGTAAATGAGTGACACAAGGCTATTTCCAGACAGGAAATTTTGATCTGAGAAGGGTCTTGGGTGCCTAAAGTAAGGAACCCGTTGCTATCAAGTTGATTCCAACTTATAGTGACCCCATAGGACAGAATAGAACTGTCTGATAGGGTTTACAAGGAGTGGCTGGTGAGTTCGAACTGCTGACCTTTTGGTTAGCAGCCGAGCTCTTAACCACTGTGCCACCATGGCACCCAAGTAAGGAAAAGAACCCACAAAGAAAGGCTTAACAATACTCTGTTGGTTCAATGCCTTACTATGCCTTTGTCAGAGTAACTGGGGATTGCTGGAGCATGTGACAGGGCCCAGGAGTCAGCTCTGGGGTCAGAAATTGGTCACAAGACTGTCTCTAGGCTCATTTCTAGGCTGAGTCATAGGAAACCCATGGATGGTGACCTTCTCCATGTCTCCAGGTGTCCTGGGTCCCTGCAAAGCCGCTCCCTTGTTAAACCTTTCGTATCTCTTTCTGGGAGAAAATGGGCTCTATCGTGGCTGAAATAAAATTTTTACTACATTGGGGAAAAACTATGCAAGTGAAGTGTTTTCCATATACCTGGGTCTGAATTGTTATGGGAGAATTTTATTGTCATAGGACACATGATCTCAGAAACCAGGCTTATGTCCAGAGGCTATTCCACTTTTATAACCACATCAAATCAGTGGAACATATGAGCTTATGATGATTTTGTTTCTCAGATCTGTTGTGTTTGTGAAACCAATTTCTGCTCTTCACACAGGTTCAGCCATGACTTTGTGTCAGAAGGAAGGAATGGGTATCTTCCTTCCTCCATTCCTCTCCTCTAAGGTAAGGCCTCTAACCCAAGAAAGGATTTAACAGTTGATTTGGGGATCTTTTCTTCCTTTTGTCTTCATTTCTTATTGCTGCTGTAACAGAAATACCACAAGTGGGTGGCTTTAATGAACAGAAATGTATTTTCTCACACTTTAGGAGGCTAGAAGCCTGAATTCAGCAAACTGGCTCTAGGGGAAGACTCTCTGTCTGCTCTGGGGGAAAATCCTTGTCTCAGCTTCTCTAGTGCTCTTCTTGGTATTCCTCGATTCTTTGGTGATCTCCAGGTGGTATCTATCTTTCCCTGGTTTGTGTTTGTTTGTCTAGGTGTCTGATCTGCTCCTCTTATATCTTGAAAGTGACTAGGTTTAAGGCACACCCAGTATTGATATGGCCTGATTATCATAAAAAAGAAACCGTATTCCAAAGTGGGATTACATCCACAGGTATAGAAGTTAGGATTCCAACACATATTTTTTTGGGGGTGGGGGTCACAATTCAATCCATAACACCTTTGAACCCAGAAGAATGACTTTGGAGATGCTGGGTCCTAGGAACAGAAAAGAGAAAACCCCTGAACTATCTCCCCATCTTACATTTTCTCCAAGAAAATGGATTTCCCTCCAATATGGCTGTGAACCAGTTCTCCGAAGACAGCTCTACTTAGGGGCTGGGGTGGTGACAGTGGGTGGAGGGATGGCTCCCCTGGTCACAGACCACATGCTATGCAGAAGAGTTGGCTGTTGGCTGTGATGTGGTAATAACTGTGAAGTACAGATTTGCTGTAGAGGAGTTGGTGCTAATGATAAGAAGCTGTAAGTATCTTTCCTGTTTTCTCCTGGGGCTTCTTTCCCTGTTGAATATAGTGAAGCTGTTACTTTCCTTGACTAAAACTGCCTATTCCTAAGTAGTGATTTAGTGGTTACATTCTCCTAAACTGTGACTTTTCCCCTTCAGTTACCTTGCAAATATTTAATCTAAATGTTTAAAATATTACCTGTGGACATCGCTAGGTATGCGGCATTTGACAGAATGGGACAATTATTTCTGGCCTTAAAATCGACTGGATCTGAAAACCTATTTGAATCCAACACCTTGTAATAGATGAGGCACGTATTTTACAGTTAGAGGCAGAAGTAAATTCTGTAGGTAGAAAGTTGGGTGCTGGGTGATGAAAGATCTGTGCATTTTTCTTTACAAAATGCAATACAATGTATTTAGCTGTATGTTTTGGAAAAAGGAAAATAGTTTCTCTAAGAGTAAGTCATTGTTGCAAGAGGTCAAGTTTGGGGAAAAAGCCACCTCCCGGAGCTAACCACTGTAGATATTCTCTCAGACTTTTTTCTATGCAAATATCTTCATATTTTTAAAAAAATAATCTCATATTACTCATACTATTGTCTTGCAAACTGCTTTTCTCACTTAACGATATTCTGTGGGTATGTTTCCATGACCATATATGCAAATCCACACCCTATTTGTAATGGCTGTATAGACTCTAGTTGTAGGGATGCATATTAATTTATCTAACCAGCCCTCAACCGATGGAGGTTTAGGTTGTTGCCTGTTTTTCACTGTTATAAATAACTCTGGGATAAACATTATATATATTTTTGAATTTGTTCAATTATTTTCATGGAGTGAATCTTAGAATCCCTAGGTCAAAGGTATCCACTGGGAACACATGAATGCGTGCAGCTCCTCTCCTCCCTATAGGTAATGCGGTATATTTGCATGTATTTTGTTATTTTACTGAAGATTAGTGAGCAACAAGAAAGATAACATTCCATTGAACAACAAGAACAAGCAGCTCCTTCTTCCGCCTCCGAAGCCCATCCCCTTGTATCACTCAGCTACTCCCGTGAGTTTCCTTTTCCCTCCTTTACTATGCATAGAATGTTCCTCCTTCCATTGAAATCTGGGTCTCAGCAAACATCATTGTGTACCCAGGTCATGACCTGTTCTAAGCTTTAGATGTTCAGAGGTGAGCCAAGCCTGTCTTCTTGCAGCTTAGTAGAGAGAGAGGGGGGGTGGGGTGGGGGGAGAAAAACAGTTGTGCTAAGAAAGAACAAAGTGGATATTGAAATCTATTTGTTTATTCCTGAACCTCTGCTATATTGCTTTACTTATTGTAGCTTTAAGTTACGTTTTAATATTGGGTAGGGCAAGTCCCTTAGAACTGGCTTTAAAGGAATCAGTTAAATATAGATAAAAAAAAATTAATATCAGGAGGAAGGTGGGGGCTAGAGAGATTTACTAAAGGGGCTAGAAAACTCTCTTCCGATTGGAAAAGGTTTTGGCACCCTAGTGAGGCGGGAAACCACTGGATGGCGGCTGGGCGGAGCTAAGTAGCCATTTCCCCTCCCTCACGGCTCCAGTGCGACTGCGCCGACCTGATGATGTCGGCATCGTTACAGGAGCTGCCCACCAATCCTGACGGACCCTGGCGCTGAAGGCGCCCTGGAGAAGAGCCCACCCGTATTCCCTTTTCTCCCCGCATATAAACCCGTGGGCGGGCTTATCAGAGAGCCAAATAAAGCTTTTCTTCCTTTGCTTTTGCCAGACTTGTGCCTCAGTGTCCTGTGGAGTGAGATCTAGTGGTTTGGTAACATTGTGAATTTCCCAACTTTCTGAGAGAGAGCAATGCTGACTTCACGTATAGGAAACTTGGGAATCATTGCTGACATGGTTGAACTTAACCTCCAGCCCTCCACCCCTTGGGTTGACTGATATCACCTGGCTGCTGTCATATGGAGGATATTTCTGGCCCGGCAAGTCCCAACCCAAGAGTCACCTCATTAGCAGAAACCCTCAAGTGTGGTTTGGAGCCCTCAGAGATAAGGGCTAGAAATTGGATAAAGACTCCAATCAAGGGGGAAATTTCAAGGTTTTAGAGGTTATCTCTCAGAAACCCAAGGGCAAAGACCAAATTCTTTGGGTAGAGTCAATGGTAAAGCCCAGCTCCCCTCTCATGCCTGAAAAAAGTGGGTAGCTAACAGCAATGCTCATGTAATTGAAATAATAAATCCTTGGAATGGAGCAATGACTTCAGTCAGTGTAATAATCCAATTGAATTGCAACATCCTCAGTTAGTTCACTGATGCGAAATTGTTCATGATGAGAGGAAAAATCATCAAATTACTCAGTCTATGGCTAACTTGGTTTCCTTGAATGCAACCCAAATATGAAATGCTCACATTTCTAGCAGATTTTCCTTTTATTTTGATTTCTAACCAGTTCTATTTCCTTTTAAAGTTCAAATAGATATTGACTTCTTGTTGATGAATAATTTGTGATATAGATTATTTCCTTTTTTGAGTTGTAACTACTACTGTACTTCCTAGCCCAAGTAGAAATTGATTTCAGGAAGTTAAAGGATACAGTTCTGTTGAATGGTTTTCATTTTACAATGATAATGTAGTAGTAAACGAGGACATTAGAATAAATATCATGAGGTCCTGGCTGTGAGCATCAATAGTGTTTTTTAAATAGCTATTAGAGTTATTGAGTTTTCCGTTGTATAATACCATTTGTGATTATGCTGGAGTGAGCAGAAAAGAGAAGGCTCTGGTAATATGGATTAATTTTTAATGCTTTAAGGAGGGGTATTGTACACCTATGCTTCACTTATCGATGATCTCATTATTTGACATTTTGCATTTACAACAATAGTAAAAAATCTACTAACTAACTGTTTTGTGGCTATTTTTTGCATTAACGACATATATCTGGCAGTAACAAATGCCAAGGGGCAAGGCAAGAATAATGCTTGCTGTGATGGTTAAGGTTATATGTCATCTTGGCTGGGTCATGAGTCTCAGTGGTTTGGCGATTATGTAATGATGTAATTTGGCAGTTATGTAATGACGTAGTCATCCCGTATTTTTGTATAACACCGGTTTTCACATAATGACCTGGTCTTTGGAACCTAACCATGTTGATGAGTGAGGAGTGGATGTATCCAGAATCCAAGATTTTGGTTTTAGAACTAGCCCTGGTTCCTACTAGCTGTGTTACCTCCGTATGTCACTTCTCTCTTCAATCTCAGTTGTATTGTCCATGAGTAGGGAACATAAGACCTGCATTACCAATATTTTGTTGAATGGATTGAAAAAGATAATGAATGGAAAGGCACATTGTAAAAGGCAAGACATGATCAATCTTAAGACACCGTAAAGGGGCTGTGCCTATAAAATGTCAAGCAAATATCTGGGGACATAAAACCTTGATCAAATTCCCTTGGAATGGTAATATAGTCTATTTATGCTACTAATTAATTTTTGGCCCTGATTACAATTCATTCTACTTTATCATTCTTATTGTTAGTTGCTGTTGAGTCGATTCCAACTCGTGGGGACCCCATGTGTGCATAGGGTTTTCAAGGCCATGACCTTTTTGGAAGCAGTTTGCCAGGCCTGTCTTCTGCAGCACCTATAGGTGGGTTTCAACTGCAATCCTACTGGCTAGTAGTCAAGTGCTTAATGTTTGCGCCACCCAGGGCTTATCATTCTTTGCGATGGTCATTTTATGAGCAGATCAAGGTTCTTCTCTATGTGTGGATGTGTTTCCCCTCTCCAAAGAACTGTCAGTTGCCCTTTGGTACCTGGGCATGGAGAACTGGGATGGTACAGATAAATGGTTCCCAAACCTGGATCTCCATCAGACTCATGGAAAACTTTTTAAAAATGCTGATTCCAAGCTCTCACCCCAGATGTACTGAATCGGACTTCTCAGAGGCTGGACCCCTAAATCTGTGTTTTTAACGAGTTCCTCCATGCTTCAGGTGCACAGCCAGGCCTATGGCTGCATGTGCTACTAGGAATCGGGAGGCATAGGTTCTGTTTTCCTCTTTGTCACGTAGTAGCTGAGTCTCACTGGACCTCGCTTTTGTCCTCAGTAAAATGTCTGTTTTTAAGCCCATGATCCACATCCAAGGGTTGCCGAGGAGTTTTCAGAGACCCTGTAAACAATGAAGCCTTTAAAACCAATCTGAAGATTTAAGCTGTCCTGAGAACCCCTTATTGCTTTTATTTGTTTAATATTCTGGTATTCTGAAAGGTTCTGTTTGAAATGAGTTCCATGGCTCAAGAGGTTTGGAGCCCACTAAAAAGCAATGACCTTTACATTCCCTTCTTGCTCTGACAGTCTTTAGTTATATTAACAGCCTAATTACCAGTTGCCGTGGAGTTTTGAGTCAATCCCAATTCACAGCAACTCCATGTGTATCAGGGTAGAACTGTGCTCCATGGGGTTTTCATGGCTGTGATCTTACAGAAGAAGATTGCCATGGCTTTCTTCTGAAGAGCATCTGGGTGGGTCAACTTCTTGCTTAGTAGCTGAACATTTCACTGTTTTTGCCACCCAGGGATTCCATTTTGGTTATATAGCTACAGTTAAAATGCTGTCAGAGAAGGCGGTGTAAGACTTCTCTCGTCCATCCCATCTTCTGGTTATTAAAAGTCTGCACAAATTTCAGCTATGTGGAGAGACCAGCTTTGAAGATAATTTGGGTCTTCAAAGAACACACCTCTGCTTCCTTGAAAAAGTTGTGTTAAAGCAATTAAATGTTATTTGATGGAAAGAAAAGTGTAAGCTGAATACTGAATAACAGGAATAGTGTTAAAAAAACAAACCACTCCTTACCCTGGGATTAAAGCCAGAGAGAAAGGCAGAGAGATATGTGCAGGGGATCAGGGGAGAGGGAAGAAGGGGAGGTGTTAGAATGGCTTCGGCTCAATTAAAGATGCGAACGTGCAAGTTAGGGATAGTCTTCTGAATTTAGAACGATAGCTGGCAACAGAAACATGAATGGCCTCATGAGAACTCGCAATGCAAGAAGCACTGGATTATGCATCTCTATTCAGACAAGGGCCAAATAAAGAAACAAAACAAGTAGACATAATTGCTTGCCATTCAAAGGAGTCACAGAGCACGAGGCATATGGTGTGTAGAGATTCCGGAATGCATAGGAGATCACATTGGGAACAACTATTCTCATTCCAGAGACCTGGGAACCAGATGAGTGTGGGCCTGACTGAAAGATGAGGTGAACTGCACTCTCCATTTTTGATGCAGAACAGTATTTCTCAGCTTCATCGCTCAGGTTATTCACCAAACTTGGCTCCAGAAGACTTTCATTGTTTCGAAACCTCAACTCTCTCCCACAGAGGACAAAGAAATGTCATTACTGAGGGTATTTTAAAAATACGTTCAGAATCTGGAGCAGATTCCCCAAAAGGAGACTCTTTTGAGGAATCATAGGCAGTAGCATTGGAAATGAGTGTGTGGAGACCCCACATACCAACTGGGGATTAGCACTAATAGTAGGGGTGATGTCCGGTGCTTTTATTGTCCTGTTTGCAGAGTTTTCAGAGAATGGATAAGATTGGGCAATGGCCAGGTGGGACCCTGGTAGAGGAAAATGCATCATCATCTATGGGACTTTCTGGGTTAGGCTCAACAGAACGTCATGTCTTCTCAGGGCTGGGAGTCTATCTGGAGAAACAAGACACAGACATTAAAATACCTAACTCTACAAGTCAGCATTTGCTAAGGGTGCTAGTTCATCTGTTCTGGGCCAGTGTTATGAGGGGTTATATGGAGTGTGCTGGAAGGGGCCAAAAGAGGACTTCTTAGGCCAAAAGCATCTGGGAAATAGTTGAGGTAAAACAGCTCTCTCTTTTTTTTAATTGCAGGACTCTTTCATAACCTTTGCTACTCTAGGAAAGGAATATTGTATGCAGCATTTTCCAAGTGTATTTGCGTTTGGAACCTTTTTTTTTGCATGGCATCTCTTGGGGCTAATATTCTATGGAATGTACATTGCAAAGGAAAGAAACCAGGTCAAAGAATCATAGGGACCTTAGAGTCTGTTTCCTTATCTCAGAAACCAGGTTATAGATGCTGAGAGAGAAAGTGATTTTCCCAGGATCACACAGATGGTTTTTGGCTCACACTTGATGGGAACGAAGTACATCATGTAGAAAGGAATAGGTCTTAGGAATCCGGGTATATCTCTTTTACTACATCGCACTGCATTGTTTCTTTGAACACCTTGGAGGGAAGGGATTCAGTACTATTCTCCATCTAGTAAAGCTGAGATCAGGAGAGACAGGTCACCAGGGATCAGATTTCGGAGAAGCTAGAAAGTCAGATGTTTTTAGATTTTTTCCTATTGCATTATACTTCCATCTTGGCACTTACTACACTGAATCATCATTTTCTCCCAGTGGTAAATTATATTATTTTCCTCAAGGTTCTTTTTTCCTTTCCCACCCTTGTCATGGTGGGGGTGGTGTACTTCCCCATCCCATTGATGTTGGGTTTAGCTACCTGATTTGCTTTGGCCAAAGGTATGTGGGCGGAAATGACAGTATGCCAACTCCAGCCTAGTCCTTAAGAGGCATTACTTGTTTTTACTCACCTCTCTTGCACTCCTGCCATGTGCTGTAAGAACAGCATACTCCAGGGAGCAGATGGCCTGAGAAAGAGAGCCATGTGGAACAGAGCAGATCCGAATTTGACTTGCAGCTTAATGCAGAGCCACCCAGCCAACCAACAGATCTATGAGCAGGAAAAATAAATATTACAATCACTGAAATTCTGGGGTTGTTTGTTATGCAGCATTTTTGAGCAGTAGTTGACTAATTTATTTCTCTACTTGGTTAGAAGCTCCTTGAGAGCATTATTGTATTCCCAGCTCTTAGCATGGTGTTTAGCATGCAGTTGGTGCTCAGCTATTGCTTTTAGAATTAGTAAACGAATAATGGTGAGCCATCAAAAGTTTTTGAGCAACTACGATTTCAGAGCGTAGAAAAGGACGGAATACTACCAAACTCACTCTATGAAGCCACCATATCCCTGATACCAAAACCAGGTAAAGACACCACAAGAAAAGAAAATTATAGACCTATATCCCTCCTGAATGTAGATGCAAAAATCCTCAACAAAATTCTATCCGATAGAATTCAACAACATATCAACATATCAAAAAAATAATTCACCATGACCAAGTGGGATTCATACCAGGTATGCAGGGATGGTTCAACATTAGAAAAATAATTAATGTAATCCACCACATAAATAAAACAAAAGACAAGAATCACATGATTTTATCAATTGATGCAGAAAAGGCATTTGACAAAGTTCAACACCCATTCATGATAAAAACTCTCAGCAAAATAGGAATAGAAGGAAAATTCCTCAACATAATAAAAGGCATTTATACAAAGCCAAAAGCCAACATCACCCTGAATGGAGACAGCCTGAAAGCATTTCCGTTGAGATCTGGAACCAGACAAGGATGCCCTTTATCACCGCTCTTATTCAACATTTGTGCTGGAGGTCCTAGCCAGAGCAATTACGCTACATAAAGAAATAAAGCGCATCCAGATTGGCAGGGAAGAAGTCAAAGTATCTCTATTTGCAGATGATAGGATCTTACACACAGAAAACCCTAAGGAATCCTCCAGAAAAGTACTGAATGAGAGTCCAGCAGTGTATCGGGATATAAGATAAACATACAAAAATTAGCTGGATTCCTCTACACCAACAAAAAGAACATCGAAGAGGAAGTCACCAAATCAATGCCATTTACAGTAGCCCCCAAGAAGATAAAATACTTAGGAATAAATCTTACCAGAGATGTAAAAGACTTATACAAAGAAAACTACAGTACACTTCTGCAAGAAACCAAAAGAGACATAAGTGGAAAAACATACCTTGCTCATGGATGGGAAGACTTAACATTATAAAAATGTCTATTCTACCAAAAACGATCTATACATTTAATGAAACTCCAATCCAAATCTCGACAACATTCTTTAATGAGATGGAGAAACAATTCACCAACTTCATATGGAAGGGAAAGAGGCCCTGGATAAATAAGGCATTACTGAAAAAGAAGAACAAAGTGGGAGGCCTTACTTTACCTGATTTTAGAACCTATTATACCACTCCACAGTAGTCAAAACAGCCTGGTACTGGTACAACAACAGATACATAGACCAATGGAACAGAATTGAGAATCCAGACATAAATCCATCCACATATGAGCAGATGATATTTGACAAAGGCCCCAAAACAGTTAAATGGGGAAAAGACAGTCTTTTTAACAAATGGTGCTGGCATAACCGGATATCCGTCTGCAAAAAAATGAAACAAGACCCATACCTCACTCCATGCACTAAAATGAGCTCAAAATGAATCAAAGACCTAAGAATAAAATCTAAAACAATAAAGATTATGGAAGAAAAAATAGGGACAACGTTAAAAAAAAACAACCTTAGGAGCCCTAATAAATGGCATAAACAGTATACAAAACATTATTAAGATTGCAGAAGAAAAACTAGATAACTGGGAGCTCCTAAAAATCAAACATCTATGCTCATCCAAAGAATTCACCAAAAGAGTAAAAAGACTACCTACAGACTGGGAAAAAGTTTTTAGCTATGACATTTCCGATCAGTGACCAATCTCTAAAATCTACATGATACTGCAAAAACTCAACTACAAAAAGACAAATAACCCAATTAAAAAATGGGCAAAAGATATGAATAGACACTTCACTAAAGAAGACATTCAGGTAGCTAACAGATACATGAGGAAATGTTCACGATCATTAGCCATTAGCGAAATGCAGATCAAAACTACAATGAGATTTCATCTTGCTCCAACGAGACTGGCATTAATCCAAAAAACACAAAATAATAAATGTTGGAGAGGCTGTGGAGAGATTGGAACACTTACACACTGCTGGTGGGAATGTCAAATGGTACAACCACTTTGGAAATCAATTTGGTGCTTCCTTTAAAAGCTAGAAATAGAATACGATCCAGCAATCCCACTCCTCGGAATATATCCTAGAGAAAAAAGAACCTTTACACGAACAGCTATATGCATACTCATGTTCATTGCAGCACTGTTTACAATAGCAAAAAGATGGAAGCAACCAAGGTGCCCATGAATGGATGAATGGATAAATAAATTATGGTATATTCACACAATGGAATATTACACATCAATAAAGAACAGTGAGGAATCTGTGAAACATTTCATAACATGGAGGAACCTGGAAGGCATTATGCTGAGTGAAATTAGTCAGTTGCAAATATTGTATAAGACCACTATTATAAGAACTTGAGAAATAGTTTAAACTGAGAAGAAACCATTCTTTTGTGGTTACGAGAGGGGGGAGGGAGGAAGGGTGGGAGAGGGGTATTCACTAATTAGTAGATAAGAACTACTTTAGGTGAACTGAAAGACAACACACAATACAGGGGAGGTCAGCACAACTGGACTACACCAAAAGCAAAGAAGTTTCCTGAATAAACTGAATGCTTCGAAGGTGAGTGTAGCAGGGGCAGGGGTTTGGGGACCATGGTTGCAGGGGACATCTAAGTCAATTGGCATAATAAAATCTATCAAGAAAACATTCTGCATGCCACTTTGAAGAGTGGCGTCTGGGGTCTTAAATGCTAGCCAGTAGTCATCTAAGATGCCATCAATGAGTCTCAACCCACCTGGATCAAAGGAGAATGAAGAACACCAAGGACACAAGGCGATTATGAGCCCAAGAGACAGAAAGGGCCACATGAACCAGAAACTACATCATCCTGAGACCAGAAGAACTAGGTGGTGCCCGGCTACAACCGATGACTGCCCTGACAGGGAGCATAACAGAGAACCCCTGAGGGAGCAGGAGAACAGTGGGATGCAGACCCCAAATTCTCATAAAAAGACCAGACTTAATGGTCTGACTGAGACTAGAAGGACCCCAGTGGTCATGGCCCTCAGACCTTCTGCTGGCCCGGGACAGGAACCATTCCTGAAGCCAACTCTTCAGACATGGATTGGACTGGACAATGGGTTGGAGAGGGATGCTGGTGAGGAGTGAGCTTCTTGGATCAGGTGGACACTTGAGACTATGTTGGCATCTCCTGCCTGGAGGGGAGATGAGAGGGCAGAGGGGGTTAGAAGCTGGCAAATGGGCATGAAAAGAGAGAGTGGAGGGAGGGAGCGGGCTGTCTCATTAGGGGGAGAGTAATTGTGAGTATGTAGCAAGGTATATACAAGTTTTTGTGTGAGAGACTGACTTGATTTGTAAACTTTCACTTAAAGCACAATAAAAATTATTAAAAAAAACTTTTTGAGCAGTTAGATGATGTGAATTTTGAAAGCCTAATTTGGCAGCAATATTTTTTTGTTTTATGTTAAAGAGAAGAGAGGGAGGGAGACCAGTTGGGAGACCATTGTAATAGTCTTACCTTACTGATTGCCATCAGGTCCCTTCCAGCTCATGGTGACCCCATGTATGTTAGAGCAGAATTCTGCTCCTAAGGGTTTCCAAGGGCTGGTTTTTTGGAAGTAGATCAGCAGGACTTTCTTCCAAGGTAACTCTGGGTAGACTTGAAACTTTTGTTGAGCAGCCGAGCAGAGCATGTTAACCGTTTATACCACCCAGGGACTCCTGTAACAGTCTAAGAAGGAGATAATGAAGACAAGGACTGGAGTGTGGGGTAGATCGAGGTTTTGTGTGCTCTGAAACTTATCTAGTTTTGGAGGCCTCTTTAACAGGGTAGGTCAATGAATACAAAATTATGAGCACAAAATTAGGAACAGGTCCTTGGAAGAGGTCTATGGAAGTGAAGGGCCCTGAAGCTTAAACTTCATTAGCTTCACAGCAAATCCATCTGTTCCAGGGGGGTGCAGTGACAACAGCTACCACCTGTCTGGATGTTCATTATATGTATGACACTGTCCTGTTTGCTTTATATTTGTTGTCTTATCTCTTTTGTTTGAGGAAACTCTAGCAGTTACAATAGACAAACCACAAAATCCTAGGGACTCGACACAGGGTGTGTGAAAGAGGTGCACGTTGATTGATACGTATAGCTCTCCCCCAAGGAGACAGAAACCCAGGCCTCTCTCATCTTGTGGCTCTGCCATCTTTAGCATGTGGTCTCCAAGGTCACTGTGCTTATGTACAACAAGCTGATAGAGGGAGGAAGAGAGTAGAGAACTACAGGTGAATGTTTTTATGGGCCACATCTGGAATCAGCATATGCCATTTCCACTCACATTCCATTGGTTAGAACTCAGGCACATAGGTAGACCTAAAGCAAAGGATGCTGGGAAGTGTAGTCTGATTGTATGCCCAGGATGAAAAGGAAATGGGTTTGGAGATTGACTGGCCAGTCTTGGCCATATCTCATAACTACCCTTTGGGATATAGGTGGCATGTGAAATGAAATAATTTGTCTCAGAACATAAAACTAGAAAGTAACATATACTTACTTATATATTTACAAAAGAAAATCTAGTGAAAGTAACTCACAGTTGTAAAAATACAACTGTATATAAATGTGTAAGTGTCAAAAAGAACAGCCCCCATTTTTTCCCCTCTCCCAAACCCAGACCCCAGAGGAGAGCAGAGCGCTAGCCCTGCGTGGAGGATCCTCATGACTTCATCTGTGGCATCATCCCATCTTCCAAGGTGGCTTCACAGACTTGAGTGAAGTGAGGATTCGTACTGGCTGTATTAGATTCCTGGGGGCTGCTGTAACAAAATGCCACCAACTGGGTGCTCTGTAAGAGCAGAAGTTTATTATCTCACAGTTCAGCGGGCCAGAAGTCTAAATCAACTTGTTGACCAGGGCATGTTCTCTCCAAAGTCTCTAGGGAAAGATCCTTTCTTGCCTCTGCCATCTCCTGGTAGCCACTGGTATTTCTTGGCTTGTAGATGCATCTTCACATGGCTATCCTTCCTCTGACTTCTTCTTTGTGTCTCTTCTCCTCTTTAGTAAGGACGTCACTCAGATTGGATTAGGATCCACCCTACTCCATTATGACCTTGTATTCACTTAACTGATAACATTTTCAAAGACCCTTGTCTTAGTCATCTAGTGCTGCCATAACAGAAATACCACGAGTGGATGGCTTTAACAAAGAGAAATTTATTTTCTCACAGTCTAGTAGGTTACAAGTCCAAATTCAGGGCGTCAGCTCCAGGGGAAGGCTTTCTGTCTCTGTCAACTCTGGTGGAAGGTCCTCGTCCTCACATTTCCCCTGGTCAAGGAGCTTCTAAGGCACGGGGACTTCGTGCCCAAAGGATAGGCTCTGCTCCTGGTGCTGCTTCCCTGGTGGTGTGAGGTCCCCAACTCTCTGCTTGCTTCCCTTTCCTTTTTTCTCTTGAGAGATAAAAGGTGTTGCAGGCCACACCCCAGGGAAACTCGCTTTACCTTGGATCAGGGAGGTGACCTGAGTAAGGGTGGTGTTACAATCCCACCCCAATCCTCTCAACATAAAATTACAGTCATAAAATGGAGGACAACCATACAATACTGGGAGTCATAGCCTAAGTTAATACACACATTTCTTGGGGGACATAATTCAATCCATAACAACCCTATTTCCAAACAAGGTCATGCTTACAGGTACCAGGGGTTAGGACTTCAACATATCTTTTTGGGGACACAATTTAATCCATAACACTGCTGTTCAGATAAAGAACTGTATAGGCAGTAAGTCTCCTCCTTGGTATAAAAGTCACCTTTCATGTCCCGTGGTTGCCCTGGCTGGGAAGTTACACTGATTTCTACACCAGAGAACCTAATAACTTTTCCATTTCTGACCTGTGTTTATATGGTGACAACTGATTGAACCTCAGACAGGGTCAGAAGGTTAGAAAAGCATCAGATCATTATGATTGAAATTAGTTGAGTATCAGCTGGAGGAACAACCTAGACACGCTCTCAGAAACAGTAATCAGTGTTATTTTTTTAATGTCAGTGGCCTGTTTTAATTTTCTTTGCTAAATAGACATGACTTTGAAAGTAATTCCAACTTTGATATGACAATGTTGTTTTGACTCCTTTGGTTTCCCCCTTATACTGGAAAATATTGATTCTAACTCAGCCCTGCTTAATCCTGGGCAATTTTAGGTTATTTTCTCATTTTAGGCAAAGAGGTAAATTGAGTTGGATTATCGTCTAGTGATCTTTTCTGGGAATAGTTCTTCTAAGCACAGGAAAACCCCTCAGGTTTGCTCTCCCTGACATTTGGCAAGACTCTCCTTTGTTTTCTGCTGTATGATTCTCCTGGGTGTCTCTTATCTCCCAGGAACAGCCGCCTTGTTGAAGTACTATTGCTTTGTTAGAAAATAGGTTTTAATTCTCTTAAGCTGAAATATTTCCCTCATTTGCTTTTCTTTCACTCAGCAAACATTTGTCAGATGTCTTTGAGTGCCAGGTCTCCAGGGTACCAAAATGAATAAGAGAGTCTCTGCCCTTCACAAACCGAGGGTCTGGTGGGCTTGGTCGCATTGTGAAGAGAACTTGTACTGTGTGTTGTGGGAAGCCTGGTTGTCATATCATATAATCCTGACATTCTTAGAAGTCTAAAAGGCATCTTCCTAGCCATATACATAAATGTAAATAATTTTCATTATTATAAAAGGTAGTTGAACAGGAAGCGAAGAAGGCATCTCTGGAAAACAGTTTATACTCAAAAACAACATGGAGCAAATCATTGCTTTAGTTACTTTATTAGGTGGGAGCCCTTTTTCAGTAAATTAGTGGAATACATTAGGAAGATAACAACTATCTTTTGGACACAAAGATTTTCATCTAGAACCTGATAGGGAGTAGTCTATATTCTGCCTTTTTCTTTTCTCTCTCTCTCCCTTCCTTCTTTCTTCCTTCCTTCTTCCCTTCCCTCCTTCCTCCCTGCCTCTCTCCTTCCACCCCCCCTTTCTTTCTCTCTGCTTCTTTATTTGTCCATTTAAGATTTATTGAAACTCTACCATATTTATGGTGGTTTATACCCAGGATATTCCAGCATAGACCCAATTTTATATGCTTTCATTCTTCCAAATTAACCCACAGAATGAAAAAAAGATCCTTGCTAGAGCTTGGGTTTCTCTCCTTGGCTTGGAGAATATGGTGCCTGTGTTTCAAGGTTCAGGGACAGGCCCCTGTGGGAGGGTGTGGGGATATACCGGTAAATAGGGCTCAGCCCCTGTTACCATTCAGCAGGACAGAGAAGGCAGAAAATCTAAATCTCTGTAAGCAAGGCACTATTTGGTGAGTACAGGTCACATCCCTCATTGAGTTTCTCCAGCCAGTGTTTCAGGAGTAATGTGAAAAGTTGAGAGGTTACTTCATCTGCCTGGTTTTATCTCTGCACATTTTTGTTCAAAACAACCCTTCTAGCCAATACGTTGCCCAAGGATTGGCTTTTTGTTGGCACAAAAAAATCGAGTCACTCTGTTCAGCGGGGGGAATTTCTGACTTTTTTTTTGTGTACACTGCAGGGGTGGCAATCTGTGGCCACCTGTTTTTGTGTGGCCCATAGTCTGAGAACGAATTTTACATTTTTAAATGGCTAGGAAAAAAAAAAATCAAAAGAAAAATATTTCATGACACGAGAAAATTATGGAATTCGAATTTCCATGTCCATAAATAAAGTTTTATTGGAACACAGCCATGCTCATTCAATTACATATTGTCCGTGGCTGCTTTTGCTGCAATGGTAGAATCAAGCAGTTGTGATAGAGACCATATGGCCTAGAAGCAAAGCTGAAAATATTTACCATCTGGCCCTTTAAGAGAGTTTGCTGACCCCTGGTATATTGTTTTAATAGCTAGTGGAGAAGACTTAAAAAAGGCCATTTTAACACCTGGCTCCAGAATGCCTTCTGGGGAGAGACTTGTCATTGTTAAGAAAAATCCCTGGATGGGCCAGTTGCTTTGCATAAAACTGGAGGCTGCCCAGTCCCCACCTTGAAATAAAGGTACCCATTGCCATCAAGTCAATTCTGACTCTAGTGACCCTATTAAAAAAAAAACCAAACCCATTGCCGTCAAGTTGATTCTGACTCATAGTGACCCTATAAAAAAAATGGTATAACTGCCTCACAGGTTTCCAAGGCTGTAATCTTTTAAAAAAATTTTTTTAAAATTGTACTTTAGTTGAAGGTTTACAGAACAAACTAGTTCCCATTAAACAGTTAGTACACATATTGTTTTCTGACATTGGTTAACAACCCCATGGCATATCAACACTCTCCCTTCTCAACGTTGGGTTCCCTGTTACTAGCTTTCCTGTCCCCTCCTGCCTTCTAGTCCTTGCCTCAGGGCTGGTGTGCCCCTTTAGTCTCGTTTTGTTTTATAGGCCTGTCCAATCTTTGGCTGGGGGGTGAACCTCAGAGGTGGCTTCATTACTGAGCTGAAAGGGTGTCCGGGGGCCATATTCTCCGGGTTTCTCCAGTCTCTGTCAGGCCAACACAAGGCTGTAATCTTTTTTTTAATAATTTTTATTGCTCTTTAAGTGAAAGTTTACAAATTAAGTCAGTCTCTCACACAAAAACTTATATGCACCTTGCTACATACTCCCAATTACTCTCCCCCTAATAAGACAGTCCACTCCCTCCCTCCACTCTCTCTTTTCGTGTCCATTTCACCAGCTTCTAACCTCCTCCACCCTCTCATCTCCCTTCCAGGCAGGAGAAGCCAACATAGTCTCAAATGTCCACCTGATCCAAGAAGCTCACTCCTCACCAGCATCCCTCTCCAACCCATTGTCCAGTCCAATCCATGTCTGAAGAGGTGGCTTCGGGAACGGTTCCTGTCCTGGGCCAACAGGAGGTCTGGGGGCCATGACCACCAGGATCCTTCCAGTCTCAGTCAGACCATTAATTCTGGTCTTTTTATGAGAATTTGGGGTCTGCATCCCACTGTTCTCCTGCTCCCTCAGGGGTTCTCTGTTGTGTTCCCTGTCAGGGCAGTCATTGGTTGTAGCCAGGCACCACCTAGTTCTTCTGGTCTCAGGATGATGTAGTCGCTGGTTCATGTGGCCCTTTCTGTCTCTTGGGCTCGTAATTACCTTGTGTCCTTCATTCTCCTTTGATCCAGGTGGGTTGAGACTCATTGATGCATCTTAGATGGCCGCTTACAAGGTTATAATTTTTATGGAGCCTTGGAGTGGCCGGTGGGTTCGCACTGCTGACCTTTCAATTCGCAGCTGAGCACTTAACCACTGTGCCACCAGGGCTCCTTTGATAAAATGAATAAAAATATATAAAGCAGTACAGAGCCTGGTGCATATAATAAACTCAGTCTCTCCTAGCTATGAATTATTATTAATATTATCATATCATTATTATATTTATAGGCTATTAAAGAATTAAATAGGGGCAGTGATGTTTTGGTGGTAGAATCCTCACCTTATATGTGGGAGACCTGGGTTCAATTTCCTGGCCAATGCACTCATGTGCAGCTCTCACCCATTTGTCAGTGAAAGCTTGCACGTTGCTATGATGCTAAACAGGTTTTAACAGAACTTTTAGACTAAGATGGGCTAGGAAGAATGGCCTGAATATCTCCTTTTGAAAATCAGCCAATGAAAACCCTATGGATCAGAAGAAGAAATGGGTTAGTGGTATGATGTGAGGTACAATATTTAAAAAGACTAGTTATAGTAATGGCTGTTAGATTGGTTTTTCAAGAAAGTGAGGAATTCCTAGGGATCAAGTGTCTTTTACCTCATATAACATTGCCGAGGGGACACTAAATGAGGATTTTTAACAATGATGAGTAGTTCAGCCCTTTTATCCTCCAGCAGAGATTTTTTTCATCAGTTATTAATTTGGAACAAACTCTGCTGATGAAGCTGCTTTTGAACCATGAGTTAAATTAAATGGCAGATACCTTTTTGTTTGTGAATACACCTACTTCTCATTTATTGACAGAATTAGGTTTCAAAGACCAGATTGTTATGCAAAAACCAACGTTATGCCAAAATGGAGGATGACCACATCAGATTACAAAATGGGGGATGACTACATCATTACATAACTGCCAAACCACTGAGAATCATGTCCCAGTCAAGCTGACAGATAACCTTAACCATCACAGTCAGCATTACTCTCGCCTCACACCTCAGCATTTGTTACTGCTAGGCGTACGTCATTAATGCACAAAATTGTCGTAAATGCGAAATGTCTGATGAGACAGTCGATAAATGAGGAGAAGGTATAGTTGTTAAGAGCCTGGATTCTGAAGTCAGAATGACCAGATTAAAATCTTGGCTCTGCCATTTATTAACAGTGACCTCAGGCAAGTTACTTCATCTATCTGTGCCTCGATTTCCTCAGCTGTGAATCAGGAATAATGATAATACCTATTTGTGGTAGCCTACCTGGGCCCCGATGATCCCCACCTACTGATATTCATACCCTTCGGTAGTCTTCTTCCACATTGGTCTTTGTGATCTACAGCATATGACAGAAGTGATGGTATGTCACTTCCAATATTAGGCTGTAAAAGATGCCGTGGCTTCAATTTTTGTTCTGTCTCTGTCTCTCTCTTTCTCGCTCTCTTGGATCACTTGTTCTGGGGGAAGCCAGATGTCAAGTAGCCAGAACATTCAGGCAGCCTATGAAGAAGCTCACAGAGTGAGAAACTGAGGCCCGCCAACAACCATATGCGTGAGCTTGGAAGTGGTTCCTGCAGCCCGAGGACCGTGGCCCTGCTGACAGTTTGAATGCACTCTCATGAGAGACCCTGAGCCAGAACTACTAGGCTAAGCCACTTTTGAATTCTTGACCCACAGAAACTGTGCGATAATAAATCTTTGTTGTTTTAAGCTAATAGATTTTGGGGCAATTTGTTACACGGCATTGATAACTAATACAGTACTTCATAGGGTTGTTAGGAGCCCTGATGGCACAGTGGTTAAGCGCTTGGCTGCTAATCGAAAGGTCAGTAGTTTGAACTCAGTCACTGCACGGGAGAAAGATGTAGCAGTCTGCTTCCGTATAGATTTACAGCCTTGGAAACCCTGTGGGGTAGTTCTACTCTACCTTGTTATGAATCAGAACCAACTCGATGGCAGTGGGTTTGGTTTTTTGGTTTATAGGATTGTTAATATTTATAAAGATCTAGAATAATACCTGTAGCATAGTAAACAACATTAACAAAACAAAACCAAACCAGCCCCGTTGCCGTTGAGTTCATTCTGACCCATGGTGACCCCATGTATGCCTGAGCAGAACTGTGCTCCACCAGGTTTTCAGTGGCTTGTTTTTCAGAAGTAGATCACCAGGCCTTTTTCTTCTGAGACATCTCTGGTTAGGTTTGAACTGCCAACGTTTAGGTTAGTAGTCGAGTGCTTAACCATTTGCACCCCAGGGACTCCTAAAGACCGTATTAAAAAAATAAATTCACATATAAATACATACTTAACTGGGAGGATTCAGGTAGAGGAAAGAAGCCCTTCTGCTTAATCAAAACCCAGGTGATCTAGCACTGGCTGTTTCAAAGTCAAAAGCTTCTGCTTTTTTGAAGCCAATCTCAGTTGTTTTCATAACAATCTGAAATAAGGAGGAGACCCTCATTTATATTTTCCTGGGAAGAGCAGGGAGATTGAGATGGTTTAAGTGCCAAAGAAATTAAAAGTCATTTTGGTTTTTCAATTCATTACTTCTGGAAAAAATTTTGAGCCCGGCTTCATTACTACTGCTCCATTTTAGTGCTGATGATAATTGCAAAGGCAGTATTTTCAATTAGAATGTATAAGACCACATGTAATTAACCTGTACAGAAGGGCTGAGACTTCATATTAGACTATTAAATCAATCCCAGCAGAATCACTAAGGCTGAGCAACTGAATTGACAATATTGTATGCGCAGAGTAAAGTAGCTTGATGCTAATTACTATCAACGAGAATTTAGCACACTCCTCAGATGTAGTTATAATGGCAGACTCTCTCCTCTGGCCCGTAACCCACTCAAAGCTGAGAATGCAAATTCGTTCAGATTGAATACTCAAAACTACCTAAAGTTTAAGGCAAGAGAGGATTTTTCTGCCATTCTGTGAGCGTGATGACCGTAAGGAAAGGGGACTCTCAAACCCTCTGAGGCCCGTGACTCTTGGTACACTTAGCTTGTGTGCATGTTTAGGGATCCTAGTGAAAAGTCCTGGGAAGAGTCTGGTTGTAGTACTTCCTGATGTCATGGGCATGAGCCACTCCTGCTAACGCTTGTCTATATGTACCACCTTTTCACACAACCCTTTTCCCAAACTCATCTCTATTCTTATTTCTTCTTGTTTCTACCCAGCAACATCTATTTTCTCTGTTTATTCTTCTCCCTTTTCACTGAATCAGCCAAGCAACCAGTGGATCTACTGGGTCTACTATCAGTTCCAGTCAAGCCAACTCTGACTCATGGTGACCCCATGTGTATCAGGGTAGAACTGTACTCCATAAGGTCTTGAATGACCAATTTTTCAGAAGTAGACCACTAACTAGGCTTTTCTTCCCAGGTGCCTCTTGGGGGACTTCAACGCCAACCTTTCTGTTAGCAGCCGAGCACATTAACTGCTCACACCACCCAGGGACTCCATCTACTGGATATCCAACAAATATAACAATAGGCAAATAATAGCTTACATTTAATGAGCCTGGGGCAAAGAATGCAAGCTCTCTATGAGAATACAGTCTCTGATTCCCCTAGAGTAATAAGATTGTAACCAGGTACATGGCTAAACTACATTTCCCAGACTCTCTTGCAATTAGGTATGACCAGGTCCTCTTCAAGGCAATGTGAGGGGAGGGGGATGTGTTCTACTTCCAGGTGGAGGTCTTTAAAAGAAGGCGTATATATCCTCTCTACCCCCCACCCTTTGCTGGCTGGATGCAAATGATGACGCGGCCCTAGAGCTACAAGATGGAGTGAGCCTGGGTTCCTGAACCACCACATGGCTTGGATTACTTGTAGTTGGGACACTCCCTCTCAGAATCCAGCTGCCATGCTGTAAGAAGCCCATACCACATGGAGAGGCCATCTATAGATGTCTGCTTCAGGCAATGGCCCCAGCTGAGCTCTCAGCCAACAGCCAGTATCAACTACCAGCCATCTTGATCATCTAGCCCAGCTGGGCCTTCAGATGGCTGCGGCCCCAGCCACCTTCTGACTGCAACGGCGTGAGAGATACCAAGTGAGAACCAACCAGCTGAGCCCTTCCCCAATTCTGGATCCATAAAATTGTGGACAAAATAAAATGGCTGCTTTAAATAACCAAGTTTTGGGGTAATTTATTATGTAGAACTGATCCTTAAGATTACCTCTGCAAACCCTTGTATCAATATGTTAAAATATGAGCTTTGGTTTAGGATTTTTTAAAAAATTATTTTATTTTTGGTGAAAATATACATGCAAAACATGCTCACATTTAACAATTTCCACACATATTGTTCAGTGACATTGGCTACATTCTTCACGTATCAACATTCTCGTTATTTTGGCTCCAGTTGTTTCTATAATTTAGACTCACTGATCCCTCAAATTCTCATCTATGCTTAAGGGTTACTACTGTCCATTTGATCTCATATATCATTTTTTTTTTAAAAAGCACAATACTTTAGGGTGGCATTCTTTACTTTTTCAGTTAACCTGTTCTTTGTTTAAAGATGAATTCAGGGGATAGTTTTTGTTCAAGGTTTGAAGAATGTCCCAGCGCAATAGTCTTGGGGGTTTCTCCAGCCTCAGTGGGTCCAGCAAGCCTAGATTGTTTGGGAATTTGTAGTTCCGTTCCACACTTTTTCCCTTTCTATCAGGATCCATCTATTGTGTCTCCAGTCACAACGTCTGGTACTGGTAGCCAGAGGTTTCAGGATTTTAGAGGGCATAGAGAGAACCGGTCCTTATGCTGCTTTGATGGTAGGTTACCCAGTACCACCCAGTGCTGTCGAGTCGATTGATGGTAGGTTACTTAGGACTAATTATTTTAGGAAAATGGTGCATTCCACGCATGGTGTTTAGACCAGAGTCTCAGATAATAAGAAAATATTACTTTACTTTGCCGAAGTCATTTGTATGGAGGTCTGGGTGCAGAGAATGCAAATTACTATTTCTCAACGAAGTTTACTGGTTCCTAAATGTTTTCTTGTTACTGTTTTTATGACATTTCACACATATTTGAGGCTTGGAAGGCTCAGATGTTAATGGGTGAAATCTAGTGGCCCCCGTTGCTTTGTATCCTCCATCGGTAAGAAAACAGCTCCATTAAAAGTGTTTAAAATGCCTTTTAATTATTTGCAGTTGGTCAAATCTACCTGAGGAATGTTGCATACCAGGGCCAAATTTAAGAAAAAAAAAAAAAATTGGAAAAGAAAAGAAAATCCCTACGTTTTTTAATGGAGGCTGACGTTACTGTTTTTAAAACTTGTCAGCCAAGACCCTGCTGAGTTTTGCTCTGTGGAATTTGTGCCATATTTAGTATATCATCTTGAAACCTCTCACGGAGCTTGGGGATTTGGAAGCAGACAAAAGAGAATCGCACCTGAAGCCCTCGGTTAGCCTGAAATTGCCAAGATGTTTGGGATTCGAAGTTTCCTTTCTTCATTTGTCTAAGGTTGAAAACTGAGATTTAGGGATTCAAAGAGATTATCACTCCAACAGAATTTATGTTCAGTTTTAAATAAACAAGTACACTTCAGGAAATGAATGAAACTTGTTGAGCTTTCATATTCTGTGGGCCCACACTTAATGTGATTTAAGATTTATTTGGCCTAACTCTCTCATCGGAGGCACGGTTATTACTGTGTTCTAACCGGCTGCTAAATTAGACAGCCCGTTCACGTGTGGCTTATTTAACATGTCCTCTGAGTGAGCAGGGTCACTGCAGATCTAGCATTTGGACTCAGGGACATGGGTCATGACTTAGGGGTTGTCTCAGATTGATTTATTGAGCCCCATCCTTCAATTTCCAGGTTGCACTGTGGTTTTATGGCTTTACACACGTTTCAGAAGACCAGCCCTCCTGCGTATTAATCCATGTGGGGATGAGAGCAAAGCACACAGAATGGAGCAGCTGAAATGGGGATGGGAATGTGGAGTTCTGGTTTTATTGCTCCAAAGCTCTCCAGGACAGCAGAGGGTACATACAGCGAACAAGCTAACTTGGTGAAGTTTGTCTTCTAACCCCTTCAGGAATCTGCTGTGATTGTTAGCTGCTGTCAAGTCAAGCCCCGACTCAGGGTGACCCCACGCACACCGAAACAAAACGCTGCCCTGTCCTGTGCCATCTCCTCCACTAGTTGCGGATTGGGCCATTGTGAACCGTAGGGTTTTCATTGACTGATTTTTGGAAATAGATCACCAGGCCTTTCTACCTAGTCTGCCTTAGTCCGGAAGCTCTCTGAAACCGCTTCAGTATTATAGCAACATGCAAGTCTCTGCTGACAGGTGGGTGGTGGCTGCTAAACATGAGGTACATTGGCCAGGCATTGAACCTGGGTCTCTCTCGTGGGAGGTGAGAATTTTACCACTGAACCACCAACGCCGCAGGTCTTCAGGAGCCTACTAATACCTTTTTGCTTTTCTTTAGCATTTTTTTTCCCTTCTTGTAGTCCCTCTGGGTTAGACTAACAACGGTCTGGCTTTGAGAATGGACACTTAGATATGTCTTATGCAAACTACACTTTAAAGCCTCTAGCTTCAAGAATAGAGGTCTCAGCAAAAAGATCCAAGCCGATACCAGGTTTGGCTTCCCAGTGGGAGAGACGCTCAGACAGTGATGATGGTTAACAGCCTGTCCAGGTGGAGAGCCTACAGGTTGGGGGAAGCCTTGAAGCTGGGATTTCTTAGACTCCTGGGTCCCCAGTCACATCTTCTAAAATACTGGTCTTATTATTTGGTTGAGACAATCGCCTTTAGGAAGCCATGTCACCTGGGATTTATTATTATGGTACTGGATGCAAGATCATGTCATGTTGAGAGGGTCACACTCTTGCATTAGCCACAGGCTGTGCTATAAGGAGCCCGGGTGGTGCAATGGTTAAACGCTTGGCTGCTAACAGAAGGGTCAGCAGTTTGAACCCACCCAGCGGCTCTGCAGGAGTAAAGACCTGGTGATCTGCTCCTGTAGACATTACAGCCTAGGAAGTCCTGTGGGGCAGTTCTACCCTGTAATGTAGAGTCACTGTAAGTCAGATTCAACTTGACAGTGAATAACAACAGCAACATAATGTAAGCAGGAGTCACAGGTGCCTGGGAGTGCGGTGGTTACATAACGATGGTCTGTGGGGACGCTCAGACCTTTACCTCCTGCTCATGAGGCCGGGAGGACTCAGCCCAGCAGGCTTGGTGTTGGCACACCACATCATCCTACCTCTTCCTACCTATTGGTCAACACCTTCTCAGGGGAAGAATCTGCATGAATGAATGAATGAATGAATTTGACAATATTCATGAAGAGCCTGTTATGTCCCAGGCACTGTGCTGGGCATGGGCCTATAGCCATGAGCAACATAGACATGATCTCCTTCCTCATGGAGCTTAGAGTTCAATGGAGGAGGTAGATATTTACATTCAGAGACACGACCCAGCATAGACTGTTAGTTAGTTGTTAGTTGCCATCAAGTCGGCGCTGACTCACTGAGACCTTTACCTATAACAGAACGAAACATAGCCCAGTCCCACGACTTCTTCATGATTGTTGGCATGTTTGAGTCTATTGTGTAGTGTCTGCCAGCCTAGGGGGCTCATCTTCCAGCATGATATGGGACAATATTCTGTTGTGATCCATAGGATTTTCAATGACTAATTTTTGGAAGTGGATCACCAGTCCTTTCTTCCTAGTCTGTCTTAGTCTGGAAGTTCTGCTGAAACCTGTCCACCATCGATGACTCTGCTTGTATTTGAAATACTGGCGTTGTAACTTCCAGCATCATAGCAACATACAGCCATCACCCACGACAAACTGACAGATGGGTGGTGGATTGTGAAGGGGGATGAAAGACATGTATAGCGGATCATGATCAAGACTCACGGGAGGGACTGACTTTGAACAGAGCGAACCAGAAGGCATTTAACCCTCAGGCCTGAGGCATCAGAAGGCACCATCTCGGAGAAAAGGGGTCTGGGGGTGGGGGAAGGGGCAGGGTGAGCTTAGGCAGTAGTGGTTTGCACTTGACAGTGAATGTTTTGAAGGCAATTTAGTACGTTTGCCTGGTATCTTTACCATCTGAGCCTTAGCTCTGATGGGGAATGAAAGGCCTTGTCCTGTGTAAAAGGATTTCCAGGCCCAGCGGACTGTGGGCAGGTGTTTATTTTGGGGCTGCTGGCCCTTGCTGATCACACCTGCTCTCACATTTGCAGGCAAGTTTAACCCAGGGGGTCTCTGGAAGTTTGACGTGCAGCCCAGACCCTGCCGCCTGCTTTCTCCCACTCTACTGGAGAAAGGAGCTGAGGAGCTTTGGAGTGAACCAGCCTGTGCAGGAAACGACATTGGATAGCGAGCAAGGCTGGAGTGGGAGGGGGCTCGGCCTGGGCCATCCTGTGATCCTGCAGCTGCAGAGCTGTGTGTGTGTGTGTGTGTGTGTGTGTGAGATGTAGAAGCCTCCAAGAGTGTGTGAGAACACTGGGAAGCAGGACTTTTCATCCCCACAGCTGCCTCTGGGTCCCCTGAAGTCACTTATTATGTTGTTGTTGTTAGGTGCCATCGAATCGGTTCCCACTCATAGCCACTCTGTGCACAACAGAACGAAACACTGCCTGGTCATGTGCCGTCCTCACAACTGTTGTTATGTTTGAGCCTATTGCTGCAGCCACTGTGTCAATCCATCTTGTTGAGGGTCTTCCTCTTTTTTGCTGGCCCTCTACTTGATCAAACCTGATGTCCTTCTCCATGGACTGATCCCTCCTGACAACATGTCCAAAGCATGTGAGACATAGTCTCGCCATCCTTGCTTCCAAGGAGCATTCTGGTTGTACTTCTCCTAAGACAGATTTGTTCGTTCTTTTGGCGGTCCATAGTATACTCAATAATCTTTGCCAGCACCACAATTCGAAGGCATCAATTCTTCTTTGGTCTTATTCCTCGTCCAGCTTTCACATACATGAGGTGATTGAAAACACCATGGCTTGGGTCAGGTGCACCTTAGTCTTCAAGGTGACATCTTTGCTTTTCAACACTTTAAAGAGGTCTTTTGCAGCAGATTTACCCAATGAAATGCGTCTTTTGATTTCTTGACTGCTGCTTCCATGGATATTGATTATGAATCCAAGTAAAATGAAATCCTTGACAACTTCAATCTTTTTACCTTTTATCATGATGTTGCCTCTTGGTCCAGTTGTGAGGATTTTTGTTTTCTTTCTGTTGAAGTGTAATCCATACTGAAGGCTGTTGTTTTTGATCTTCATCAGCAAGTGCTTCAAGTCCTCTTCATTTTCAGCAAGAAATGTTGTCATCTGCATATTGCAGGTTATTGATGAACCTTCCTCCAATCCTGATGCCCTGTTCTTCATGTAGTCTAGCGTCTCTGATTATTTGCTCAGCATACAGATTGAATAGGCATAGTGAAAAGATACAACCCTGACGCACACCTTTCCTGACCACCCTGATGGCCTAGTGGTTAATAGTTCGACTGCCAAGCAAAAGGTCAGCAGTTTGAAACAACCAGCCACTCCTCGGAAACCCTATGGGCAGTTCTACCTCTTAATAGGGTCACTATGAGTCAGAATTGACTCGACGGCAATGGGTTGCTCTTTATACGGGACAATATTTTGTTGTGATTCATAGGGTTTTCATTGAATAATTTTGGAAGTAGATACCAGGCCTTGCTTCCTAATTAAAAAAACCCAAACCTACTGCTGTGGAGTCGATTCCAACTCATAGTGACCCCACAGGGTTTCCAAGGTTATAAATCTTTACAGAAGCAGGTGATCACATCTCTCTCCCACGGAGCCACTGGTGGTTTTGAACCGCCAACCTTTAGGTAAACAGTCCAGTGCTTTCGCCACTGCTCCTAAAAAACACAGGCAAACAAATACACTGTCTAAGAAAAGAGGTGGGGACTGTGCCTGTACTGTGCATGCGCCCATTAATCCAGTGAAGGTGGGACAGACACACTTTCTAAACTCTTCCAGCTCTTTTAAAATTTTAAGACAATTCTCCAAAGGCTCCATTTATCTGTTGGAAGGTCAATTTCTTTCAAAAGCGTTCCTACTGTCAAGGTTCTTTACACAGAATTTGCTGGAGGGAAGGGTATTCCTTATCCAACAAAAAAGTAAATCCACTGAAGTTTTTTTTTTTTTTTTCCCTTGTTCCTCAAGAGCACTTGAGACAACTCGACATCTATCTTTTTGTAATCTAGCACTGGGCTCCAGTGCCTCAAGTCCCTGATTACAGTGGCCTCTAACCCCTGGCTCACCCAGATCCCTCATGTCCCGGGTGAAGCACGTTTTCACTTGTTAGTCTGTCCTTTGGGGACTCACAGGACATCTTATTGTAAGTAATGTCAGATTAGGGAGAGTTTCCACCAACTGTAAATCAATGCCTTGCAGCTTTGGGAGTATTCCTTATTGTCTTTTCTCTTGGAATTATGCAGTTTGATCCCATGGGTACGGAGTTTAGTGAGATCTCATACTAGGAACTTATTGAGAGTAATCCCCAACCTAACTCATCTTTCTTGAACATCTTTGTCAGCAAAAAGAATAAAGTTTATTGATTTTTTTTCCCCCCAGTAAATGCATACGCCATCTAGTTCTCAGCCCAGTTTGGGAGAGAACAAAGTGTTAAAACCCTGGGTAGTGGCCATCCGTATTTGTCTCAGAAAGTTTCTGTGGCAGAGCTGAAAGGCACTGCTCCTGGGGTCCACAAACTCATCATTAAACTGCACAAGACTGGTGAGCACCTGCTCTGCTAGGCGCTGGGGTGTAGTACTGCTCAAGACACAGCCTCTGCCTTCCTTCAGGACAGTAAGGTCTGCCTTGGGATAGACAGATAAAGAATTAACAGTAGAGTGAAATGATAAGGGCTATGAGGGAGATGGGGACAGTGGTGGTTCAGCGGTGTAATTCTTGCCTTCCACGTGAACACTTGGGTTTGGTATCTGGCCAATGTACCTCACTCACAGCTACCACCTCTTTCAATGATGCTGACAGATTTCAGTGGAGCTTTCAGACTAAGATAGCCTAGGAAGAAAGGTCTGGCTATCTAACTCAGAAAATCAGACAATTAAAACCCTATGGATCACAGTGGTCTCACCAGCAACCGATCACGGAGATAGCATAGGACTGGGTAGGATTTCATTCCATTGTGCACGGGTTCACCATGAGTTGGGGGCTGACTTGGTGGCAGCTAACAACAATAAGGGAGGTATTTAATATTTTATCTGTCTGTCTATCTATCTATCTATAGCAGTTTGGGTGCTAACTGAAAGGAGGGCAGTTCAAACTCACCAGCCTCTCCATGGAAGAAAGAGGTAGCAGTCTGCTTTGGTAAAGATTACAGTGTTGGAAACCCTGTGTGGCAGTTCTACTCTGTCGTATAGGGTCACTATAAGTCAGAATTGACTAGACAGCAATGGGTTTAATAGGATCTATCTACCTACCTAAAGGGCAGTGGTTCTCAGCCATTTCTGCCCTCTAGCGGACATTTGGCAATGTCTGGAGACGTTTTTTGGTCATCACAACTGAGGGTGGGTGCTATTGGCTACGACCAGTAGGTAGATCTGCTAAACATCCTACAATGCGTGGACAGCCTGCCACAACAAAAAAATTATCTGATACCAAATGTCAAAAATGCCGAGGTTGAGAAACCCTGGTCTAGGGTGATATTTGAGCTGGGCCATAAAGATGACTGAGGTCTGTTGAAACCAAAAAAACAAACCTGTTGCTGTCGAGTCAATTCCAACTCAGCGCCGAAGTCTGTCAGGAGGCAGCAAATAAAGAAGGCCATTCTGCTCAAAGCTTCACTCCATCACTAGCTTTGGGGACTCTAGAGGGGTCAAGGCTGGAGCTGAGGCTCTGGATTGGAGGTCAGCGTACAGTGATGGTGTCCTGGGTGACTTCAGAGTCAGCTCCAAGTGATTCCTATACCCATTGTGGCAAACCGGGGGTAGCTGGGCAGAGAATATTTTCTTCTTTTGGTGGCAGATCAAAGGAGAAAATTGAGGAGTTTGTCTTTTTTGGCCCTGAAGAAGGAGAGAGTAGGGCCACAATGAGTGAATTAACTGGGGCCTGTGAAAGGTTGGCAGTTCAAATCTACCCGGAGGCATCTCAGAGAAAGGTCTGGAATTCTACTTCTGCAAGGTCAGCCATTGAAAACCCTATGGAGCACAGCTCTACTCTGAAACATATGGGGTCACCATGAGTCAGATTGGCTTGATGGCAAAGGGTTTGTGGTTTGCAGCAGTATGTGAGGCAGCCGGACCCTTACATTTGGGCACTTAGAGCTAGAGACATAGGCATCAGTTGTTAAACTTTTTTCAGCCCCAAACCTGGAATGGATGGACTGAGCTTTACCACTGATTCTGCAAGCCATCTTTGGATTCCTGCCAGAAAAGTGCTCTTAAATGAAGTGAAACAACATTGTCTGAATGGACCGTCTCAGTAACTCCTTGAGGTTGGCCAAAAAGGTAATAGTAAAATGAAATACAAAAACACAATTAAGGAAACTGAGACTTGGAGCAGCTGAGGGTGCCACTCAGTCCAAAGTGTTGCAGATTGTGCATGGAGTGGCGCCGACCAGCCTTTTATCCTTCTGACTGCTGCTGTCACTGGTGCTGGGCTGTGATGGCGTGCTTTCCCCCAACAGCCATTTATCATCACAAAAAGAACATTCCAAGATGTGAAGAGAGCAAGAGATCTCCCGCAATACCTAAAATAATAATTTTTTTTTGTCTTCTGTCATCATCCACATGGATTCAAAGTTGCAAAAGTAATGTCATTGTTATCGAGTCCTTTGTCGCATATTATGATGAGGTTGTCCATGTTCACACAGAGACTCCATGAATCATTTTGATGAGCCCGTGTTGATGGGCTTATTATTCCGTCTAGGTGATGTGCCACCATTTACTTATTAATTCCCCTCTTTGGTCATTCTGGAAGCTTCCTGAATTTCAGTATCACAAATAACATTGTAGTGAGCATCTTTGTGTAAATAGGTTTTTTTTTTTCCTGCCTTTCAGAGATTTCTTATGCATTTCCAACAGTGGGATTAATGCGCCAAAGGGTGTGAACATCTTCATGGCTCATGATATATGTATTGTCAAATTGCTTTCTAGAAGGAGTATAGCAATTTACACACTTGACATGAGTAAATGAGTGTACCTACACTGAACATTATTATTTCAGCTTCAAATTTGTTTTGCTGATTTAATAGATATAAAATGATCCCTTTTAAACATATGGAATATGCCTATCACTGTGCTTGGCCATGGTAGCTGTTGTTGCTTTTGCTAGTGTGTCCCTGAAGTTTATGCTGCCCGTCTTGGACTTGAACTCCTTGGACTGCAGCCTAGACCTTCTGCGTATCCTATGTGCCCTCTGCCTTGACCTTGAGTGCCATCAATTTCTGGTGAGTACCTGGCTTTGGCTTGACCCGGCTTCACACAAATGTTGGTCGTTAATGATAACATTGAGCATCTTGGCTGAGCCCAAGAAACCCTGGTCGCACAGTGGTTAATAGCTTGGTTGCCAACCTAAAGGTGGGGACCTGTGGCTCTGAGGGAAAAAGACTTGGCAGTCTTCTGTAAAGATTTATAGCCTTGGAAACCCTATGGGGTTGCTGGGAGTTGGAACTGCCTTGATGGTGGTGAGTTTGGTTTTGTTTTTTGGAATGCCCTATGACCTCTGGCCCTTTCCCTTTGTGGCATGGGTGAATAGGCCCAGTGGGTAGTAGTAGTCATCAAAGCCCTTTCTACACCAGGGCAGCCAGCAGTTTTTACACCATGGTGGTGACTGCAAACTGCATACATTGTTATTGTTGTTAATTGCCGTTGAGTCATCTCTGAGTCATGGCGACCCTATGTCCACCACCGGTGACCCTGCTGATATTTGAATTACCAGTGGCATAGCTTTCAGCATTATGGCAACACGAAAGCCACCACAGTACAATAAACTGACAGATGGGTGGTAGAAACTACATACGTACAGCTTCCTAAACCTAAACTAAATGGATCCCAAACTGCCCTTTAACTGGACTCCAAATATGCTAAGCAGCCACTCCAACGCTACCAAACATGAGAGGAAGTATTATGGAGGAAAAGTTAGAGTGAAAAGAAAGATTAATCTTAACCAATTGTGGTTAAAATGTCTTACTTGAGAAAAATTTACAAAATGTAGACTCTGTGAACTCATCGTCCAGGACGTGTTGGAAAGGACTTGTGCCCATGAGGGACCCCAAAGCTGAAGCCTCATCAGCTTCACAGTGAATCTGCCCCTGGCTGAAGTCCTTTTTTTTTGTTGTTGTTGTTGTGTGTTAGGTGAAAGTTTACAGTGCAAATAAGATTCCCATTTGATAGTTTGTACATAGAGTGTTTCATGGCCTTGGTTTCATTCCCCACAATGTGTCAGCACTTTTCCCATTTACGTCCCGGGTTCCCCATTTCCTTTTGTCCTGATTTTCTACCCCTTCCTGCCTCTCATCTTTCCTTTTGGGCAAACATCACCCTTTTGATCTTGTATAATTGATTGTTCTAAGGAACATGTTCCTCTTGGCTTTTATTGTTTATTTTATGGGCTTGTCTATTGTTTGGCTGGTAGGTGGTCTCCATGAATGGCTTCAGCTCCAGGTCAGAAGGGCATTAGGGCCATAGTCTCAGAGGTTCCTCCAGTCTCTGTCGGACAAGTAAGTCTGGTCTTTTTTGTGAATTTGATTTTTTCTTCTACATTTTTCTCCTGCTCTGCCTGGGACCCTCTGTTGTAAAGTATGTTGGAGGATGAGTTAGTGAGAAAAGAAAGATTAATCTTAACTAGTTGTGGTTAAAATGTCTTACTTCTAAAAAATCTGCAAAATGTAGATTGTATGAACTCATTGCCCAGGCCCACCCCTCACCCCAGGGTCGTGGAAAGCACCCATGCACATGAGGGACCCCAAAGCCGAAGCCTTATTAGCGTCTGGGTAATCTGCCACTGGCTGAACTCTTGACTAGCAGTTAACCAAGAATAGCATGGATTAGTTACTTTTGATAGCTTGTCGCTTTTCTCCGAATTAAAACTTTGTCATTAGCATAGCTTCAGTATGGGAGTTACTGCCAGGGTGGAATTACTCTAATTAAGAGGAAAAGAAAAATATGTTGCTAGTCATTAATTTTTGCTTGATTAGAGGGTGACCCAGTTTGAGGTTAAGCGAAGAGGACTGAGGTAGTAATTTAGCACTCTGGGGGGCGGGTGGGGGTTTGCAGAGATTTTTGTGAGCTTGAGAAGCAACAGCTGGGTCTCAAGATTGCCGTCTGATTTGAATGCATAATTGCTTGTAAAGAGGTGTGGAAGAGTTTTTCAGGAATGGTGGCTAATTTTTAGAGTGAACAAAAGCAAGACTAGGACCGGAAGTACAAACTCTGAAATTTGGAATTCTAGAGAAAATGGAATGCCACCAATATTCCATTTGTGTGCCAATAAATGGCTTGAAGATTTTTCTGTCTTAAATATGAAAAGTATTATATTTTCTTAATTTGACAATCTTGGCTTTGACTTGTCAAATTCTGGGTTAACAAGAGACTTATATTTGGCATAAACCCATAATACTGGATATATGTTAAAAATCTGATGTTAAGATAGTTCAGCCTCTCTTACTTAATAAAGATCTGTTATTTTTGAGGTTTCTGGATGAGCACAAAGCAGAGTTGAGTACAAAGAGCACAGACTTGGAGCCAGAAGACCTGAGTGTGAGTCCTGCTTCTGCTGTTTGCTAACCCTGGGACTTTGAACTTACTCTTTCTGGGGCCCTCTGGACTTGTTTCCTCATTGTAAATGGTAAATATCATCTTGTACATGACCAGCCTAGTTTCAGGAATCAAGCAAGATAATAATGTATATGAAATAATAAAGTCATATACAGTCGTTATTATGGTATCATTGAGTCAGGACTTCTGGAGCACGTATAGGAAGGGCAGAGACCATTGTTCGTTGCAGCTGAGCCAGTCTCCAGCTCATGGTGACCTCATGCACAAAGAAACGAAACGTTGTCTAGTCCTGTGCTATCACATGATCGGTAGTGGACCAGACCACTGTGATCCATAGGGTTTTTGGTGGTGATTTTTGGACGCAGACTGCCAAGCCTCTCTTCAGAGTCTGTCTAGGTTTGGAAGCTCCACTGAAGCCTGTCCACCGTAGGTGACCCTGCTGGGATTTGAAATACCAGTTGCAAAGCTTCTAGCATCAGAGCAACACAGAAGCCACCACAGTACAATAAACTGAGATAAGGGTAGTAGGGCACAGAGTAAACCCAAACCCATTGCCATCGAGTTGATTCTGACACAGCGACCCTATAGGACAGAGTAGAACTGCACCCTAGAGTTTCCAAGGAGCGCCTGGGGGATTTGAACTGCCAAACTTTTGGTTAGCAGTTGTAGCACTTGACCATTACACCACCAGGGTTCCCAGGGCACAGAGTAGACCTTGATAAAGCATTGTTGAAAGAATGAATCAGCTCTCTGGGGTCCTCGTTTCTAAGATGACGAAAGGAGGAACAACAGTTGTGCCAAAAGGGCCAAGGCCGTGCACAGCCTATTCACTGCACGAACTGTGCCCACTGTGTGCCAAGGACAAGGCTGTTAAGAAGTTCATCATCTGAAGCATAGTAGAGGCTGTAACTCTCAGGGACATTTCTGAAGTGTCTTTGACGCATATGGGCTTCCCAAGCTGGGTGTGAAACTGCGCTATTGTGTGAATTGTGCCCTTCACACAGCAAGGTGGCCAGGAACAGTTCTTGTGAAGCCTGGAAGCACTGAACACCCCCACCCTTGTTTAGACCTGCCTGATGGCCTCCACCAAAGCCCATGGAAAAAATTGAGTCCTAAAAGACTGAAGAAAAATGAAATTGAAAGAAAATAAAATGAAAATTATACTTAAAAAAAAAAAAAAAGAATGAATGAATGAATGCAATCCATTTTGTAGCTTCTTATCCGATCCTTCACTCATACCGGCCACCCCATCCACTCCTGTGAGTGCCTCATTCCAAGACACTGCTAATGTGGGGACAGCTAGAAAAAGGGTGATGTGGCTGAGATTGCCTCCCAGTGCTTGGCACGTGGGGTGATGGCTGTTACACCCCCTTTCACTTTGAGTCTGGGTGTCTGTTGGTGTCTGTGAGCTGAGTTTCATTTGAAGAGTGAAGCTGCAGGACTTAAGCTGTGGCAGCATCTCAGGGCTGCAGGAAAAGGCTGCCCAGGCCCCCAGGGACCACACCTCTTCCGCTGTGATCCGCTAAGGCTCCCTGGGCTCCAGGGACTATCCAGTTTTGGAGAGATACAACTTCATAATTTTTTTTATGGCCTATGGCTGAATTTAAAGAAGTGGTGGCAGTTTGTAAAGTTTTTATTTATGATGTGATTTTCAGAATTCAGTGTTCACAAATACTGGCAAGGTTGAATTTATGAAAATGGAGGCTATTTTAATATGTTGTCCTCTCAGTTTAAAATGCCCCTCTCCTCCAGGGATGTCCGAGAGTTTGGCTGCAGTGAATGATATCCTGGTAGCTGCTGGTCTTCATTGTGTGTTTTACCAAAATGCTGATTTTATTATGACTTCCAGTTAAAAGATGAAATGCCACGGAGTCCGCTTGTAATTCACACATAGATTTCAATTTGGCTGAAGAAAAGTTTGTTTTCCTGAATCTATTCTCAATTACTAAGGAGCCCTGGTGGTGGATTGGTTAAGCGCGCAGCTGCTAACCTAAAGTTTGGTGGTTCAAAACCCACCAGCCACTCCGTGGGAGAAAGATAGGGCAATCTTCTTTCTTAAAGATTACAGCCTTAGAAACTCTATAGGGCAGCTCTACTTTGTTGTATAGGGTTGCTATGTGTCAGAATTGACTCGATGGCAACAGGTTATTTTCAATTAGTAATTCGATTCAGGTTTAATTAACATTGTCTAGTGTTTGTTTTTGCCTCTTTAGCATCATTAACCTGTTACCAAAAAAGCCAAGCCAAACCCAGTGCCGTCGAGTTGATTCCGACTCATAGCGACCCGACAGGACAGAGTAGAACTGCCTCATAGAGTTTACAAGGAGAGCTTGGCAGGCTTGAACTGCCAACCCCTTGGTTAGCAGCCGTACCACTTAACCACTATGCCACCAGGGTTTCCATTATCCTGTTAGGATCTGAAATTTGAAGTCGCTATCTCAAGAGGGGAAACCCTGGTGGCGCAGTGGTTAAGAGCTACGGCTGCTCATCACAAGCTCAGCAGGTCAAATCCACCAGGCGCTCCTTGGAAACTCTATGGGGGCAGTTCTACTCTGTCTGATAGGGTCCCTATGAGTTGGAATCGACTCAACAACAACAGGTTTGGTTTTTGGATTTCAAGAGGATAGTCTTTTTCCTTAAAGACAGTTTCTTACATGGGGAAGATTATAATTCACAGTTGCTTGCATGGTATGAACTGGTGGGCCAAGGGTTGGAGCAGAGGCTGGGGGCAGTCCCCAAAGTCCTGGTACACATGCAGGGTTGGACCAACTCATTAAACCAAAGTCTTCATCCAGTATGCAAACATAAAAATCTTCCTGGCATATGTTAGAAACTTGAGCTGCCCTTTGCAAAGGAGGTCTTTTTTTTTTTTTTTTTAAGGGAAAGCCTGAGTATGTCAGAAATGCGGGAATGATGAGTCATTTGGGAGAGATTCTATGTGACAAGAGAAAAAGACAATGTCATACATTCAACTTTTTTTTTTCTTCCTTAAAAGGCTTTTCAGAAATGTGTGGAGAAACCTGATTATGGAAACAATTGATAGGATTTAGAACTGGAACTGGTGTTCTTTAAGACGGAGAATACTTGAAGAAAAAAATCTATTAGCCTGATATCAATTTCCCAAAATTTGAGCCACAATGTAGCAAACGTGTGGGAGAAAAAACAGCTCCGAGGGGAAGGTGTCCTGTAACTGGCCGATCCAGCTGTCTGAAGCCTCTTAGGAAACATTCCCAGAGGCTGTCCTTCAGGAAACAGAGGCTTAATGATACACTCTTGAGTCTGGGCCCAACTAGCCACTTCTTGGATAACTCATATGCTCTGGCAGGTTCTGTAATCCAGGAGCGAAGAGCTTGCATCTGGATGGGAATGCTGGCTTCACCACTGACTGAGCCTGTGATCTTGGATAAGTCATTTTCTCTCTGTAAATCTGTGAAATGGGATAACAGTCACGTGTGGTTGTACAGGTTAAATGCGATACTATATGTTAAGCACCCCAGGTTGCAGCTCATGATTCCCTCCTAGTTTCAGCCCTTTGAAGCACAAATGGACAACTTCTCATTTTGAACGAGAAGAGGACATTCCCTGGAGAAACAGGCTAAATCAGCCTTTGAGACCCTCATCCTTAACTTGGAGGTGTTTTCCCCTTGGCTGAGCTGGCATCCTGTGACTGCGCACAGCAGAAGAGGTTTGGGTTTGGGCTTTGTGCAGCTTCTTGGCAGTTAGTTTCCTCTCTGTGTCTAGGGGGCGTGGTCCAGTAGATAAATACACTTGGTTCCCCAGGGCTGGGGAGACTAACTGGGGCAGGTGAAACAGTCTGAGACCAGATGTACACAGGGCATCACCTGGTTGGGGCCAGCTCTCTACAATGGGGATCCAATATGGCTTCACTCAGGTGCTACTTCTGCACAAGAGCTAGAGAGAGAACTCTGTCTTCATCGATGCCTATGGAGGTATTGGTCTCACTCCCCGGCTATATTTTACAGATTAGTGGCTCTCTTTAAGAGTTTCATAAACCCTCCCTGATGGAGATGTGAGCCCCGTATGTCCTAGTCTTCCGGTTATAGTAGGCTGAATAATGGCCCCTGACAGTGGCAGGTCCTACTCCCTGGAACCTGTACAGTTTACTTTATTTGGAAAAAGGTCTTAAGCCCTGTCAATCTGTAAATCTTACCTTGTTTGAAAAAAGGGTCTTCGCAGATATGACTAAGCTAAGCATCTTGAGATGGAGAGATTAACCTCGATTACCCAATGGGCCCTAAATGCAATCACATGTATCGTTAAAACAGGGATATTTGATATACACAGAGAAGATGGTGATGTCAAGATGGAGCACAGAGAGATTTGAAGCTGCTGGCCTTGAGGATTAGAGCGATGCTATCACAAGCCAAGGAGTGATGGCAGCCACCAGAAACTGGAAGAACTTTGTGGAGGAGCACAGCCCTGCCAACCGCTTGATCTCAGCCCCGTAATACCGATTTCAGTCCAGTGATACCGATTTCAGAGTTTGGCCTCCACAACTGTGAGTGAATGGTTTTTGTTCTAAGTCACCAATTTTTTTTGTAATTTGTTACAAATTTGTCCTTTAGCATAAATCCCCTTGCAAGGGGCTCTTGGAGACACATGTCTTATACTAAATCTTGCTTTGTAGGGAGTGGCAGTACAGTGAGGATCTAAAGTGTGAGCAACAAAGAAATTTAAAAGGGAGTCAAATATTTAAAGGTTTAATTTTTAATGATTTTTAAAGGCAGGAAGTAGATGGATGTGTTTATAGTGCCGGGTGCTGGTTTGATTCTCCTTCTGTGCCTTCTGTTCTTCACTCCTTTTGACAAGTAGAGTGAATAACTCTTTGGGACCCTTTCTAATTATTATTATAATTTTTAATTGAAACAAAAATTTTTTATTGTACTTTAGATGAAGCTTTATAGGGCAAACTAGTTTCTCATTAAACAATTAATACACATATTGTTCTGTGACATTGGTTGCCAACCCTACAGCATGTCAACACTCTACCCTTCTCGACCTTGGTTTCCCCGATACCAGCTTTCTTGTCCCCTCCTGCCTTCTCTTCCTTGCCTCTGGGCTGGTGTGCCCATTTAGTCTCGTTTTGTTTTATGGGCTTGTCTAATCTTTGGCTAAAGGGTGAACCTCAGTAGTGACTTCATTACTGAGCTATAAGCATGTCCATGGGCCATACTCTAGGGGTTTCTCCAGTATCTGTCAGACCAGTAAGTCTGGTCTTTTTTTTTTTTTTAAGAGTTAGAATTTTGTTCTATATTTTTCTCTGGATCTGTCCAGGACCCTATTGTGATCCCTGTCACAGCATCTACTTCTTTTTAATAGCCCTTCCCATGTATTTAGTTTTTTCTTTCCAAAAGCAGTAGCAATCGGTCAGAGGTGGGGTACATCACATTGCGTACATGTGTTTGGAGATTCTATATGTGCCATGCTTTCCCCACAAAATGGGTGAAAATGGCAGTTCCAAACCCAGACTCTATCATCATAAACACCAAGAGGGGCAAACAAAATGAAAGCTCAAAGGCAGGATTTTCATTCCTCTTTCCTTTCCACCTCTGCTCTTGAAGGTCCAAATTTCCAAGATGCCCTCTGAGGCACAGGGAATTCCGGCGGTGTCCATCCTATTCCACAAAATAACAAACTAAAGGAAAGGGCAGATAAAAGGTTAGGACAACACAGGCCAACATGATTGGCTCATGTCACTGCAATGCCATATCCCATTCCTCTCTACCCAGGAGGGCTTCCTTCAGGCCTAGGCAGGGGGAACATGTGATGCGTGTGGTTGGGGCCTTTATGTTAAAAATGGTTAGCTTTGTCCTTTGAAAGTGGGAAATGGTTTCAAGAGACATCACATTTTTGTCAGGATCAGACTGGAGAGCCTGCAACCTTAACAGAACTTGAGAATTTCAGAATCAAATGGATCTTGTCCAGTTTTGTTTTTCAAAGGAGGAATGAGAGGCCCAGGGTGATTGCATGTTTTCCTGCTGATCCCACGGCCCCCAGTTTATGCTAGATTTTGCTTTTAGAGAAAGGAGACACCGTGGGGATCCCAAGTGTGAGCAGCAAAGACATCCATGTGGGCAGGCCCAGAGCCAGACTCTTTGTTCCTTTATTAAGGAGAGGATTGCCATTGTTACATTCACACTTCATGTCATGTGTGGGAAAAAGTTTTTAAAACCCAAGTTTGATCATACATTGCTCAATATTCACAACCTACATAGTGGAGAAGATCAATGCAGTATACTAGAAAAAGTTCTGAGGCTAAGAGTGGGGTGGGAGAGGTCAGAAGACCTAGGTCTAGTCCCAAATGTGTGATGAACTTGTCACTTCTCTGCTCTGTGCTGCTAAGCTCTCATTTCTACTCTGGAGAGTTAGATTGGGTAGTTTCTAAATACTGGAGCTTTATGATTGTATAAATAGATAAGTTAGGATGTAGTTTCTGCCGTTTGACAGAGGTGCAAAATAAGCGTGGTTTAAACAAGGTAGCTACCACCTGTCAGTCAGTTTGTCATACTGTGGTGGCTTGCATGTTGCTATGATACTGGAAGCTATGCCACTGGTATTTCAAATACTTGCAGGGTCACCCATGGTGAACAGTTTTTAGCAGAGCTTCCAGACTAAGACAGACTAGAAAGAAAGGGCTGGTGATCTACTTCCAACTCTTAGCCAGTGAAAACCCTGTGGATCACAAAATATTGTCTGAGTCTTTGACTCACGTTTTTGGATGTGTCATCAGAGGGACTGATTGCTGGAGAAAAACATCATGTTTGGTCACGTAGAGGGCTAGCAAAGGCAAGGGAAACTCTCAGTGGAATAGATTAACACAAAGGCTGCAACAATGGACTGAAATATACCAGTGATCATGAAGATGGCACAGGACTGGGCAATGTTTTATGTGACTCAACAGCAACTAAAAACGACAATAACAACAAACGAGGTAGACCTATAGTTGTCTTTCATGTTTAGTCAGGCTGTTATGGTGGCTCTGTGTGGTGGATCACTTTTATATGGCCTTTCTAGCCATGGTCTTATAACTCCCACCAAAAGATTCAGTGGAACTATGCAAATAAGGTGCTTATGGCCCACAGAGCGGATTGGACAGCTTGCTAATAATACAAACAAGGTGGATGGTACCCGTGTGGTGTTGGGACCATGGAAATGAGGTGTACGGAACCTACCACCAAGAAGAAGAAACGGGACTTTGGACTTGGGATCCCTGTGCTGAGAACCCCTAGACACAAGAGACAGAGAGCTAACACCAGAGACAGTACAAGATGGTAAGAAGCAGCAGCAGAGAAATGGCAGCAGCAGAACCAGGAGACCAGTACAAGATGGCACAGGAGCTGAGCCATGGAGCAGGAGAGCTGAGTGCCTTTGGGCAGAGGCTTACAGGTGGAGTGGGGTGCCTCTGGGCACTTATTGGTGGAGCTAGAGAGCTTTGTAACACTTGCCCGAGTAGGGCAGAGGCCAGGCTGGCCCAAGAGGCCCAATGGACTGAGGGGCCGAGGGTCAGCCACTGAAAGGCTGAGGGCTAGAGAGAGGCGTACTTGCAGGCTGAGAAGAGGCTGTCCTGATTGAAGAACTGTATCCTGAGTCGTTCCTGATCCTGAATTGTAACCTATTACTTCCCTAATAAACCTCGTAACTGTGAGTATTGTCTGTGAGTGCTGTGTGGCTGTTGTAACGAATTATTCAATCCAGCAGAGAAGTAGACAGTGTCATGGGGGGGTGATGGCTGGTGTCAGAATTGGTAAAAAGGTTGAAGGGCAGAGGTATGTTTGACCTTCACCTCATAGCAATCAGCCTTGGGCTGTTGATGCTGATAATGGTTCTCCTCCCGCCTTGTGAAGTTCAAGGAGGAGGTCAGGCAATGCTGCTGCTATGCCATTTTTATACTCTACTTTCTGAAGTCATCAGGGGCCCAGGCTCTTTCTGTCTTGTTGCTCGGCCAGCCTTAGAGTATTCCCCTCATCTTCATGGTCCTAGATGCCTGGCCACCATATCCATGTTCCAAGCAGCAGGATAGAAGAAGGAGGAAAAGTAGAGGGGGTGTCCCTTGCTTTAAGAGGATGACTCAAAAGTTGTACTTATTACTTCTGCTCAAACTGTGTCGGCCAGAACTTAGTCAAATGACCAGGCTTAGATACAAGGAAAGCTAAGAAATGTAATCTTTCGTTTGGCTGGCCAACTAAAAATTCTAATTTTATAGGAGAAGGGGAAATAGATATTGGGGACAACTAACCGTCTTTACTATGCAAGGTGAACTTGAGAATATAGAACGCAGGATGATCTGTTGGTGCAACCACTGCTAAGCGAGGCATGGGAGGGCTGAGGTGGATGGAGGTGGTATCCCTGGTAGCCATGACAAGTGCACAACTTGGAGAACCTACTGCTGAAACTCGTATTATTCAGGTAAGCAGGTAAGGATGGTAAACTCCTTTTGGGGTATCTGCCCAGTTCCTGATACTCTCTTTTCTCTGAGCACTACTCCTTGCATTCCAACATGGTGGGTGATGGCAGCCATATTTGCACCAAATGTCCCCCTGGCTGCCCATGGCTAGAGACTGAACCAGGTGTGGACACCTGACCTGAGCTGGGCCATCATATGCTCTCTCCTGGACATTTGGAACTGTGACTCAGAGAGTCATGCTGATTTGGGGCCATTTGCTTGAACTCAGGTGTTACAAACTGAAAAACGGTGGGATGCTATCTTCTGTTGTAAGAGTGGTGAATCAGAGAAAGTGGTGCACGGAAAAAGAACATTGAAGCAGGTGCTCAGAGAGGAGCAGACCCCAACCACTGTGTGGCCTGAGAGAGAAACTGGGAGAAGGCTGCCCAGCTCCTAATGACTCTGCAGGTCGTGGTTCAATTTCCCATGAGGCTAAGATGCGTTCATTCCTATTAAATCTAATAACACCCCATTAAAAAATATACTACATAGACAGAGTTCATTTTTGTTAAAGAATTCCTACTCTGACCAGCTGAGTTTTTTTTTTTTTTAAGCCAAATCTTAAAAATCTCATGTACCATCTTAACATCTAATGGCTTGCAAATTTCAATTTTCTGCTTGTCACTAAGAGTGACAACTCAGAGGAGACTATATAAATTGATTCACCTAGCCAAACTTATCCAAAGTAGGGAAGCTAAACAGGTCAGTCAACAGAAACCAAAACCATAGTGTCTTTTTCCAAATAAAACAGCAAGATATTCACATAGGAAGGGAGGAAATGCAGTGTAGTGGTTCAGAAAGGATATTGAAAACAGCTCACCTTTATTTTTAAATATCTTCCTAAAACTTAAATGAACATGTGGATTTGAAAAAGATCCTCCATTGGTATTAGAGGACAATGCTCACTCACTTCATCTCACATACTTCAGACATGTTATCAGGAGGGACCAGCCCCTGGAGAAGGACATCATGCTTGGTAGGGTAGAAGTTGGGTAAAAAAGAGGAAGACCCTCAGCGAGATGGACTGACGCAGCAGCTGCAACAATGGGCTCAACAATGATTGTGAGGATGGCGCAGGACTGGGTAGTGTTTTGTTTTGTTATACATAGGATCATTATGAGTCGGAGGCGACTGGACGGCATCTAACAACAACTCACTCATTATACATTTAGAAGTTGACTTCAAAGGAAAAAAGAGACAGGCAAGTCATCAACTTGCTTAAATAAAATTTAAGCGTGGAGATTCTGATGAGAATTAGAGCTCATGCTGTGAAACTAACTGTCGGAAATATGAAATCCACTAAAAGAAATAGAGTAAGACTTCAACTAGCTGGAATCAGATCTTTCAATAATAATAATAATAATAATAAATATTATTTTAAAACCCACTTATGTCAGGGATATAGTAAAAATAATTCCTAAGGATTGTCCTAGCTTTAGTATTTTTAATTTTTTACCTCTAATGTGTATTTAAGGAAAGCCTGGTGGTACAATGGTAAAGTGTTCAGCTGCTGACTGAAAAGTTGGCAATTCAAAAACCCACCCAACAACTCCATGGGAGAAAGACCTGGTGATCTGCTCCCATAAAGATTACAGCCTAGAAAACCCTATGGGGCAGTTCTACTCTATCACATGGGGTCGTTACGAGTCAGAAAACTACTCAATAGCACGTAACAACAATAACACTTATCTAGAGCCATTGGGCAGTTCTACTGTGTCCTATAGGGTCGCTATGAGTTGGAATCGACTCGACGGCACTGGGGGTGGTTTAGAGCCATAGAATTGGTCAAATAATTGGTTTTAGAGCTAGTAAGGTTTTAGAGAAGGGCCCTACTGGTACAATGGTTAAATGCTCGGGACTCGTCTGCTGACCAAAAGGTTGGCAGTTCAAATCCACCAGCTGCTCCGTGGGGAAGAAGGCCTGGTGAGCTCCTCCTGTTAAGATTACAGCCTCGGAAACCCTATGGGGCAGTTATGCTCTGTCCTGTAAAGTCGCTATAAGTCCGAATCCATTTGACAGCACACTAGAACGAGAGCAAGAATGAGAACAGGGTTTTAAAGGCCATCTAGTCCAGTGGTTTTCAGCCTTAGCTGTACGTTAGAATCACCTACGTAGCTTTAAAAAATTCCGATGGCCAGACCTCACTCCATACCAATTAAATCAGAATCTCTGGAGGTGGGACTTGGGCAGCTGTATTTTTAAAACTCTCCAGACGATTCCAATGTGTGGTCAAATTTGAAAACCAGAAATCTAGGTGAATGGTCTTCTTGTAGAGCTGTTTCGAGAGGTGAGGTGACTGACCCAGGTTACTAGCTGGTAAAAGAACCGGGATGGTGATCTAGGACTTCCCGAACTAGTCTAAGCCATCTCCCCCTGTGCCACTCAAGGTCCCAGTTACACATGGCCAAGATGTGCAAGCCCCACTCTAACGACTAAGCCAGTCCTCCTCTGACTTGTATGTGTCTGCCGGTCACCTGACATCTCATTAAATACAGCTTCTGATTAATAGGTCTGTGATGGGGCTGAGAATTTGCATTTCTTAGAAGTTCCCAGGTGATACTGATGCTGGCCTGGGTATCACACTTTGAGAGCTATTGCTCTGGGCAATTGTAGAAGTCTCCTTGTACCCACAACACAACTGTCTAACCCCAGCTGATTGATTTGGACTCTTCTCATGCTCGCTTCAAGGACACTGTTGTTGGTTGAGGTATCGTCTTGTTTCTCTACAAGTGTGTTAAGCTCTTCTGTTCACTCAGAAGCTAAGAACCATCCACAGGTGAGCTGTCCTTTCATACCGAGGGGTTCTCCAGCCGTTGTGCTTGGCCGAATAGCCACGTTTGTCCGCATCATTCCAGAGCAAGTTTTTTTTGTTTTTGCTTATCTCTGAGAGAGTGAAAGATGTACTTCATAATGGGCAGCACCATGGAGGTTAAAGTTCACTGACGGGGACTATTCGTGAGACAGGATGAGTGTCTGAGCTCTGCTTATCCGCCGACACATATGGCTGGAGAGGGAGAAACTGACAGGCAGTAGAATGAAACCCGGGCACCTGAGGAAATCCAGGCCAAATCCCTTCCCATAAAACAAAGTGGAAGATAAGTGAAAATGGTTTGAAACCTGAAAGCAGATGGCTGAGTTTCTCCACATCGGCTTGTAAAGGGGGGACCTTCGTGACAGAGCATTTATGAGTTTGGAGAAAACCAACAAGGTGTTACTGGAAAAGCCAAGCAATACACAAAGCAGAGATTTTGTTATCTGAACACATTCCATGATGACTGCAGCTTCGCTGGGATGGGGAGAGATAGCCAGTGCGCGTGTGTGTGTATGTGTGTGTGTGCTTGTGCACGCATAGGCTATGAGGGAGTGCATAGACTGCTATAGGCAAGACTAACTTGGTGGATGGAGGAAAATGGGCTGCCCAGGGAGATCCCTGCAAGGCCTCAAGCAGGAACAAGTTGACCATTTGGACAGAGAGTCTCTATATGGGTGCTGAGGAATGGGAATTTGGGGGTTCGAGCTAATAGCTTTAAGGTCCTCCTTAAAGAGCTGCCCCTAAACAAAGCTGGATCCAAAGAGACACTGATGGAATGAGGTATATGCTCTTTTGGATATCTCTGTCCCATTATTCTATGAGGCCACATTTGTTTTGCAGTGCTGTATACATTTTAACATCAGTACTGAGAGCAGTGCTGCCTTCTTTCTATAGGCATCAAGCTATGATTAATATCTTTTCGCTGGCCAGCTGATTCTTCCTGATGTTTTAAGATTCTGTCCTTGGTTCTGGCCTGAACTATAAAATACCTTTGATAGATTAAAAAAAAAAAAAAAAGAACCCCTTAATATAAAAGGAGTCACTAGCTTGATCTTGGAATGCTCTTTTTTTCTTAAAAAACAAACAAAAAAACACTATGTGGATTATTAAGAAATTTATTTTCAAAATCCAAAGAGTCCCTGCTAATTGCAGTTCTGAAACTACCCTGCAGACTGTGTGGTTGAGGACAGGGAGGTGGCCCTTTATCTCCAGCTACCAGAAACATGTGGTCTTGGTTCAAAGTGGGTGAATCAAGCAGGAAGATTTTCCATTGTAGTTTAAACTGAGTGGACCCTTTGGATTTTCCTGGGGCTTGTCGGAATGCTATTTCTGGGAAAGTGCATTGTGACAGAGACAGACAAGAAAGGGGAGAGCAGAATCAGAATGAGAAACATGCAAAGGGAAAACAGATGTCTCTGAGTCATGTGCAGAGACCCTCATCTGCAGCGTTCAGTAAACACAGCCCAGTCTGGAGAAACCCCTTTGGACGTGGACAGTAAACATAAACAAGAAGAACACGCTGCCCTGGAGCCCCGCTGGGAGACCACTCCACACCTGCTGGTGGCCACCAGCCAAGCCTGAGTCCCCAGAGGGAAACCACTGTCTCCCCCTCATGCCTGAGGGCGAGGGGCGGGGAGAAGCAAGCAGCATGCCCCCTGACAGGGAAGAGGAGTCAAGGTCCCCGCACTCCACAACTGATCTCCACTGCAGTCCCCCTCATCCTAGAATTTGCAGGTACAGGCTGGGTCATTGGATGGGACCGTGCTCACTGCTAGGGCAGAGCTCCTCCCCAGCCTCCTTTCCTGGCTTTCACTTTGGAAATTTACACTCCACTGTCATATTTCCTCAGTATCCTGCCCCTGCCAAAGGAGAGAAGCCAATTCAGTGAAACCAGCAGTGACTATCAGTCTAGACTAGTGATCCTCCACGCGTGGCTCCCCCAACTAGCAGCAGCAGCAGTATGACCTGGGAACTTGGGCCCCAACCCAGATCTGCTGAGTCAGCGACTCTGGGGGTGGGGCCTAGTGGTGCAGTGGTTAAGAATTCAGCAGCTAACCAAAAGATTGGCAGTTCAAATCCACCAGCTGCTCCTTGGAAACCCTATGGGGCAGTTCTACTCTGTCCTATAGGGTCGCTATGAGTTGGAGTCAACTCTATTGCAATGAGTTTTTGGTGTGGTTTTAGGTGATTCATGGAGTCTCTGGGTGGCAGAAACGCTTAAGCACTGGGCTACTAACTGAAAGGTCGGACATTGGAACCCATCCAGAGGTGCCTCAGAAAAAAGGCCTGACAATCTGCTTCTTAAATGTCTTAGCCTTGAAAACCCTACGGAGCACGGCTCTACTCTGCACATGGGGTCGACTGAATGGCAATTGGTTTGGTTTTGGTTTTTCAGGTGATTCATGATGAAGTTAGAGAATCACTTTTAGGTGTGATGATTGCAGTGGCACAGAGGAGATCATGTATGGATGGCGGTGAGTTTCCTGTGGGAACTTGGGGCGCTGTGGCAGATCAGTGGAGGAGGTAAAATTTAGGGGAGCACCTGGGCCCCTTTCTAGCCCCCTAGAAACCCTCGTGGTGTACTAGTTAAGAGTTTGGCTGCTAATCAGAAGGTTGGCAGTTTGAGTCCAGCAGCCACTCCTTGGAAACCCTATGGGGCAGTTCTTCTCTTACCCATAGGGTTGCTATGAGTTGGCATCAACTAGAGCACAAAAGGTTTGGTGTTTTTTGTAGAAGGCTCCCTATTTTGCGCATGTGTTAGACCTCCCCTGTGGCCAGCTTTAGCTGGAGCTGGGCTTGGGTGGGTGATCCCGCTGGTGGTAACAGGGTCACTTGCATCTTTGCAGAGTCCCCCAAGAAGCAAGTTTGCACACCTCACCCCACTGCCAATGCCCCCTCCCATCCTCATGCTTCCTTATTCTCTAACATGGTTTGGATACACCCTGTCTTGGGGCTGTCTTCTTTGGACTCATTCTCACTTCTTTTCCACACACCCCAACACACACACACACACACGCACGCGCACATGCACGCGCACACACGAGTCAAGGACACAGAGGGCATCCTTGCATGTTTTTACTTTCTACTCTCCTGGGAAATGAGCCCAAGAGAGGCAAGCAGCAGAGTTTCTTTGATGAAAACTCTGTAAAATATTGCTCACGGAGCTGCTTTCCACATGTTTGGACTGTAGAATTTCCAACTGCAGATTAAATAGTGCATGTGTCTACTTAAATTAACTCCTCTGTGCCCCCATCCTCCAGTCAACTATGCAGTATTACTGATTTTCCCCCTGCTCATTGCCTGGTTGCTGATGGGTGATTTAACATGGCACATTTAGCAGAATCTTTGGCTCAGGCCCCTCTACTCATGATGATCTCTTCCTTCTTGGGATTTGGGGTTTTTGACTTTTTGGTTACAAGAGCCAATCTTCTTTCAGGTCGTCCCCTGTGCTTCGGGTCTCAGTCTAAGAGTAACTGGAGTTGACTAATGTCACCTCTCCATTCTCCATCCCTCTCCCTGGCAGGAGAACAACAGAATTGAATCCTGATCTTTCTAGAGTGATCCATCGGGCTCACCAAGGCACAGCCATTAAAAGATAAGAAGACTCTCTTCTTCTTTAGTTTGGCTCCCAAGATGGGAGCTGGGAAGAAAGCACACTGCATTTCTTTTTCTTTTATTGTGTTTCAGGTGAAAGTTTACCGTGCAAATTAGTTTTTCATTCAAAACTTTATACACAAATTGTTTTGTGACATTGCTTGCAATCCCCACAATGTGTCAGCACTCTCCCTCTCTCCCTTTCCACTCTGGGTTCTCGGTGTCCATTCGCCCAGTTTTCCTATCCCTTCCTGCCTCCTTGTCTTTGCTTTTGGGCAGGTGTTGCCTGTTTGGTCTTGTATACTTGATTGAACTAAGAAGCACATTCCTCTTGTGTGTTATTGTTTGTTTTTATAGGCCTGTCTAATCTTTGGCTGAAAGTTGGACTTCAGGAGTGGTTTCAGTTCTGAGTTAGCAGGGTGTGTGTGGGTGGGGGGGGCATAGCCTCGCGGGTTCCTCCAGTCTCTGTCAGACCAGTAAATCTGGTCTTTTTTTGTAAACTTGAATTTTGCTCTACTTTTTCTTCCTCTTTGTCTGGGACCCTCTATTGTGATCCCTGTCAGAGTGGTCAGTGGTGGTAGCTGGGCACCATGTAGTTCTTCTGGGCTCAGAATGGTGGAGGCTGTGATTCATGTGGTCCATTAGTCCTTTGGATTAATATTTTCCTTGTATCTTTGGTTTTCTTCATTCTCCTTTGCTCCGAACATGATGAGACTAATAGGTGTATCTTAGCTGGCCGCTTGCAAGCTTTTAAGACCTCGGACCTACTCACAGAAGTAGGATGTAGAACATTTTCTTTATGAACTATATAGTATCATTTTGTTACCGGAATAAGGTTTTTGCCTCTTACTGGTCAAAAGTGAGCAGGTAAGGCACGTAGTTTTCCACATGAGCAAAGCTTTATTGAAGAGGCTTGCAAGCAGAGACGAGGAGGGCCTAGAGCAACGCTTACCCTCATCTCACAGAACAAAAGACAGTTTTTAAAAGTTCTTGGGCAGGAAATGATTCAGGTTTATTGTTAACTAAGGTGTGCGTGCAGCAGCTTTTCAAGATGGCTTCTGTCCCGGAGGCCTCTGGGATTCGTAGCAGAACTTATTATGGGGTGTTGAGCCTGCACAGTCTCCTGCTCCCCAGGTTCAATTCCCTGGCTGGGGCTGTAGCCCCTCACTGCCCCTGGTGGAAGGTCACACAGCGGTCACAGGTGGATGTTCTGCTCATGTTCCTGGGCCTGGTTTTCTCCAGCTGTTTCTGAAAGGCAACTTTGAAGATGTTTGTGGGCTATTTTTAGATACCCTGCCCCATTGTTCTGGCGAATGGCTTTGTTTCTGTGCCCTGGCCCATTCCTTGTTACTTTGTTTGCAGATTTGGGGGCCCCTCTGTTCTCTGTCTTACTAAAGTGTCTCAAGGTTCTCCACTCAACCGCCTATTACCGCCCTTTTTAGTATAGTCTATTTCTCTTTTACTTGCTTCTCCTCTAACCACAGCAGTCTCTTTGCTATTTCTCAAACAGGCACCCTCCAATCTCAGGGCCTTTGCTCCCTGTCTTAAATTGACTCTTTTAAGGCAAAACTGGCCAATTCCCTTGGTAGGCCACAATTACCCTGTCACACAATCACCTGGCTGGGAATTACAAGACCATGGCTAGAAAGGCCACATTCAAAAGTAATTAATAGCACAGCAAGATGACAGTGGAAATCCAGGCAGAGCCAAAAAGCCAAGCCTCCAGAAGAGCAGGATTGGCAACTGGACCTGGAGCCCTGGAGGTGGCCTGGGGGAGCACAGGAGTTTGTGAACTTTTTGTCCCATCATTTCAGGGCTTTTGCTCCTCCCTGCTCTCCCCACCCATCTGTTTCCCCATTGTCCACTCTGAGCAGCTTCATTTGTTTCTCCAGAGCTACTTTTTTTTCCCTTCCTACTCTGTTCTGAACCTTGGGAAGCTGACACATGTAAAACACAGACTCACAGAGCTAAAACATACAAATTGAGTTTATTAACTTGCCAGGCAAGGGAATACATATCAGTGAATGAATCACTGAGTTGTTCTCTGAGAGGGGAAAGTCAGGGTTTTTTGTTTTTAACCTAGGAAGAGGGTTTCAGGGTAGTTACGCCAATTAAGAATCAAAAAGTAGCACTCTTAAAAGGATGGAAAGAATCCATAGGTCTGAGCTAGATTGGTTACAACAAATCCTTTTGTTCATTGATTGGGAAAGAGCTCATAGTAAGAGCCCAATAAGGGTCTGACCTACCACAAGTTCACACTGGTTTATCAATTTCACCTGTTTAGAGCCAGTTGTGATACAGCACAAATTCAGTTAAAATTTTTTTTACTATGGTAAGTATATATATATATATATGTGACAAAATATTTACCATTCCAACATTTTTTACATGTACAACTCAGCGACATTAATTATGTTCATCACATTGTGCAGCCATCACCACTGTCCACTTCCAGATTTTTCCATCACTCTTACCAGAAGTTCAGTGCCCCTGAAGCAATGACTCCCCCTTTCCCCTTCCCTCCCACTTCTGGTAACCACTAATAATAAACTGTGGTCTCTATGCATTTGCCTAGTCTAGATATTTCATGTAAATGGGATCATACAGTTTTTGTCCTTTCCAACAATTCCACAAATTCAGTTTTGATATTTCCCGGGCAAAGTGCTGCTTTGGATGGGAATTTTCCCTTTGCACTTGGGTGGATTGCCCTCCGGCTCTGGTTTGACCAAAGGAGACAGGGCAGGTGAAAAGCAGCAGGTTGAGGACTGATTCCCCCAGAGCCCTTCTGCTGGGTTGCTGGAAGCAGCTGCACCCCTCTGCCAAGGCCATAGCTCCTGCCAGATGGCCCCCTCCATTCCATTCGGCTACCTTCTCCTCAGGCCTAGGGGTGGTAACAGTTCCCTTCTGTTGCTAACCCTGGGGTACTGTGTCATCCTTTGTTAGTTTCCCTTAGCCCTGCTCCCTACTTTGAACATAGTCTCTTTATCAAACCTTTCTCATCCCCTTACTCATAGCTCTTACTTCCTCATAAGTTTAGCTTGCAGGTGATCTGTCATGACCCTGTTTTCTACCTTACAACTTTTCAGCCTTTGTTCCCACTGCTAAGAGCCTCCATTTCTTTGCATTTCCAGTTCAAATTGTTGAACAAGTATCAGATGGGCTCAGATTATGTTCCTACATCTGGACCACATCATCTATGCCTGGTAAACGTGTAATTGGCTCCTTTGTTCAAGTACTCATGGTTTCGTCTCCTGTGGCTAGTTTTTGTTGTTCTTAGCTGCTGTTGAGCTGGCTCCCAATTAACAGTGACTCCATGCACCAAGGGATTGGACCTTTGTGATCTATAAGGTTTTTACTGGATGATTTTTCAAAAGTAGATCACCAGGCCTTTCTTTCTGGTCTGTCTTTCTCTGGAAGCTCCGCCGAAACCTGCTCAGCATCACAGCAACACATACCACAGACGGGTGGTGGCTGTGCGTGAGGTACATTGGCCGGGAACTGAATCTGGGTCTCCTGCATGGAAGGTGAGAATTCTATCACAGAACCACTGCTGCCTCCCTCCATGGCTAGGGGTACAGGGAACTCACACAGTACAAAATGTGCAAGATAGGGGCTAGGTAGGAGTGCTTCCCTTAGACATGGCCAACATTGTAATTGACATATTACTTTTAATCCATTTCTGTCTTTTTTCCCTGAGTACTTTGTAGGCTCTGGGGGTGGGGAAGGAGGGACCCTGTCTTAGCTGTCCTTGTATTCACCAAAGTGCCTCAGCTGGTTCGTCCCTTGTGACTGCCCAGTGAGTCTGGTGAGAGAGGGGCCCCTTCCAGGGACCTTCCCTTCCCTGAGGACCCGTCTGGCTCAGTAACAAGGGAGGAGGACTGGCCTTGCACACTGTCCATTCACAGTACCTTTTCAGTTTCTGAAATGCTTCAATCATCTTTCCCAGCATTGGATCCAGTTTTTCCTCACTTGTAGGTGACTCTTTTCTCTCTCAGCCCTGAAGCGGGGAGCAGGCCAGCCGACAGGGCTGGAGTGGGTGGGGAAGTTTGTCTTCCTTGCTGTGTCTAGGTTCCTTTGTACTAGACCCACTAGTGGGGTGAGGGTCGGGGCTGTGATCAGGGTTTATGCTTCCTCTGTGCCAGGCTGGAGCTCCTGCCGAAGACTTTATGAGAAGAGGGGAAAAAGCAGACCTACTTGGTTTCAGGTACTTGGCTGTCAGTTCACACGTGCTATCTTGATTAATTTGCCCCACATCCCCTTGACTTAGGGGTTCTTCTCCCCATTTTACAGATGGGAAAACTGAGGCTCAGATAAATTAAGCTCCATTGTCCAAATTCAGTGACACCCAGGACTTGGACCCTCATTTCTGTGATACTAAACCTTTGCTGTTTCTACTCAGCCCAGCCACGTTTGCAAACACCTGAGACATGAAGGACAGCGTCCACTTACTGGCCAATTTCCTCCTCTACAGGTTACCAGATGCCCCCCCCCCCCCCCTTTACTCAGACACTGGACAGTTCAGAGCAACTTGAGGGAGGGACCTATCCTAGGCATTTTTTTTCTCTATATACCCAATGCTTAACACATAGTAGGCCCTCAATAAGTCCACACTAAATTGAATTGCAGAGGGATAGATGGGAAATCGTTTTGAGGAGGTAATTTCTTTTAAAGGGGGGCCAGGGTGGGAGAAAATTGCTATAAAATCGTTTACCCCAGCTATTGTCTTGACATCGTTTCTTACTTTCATCTCTTTGTCTGAACCTTATATGAGTAGACGCTTAATGGCCCCATAAGTTAGAATCCAATCAAAGCGCTGCAAAACCTAGCCCTTTGATATTCTCTGTCTGCAGACTGTAATTTTGAGGATTGCTTTCTTGATTGGCTATTGTGGATGGGTAAGAAGAGGCTGGTGCTCAGGTAGGGCGGCAGAAGCGCTCCTGGAATTCCAATGGAGGTCTGCTTTGAATGCTTGGAACTTATTCATGAGAACTCCTTTACACAGAGTCACACTTCCCTTGCAAATGAAAATATTTATATGATGGTATTCATGCAATTTGAAAAAAAAAAAAAATTGCAGCCGGCCCTTCATCCTACTCCTCTGTGCCTGCATCTCCCAGCACTTTCTTTCCTCTCCCAATATTGATGAGAAAGAAATCAAACTTTTGCAGGCTTCACTTACCTCCTGACTTTCAATCAGATAAATTTGTGACCTGAATACTCCCTTCTCCTCTTTCAGTATTCATGAAGGATCGTTTGGGGCCGGGTTGGGGGATTTAAGCATTTGTCTCATTCAGGAAAGACAGATTTATTCCTTAGGAGTTGTGTATAACTTATGACCTACATATTTCTTGCCCCTCCCCTCGTTTCCCCATCCTTTTTTTCCTGTTTTTAAATTTAGAGGGCATCATTTTTCCCTCCCTGGTTTATTATTAGTACACAGTTAGGGAGTTCGAGCTTAAAATATTGATCTAGCTTCTCCCCCAGAGACTTGGGGCTCTGAGTTTAGCATTTTGGTAAGGCTGATTGAAAGTGGTCTGGGTTGAATTTACTTAATAAGATGTTTCACTCCCCTCCTGGGTCAATTTTTATTCACTTTATCAAGTTACTTATTGATTATAGCTCTTGTCACATGCACATTAGTTTGTGGGGAAACTCATGGATATGCTTTGTTTCTTGCTTAAAGTAGGCTAGGAATGTTGTGGAGCCTAGTTCACCAGGGACCCCAGACTCCCCACTATTTGAAGTGACTCCATTCTTTCTTAGTTAGTTGACTCGAATTGCAAAATGACTCTAGTGGTTAAGAGCTTGGCTGTTAACCAAAAGGTTGACAGTTCAAACCCATTAGCCGCTCCTTGGAAATTGTACAGGGCAGTTTTACTCTGTCCTGTAGGGTTGCTATGAGTTGGAATTGACTCCACAGTAATGAATTTGGTTTGGTTTTGGTTGTCATGAATAGGTGTTATGGATTGAATTGTGTCCCCTAAAAACAGGTGTTGGAATCTTAACCCCTATACCTGTGGATGTAATTCTATTTGGAAATAGGGTTTTCTTTGTTATGTTATTGAGGCCATATCAGTGTAGGGTGTGTCCTAAACCTAATCACTTTTGAGTTATAAAAAGAGCAGCATAGACACAGATATAAGCAAGCACAAACAGGGAAAAGATAGACGCCGCATGGAGATCAACAATGAATCAAGGAACATGGGGGCTAGAGAAGCTGAGAAAAGGATTTTTCCTAGAGAGGGGCTGGAGGATGCACTGCCAAGGTGGCTCACTCACTAACCATGTGAGTGAGCCACCTTGGCAGGAGGCCTCAGTTCCTCACCATGTAGACCTTTCCATCAAGCTGTTTGAGTATCCTCATAACGTGACAGCTGGCATCCCCCAAAACACAGGGTCTGAGAGAGAACAGAGCAGAAGCCACAATATATTTTATGACCTAACCTCAAAATTGGTGAAAAATATTGACTATACCGTGGACTGCCAGAAGAACAAACAAATCTGTCTTGGAAGAAGTATGGCCAGAATGCTTCTTAGAAGTGAGGATGGTGAGACTTTGTCTCACATACTTTGGGCATGTTATCAGGAGGCACTAGTCCTTGAAGAAGGACATCATGCTATCAGGAGGGGTTAGTCCCTGGAGAAGGACATCATGCTTGGGAAAGTAGAGGGTCGATGAAAAAGAGGAAGACCCTCAGAGAGATAGATTGACACAGTGGCTGCAACAACAGGCTCAAGGATAATGATTGTGAGGATGGCGCAGGACTGGGCAGTGTTCTGTTCTGTTGTACGTAGGGTCGCTGTGAGTCGGAACCGATTTGACAGCACCTAACAAAAACAGCGACAGCATCAATATCATACACTATCACTTCTGCCATATTCTATTGGTTACACATACTGACACTAACACAGTGTGGAAGGGGACTGGCTATGTGGCCTTAGGGAGGCAACTTACCCCTCTTGGTCTCAAACCAAAACCAAACCAAACCCATTGCCATCAAGTTGATTCCTTGGCATAGCAACCCTCATCTATAGAACAAGGGAGCTGGAATAGAGATTCCTGCAGGTGTCAATGTTCTCTGCATGTCCCTGCCGGTCCCACCTCACAGAGGGCAGCAGAGTGCAGTAAAAGAGCCCTGGATTTACAGGCAGAAAATCTTGTTTGGTTCTGTCAACTACTAGCTATGTGACCTTGGGGAAAGTCATTTAATTTCTTTGGATTTCAGTTCTCTCATCTATAAAATGGAAAACTAATACCTGCTGTGAAATGTTATGCAATATGTGAAAGCACTTAGTATGTGACAGGCACGTAGTAGGCGCTTGATAAATATTGGCACAAAATTTCATAGTATTGTCAAGGCAAACACAGGAGAAGGATGTGGCAGTCCGCTTCTGTAAAGATTACAGCCTAGGAAACCCTATGGGACAGTTCTACTCTGTGCTATAAAAAAAATGCTATAGGGTGGCTAAAAGTTTGGTTTTGGTTTTATCAAGGTAAAATGAGATGATAATACAAAAGGGCCTCATAAAAAGTCAAAGCTGGGTTCAAATGCAAGTTACTACTTTATGGGTTTGTGGAATGAAATGTAAAACAATGGGGAAAATCATCTAAGATTGGGTATGTAAAAGCAAAAAATAAATAAATAAACAATTTAATTAAGCCAATGACAAGTCCTAAACTAGAATAAGTACAACCAGAATGCTCCTTAGAAGCAAGGATGGCGAAACTACGTCTCACATACTTTGGACAAGATATCAGGAGGGATCAGTCCCTGGAGAAGGACATCACGCTGGGTAAAGTAGAGGGTCAGTGAAAAAGAGGAAGGCCTTCGCTGAGATGGATTGACACAGTGGCTGCAACAATGGTCTCAGGCAAAGCAACAACTGTGAGGATGGTGCAGGACTGGGCAATGTCTCATTCTGTTGTACATAGGGTTGCTATGAGTCAGAACCATCTTGATGGCACCTAACAACGACAACAACAAACTAGAATAACCCGTGTTAATTTGCCAAACCCTAAATCGAATTGAAATAAAAACAAAAACATTGTATTTGTTTTTTGTTGTTTTCTGAATCCCTGGCACTTTTGAATACCAAACCAAATCTCACTGTCTTCTAATTGATTCCAATTCCTAGCAACCCTATAGGACAGAGTAGAACTGCCCCACATGGTTTCCAAGGCTGTAATCTTCATGGAAGCAGACTGTCACATCTTTCTCCCATGGAGCTCCTGATGGATTCGAACCTCTGACCTTTCATTTAGCAGCTGAGTGCTTAACCACTGTGCCAAGCAGAGCGCTCTTTACTTAGGGAATGTCCAGCCTTTAGAGTCCCATTTCCCTAAGGCAGATGCTTGAAAATTCACTTTTCCTACTTCCTTGGCAGCCAGAGCAGAGGCAAAAGACCTTGGTTCCACCCATCAAAGGCCACAAAAATAGACTTTGGCTTAGAAGAAAGCCATAGAGCACAGGATCAGTGTGGACTCCATGTGACAAGTAAAGGTGGCAGTAAGGTCTCCAGCTTTTGAGGGTGGTAGTTTTGTAGTGGCTGCAGAGCAAACTTGTAGAGTAGAAATGGGTGGCATCAGCTCTGTCAGTAGAAGCTGCCGTGGAGAAGTTCAGTCTATGGTAGCAATGCACGCACCCAGGGCTTGGTGGCAGCATCGTGGCAGTCATGGGTTTGGTTTTGTAGCCAGGCATGGTGCTAAATGTCATTTCTGAAAGCTTAGCCTAGATATGTTTCTCCAGCCTTCTCAAAGATCCCCTGGCTGCCCAATGCCTTTTAATTAACTCCCTTTCTGCTTAATCAGCCAGAGGCAGCTTCTGTTGCTTGCATTAAGAACCCTGACAGATCTATGCTTTAATGACCTGTATGGGTCCCATCTCCATGGCTTGCCCTTCTCCATGGCTTGGACCACTTGCCCCAACCTGCAGGTGCTGGGACCAACTGTGTCCTTAGAAAATTTATCTAGCTCAGGTGATTCACCGTGAAATCAGTCATTCTTTCAGCTAGTGCCACTCTGACCACATGCTCTACTTCTAGCAACTTGACGCCCATCTCTTATATAATCAAGTCTCCATCCTGTACTCCAAGTCCATAATTGGTTCTAGGTCTTCATCTCTGCATTTTTCCCTTATAACCTGGGTGTGATTAAATGGGAAGTAGATTTGAAATTCATACAATTATAACTCAACCGCAAACTGGGTATTATGTGGTCTAGCCTTGGCAGAGAATTGTACTCTGAGGAGCACAGTCCAGCAACCAGAAGCAATTAAATTAAATTAAAACTTTACTGAATGTCAAGGAAAGTTAAGTATGTTTTTACTGTACAGCAAAATTTGTTAAACTTTTCTCATCTCTAGTATTCTTTGTATCTTCCACCTCCCACCCTACCAAACTTCTCTCTCCTCCACTCCAGTTCCGAACCAATAATTTTTCCCCCATCACTCTGCCTTTGTGGGTTCCTTATTTTCTTCCTCTTCCCTTTTTCCTTCTGCCTGTATTATTTCTATGGCAATTTCTGATACATACATCCCGTTTTTACATCTCTAGTTCTGTCTCTCTTCCCATTGCCCGAGAAACTGAGCTGGTGAAGACAAAACTCTCTTAAAAAAGGGTATGGGGGAGGCACTCACACATTTCCAAAAACAAATGAACAAATGAACTCCACAAAAAGCCGAAGCCCATTGCCATCAAGGCGATTCTGATTCACGGTGGCCCCATGTGTTTGTTACAGACCAGAACTGTGCTCTATAGGGTTTTCTTGGCTGTAATCTTTATGGGAGCAGATGGCCAGCCCTTTTTTCCCTGGTGCCACTGGGTGGGTTCAAACTGCCAATCTTTTAATTTAATTTTATTGTGCTTTAAGTAAAAGTTTACAAATCAAGCCAGTCTCTCATATGAAAATTTATATGCACCTTGCTATGTACTCCTAGTTGCTGTCCCCGTAATGAGACAGCACACTCCTTCTCTCCACCCTGTATTCCCCCGTCCGTTCAGCCAGCTTCTGTCCCCTTCTGCCTTCTCATCTCCCCTCCAGACAGGAGCTTCCCACATAGCCTCCTGTGTCTATTTGAGCCAAGAAGCTCACTCCTCACCAGTATCATTTTCTATCTTAAAGTCCAGTCCAATTCCTGTCTGAAGAGTTGGCTTTGGGAATGGTACCAGTCTTGGGCTAACAGAAGGTCAGGGGACCATGACCTCCAGGGTCCTTCTAGTCTCAGTTAAACCGTTAAGTCTGGTCTTTTTACAAGAATTTGAGGTCTGTATATCCCCCTACTCCCCTGCTCCATCGGGGATTCTCTGTTGTGTTCCCCATCAGGGCAGTCATTGGTTGTAGCCAGGCACCATCTAGTTCTTCTGGTGTCAGGCTGATGTAGTCTCTGGTTTATGTGGCCCTTTCTTTCTCTTGGGCTCATAATTGCCTTGTGCCTTTGGTGTTCTTCATTTTCCTTTGTTCCAGGTGGGTTGATACCAATTGATGCATCTTAGATGGCCGCTTGCTAGTGTTTAAGGCCCCAGAAGCCACTTGCCAAATTGGGATGCAGAATGTATTCGTAATAGATTTTATTATGCCAGTTGACCTAGATGTCCCCTGAAACCATGGTCCCCAGACCTCCCCCTCCCCCACTACTCTGGCTTTCGAAGCATTCAGTTTATTCAGGAAACTTCTTTGCTTTTGATTTAGTCCAGTTGTGCTGACCTCTCCTGGATTGTGTGTTATCTTTCCCTTCACCTAAAATAGTTCTTGTCTACTATCTAATTAGTGAATACCCCTTTCCCTCCCTCCCTCCCCACCTCATAACCATCAAAGAATACTTTCTTCTGAGTCAAACTGTCAATCTTTAGTTAGTAGTCAAGTGCAAACTGTTTGCACCACTCAGACCACTCACACATTAATCATTTTTATTTTCATCATTTGAGAAAGAGTTGTTAATAATCCGAGCTGCTCAACAGTGGAATGGACCATCTTTCCAGGTAGAAATTCTCCTGGCATTGGGATAATTCACACAAAGGCTGGATGATCAATACTCAGGGATATCGGGAAGTGGATTTGGTTCTGGGTGACGTTGGGCCAGATGATTTATAAGCTCCCATAAAGTCTAAGATTGTATTTTCAGATTTGTGTTCTCATTTTAAATTCTGCCATCATATTGGGGTTGAATCATGCTAGCTCTTTCCCTTTTCAGGAATCTCTATGGCGGTGGTGGGGAGCCTTGGCCCTGTGCTTGATCTAACTGTTGTTGTGATTTTAATTTCTTTGAGGCAAGTTGTCTAAATTATATTTTGGCATCCTCACCCTTGCTGCTACGATCAGCAAGCAGTTATGTGTACTCTTAAATGGCCAGATTCTCCATTAATGGGCAGTTCCACAGTTCAGCCATGTTGCAAGCCCTTGCTCTATGACTCTTCATTTTGTTCTGAGACAGCTTTTTTCTAGGGACAAGTGGACACTGGCAGAGGCTGGAGTGGTGGGAGGCAGCAGCCAAGAGTATGGGTTTCCCAGGTGAAGGATTGGGGGGCAGGATGGCAGGAGGAAAGTAGCATGATGGGAGGGGAAGAGAAGTACTTTGGTGTCAGATGGGCCTGGGTCTATGGCTGCTGCTCACACATGAGGAGTATTAGTCAGGACTCTTGGGTTGCAAGAATTCAAACTATGTTTTTTTTAAAAAAAAGGCAGGAGGAGATTTATTGGCTCCTGTTTTAGTTATCTAGTGCTGCTATAACAGAAATACTACAAGTGTGTGGCTTTAATAGATATTTATTTTCTCACTGTTTAGGAGACTAGAAGTCCGAATTCAGGATGCCAGCTCTAGGGGAAGGCTTTCTTTCTGTCGGCTTTGGAGGAAGATCCTCTTCTCTTTTGAGCTTCTGCTCCTAGGCAATCTTCAAGTGGCTCTGATCTCTCTTCCCCCATCTCTGCTTCTTTTGCTTGCTTGTTTAATCTCTTTTATATCTCAAAAGAAATCAATTCAAGACACATCCTACACTAATCCTGTCTCGTTAACCTAACAAAGACAACCCATTCCCTAATGGGATTATAACCACAGGCAGGGATGGATTACTCAATAAGCAAGGTCTGAACAGGCTTAATTGTGCTTACTTGTTAATCCGTGGTGCATGATTTCACCACATCTTTGCCTGTGCGTACCTTGCTTACCGTAAGCTTGTGCATACTGAGCTTACTGGTTAATCTGCCCCTGAATAACCGAGGTTAGGAATTACAACATGTATTTTGGGGGGATGCAATTCAACCCATAATAGCAGCTGCCATCGCTGAGAAATCCAGCCACAGCTGTATGCAAGGGCTCAGATGAGTTTGTGAGGACTTACCTCTCTCAGTCTTTCTCTGTTCTTCTACCCCTTAGCTCCTCCTCCTTCCATCTTACTTTATTTTCAACACCAGTGGGAAGAAGGCCTCTTTCTGACTATTCTTCAACCAAATTCTCAGAATTGAATCTCATTGGCCTGGACTGGCATGTGCATTTGTCCCTGAATCAACCTCGGAGGCCAGGGGATAGCATATGCTGATTGGTCCAGAGAGTGTTTTCCCAAAGGGACAGCAAGGTTTTGTTTCCAAAAGCAGGGCTGTGGGTACAACACAGCTCACGTCCACTACCATGTAACCCGAGCAATTACGTGGTTTCTCTGAGTCCTGTTTCTTTGTACATTTCTATTTCATAGAAGGGTTGTGAAGACCACACATGATAAATACATTGCTCCTGTCTCATAGCAGGCCTTCAATAATTAGCATCAATTCTTATTGTTAGGTCCAGAGAACCAGTGGGTGAGAAGGAGAATTTTATCCACTAGGAAGATGTGTGTGTGTGTGTGTGTGCGTGTGTTCATGCGCTCTGTGTTAGCCATCAGGGAGGGTAGCAAGACTTGGTTCCTCCCATCACAACCTTTCTCTCCTTTTCCTTCCCCTTCGGTTCACTGATTCACTCTTTATTTTTCCGTCTTTCCTTCCCTCTGTTTTCTTCCCTCTCTCCCTCTCCCCTCCTCTCCCTCCTTTTCTTTTCACTGGAGATGTATATGTATATATATATCAATTCATGTCACAAATAAGAAAATGTATATATATGTACAGTATTTTCTTATTTGTGATATGAATTGAATTTATTTATGTAATTTTTACACACTGACTGAAAAAAAATGATTTTAGATATCTCATCGAAATGCATGCCACAGAATAATATAAATAGCCAAGGAAATTGGAATGGAGGGAATAAATAAAGAGAAACAAAGTCAAATGAGAAAACAAAATGTATGCTGCCATATGTTATATGACTGCTAGAGGGGGGCTCTGTTGACTGGAAATCAGGTTTTACATCCCCTGGTCATAATTTAAAAACCACACAACTTGAGAATTTTCTATTTTCTCCAAAACAAACCAAGCAATAAAGTTAGTTGGACATGACTCCGTGTGTGTGGCCCTTGATCTTGTCCTTGGGGTGGTTGGTGGCTCTTGATAGTAAAAAGGCTCCCACCCTGATTTACAGGGACCAGTGAGGGTGTTAAAGACAAATCAGGGCAGGGAGCTGACAGGCTGCCAGGCAGGCAGGCAGGCAGGAGAACGGAAACAGCCAATCTCCCCTCTGAGGTCCATAGAGCTTTAGAGAGGAAAGAGATCGTTAGGATGGAGATAGTGTGTTTTGGAATGCAAGTGTAAATAAAGATGAAGTGGAAAATTTGCCTTGTTAAAACCTGGCTCCCCAAAGAATCAGGCTTGTGGGTTTGCTTTGGTGTTGAGACCATCTGCAGCCACCAGGCTGGCTATTTTCTGGCTAATCCTTTTTGGGAATGTTACTGTTCCTCAGGGACTCCCTGGGTGGCATAATTGGTTAAGCTCTAGACTACTAACTGGAAGGCTCATAGTTCGAACCCACCTAGAGACACCTTGGAATAAAGACCTGGTGATTTACTTCTGAAAGGTCACAGCCTTGAAAACCCTATGGAGCACAGTTCTATTCTGCACACATGGGATCGCCATGAGTCAGAATTGACTCGACAGTGACTGGTTAACTGGTTACTGTTGGTCAGAAAGGTGGTTCCATGTTTGAGCAGTATCATGGGTTGAATTATGTCCCCCACAAAATGTTATGTATTAACCTGGTTAGGCCATGATTCCCAGTATTCTGATGTTGTCCTCCATTTTGTGATTGTAATTTTATGTTAAAGAGGATTAGGGTGGGATGTGACCTCTTGCTCAGGCCATAGCCCTGATCCAATAAAAAAGGGAGCTTCCCTGGAGTGTGGCCTGCACCACCTTTTATATCCCAAGAGATAAAAAGGAAAGGGAAGCAAGCAGAGAGTTGGGGACCTCATACCACCAAGAAAGCAGTGCTGGGAGCAGAGCACATCCTTTGGATCTGAGGTTCCTGCCCTGAGATGCTCCCAGACCAAGGGAAGACTGATGATAAGGTCCTTCCTCCAGAGTTGACAGAGAGAAGAAACCCTTCCCATGAAGCTGATGCCCTGAATTCGGACTTGTAGCCTACTGGACTGTGAGAGAATAAAGTTCTCTCTGTTAAAGCCATCCACTTATGATATTTCTGTTATAGCAGCACTAGATGACTAAGACAAGCAGGTAATGGGATGTGGCTATCTGTACAACTGTGTATAAACCATCTTAGGAATTCTTTAATGTCACCTATAAACACGACTGCATGTCATTTCTTGTTTGAGGGGTCCCAGGCCAAACTTGGGAAGAAAGGAAGAGGAAGGGGCATTAAGGCAGAGATGAAGGCTCTGCCTTCATGCATTAAGTGGAGAAGGGCAGAGAAACAACACTGGAGAGCTGTTGAGCTTGAGATGTGAGATGGTTTCAACGGAGAGGTTATGTGTAGACAGGGAGTTTGGGTATCATAGAGTCATAAAGTTCTAGGATTGTAAAGGACATTGGTTTGACTCTAAAGATGGTGAAGGAGCTAATGAGAGTTAGTGAGAATACAGGTAGCTATTGATTATCTTAGTCACCTAGTGCTGCTATAACAGAAATACCACAAGTGGATGGCTTTAACAAAGAGAAATTTATTCTCTCACAGTCTAGTAGGCTAGAAGTCCAAATTCTGGATGTCAGCTCCAGGAGAAGGCTTTCTCTGTCGGCCCTGGAGAAGGGTCCTTGTCATCAGTCTTCTGGACTAGGAATTTCTCTGGGCAGGAACCCTGAGTCCAAAGGACCCACTTTGCTCCTGGCGCTGCTTCCTTGGTTGTATGAAGTCCCCCTCTCTCCTTGCTTCTCTTTCCTTTTATCTCTTGTAAGATAAAAGGTGGTGAAGGCCATGTACCACCTCCTTTACATTAGATCAGGCATGTAACCTTTGTAAGGGTGTTACAATCCCACCCTAATCCTCTTTAATGTAAAATTACAATCACGAAATGGAAGACAACCACAGAATACCGGGAATCATGGCCTAACCAAATTGACACATATTTTTGGGGGATAGAATTCAATCCATGACACCGACTTACTGTGAAGGTTCCATTCCAATGACTACATAGTAAGTAGGTTCTGATGTAAATCAAATACCTCATTAAAAAAAAAAAGTTTATTATCAGTATTTTTATAAATCATAACATTGAACATCTGTGAGTGAACGTTTGAGAATGATGCCATCAACAAACTATGTGCTGCAACATTGCGTGTAGTACATATTACTAACGATAAGGTGTACAAAGAACAAAAACAAAAACAGACGGTTCTAAGCTCAATTCATTGTAACTCGAATACGCCATCAGGGACTACCTGCGTGTGTATTTTATATACTCTGATGGCAGCACAGGAGCACCTGGGAGGTGCAAATGATCAAAGCACTCAGGTGCTAAGTGAAAGGTTGGTGGTTCGAGTTTACCCACCTTGGAAGAACGTCCTGATAATGATCTACTTCTGGAAAATCAGCCATTGAAAACCCATGGAGCACAGTTTTACTCTGACACATGGGATCGCTATGAGTCAAAATAGACTTGATGACAACTGATTTTTTTTTTTTTTTTTTTTAATGGCATCACAGAGGGATGAAAGGAGGATGAATCTCAAAACTAACCTGACTCCTTACCCTCTGCTGCCTGACTCTGGGGGAACTTCTGAGGGCTTTGCCCTACTCCTCTGTAAGTAGGAACAACTAATCCTTGCCGCATATCCTTCCTGTGCCCGTTGCGGGGATTCCCTCATTCAGAAAGTGTTTACTGAACTCCGGCCACACATTCAGCGGTGGGTCAGACACTGTGGGAAATAGAGGACAAGATGAATTCTCAGCTCTGATCCTCAAAGAACCAACAGCTGTGAAAGGACTTCGAAGTGCCAATAGGGGTTTTGGGGATGTGTTATGCAGCCTGGTGTGGTCAGGCGCAGGCGCCAGGCCTCGGATCAGTCCTACCTCTGCCTGTCACTGACTGGGACTGGGCACCCCCTGTCTGGGCCTCAGCTACAAAACAACAGGGTGGGAGTAGTTGCATTAGGGGATCTGTTCCAGGTCTGGCCTACAGGAACCTCCTGACCACTCAAATCCTTTGCTTGTGAGGCCCAGGGTAGAAACGAAAAAGAATGCCTGAGGGGTGCTAGGTGGTCGCCTATAGCCAAGCCAGCTCATCTCCTTCACCCCAAAACAAACAGTTCTTCTAAGTTGGAACCACACAAAAGCAGCTGGGCTGTCCTGACCTTGGCTTCATGTGTCTGTCTTGGTTTCCTAGAGCTACCGTAACAAAATACTACAAATCAGGTGGCTTATAAGAATTGTGCGTATGATGCAGGACTGGGCAGTGTTTCATTCTGTTGTACATAGTGTTGCTATGAGTTGGAACTGACTTGACAGCACCTAATGACAACAACATAAGAACAGAAATTTACTGTCTTATAGTTTTGGAGGCTAAACATCCAAGTCAAGGTGTTGGTCATGTTAATTCCTTCAGAGGCTTTGAGGGAGAATCTGTTCCATGCCTCGCTCCTGCCTTCTGGTGGCTCCATGCAAGTGTTCCTTATCTTGCAGGCGCAGCCTCACATAGCATCCTTCCTTTGTCTGTCTCTGTGTATTGTCTCTTCTTTTATAAGGATGCCAGACATATAGGATTAGGATGCCCCCTACTCCAGTATGACCTCCTGTTAACCTAACTGATACCATCTTCAAAGATCCTATTTCCAAACAGGGTCCCGTTCACAGTACAGGGGCTAGAGCTTCGATATAACTTTTGGGGGACACAGTCCAGTCCATAGCAGTCTGTGAGGGTGCTGGGTCTGTGGGCCTGTCCCAATGGATGAGGGGTATGAGGCCTGCAGAACCCCAGGGGCTAGTGTCATGGGGGTGAGTAGAAAAGAGGGATCATTTCAGCAGCCAGCATCCAGTGGACACCTCTGCCCTCTGCAAGGGAATGCCTTGGTTGTTTTCTTCCCTGCAGGCCTGATCGAGACAGCTGCAGACTTGCAGAACTTTTCAATGGCCAAATATTACTGCTTTTCTCTTGGGGTAGATTTCTGGGGCTGTCTCTATCAGCTGTTGTGGGCAGGCTTATATTGCAGGAGTGTCCTGCTAACTCTGTGGGCCTTCTTCAAGAGCCATCTCATTGGATAGTAAAGGCCATTCCTGAAGTTGGAACCCACGTTGCCATTTATCCACAAGCCAGAGGCAAATTCCTGCACCTTGCCTCCTGACGGCTTTTGCAGTCTGGTGAAAACATAACCTCCCCACGCTTCCCCATTTTAAGACAGTGTAAAGAAAAACAGGTGCCCACTGGTCTAGTCACATCCCCAATAAAACGGCTGGAGTCTCTACTTTTTGTGGGGAAATAGCAGAGGGGGTTGGACTAATTAGTTCCCTTCCAGGAATCTGATTGCAGGCGTTGGAGCAAGTGTGCGAAAGAGAAGTCAACTGCCTGGAAGGACTGACACCAACCAGAGCTGTTTGAGAGTTAAATAGGCTGGCTGAATGGGGAATGAGCTTCCTGGCTCGAGCAGTGTTCAGGCAGAGGTGGGGAGGCCACTTTGGGGAGGATAGTGCACAACGGTTTCCAAGAACTCAGCAGAGGTTGGAAGGAGGACCTCTAAGGTTTATGGTGACTCTGAGGTTGCCTTACAAAGCTGAAATACAGGAGAGCCAGTTGCTGTGAAGTTGATTCCAACTCATGGTGACTCCATGTGTGTCAGAGTAGTACTGTGCTCCGTAGGGTTTTCAGTGGTTGATGTTTTAGAATTATATCTCCAGGCCTTTCTTCTGAGGTACCTCTTGGTGTGTCAGACCTCCAACCTTTTTTATTTTTATTTTTTATTGTGCTTTAAGTGACAGTTTACAAATCAAGTCAGTCTCTCATACAAAAACTTATATACACCCTGCTGCATACTCCTAGCTGCTCTCCCTGTAATGGGACAGCACACACCTCCTCTCTACCCTGTATTCCTCATGCCCATTCAACCAACTCCTGTCCCCCCTCCCATCTCATCTCCAGACAGGAGCTGCCCACATAGTGTCATGTATCTACTTGAGCCAAGAAGCTTACTCCTCACCATTATCACTCTGTATCCTAGAGTCCAGTCCAAACCGTGTCTGAAGAACTGGCTTCAGGAATGATTCTAGTCCTGGGCCAACAAAGGGCCCGGGGACCATGACCTCCAGGGTCCCTCTAGTCTCAGTCAGACCATTAAGTCTGGTCTTTTTATGAGAATTAGAGCTCTTCATCCCACTGTTCCCCTGCTCCATCAGGGATTCTCTGTTGTGTTCCATGTCAGGGCAGTGATCGGTGGTAGCTGGGCACCATCTAGTTCTTCTGGTCTCAGAACCTCCAACCTTTGGGTTAATAGCTGAGCTAGTTAACCATTTGCACCATCCAGGGACTACAAAATATAGGAGAGAGAGAGTGATTTTTCCTCCAAGATCCTACACTCATTGTAAGCCAGGAACCAAGATTTTGACTCATTTAAGTGTGTACTTTCTCATTTTACTCCACTCTTAATGAGCTTCTTCTTTTTTATCTCCTAGAACCCAGAGGAAGCCCTGGTGGTGTAGTGGTTAGGAGCTCGGCTGCTAACCAAAAGTTCAGCAGTTCAAATCTAGCAGCTGCTCCTTGGAAACCCTATGGGGGCAGTTCTACTACGTCCTATAGGGTCGCTATGAATCAGAATCAACTCAACAGCAATAGGTTTGTTTTTTTGGGTTTAGAACCCAGAGGAAGGCTGGTGAGAGTTGGGCCAGCATGCTGGCCTCAGCCTGGACCATTGAGAGGGAATGGTGGGTTAGGTTTGTCTGTCTCAAATGCTGGGGAAGCCTGAAATGTAAGTCACCCTGGAAGATGCCAAGTCAAATCAAGAGCTGAGTTGGATGAAGCCTTTAACAGGAAGGGTCTAGTCGCCATTGCAAAGGCAGAAGAGTAGAGATATAGGTCTTTGTTTCTGCTTTTAAAACCAGGGCTGAAGGAGGGTCTACGGCTCTTAAGGGTGATGTTTGTTAACTTCATGTGTCTCTTTGGGAGCAGGAACCAGTGTTTGTGTTTCTCTCTCATAGGCTTGAGCAGAGCTAAACGTTATCTTCTTTGGACCCAACATTTAGGAGCATTCACTATGTGTTGTGCATCGTATGAACTTGAAGTTCATTTCCTCATTAATCCTCCACACTTTAACACTTGTGAGACTATGTCCCAAGAATCACCAAATTAAAAAAATACCATTTTAGCCTAGAATTCCCCCATAAAATGCAGTGAAGCATGACCAAGAATTCAAGTGAGTCCTGAAGGCCTTTAATGAGAGTTTTTGTGAATGTGACTATATATCAACAAAACAAAACAAAAACGGTTGCTGTTGAGTCAATTCTGACTCATGGTGACCCCAGCTGCGCAGAGTAGAACTCTGCTCCATATGATTTCGCAAAAGAAGCAGATCACCAGGCCTTTCTTCTGAGGTGTCTGAGGGGGGTTTGAACCACCAACTTTTCAGTTAGCACGCAAGTGCTAAACCATTTGCGTCAACCAGGGACTATATCCCCAAATCAAACCCATTGCTGTAAGGTAGATTCCAACTCACAGCAACTCTATAGGACAGAATAGAACTGCCCTATAGGGTTTCCAAGGCTGTAAATCTTTATGGAAGCAGACTGCCACCTCTTTCTCCTGTGAAGTGGCTTATAGGTTGGAACTGCCAACCTATGGGTTAGCAGCTGAGTGCTTAGCCACTATGCTACCTGGGTTCCCAGGGACTATAAGGGGACAATAAACTTCCATGTATATTTGGAGGCTGGGCTGATGGCTCTGTCTGATCCTTGGCTCTGTGCCTTCTCTTTTGCTTCTTAAGGAATCTTCACAGATTGCTTCTGCGGTGACTCAGTGCTATACCAGTTAGCTGCTTCCCAGCCTGGGTCTTCTGCCTAGTTGTCTACTCAAGACCAAGATGTAAGTAGTGAGTTTATTCTTATTCCTCTCTCTGAGTCAGGAAGGGCATACAGAGCCGCATTTTCAGGCCCAGAGTGGAGAAGAGTTTCTCTCTATTTTCTGGACAGATATGCCCATACTTTGTGTCATGGCTTAGTGGGTGTGGTTCACCTTCTCTCTTTCTCTCTATCCCTGACCTTCACCCTCTCTCTTTGACTGTATCTCCCAAGGACAAAGAAGATCCGGCTTCCTAAGCAACCTGCCCCCTCCCTTGCCCGTGGTCATCAGGGCTATCCAGGCCTCCCAAGCATTTAACCTTGGGGTCACCTTTGACTGCTTCCGCTTGATCTGCCTGCTCTTGGAATGGGTTGGCAATTGCGTCTCTGGGATCTGACCTTCCTGAGCCATTGACACAGCCAAGCCTCCTGTGGAGTCCAGACTCTGATCACCTCACATGCTGAGTTCTGTAGCAGCCTCCTTCCTAGCGGGCATTTCCACCTGCAGCCTCTCCCCTCCCAGAACATTCTACACCCAACAGCTAGGCTAATTTTCTCAGAGTGCTATTTTGATTTTGTCACTCGTCCATTCAGAAATCGGCAGGAGCTCCCATTTGCCTCCCACCTTTACTCTAAACTCCTCGGCATGTGTTTCAAGACCTTTGCAAACTCGCATTTAACTGCCATCATCTTCTACAACCTCCTGGCTTCTCGTCTTCACTCTGACCCGATATAACCCACACACGTTGCTCGTTCTGGTGTATAGCTCTGTCCTTGCCCCTCAGAGTCAAGACTTTTCCTATTAAAAGATGACAAAGAGATGTAAGCAGGAACCTAGCCAGGCTTGTTTGGCATTATATCCTAGCACCTATGGAATGCCTGATAAATATCTGTCCAATGAATGAATGAATGTTAAAGATACATCTTTTCTTTAAGAGCACTACTAGGGTTCATCAACATGTAAATAAAAGACTGTGCTAAGTGTTCAGGACACAAAATGAGTAAGCACCTGCTCAAGGAACTCACAGTGTAGTCTAAACCTGGAAACAAATACCACATTGCCTTGGTTATTAGACAGATTGATTGTAAGATGCAATGTTAATTTAAAAACAGTTTTTGGGGATTAAAAAAAAAACCACTACCACTTAATTATACACATTATTGTAAGTTGAGCCTTGATTTCAGTGACTTTGAAACATGAAAAAATATGCATCTTAAAAAAAAATAGAATAGAGAAAATACAGTGATTACAATACAAGGCTTTAGGTGCTGTAGCAGAGGAATGTATAAGATGCAATGGAAGGATATTGTTTATTCTATATGAGCCAGGAGCTGGATCTTGGTTAGTTTCCCAGATAGACCAGGAAGAGAAGTAGATATCAGTAGACTTTAAAGACTTGCGTTTCTGGCCCATCAAAGCTGTGCGGCCTCCCAATCAAAATTCTAACAGCCTTCTTTACACAAATGGAAAAACCAATCCTCAACATCATATATGGAAGTGACAAGGGGCCTCAATAGCTAAAGCAACGTTGAAAGAGAAGGACAAAGTAGGAGGACTCACACCCTCTGATTTTAAAACATAGTATACAGCTGTAGTAATCAAAATAGCCTGGTACTGGTATAACGACGGACACATAGACCAATGGAATAGAAGTGAGAGTCCAGCAATAAACTCGTACGTCTATGGTCAACTGATTTTTGACGATGGTGCTAAGTCCATTTGATACGGAAAGAAGAGTCTGTTCAGTAAATGGTGTTGGGGAAGTCAGTTTTTCACATGCAGGAAAATGAAACAGGACCCATGCCTCACATCACACACAAAAACAAGGTCAAAATGGATTAAGGCCCCAAATGTGCAAACTAAGACCATAAAATTCTTAGAAGAAAATGAAGTGGCAACACTCTCAGGCCTAGGTTTTAGAAAAGGATTATCTAACATAACAGCAAAGGCACAAACAGCAAAAGACAAAATAAACAAATGGGACCTCATAAAAATTAAAAACTTTTGTTCATCAAAAGACTTTACCAAAAAAGTGAAAAGACAAGCTACCAACTGGAAGAATTTCTTTGGAAACCATATATCTAGTAAGAATCTAATAATCAAAATATATGTAAAACTTGGACATCTTGACAGCAAAAGGACAAATAACCCAATCATAAAATGGGCAAAGGACTTGAATAGTAATTTCACCAAAAAGGACATTCAAAGGCCACCAAACACATGAAAAGATGCTCAGTGTCATTAGCCATCAGAGAGATGCAAATCAAAACCACAATGAGATACCATTTCACTTCCACTAAGATGGCTAAGATAAAAAATAAATATATAAACCAGAAAATAATATATCTTGGCAAGGACGTGGGGAAATTGGAACCCTTATCCATTGCTGATGGGAATGCCAAATGGTACAGCCATTGTGGAAAACAGTATGGCAGATCCTCAAAAAACTAAAAATAGAACTATCATATGATCCAGCAGTTTCACTCCTAGGTATATACCTAAAAGACTTAAAAGCAAAGACTCAAAAACAGACTTGTACACAATGTTCATTGCAGTACTATTCAGAATAGCCAAAATGTGGAAACAACCTAAATGCCCATCAACAGATGAAAGGATAAACAAAGTGTGGTACATACACGCAATGGAATACTGCTCAGCCAGTAGGAGAAATGAAATTTGATACATGCTACAATATGGATGGAGCTAGAAGACATTATGCTTAGTGAATTAAGTCAATTACAAAAGGACAAATATTGTATGCCCTCACTTATATAAAAAGACAAGAAAAGGCAAAGGTATAGAGAGACAACTCATTAGTGGGTTACCAGCGGCAGGAGGGAGGGAGAGAAGGGGTGTTAATGGTGATGAAAAAGTCTCGTTGATTAAGAGTAGGGTTGCATAGCCAATTACTGTAATTGCTGTCAATGAGTTGTACACCTGTAAAAAGTTGAATTGGCAAAAGTTGTGTGATAGATATATTTAAAACAATGACAATAAAAACAACAAAAAAGAGTAGCTGCTGAGGCTGCTTATGTACAACTACACACCTCATGGGATTTGGTTTCTTGGTTTGGAGGCTTAGGGTCATGGTTTCATGGGACATTCCACTTAATTGGCTGTCTTAGTTATTTAGTGCTACTATAACAGGAATACCACAAGTGGATGGCTTTAACAAAGAGAAGTTTATTCTCTTACAGTCTGGTAGGCTAGAACTTTCGAATTCAGGGTGTCATCTCCAGGGGAAGGCTTTCTCTCTCTCTTGGCTCTATAGGAAGTTCCTTGTCATTAATCTTGCCCTGGTTGAGGAGCTTCTCAATGCAGGGACCCTGGGTCCAAAGGACGCGATTTTTTCCTGGCTCTTGTTTCTTGGTGGTATGAAGTCCCCATGTCTCTCTACTTGCTTCTCTCTTTTATATCTCAAAAGAAATTGGCTTAAAACACAATATAATCTTGTAGATTGAGTCCTGCTTCATTAATAGAACCACCAGTAATCCCATCTCATCAATATCATAGAGAGAGGATTTACAACACATAGGAAAATCACATCAGATGATGTGGACCAAATGGTGGACAATCACACAATACTGGGAATCACAGCCTAGCCAGATTGATACATACTTTTGTGGGACACAATTCAATCCATGACGTTGGCCTGATAACATATTTAGTGTTCCATTCCACCTCCTAGTTCATCGTGTAGTGCCTGGGGTCTTAAAAACTTGCAAATGGCCAGCCAAGTCACAACAATTGGTCTATATTCACCTGGAGCAACAGAGAAAGAAGGAAAATTAGGGATAGGAGGAGGATATGGAATGTGTGACTAATTGCTCCATGAACAACTGCCTCCTTTGCCGTGATACCAGAAGAACTGGATGGTGCCCAGCTACCATTACTGAACATTTTGATCAAAGAGTCCGTAGAAGAATCCTAGTCAAAAGGAGAAAAGTACAAAACAGAATTTTAAATTCTAACAGACTACAGACTTTCTGGAGCCATGGAGGCTGCTGAACCTATGAAACTATTGCCCTGAGATAACCTTTAAACCTTAAACCAAAAATATCCTCTGAAGTCTTTTTAAAACAACCAAATAATAAAAAAAAGAAAAAAAAATTTTTTTTTTTTTAATAGTTTAGCTTAACTAGTAAAAAATGTCTGCCTTGAGCATTATGCTCTTTTAAGAACTGTCTATCTGGGATCAAACTGACAAAAGCAACTCGAAAGATTAGGGGGCAGCCAGTTTATATTAATGAGGGAAGGACAACTCAGAAAAGGAGGGTGAGAATGGTTGTACAACTCAAAGAATGTAATCAATGTCACTGAATTGTACATGCATAAACTGTTGAATTGGTGTATATTTTGCTGTATATATTCTCAACAACAACAAAATAAGTAAAATTTAGAAAAAAAAAGTTGTGTGGCCTAAGGCAAATGACTTCATCTCTTTCAGCTGAGTGTCCCTTTCTGAAAACTGAAGATAATAATAGAACTTACCTAGTTCTATCTCTAAGAAAGACCGATCACTAGAAAAGGACATCGTGTTTGGTAAAGTGGATGGCCACCGAAAATGAGGGAAACCCTCAATGAGATGGATTGACTCAGTGGCGACAACAATGAACTCCAACATAACAATGATTGAGAAGATGGTACAGGACCCGGCAACGATTTGTTCTGTTCCATGTAAAGCTTCCATGAGTTGGAGCTGACTCAGTGACAGCCAACAACTAACAATGAACCTAGTTGCTAGTGATAGCTAGGAGCCCTGGTGGCACAATGGTTAAGAGCTCGGCTACCAACTGCAAGGTTGGCAGATTGAACCCACCAGCTGCTCTGAGGGAGAAAGATGTGGCAGTCTACTTGCATAAAGAGCACAGCCTTGGAAACCATATGGGGCAGCTCTCTCTGTCCTATAGGGTTGCTATGAATCAAATTGATGGCAATGAGTTTCACTTTTGATTTTTAGTAATAGCTACTATGATGGTTAAGATTCTGTGTCAACTTGCCGGGGCCATGATTCTCAGTGTTTTTGCAGATATATAATGTTGTGATCGCTTCCCTGCTGAAATTTGATGTGTGATCACCCCCATGTTGGAATCTGCTGAGTGGTACAAGTGGGAGCGTGGCCTGTGGCGGCTCACCACCCCCTCAGCCTTCATCTCTCTGCCTTCCACCACATATTTCCTTCCTGTTCAACTTGCCAAGGTTTTTGGCTTGTTCTGGATCCAGCAGCTGCCCCTTGTCTGACATCCGGTTCTTGGGACTGGAGCTAGCAGCTTACCTGTCCATCTTGGGATTCGTGGACCTTCACAGCCTGTGAGCAAGAGTCCTGCTCCCTGATCTGCCGATCTTGGGTTCACCAGCTCCTGTAGCTATATGAAGCAGGAGAAACCTTGCAGTCTTGTCTGCTGACCTTGGGATTCCTGGACATTCACAGCCTGTGGGCAGGAGCCCTGCTCTCCAACCTGACGATCTTGGGTTCACCAGCTTCTGCAGTTCTGTAAATTGGGAAAGGCCTCTATTCTGATCCATGGATTTGGGATGTTCCAACCCCTACAATTGTGTGAGCTATTTCCTTAATATAAATGTCTCTCTCTATATATTTATATGCTTTACTGGTTTTGCTTCTCTAGAGAACCCAGCCTAAAATAGCTACCATTTACTAACCACCTATTATGTATTCAGCCTCTGTGAAGTGCTTTAAATATATTATTTAATTTCAGGTTGTAGGTAGTGTTCGTCTAATCCTGGCCAAATAGTAAGTGCTCAGCAAATGGATTTTCTTAGTGGATATCAGTTTTGGTTACTGTCGCAGTTGTTGCGTTTGCCTGCTTGGCATTCATTCACCTTTTTTCTGATTACAGCACTCAGAATTCCCTTTGAGGAAACACCTCTCCCACTGTTGGTCCATGTTGATGGGGTTCTCCCCCTCTTCTCACCCCCTCCTCGTGGGACCCAGGGATGAGCAAAAAACCCAGGCTTGGCCAGTAAGGCCATCGAACCCCTGGACAGATGGCAGTGATTAGTTCAGAGATAGCCCTGACTCAAACCTGTTGCTCTGTAAACGGGAGCCCTCTCTCTAATGGGACTGCTAGATGTGAGCTTGAAGTGGTTGGTGGGTGTCTTGCTATGACACTCCAAGTGCCTGCCTGGGAGTGAGGCTAGCACTGAGGAGATGACTCAGTCTGAGCATTTGGATGTGGTCACGCCTGTCTGTCTACTCCAGGGCTTTTCAGCACCCTTGAATACCTCAGTTACTTAAGCCAATATAACCTCCCCCATTTTTGGCTTAAATCTGTTTCAGCTGGAATGCTATAATTTACAATGAAAAGACTTCTTTGATCCAAACAGAAATTATTATTATTAATGAAGCATTGTGTGCTTAAGGATTAACACAATGGCTGCAACAACGGGCTCAAACATAGCAAAGACTGTGAGGCTGGCACAGGACCAGGCAGTGTTTCCTATTGTTGTACATAGGGTTGCTATGAGTGGAAACCAACTCGATGGCACCTAACAACAGCAATGACAACGGTGTGTTTAAGGAGGGTGAGAAGCTCCATGTAGCTGGAGTGTGTGTGTGTGTGTGTACATATGTGTGTGTAGAGTTGAGTCCACGTTAGTCACTTGGATATCTCAGCGAGATCTAAGACATGGTTTCCCTTGATGAACAGCCTGTAAGTTAGCTAACTGCACAAGACTGAAAACACATGTTAAAAGAGTGGGGTGTGTGGTAGGTGCTGCAGAACTTTAGAGGAGGGAAAGAGCCAGGTGGGTGGGAACCAGAGGACTTGAGCCTGCTGGGGAGACTAAGGCTGGACAAGGAGGAGGGATGGTTCTGCAGGCAGCGGTGAACAAAGTGGTTAGAGAAGTAGTGCCAAGTGTATTCAGACAAAGGGAGTAGACAAGCCTAGCTGCTCCCTGTTAAGGAGGAGGGGGCAACAGACAGGCAAGTAGGTCTGGAGCTGATATGGAGGACTTTGGGTTCCAGCCCTGGAAGGTGATGTCAGTACCTGCTCCCCAGTAACCCCTCATTTCAAGACAGGTTTGTTCTTTCTTTTGGCTGGGTGGTACTCGTAGCTTCCAGTTCAGTGGAATCAGACATGTGTCTCCAGGTGGGAACATTCCTCCCTTTGGAACTAAGACCTCTAGAACCACAGAGTGTAGGACTGCAGGGACAGGAAGCAGACTAAATTATGATATAGGGCTGGAGAGTTGATATAGCCCTGAGATGGACAGTGAAGGTATATTGCTGGCCTTGCCAGCTGAAGGCAAACTGCTTCTGTTGGTCCTTGGAGATAGATATGGAGAAAAATGCATTAGCCAGATCAGTAGCTGCATACCAGATACCAGGAGATGTATTAATTTGCTTAAGCAATGAAATCACTTCTGGGGCACCAGCTGCAATTGGAGTCACTACCTGGTTAAGTTTTCAGTAATCCACTCTCTTTCTCTAAGATCCACCCGTTTTTTTGCACAGGCCAAACAGGCAAGTTGAAGGTGGATGTCGTGGGAATTCCGATCCTGCATCCTTCAAGTACTTGATGGTGGCGTTAATCTCTGTAATCCCTCCTGCCAGGAATGCAGTATTGTTTTTGGTTTACCATTTTCCTAAGTAGGGGTAGTTCTAATAGCTTCCACTTGGCTTTCCCTATCCTAATAGCCCCTACTCCTCTTGTTAGGGATCCATTGTGGGAATTCTTCCAGTTGATGAGTATATCTATTCCAGTTATGCATTTGGAACTGGGGAAATCACTACAGGGTGGATTCGGGGACCCACTGGTCTCACTGTGAGATGAACCTGAGCTTAGACTCCATACACCCCCAATCTGACTGGTGGGCTACAGTGACATTTTGGGTCTCCTAGTATTAGTGTCAGTTCAGAGCCAGTGTCCAGTAATCCCTGAAAAGTCGGATTATTTCCTTTTCCCCAGTGAATGTTCAGTCTCATAAAAGGTAGTATATCCCTTGGAGAAGGCTGGGAGGAAGATTAACATTGTAAATTTTTGGCAGTGCAATGGGTCCTTCAGCAAGGGGACCCTGCCTCCCCTACATTCAAGGGGTTGTGGGTAAGTAAACTCGATTAAGCCTGGGAATTAACTGAGGGGCCCTGATTTTCTATTCTGGTGATTCAAGTTAGACTGCCATTCACTTGACCTGGATTGTGCTGGTATAGATCAAGTAAATATTTAGTAGATTTCCCATCTATTTCACTTGTAGGGACACCATAACTAAGTAGCCAATGTCATAAGTCCATTTGAGTTAGACTGTTCTGATTACTGCTTTGACTTCGCAGTCCATTATGGTAACCATGCCAGCCTTATTTTTGTTGACTGAGTGCTGCCACTTGGCCCCTACTACCATACGGTCCAATCAGCCCCATTGCAGTTAGGTGTCTTAATTCAGTTAGGGGAGCTCCCATCATCAAGTCTGACTTACATAAAATAGCAATCACAGCAGTCTACAAGGATGCTGGGTCTCCCTTCACAAATTTGCTCCTCCCCATTGTAGTAAAAGGTGTGTCCTCTGGGCACTCCATGTGAGGGTCTGTGGGTCTAACCTGATAAATCTACTCTAACATGCCAGTTTCCCTAAGGCTTTGAATACTTTCTTCTATAGTGTACCAAGGCACATCTGGTACTTCAGCCTGATTTAGTATAGGCCACCATGTAATCCATGCTTCAGTGATCCAACCAAATAAACTATTAGATCCTTTTTTAACCTCTTGAGCTGAAACATTGAATGAAGAATCTGTGCTTAGTGGGCCCAAATCAATAAACTCAGACTGATCCAACCTTATGTTCCTTGCACCGTTACACCATACCCTTAATAGTCATTTCCACACATATTCCCCAGGTTTCTACTTGTCCATATTAGAAAAGTCAAGCAATTGTTTTGGAGTGTAGTATACCTCTTTTGGGATTGTACTTTGTACTTTGCCTTTTGGGGCTCTCTGGGACTAGAAGCAAAAATGGGTGATGGGGATGTGTTTTTGAGAACATTCAGCAATGTCTTGTAAGGTGTCTGCCTCAGGCGATACCCCAGGCAATGGCTCAGACACCTCCCCAGGCGGTGACTCAGAGGCCACCCCAGGTGATATCTCAGACAAAGGCTCTTCAGACACAGCTGGGTTAATCTCATCAGATGAGGGTAGAGGGCTAATGGTTTTGTTGGCAGGAGAAAGTCAATGGAATTTAGAGGCCCAGCTTCCTGATTATCTGCCCATATGTCCCCATCCCAAGTTGCGGGATCCTATTTCTTCCCAATCAATGCCCCCACTTTAACTTCAGACACCATTTGAGGTTGGAAATTCAATTGGTGTTATAATTCAGCCGCTTTTACGATAAGACTCTGGGTTTGGTTTTCGGCAATATCAGCTCTGTTACTACAAGAAATAAGGCTTTCTGTCAGGACACAAGTGGCAATGTTGAGGTTGTTTATGTGGCGCTTGAGCTTTGACTCTGAAGCCTTGAGCTCATCTCTTTCTTTCACCACTTTGTCTAGTGAAAGTAGGACCAATGGACCAGCTTTCTTATACTTCTTATTCTGACAAAACTGTGGAAAATTATCAAACATACAATAACCCAGAGCCTCACTTCTCACCAATACTTGATCTATTGGTGGTGATGTTTTGTGTATTTCTATTGCCACCTCATACCGTGGATTAGCAGTGCCCTCTTTATTACTGGAGCACAGTCATCAACATCTTTAAGACTAACCAAACTTGAGAACAAATTTAGAAAACTCGTCCTTACAATTTTGTTTCTCTAAAACCACTCCTGGTACCAAATGTCTTAGACTGGATTCTCTAGAGAAGAAAAACCAGTGAAGTGCATGCATGCATACACGCACGCACGCACGCACACACACACACACATCTCTCTCTCTATATATAGAGAGAGAGACAGAGAGAAAGGTTTATATCAAGGAAATGGCTCATGCAGCTGTAGAGACTGGAAAGTCCAAAGCCCATGAGTCAGGCTTCTCCTCACTCACGTAGCTGCAGGGGCTGATGAACCCAAGATCAGCAAGATGCTGCCTTAAGTCCCTAGAACCAGAGGTCAGATGATGATGACATGAATGCAGGATCCAGAGTAGAGCAAAAGCCAGCAAGCTTTGCCACAAAGTCCACATGTATTGGATCCAGACCACACTCTCAAGGAAAATCTCTTTCAACTGATTGGCTCATAGCAGATCTCAAGGAGATGATTGTATTATACCAGATCTCATCACGGAGGTGATTCCATAACTGCGAAGCTACGTCATAACTGCCAAACCACTGAGAATCATGGCCTAGCCACGCTGACACACAACCTTTACCATCAGAGGAGAGAATAAGCATGTTGTAGCAGCTGTAGAGAAGCCCCTGGATGCTGCACACAGTTAACATGCTCATCTGCTAACCAAGAGGTTGGTGGACTGAGTCCCACCCAAAGACACCTCAGAAGAAAGGCCTGGTGATCTGCTTCTGAAAAATCAGCCGTTGAAAAACCTGCGGAGCACAGTTCTACTCTAACATACATGGGGTCGCTATGAGTTGGAGTACGTGTCTTAATTCAGTTAGGGTAGCTCCCATCATCAAATCTGACTTACATGAAATATTCGTCACAGCAGTCTTCCAGGATGCTAGGTCTCCCTTCACAAATTTGCTCCTCACCATTGTGGTAAAATGTGTGTCCTCTGGACACTCCATGTGTGGGTCTGTGGGTCTAACTTGATAAATCTAATATGCCAATTTAACATGCCAGTGGGGTCACCATGAGTTGGAATAGACTCCATGGCGACTGTTAGTAGTTGCAGAGAGACCCTCAAAATCTCTAACCAAAACCTGGTTTGAGTATGGGGTGGGGGGCTATTTGGTTCTTGATCCCCCTGTGTTCTTTTGGGGGTTTCCTTGCTGGCATCATCTGTCACAGGGCCCTGACTGATGTAGCAGTAAAATTCTCCACTGCCGTTGTCCTCCCTGAGTTTCCTTTCTTGCTCAGGCTCCTTTTATTTTGAACACCAGGAGCATCTGCTTCCAGGATTTGCAACACCCCTGTGCTCCCAGAGCTATGGGGTCTCACTAATGTATGGCCCCTCTGTTACTCTATCAGAAGACGATTTACCTAACAGATGGGATCTTTTGAATATTTATGTCTGGGCGCATCTGTTCTGGACTTAAAAGTTTAATAAAGCTTTTCATTTTCTGAAGCGCTGGTGAAGCCTGTCTGTGGTGAGCTGACAGCCCCGTGGGGTCAGCTCCTCCATGGTGACTATGGAGCATCAGGATATGGCTCAGGTCATCCCATCTGGCAGGCAGCCACGCTCTCTAACCCTTCTTCCTCCTTCTCCACAGCAAGGAGGGGACAGCCAAGGGGCCAGAGGCAGGTGGTGGGATGCTACCTCCATGGCCCTGTTGAATATGTTTACAGAGAGGAAAGTAGCAACTATTATTTTATTGTTTGTTTTATTAAAGGGAAAATGTTTTCTTGTATGCTGTTCTGGGGAGGTGGGTGCCCTGGTTTGGGTGAAAGGTGGAGCAGTCTGGTCCTTTCTAGGTCTTTGTCCACACAGCACACTGGGGGTCCTGGGGTAGTCCAGAGGACTGTGTAGGAAGAGGGCTTTGATAACGTTGTTTTAGCTGCTTTCAAGTTGTCCCCTGCTTCATGGTGACTCCATGTTCTTGGTTGTAATCTTTTTTAAATTATTATAATTTTTTTATTTTATTTTTTGTTATTGGAAGTATACACAGCAGAACATACACCAATTGAACAGTTTCTACATGTACTATTTAGTGACATTGATTACGTTATTAGAGTTGTGCAACCATTCTTACCCTCCGTTTCTGAGCTATTCCTCCCCTTTAACATAAACTCACTGCCCCCTAAGTTTCCTATCTCATCTTCCAAGTTGCTGTTGTCAATTTGATTCCATATAGCTAAATCTTAAAAGGGCACAATGCTCAAGGCAGACATTCTTTGTTTCCTGTAATCTTTATGGAGGAACTTTACCAGGACTTTCCTTCTGCAGAGCCACGGGCTGGGTTGAAATCACCAACCTTTGGGTTGGCAACTGATTGCAAACTGCTTGCGCCACCCAGTCTCTGCTTTGATAATAAAACTCTCAAAATCGGGGTGTTTGTCTTGAGGACCTTCAATGTTTTAGTTCTTGCTGCCCATTCCCTCCTCTCCTGACTTTGGTGGCATCTTCTAATATCCCACCTCCCTTAGGCTCTGTTCCAGTCCAGATAGGTTCTCAAGAAAGAAGAAGTATAACAAGAATAATTGTAACATCAAATGCACATTGAGTCTTTACGTATGTCAAGTCCTGTGCTAAAATTTTTATTTTTATTATCATGTCTAATCGTCCCCACAACAGTAAAGTCTGAACCATTGTTACTTCATTTTTCAGATAAGGAACTGAGGCACAGAGGGCTTAATTGTTTTGCCCAGGGCCATGCAATTACTAAGTGGGGCAGGCAGGATTTGAGCCCAGGCCCTCTTATGCCAGGGCCCAAACTTTCAATGCTTTATTGCCTGCTGATTGGAATCTGCCAGTCAGTATTTTCCGAAATGTGTGTTTTCTTGGACTCTAAGGTTCAATGATCAAATAATTCCAAATGATATTTCTGCTCAGGCCAATTTATAATCACATCAACTTAATAAAGGCTTTGATGAGTCCTGCAGTAATGAGACTTTGTGTAATTCAGTGTTTTCCAAAAAAATTTTAACTATACTATCTTCTTTTCCATAGTGCTGATTAAAAAGTATCTCATGATATAATATACTACAAGCTACTTTGGGAAACACTATTGAAAATGACCCCTATGCGTCTGTCAGTTTGTCATACTGTGGGGACTTGTGTGTTGCTGTGATGCTGGAAGCTATGCCACTGGTACTCAGATACCAGCAGGGTCACCCATGGAGGACAGGTTTCAGCTGATTATCTTCCAGACTAAGACAGACTGAGAAGAAGGACCCAGTGGTCTACTTCTGAGAAGAATTACCCAGTGAAAATCTAAGAACAGTGGAACATCATCTGATATAGTGCTGGAAGATGAGACCTTCAGATTGGAAGACACTCAAAATGTGACTGGGGAAGAGCTGCCTCCTTAAAGTAAAGTTGACCTTAGTGATGTGGATGGAGTCAAGCTTTTGGGACCTTCATTTGCTGGTGTGGCGTGAATCAAAATGAGAAGAAACAGTTGCAGTCATCCATTAATAATTGGAACTTGGAATGTATGAAGTATGACTCTAGGAAAATTGGAAATCATCAAAAATGAAATGGAATGCATAAAAATTGATATCCTAAGCTTTAGTGAGCTGAAATGGACTGGTATTGGTCATTTTGAATTGGACAATTGTATGGTCTACTATGCTGGGAATGACAGCTTGAAGAGGAATGGTATCGCAGTCATCATCAAAAAGAACATTTCAAGATCTATCCTGAAATACAACGCAGTCAGTGATAGGATAATATCCATATGCCTAGAAGGAAGACCAGTTAATATGACCATTATTCAAATTTACATACCAACCTCTAAGGCCAAAGGTGAAGAAATTGAACATTTTTACCATCTTCTATAGTCTGAAATTGATTGAACATGCAATCAGGATACATTGATAATCACAGGAGATTGAAATGCAAAAGTTGGAGACAAAGAAGAAGGATTGGTAGTTGGAAAAATATAGTCTTGGCGATAGAAACAACGCTGGAGATCTCATGATTGAATTTTGCAAGACCAATGACTTCTTCATTGCAAATACCTTTTTTCATCAACATAAACAGCAACTATACACATGGACCTTACCAGATGGAATACACAGGAATCAAATCGACTACATCTATGGCAAGAGATGATGGAAAAGCCCAATATCATCAGTCAGAACAAGGCCAGGGCTGACTGCAGATCAGACCATCAATTACTCATATGCAAGTTTAAGTTGAAACTGAAGAAAATTAGAAGAAGTCCATGAGAGCCAAAGTATGACTTCGAGCATGTTCCACCTGAATATAGAGACCATCTCAAGAATAGATTTAACACATTGAACACTAATGACCAAAGACCAGACAGATTGTGGAATGACATGAAAGACAACATACATGAAGAAAGCAAAAGGTCATTAAAAAGGCAGGAGAGAAAGAAAAGACCTGAATGGATGTCAGAAGAGACTCTGAAACTTGCTGTTGAACATCAACTAGCTAAAGCAAAAGGAAAAAATGATGGAGTAAGACAGCTGAACAGAAGATTTCAAAGGGCATTCCATGAAGACAAAGTAAAGTATTATGATGACATGTACAAAGACCTGGAGATAGAAAACCAAAAGGGAAGAACACGCTCAGCATTTCTAAAGCTGGAAGAACTGAAGAAAAATTCAAGCCTCGAGTAGTAATAATAAAGAATTCTACGGGGAAAATATTAAACGACGCAGGAAGCATCAAAAGAAGATGGAAGGAATTTCACTATACCAAGAAGAATTGGCTGACATTCAGCCATTTCAGGAGGTAACATACGATCAGGAACTGATGGTACTGAAGGAAGAAGTCCAAGCTGCACTGAAGGCATTGGCAGAAAACAAGGCTTCAGGAATTGACAGAATACTAATTGAGATGTTTCAACAAACAGATGCAGTGCTGGAAGTGCTCACTTGTCCGTGCCAAGAAATTTGGAAGACAGCTACCTGGCCAATCAACTGGAAGAGATCCATATTTACGCCTATTCCCAAGAAAGGTGATCCAACCTAATGCAGAAATTATTGAACAGTACCATTAATATCACACACAAGCAAAATTTTGCTGAAGATCATTCAAAAGTGGCTGCAGCAGTATATCGACAGAGAACTGCCAGAAATTCAAGCCGGATTCAGAAGAGGATGCAGAATCAGGGATATCATTGCTGATGTCACATGGATCCTGGCTGAAAGCAGAGAATACCAGAAGGATGTTCACCTGTGTTTTATTGACTACGCTAAGGCATTCGACTGTGTGGATTATAACAAATTATGGATAACATTGCGGAATTCCGGAACACTTAATTGTGGTTATGCGGAATCTGTACATGGATCAAGAGGCAGTTGTTTGAACAGGAAAGGGGAATACCACATGGCTTAAAGTGAGGAAAGATGTGCATCAGGGTTATTTCCTTTCACCATACCTATTCAATCTGTATGCTGAGCAAATAATCTGAGCAGCTAGACGTTATAAAGAAGAATGGGTATCAGCATTGGAGGAAGGCTCATTAACAACCTGCTTTATGCAGATGCGCAACCTTGCTTGCTGAAGGTGAAGAGGACTTGAAGCATTTACTGATGAAGATCAAAGACCACAGCCTTCAGTATGGGTTACACCTCAATATAAAGAAAACAAAAATCTTCGCAACTGGAACAATAAGCAACATCATGATAAATGGGAGAAAAGATTGAGGTTGTCGAGGATTTCATCTTATTGGGATCCACAATCGGAAACCTTAGTGACGTAGTGGTTAAGTGCTACGGCTGCTAACCAAATCCACCAAGTGATCCTTGGAAATTCTGTGGGGGCAGTTCTACTTTGTCCTATAGGGTCGCTATGAGTCGGAATTGACTCGATGGCAACAGGTTTGGTTTTTTTGGTCTTTGGGACACACAATCAACACCCATGGAAGCAGAAATCAAAAGAAGTATTGCATTGGGCCAATCAGCTGCAAAAGACCTCTTTAAAGTGTTGAAAAGCAAAGATGTCACCTTGAGGACTAGGGTGCACCTGACTGAAGCCATGTGTTTTCAATCACCTAGTATGTATGTGAAAACTGAACAATGAATAAGGAAGAGCAAAGAAGAACTGATACCTTTGAATTGTGGTGTTGGCAAAGAATATTGAATATACCATGGATTGCTGAAAGAACGAACAAGACTGTCTTGGAAGAAGTGTGGCCATAATGCTCCTTAGAAGCAAGGATGGCGAGACTACCTCTCACATGCTTTGGACATGTTATTAGGAGGGATCAGTCCCTGAAGAAGGACATCATGCTTGGTAAAATAGAGGGCCAGTGAAAAAGAAGAAGACTCTCAATGAGATGGACTGGCATGGTGGCTGCAACAATGGGCTCAAGCATAGCAACAATTGTGAGGATGGCACAGGACTGGGCAGTGTTTTGTTCTGTTGTGCACAGGATTGCTATGAGTTGGAACTGACTGGAGGGCACCTAACAACCACAAGAACAATTGAAAATGAGCATTAGCTTAAAGTGTTATCCCTCCCAGAGTTGCTTGCATATTAACAAAGTTTAAAGCTTTAAGTCACAGAAAGCAGGGGGTGGAGGTAGGTGGAAAGCATACTTAGCAGCCGTAGCACTTAACCACTACGCCACTAAGCATAAGACGGAATTTTAGGCATCATCATGTAGAAAGAGTTTTCATAACAGGGAAACTCCAAAAAGCACTGGATCACTATCTATGTGAATTAAAAAACAAACATTTTCTTGCTCTAAATTTTCTGGATTGGCCCATGGGAGTCCCTTCAAACTGGCTCCTATATCCTTTTGAGAAGTGTCCATTGTTCTTTGAGGACTTCCTTACTTACTGGCAGCATAAGTTGTTCCAAGCTCATCATCTCTGTGTCAATCCATCTCATTGAGGGTCTTCCTCTTTTTCGTTGACCCTGTGCTTTACTAAGCATGATGTCTTTTTCCAGAGACTGATCTCTCCTGACAACATGTCCAAAGTACGTGAGATGCAGTCTCACCATCCTTGCTTCCAAGGAACATTCTGGTTGTACTTCTTCCAAGACAGATTTGTTTGTTCTTTTGGCAGTCCATGGTGTACTCAGTATCCTTTGCCAACACCACAATTCAAAGGCATCAGTTCTTCTGTGGTCTTCCTTATTCATTGTTCAGCTTTCGCATGCATATGAGGCGATTGAAAACACCATGGCTTGGGTCAGGTGCACCTTAGTCCTCAAGGTGACATCTTTGCTTTTCAACACTTTAAAGAGGTGTTTTGCAGCAATGTGTCTTTTGATTTCTTGATTATTGCTTCCATGGGTATTGACTGTGGATCCAAGTAAAATGAAATCCTTGACAACTTCAATTTTTTCCCCGTTTATCATGATGTTGCTTATTGCTCCAGTTGTGAAGATTTTTGTTTTCTTTATGTTGAGGTGTAATCCATTCTGAAGGCTGTGGTCTTTGATCATCAGTAAGTGCTTCAAGTCTTCTTCACCTTTAGCAAGCAAGGTTGTGTCATCTGCATAATGCAGGTCATTAATGAATCTTCCTCCAATCCTGATGCGCAATTCTTCTTCATATAGTCCAACTTCTCAGATAATCTGCTCAGTGTATAGATTGAATAGGTATCATGAAAGGAAACAACCCTGATGCACATCTTTCCTGACTTTAAGCCATGCACTATCCCCTTGTTCTATTCTGTACATAGACTGCCTTTTGGTGTACGTACAGTTCCTTATGGGCATAATTAATTGTTCTGGAATTGTCCTTCTTCACAATGTTGTCCATAATTTCTTATGATCCACACAGTCGAACGCCTTAGTATAGTCAATAAAACACAGGTAAACGTCCTTCTGGTGTTCTCTGCTTTCAGCCAGGATCCATGTGACATCAGCAGTGATATCCCTGATTCTACATCCTCTTCTGAATTTGGCTTGAATTTCTGGCAGTTTCCTGTCAATATACTGCCAAAGCCCCTTTTGAATAATCTTCAGCAAAATTTTACTTGTATGTGATATCAATGATATTGTTTGATAATTACTACATTCGGTTGGATCACCCTTCTTGGGAATACATCATAGCAACACACAAGCCCCCACAGTACGGCAAACTGACAGACATGTGGAGGATGACAAACCTGGGTTCCCTTATCTCAGTCCTCCTCTATGTGCCCAGTCTTTCCACCGCACTAACTCCTGCCACTGTTGTGTGTGGGCCCTGACACCAGCTGTGTCCTGCCTCCCCCAGGCCTCCTATCTCATTTAGGTCTGCCTAATGGCATTTTGATCAAGAAATGAAGGAAGAAAGGGAGAGATGGAGGAAAGAAGGAAGGAAGGTAACATTTTTTAAAGGAGGGAGAGGAAGGGAAGGGGAGAGGGAAGGTTTATATGGACTTTGGAAATGGTTTTTATACTCAAAATGGAAGAATTTGAGTGGTAAACTCAATATCATACTTTATTTCATTGTTACTGATTCCAGTGGGCAGAACCAAGACCAGTAAGTAAAAACCATATGGAGGCAGGTTTCAGCTTATTATAAAAAGTATTTCTCCAATCAGAGCTGCCCAACAATAGAATGGTCTTGGTTGCAAATGAGTGACCTTCCTGTCTGTAGAGGAGTTCCTCCAGAGACTATAGGACCACGTGTTAGAGTGACAGTGAGAGGATTTTTTGCATTGGGAGGGAAGTTGGGTTAATGCTGACTCGGTGGTAGTGGCATAGCCAATGCCTGCATTTGGTCAGGGTTTCCACAGAGCAAAGAGCCGTGGTGGCACAGTGGTTAAGTGCTCAGCTGATAACCAAAAGAAAGGTCAGTGGTTTGAACCCACCAGCCACTCCATGGGAGAAAAATGTGGCAGTCTGCTCTGTAAAGATTTATAGCCTTGGAAACCCTATCGGGCAGTTCTAGTCTGTCCTGTAGGGTCGCTATGAGTCAGAATTGACTTAACAGCAATGGCAACAGGTCCCAAGGAGCAGTGGCACCAAACTCACCCATTAGTGGCTGAGGAGGCAGCCAGGGCTCCAGAGAGAGACTTTGCTCTCTTTCTTCTGCTGGAGTCAGCAGTGGAAAGGGTCTCCCAGAGCCGTCTGAGGCTGCAGCATCACAGCCATGCAGCCAGGAGCTGCACACTGGGAGAGAACTGTATGTGTGTTTGCATTTCAAGATAAAACATAGCTCCAGACTGAGACAGGCTTCAGTTCCAGTGCCAACAATCTGAAGTTAGCTTCAAAGGAGAAACTAAAAATGTTCTTTTGGGGGCAGGTTCTGGCCCTAGCAGTACTTTTATTGTTCCCAAATGGACCACATACTGGGGAGCTTTTGTGATTTCCTGACAACAGTAACCTGTCAAACACAACAAAAATCCTAAAAGGGCTTCTTCTCAGGAGCAAATTCAAACATCAGCCATTTCTCTGCTCTTGCCTCTTCATTTTCACAGCCTCCGCCTGATCCATCTACCCAGAACTTTCCCTTAAAGAAGCTGGAGTTTTAGTATCTTTTCAAATGTTGAAACAAGCTTGTTGTTGTTGCTGTTACCCGCCAAAGAGCCATCCCTGACTTATGGCGACCTCATGTACAATGGAACCAAATGGTGCTTGGTCTGAAACAGCTTAAAAGACTTAAAATTCTCTCTGATGCCACTTGTTCAGCCACCTGGGTTCAACAAACATTAGTTGAGTGCGTTCTTTGTGCCAGCAACTGCCTAGCCCTGAATGGGACCACAACAAAGCAAAGGGTCATGGCCCATCTCATGGTTGAGAACACTGAACCTCAGAAATGTTAGGTAACTTGTCCAAGATTACAGCACCTTCAAGAGGCAGAATAGGTCAACAAGTTTATTGCAAGCAATAACAAGTTTCGGGGTATATCTCCCTTCCAACTTCCCACAGAGTGGAGTGTTTGCCTTGTTGCTGGGGAGGAACGGAGTGGGGTTTGCTTACTTTTTCCTAAGTAAAAGTAAATTGCAGCTTTCATGACTATAGTTTGTCTTCTTGAGGAAGGTGCTGGAAATCAGAATCAAATCCTGATGGCTCCCTGCATCTGGGCATTGAATATTTTCACAAAAACCTTATTCTTGCTAAGTGGTTTACACTAATGTATATGTAAATGTTTATATATGCATATATTTTTCAGTATTTGTGCTTGGGGTCAGTGGCATCACTAGAGTTTGTGTCACCCCATGTGGTAACTCATGGTGTCACTCCCCCCACCCACATGGACCTTCTCCTGTACCAGACCATACAGAATCCTTAGTAATATTTTTTGTACTAATGTTGCTTGTAAATCGTAATTCCTATGTATCATTCCATCTTTTCCTTTAATTACTATTTAATTCTCAAGGAAGTTATTGGTATAGGTTCATGAACACCAATTACCGCAATATGGTAGCTAAAACACCAGAAAATTTGACAAAATCAGCGACTCTAAAAACAGTCATGCCAGCTACCACCAGTGACTACCCTGACAGGGATCACGATGGGGAGTCCCGGCCAGAGCAGGAGAAAAACACAGAACAGAACTCAAATTCACTTAAAAACACCAGACTTAACGGTCTGACAGAGACTGGAGGAACCTCTGAAACTATGGCCGCTGGACGCTCTGTTAACCCAGAACTGAAACCTCTCATGAAGCCCACTCCTCAGACAAAATCCGACAGGCCTATAAAACAAAAAATAATAAATGTGAGGAACATGCTTCTTAGTTCAATCAAATATATGAGACCAAATGGGCAGCTCCTGTTCAAAAGCAGGATGAGAAGGCAGGAAGGGACAGGAAATGGGTGAATGGCCACAGGGAACCCGGGGTAGAAAGGGGCAGCATGCTGTCACATTGTGGGGATTGCAACCAGTGTCATGAAACAATATGTGTACACATTTTTGAATGAGAAATTAACTTGAGCTGTGAACTTTCACCCAAAGCACAATTAAAAAAAAAACAACAGGCAGTAACAAAAACAACAGTGTGTGCTTGTAGCACATGCAGAGAAACCCTGTAATTCGAAGCATCATTGTAATTGGGTAATAACGACAGCTCTAACAGAGTACATTTGAAGGTTCAAAAAGTAAATTAGCATAGAGTTTTAGCCTTGTAGATATGTTTATACATGTAAGCTGGGCTTATGAAAAATGTTTTTGTTGTTATAACTACAGAGATATTTTATAAAAAAGAATACATTTCTCCTGAAACACTGCACAGAATTTTACAGTCATTTTGGTGTCACTCCTCCTGACGGTGTCACCCAGTATGGTCCACACCCCCACACCCCCTAGTGACACCACTGCTTGGGGTGCATCTTTTGTAGGTGGGCACATACTTTAGTCACTGTGAATCCTGGTGAAAAAGCTGTTCTATCAGGGAATAACAATATTAGAGGCCATGTATTGAGCAAACTGCTACATGCTAGGCACTGTTCACATATGACTTCATTGAACATTCACAATAGCAGACTGGGGAAGGCATTAATATCATTAATTTACAGAGGAGGAAAGGCTCAGAGAGGTTGTCATCCAAGGCCACACTGCTAGCAGGTGACGGAGTTGGGTTTCAAAGTCAGATTTGTCCAGTTCCAAAGGGGTGACATCACTGTGCTACCCTCCTCCCCAACAAAGAACTGCCCCAAAAGCCAGATGAGCAGACGTTGGGTGGCAGCTACAACGGGTGGCAACAGTTCACAAGGAGGCCCAGAGAACTAGGCTATGTAAGAGTTAAAGAAAAGAGTTAAAAAAATCTGCCAGGGAGTTTTTTTCATGTGTCTTTTCCAAAGGCCAGAGTTCAGATTTATGATGTTGGAATATTCATGAATTGCTGCAGTGTTCAGTGGTAGGGAGAAAAGTTTCCTGTGACAGAAATTAACCTTAAACCAAGGGCTGTTCTGAACTAAGGTTTGGATATGAAAGATGTGATCAAACACATTCACACAACCCGTTGCAATGGAGGCTGTGGGTTCACATCTTAAAATGGTAGTTTATGATTCAAAATATGGTCTTACCTATTTTCATCCATCCGTCCATCCATCCACGTCCATCTGTCCACCCATCCACCCATCCATTCAACATCTATCCATTTATTTATTAATTGCTATTTGTATAAAGAGGCATATCAAAACAAAACAAAAACCTCCTAAGTTGCTTTCAATCAAGTTGGGGAGGGATAGGTGCTTGCAAGAATGGACAAACTGCAGAAAAGTTCCCTAGAAAAGGAAGGTTGTTGGGGATGTGATGCGGCCATTTTGGTTGCAGTTAGAGGCTATTGCAGCATCCATTAGACTTCAGGAGTCCAATTAGTTCTAGTCTTGATGCCGGGTGGGCTGCCCATTGCTGAGATACAGTTTGGGTCTCTTTAGCTCTCCTTTTGGAAATGAGGTGCCACTTTTAATTTTAAATACCAGTGTGATGGTCCCACAAGGATTGGAAGGAGAAGCAAGCAGGGATTCATTTGAGGAAGGACGGTTACTCTTCACCCCCTGTGAAGTCCCCAGTTTCACTGCTAAAATATAATGACAGTTTGTTTTTATGTCCAAAGCCAGGAGGCCTGGTCTACAAACCAGCTCTCCGGCAGCAGACTCCCCTGGTTTTTATGACCTCAAGGGCTGCAAGGTTGACAGTGGGGGACCCAGACGCAGAGGGAGCCTTGAAGGTGAGGTGCAGACATATGTGACATAATTAGGCAGCCTTTATGAGGAAAGCAGGGAGAAGTCATTAGGGTTGTTGTTTAACAAAGGGAAACTTCCTGCTCCTACCCCCCATTAAAGAGCTGCTTTTCAACTGTGTTGTGCTTCTTTGATCCCCGAAAGCCCCTGATGTTTTGCTCACATCCTGTCATGATATTTAATGATGCCTCACATGTGTACCACAAGCACGGCCCAACTTAGCATCGTTTGGGGAAAGGCATTGTAACATGACAAGTTTTTGATGTGGTTCCTGGCACAGCAAGGTTAGCGAGGCAGCTAGCTACCCAGATGCTGGTGAGAGCTGTGATTCCACTCAGTGGCAGAGCTGCTTGAAAGGAATAATTGAGAGACCAAAATATCGCCAAGTACTCCGGCAGAAGCTTACTTTATGATGAGGTCTTCACTCTGCAGCACTGGTTGCTACATTGCTCAGGAGAGGAAAGAAAGAATTTGGTCTTGGTGGCCTTCTTTCAAAAGGTGGGGAATGTTTCAAAGGAATGGATCTTCTTCCAACATGCCATCCCCTTGTGATGATTCACATGAACAGCTGCTAAAAGGAAGATTAATAGGCACTTAGGGAGCATACCAGATACATGAATTCTTCCACAAAATTCCTGGTAGGCGGTCTTCTCTTGTCTGCCTAAATCCCTCTAGAGATGAGGAACTCACCATAAGGCGGCCCATTCCATCATGGCCGCTCTGAATATTCAAAAGCTCCTCCCTATTTGGTTGCCTCTTGCAACTTCTAATGTTGGTCCAAGGTCAGTGCTCAGCAGCCAAGCAGAAAAATCTGTCTCATCTTTGTAAGAGTTCTTCGAGCACTTGAAGGCGCTTGTCTGGTGCCCTTAGATCTTTCTTATTTCCAGGTTAAACACCCCCATTTCTGCTACTGCTTCTCCTATACTTTGGTTTTCACACCCCTGATATCTGGTGGTTCTTCTTTGACTGTCCTAGCAGGACAGCTTTAGCCCTTCCCCTCTTGTTCTTTCAAAGCCAATTAAGTCTGCCCTGGTTTCTTTGGTAGCTGTTAAGCCCAGATCTCTGAAATGGGGTAATAATCTCAACATACAGAGGCAGTGTTGTGGACTGAATTGTGTTCCCAAAAATATATGTGGAAGTCCTAACCCCTGTCCCTGTAAATATGACCCTGTTTGAAAATAGGGGTTTTCTTCTGATATGTTAATAAGGTCATACCAGAGGAAAGCACATCCTAAACCTAATCACTTTTGCGAGGTGTCTTGCAAAAAGAGCAGAATAGACAGAAAGACACACATATGGGGGAAGACACATACCTGTGAGGACACATCAATGAGCAAAGGAACACCAAGGATTGCCAGCAGACCCAGAGAGTAGGAGAGAGGCTCACAGAAGGTATGGACATGGCCAAGATGCTGATTTGTTCTTTAGTCTCCAGAACTGTGAGACAATCAGTTCTGTTCTTTAAAGTCACCCACTTGTGGTATTTTTGTTATGGCGGCATTAGATAAGACAAGCAGTAATTTGGGCTTCCCATGAAATTCCAGAGTGAATCCAAGTTCATGTTCCAAGTGTATAGTGGTTGACATTTGTGAACACTTCCTGTCCCTCCTGGCTATTTGGATAAAAGGATACCAATATCAAGGGTTAACTGCTGATGTCACCCAGCAGGACAGCCTGAGGACCCCACGAGTGAATGCATAGCATAGTGGAATTGAAGGTAACTGTTCCCAGCTGCCTCTCAATCAATCTATTCCTCTCCGCCTGGCATTGCTGCCGCCTCGTCCAAACCCTGTCATTTCTCTCCTGGATTGCAGCCAGAACCTCCTAATCTCCTCACACTCATTCCTCCTCCTTTCTAATCTCTTCTCTATGCAGCCCTGAGTACTTACACACACACAAGTCAAACTGAGTTTCCTTCTTGCTAAAAACTTTGAATAGCTTTACATTGCATGTTTAGTAAAACCTAGGCTTACTACCATGGCCTTCAAGGCCCTGCAAGAACTGGCCCCTGCCTACCTCTCTAGTGTCATTTTGTACCTCTCTTTCCCTTGACGCAACCCTCTAGAAGACTGACCGCCTTTCAGTTCCTTGGACACACTGGCTTCTTTCTGCCACGTGGGAACTTTACATGTGGTTTCTTTTGCCTAGAAGGTTCCCCCTTTTCTCATTGCCTGGGTGGCTCCTTTCCATCTTCAGGTCTTACATAGTATAGGTTTAAATGCTACATCCATGGAGAAGTCCTCCCAGATCTCAGGTTTCCTGTTATAGTTGTCTGACCTAGCACAATTTTCTTTATAGAACTGATCACACTTTGCAATCATATGCTTGTTTACTTGCTTATTTTCTGTCTTCCCTTGCCTTCCCCACCTACTCTTCCTCAAGTTCGTAACTCTACCAGGCCAGGGTCTTCTCTGCTCTTGTCTCCAATATATCCCCATTCCAAGCTTAGCTTCGGAAACCCTAGTGGTAGAGTTGTTAAGAGCTACATCTGCTAACCAAAAGGCTAGCAGTTCAAATCCACCAGGTGGTCCTTGGAAACTCTATGGGACAGTTCTACTCTGTCCTATAGGGTCACTATGAGTTGGAATCAACTTGATGGCAATGGATTTTTGGGTAGTTCAGCTTCTGGGACATGGTATAGGCTCAATACTATATATACTTGTTGAATGAATGAATAAGTGAATGCATGCATGCATGAATAAATGAAGTAGCATATTTCTCTCTAGCTGTCCATCGCCTTGAATATAAGATTCATTCTTGAGTCATAAGCTATGCTTTAGGAAAAACTTTTATAGACAGAAGAGTCTTACTGAAGTGAACCCCCCTTTTTCTCTTTATTTTCCACGTCCCAACAAGACAGAATTTTACTAGAATCTCCTCACAGTGCAGGCCCCAGATTGTCCTGGTTGAATCACAAATCTTCCACTTAGATTTACATTGCTTTTAGTTTTGACAGGCTGGAAGTTATTTCAAAATGGCCCTTCTTGGAGTGTTTCAGTGCTTTATCCAGATAAAAAAAAGAAAGAAAATAAAAAAAAAAAAAAAGAATTTGAGAGTTTGAGCACCATTCCTCATTCTAATCCCAAGGCAAAGGGATTCAGAAGTCCTCTTCTTTATGTAAACTTCATTTTCCTTCAGCCCTACCCAAAACCACACAATGAAGAGAACTGACTTAAACTGTTGCTTTCAGGTGAAATCTCTGAACTGGAAAATGTGTCTTGGTTTCCTAAGGCTGCCATAACAAATGGCCACAAACTGGGTGGCTTCAAACAACAGAAATTTATTCTCTCACAGCTCTGGAGGCCAGGACTCCAAAATCAAGGTGTCAGTAGGATTGCTTCCTTCTGGAGGTCCTGAGGGGAGACTCTGTCCGATGCCTTTCTGCTAGCTTCTGGTGGCTGCTGGGTAGTCCTTGGTGTTCCTTGGCTTGTAGGTATATCATTCCAGTTTCCGCCTCTGTCTTCATATGGTCTTTCCCTTTGTGTCTCTATGTCCATGTCTCAAATATCCCTCTCCTTTGTCTTATAAGGACACCGGCCATTGGATTTAGGATCCACCCTAAATCCAGGGTGATCTTATCTTGAGATTCTTAATTACATTTGCAAAGGCCTTATATCCAAATAAGGTCACATAGAGGTACCAGGGGTTAGGACTTGGACATATCTTTCTGGGGACGCAATTCAACCTACTACAGACCCCTTTGTTTTTAAAGACTGGACAGTGAGACCCAGAGAAGTGAAATGACTTGTTCAAGACATGCAGCTACTTATTGATGAAATCAGAGCTACAGTGTAGGCCTTTTGCCTGTAGACAAATGCTGTTTGAATTCTACTATATTGTCTCTTAAGAGAATGAACTCTTTGGCTTCTAAAAAAAACCCACTGAGACCGTGGTTATATGCATCTTTTTTTTTTTTTTTCTATTTTCTGCATTTAGGGCTGCTTTTATGATCTAGGACTTGATCATCAAGCCTCTGCAGGGCCAAACCATGCTAGTCAGTTGAGTCCAAATGATAATCAACCTGGTGTGTGCAGGTGATATTTCTCTACTTTTGCAAAACAAGGTAAAGGATCACAAAATGATTTTTTGTTGTTGTTGAGTAGCTTATATATATCCGGCATAATTGTATGTTTTGTATTCAAAGCTCTTGTAAATTAAAATTATGCTTTCCCCGACTTTGCCTTTGACTACACAAGCCAGAAGTATTTGCTGCTTCTAGTTGGAGCCCAGTGAGCAGCAGCCAAGGGCAGAATGGTCATGTTACCACCGACCAGGGGAGTGATTCTCAATCACACTCTGTCGGACATACACCACAGATGATATTTGTGTGCAGGATACATGCCCACAGAATTCAAAACATTTTGAAGGAAAAGAAAGCAAATAGCACCTCAACCATTTCCTTTTTTCTCATTTTCTATTTTTTTTGAGGTGTGTATGTGTGGTGAGGGGACTTGATACTCATGAAAGCATTTTATGAGCACGAGAATAATGAAATCCATCTTTTAAATATGTAATGCATTTTACAGGCTTTCTTTATCCTTGCTTTCCTTCTTCCTTATAAAAAATTTAGCGATGATTAAATTAAAAAGAAAATGAAGTCATAATAAAATAAGAATTCACAGGCACTTTTATAGTAATTTGTAATCGCCACAAGTATTTATAGTACATCCCTAATGGGCACTCACTACTCCTGTGGCCTGGATAGGATAGGATATTAGCAAATTCCTTTCCTCTAGCTTCTATATATCTCTTCTTCTCCAATTCAAGAGAGCATTTGGAAGGCAAGTGACTGGATAGGTAATAACAAGTAATCCATTCTTAAAAGGGAATGCTTAAAGCTTATCATGTAATAGAAAGCCCAGCTTGAAATTTCTCTAACAATAGGAATATTATTTTCCATAACAAAAACCCTGAGGTTGGTCCATCCACAATGATGATTCAACAGTTTAACCTCATCCTCATGGATGCAGGTACTCCCCAGCGTTCAGCTTCACCGCCAGACGATTCACTTGGTACTCAGACCAGTGCCTCAGGGTTATAGGGTGGTTGCTGCAGTTCCATCCATGGGACAGCCAGCCATGAAGGTATCCATCAAGGAAAGCAAAACCTCTCTTCCTTGTGTCTTTTTTTTTTTTTTTTCTAATGCAAAAGTCCTTTTCCAGAAGCCCCCAGCGAACTTTCCTCCCATTTCGTTGGCAGATTTGGGTCACATTTGCACCCTGGATTAATTCCTGACAAGGAAATGGGCTCACCCCTCCCTATTAGATTAATATCATAGTCTGTGCAGGGGTCTAGATTTGTTGTTGTTAGGTGCTGTTGAGTTGGTTCCAACTCATAGTGACCCTATATACAATATACAACAGAATGAAACACTGCCCAGTCCTGCGCCATCCTCACAATCGTCGTTACGTTGGAGCCCATTGTTCCGGCCACTGTGTCAACTCACGTCATTGAAGATCTTCCTCTTTTTTGATGACCCTCACTTTACCAAGCATGATGTCCTTCTCCAGGGACTGGCCCCTCCTGATAACATGTCCAAAGTATGTGAGACGAAATCTTATCATCCTTGATTCCAAAGAGCACTCTGGCTGTATTTCTTCCAAGACAGATTTAATCGTTCTTCTGGCAGTCCATGGTATATTCAATATTCTTTGTGAACGCTATAATTCAAAAGTATCATTTCTTTTTTGATCTTCCTTATTTATTGTCCAGCTTTCTCATGCATATGAGGTAATTGAAAACACCATGCTTGGATCAGATGCTCCTTAGTCCTCAAAGTGACTTCTTTGCTTTTTAACACTTTAAAGAGGTCTTTTGCAGCAGGGAAACCCTGGTGGCGTAGTGATTAAGTGCTATGGCTCCTAGCCAAAAGGCTGGCAGTTTGAATCTACCAGGCTCTCCTTGGAAACTCCATGCGGGAGTTCTACTCTGTCCTATAGGGTTGCTATGAGTTGGAATTGACTCGATGGCAATGAGTTTGGTTTGGTTTTGCAGCAGATTTGCCCAATGCAATATGTTCTTTGATTTCCTGACTGCTGCTTCCATGGGCATTGATTTACCCAAACAAAATTGGGATTCTGTTCTAAAGGAACTGGTAAATATATAAGGATACTACTGTTTACAAGTGCCAGAATAGCCAAATAAAAATGGCCCAAACAATGATGAAAATGTCATTATCTCACCTAACAAGACAATGAGCTGTCGATGGTTCCAGAGTTGGTGGGTTCAGCAGATCGGGGATGTCAGACTCTTCTTGGCTTCTCCATTATTCTCTTGATTTTCTCTACAGGGTCACTTTCACTGTGGCTGTCACAGCTCAAACCATTGCCCACATCCAAATGTACAAAGAGAGCAAAGTCTCTGGCTTATTTCCCTTTTTAAGAACATGGGAAACTTCCCCAATGACTCACAATGGTCTTGTCCTTATATGTTATGGGCCAGGATTATATCACATGCCTGAGCCTGAAGGGATCTCTGGCAAGTGGATAGAAGCAACATGATGGGCTTAAACTAGCCAACATTTAACATTTACCCCTTAACTGAAGACAGCGGGGTAAGGGCCTACTATAAACATCTGGAGAACACTCAGGTGTCTGCCAGCAAGGAAGGAAGGAAGAGGTTTGGAATGACTCTTGAGTAGCCCACCACACACAAGAGTCTTTGTCTAGTCGGAAGAACTAAACTGTGTACCTCATATAATGAGGGATGTTCGTGTTCAACTAGACAGATTTAAGGGCACATGCTTCCCAGAGATAAAGATACAGAATACTGTAGTCACTGTCTAACTCTTGGGAGCAGAAACCGACAATGGTTTTATCAGGATTTCTTTTCCTTTGGGCTAGAAGCAGAGTGGATGGGAATCCTTTAGGAAATATGAGAGTTACTGAGATGGGCTGCATGCGAATGTTCCCCTGGAGGATCTCCAGCATGCTGGAACTGGGAAGAGTGCTGACGTTTTCCTCAAGCCCAGCTCCCTGATTAATAGCTGGGGGAGGAAGGACTCATCTCCCACACTCTGATATTGCCCCTACTGGGGCCTTTTCTCTCCCACTCCAAGTTGTCCAGAAATGCCTCTGGAACCTAAAGGCATTCTTCCCCCATGACTTTTCCATGGGATCCTTGGGTGATGCAAACAGTTAATACTCCTGACTGCTAATCAAAAGTTTGGAGGTTTGAGTCCACCCAGAGGCACCTTGGAAGAGAGGCCTGGTGATCTACTTCTGAAAAACCAACCATTGAAAACCCTACGCAGCAGAGCTTTTACTCTGACACACATGGGGTTGCCATGAGTTGCAGTTGATTTGAAGGCAGCTGGTGGCCCTGGAAACTTTTCCATATGACACTGCCGTGGATTCAGTTGTGTCCCCCCAAAATGTGTGTCAACTTGGCTAGGCCATGATTCCCAGTATTGTGTGATTGTCCACCATTTTGTCATCTGATGTGATTTTCCTGTATATTATGAATCCTACCTCTTTGATGTTAATGAATTTTTATGTTAAGAGGCAGGACTCAGTCTATAAGATTAGGTTGTGTTTTAAGCCAATCTCTTTTGAGGTATAAAAGAGAGAAGCAAGCAGAGAAACAGAGGGACCTCAAACCCCCAAGAAAGCAGTGCCAGGAGCAGAGCGTGTCCTGTGGACCCAGGGTTCCTGTGCAGAGAACCTCCTCAACTGGAGAAGATTGATGACAAAGACTTTCCTCCCAAGCCGACACAGAGAGAAGCCTTCCTTTAGAGCTGGCACTCTGAATTCAGACTTCTAGTCTCCTAGACTGTGAGAGAATAAATTTCTCTTTGTTAAAGCCATACACTTGTGGTATTTCTGTTATAGCAGCCCTAGATAACTAAGACAGACACCACTGAAAAGTAGCCAAAGCAAGGAGTGTTGCTTATTTGATCCTTTCATCAGAATATAAGAGAACTGTGTACTCTTTCTCTGGGGCTCAAATTTTGAAGGCATCCAATTCGACTCAAGTCTCAGCTCCATCACCTTCTAGTTTTTTACCTTTGTAAGGTTGACCTACCTTAGTTCTCAGGTCAGTTAAGTTAACCGCCCTTGGCTGGCCCTTGTTTGTGGCTTTGTCACTGGCCAGCCTGCATGCTGAAGGGAGCAAAGATTTGTTGCTGAGGAATGGAAAAGCCTGGCAAAGCTTGGAAAAGCCTACATCTTTTGGCAATTCTGAAGCCTCTGTTCTTCACCCCTAAAATAGGAGCAATTACCTCGCCTTGATAAAAACACATACTGTACAACAGAAGGTATTTTTATGTGCAGGCATCTCCTTCCCTTTCCCTCCTCTGAAGCCTCACTCCCTCCAGTTTGTGTTTTATAATCTGCTTGTTTGTTTGTTTGCTTATTTATTTATAACAGTGAGAGCAGGGTCCCTTTACCTGATGGTGGGTTCAAAAACAACTCCTAGGGACTCCTTCATTAATATTCACTCAATGCAATACAATTGGCTCCGGAGGCTTCTCCTTGGTGGGACGCTTTAATGTGGCGGTTATGAAAGCAGCTCAGACCCAGCTCGATTAGCATAATAATGAGGCTTCGGCAGCAGTGCTGTCATCCTCAAAGGAAATAGCTGGAGTGGTCACAGCGCCTTTAACAAGGAACACTTTAGGATAGAAAAGGATAGGGTGGGAAATGGGAGATCATCACACATGGAAAAAGGGGGTGGGGGGGCTAGTGAGGATGGAACGAGGCGGGGAAGTGAGGAGGGAGATTTTTTTTTGCTGTCCTTTTGCCTTGTTCCAAAGGTGTCATCTGCAACTACAGGACTCCATTGGTAGTGGGCTTTTAGAAACGGCTTGGTATCTGTTTCCAGAAAAATTCAACATTATTATCTTTTCTGGCTGTTGGGGGAAGGAAAAACAAAAAACCCCAACTCACAACAACAGAAAGCTCTTCTGTATGTTCAATAACCCCTGATAATAGGCAGGGTAGGAATTATTAGCTCCCTTTTACAGACGAATGTTTATCCTTTCATCCATCCATCCATCCGTCCATCCATGTCCGGAAACGATTTAAGGCAATTTCCAGGCGAAGTACCCGAAGTCTCAAGGAAGAGGCAGTATATGGACTGGAACTCAGATCTGCTGTCAATCTTACCCTCACACCATAATGATTCTCAGCAATCGTTTAACAATACAACCATGTCTTAGTCATCTAGTGCTGCTATAACAGAAATACCACAAGTGGATGGCTTTAAAAAAGAGAACTTTATTCTCTCACAGTCCAGTTTTTTTCCAGTAGGCTAAAAGTCTGAATTCAGGGCCTCAGCTCCAGGGAAGGCATTCTCTCTGTCAGCTCTGGAGGAAGGTCCTTGTCACCAGTCTTCCCTTGGTCTGGGAGCATCTCAGTGCAGGAACCTTCCAGTTGCCTCTTTTTTGGTGGTATGAGGTTCCCAACTCTCTGCTTACTTCCCTTTCCTTTTATCTCTTGAGAGATAAAAAGTGGTGCAGGCCACACCCCAGGGAAACTCCCTTTACATTAATCAGGGATGTGACCTGGTAAGGGTGTTCCAGTCCCATCCTAATCCTCTTTAATATAAAATTACAATCACAAAATGGAGGACAACCACAGAATACTGGGAATCATGGCCTAACCAAGCTGATACATACATTTTTTAGGGGGATGTAATTCCACCTATGATGGACCATATATTCTGACTTTTGCAGTTAATTGTCAAGAAACAGGTTCAGCTGGGTGCACCTTTCCTTCTTCCCAGTGGCTTTTGCAGCTGAGTGTGTGAGTATCATGGGTGTGGAGTATGCCTCTACAGAGCCATTTAATTGACCACTACCCCACACTGAAACTATTGGCTATTTTGCTGAATTGTTAGAAAAAGGATCAGCTGTTCTTTCATTACACAGACATGGAAAATGACAGGAAAGCTGAGGCATGCTCAGGCTTTCGCTAACTGTATAAAATCAAGCACAGGATGGAATGAATTGTCTGGATAATTCAAGAAAATCTCCTCAAACCCCTCCCTCTCCTTTACCAGCTCATGCATACAGAGCAGGAAGGAAGAAAATCTCTATTGAAAACAAGAACAAACTGCAGCTGGTTTTACACACTAGGCCAGTGGCATCTTTCACATTAGGGGAGATGGTTCTTTGTTTAGGAAACTACCCTAATGGCTCCTTTGGTGTGAAGAATGTAGGCTCCTCCCCCTCCCCCATCGCCATTCTAGAGGATGATTTGGGAAGGGAATAGACAAAGAGAGAACAGAATTATTCTGCATAATCAAAGTGAGAGGATACAGAAAGTGGTTCGGGGAGGAGGGAGTGATACAGAGACAGAAGCCATTTGATGGAGAGGGGGATATTGAGGGCGTCCCTGGGTGGTACAAACAGTTAATGTGCTTGGTTGCTAATCCAAAGGCTGGAGGTTCGAGTCCACCCAGAGGCACCCGAGAAAGAAGGTCCTGGTGATCTACTTCTGAAAATCATCCACCGAAAACCCTATGGAATACAGTTCTAGTACGATACACGTGGGGCTGCCATGAGTTGGAGTCAACTCAGTGGCAACTGGTTACTGGTCAGGATGCTCAGGAGGATGGATGTAGGCCAGTAAGGGAGACCCTGGGGTGAAAACGGCCAAGAAGCTCTGGTTTTAAGTTGTTTGTGGTGCTATGATTTAACTCTCTCTGTAATATTACATCTTTAGTAAAAGTCTGCAATATGCAACAGCTTTAGTGTGTGTGGTGCTTTGGAAATTTAACAGGAGAGAGGTATTTAGCTTGGTACGAGACAGAAAGAAGAGAACAGCCACAGAAGGGAGATGGGGTGGAGTTGAAGAGATCCCCAGGAAGAGGAAACCTGACTGAGAGGCGACCCTGTGAACTGAGAGTCAGCCAAAAGCCTTTCAATACGTGGGCTGGGGCTTATGTCAAATTTCCTCCCCAAGATAAAAAAAAAAGTAGGACCCCAGAGGTTCACCTAGACAGAATATATTTACTTCTACTATCTTGAAGTTTGATTGAAGTCTGCATTGGAATGTTTGTTGCTTCAGGCCTCTACATGTCTGCAGAGTTTGCCTTCCAAGATCAATTGCCAAAGATGTTACATTTATATAGTTCTGTACAGTTATAAGCTTTGTGTTATTTTGCTTAATTTTCACAACCAGTTTGGGAGAGAAGTGGAAAATCCACATCACCATGGGAGCATTGATCTATTGCCATTAACTTATTTAGGTCTCAAGAAATGACTTAAATAGTTTTACATGCAAACACAATACTCAACCTAATGTCTATATAGGGAAGATGATATTAGCATTTCAGGGCTCTTGGTTGATGGAGGTGGGTGGCAGGGGTAGTGGTTGTAGCTATAGAGCAATTTCTCCTCCCGTGGCTTTGTGGGTTTTGAGTACAAGCTAAGAAGGATGACCAAATACAACCTTCTTGAAGCGGTGACGTCCTGTGGTCCAGTCTCAAAATTGCAGTCCAAGAAACAGTCCTAGAACCAAAAGATAATTTTATAATATCTCAAGTTTTTGTAATTTTTTCAAGCATCATGAATTGAATACAAAGTCCACAGCAATACTTCTAAAATTTGGTTTTTTCTATCTGATAATTCTCTCATATCTCCTTGATTCACCAAAGTGACCCTCTAAATTTCCTGAAAAACCAGAAAAACAGAGTGTTGGTGTCTCTGTTTCTTTTATTCCTTACTATTTTTTCTTCCCAATTCTGTTTCACAAAAGCCCCAAAGAACAAATTTGGCTCTGACAGAGCCTTCCTCGAAGGGAGAAGAGGGAGAGAAACGGAGTCAAGGAAGCTAGAATATTCTTTTGTGTTAGGGGGAAGAGAAAGGCTAAGAATATTAATGATGATTTTGTCCCATTATATTTACATACATATTTTAGGTTTGTAATAAACAAATGTTAAGAGTAAATCTGGTACTTACTAATAATGCACGTTTACTATTTTGTTGTATGTTAATAAACGGTAATGGTTTATGTAAATTATTATGCTTATTATTTATTTTTAAAGAAGAAACTGTGTTTTTGTGGTTGTTCTCTTCTGACATTGTTAGTTCTTTAGTGTTTTCCAGTAAGGATCATTCCATCGACTGTGCCTGACACCGTGGAAATAGTTTAATTCTCATCTCAGCCACCCTAAAACATACGCCCTCATTGACACAGACATGTCAAAAGAAAAAAGAAAAAAAGTACTTAAACCTGACTCCTTGGAAATGATTGGTTCTAATAATTCTATCGATCCTTTATGACTCGGGGTTTTGGATCCTTGGGCAAGTACTTTTTCTTCTGGAATATCTTAAAACAATTAAAGCTAGTTTGCCTTCAAGATCAGCCTTATGAGTAGGTGTGGTGTGATTTTGGGGACAAAAGAGTCTTCCTGTCCCCTGCATTGCCACCCCGATTTGCTGAAATTCACTATTTGCTAAAGTTATTTCACTATTCTCTGAGGTCAAGGAGAGATAACACTTCGACTAGTCATTCTAACATCTCCAAATAAAAGCTGAGTGCTAAATAAATAAATAAGAGCTGTAGGTGCTAAAAGCGTGTCCCTTGTGCAGCCTTGAGGGAGCCATGTGCTGGCATATCCGTGCCTGGCTTTCCAGGAACTGAGAGTTCAGGCTTTTGTCAGTTCTGAAAAACAGGCATGGAAGGACATATTGCCACACTGGGCTGTGGCGGTGGTGAATCAGGGTGCAGGGCAGGGAAGGGGAGGAATTTCGGGTAGGGTTTTCTATAGCTTGTAAGAAAGACTTGTTTCTCCCCAGGCATTTGGAAGCTAACTATGTCTCTGCAGGCCTCAAGTATGGTGCAAACATATAATGTGGTCAGCGGCTCACCAAAAGTTTGGAGGTTCAAGTCCACCCAGAGGCACCTCAGAAGAAAGGACTGGTGATCTGGTGATCTACTTCCAAAAAACCAGCCACTGAAAGTCCCGCAGAGCACAGTTTTACTCTGGCACACATGGTGTCGCTGAAGTCAGAATTGAGAACTGGTTTTCCAAGTGAGGGGTGTCGTCCGTTTACTATGAAATTGTGGGGCTTCTGGTCACATAATTTTTCACTCACTGAAGACAAAAGAGAAGGATAAATAGTTGAAGGTCTTATCCAAGGCCTGGTCTGGCTGGGATTTTCTTATTTTCTGTTCTATCTTTCGCTCTTTTTTCTTCTCTGTAGGTAATCAGAGGCTGACTTTTCTCCCCCAACCTCTTCCTTTCCCAAGTTGTATTTAAAGTCCAAGGGCTTCTGGACACCTCCTCTCTGACTCTGTGCTGAAGGGAGGACAGGCAGGGTTCACAGGGCAAGGGCTCACTGTCACTCTTCCCCTGACAAGGTGGTGTAGGCTCTCTCCTCCAAAGTCTCAGAGCAGGGTCCGAGAACCAGCCATAATCAACTGTTTTCTGCCAGAAATCACTCCTGAGTCTCCCAGGAGCGAAATGCCTGCGTCTTGGGTGGGCAGCAAGCAGGGTAGGCAAGGGAGGGAGAAGTTGCTGGAGGTTGTGAGAGCCAATTAATTAAGGTCATACAACCAAGATGGGGGAAGGATCTTGAACTTGATATGCAAACTTATGCAAAATCATATGTAGATTATCTGGGCTGGAGGACTAGTGTTTTTCTTAAAGAGGAATTCAGTACTGCAGAATCCCATACAGAACAGAGTAGAAATAGTTTGAGTTAAACAGTTAAGTCCTTCGTCATTCCCTTCCACTCTAATACCCATTGTTTACAATTCAGTGAATATAGGTAAGGTCCACTCCATCTACCTGTTCAGCTGCATCACCCTGTTCTCTAGGAATTTCCGTGTTGAGGGCTCTAACTGACCTCTCATCCATGTGGGCCAGTATATTCAGGGCACCCCAGTCACTATGCATTTTCATGTCTGTGTTTTTGCTTAAACCTCATTGCTGGGTGCCGTCAAGCGGCTTCTGACTCATAGTGACCCCATGTGACAGACTAGAACTGCCCCATAGAGTTTTCTTGGTTGTAATCTTTATGGAAGCAGATCTCCAGGTTTTTCCCCTGTGGAGCTGCTGGGTGGGTTCAAATTACCAACCTTTCGGTTAGCAGCTGAGCGCTTAATTGTTGTACCACCAGCGTATCAAATATCCATGCAATGTGCTCTGGTAGTGTGGGTTTCAGAGCCAGGCTTGGATTTGAATTCTGACCCTGGGCAATATTAGATAACCTTAATGAGCATTAGTTTTTCCTCCTGCCAAATGGAGACAATGGTATCAACCCTACTGTGATTTTTGTGACTATTAAATGAGATATTGTATTTGAAGCACATAGAAAGTTGCCTGGCATGTACTAGGCTTTTATTATGATCCAAATCTGGTGCAAATTTTGGGTAGTGCAAATGGTTTGCACTTGACTGTTAACTGAAAAGTTGGCAGCCTGACCCTCCCAGAGCCCCTGTGGAAGAAAGATCTGGCAAACTGCTTCTGTAAAAACTGCAGCCAAGAAAACCCTATGGAGCTCAGTTCTACATGGTAACACACAGGGTTGCCACGAGTCAGAACTGACTTGACAGCAGTGGTTTGTGTGTGTGTGTCTGTGCAAATTTTAAGGCCCAGCTTGAGTCCTGCCTCCTTCAGAAAGTTTTCATTTCCACCACAGCTTGAAGTAAATCTCTACGTTCCCTTGAGGTATTAGATGTGTAATTCATCTAGAAATTAAAAAATACACTTTTTCATGACTTGTTTTTTATTGTTGTTCTATTAATTAACATTGTGTTGTTATTTAATCAGCTCTTCACATATTCATTTCTTGTTTCCCCAACTTGACTTTAAGGTCCTTGAGGAGAGAAACTACGTCTTATATTGTTTAGCTTCCCAAGATGTCTAGACTAATGTTTTGCAACAAATACTTGATGACTTTTCCTCTTCATAAAGCACTTCTAAGTGGTCACCTAGACTGTGGAACATATTTCTTCCCACAAGGAGCTTATACTCTGCGGTGCAGTGAATTACTTAATATGGCCCTTCTAGCCATAGTCTTTATAATTCCCACCAGATGACTGGGTGGGACTATGCAAATAAGATATATGGAACCCTAACAAGGGGATTGGTCAGTTTTGCCATCCTGCTAGGCTTAGAGGGAGATGCTGAGAGACAAAGAGTAGGAGCTACAACAAGGAAGACAGGGAGGGAGAGCTGTAACACCGGAGGCCGTGAGAAGCAGTAGCAGAAAAATAGCGGCAGCTGAACCAGGGGACTTGCAGGAGAGTGCAGGAGGCTGGCAGGAGACCTGGAGGAGACTGGCAGGAAATGACGTGGTGGGCTTCCTGGCCTGTGGAGTGAGAAAGCTGAGTGCCTTTCGGCAGGACGCTTGCTGGCCGAGTAGGGTGCCTCTGGGCACTTTGTGGAGCTTTGTTTGCCAACCCATGGTACTACAGCTGAGCGCCTTCAGGCCGAGGCTTACTGACGAGTGGGGTGCCTTGGAGCACTTATTGGCAGAGTTAAAAGAGCTTTTAACACTTGCCTGATTAGGGCAGAGGCCAGGACAAGGGGCAGAGGGGCCAAGGGCCAGGGAGAGACCTGCCTGTGACATGGCCGAAGAGGCTGTCCTGACTGAAGAACTGTACCTTGAACATTCCTAAGCTGAATTATAACCTGTTATTTCTCTAATAAACCCCATAATTGTGAGTATTGTCTGTGCGTTCTGTGTGGCCATTCCAACAAATTAACAAACTCAGCAGAGTAGAGCCTGCCCTGGGAGAGACACATCGTGTCAGAATTGGTAAAATGGGCTGGCAAGAAGACGTGTGTCTGACCTACACTTCACAGGCACCAGCCTTGGGCTGTTGATCTTGATTCTCCTTCCCCCTTGTGAAGTTAGAGGAGGTCAGATGCCTCCACCAAGCCATTTTATAACTGATGTCAGAAGTAGGGATTTTTGCAATGGCTCCAGGCTCATGGAAGCATGGGACTTTGTAAGAGAAAGAACTAAGGGGCATGGAAGTGAAATTTTTGATTCTTAGATGATTACTTAGGTATCTGTAATGGCTGAAAGGAAAGTGAGAGATGTTATGCTACAGCTGAGGGGAGAAAAGCTGCATCTGGAGTGGCTCAGGGCAAGGGATGGGCCAATGGGATGATTGATAGGGGCTGAGGTCTTCTGGTTCCACCCAGCCAGAGGCCCAAGGCCATATGCATATGAATGGAAAGATATTCAAGGGGTGGAGAAGATGAAACTAGAATATTTTAAAAAGGGTTGTGTGTTTAGGATTATGTGTTTATTTGAATGTGCTATGGATATGGAAACCTCGTGGCATAGTGGTTAAGAGATACAGCTGCTAACCAAAAGGTCAGCAGTTCAAATCCACCAGGTGCTCCTTGGAAACCCTATGGGGTAGTTTTACTTTGTCCTATAGAGTCACTATGAGCCGGAATTGACTGGATGGCAACGGCTTTGGTTTTGGTTATGAATATGGAATGTTTCTCCTACCTAGTGTTGTAAAACAGACCTAAATGTATGAAAGAAATGAATATTGGGTATCATAGATTACAGAGAGCATGTAACTTCACCTTCAGCAATACTTGATTGGATATGCTAAAAGGCGAACTAAGATTTGCTGGAAAAAAACAGGCTGTTCATTTCAATCTAGTAGCCCTGAGTATACCTGAGCCCTACCCTAACCCTTCAGAGCCAGAGAATTTTGCATTTGAAAAGACAGAATTGCTGAGAGAACTGAAGACTTGCATTTGAAGTAAGGACATGCAGGGAGAAAAAAATGTCTGTTTTGCTTCTTGAATTTTGAGCAAGCGGGCTGTTTGCCTTTGGGTGCTTTGAGGCAGGAAGAGTCAGTGCCCATCAGAATCCCCTTCCAAGACTGGAAGTTAAAGGGAGACGGTGAGTAGAAGACAGCGTGGCATGACCACCTAGAACTACTTAATGAGTGGAAGCGGGGGAAGTGCAGCAGTGAAGAGACAGGCTGAGTTTGGACATGTTCCATTGGCACCTGTTGACCTAGCCCATGGGGGCTAGGAATGAAAGACAGAAAGGGCTGTCTGGTTAGAAGTGCAGGGAGTCTTGTGGACACCTGAGCTTATGGGTGGTGCCCATTGACTTAGTCCTTGGGGGCTAGGGATGAGAGAGAGAGAGAGAGAGAGAGAAGGGGCTGGCTGGTCCGAAGCACAGGGAAGTGTGTATGAACTCCTTAGCCTATGGCTGGTACCCATTGTGAGCTAGCTGGAGACCTGGAGGAGACTGGCAGGAAATGGCATTGTGGGCTTCCCAGCCTGGGCAGTGAGAAAGCTGAGTGCCTTTGGGCAGGAGGCTTACTGGTGGACTAGTGTGCCTCTGGGCACTTGATGGAGCTAGGTTTGCTGACCCACAGAGTAAAGTTGTCAGGGATTTCACTTTATTTGGATCTACAATCAATGCTTATGGAAGCAGCAGTCAAGAAATCAAGTTATGTACTGCATTGGGCATATCTACTGCAAAACACCTCCTTAAAGTATTAAAAAGCAAAGATGTCACTTTGAGGACTAAGGTGCACCTGACCCAAGCCATGGTATTTTTAGTCACCTCATATGCGTTTGAAACCTGGACAATGAATAAGGAAGACTGAAGAAGAATTGGCACCTTCGAATTATGGTGTTGGCAAAAACTATTGAATATACCATAGACTGCTAGAAGAATGAACAAATCTGTCTTGGAAGAAGTACACCCAGAGTGCTCCTTAGAAGCAAAGATGGTGAGACTTCATCTCATATACTCTGGATATTTTATCAGGAGGGACCATTTCCTGGAGAAGGATATCATGCTCGGTAAAGTAGAGGGACAGTGAAAAATCCTCAACGAGGTAGATTGACACAGTGGCTGCAATGATAGGCTGAAGCATAATAGTGATTGTGAGGATGGCACAGGACTGCCAGTGTTCATTCCGTTGTACATAGGATTGCTATGAGTTGAAACCGACTTGACGGCACCTAACAACAAGATAACCCCAATTTTGCTCATACTCATGTTTTCCATCTTGCTTACTCTATTTTAGTAAGAAACAATAAATAAATACACAGTGTTAGCCCATGGCTTTTGGCTGTCAGCATTAATAACAGCAGGCACAAAACTCCTGAGAAAAAGATGAAGAGGTGGAAAGTCTCCTTAATCAGATCCTGATTATTGAAAGAGTGACATCAGCAATAGGGTTTACTAGGCTTTATACCTCTTCACCTGATCTTATCAAGCCTTGAGAGTGTTTGGAAAGAACCAACTGTGGCTTTATCCTCCCTAGCCATGTTCTGAGCTGCAGTTCCCTAGGTTTCAGGGTTGGAGCACTGTCACTGCAGAATTCCTCCCTTTCCCTGGACTAAACCAGGTGATTTTAGGGAAACACCCTGACGTGCTGCTGAGAGCTCTGGATAAATTTTAGGGGGCAGATAAGAAGGTTTATGTAAAATTGTTCAGTATTTTAAAACACACACACACATATACACACACATACACACACAGATACACAAACCCCCTTTTCCCTCTGTGTAAGCTATGATGGACTTGGTTATCTTGGGGTGAAAGCGAGATAACTTCTTATTTTTTGTGCAAGTTCCTGTGTGAGCTCAGGAAATGTGAACTACTATAAGAGTTTCATATTCCTCCCAAGGTCATTGTGAGAATGAATGAAATCTATCAGAACCTTAGTTTTACAGCATTGGTTAAATGGCTGTATGTAAAAGCAGGTTTAGAAAACCCCAGGATTTCCTTTTGAATGGCATTGTTAATACAAGCACACCATGTGTACATCTTTGCTAGACATATGGATTTGTCTGAGAATCTGAGTGTTCACAAGAATTCAGACCAAATAACAAAGCCGTGTTGATGAGCCTGTGTTTTCCAGACCTTGTACTTGGCCTGTCTGCATTCTATCCTCTAGTCTTTGATGGAGTGGCTGGCACCAACTCACAGGCTGCTGCCCGGTGGGTTAGTTTTCCTTATTCTCTTTGCTCTCCTTTCATTCTTTCTCTCTTCTTACTTCTCTTTTTCTACCCTGCTTTTTTCCTTCCTTCCTTGACATTTTAATGTGCAGTAAAACACATTGAAGTTATATACTAAAGTGATACTTCTCAGACTTGTTATGATTCAAAAGTACTCTTCGAGAATGAATAAAAAAGTTTCAAAGAGATTTGAGTTTCTATCAAAGAAATAAAAAAAAGTGAAAGTGACAATGACATCTAGAAACAAACCACAAACACCTTTGAAATTACTGAAGGTGGTAGTTGGGTGAGGAGGCTACGCAATGGGCTGTGCCAGTCTTTCATACAGGGGCAGGCAGGGAAGGGACTGATTCCGTTTTTAGCTCTTTTCTGATGGTTGAATTTGGGAAACAGCTGGGGAAAGGGAGGCACTAGGTCAAGGAGACTCCAAAGATTCATGAGTTCTTTTTCCTGCTGTAGAAAGGAATTGAGAAAACTTGCTGTGGATTGTTAATGATAGGCAATTTGAACTCTGTATTATTATAATTATTATAATGTGGAAACCCTGGTGGCGTAGTGGTTAAGAGCTACAGCTATAGCTGCTAACCAAAAGGTCGGCAGTTCGAATCCACCAGGCGCTCCTTGGAAACCCTATGGGGCAGTTCTACTCTGTCCTATTGGGTCGCTACGAGTCAGAATTGACTTGACAGCAATGTTTTTTTTTTTTTTTATTATAATATTTTTAAACAGTTATATTTTAATTTCTAATCTTAGGTTTGGGGATAAAACTACACAAGTAAAACTAAATACTGAGTTGTGAGACCTGAAAATTTGAGTGCCCAATATATATACACAAAGGTTTAAGCAAACGCACACACATATTTGTCTACATATGATGCTGAAAGGCCAATATAAGAATGTGTCAACTTCATTCTGTCTAGCAAATTAAAATCCTTCCTGACCTTGAAATCAGAGCTGTGGGTCATTACTTTTGAAGATACTGAGAAATACTAGGTATCAGGCCCTGCTCTGTTTGCCTTTGATTTTTAGCAGATTTGCCTAGGTTTCCTTTTGAAACGAACTCCCCTGGGATTCTAGAATCTGTGGCTTGATTTCTTTTTATCAGTTTTGTAAAAGTCTCAGTAGTTATCCTTTCAAATATTTATTCTGGTTAAGTACTCGGTTGCTAACTAAAATGTTGGCAGTTGGAACCCACCAGCCTCTCTGTAGGAGAAACACGTGGCGGTCTGTTTCCGTAAAGAGTATAGCCTTGGAAACCCTATGGGGCAGGTCTACTCTGTCCTATAGGGTCGCTACGAGTCAGAACTGACTTGACAGCAATGGGTATAATTAGATTTCTTGAATGTATTAATTGTAGTTATTTTAAAGTCCAGGTTGGATAACTCCAATATCTAGATTTTCTGTGAGTTTGTTTTAATTGTCTGATTTTTTTTTCACTTGGTTTTTGTCCATTTCTTGTCTTTTTTTCCTCCTTATTTATGATTGAGTTCTGGTTGTTACGTATGAAAAACTGTAAAGATAATGGAGGTTCTGGCTCATGCTACCTTACTCCAGGGAACATGGATTTTTTTTTTCTAGCAGCAGTTAAACTAAGGGCCGAAACCAAAACCAAATCTGTTGCCGTTGAGTCGATTCCAACTCACAGCAACCCTGTAGGGGAGTAGAACTACCCCATACAGTTTCCAAGGAGAGCCTGGTGGATTTGAACTGCCGACCTTTTGGCTAGCAGCCGTAACACGTAACCACTATGCTACCAGGGTTTCCAAACTAAGGGCATATTACTTCAGTCCAATTGAGCTAATTTGGGCTTCATTCTTTGTAAAGGCTGACCATTTTCTAATTCGTCCTTTGCATTTACCATGGCCCCTCTACCTTGGTGAATTCAAACTTTTGATCCTTCAACCCCATGAGATCCTGGAGAGCTCTGCTTAGCTTCTCAGCCTATCAGCTGTTTTTACTTTCAGAATTGGCAATTGCCTCAAGGTGGGAAACTGGTCCTAACTGCTAGGACTACTTTTCTTCGTTTCCCTCCTTTTCCAGATCTTGGCCCCTCAAATTCTCACTGTCTTGGTAACTCTCCAGTGCCTTCAAATAGATTGGGGAGGGGGGGAACCCACAACCAATAAAAACTTTTTTTGTTCAGCTTTTCTGATTAATTGTAGTGGGAATGTTGGTCATTGCCAGAAATGGAGCTTTATGAGGGATACATTATCATATCAGTTATTCCCATAAGCACTCTTGAAGGAAAGCGATATTATTATTATTCTCTTTTTATAGATGAGGAAACTGCTCAGAGAAGGCTGGGTCTGTTGCCCAAGATTACTACGTTAATAAGTGATAGGGTGGGGAATTGAACCCGGGCAGTCTGATTTGAGAACCTTCTTCTTTACCTATTTAAAATATACTGCCTCTGTATGCTATAATTAGCAAAGTTTATTTGTATTTATTTCACCTACTTTACTTTACATTTTACTTTACCCCTTTATCAATATTACTCGCCTGATCCTTGATGTCTAAATTGTGTGCAGCCTTCAGGATTAAACTGATGCCAGAGAGAATTTTAGTCATCTGACCTCTCACTTTTTGTTTGGTTCCTTCCTCCCTTCTTCCTTCCTTCCTCCCTCCTTCCTTTCTTCCTCTTTCCCTCCCTTCCTTCCTCCCTCTCTGCCTGCCTGCCTTCCTGCCTCTCTTCTTTCTTCCAATAGTCAGTGGCTTCAATTCTTGAAGTATGAATCAGGTATCTCCAGTATGGGGAAGTTTGCTTTCTCTAAAGTATAAAAACACTGGTTCAGACCTCCATTCCTGGTTCCGTGGAGGTCTGGAGCTCTAATCAGTATTTTCGCAGCTTCCTAGAGGACTTAATGTTCCCATGGTTGCCTCTCACTCTGACTTTCTGTTCCTGATGAAATTATGACTCTCATGCGTGTCTTGCCTCCTATATCTATTTTTTCTGCCTTACTTCATCTTGAACGTAGCATGCAGCCCCCTGTATTTTTCATGAAGCTCCTCCAACACAAGGCTCTGGAATATAGCAGATGTTACTAAAAGTTCAGGATCATATTACAGAACTACGGACAATGTTTTATTGAGTGTTACACATCCCTGTCTCAAAATATCTTAACCCTTTTCATTATAGGAGTTTCACTCTAGCTTTCCTCCTTAACTCCCCAGACTCCCTTATTGAACTGGGCCCCCTTCCTTTTTCTCCTTCAGTTGTCACTAACCAGCCACCAATAAGCTCCCAAATTCATATCACTTTCCTAGGTAGAACAATTTACATCCTCTTTGCCTAAACCTTTTCCAGGGGCCTTCACCTTTCGAAAGAAAGTATTTTGATGTGTTCTTCTAACCAAAAAAGTTTTCTCCCTAAGAGAAATTGTCTTGCTTTTGAGATTCCCGGCTCAAAATATACCCCGCTTATAAAAATAAGTGTTCTTCCTTCCTGTTAGATCATCTATATGAGACCCATATCCATGCTATATATTTTTATTTTATTTTCCGTTGGCCTCTGGAAATGAAGTGACATATGGTATGAACTTCTTGCTTTCATTCAATTGGTATTTAACCATTATTTGTGCATCACTGTGTTTTTCTTTTAAAAAACAAATGAACTGTTCTGCCTTTAGCAGAATAACAAAACACAGCAATTTTAATCTTAATATTAGGTTGAAATCCCTGCCATTCACCTTGTAGATAACTCCAAGATGAAACTGTGAACTTAAACAATCAGGGTTCATAGTCCTTTTCATTCATTTGTAGCTCTAGGTTGTGCTTCCGTAAGTGTTGAAGAGGTTGGAGGAAGAAATAAAACAATATTATGTAATTATATACCCACATGGAGTCCAAAGCATGAGGTCCAACATTTCTTTTGCTTCCCCATCAAATAGCATTTCAGTTCGTATGGAATTTCTTGAAGGTGAGTGTCTGGGAGTCCCTTCTCTCTCTAGTTTCCCTTCTTTTTCTCCCTACTTCTGCTGTATCCACTCCAGGTTTTCTCCTACTCACAGGATCTTGGTGTTATCCTGGTATATCAGGCAAGGTTGAGGCCTTCCAGATGCTTTTCCTGGCTCAGTTCTGGAAGGGTGGCTGTGACTTCCCAAAGTCTACAGGTCTGAGGAGTGGAAAGAACCAAGTCAGTAAGGGAGAGAACTCCTCCTCCGGCATACATGCACTCATTCATGAATCGTGTGGGCATGTTGGTGGGTGGTGGACTCAGAGAACAGGTGATAAGAAAGCCTGCATCTGGCTTTCGAGGGGCTTTGTCATGTTTTTGTTGTTGTGTGCCATCGAGTCAATTCCGACTTATAGCAAACCTATGCGACAGCTTAGAACTGCCCCATGGGGTTTTCAGGCTGAAACTTTTACAGAAGCAGATTGCCAGGCCTTTCTCCTGTAGAGCTTCTGGTAGGTTTGAACCCCTGACCTTTCGGTTAGCAGCCAAGCACTTAACCACTGTGCAGCCAGGGCTCCTCAGGGAGAGCTCATATGGTGTGTGGATCGAGAATATTTATTTTGGGGTTATGTGGGGTAGTGGTCTTGTGAGTTTGTTGGGGTGTTTACATTCATCAAACTCTCCAGTCTTTGCAACATCCTAACAAATTCTCTCTCTCTGTTGGTAATTACTGTGTAGGGTCCTAATTTTTCTCAGTGTCCAGACTGGCTTCTCCCCTTGGGCAGTGTCTATGTTTGCTGTAATTGAATGATGCCACCCAGCCCACTGCCGTTGCCAGCTTTCATTATGACTTGGCGTCTTCTGTATTCATTTCCTCACTCTGGGGTTGTTTCGAAGCAAGCGAGGCCAATTTCCTTTTCAATAGCGCAAATCTGGAGGCCCAATTTGAGCTGTGAGCTAAGTGGGTGCATTTGTGCTGCTTTGATTGACTGACAGTGTTCTCTTTGTTTGATTTTTTTTTTTTTTAATAAGAGCTTGATCTTGAGAGGCAGCTGGCATTTATAGGAGAGCAGAGGACCCATCCTTGGAAAGCCCAAGAATACATTTGGGCAGCTGGTTTTATCCAGAATTATTTTTTCAAGTGTTGGGGGGATGAAACCACAGGCCTGCAGCTCTCAGAGTTTGAGTTGTTCCCCACAGCTCCCTCCCCAGCTGGCCCAGGAGACCCTCAGGGGCTGGTTCCTGGAGGGATTTGGAGACGGGAGTGCAGAAGATCAGGGATAGGTTTGCCGGATAAAATAGAAGATGCCCAGCCAAATTTGAATTTCAGATAAACAATAAATAATGTTTTAGTATAAGTATGTCCCATAGGGAGCCCTCGTGGCGCAGCGGTTAAGAGCTTGCCTGCTCACCAGAAGGTCGTCAGTTTGAATCCACCAGCAGCTACTTGGAAATCTCATGGGACAGTCCTACTCTGTCCTGTAGGGTCACTGTGAGTTGGAATTGACTTGACTGCAATGGCTTTGGTTTTTGGTTTTATGTCCCATACAATATTGTTGTTGTTGGGTGCTGTTGAGTTAATTTTTGGCTCATAGGACTCATGTGACAAAGTGGAACTGCCCCAGAGGGCTTTTTTGGGCTGTGATTTTTATCGAAACAGATTACCACGTCTTTCTCCTGTGGAGCTTCTGGGTGGATTTGAACTGCCAACATTTTAGTTAGCAGCCGAGTGTTTAACCGTCACGTCACCAGGGCTCCTTGCTGTATACAATACTGGCCAAATATTGTTTAGTATTAAGTATGTCCCATGTGATTTGGGGGAAACATTGCTTGGGACATACTTCTGCCAAAACATTATTTGTTGTTTATCTGAAATGTGAATTTAACTGGGCGTCCTGTATTTCTGTTTGCTAAATCTCTAGATATGACGTGGAAAGGTAAATGTGGTTGTGGTTAGTGTAAAAGGCCGAGAAGCCAAAGAAATAAAATGAATGATTTGAAAAAGAGGAGCAAGCCAATGGAAAACTCATTTAGTTGGCACAAAAATCAAAATCAAGCACATATCTTGTGGGAACCAAATTTGCTATTTAAGGCTTCCTAGCAACAGGAAAATGGGGGAGAGTTCGTTTCTTACAGCTTCCTAACCCCCATGAGACATTGGCGATGGTGTGAAGTAAAAGCAGATTATGCATTTTTGATTTGGCAGCAGGCCGACCAATGGTTTTCAAACTTGAGCGTGCATCCGACTTACCTGAAGGGCTTGGTAAGACACAAACTGCTGGGCTGCATCCTGAGCAGCTGAGTCAGTAGGTCTGCCCGGAGCCTGACAGTTGGCATTTCTAACCAGTTCCCAGGTGTTGCTGAGGCTTTCTGGTCAGGAAACCACACTTTGGGAATCAAGAGCTTAAACCTGTGCTCTCTGGTCACTAGGAGCTCCTGGGTGGCACAGATGGTTAAGCGCTGGACTACTAGCCAAAAGGTTAGCAGTTCAAATCCAGCAGAGGTACCTTGGAAGAAAGGACTGAAATCCTCTGGAGCAGTTCTTCTCTGTACACACGAGGTCGCCATGAATTGGGACTGGACTCGAGGGCAACTAACAACATTATCTGGCCACTAGCACTTGAAACGTGGCTAGTCTGAGTGAAGATGTACTGTAGTGTAAATACACACCAGGTTTTAAAGACTTGGCTTGAAAAAAGAACATATAATATCTCACTCATTAGCAATTTCTAAATATTGAGTATAAAACCAAAACCCTTTGCCATCGAGTCGATTTTGACTCCTAACAACTTTGCCATTGAGTCAATTTTGACTCATAGCAACCCTAAAGGACAGAGTGGAACTGCCCCCATAGGGTTTCCAAGGAGCAGCTGTTGGAATCAGACTGCCAACCTTTTGGTTAGCAGCCAAGCTCTGTGCCACTGAGCCACCAGGGTTCCAGATATTGAGTATATGTTGAAATAATAATATTTTGAATATATTAGGTTAAATAAAATCTATTATTAAAATTAATTTTAACAATTTCTCCTTTTAAAAAATGTGGCTACTAGAAAATTTAAAATTACACGTGTGGCTTGCATTTATGACTCAGTTATATTTCTATTGGGCAACTCCATTTTAAACCATCATTTTTATGGCTTTAAAACTCCATTGAGGGCCTGAATTTGGGCATTCATGGATTAATGAGAGGGAGATACGTAGAAATGTATTAGGTTTTAAAATTTTTTTTTTAATATTCCTTGTAAGACTTAACTACATTTTCTCACTTGGATGTGCTGTTTGGAACTTGCCAAGTGTTCCAGAAAAGTGCATTCAGCCTGATGCAAGTAGGATTTGGGGTAGAGTCCCTGATTAGTACAAATGGTTAATGTACTCAGCTGCTAACCGAAAGGTTGACGGCCAAAGTCCACCCAGAGGTGCCTTGGAAGAAAAGCCTGGTGATCTACTTCCAAAAATCCGCCACTGAAAACTCTATGGAGCACAGTTTGACTCTGACACACAAGGGGTCGCCATGGGTCGGAATCGACTTAATTCAGCGGGACTGGTGAAGGATTTGGGGTGAGCCCTGGTGGTGGTAGGGCAGGCTAGGAAAGCAAGGACCAGAAAGGAGCCTCTGGTTGTCATTTCTGGTCAGGAGCCCTGCTCTATCTGTAAAGGAGAGACCGTCACAATCTGAAAGGTGACTGTTCTGTTCCTATAATGGCTTCTTGCCCTCTTTTGGTGATTTGCTGGATTGGAAAGCGAATCAATGGAGGGATCTAGAAATAAACATGGGCCACACAGGCTCTAAGAGATCCCCTTGCTTTCCTTTTTTTCTCTGCAGTCAAAACTCAGCAAGAAGCCTGGACCCAGGTCTGGGTTCTACAGCTAACAAGGATGTGTAGGACTTGGACAAGGTTAGAAGGAAGCCCCAGAGAAGGCTAAAGTATCAGAAAATTGAATTTCTGACAAGAGGTCAACCTAACTTGGACTGTTTCTTCTGGAAAAGAAACACCTTCAAGTATCTGAAAGGTTACTCTACAGACGGTTCTGGATAATTGTTCTGTCTCCACTAAGAATAAAACTGATAGAAAAACATTTAAACTGCTACACGGGGGATTTGGTTTTCAGAGAAAGGAGAATTTCCTAACATAGAAAATAGTTTATCACTGGAAGCGTTCCTGTTAACGTCTGTCCAGCCCTTTCCCTCACGGTTCCTGCAGCGACTGCAGATGACGTTTCTGGATGATCTCCACTCCCTGGTTGGGGGATCAGGACCATGCCCTGAGATGCGGGGAAGGCTTAGTGTCATATTGCTTAGGAAAAAGGGGCCAGAGGTCGTACCAGTGACGCCAGGCTGTTGGTCTTTGCCCAATTTCTTACTCCCAACCTGTTTAACCTTCCCTCTTGTGGTTGATTTTAATTGGTCAGGTTTTTTAGTTAAAAACCTTAAGTTAGCTTAAGCAGAAAAGGAATGTATTAGAAGATTTTAAGCCGTAGTGGGCAGGGGCCAGCTTATATTGGCTCCTGAGAGCTGATTGTTAAATTTTCAGGATGATGTCAGGTTGGTAGCTAGACATCAACCATGATGGGAGGGTTTCCACCATGGAAATTGGCAAACAGTGCAGTTCTGAGCCCCTTGCCCCATCTTTCCTCTGGAGAGCCAGTTGTTAAACATTTACCAGCACATGACTGGATGTTAGGTAGCGTAGCAAACACTTTCTGTGTCCATGCCACATCCTCTTGTATGCCTCTGATTTCAGTGGTGGTTGTAGGGGTCAGTTTCCCTGTGCACAGATTACATCTTGCCCCAAGTGTCCACTGTCTGTATTCTCTTTCTGACCCATGGCTTTTCCTGAAGGCACTGAGTTTGCTCAGCTCTCACTTAGGGTGGCCTTTAAGTGCATTGGAGTTAATGCTGCCAGGTGCAACCCTCAACAAATAGAGGTTGCAAGCCAGAGGATAGATGCCTCAGACACATCCTTTGAAGAAAGAATTCTGAATCACATTTAACATGTTCCTCTGTGGGTCCCTAATAGGACTGAGTCCCGTTTACTCATACTTGATTGACTTTTCCTTCTTCCCTGTCTTACTTTCCCCTCTCCCTCACTCCTGATTCCTGGGATCATCCCATTATGAATTAAAATGTGTCCTCCAAAATATGTGCTGAAATTCTAACATCATCTGGTCCCTCAGCTGGGACTGGATGGTCTACGATGATCTCACTTACATGTTTGGTGGTTGGTCCTGTTGGTGAGCCTCTTTCTCCACATGGCCTTTCTTCCTCCAGAAGAATAGTCTAGGCTTCTCACGTGGTGGCATCAGGTTCCAAGAGGGTGATAATGGAAGTTGCAGTGACTCTTGAGTCCTAGTCTCTGAAGTCCCAAAATATCACCTCTGCCCAGACTCAAACAAAAAAAAAATCCATACCTGTTGCTGTTGAGTTGATTCTGATGCATAGCAACCCTGTAGGACAGAGTAGAACTGCCGCATAGGGTTTCCAAGGATTGGAACTGCTGACCTTTTGATTACCAGCTGAGCTCTTAACCACTATGCCACCAGGGCTCTGCCCAGACTCAGGGGTGGGGAAATAGACTCTGTCTCCTGGTAGAAGAACAGCAAAGTCACATTGCAAAGGGATGACCAAACAGGGTTAAGAGGATTATTGCTGTCATTTTACTGACAATCTAAGGAAGTATATGACTTCTACAGGGAGATAGGAAAAGAGGTGGGGAATTCTCCAAATACAGAAAAGGTGTTCTGAGGTGCTGGATGGCTCAGAAGAATGACGAGTGTTTTTTAACTGGCTTGTTCCTGAGTTGGGTGATCGCATCGCTCATTCTCATCCCCCTCCATGACCTCCTAGTAGGACTCCTTCCTTGTTCTACTCTCAGAGGTGCATGGCTAGGAGGGGATTGGGCCTGGCCTTGAGACCAATGTGACCCAGAGCTGAAGACACTACAGATACTGGATGCGACTGAAGCCTGATGCTGGACACAATTTTTGAATAACTAAAATGAGAGTTCTTACTAAGATATTGTTTAGAAAAAATGCACTAATTTGTATAAATATGTACTGTTCAGCAACATTCATTAATTCAGTTTTTTGAGTACTGTGGCTCAATGGTTAAGTGATATGGCTGCTAACCAAAAAGGCTGGCAGTTTAAATCTACCAGCTGCTCCTTGGAAACTGTATGGGGCTGTTCTACTCTGTCTTTTAGGTTCACCATGGATTGGAATTGACTCAACGGCATCAGGTTTGGTTTTGAGTTTTTGTTAATGTATTCTTAGAACCTGACCAAGGTCTGAACTGGTAACAAATCTTGCTTTAATTATTGATTTCCCTCTAAGGAGGTGAGGATTAGAGAGGAAGACGACAGGAAACAAGGGGAGATGATGCTTATTGAGGGTCAGTACTCATGAAGGGTGCACGCACTCCTTCCTCAGCCTAGAAGATGGGGAAACCAAGGTTCAGAAAGTTTACACGACTTGACTAAGGTCACACAACTAACAAAGACTGAATGATGGAGTGAATCCAAATTCAACTTCGTCTGACTCCAAAACCCATGATTTCTGCATCTACCATGCTTTCTACTTAATATAAAATTTCAGGGCCTGGGCAGTGCCAAAGACTACTCTGAAGAGGTGGTATGGTATACTGGTATGCTTGCTATTCAAGGGCTTGTACTCTGGAGTAAGACCAGACCTGAATTTTTGAATCTAAATTCTGCTGCTTAGGAACTCTGATCATAACTGTTATCACCTCTTAGATCCTCAGTTTCCTTGTCCGTAAAATGGTAATAATGATAGTTACTCTCTCATAATGTTATTAAACATTTAGCCTCATAGATCCTCAGTTTCTTCATCTGTAAAATGGGCATAGTAGTAGTAACTCTCCCATAGTATTATCAAGCATTTAGCATGGTGCCTGCACCTGGTAAATTGCAGTAATACCAACTGCTTTTGTTAATAAGTATTAGCAATTATTTTTCTATTATAGAATATGTTTCATGCTCTGTCTGTATTATTGAGTTAAACTGAAAAAATACTGCAGATTTACTTTTTGGGGTAATTGTAAGTGCTAACTACAGTACAATTGATGGGGTTACCACATAGATAATCTGATTTGCTTATTAGGTACTTAAATTCCTGTTGAAATGAATTGTGGAAAAAAAAAAAGCAAAACAAAACAGAAAGCGCTGTTTCAGCTGTTTAATGATATGTTTTGTAGAGATGTGTTAATGACTGGATTGGATTAATTATGGGGTCCTTCAATGGTTTGTTTAGTAGTACATTTACAAATCTCTTTTCAGATAAGTCCATGTGTAAATGGAACGGCTTGAATTTCAAGCTCACCTGTAGAAGCGTGAGGGATGGAACAAGTCATTGCTGGAGGGACTTGTACAAACAAATATCTTGGGTTTTCCATGATGCGAGAGCTGATATCATTAAAACTGCAAAGAAAGGAGAAGGGAGGGGTTGTGCATCACTAATTTACATTTATTTCAGTGTTTGCAAAATTCACACCGGGCCTCGTGTGAAACTGCCCTGCATAATCATAATTGGCAACGTCTATTTAATGCTCACTGGTTTCTAGGCGCCATGCTAAGTGCTAGGTATTATTTTTTTGTTACGTTAAACCTATGCAGTAGATACTATTAGTTCACTCTTTTCTACTTGCAAGGAAACTGAGGCTCAGAAAGGATAAGTGTCTTGCTCAAGGCTACACAGCTAGCAAAGTGATGGGACTGGATATAAACCCAGTTGGTCTGACTGCAGAGCCCTCCTTATTAGCCAGTCAAAATTTTGTAAATTAAAGCCCTTGTTGGCAATGAGATTCTTGTTGACTCAGGAAAAAAACCCAGTTGCCACTGAGCCAACTCCAACTCATGTTGACCTCATGTGTGTCAGAGTAACACTGCTCTATAGGGTTTCCAATGGCTAATTTTTTGGAAGCAGATCACCAGGCCTTTCTTCTGACGTACCTCTGGGTAGACTTGAACTGCCAACATTTCAGTTAGCAGGTGAGCACCTTATCTGTTTGAACTGCTCAGGAACTGCTGGCTCAGGAATAGGAAAAGGTATTCAATATGTATCAAACATAGTTAAATATCTCTTAAGAGAGGTGCACAACGTGACGGTTAATGCTGTGTCTACACGGCTAGGCTATGATTCTCAGTGGTTTGGCAGACATTGGACTGATTGCTCTTCCATAATGTAAAATAATATAATCACCTTCATGCTATGATCTGATGTGGTCAGCCAATCAGTTGAAAGGGGAGTTTCCTTGAGGCTGTGGCCTGTCTCCAGTATATAAATGGATGTTCCAGCAAGGCTCGCTCTGCCTCGACCCTACACTCTTCTCTGGTTCTTGGAATGTAAGCCTGTAGAAGTCCTCAGCTTGCTGCCTGACATGCAGAATTTGGATTTGCCAGTGTCCACAACCCTGTGAGCCAGCTGAGGCCTCCAGCCTGCCACCTGACCCACAGGTTTGGGATTTGCCAACTCCCGCAATTGTGTGAGCAGTAAATCTCTTTCTCTATGTGTATATATACATACACTTTACTGGTTTTGCTCCTCAGCAGAGCCAAGACTAAGACCCACAGGAAGCCAGACGCCCCTGCTGGAGGTGAAGAGGAGGCTTGTAGCCTGACAGCTGCTGGCAGCCAGGCCACAGAGTGGAGGGGAGTGGCCTTGGGAGGAAGCCATGCTGCGCAGAGCAGAGTGCAGAGATGGGAAAATCCCGGCATCACTAGGTTGACTCAGAAGGCTGCCCTGCCTCTAGGCTTTCCCTAATGTAATTGATTTCTTTACTGACAATGGCAGAGACAGCTGGTTGCCTCTCCAGTATCATTCTTTCCCTTTTCCTTACTAGCCAAACCCCAGTGTTGTCCAGGGTGGCAATTGCCCAATTAAAACTACACTTCCAGCCTCCCTTGTATGGGATGGCCATGCAATATAGTTCTGCCGGTGAGATGGCAACCCAACTCCCTGCTGAGGATTTCTAGGAAAGTTCTGCTCCTCTATTGCCGGCACTGCCCGTCCTTCCTTACTGATGCCCGGAACACTGATGGTGGTGGATACTGAAACAGCCATCGTGAGTGCATGAGGGAAAGACCAAGAGGACTGCAGAGACCTGGGCTTCAAGCTGCCAAAGGAATGCCTGGAGGCCTTACTTTCTTGTTATGTGGGAGAAAATAAAACCCTAATATGTTTAAGCCAGTGTTTTTCTGTCTTTGTTATTTGCATACCAATGCAGTTCCTGACCCAGACATTGAAATCTTTCATTGACACAGATCCTTTCTTGGTGTTCTGGTTATCTCTTGCTGCATAACAAACCATCCCCAAACTTAGTGAATTAAAACAACACATGTTTTATTATTTGTAATGTTTCTGTGGGCCAGACATCTGGACAGGCCACAGCGGGGTCAGCTTGTCTCTGTTCCAGACGTTTGGGGCTTCAGATTGGATGACTTGAATGGACGGGGAATGGAACATCTGAGATGGTTTTTTCACCCGCGTGTCTGGCTGGCACCTTAGTAATGTCCCCACATGACCTCTCTCTCCAGCATTGTAACTTAGGTTTCTTATATGGTGGCTCTGGGGTACAAAAGGGAGAAAGCAGAAATTGCCAGTTCTTTTGAAGGCTATGGCCAGAAATGGCACTATGTCGCTATTATGTTATTCTATTGGTCAGAGCTGTCCAGAATTACGGGACTGGAGGTATAGACTTTGTTCCTGTATGAGGAAGAGAAGGAATTAATGGTGACCATCTTTGGAGACAGGAGTCCCTGGGTGGTGCAAATGGTTAACATGCTCGGCTGCTACCCGAAAGGTTGGGGATTGAAGTCCACCCAGACTTGCCTCAGAAGAAAGGCCTGGTGATCTGCTTCTGAAAAATCAGCCATTAAAAACCCTATGGAGCACAGTTCTACTCTTACACACGTGGGGTGGCCATGGGTTGGAGTCAACGCGACAGCAAGTGATAGGGGTATCTTTGAAGATAAGCTATCACACTTGGAAGATTGGGAAGGACTTGTAGATTTGTAGGTAACCCCCTTTGTTAGGTGTGACGGATAGTCTTTGAATGTACCCTGTATCTGAAAAGTATACAGTACTCAAATGTGGGTCGTACTGTGCTGTGTGGGCTTTTTACATTTTTTATCCTCCGGCACAATGAAACTTTGGGGTTCTGCAGTGGCAGCTTTGCATAGTCAGCAGTGAAAACTGTCATGTGGCAAGGTGGGAGATTGCCAGTGGTGTGTATTGATTAGGGGGTGTCCAAATGATGCGGGGCTGGTGTCTGACCTCCTCCAACTTCACAAGGGGAAAGGAGAATCAAGATCAACAGCCCAAGGCTGATTCCTCTGAGGCAGAGGTCAGACATGCCTCCTCTCTCTGCCATCTTTACCGATTCTGACACCAACCGTCCCTCCCACAGTACTCTCTATTATGCTACTGGGTTCGATAATTCATTGCAATGGCCACACAAAACTCATAGACCATACTCACGATTATGGTGTTTATTAGGGAAGTAACAGTTACAATTCAGGCTCAAGAACACTCAGGATACAGTTATTTCATCAGGACAACCTCCTCCCAGCTGTGCTCACAGGCATACTTCTCCCTGGCCATAGGCCTCTGCCCAAAGGCACCCTTCTCTCTCTCTGGACTGGGAAGCCCCCCATGTGTCTCCTGCTGCTGGGTCTCTGCTGCCATCTCTTCTCTCTGTCTTCAGGGTTACAGATAAATTGTCATTAGAGCTGCCCTGCCAACCATTGAGCTATAAGGGCTGCTGGACCAAGGGCAAGGTACGATCTTCTTCTAAAACATGGGTTCTGTTGATCAGGTCCCAAATCCCTTTGTTAATTGTGCTAATTGGTCATGTTGAGGCATGAGGCAGACATGTAACCTTGAACTAAAATGGAGATAGTTGCTGATGTACTTGCCATCTCTTTAGGAGGCATACAGTACAGTCTATGCCAGCTTCAGTCTTGGTACCAGGCCACAGAGAGGCTCAGGGAAGGTTGAAAGAGGTCTAGGGGAGGGCTCCTTCCTTCCCCTGAGCATCTCCTGAGCTTGAGAGAAGAAAATAGACATATTTTTAAGAAAGATCATCTAGAACCAGGGTCATTCCAGGGGCCACATCACTGTGATAGCTGGAGAGGAGCAGACGGGAGAAATTCTGTGTCTAAAAGTATCAACCTAACTGCTTGTCATTCCATCATTAGAGATGCATTCCTTTGAACCTTATGGCTTCTCCAGCCTCAGGAGACCTACTAAAATGCAACTAGCTTTGAATAGTTTGGCATTTTAAATCTCTGCCTCTCCAGTTGCCACGTGTGATGATATCCCAGGGATGCAGAAGCCTAAAGATAAACATAATACATAGTTGGTTGACCCAGAAAAGGTTTTCATTTATCTGGTAAGAAGCGTACAGTGTTCTCCTCAGATTGAAATAAACCGAGATATAGTATGAAATGGCACACAAAATTTGCATGAGTGTTGAAGATACACCTTTGGAGAACCCAGAATCCTGTGGGTCAGGATCAGCCTCCTTGGCAGTGAGGAGTATGCAGTGTTAGTCTTATGTCATCATTAGCTAGTGCATCTTAGTCCTGGAGGCAGGGCTTGATGGAATCTTCCATAGACCACGGTGGAGGTGGGGGTGTCAGTGTGAGTGGGAGAAGAGGAGAGGGACTTTCTTAACCTTCTTTTTTATCATAAAGGTAAATTTCACCAGCTGTCATCAGGCTAGTGCAGACTAGGAACACATATTAGTTTTTAAAAACCCAACTACCAATAGTAACTATGTGAAGACATGTATGTACAATTTGCCTTTTACTTGGCTCATTGCCTGGCTTTCTCTCATCCCCCTTTAGAATTCCAGAATCCATTGTCCATCCAGGAGCTTCCCATTGTGAGTCCCTTTTTGTGTACTTGGACTACCTGGCCATTACCTGTGTGGCTGACCCTGGCTCATTAATTCTGATATCCTGACACCTCTTTGAAGCTGATTATGCTAATTGTAGGTGATGCTACAACCTAGTTGTGTTTGTTCCTTTTTGCTTTTTAGCAGAAACTTCGGGGGGACTGGCTTTGTCATGTTGCTCATTTCCATTTTTCACTGCTTTTCATTACTTCTGTGGTAGACACAGTTGCAGGCTGAAAAACACATATTACTATTTTTAACAGAATCTAGAAAAATTCAGGAAAAAAAAGAAGTAAGCGTGATTTTTTACTGAAACCTGCATCATTCTTCACTTTCTCCATGGTATTTATTTATTTTAAAACAAAGACTTTGCAAAGGCTTCCCAATGTGAAAAAGAAAACAGAACAAAAAAGCCATGCCTATTCAGAGATTCTCGAGCAAATGATGTGAGAACAATTGAAGCAATCACTTGCTCCAATAGATTTCCAGACTTTTCCTAAATACCTTAATTACCTGGCTACCAATATAACTTTACGGGAGAGATGGGACATAGAAGACTTAGATTAAAAAAAAAAAGAACATAAAAAACACATCAACAATAACAACAACAGACAAACTGAAACAACTTGTTTGGTTGAAGGGTTGGAAGAGAGATGATTCCAGAACAGAAGTAAGGGGGTATGAAGAAATGGGGCTGGGCCACAATGGGCAATGTTTGTCGGCTTTGACTTAGATTTCAAGTTATTATTTTGTCACTGTTAAGTAAGGTAACTAGGGGAATATGGGAGGCTGACATTCCAGAGAAAGTGAACAGATGTGTTGTTGTGAAGGAGCTGTGGGCTGGAGGGCAGGCTAGTGTGGAGGAAGTACTAAGCATTTTGTGTGCAGAGTTCCACCGTGGACACAGTGGGAACTGACATTGAAAAGAGAGGTTGGGGTCTCTACTAGGTTGAATAACGTCCCCCAAAATTCATGTCTGTCTAAAACCTGTGGATGTGACCTTATTTGGAAATAGAGTCTTTGCAGATGTGATCAACTTAAGTTGAAGTCATGCCTGATTAGGGTGGGCCTTAAATCCAATGATTGGTGTCCTTCTAGAAGAAGGACCATTTGGACACAGAAACATAGGGACAAATGCCATGTGAAGACAGAGGCAGAGTTTGGAATGATACAGTTACAAGCCAAGGAATGCCAGGAATATCTGGGAGTGACCAGAAGCTAGGAAGAGGCAGGGAAGAATTCTTCCCTAGATTCTTCAAAGAGAACATGGTCCTGTTGACTCCTTGATTTCTGACTTTTAGCCTTCAGAACTGTGAGAGGATATACTTCTGTTGTTTTAAGCTACCCAGTTTGTGGTACTTTGTTGTGGCAGCTCCAGGAAACTAAGACAGGATGAGACAAACGAAGGCTCCAAATGTCACTGCCTTTAGCAATGGCTCCCTCATTCTGGTGATACTGTGTTAGTCAGGGTCCCAGCAGGCTCAAATGAGGAAAAACCAAGGAGAGTTTAATAAGGAATTATTTATGAAGAGACAAGCAGAGTGCAGAGAAACCATAAGGGCTAGTGCATTTCCTGGGATTAGTCACAGGCAGCTTGGTTATCACCTGTAGGCCGGCTGGTGTGAGAGAAGCCCATGATCACCCTACCCAGAGATGACCAGGGCTATATGATCCAGCCACCTGTCAGGAGTGAAGATCTTCTTGGTGACCCTACAGGGGAGGAGGTGGGGAATAAATACTTGCCCCCCTTCTTCCTTACAATTTCCTACCATTGTTGTCCATTGGCCGAACTCAATCCAAAGCCAGAAGGGGTAGGAGCCTCTGAGGCTGTGTGGGTGCGTCAGCCTTCCAAACACAGGGTCCAGTGGAGGCTGGACCTGGAGGGGCAAACTCTCCAATGCGACGTGGAAGAAAATAAGGTCAATGCTTTGCTTTGACACCCACACCACTCTGTCTAGAAGCTTCGATTGAGGTTGCAGGTCTTTCTGAACTTTAAGTGTTTCCAGAGATCTGTATAAAATAATACCTTCTCCTGCCCCCAGCAAATGTATACAAGCACCAAGTAGAAATGAAATCTCTTTAAACGCTGCTGGTTTCCCTTTATGCTTTTATTTAATTTCTTTTTCCTTAAAGTACAAGAATAGTGGTATAAGCCATGTGCGATTTCAAAAGGCGTCACCTGGATAGTCTGGAGACATAGAAAGCTTCCAGACTGAGATCTGTGTACCTATTTTCACTGCCCCCTTCCCCTGCACACCGACTGCTCTACATTTCCAGAGGGAAGCATAGAAGGACTTAAGGTGTCTCAACAAAGATCTAAGTTAGGCCCAATAAAAAAACGTCCTTACTGAGTCTGAGAAATACTAGCAGGGATTTCTGTGTTGGAAGGGTTATTTTGAGTTTTGGGTTTTAGTGAAAAGCAAATACACCAAGGACAAACTGACATCAAAACAACCGTGTAAAATGGAGACTTAAAGAGTTATTTAGATATTCATGTAAGAAATGTTTTTTTCTTTTAACATGCTAATTTCCTGAATTCTCAATTTCATGTTATATGACACCATGTATGTTGAATCCTGAAATGGTATTCTGTAGGAAGTGAGAAGAATCTGAAAACTGTTAGCACACATGAACAAGACAAAGAGCTGTACTGGAGATACCATAGGTCTAAATTCAGGTGGACTATGGACGTTTCTAGGAGTTCCTGTGTGGCACAAGCGGTTAAGTGCTTGAGTACTAACCAACCAGTTTAAATCCACCTTGGGAGATAGGACTGGCGATCTGCTTCTGAAATGTCACAGCCTTGAAAACCCTACTGAGCAGTTCTACTCTACACACATGGGTTGTCAAGAGTTGTAGTCAACTTGATGGCAACTAACAACCCCAAAAAAACACAAAAACAAAAAACCCCCGGATGTTTCTAGAAGCTGAAAAGTCATAACCACGGGGGCGTCTGAGTGGAGGAATGCAGCCCAGCCTCTAGTCCTTGTAAGCAGGAAACTAGTTGGCTGCAGTTACTTCAGCAAGACTCTTTCCTTTTCTACAGTCTGCCTCCCTAAAATGCAAGACCAGCCATGTCCTGGTACTGGAGCGGCCATCTCAAGTACAGATTGCCTCCATCAGATAAAATAACTCAGACTACTTCTTTCCTGTGCCTCAGGTATGCATGGTTAGAGAAACCAACCTTGTTATTCTGGTGACAGCTGATTTGGCCAGACAGATGTACTGACGCCACAGGCAGCCAAGTCTGGGTGGAACACAGGGACATCAGGGACTCTGAGGTGCCTGGGGGAGGAGTCTGCTTAATCAAGGTGGTCATTTGTGTGGTGGGAATCTGACCAAATCAAATGACCTTCTCCTCAAAGTGCTAAGAAAACTTGAGCTTGGTACCAAGCTGGAAGACTGATCTGGGTCTCCATGAGGTTGCTGTAAATTTCAAAATTGGGATGCAGAGTTGACGAGGCAACTTCCTGTGACTTCGTATCCTTGCAATAAATCCCCATCACTCAAGGTGATTTAAGTACCTCATCCTTGTCTTCTTAACCAAGTTGACTGATTTAACGAGTACAATCCCACCTAGCTGTAACAGTGTATGATTCTGATTCTACTATGGTGTAATATATGCCAAGGAGGCAGGGTAGTGTAGGGGCTAAGTGTATGGGCTCTGGGGTCAGATTGCCTGGGGTCCGTTTGAGTTCTGCCAGAGTTAGGTAGGGTATGGCTTCAGTTGCCTTAACACAAATGTACTAGACCAGAGCCTTCAGCAAGATGAAAAGTTTATTTCATGTTGACATAACAGTGTGGGTGTAAGCTGTTTAGAGCTCGTAAGGCACCCCTGTCCTTTGAGGGGTAAGGCTCCTCTTGTTGCACCACCATTCTCAGGGTGTGGCTGTCATCCTTTTGTTCAAGATGCCTTGCCACAACATTCGCACTCAGAAGGAAGAGGGAAAGGGAAGTTGCTTCCATCCTTGAGCTAAATCCTATTGGCTAGAACTTAGTCACATGGCAATACCCAGCTGCAAAAGAGTTTGCGAAATGGAATCCGTATTAGTTTTCTATTGCTGCATAACAATTTACTACAAACTTAGCAGCTTAAAGCCACACAAATTTATTATCTCAGTTTCTGGGGGTCAGGAATCTGGCTGGGCATGGGTAGCTGGGTCCTTTGCTCAGGTTTCTCACCAGGCTGAAATCAAAATGTCCGCCATAGCTGCAATCTCTTCCAAGCTCACTGGTTGTTGGCAGAATTTAGCTTCTTGTGATTGTAGGACTGAGGTTCCACTTCCTTGCTGGCTGTCAGCTGGGGCCCATTCTTAGCTCCTAAAGACTGCCTAAGGAGCCCTGGTGGTACAACAGTTAAATGTTTGGCTGCTAACCATAAGGTTGGGAGTTTGAACCCACCCAGCTGCTCTGCAGGAGAAAGACCTGTCGATCTGTTCCCATAAAGATTGTTGTTGTTAGGTGTTGTCAGCTGGCTCTGACTCATAATGAATATGTACAACAGAATGTACAACAGAATGAAACACTGCCTGGCCCTTCACCATCCTCCCAATCATTTCTGTTTGAGCCCCTTGTTGCAGCCACTGTGTCAGTCCATCTCTTTGAGGGTCTTCCTCTTTTTTGCTGACCCTCTACTTTACCAAGCATGAGAGGTCCTTCTCCAGGAACTGGTCCCTCCTGATAACATGTCCAAAGTACGTAAGACTAAGTCTCACCATCCTCATTTCTAAGGAGCATTCTGGCTGTACTTCTTCCAAGACAGATCTGTTTGTTCTTCTGGCAGTTCATAGTATATTCAATATTCTTTGCCAACACCGTAACTCAAATGCATCAATTCTTCTTCTGCCTTCTTTATTCATTGTCCAGCTCTTACAGGCATATGAGGTGACTGAAACACCATGCTTGGTCAGGCGCACCTTAGTCCTTAAAGTGACATCTTTGCTTTTTAATGCTTTAAAAGAGGTCTTTTGCAGCAGATTTGCCTGTCAGATGTCTGTCAATTTGTCATACTGTGGTGCCTTGCATGTTGCTATGATGCTGGAAGCTTTGCCACTGGTATTCCAAATACCAGCAGGGTCACCCATGGTGGACTGGTTTCAGTGGAGCTTCCAGACTAAGACAGACTAGGAAGAAGGACCTGGCGATCTACTTCTAAAAAAAATTGGCCAGTGAAAATCCGTAAAGATTACAGCCAAGAAAACCCAATGGGGCAATTCTACTCTGTCACGTGGGGTTGCTATGGATCAAGACAGACGTGACGGCACCTAACAAAAACAGCAGAGTCTCCCTGCTGTTTCCTGCCACGTGACCCTCTCCACAGTATGAACTGCTTCTTCAAGGCCAACAGGAAAATCTTCCTGATTATGAACCTCTCTTTAGGAAAGGCCCAGTCTTTTTTAAGGGATCACCTAATGAGGCCAGGCCCACCCTGGATAATGTCCCTTTTGATTTACTGAAAAGCAGCTGATTTGGGACCTTAATTACATCGGAAAATCCCTTTACCTATTGCAAGATGATGTAACCTAATCAAGGGACCATTCACAGGTCCCACCGACTTGTGAGCGGCGTATGCAGGGCATGTCCACTGGGGAGCTGGACTCTTAGGGACCATCTGAAAATTCTGCCTGCCATGTACTCTTTAGTCTGGGTATCCGTATACCCAGCCAATAGTAATCAATACAACTCTGGCTTCTATTGTTCTATGACTATATAAGAATGAGAAAACAGGTATTGGGGTTAACTAGCCATCTCTGCCACAGTAACTTACTAACCATGCCATTTTTGACAAGTTACTTAATTTTTCTGTGCTTCTATAAAAGAGGGATGGAAATAGTACCCTCATAGGGTGGTTGTGAGGCTTAAATTAGATGACATGCCGAACAGTGCTTAGCACATTAAAATACTCATTGTTGTTGTTCTTCACTGTCATGCCGTCATCTCTGAGTCATGAGAACCTTATGTAAAACAGAACACAACATTGCCATGTCCTGTGCCATCTTCATGATCGTTAATATGCTCGAGTCCGCTGTTGCCACCACTGTGTACCTTCCAACCTAGGGGGCTCATCTTCCAGCACTCTATCAGATAGTATTCTGTTGTGATCCATAGGGTTAATATTGGTTAATTTTCAGAAGTAAATTGCCAGGCCTTTCTCCCTGGTCTTAGTCTGGAAGTTTCTGAAACCTGTCTACCATAAAAGTAATCAATAAATGATTAAAAATACAGTAGGGATTTGTTGAAGTCTTTTCAGTCTTAACCTTTTTTAAACAAGTTCTAGGACAAATAGAAACCTGCAGACTGTTTCCAGCACCTCAAGCTCATTGCTAACGTATGACATCATGCAGTAGAGATGGCCCTAGGTGACATCACATCCTGCAAGGGGGAAACGCTCTGGCAGAACCTCTGGGACCTGATGCGCATTTTGCCAAGAAAAACCAGAATCGTGTTGATTTCTATGAACTTGAAAGTGAACAATGCCTGCTATGGATATGCAGCGTGTGTGTTTGTGTGTGCGTGCACGCATATGTGTGGTGTGCCTGTGTGTGAAATTAACTGCATTTTGATTAAACTTTCCTGCGTGCTGAAGGGATGGGATGGTTTTGAGAGCCGTTGAAGGAAACAAAACAATGAACTTACCATGTTGCTTGACTAAATGAGCTCTGGGTTTTAGGAACTAAATCCCAGCCATTATTAGAGTGTGGTTCCACTTTTTTAATAGGAAAACGTTCCGCTGTAGGTCAAGCGATGTTTGCATTAGGGTTGTTTAACACTTTCCTATGCTTCTGTGATACCTACCATAGAGTATTCCATGAGTCGCACACAATGCAAACAATTATTCCAGACATTTCAAAAATGAAGTGCCACCAGCTTCATTGTGCTCGTCTGCTCTGGTGAGTAATGAAAGACATATTCTTAATGTGAAACAAAAGTGGATTGTGAATATTAAAAAAGCAGCCCAGCCAGCTAGAGTTAAACAGTCAGGATAAGATATTAACTTAAACCACATGTGAAGTGCAGCTGTTTCTGCTGAAGCTTTCATCAGACTCAAGTGGAAAGATTGGTGGGTTTTAATATGTGGTTTCCAGCCAAGCCAATTGGAATCTGGGGAAAATGTGTGTGAAATCAGGGCTCTGCCAGGGGGGTCCTGGGCGCAGGCTGACTTTTCTTTCTATTAACGTAAACAATGGTAACCCAATGTGGAGGGCAAGCCCTGCTCTACTCCAGGGTTTAGCTGGGAGGCTCTGGAGCGACTAGCCGGCTTGTGGATTTGGGGAACACTCGTTCTCCTTTTCAAGAGAAATGTAGAGGTCCGGTAATGTTTGCAGTAGGGATGAAGGAGGAGTCTTTTTGCATCTATCCTCTGTGACTTGCTGTCAGAATCATCTAGAATTTGTTCAGCTTCTAATAACTTCTAGCACCGAGAGGTGCCAACCCTACACAAACTTTTCAGTAGTTTTGTTGGGTTCAAATTCTGAGGATTACAATTTGCTAAGAAAAGTGATGATACATACATACAATTGGGACATAATCTACTATGCAAATGTGAAAAGATTAGGAATTAATAAAAGAATATCAAAGGCATGAAACAAGATAAAAATAAGGACTAATTGCACATTATTTCTTTACAAGGATGAACTTAGTTTAAAGCCTGGGTGAGGTGCTGCTGGATTTTGTCTCGCCTGCTCTTGAGGTCTGTCCTGGTTTCCTAACGCTCCTGTAATAGAAATACTACTAGTGGGCTTTAAAGCACAGGCATTTATTTTTTTCACAGTTTAGGAGGCTGGAAGTTCGAATCAGGGCACCACCTATAGGGGAAGGCGTGCTCTCTGTGAGCTCTGGGGAAAGGCCCTTGTCTCAGCTTTCATAGCTCCTGTGTTCCTCAGTTCCTTTGCGATCCTCACATGGCATTTATTTTCCTTCCGTTTGTGCTTCCTTATCTCTGTGTCTAGGCTGCTCCTTATAACTGAAGGGTGATTAGGTTTAGGACACACTGTAACACTCGTATAGCCTCATTAACATAACAAAGAAAACCCTATTCCCAAATGGAACTACATGTACACTTATAGGGGTTAGGATTTGAATGCATATTTTGGGGGGATCTCAGATTACTACGGAGTTGGAATGCTTCTGGACCGACCACCAGATGACATCCTCAGCCTTCTGCCATGTGTCTCTAGCATCACAGACTTGTCTTCAGCTTCAGAGGCAGGCGACAGAAATATTCTTTATGGCCCACAGATTCAGGAGTTGAGGGAGGAAAATGAAAACTTCTGATTTGTACTCACTGACTTTAGGAGAGCAGTCGAAACACCACCATTCCTGTGCATTGATTCATGTGTTAAACAGACATTTATTAGATAGTTTTAAGATTCACGGGGCCTTGCAAGTTGCCCTGGGGGATACAAAGATTTGTAAAGGGGAAAGGAATTGACATTTATTGAGCACATACTCTATGCCAGGCATCATGTAGGCCTTTTGATTATGTTTTCCTCATTTAATGTTCAAAGCCTTGAAAGGGAGAAATGATAATACAGGAGCTCTACTCTCAAGGGCCTTGGAGTCTGGGGTTAAGCAGTAGATAAAAGATATATCGAAATACTCATGAAATAAGGAAACTCTAATGATATGCCAAAAGAGAGGTTTACATGGGAGTTAAGAGACTAGAGTGATTACTTGGGGGAATGAAGGGGATTTTACAGAGCAGACTACATTTGAATTAGGCATTGAGAATGGGTAGATTTAGATGCAGAGGCAGGTGGGGAAAAGGGCCATCCAAGCGAGGAGAGGATGAGCAGGGAAGAGAAGTGGGAAAACAATACTATGAGTCACTTATAATCAAAATTTCCCCTTATTCCTGCTTCTTGGGGTCAGATAAGATAGGTGGCTTGACTCGAGGGCCCTGTTGTATGTTAAATGCTTATCTTCAAACACTAGATGCACATTCGCTGGGGTGAGATGTTGACCCATTGGAGGCATGCCCAAATTAAGTCCTGCTGGGAGGAGTGCAGGCTCACCTTTCCAACCTTGTGCTCACTCCGGGGCAAAAGCTCATGGTGCAAAATGGCTGGCAAAGGGACCGGCATTGTCTCACTTGTGCTCATCTCTCTGTCTAGGTGTGCTGATCCTGTGCCACTGGATTTCATAAGTTACGTCTACATAGGATATGACTCTGAAGGCTGAGTTAGAAACCACAACAGGGAGTTGAGTCCAATTTAATTGTACTTTAGGGTGTGTGTACAGAGGGGGGTGGCTTAGATTGTAAGGATGGTGAGTAGGCCATCCTGGAAGGGACAGAGGACAATGCAGGGGCAGGGGTTTGGACTGCATGTGAGTGTAGGCCTTGGTGGCAGAGTATAAGGGAAGGATTTGGATAAGCTCTCTTCAGTAACTTGGAGCTTAAATTGCTGGAAAGCAAGATTGTATTCTCTGAGAAATATTGCATTGTGTGCCATTAAGTCAATTTTCAATTCCTAGTGACCCCATGTGATAGAGTAGAACTGTCCCATAGGGTTTTCTAGGTTGTGATCTTTATGGGAGCAAATTGCCAGGTCTTTCTCCCTCAGAGCTGTTGGGTGGGTTCGAACCACCAACTTCTCGATTGTTGATGTATGTCGACTCTGGCTCATAGTGACCTTATGCGACAGAGTAGAACTGCCCCAAAGGGTTTCTTAGGCAGTAATCTTTATGGGAGCAGATTGCCAGGTCTTTTCATCCGTGAGACTGCTGGTGGGTTTGAACCACTAGCCTTTTGGTTAGCAGCTGAGTGCTCAACCATTATGCCACCAGGGCTCCTTCAGTAAAGATTACAGCCTAGGAAACCCTATGGCGCAGTTCTACTCTGTCGCATGGAGTTGCTATGAGTCAGGATCAACTCAAAGGCACACAACAACAACAACAATGAATTAGGAGGATAGCTTACATGCTAGTCCCACCTACCAGTGATAAAAGCAATTCCAAAATAGGTGGAAGCCTGGGCAGCATTTTGATAAATTCCTTAAAATATGATTCTCCACCCATTTGCCTTGCTGGGGTCAGAGTGTCATGAATGCAAAAGTAAAATTTAGGCCAATAAGCAGTTATAGTCTAAGAAATGGTAGCAATAGAAGGCCTGATGCATTCTTACTGATCCTGGGACTGTGCACACATTTGTGTACCATCTTAGACATCTCTTTGAAAGAAAACACAGCCAGAATTTGCCACTGGGACGCATATATTCTTTCCAGCGCTGGAGCCAATGGAGCTGTTGGTAACACTCTGTAAATCTCATCTCCTGTACCGTGACCTTCAGCCCTTTGGGGACAACCCTCACTGTACGTTCAGCCTGCAAACCGCACTGGATGAGGCTTGCTGCAGGATATAAGGGCTCTGTCTCTGGCCTCTTCACCAGGTGAACAAAGCCAGAGGAGCTGCCAAAGGCTGGGCTGTTGTCACGCTGGCTAAATTTTCCCAGCCAGAAAGCAAGCTCACGTTCCAGCCGCCAGAGCCCAGCAGCGCTCTAAACGAGGACGCTGTGCTCCCAAGGGGGAGCCTGTGAGAAATGTTTCCTCTTGCAGTGAGGTCCTTTTGTTCTTATGGGGAAGACATGACATCTCTTTGGTCTGCCTTCTGAAGAAGGTTTGTCCATCTGAAAATTAAAATTGAATGCAGAGAGTGGCTGATTTTGGAAGAGGGAGTCTCACATTTTATTGGCCATGATGTAGATTCCATTTGATTTTCTTTTTCAACTTCCTACAAGGTGTGCCTTGAGAAATGCTTAAGCTAATTTGAAACAGGAGGAAAACAGTGCCAGGCCCTCGTGTGGCAAGGCCCAGTCTGTCTGGTTGCTGTGGGCACCTGGCCTATAAATCTACGCCAGGGTGTGGGCGTGATACCGGCTCCCAGGGTGAGGGGAATCAAAGTGATTCTGGGAGTTGTCTGGGTTCACGGGACCAGTATGCCCTATTCCCTCAGCAGGCAGCACCTGAGCCATCGTCTGGGACAGAAGATATGGCAGGGGGCGTTGCAAGGCAATTTGAAGCAGAAACAACAGTAGCCTTGTTACAAGGTGAAGAGTGTGTGGAAGGAAGGATCCCTGGTGGCGCAGTGGTTAAGTGCTTGGCTGTTAACCAAAAGGTCGGTGATTCAAACCCACCCAGTGGCTCTATGGGAGAAGAGACCTGGTGATCTGCTCCTGTAAAGATTACAGCCTCGGAAGCCCTATGGGGCCGTTCTAGTCTGTCGTGTAGGGTCACTATGAATCAGAATCGACTCGACGGCAACAATAGCAGTGTGGACAATGATAACATCAGTGTGGAAGGGATGCTGAGGGGCTCTGTTTAAAATCCCTAAGTGCGTTATAAACTTTGTTTTTTAATTGTGTTTTGGGTGAAAGTTTACCAAGCAAATTAGTTTCTCATTAAACAGTACAGAAATCATTTTCTGACATTGGTTGCCAACCTCATGACGTATCAACACTCTTGCCTTTTTGACCTCGGATTCCTTATTTCCATTCTTCCAGTTTTTCTGTCCCTTCCTGCCTTCTCGGCTTTGCTTTGGGGCAGGTATTACCAATTTAGTCTCGTATATGTGATTGAACTATGAAGAACATGCCTCATGTGTGTTATTGTTTATTTTATAGGCCTGTCTAATCTTGTCTAATCTTAGGCTGAAGGGTGAACTTCAGGAGTGACGTCAGTACTCAGTTAAAAGGGTGTCTGGGAGCCATACTCTTGGGGTTTCTTGAGTCTCTGTCAGGCCACTAAGTCTGGTCTTTTTTTGTGAGTTTGAATTTTGTTCTACATTTTTCTCCTGCTCTGTCTGGGACCCTCTATTGTAATCCCTGTCAGAGCCGTTGGTGGTGGTAGCTGGCCACCATCTAGTTCTTCTGAGCTCAGTCTGGTGGAGGCTGTGGTACTTGGGGTCCATTAGTCCATTGTTGATGGGCACTTAGGTTGTTTCCATCTTTTTGCTATTGTGACTAATGCAACAATGGACATGGGTGTGCATATGTCTATTCGTGTGGTGGCTCTTATTTCTCTAGGGTATATTCCTAGAAGCAGTGCATTATAAACTTTTGGGTGCAGCTCAATTGCCACCTTGTTCATGACATCTTCCCCGGTGCTGGCTGTGGTCTTGAGGCAGGATGTTCACTTTGGAACTTAATTATCTTCAGTTATTGCCTCTAAGTTTTTTTTTTTTTTTTTGCCTGTGAATTTTGTTGCTTCCTTAGTGTGGCTGCAAATTCTAGAGGGCCCTTCAGAAGGTTCTCGTTCATCTCTGCCTTTAAGCAGACTCCCTACACACACACACACACACACACACACACACACACACACACACACACACAGAGTTGCCATTGAGTCAGTTCTGACTTATGGCAACCCCATGTGTTTCGGAGTAGACCTGTGCTCCATAGGGTTTTCAATGTCTGTGACCTCTCAGAAGCAGTTTGCCAGGACTTTCTTCCAAGGCACCTCTGGCTAGGTTTAGAACCACCAATCTTTTGGTTACTAATTGAGTGCTTAACCATTTGGACCACCCAGGGACTCTTTAAGCAGGCCCACACAGCAGAATTAAGCCTGTATCCCAGATCTCAAACAGGCCAGCTCTCTTCTCTGTGGCTGTTATCCTGGCCCCTTGCTAATGACTCCCTGTTCTCAAGACCAGGAGGACACCCCTGAAGAGTGATCCATGGCTCAGAGGGGAAAGAGCATCATTTCTCTGCTTCCTGCCCTCTGGCTGGGCCAGTGGTTAGCCTCCAGGGAGGATAATCCCAGGGAGTATGGGATGCCTGTAACAGAGGAGCTTTGTGGCTCTGACATGACAGGGCCAGCAGGGCTGCCCCAGAGAGTATGTCTACAGTGGCTGCTGGCTTGGCTTTAAATTTACATGGCTGCCAGCACCACCCTTGCCTGCCCACAGGTTACCTTTCTGCCACGGGGCATGGATGTGTGGTAGAGTCACAAGACCTGGGCAGTAGTACTAGCTGTGCAAACCCACACTCTCTGACATTGGGCTTGACTCCATGACCTTATCTGTCAAAATCAAGCAATACCACTACTCTCCATGCTTCCCATGGTCACCAGGAGGATGAGAAGACAGGACGGTATGTGGAAGAGATGGTGTGTTGTGTATTATGGGGAGCAGTACATGTAGTGGTTGGTAGCACACGTACTGCTCATGTCCCTCCAGTGTCCTGACTCTGGAGGAGCTGCAGTAGATTTCCAGAACCCTCTGTGGGGGACCACGCTATTCTGTGACTATGTGCTCTTTGACTTCTTCAAGTTGATTGACTGAAGATTTCCTAGGCATAGCAAGCAGGCTGACTGCCTGCAAATTGCAGGGTCAACAACAACAGCAAAACTCAGAAACTAAACCAGGCCCTGTGCTGACTGTTTTTCAGCTTTGCTTTCGTTACTACCGCTGTCCTGGTGTTCTAGAAGTTTCTGGAACATTGTAGGAAGCAGGTTCAATAGTTGTTGCGTGCCGTCAAATTGATTTTGACTTATAGCGACACTATAGGACAGAATAGAACTGCCGCATAGGGTTTCCTAGGCTATAGTCTTTATGGGAACAGATCACTAGGTCTTTCTCCCACAGTGTGGCTGGTGGGTTTGAACCACCAACCTTTTGGCTAGCAGCCGAGTGCTTAACCACTGTGGCACCATGACTCCTGGGTTCAGTAGACACGGGTATATATCTCCTTAACTTATATACTTTGCCATGGAGACTGCTTCTTCGTGAGCTTGATTTCCCTCCTCCCTACTTTCGTTAGCTGTCCTGATTTTTCATTTAATGACTTTGGGGGTGGAGGGGGAGGCTAGGGAACAATGAGGTTGCATAAAAACAATATTAAAAGATCTATCTCTGGGGTCACCTGATATTTGCTTTCTTTCAGCGGCTGGTAAAAGAGCAACAGTCTTCTTTCTTTCTCTCTTCCTTCTGATAAATTTGATGGAAGTGTAGTGGAAGGGACAGATTTTAGAGTTAGTTAGATTCAAGTCCGAATCTCTCCTCTGTTGCTTACAGGCTATTTAATGTTGGCCAAGTTGCTTCATGACCTGAGTCTACTTGCATGATTTGTAAAACAGAGATGGCAGTACCTTCCTCACATGGTCGTGTTGTTGTTAGTTGCCCTAGATTCGGCCCCTGACTCATGGTGACCCCGTGCACAATGGAATGAAATGCTGACCAGCCCTGCGCCATCCGCATGATGGGTTGCAGATCTGACAGTTGTGCTCCATAAGGTTTTCATTGGCTGATTTTTGGAAGTAGATCACCAGGCCCTTTTTCTTAGCCTGTCTTAGTCTAGAAGCCCTGCTGAAGTGTGGTCAGCATCATAGCAACACGTAACCCTTCACTGGCAGATGAGTGGTGGCTGTGCGTAAGGTGCATTGACCGGGCCTTGAACCCGGGTCTCCCTCATGGAAGCAAGAATTCTATGTAGAAATACCACTGCCTTCCTCAAGTGGGTGTAATAAGGATCAAATCAACACTTAGGAGACAGTGAGTTCTCCTGCCTTTAAATCTTTAGGAAGGTGAATCCAAATTTCCTTTTTAGTGCTTCTAAATTTACTAATATACCGTTACCATATTGCAGAAAGTAGCTTTCACTTCCTATGGATTTTCTAATACTGAAACTTAGGTAAGAGAAACAAGGGGCATTTCAGGACCAAGGAGTGCTATAGGACAGCTGTCGACAACCCTCAGGCTTAGCGGGTGCTCACTGTGCTAAGGAGAATACATTGATCATTTATTTTTATATTTGTATTTATTTGTTTTCTAGTCAGAACAAAATAGTAATGAAATACCATCTAGTGCTGATTAGGTGTTCTGTTGCCGTCAAGTCAATTCCTACTCATAGTAACCCTATAGGACAGAGTAGAACTGTCCCATAGAGTTTCCAAGGAGTGGCTGGTGAATTTGAACTGCTGACCTTTTGGTTAGCAGCAGAGCTCTTAACTGCCAGGGCTCCTATTAGGTGCTAGGAACTGTATAGTCTCTCTTTTGGTCCTCACAATGATCCTATCTATGAAGTAGGTACTGTGATTATCTCCATTTTACAGACAAGGAAATTAAGGTTCAGAAAAGTTAAGTAACTTGCCCAACATAACCCAGCATGCAAGTGGCCAAGCCAGGATTTGAATCCTGGTAGATTTACTTCTCACTTTAGGAGTCTTCTTTTGAGTACTTCTATTGCTTTAACTCTTCTAATATTAAGTTCTACTTTTCCACCTGTGGAAAGAAATTGTTAACAGTGGTGGAGATAGGTACCCATTGATTGGAAAAAAATTAAACAAAACAAAGAAACACAATCAACCAACTCCTCACCTCCCAGTCCTCTCCCTGTCCCCCCAAATGCAGCACAGAACAGACGGTGGTGGAATGGGCCTCAGCTGTGGCAGAAGGAGAAGAGAGAACAAAGTTGGAGGGATAGATCAAAGACTTCTCTGTGACCGTCCTTTGTCCTATGCATTACAAGGAAGTGGGGACTCTTCTCAGTCTTAGAACTTCTGCTCGGTGATCTCTGCTTTGGGCTCCTGGGAATAGGTTTGAGTTCTCTCTTTTTGTCACTCATCATGGAGACCAGCTCAGACTTGGTTGAGTTCCTTTGGCTACTGAGCCAGAAAAATGACACCAGACTTGGTTCCCTATTCAATTACCTGAATAATAAGCTCCTGAAGGGCTTGGTCCTAAATCCTGATGATAGTCTCCTGTGAATGTCGATGAGGAACTGGTATTTGAAACCTCTTTGTATACAGTCAAGGTAGCGCAAGCGGTTTGTGGATTGGCTGCTGATCTAAAGGTTGGCAGTTCAAACCCGCCCAGCAGTTCCACAGGAGGAAGTCTTGGTGAACTGCTTCTATAAAGATTACAGCCAAGACTTGTAAAAAGACCAGACTTAATGGTCTGACTGAGACTAGAAGGACCCCAGAGGTCATGGTCCCCAGACCTTCTGTTAGCTCAAGACAGGAGTCATTCCCAAAGCCAACTCTTCAGACAAGGATTGGACTGGACTGTAAGACAGAAAATGATACTGGTGAGGAGTGAGCTACCCGGATCAAGTAGACACTTAAGGCTGTGTGGGCAGCTCCTGTGTGGAGGTGAAATGAGAAGGCAGAGGGGACAGGAGCTGGTTGAGTGGCATGGGGAATATAGGGTGGAGAGGAGGAGTGCGCTGTCTCGTTAGGGGGAGAGCAACTAGGAGTACATAGCAAGGTGTATATAAATTTTCGTATGAGAGACTGACTTGGTTTGTAACTTTCACTTAAAGCACAATAAAAAAAAAAAAAGATGACAGCCAAGAAAACCCTATGGGGCAGTTGTACTCTATAACACGTGGAGGTTGCCATGAGTCGGAATTGACTTGATGGCAACAGGTTTGGTTTTATAAACTGTCCAGGGTTGATAGAAAGGCTTAAAATGACAAGCGAAGTAGGTGTTGAGGGTTGGAGTGTTGAGGGTTTTGAGATGAAGGGGAACTGACCGAGTTCGCCAATGGCAAGAAACAGTAGGTAACTGTATAGAAATCAATTCAAGTAAGCAATGTTAAGAGTTGTTTGCCCAAAGTGGAGGTTGTACACCAACAAGGCCAACTCTGAGTGGGTGTGATGCTTGGGAAGGACATACCGGCTTGACTTATTGGAGGGATTTAGGGAAGAGATGGTAGAAAAGCACCTGAACATTGTGTTCAAGTAAAAATACAGAAAGGGAGCATGGGGGTGAGATCAAGGAGGAGAGTTTTTGGCAGAGCTTGCTTCTGTAATTTATTCCAGGCCCTTTAATTCCTGACCACAAGCCTGGGGAGCAGATTATCACCTTCCCCAGCCAGCACAATTGGTTGGTATGGAGGTTGTTAACTTGAGAAAATCACCAAAGATAGTATCGGGCAACTTCAAAAGTCCACTGTCTTTTTCAATGAGCTTGTTGTGAAAGGGCTTAAACAGAACGCTAATAACAGCTAAAGATTTAGCTGCAGGTGGCTGTCTAATTCCAATCAAAATAATCTTCCCCCAGTCTTGGTGAATAAAGGAGGGCAGAATTAGAAAGGGAGCCGAGAGTGATTCTTGGCACGGGCACCAGGTCTGTTGTGCAGGAAGACTATTGGGGTTGGCAGTGTGCACTTAGGTTTTTTCCCAGCAGCTAACTCTCCTCTCTCCTTGATGGCTGGGGAGTTCTGTACACAAATGTCTTTGTGTCAGCGGTACACAGCTGCACACACCATGTGGTATTTGCTTTAGTTAACGGTTCGCGGAGGGAGGGCAGGTTGTTGGTTTTTTAAAAATGAGACTTATTATAAACAAATATGTTTCCCCCTTTCCTAGAAGCTTCCATGCTGACTTGAAAACACACTATTTTAGGATTACAGACACAGTGTAATCAGAGCTTTTTCTTTGTGGTAGGGTGTGTGTGTGTGTTTAATCAATGTTTTATCAGAGTTTTTAAGCCTGTGTTCCTTTCTAATGAATGCTACTTGAATAAAGGTTTCGTAGCCAAATAAAGCAAAACAAACAAAGCTCCTTGCCATTGTGTCCATTCCGACTCATGGTGACCTGGTGCGTTAACAGGGTAGAGCTGCTCCATAGGGTTTTCTTGGCTGTGATCGTCACACAAGAGGATTGCCAGGCCTTTCTCCTGTGGCGTCAGCGGATGGATTCAAACTGCCAACCTTTCAGTTAGCAGTCGGGTGCAAACTGCTTGCACCACCCAGGGGTCTTAATAGTCAAATATGACTGTCAACTGCTGGGTTCAACGAAATTCAACAAGTATCTCTACTACAGGACTTCACGGAGGCTTTACTATGCAAACTTGTTTTGAACTGCCAGTAAAAAGAAAAAAAATAACCAGTCGCCATTGAGCCAATGCCTACTCATGGCAACCCCATGTGTGTCAGAGTAGAACTGTGCTCTATAGGGTTTTCAATGGCTGTGACCTTTCAGAAGTAATCACCAGGCCCGTCTTTTGAGGCACCTCTGGGTAGATTCAAACCTACAACCTTTCGGTGAGTAGCCAAGTGTTCAACTGTTTGTGCCACCTGGGGATGCCTTGAATTGTCTGTTGTCGTTAGGTGCTGTCGAGTCAGTTCTGACTCGTAGCGAACCTATGTACAACAGGATGAAATACCGCCTGGTCCTGTGCTATCTTCATGATCATTGTTATGCTTGAGCCCATTGTTGCAGCTGCTGTGCCAATTCACCTTGTGGACCCTCCAGTTTGCCAAGCATGATGTCCTTCTCCAGGGACTGGTCCCTCCTGATAACATGGCCAAAATATGTGAGATGAAGTCTCATCATCCTCCCTTTTAAGGAGCATCCTGGCTGTACTTCTTCCAAGACATATTTGTTCATTCTTCTGGCAGTCCATAGTCTTTGCCAACACCACAAATCAATTATCTAGGATTGTCGAGAAAGGGATAAATGTTTATTCCCACAGATGAATGAATGAATAAATGAACAAATGATTGAATGAACAAATGAACAAACAAACAACAAATAAATAATTCCCCCCAATTGTCCAACCCTTTGTTTCACAAATGCACTCTTGGAAACACCGCTCTTTGTAAAAGGTCAGGCGTGTTCCCCGCTTCCCCCAATATGGGAAGCAGGTTTGAGCAGGCATTTCCCTACAGCCCTGTGACTACAACATGCCTGTCAAGATGCAAGGCCCTCTCTGAAAAGAGAAGGCCTGAGTCAGGTAGCACATGGCATCGGGGTATGGCGCACGTGCACATACATGTCTGGGGTGGTGGTTGGAATCAAGGAGGCAAGAAGAAGGGGAATATGAGAGAAGAGATTAGGACCTGCACTCTCTCTTTAGGAACACCCAGGCTTGTGGGATTTCCTCAAGAATACTTTCCTTCTGGGCCTCAGTGTGCCAGAGTCTAGTCATAGGTGGAATTACTATAAAGGTTATTCCCAAGTGTTTTGGTATTTATAGCTTGCCATTGACGTAAGCATATTTCCGTGGCTGAAAATAGTGACATCCAGTCATATGGGCCAATTTGTGAATTTCCCTCAGGGACATGGGCTCAGGGAAGTAATTTTATGGCACAAAGAAAGTTGATGGAAATAGTTGTTTGCCTGAGAACTTTTGTCTTCTTATTTTCCCTTAAAGAGGAGACAGGGCTTTTCAGATGGCTGCAGTCCAGGTGCCTCTAATAGTCAGTGAATAATCCTCCAGGCTTTATGAATTCCCATGAGCGTGTTCATTTTGCCAGGCCTCACTTCTTGTTGTCTAAAAGGGTTTGAGATCTGGAAGGTTCTGAGTCTGAGAGGGTGTACATGTTTCCCATCTAAATAATTTTTATCTCATTGGGCTGTAAGTGAAAAACCACATCAAAAGGCCCCTCTCTCTTGCTCTCTTTTCAAAAATTTTTTAAAATAATTTATTTTTATTGTTTGAAAATATACACAGCAAAACATACACCAATTCAACAATTTCTTCATGTATAATTCAGTGACATAGATTATATTCTTCAAGTTGTACAGCCATTTTCTTTTTCTGAATTATTCCTCCACTGTTAACATAAGCTCACTTCCCCCAAGCTTCCTGTCTAACCTGTTGAGTTGTTGTTGTCAATTTGATTTCATATAGATAGTCCTTTAAAAGAGCACATGGTTCAAGGCATACATTCTTTACTAATTAAGCTAAATATTGTTTGGTTTAAAGAAGACTTCATTCTTCTCAGACTTCATGAGCAAACCAGGGCATGCTGGGAATGGTAGAGCCAGAAAATTCATGTTGCTGTGTGCCATCAAGTCAATTTGGAGTCCTAGTCACCCTGTAGGATAGAGTAGAGCTGCCCCATAGGGTCTCCTACGCTGAAATCTTTATGAGAACAGATCACCAGGTCTTTTCCTGTGGAGCCGCTGGTGTGTTTGAACCGCTGACCTTTTGGTTAGCAGCTGAGTGAACACTTAACCATTACGCCACCATGGCTCCTTCGAAAACCCACACAGACACACTTTTTTGAAAACAATTTGGAAATGGACCTCCAAAAGGTTTTTGCTAAACCCTGTCCATGCCAAGTAGCTTCTCTTTTAGTAAATAAAGAAGGAAACCGGACCCAAAACTCAAGTCAGCAGTTATCTCAAGTCAAAGGAGCTTGGGAAGAGAACAGGGATGTTTATTAATTTTATACTATCCCTTTCTTAATAAAACCTCAATAATCTGTCTTTACACATGTTAACATAACATTTGAGCCAGGTCTATCGGTTATTTATTTATTTAAAATGTTTGGTCTGTTTGGAAATTAAACACTTTCTTGGATTTCGTCTCGTTGGGCCAATGGCAGGCCTGGTGGGGGTGATACTGAGAGGATACACTGATAAAAGCCTTAACAGTGTAGTGCCACGGGAAAAAGCCAAAATGAATTAGCTTGCTGTGACATGGCTAACATCACCACGCTTATATATGTTTCATTAAGCAGGAACTTGACAGCTTTACGAGGAAACAGTGGGGTTTGCAGTGGAGGAAGGCCCTGTAACCCTGCCAAGGCTGATGGCGGCCTGTGCCATGCATGCTATTTAATAGAATAATATTTGCGCAGTGAAAATGTCATTTCAAATGACTGGTTTGATAATCCCTTAAGCTTTTAAATGACCTGCAAAGTCTGGAAATTTTACCCCAGTGTTTAAAATTGACGGGAACATTAATGAAGGCAAACATTCAAGGATGGTCCCCAGCTTTGTTTCCTGACTCGGACGTTGCTTACTGAAGTTTCTTGCCTTTTGTCTCTATGCTGTTTCTGCAACATAAGTGGGTTCACTGGGTAGCTGCGGCAGCGGAACGTTTCTTGGGGGTGGGGATCTCAGCCTGTGATGGGACCTGGAGTTACCAGCGTGGCTGCTAACACCGTTCCTTGATGCAGAATGTCAGAGGCACCCCTCTGGGAAGGTGCTTACAAAAAGACCCCCTCTGGGCAGAGTGAGTAGCAAAGGGCACACCTCTTTCCATTCGATGTCTTCTTAGCCAGGATCTTTGCCTGGTGAGCAGAGAGTAGGTGGGATTTAGGCCCACCTACAAAGTCCCTGGAAATCCTGGTGGTGTAGTGGTTAAGTGCTACAGCTGCTAACTAAGAAGTTGGCAGTTCGAATCCACTAGGCGCTCCTTGGAAACTTTATGGGGCAATTCTACTCTGTTCTATACGGTCGCTATGAGTCGGAATCGACTTGATGGCAGTGGGTTTGGGGTTTGGTTAAAGGGTCCCTGGGCAGTGTAAACAGCTAACGCATTGGGCCGCTAATAGAAAGGTTGGAGGTTGGAGTCCGCCCAGATCTTTAGAAGAAAGGCCTGATGATCTACTTCTGAAAAGTGAGTCATTGAAAACCCTGTGGAGCACAGTTCTACTCCGACACACAGGGGGTCGCCATGAGTCAGAGTTGACCTGAAGGCAACTGGCACTGGTAGGCCCTCCTGTTGCTGTCCCCCCCAGGGCATATCCTTAGCACCACACCCAGCATCCCTGGGATCTCTACCTTGTTTTTCTCTGAACCCCCTTTGGACCAGGATAAAAGCTTCCCTCTCCCTCACACAAGTATCTTTGGCTTATGTGATTCTGGGAGGAGATTTCCCTGAGAGGAAAAAGTCCCACTCGATCTCTTCCTGTGTTCAATGACTCTGGAATAGGATAGGAGGGCTCATGCTGAGATTGCCTTCTCATGAACTGGGCAGTATCATGCCGGGGTTGGAAAACTACAGCCCAGGGGCCAATCTGGCTTGTTGCCTGCTCTTATAAATAAAGTTTTATTGGAACACAGTCATGCCCATTCCTTTATTGTCTATGGCTGTTTTCATGCTGCAATGGCAGAGATGAGTAGTCGAGATGGAGACTTAAGGTCCACAAAGCCTAAGATATTTGCTATCTGGCCCTGTACAGAAATATCTGCAGACCTCTGCCCCAGAACACTAGGAAAACGAGGTGAGACCCTGGCTGGAGACCCAGCTTTGCTGATTCCTAACTGTGTGTCCTTGGGGGAAGTTACTTAGTATCTCTGTCTCAATTTCCTCATAAGTGGAATGGGAATAATATTTTGGTCCTGCCCACTTTATGCAGCTGTTATGAAGAGGAAATGATTGAACACAAGGGAAAGGGCTACATGTATGGGCCATTATCCCTCTGAGGTCTGCCAGTGTCTAGCTATAGGACCTCAGGGCAAGCCCCTTGACCTCTTTAGAGCTCCTTTTTCATCTGGAAAACAAGAGGGGTAAACTAGATCAGCACTCTCAAACTTTAAGGTGCCATCTGGGGATTTTGTTAAAATACAGATTCTGATTAGGTGTCTTAGTTACCTAGTGCTGCTGTAACAGAAATACCACAAGTAGGTGGCTTTAAAGAACAGAAAATTATTTTCTGACCATTCAGAAGGCTAGACGTCTGAATTCAGGGCACTAGCTATATGGGAAGGATCTCTTTCTGTCAGCCTTGGGGGAAGATCTTTGTCTCTTTAAGCTTCTGTAGCCCTGATGTTCCTCAGTGCCTTAGCAATCTTCATGTGACATCTATCTTTCCGCGTTTGTACTTGCTTCTGTGTGTGTCTAATCTGTTCTTTTCATAACTAAGAATTGATTAGGTTTAGGATACGCCCTATACTGATATGACCTCATTAACATAACAAAGAAAACCCTATTCCCAAATAGGATTATGTCCTCATGGATAGGGGTTAGGATTCCAACACAAATTTTGGGAGGGATGCAATTCAATCGATAACAATAGGACTGGAGTTGGGGCTACGATTCTACATATCTAACCAGCTCCTACATGATACTGATGCAGCTGGACTGGGGATGACACTTTGAGTGGCAACCACGGGCTAGATGATTTTTCTGATATTCCTGGATAGTGTAATCAATAAGTTGTCTTGCAGATACAGTTATAACCATACATGGGACAATAAAATTCCCAGGAACCCCGCTCCCACCGTATGCTTTGCCAGAGGCTCGCTACGTTTGTCTCAGCCTGTAGCCTATAACCCTGTGTATGTTGCAGGGCACTGGCAAGATGACATGGTTATTTTCCCATTCTGGGAGGGCTCTGACCAAACCCTTTTTTGGCATCTAGGTCGCTTGACAAGCAACTAGTGGCAGACTGGACACTCCCTGCCTGGTCCTAAGTCAGCCTGAATCTGGGAATGATGGAGCGAAGAGAGGATACACACCTCCTCTTTCTGCCCCCAAACAACCAACAAGTTAGTTACCTCTTGGCATGGATGTTGCAGAATTCTGATTAGCATTGTCTTCTGCGCGGGAAATGGGATGCCTTCTGTACTGGGAGAGATACCTCCTGGCTCCAACCTGGCTGCCAGCCCTCCTGAGGGCTTTTGCTCCTGACCACACTTCCACAGGCCTGGAGAGGCTGAGGGATGTTTTGTTTAATTGCCACCTAATGGCATTTTTAGGAAAGGGTTGTCCTGTAGCTGGGGTTCCTGCCACTTTCGGGCTGGGCAAGAAGGAGATGAAGGAACTGGGACTGTGCGTCTTAGGGGTGGTTGGGTGGGTGGATGGAAGAGTATGGTAGAGAAATACATCAAAGGGGTTGTTGGTCAACAATTGGCCATCAGGCCAGGGTTCTAGGTTAGACCTAAATAGACTTGGGGTGGGGGGGGGGTGTAGTACAGGCTTATGATTTAAAGACATAGGTTTTAGATTCAAACATGCCTGGGTTCAAATCCCACATTCGCCCACCGTCACCTCTTTTTCCAGTGGAGTTTGGGCAAGATTCTTTCCCTTGTGTCTTTTGTTTTCTTCATTCTTCCTTGCTCCACATGGAGTGAGACCAGTGGAGTATCTTAGATGGCTGCTCACAAGCTTTTAAGACCACATATGCTACACATCCAAGTAGGATGTAGAACATTTTCTTTATAAGCTATGTTATGCCAACTGAGCTAGATGTTCCCTGAGACCATGGACCCCCAAGCCCTCAGCCCAGTAATTTGGTCCTTCAGGGAGTTTGGATGTGTCTGTGGAGCTTCTATGACCTTGCCTTGTACAAAATTGTACTAGCTTCCCCAGTATAGTGTACTGTCGTACCCTTCACCATAGTTACCACTTATCTATTGTCCATTTAGTGTTTTTCCATCCCTACCCTCTCCTCCCTTGTAACCATCAAAGAGTGTTTCTTTTGTGTGTTAACTTTTTCATGCTTTTACAGTAGTGGTCTCATACAATATTTGTCCTTTTGTAATTGACTTATTTCACTTAGCATAATGCATCCAGATTCATCCATGTTATGAGATGCTTCACAGATTCATCATTGCTCTTTATCGTTGCACAATACTCCATTGTGTGTATGTACTATAGTTTGTTTATCCATTTATGCGTTGATGGGCACTTACATTGTTTCCATCTGTTTGCTATTGTGAACAATGCTGCAATGAATGTGGTTGTGCATCTGTCTATTTGTGTGATGGCTCTTATTTTTCTAGGATATATTCCTAGGAGTGGGATTGCTGGATCAAATGATATTTCTATTTCTAGCTTTCTAAGGAAGAGCTATATAGTTTTCCAAAATGGTTGTACATTCTGGATTCCCACCAGCAGTGCATAAAAGTTCCAATCTCCCTGCAGCCTCTCCAACATTTGTTATTTCCTGTTTTTTGATTTGTGCCAGTAATGCTGGGGTGAGATGGTATCTCATTATGGTTTTGATTTGCATTTCTTTTAATGACTAGTGATCAAGAACATTTCCTCATGTGTCTGTTAGCCACTTGAATGTCTTCTTTGGTGAAGTGTCTGTTCATTATCCTTTGCCCATTTTTAAAATTGGATTATTCGTCTTTTTGTTGTAGAGGTGTTGGATTTTCTTGTAGATTTTAGAGATTTGTAAGAGCCAAAATTTTTTCCCAGTCTGTAGGTTCTCTTTTCAATCTTTTGGTGAAGGCGTTTGATGGGCATGAGTATTTAATTTTTTAAAAGTCCCAGTTATCTAGCTTATTTTCTGGAGTTTGTGTGTTGTTAGTTATGGTTTGTATCCTGTTAATGCCATGTGTTAGGGCCTGTAGTGTTGATCCTATTTTTTCTTCTATGAACTTTATACTTTTTGGCTTTATATAGGTCTTTGATCCATTTTGAATTAGTTTTTGTGTATGGTGTGAGGTATGGGTACTGTTTCATTTTTTTGCATATGGACATCCAGTTTTGCCAACACCATTTGTTAAAAAGACTGTCTTTTCCCCATTTGAAGGACTCTGGGCCTTTGTCAAAGATCAGGTGACTGTAGGTGGATGGATTTACATCTGGGTTCTCAATTCTGTTCCGTTGGTCAATGTGTCTGTCATTGTACCAGTACCAGGCTGTTTTGACTACTGTAGCTGTATAGTAGGTTCTGAGGTCAGGTAGTCTGAGCCCTCCTACTTTATTCTTCTTCTTCAATAGTGCTTTACTTATCCTGGGCTTCTTCCCATTCCATATAAAGTTAATGATTAGTTTTTCCATCTCTTTAAAGAATATTGTTGGTATTTGGATTGGGATTGCATTGTATTTGTAAATCGCTTTGAGTAGAATTGTCATTTTCACAATGTTGAGTCTACCTATCCATGAGCATGGTATGTTTTTCCATTTATGTAGATCTCTTTTGGTCTCTTGTAGTACTGTTTTGTAGTTTCTTTGAATGGGTCTTTTACATTCCCTGGTTAGATTTATTCCTAAGTATTTTGTTTTTTTAGGAGCTATACAGTGTGTGTTGTCTTGTATTGTAAATGGTATTGTTTTCCTGATTTCCTTTTCATTGTTCTCTTTATTGGTGTATAGGAATCCAACTAATTTTTATATGTTTATCTTGTGTTCAGCTACTGTGCTGAATCTTTCTTTTAGTTCCAGTAGTTTTCTCATGAAGCCTTTTGGGTTTTCTATGTATAGTATCATATCATCCACAAATAGGGACAGTTTAACCCCTTCATTACCAATTTGGATGCCCTTTATTTCTTTTTCTTGCCTTATTGCTCTACGTAGAACTTCCATCACAATGTTAAATAGGAGTGGTGATAAAGGGGATCCTTGTCTTATTCCTGTTCTCAAGGGGAGTGTTTTCAGCCTCTCTCCATTAAGAATGATGTTGACTGTTGGTTCTGTATAGATACCCTTCATTATGTTGAGAAATTTCCCTTCTATACCTATTTTATTGAGAGTTTTTATCAGGAATGGGCACTGGACTTTGTTGAATGCGTTTTCTGTGTCAATTGAGATGATCATGTGATTCTTTCCTTTCCTTTTATTTATGTGGTGGATTACACTGATTGATTTTCTAATGTTGAACCATCCTTGTATACTTGGTATGAATCCTACTTGGTCGTGGTGTATTATTTTTTTTGATATGATGCTGAATTCTATTGGCTAGAATTTTGTTTAGAATTTTTGCATCTATATTCATGAGAGATATATGTCTGTAATTTTCTTTTTTTGTGGTGTCTTTGCCTGATTTTGGTATCAGGGTTATGCTGTCTTCATAGAATGAATTTGGAAGTATTGTTCCCTTTTCTATGTTCTGAAATAGTTTGAGTAGTACTAGCATAAGCTCTTCTCAGAGTATTTGGTAGAATTCTCCCCATCTGGGCCAGGGCTTTTTTTTTGTTGTTGGGATTTTTTTTTTTTTTTTTTCAGTTATCTTTTCAACCTCTTCCCTTGTTATGGGTCTGTTCAGATTTTCACATCATAGTGTGTTTCTAGAAATCTGTCTGTTTACTCTAGGTTTTCAAATTTGTTGGAGTATAGTTTTTCATAATACTCTGCTATGATCCTTTTTATTTCAGTTAGGTCTGTTGTAGTGTCCTCCATTTCATTTCTTATTTGGGTTATTTTCATCCTTTCCTATTTTTCTTTTGTCAGTTTGGCCAGTGGTTTGTCAATTTTGTTGATCCTTCCAAAGAACCACCTTTTGGTTTTGTTGATTATTTCTATTGTTTTTCTATTCTCTGTTTCATTTATTTCTGCTCTGATTTTATTATTTTCTTTCTTCTGGTGGCTGTGGGCTTTTTTATTTTTCTGTTTGTTCGAGTTGTGTAGCTAATGTTTTGGTTTTGTCCCTTTCTTCTTTTCTGATGTGTGTATCTATTGCTGCAAATTGACCTCTGAGGATCGCCTTTGCTGTGTCCCAAAGGTTTCGGTATGATGTGCTTTCATTAACGTTTGAGTCTCGGAATTTTTTAATTTCTTCTATTACCCAGTGGTTTTTTAAGCAGGGTGTTATTCAGTTTCCATGTAATTGATTTTTTTTTCCCTTGCTCTTCCTGCTGTTAATGTCTACCTTGATGGCATTGTGGTCAGAGAAGATACTTTGTATTATCTCAATGTTTTGTATTTTGTTGAGGGTTGCTCTGTGGCCTAAGATGTGGTCTATTCTGGAGAATGTTTCATGTGCATTGGAAAAGAATGTGTACTTCACAGCTGTTGGATGGTGTGTTCTATATATGTCTGTGAGGTCAAGTTGGCTGATTGTACCCTATAGCTCTTCTGTATCTTTGCTGAGCTTCTTTCTAGATGTTCTGTCCTTTACCGAGAGTGATGTGTTGAAGTCTCCTACTATTGTTGTCCATTTCTCTTTTCAGTGCTGGTAGAATTTGTTTTTATATATTTTGGAGCCCTGTCATTGGGTGTGTAGATGTTTATTATGGTTATGTCTTCATGATGGATTGTCCCTTTAATCATTATATAGTGCCCTTCTTTGTCTTTTATGGTGGATTTTGTTTTGAAGTCTATTTTATCTGAGATTAGTATTGCCACTCCTGCTGTTTTTTGGTAGCTGTTTGGTTGATATATTTTTTCCATCCTTTCATTTTTAATAAATTTACATCTTTGTTTCTAAGGTGTATCTCTTGTAGACAGAATATTGGTGGATTTTTTTTTTTTATCCATTCTGTCACTCTTTGTCTCTTTATGGGTACATTTAGGCCATTTACATTCAGTGTGATTATTGATAGGTATGAGTTTATTGCTGTCACTTTGTAATGCTTTTTTTTTTTTTGTGGTGCTGATGTTTTCTTTGTTTCTCTTACTCTCCTGTGCTGAATTCCTTTGTGGAATTTTTTTTTCACTTCTTTTGTTTATGTAGATTTTGTTTTTACTGAGACTTTATGTTTTTTTCTTTATTTTGCTGAGTAAGTTTGTTAACTTTCTTTGTGTTTACCTGGAAATCTACCCTTATATTCCTAGGTTTGAACCAGTCTATTTATTACTTGGTGTTGCCTTGCCTTCCTCTCCATTAGAAAGTTCCATACCTACACCATTTGTTCTTTCTTTTCTCATTCTGACATTGTTGTCATTTACAGATTAACCTCTCTGGTTCCCTGTTGTAATTCTTTTGGTTTTGGATAGTCCTTGAGAGTTCATTTCCTAGGTTGGCATCTGGCTGGTTCAATCTTGCATCCTAGATTCATGCGTAGTCTGATGTTGTTTGTTCTCAAACCGAAGGACTCCCTTTAATAATTCTTGTAAGTTTGGTTTTTTTTTTTTTAACATATTCTCTTAATTTCTGTTTATCTGGAAATATCCTAACTTCACCATCATATTTGAATGAGAGTTTTGCAGCATATATTATTCTTGGTTGGCAATTTTTTCCTTTCGGGGTTTTATATATGTCATTCCATTGCCTTCTTGCCTGCATGGTTTCAGGCAGCATTTACTTGTCATACATGGGATCACCATGAGTCAGAGTTGACTCAACAGCAACTAACAACAACAACAACAGGATCTCACCAGGACCCCCGATTCTTCCTCTGCTGTGCTTCTCAAGTCTAATTCTTCCTCTCTGCTTCTATCTCCCCCACCTTGCCTGCTTCCCTCTATGTCTGGCCTGTTGCAGAAGCTTAAGGCCATCAGCTTTCAACCCTGACTACACCAAAATTGCCTGGGGATGTGTTAAAAAAGAAAATAGAAGCCTAAAGCCAGCTCCCAAGATTCTGATTCAGCCAGTCAGGGATGGAACCTCAGACATCTGTTTTTTAAAATCTCCCCAGGTGATTCCAATTTGCAGCCCAGGTTAAGAATCTCTGTTATAGGCTTTCCTGCATTCAGCTGCAAAATCAGGAGCCCAGCTGCTATTATAACCTCCCTTTTTTTTCACCTGCGGAGAGGAAAGCCCTCCCATCCACCCATTTCTAATGCAATTGGATCTGAGGCTTCAAGGCTGAGCTCAAATGCCTCTTTCTCCATTAAAAAAAAAAAAAGCCAAACAGCTATTTCTCTTCTCTGATGATATTTTCCCTTTCACTGTATTTATTTGAGCACTTATCTTATGTCCTTTAATGTATCCTTGAGAAAGAATCAATGACTTCTTTAACTTTGTATCTCCTACAGTATACTTAACACAGGGCTTCACACACAGTAAATATTAAATATGTGATCATTGGATTGATTTACCGTTGTTTTTCTGTGCCCCATAGGGTCTAGAACAGTTCTGAGAATGTAGTAAACACTCCATAAACATTTCTTGATTGATTGATTGATGTATCTACTCAAAACCCGTAAAGAGGAAATAGAGGATGCAGAAACAGTTCCTAGCCCGATGTTGACTGAATGGCATGGGTAAGTAATTTAACTCTGAATGTCTCTGCCTCTGGTGTGTGTGTGTGTACACACATACACACAAGTCCAAGAAGTGATCATCTGCTTAGATGATCCTTTCCACTACCACCTGATGAAAACTGAAATGTTAAATAAGAATAATGTTAGGTTTAGTTTAGTCATGCTCAGTGTTAATTAATTGTAATTATTTACAATTACGATGTCATTAATTTAATAATTTAACATAAAAGTACTTTGAAAAGAGTAACATTCACATGCAACTTCTCACAAATGAGGATTCCTGCTTTCTAGTCTTAGAGTGGAACCTCTGATGGCACAGTGGTTAAGAGTTTGGCTGCTAACCAAAAGATCGGCAGTTCGAATCCACCAGGTGTTCCTTGAAAACCCTGTGGGGCAGTTCTACTCTGTTCTATGGAGTTGCTATGAGTCGGAATCGACTCGATGACAACTGGTTTGTTTTTTTTTTGGTTTAGTCTTAGAGTAAGGAGTTTTAATGGCTCAATGGTTAAGTTCTCAGCTGTTAACCAAAAGGTCTGTGGTTGAAACCTACCAGTGGCTTGTTCCATGGAAGAAAAGACCTGCCAATTTGCTCCCATAAAAGTTACAGCCTGGGAAACCCTATGGGGTAGTTGTACTCTGTCCTATAGGGTCACTATGAGTTGGAATTGACTGGACAACAAACAGTGGTCTTGGAGTCCCTGTGTGGTGCAAATGGCTAACATGCTTGGCTGCTAACTGAAAGCGTATAGGTTTGAATTTGTCCAGACGTACCTTGAAAGAAAGGCTTGGCAAGTTACTTCCAAAAAATCAGCCACTGGACACCCTGTGGGGCACAGTTCTACTCTGATACACATGGGGTCATCATGAGTCAGAGTCAACTTAATGGCAAGTGGTAAGTCTCGGAGCTGCCACTAACCTGTTAAACAATATTGACCACATCCCTTAACTTCCCTGATCCTCAGTTTCCTATCCGTTAAATACAGCTTTGGATGAAATCAACATTTTTTAGAAGTGCATTCCAAAGAGCATTGGTTTCTCAGAATATTAAAGATCTTAATAACTCTGAACAACCCATTGCTATCCAGTCAATTTCGACTCAAAGCAGCCCTGTCGATTTTGACGCATAGCGACCAGTGGGTTTGAACTCATGACCTTTCAGCTAGCAGCCAAATGCTTAACCACTGCACCAGTAAAAAAAAGTAGGGCTCCTTAAAGATGTTAATAGGTGTTCAAAAACCATGCAACCAACAAACAAAAACTTTGAGAAACAAAAAAAAGTTGGGAATCACTGATTAAGCCAAATGAAATAACTTCCTTTCAGGACTTCTCAGAGCCTTTATTTTCTGGTGTTTACTGTGACCCACCATGGAGAAGGGGACAGGTTTCCCCCAAACCATTGGGCCCTGAAACACTTTATTTCCTGTGGAATACTTATTGATGACCCGGGGAGTTTGCAAACTGTTACTTGGTGCCAGTGGCTGAGCCCTGAGTGGAACTGCTATCTTGCCGAATAACCACTCATCAGGTAGCCTCCAGGCACTGGCTGTCTGTGAAGGCGCTCTCCTTACTTGTGATGCTTTTACCTAGTTTCCCTGGTATCTAAGTCCTACATGTTCTTCATTAACTCACCTCTTCCAGGAAGCCTTCCTACCTTGCTCCATTTCATAGTGATATCATCTGGTTTTGAAACTTTTAAGGCTGTAGAATGAGAAGAGGAAGAAATTTGCTGTCAGACAGGCAGGGTTTGAACCCTGGCTGTTGTGTGGATACCTGGCAAGTAACAGCCTTCCTGAGCCTCAGTGTCCTTATCTTAAATACATGGTTAATGCTCTGTGGACATTTGTGGCTTCTATTGTGCAGCATCCATTTATCCTTCTTCTAGTAAAGCATTAAACACAATTTCCCTCGGGAGACCATGCCAGCCACACTCTCAGAGCAGGGGTAGGTAGGTGCCCAGGCCCAAGGCAATTACAGCATCACATTCCCTTGGCCACAACAATGGGCATGTAGCCCAATCGGGATCAAGGAGACACAAGTATAACTTTGCTGGTGTTATGGATTGAATTTTGTGCCGCTAAAATGTGTGTCAACGTAGCTAGGCCATGGTTTCCAGTATTGTGTGGTTTTTCCACCATTTCGTGATCTCATGTGATTATCCTGTGTTTTGTAAATCCTAACCTCTATGATGTTAATGGACCCCTGGTGGCTCAGTGGTTAAGAGCCTGTCTGCTAACCAAAAGGTCAGCAGTTCAAATCCACCAGCTGCTCCTTGGAAATCCTATGGGGCAGTTCTACTCTCTCCTGTAAGGTCACTATGAGTCAGAATCAACTCCAAGGCAATGGGTTTGGATTTTTTTTTATGATGTGAATGAGGCAGGATTAGAGGTTGTTATGTTAACTAGGCAGGACTCAATCTACAGGGTTAGGTTGTATCTTGAGTCAATCCCTTTTGAAATACAAAAGAGAGAATTGAACAGAGAGGAGGGGGACCTCAGTACCACCAAGCAAGAGGAGTCTGGAGTGGAGTGTGTCCTTTGGACCCAGGGTCCCTGTGCTGAGAAACTCCGAGACCAGGGGAGGATTGATGAAAGACCTTTCCCCAGAGTCGACAGAGAAAGCCTTGCCCTGTAGCTGGTGCCCTGAATTTGGACTTCTAGCCTCTTAGACTTTGGGAGAATAAATTTCTGTTTGTTAAAGCCATCCACTTGTGGTATTTCTGTTATAGCAGCACTAGATGGCTAAGACAGCTGGTACCTCTGAATACCAAGAAACCTTCTGAAGAGGCTCTTGCCCTTCTTTACCGGATTGGAGGCTGAGGGAGCATAAGGCCTGGGGATGATGCAGCCATTTTACAACTGTGAGGAGAGAGCTTTTGTGAGAATAGAGAAAACATGGTAGAATATAGCTGTAATGGTTGGAGTTTCAGCAGCCATCTTGGACCATGAGGTGACTTTGGGAATGGAAACCACAGAAGATTCTTCGGTCCTTGCCAACCTGGAGCACCATTTCAGGTTTGGATCATTTCTTATCTTTTTGAAAGTGAGAAACTCCTATCATATTTAAGACAGTTATTTTTTCCTCTTATTCATAGCAAAACCCAACCTTAACATAAAATTCAAGTCAGATTTTCTGTTTTGCTTGCTTGTTTGTTTTTTAAACAGAGTCCTGTCATATACGCCCACTTCCATGGTGGGATTAAATGAGATTTTAATGATTAAATGAGATTACATATAGAGCATCTAGCACAATGCTGGTACCTAGAAAAAAAAGCCCTCAATAAATGTTACTTCTTTTCCCCATGTACCAACTCGTCCTGTCAGGAAACACTCCATGCAGGCAGTGTGCTCCATTTTCCTAACTAGATCCTTGAAGGCTCTACTGCACCTGACTCAGGACTATTATGCACATTAGAACACTCAATAAATGCTTATTGATTAATTAGGACTCCCCAGGCCATGCTAGACAGGCAGAGATGGATTAAGTTGTTCAACGAAGTCCATCCTAAGTCACCGAGCTCTGCTGGCAAGGTTTTCCTTTAAAGGGAGAAAAGAATGAGAAGGCCGATTTTACAGCTGGTGGAAATATACTGGGAGAAGCCGTCAGGGGAAACAGTCGTGGAGATGAAATTGACAGAGTGATGGCTGGGCAGCCCTTTGCTATTAGTTTCAAGTTACCAGTTATGTCTATTTTAATCTGGAGGATGTTTTGGTAATGAAGGGAGTGTGTGAATCTCAAAAATGCAAAGTTAACGTTAGCATCTGCATCCATCGCTGCCTCACTTTTTTCACTTTTGTCCAACAGGGAGTTTTCTTTTTTGTCCTTCTTCAGAGCTGTAATAGGATGGGAATATTCTTGTTCGCCGTTATTTTTGAGAGCTGTAAGTGATGGTTGGCCCTTCTGCCCCTTAAATCCATAGCAACAAACCTCTTCCTTTTAAAACCTAATTTCGAAACGGTGGCTAGACCTAGAAAAATCTATCCTTTTAAGCGCATACATGGCATGGCAGAGGTTATAGCTTCACTCCTGTAATTTTCCTCCAGGGAACGACTAAGACCTTTGCTAACAAAACACTGGTTAAATTTCACCCCCTGGGAAAAAGAAAACTGACAAAAATGTGTCACAGTGCCTGGGTGCAGGAGCGCAGAGTATTTTTTTCCCTGTGCCATGTAAAGACAGGAAGATGCTGTTTGATCCTTCACCGTTGCCTTGTTAAAGCGGAGGATAATGTGTTTATCTGGACGATTAAGTAAACGTGAAGAACAAAAGCGAAAACAACCAACCAGCACATTTTGTCTGTTTGCTCTGAGGTTTTTCTTGCGATCAGCTGAGGGAGGAGAGGTGAGATGAAATTATGTAGATAATTGGCTCAATTCTCCAGGGCACTTTGTGCAGGGGAACGGTCTCAACGCCGGCAGTCTAGCCTGTCTTTGAATTTGGCTCCTTTCACATTTTTATCAGGATAACCTTTTCGAGAATACAGGATAACTTGTAAAACTATGCAATTGTCTTCCAAGAGATGCCACGAAAGGTCCATGAGACGAGTAAGTCCTAGAAAGTACATTAGAGGAATAATCTTATCCCTTCAGGGGTACCAGATGACCTGATGCTTTTTATTTTTTAAAATCTTCTTGCATCGGATTCTGCCAAAGGAAATGTTTATATATATATGTGGATTATTAATGTTTTATTGCTGAATGATTTTTCCTTGCCAATTGGTATCAGATGGCATTGTAAAGGTCCTATTTCCACAACGATTTTAAGAAAAATTTACCATTATTTCTACATTTTGACCTTGAATTCCATGAGGAGAATCGCAGAGTTAAATGTTAGTTTTCAGTTATTTAACTTACTATTTTGTCTCTATTACAAGGAGAGTCTGCATGTGTGTTTGTGTGTTTGTATATAGAAATAGAAGAGATTAAGTCCAATTATGACTCTTAGAGATACCTGGAAGGGCCATTAGTTTACCTGTGGTTGGCAAACCCTGGTGGTCAAAAGACGAGATTGATGTTCTCTGGAATTGATGTGCAGGTCTGTAAATGTTCCCATCTCTCTGGCTCGGTAAGTGTTCCCTCTCTCCCTAGTATCACCCAGTGGCTGAAAGTCAGATGGGGGCTCTGGGGGTTGCGGAGGGGTTAGCATGGAGTCAGCAACCAAGGGCAGTTGATGGGCGTCCACTCCAAGGGGAGGGGTAAGGGTACCACTGTACTGAGTAGCTAAGGACCTGTATGTAGCCCTTGGCCCTCAGCTCCAAATGCTATCTCCAAACCGAAGGACTGCCCACAGAAAGCATATGTTTGATTGCACTTGTTTTTCCTTTATTTTTTGCATCTCTTTTCTAATTGGAAGAATGCTTAGCCTCTCAAAGCCTGTCCATTCTGAAACACCCACAGAAAGAAATTATTTTAGCTACTCAGAGGCAACCATTGACTTGTAATGATTTTATTGTTTAAGTAGAAAGCACATGCATGCTCATTTTACAGTTATTCTATAAACTGTAGTATATATTTCAGCCTTTGTGTCTGATGTATTTAATAATGAAATAAAAAAAGTCAACTTTAAAAAAAATTTTGTAATAAAAGAGACAAAGGAAAGACTGAGATTTGTAGTGAGAGAAAGGATGAGGAGAAATAAAATCAGTATTGTGCTTAATTATTACAGTATCTGATTGTTAATACCACTTTGTGTTTTTTTTACTGATCTGGTTTCTATAACTAGCTTACAAACTTTTTGAGAGCGTGGATAAATGTCTTATTCTTTTATCCTCTGGGTCTTAGCACAATATTAAATGTATATTTATTTTTAATGGATATTGTTGATTATTGAGGACAGAGGGAAGAGGAAGGTGATAGGGAGAGGAAAGAGACAGAGGGAAATACGAGGACAAAGGCTTAGAGAGGAAGAGAGAAAACTATAAGAGGAAACTCAGCCTTGTGACCTTAGGCAAGTCTTTGAGCCTCAAATTCATAATGTGTAGACTGAGAATGAGATGGCAGCTAGGACTTGATGTGAAAGCCTTGTGGAAATGGAAAAACATTTATTGCAGCAGAGGTGCATTGGTGTATTTTATCTTCTCTCATGCAGAAAATTCATGAAAGTAGTTCTTAAAAGAGCAGATGGTACATGGGCACCTTGGAATCACATGGCAAGTCTTAGAGTTTGGAGGGAGATCCCTGGAGCCCACTTTAGAAGACAGAAGAGTAGAGTACACTATACTGAGGAAGCCAGCACGTCTTGTCCAAGGCAAGGTCGTGGAAGCTTCATAGACACTTCCAAACTCCCTGAGGGACTGAATTACTGGGCTAAGGGCTGCGGGGCCATGGTCTCGGGGAACATCTAGCTCAATTGGCATACCGTAGTTCATACAGAAAATGTTCTACATTTTTCTTAGGTGAGTAGCATCTGGGGTCCTAAAAGCTTCTGAGCAGCCATCTAAGATGGTCTACTGTTCTCACTCTGTCTGCAGCAAGGGAGAATGAAAAAAACCATAGACACAAGGGAAAGATTAGTCCAAAGGACTTATGGACCACAACTACCACAGCCTGTACCAGACTGAGTCCAGCACAAATAGATGGTACCCAGCTACCACCACCGACTGCTCTGGACAGGGATCACAATACAGGATCCCCAACAGAGCTGGAAAAAAATGTAGAACAAAATCCTAACTCACAAAACAAAACAACAACAACAACAACAAAAAAAAACCAGAATTATTAGTCTGATAGACACTGGAGAAACACCCAAATTATGGACCCTGGACACCCTTTTAGCTCAGTATGAAGTCACTCCTGAGGTTCACCCTTTGGCCAAAGATTAAACAGGCCCATAAAACAAAATGAGACTGAAGGGGCACACCAGCCCAGGGGCAAGGACTAGAAGGCAGGAAGGGACAGGACAGCTGGTAATAGGGACCCAAGTTCAAGAAGGAGAGAGTGTTGACATGTTGTGGGGTTGGTAACCAATGTCACAAAATAATATGTGTATTAATTGTTTAATGAGAAGCTAGTTTGTTCAGTAAACCTTAATCTAAAGTACAATTAAAAAAAAAAAAAGAACTATATGGGATCAAATTGACAATAGCAACTTGAAAGATTAGACAGGAACCTTAGGGGGCAGTGAGTTTATGAGGAACAACTCAGAAAAGGAAGGTGAGAATGTTTGTACAGCTGGAAGAATGTGATTAATGTCACTGAATTGTACATGTGGAACCTTGAATTAGTGTGTGTTCTGCTGTATATATTCTCAATAACAAAAAACAAATAAATAAAAAAAAAAAAAAGAAGATAGAGGAGTAGCCCCTTTGTTGGGGGAGAGGTTGTCTAATTAGGCTCTTTGTATTTTAAGGGCCAAGTCCAGGCATGAACCCAGGGGCTCCTGGGCTCTGTGTTGGGCAGATCCTGGCCCCAATTCACCTAGTTTTTCTGGGCTCAAGTAGTAGTTGAATGTGGCCACATTTGCAAACCAAAACACCTAGAGCTAAATCTTGGGACGAAATATGGGGGCTTCCTAAGAGAAACTTAGCACTGAGGAAATGGAAGAATGTAGTCACCTGTGCAGGGAACATCCTGCTGGCAGAATGCTCTCAGTCAGCCTGTATTATTCAAGGGTGAAAGAAGTCTCAAAGGGAGCCATTAGATGCCCTGGTAATAAGGCTCACAGGGATTCGAGTGATTGATTGGAAAAATGAGACAACGGACTGTGTGCTCTATGTTTGTGGAGCAGCTGAGACAAGTTATATCAGGATTAAACATGCTGCATGCCTTCCCATGGCTGATGGTCAAGTAGGCGTTCCAGGGCAAGACAAGAACAATTATAAAAAGATTTAAAAAGATGCCAAGGTTATTGATTGGAAACATATCCATTGTTCTGAACTATGTGGCATTACTTGGGCTTTTTCCCTGGTGGAAAGAACATACAGACTATCACTTACATACTAATTTACACAGTATATGGGCAGATTCAGTTGTTAAGAAGACCTTACTGTTATTGTATGAGACCACTATTATAAGAATTCTAGGAAAAGTTTAAACACAGAAGAAAATATTCCTCTGGGTTTAAACTTTTTCTAGAGTTCAATATTATTCTGTGTTTAAACTTTTTCTAGAGTTCTTATAATAGTGGTCTCATACAATAACAGTATGAGGGTGGGGAGGGAGGGAGAGGGGTATTCACTAACTATATAGTAGACGAGTTATTTTAGGTAAAGGGAAGGACAACACACGATACAGGGAAGGTCAACACAGCTCGACTAAACCAAAAGCAAAGAAGTTTCCTGAATTCAACCAAATGCTTCGTAGGCCAGAGTAGCAGGGACGGGGTTGGGGACCATGGTTTCAGGGGACATCTAGGTCAATTGGCGTAACAAACTGTATTAAGAAAATGTTCCGCATCTCCCTTTGGTGGAAGGTATCTGGGGTCTTAAATGCTAGCAAGCAGCCATCTAAGATGCATCAGTTGGTCTCATCCCACCTGGAGCAAAGGAGAATGAAGAACACCAAAGACTTATGGTAAAGATAAGCCCGGGAGACAGAAAGGGCCACATAAACCAGACACTCCATCAGCCTGAGACCAGAAGAACTAGATGGTGCCCAGCTACCACCAATCACTGCCCCGACAGGGAACACAACAAAGAGTCCCTGATGGAGTGGGAGAACAGTGGGATGCAGATCTCAAATTCTTGTAAAAAGACCAGGCTTAATGGTCTGAGTGAGACCGGAGGTACCCTTATAGTCATGGTCCCCGGACCCTTTGTTAGCCCAATGTTGGAACCATTCCTGAAGCTAACTCTTCAGACAGGGATTGGACTGGACTATAAGATAAATACTGGTGAGGAGTGAGCTTCTTGGCTCAAGTAGACACCTGAGACTATATGGGAAACTCCTGTCCGGTGGTGAGATGAGAAGGCAGAGGCGGGGCAGGAGCTGGTTGAATGGACACGAGGAATACAGGGTGGAGAGGAGAGTGTGCTGTCTCATTAGGAGGAGAGCAGCTAAGGAATATATAGCAAGGTGTATGTAACTTTTTATACGAGAGATTAACTTGATCTGTAAACTTTCACTTAGAGCACAACAAATTAACAAATAAACTAAAAAAAAAGAGAAGACTTTAGTGTTGCAGATCTTGGGTGAAACTTTGTGTAACTGGTTTTAAAATAGTCGGGAAAAAATAAAAAGGGAATTTGAAAACTTCTCACCATTGTTAATACTTTTCAGTGTTTCCTAGGATTCAAGTCCCACCAGTAGATGCATATAGGAAGAGCAGGCATTTTCTGGAAGGTTGTGGGGACTCTTCCAAGGTAATTATGCCTCCTTGGCCTGAGTGGAGGGCACATACAGTTCCTTTCTTTTGATAAAATCTCTTCTAACGCTGATTGGTGTGAGGAACCTACACAAACTATTTTTTATTTTCAGAACACAGTTTTCCCTCCCCATCTCATTGTAGACAACTGAAAATAAGGAGCCCTGGTGGTGCAATGATTAAGAACTTGGCTGTTAACCAAGAGGTTGGTGGTTTGAACCTATCCAGTGGCTCTACAGGAGAAAGATCTGACAACCTGCTCCTGTAAGGATTAAAAAAAAAACCAAACCGAGTGCCGTCGAGTCGATTTCGACTCATAGCGACCCTGTAGGACAGAGTGGAGCTGCCCCATAGAGTTTCCAAGGAGCGCCTGGCAGATTCGAACTGCCAACCTTTTGATTAGCAGCAGTTACAGCCTGGAAAACTCTATGGGGCAGTTCTACTCTGTCACATGGGGTCACTGAGTCAGAATCTACTAGACGGCACCCAACAACAACAAAGTATCAAAAAGTCCCCTGTAATCCTACCACCCTCAGATAGTCACGCTACATTTTAGTGTCTGTATCTGTACACACACACACACATAATCTCACATGTATAATATGTCTGTATATGTAATATGTTAATCCACCGCTTGTTTGTCAGTTTGTTGTACCGTGGTGGCTTGCATGTTGCTGTGATGCTGGAAGCTATGCCACCGGTATTTCAAATAGCGGCAGGGTCACCCACGGTTGACGGGTTTCAGCAGCGCTGCCGGGCTAAGACAGACTAGGAGGAAGGACCTGGCGATCTACTTTGGAACAAAATTGGCCAGTGAAGGAAGACCTTAAGGATAACAGTGGAACTTTGTCTGATATAGTCCTGGAAGTGGCTGCAACAATGGGCTCAAACACAGCAACGATCTTGAGGATGGCAAAGGATCGGGCAGCGCTTCGTTGTGCTGTGCATAGAGTCGCTATGAATTGGAACCTACTTGATGACACCTAACAACAACAATATATTAATATAATATATGTAATATATGACTTTTTTTTTTTCTGGGTAATATCACATATATTGGATATATGTAATTGTTAAATTAGTTAAATAATTGAGGTCATAGTGAACTGAACAAATGAATATTTTTATCTTTTTGCTTTTTAGCTTACTATTTGACATAAGCACTTCCCCATGTTACTATAAACTCTTTATAAACATTTAAAATAAGTGTATAGCCTTTTCTTTTGACTGAACCACAATTTGCTGACCCAGTCTCCCATTCTGCAGCATTTCGGATGTTCTGTTCCCAGCTTCTTTGTTGTTATAAATAGCTCTGCGGCTAGCGTCTCTGTGCAAGATTTTTTTCCTGTTTTTAGGCTGGATGGCTTGACGGATATGAATGATTTTGAACTCCTCCTATGCATTGCCAAAACACTTCTTGAAAAGATTATACCACTTAACAACTCACTCAGCAGTGAGGTCCCTTTTTACTTTACCTCGTCAGCCCTGGGTAATCCCATTTTTAAGAAAATGACTAATTTTAGAGCCAGCAAGCGGCATCTTTTTACTTTGAGTGTCTTTCTTTGTTTGCCTGCCTTTTATTTCTGTATTTACTCTTAGGATTTTCCCATGTACCCTGCCCACTTATCTCTTGGTCTATTTGCCAAAGCTCTTTATGTATAGAAAAGATAGTGATAGTTTTTGTATTATATTTATCGCAATGTTTTCTGACCTGTTCATTTTTAAATGCATGAATTGTAAATATCTTGATTGTCTCTTTTTACTTTTGTTCATTGTTTTTGTGCATTTAGAGATTAGATACTACCGTCATGGATTGGATCGTGTCCCCCAAAAAGATGCATCAACTTGGTTAGGCCGCAATTTCCAGTATTGTGTGGCTGTCCTCCATTTTGTGCTTTTCCTATGTGTTACAAGTCATAATCTCTGCCTGTGTTTAAAGAGGATTAGGGTGGGATGTAACACCCTTGCTCGGGCCACATCCCTGGTCTAATGTAAAGGGAATTTCCCTGGGGTGTGGCTTGCACCACCTTTTATCTTACAAAAGATAAAAGGAAAGGAAAGCAAGCAGAGATTTGGGGACCTCATACCACCAAGAAAGCTGCGCTGGGAGCAGAGCACGTCCTTTGGACCTGGGGTCCCTGTGCAGAGAGGCTCCTAGGCCAAGGGAAGATTAATGACACAGACCTGCCTCCCGAGCCGACACAGAAAGCCTTCCTTCCTCCAGAGCTGATGGATGGCCTCAATTTTGACTTGTAACCTACTAGACTGTGAGAGAAGACATTTCTCTTTGTTAGAGCCATCCACTTTTGGTATTTCTGTTATAGCGGGACTAGATGACTGAGACAATGGGCTTTTCCTCCAAATGGCTGATTTTCATCATAGCTTTATTGACTGTAGAGACCTTCATTTCTCTACTGATTTGTGATGGCTCTTTTATTTCATACTAACATTTTACATATACTAATGCTTGGCTTGATGTCTTATATTGTATTTCATTGAGTTGCCTTGTCAATTCTTACTCATACTGCACCAGTTGAATGTGTGTTGTTTTATTAATTATTTTAAAACATGCAAAGCTAGCTACCTCTCATTAATTTTGCTTTGTAAAAATGTTCTTTATTATTCTCAGATGTTTTCATTATAGATGAGCTTTGGAATTACTTTGCAAAGTTAAAAAAAAGACATAAAATTTTGGTTGATATTACATTAGAACGATAAGTTAACTTGAGAACTGGTAGCTTAACACTAGTCAGTATTTCCATCCAAGAAATAACTCTTGACTTATTATTATAATAGTTTTCAGTTTACTTCTTTGGTATCACATGTATTTCTAGATATTGTGTAATTTCTGTTGTTTTTCTGGGATTATTTATTGTTCTATATTTTAATTACCGATAATGATGCAAAATCAAAAAACCAAACCCACTGCCGTTGAGTCAATTCCTACTCATAGCAACCCTATAGGGTTTCCAAGGCTGTAGATCTCTGCAGAAGCAGACCGCTACATCTTTCTCCCATGGAGCCACTGGTGGTTTTGAACCACCAGCCTTTCGGTTAGCAGTGAATCACTTTAGCCGCTGTGCCACCAGGGTTCCTAATCATACAACCAAAAAAAAAAACCTGTGGCCGTCAAGTCCATTCCGACTCATAGCGACGCTAAGGACAGAGTAGAACTGCCCCATAGGGTTTCCAAGAAGTGGGTGGTAGATTTGAACTGCCGACATTTTTGTTAGCAGCCAAATGCTTAACCACTGCGCCAACAGGGCTCCCATGATATAAAAGAACTTCTAATTAATTAAAAAAAATTTTCCCTAGTATTCAGGTAATTTGGAAACCCTGGTGGTGTAATGATTAAGTGCTACAGCTGCTAACCAAAAGGTCATGAGTTCGAATTCACCTGGCACTCCTTAGAAACTCTATGAGGCAGCTATACTCTGTCCTATAGGGTTGCTATGAGTTGGAATCAGCTTGATGGCAATGGGTTATTCAGGTAATCTGGCAAAAATTATTCTAATTTTAGTTAGTTTTATAATAGATTCTCTTGAATTTTCTAGGCATGCAACTCTCTCCCCGTTTTAAAATACTTACACCTGTTGTTTTTGTTTCAGGTTTTACTGCCTTACTAAGAATTTCCAGACAATGTTACATGTGGTAGTTATGGTGGGAATTCTTGCCTCAGCATTAGAACTGTATTTTACTATTTAGTATGACGATGGTGAAGGTTTGAAAGAAATATTCTTCATCATGTTGAAGATGAATCTTCCAAATAAAGTACCCTTTTTTTTCTAGTTTTAAATAATATTTTGGACTTAGATTAAATTTGATTGAATGTCTTTTCAACCTCTTGGATATGATCGTATATTAAAAAAATTTACCAATATGAGCTGCTATATTACTAAGGAGCCTTGGTGGTGCAGTGGTTAAGTGCTCAACTGCTAACCAACTGAAAGGTTGGTGGTTTGAACCCACCCAGTGGCTCAGTGGGAGAAAGACGTGGCAATTCTCTTTGGTAAAGATTACAGCCAAGAAAACCTCATGGGGCTGTTCTACTCTGTCACATGGGGTCATTATGAGTTGGAATTGACTTGCTGGCACCCAACAAAAACAGCAACTGTTTTACTAGATTTTTTCTATTTTATTACTAGGATTTCAATGCAGCTACATCACAAGATTTTTTTCTGGTTCATTACTAAATTTTTTTAATCCTAACTCATTCTTATGTCAGTGAACTAGAACTTGGTGTTGGCATTTTATTCTTTTATTGTCCATTAGTATCTTGTTAGGATTTTAACATCTACGTATAAGAGCTATTGCCTACATTTGTGTGTATGTGTGTCTGCATATGTGTGATGCGTGTGCACGCATGTATGCACACCATTTTGTCAGTGTTTGGTATTACAGTTAAGATAACTTTGTAAAATAAATCAGACAAATTTCTATCTTTTTTTTTGTGTGTAATGGAACAGTTTATATAGAATGAGACTTTTCTGCTTTTTGAATATTTATAAGAACATATTTAGGAAATTACCTGACTCCAGAATTTTTACTGGGGTTAATTAAAAATAAATCTACTTCTTGAGCCAATTTGTTATTCCTCACCTGATCTCTGCTGCTGCCAAAAATTATCCATTTTGTTGAGATTTACTGACATATTTATACATCCTGGTGAATTTTTCACTTATAGTTTTAAAATCTTCTGTCTATATTGCTCTACCCTCTTTCATTTCTAAATGTATTTATTTATGATTTTTTGTTCTGTTTTTATTGATTAGCTTATCCAGAGATTTGTCTGTTTATTGAATTTTCAAAGAACTACTTCTTGAAATCATCTATCAATTGTGATCTTCTATTTTTTAAATTCATTTATGTATTTATTTATCTTCATTATCTTCTTTTCTTGCTTAGGTTACATTTTGTCATTTTTTTCCTTAGGTTCTCAGTTGAAAAATTTATTATCTTACTTTCTTTTAAAATAGCACCAGATATTTGAGTTTCCATATTATATGAAAATATGGTTTTAGTCATATCCCATAAATTTATATATATACACACATGTATAATATGTATATTATACATATATATGTGTATATATGTATATGTATGTATGTGTGTGTATATGTATATGTATATGTGTGTGCATATATATATATATATATTTATATATATAAATAACCTTGGTGTTAGAAATGCCAGAGATCCCATGATAAAATTTTGCAAGACCAGTGACTTCTTCATTGCAAATACCTTTTTCCAACAACTTAAACAGCCACTGTAAATGTGAATTTTGCCGATGGAATACACAGGAATCAAATCGACTACATCTGTGGAAAGAGACAATGGAGAAGCTCAATATCATCAGTCAGAATAAGCCCAGGGGCCGACTAAAGAGCAAACATTCAATTGGTTATATGCAAGTTCAAGTTGAAGTTGAAGAAAATTAAAACAAGTCCACAAGACCTAAAAGTATGACCTTGAGTATATCCCACCTGAATTTAGAGACCATCTCAAGAGTAGATGTAGTACATTGAACATTAATGACTGAAGACCAGACAACTTATGGAATGATATCGAGGACATCATACATGAAGAAAGCAAGAGGTCATTAAAAGGACAGGAAAGAAAAAAACCAAAACGAATGTCAGAAGAGACTCTGAAACTTGTTCTTAAACGTAGAGTGGCTAAAGCAAATGGAAGAAATGATGAAGTAAAAGAGCTGAACAGAAGATTTCAAAGGGTGGCTTGAGAAGACAAAGTAAAGTATTATAATGACATGTGTAAAGACCCAGAGTTAGAAAACCAAAAGGGAAAATCACACTTCACATTTCTCATGCTGAAAGGCCTGAAGAAAAAAATCAAGCTTCAAGTTGCAATATTGAATTGAAGGTTTCTATGGGCAAAATATTGAGCAACATAGGAAGCATCAAAAGAAGATGAAAGGAATACATAGTCACTGTACCAGAAAGAATTGGGTGACATTCAACCATTTTAGGAAGTAGCATATGATCAAGAACTGATAGTACTGAAGGAAGAAGTCCAAGCTGCACTGAGGGCATTGGCAAAAGCAAGGCTTCAGGAATTGACGGAATACCATCTAAGATGTTTCAACAAATGAATGCAATGCTGGAAGTGCTCACTCATCTGTGCCAAGAAATTTGGAAGACAGCTACCTGGTCATCTGACTGGAAGAGAACTATGTTTTTGCCCCTTCCAAAGAAAATTGATCCAACAGAATGAGGAAATTATTGAACAATATCATTAATATCACATGCATGTAAAATTTTGCTAAGATAATTAAAAAATGGTTGCAGCAGTACACTGAAAAGAAACTGCCAGAAATTCAAGCCGAATTCAGAAGACAACTGGGAAGGAGGGGTATCATTGCTGATGCCAGATGGATCCTGGCTGAAAACCAGAGAATACCAGAAAGATATTTACCTGTGTTTTATTGACTATGTGAAGGCATATGACTGTGTGGATCATAACAAATTATGGATAACATTGCAAAGAATGGGAATTCCAGAACACTTAATTATTCTCATGAGGAACCTGTACATAGACCAAGAGACATTTGTTTGAACAGAATAAGGTTTAATATCACAAAAGGTGTGCGTTGGGATTGTATCCTTTCACCATACTTACTCAATCTGTATGCTGAGCCAATAATCCGAGAAGCTGGGCTATATGAAGAAGAAGGAGGCCTCAGGATTGGAGGAAGACTCGTTAACAACATGTGTTATACAGATGACAAACCTTGTTCACTGAAAGTGAAGTAGAGTTGAAGCACTTACTGATGAAGATTAAAGACTACAGCCTTCAGTATGGATTATACCTCAGCATAAAGATAAAAAAAAACCCTCACAACTGGATCAATAAGTAACATCATGATAAAGGGAGAAAAGATTGACGAATTCAAGGATTTCATTTTATTGGAATTCACAATCAACACTCATGGAAGCAGCAGTCAAGAAATCAAAAGATGCATTGTCTTGGGCAAATCTGCTGCAAAAGATCCCTTTAAAGTATTGAAAAACAAAGATGTTACCTTGAGGACTAAGGTGCACCTGACCCAAGCCATGGTATTTTCAGTCGCCTCATAGGCACAAAAAAAAAAAAAAACTTTCTTTTTTTTTTTTCATAGGCACGCAAAAGCTAGATGATGAGTAAGGAAGATGGAAGAAAAATTGATGCCTTTGCATTGGGGTGTTGGTGAAGAATACTGACTATACCACGGACTTCCAGAAGAATGAACAAATCTGTCGTGGAAGAAGTACAGCCAGAATGCTCCTGAGAAACAAGAATGATAAGACTTTGTCACACATACTTGGGACATATTATCAGGAGGGGTCAGTCCCTGGAGGACATCATGTTTGGTAAAGTAGAGGGTCTGCGAAAAAGAGGAAGACCCTCAACAAGATGGGTTGACACAGTGGCTGCAACGATGGGCTCAAACATAACAATGATTATGAGGATGGCTCAAGACTGTGCAGTGTTTCATTCTGTTGTATATAGGGTCTCTCTGAGTTGGAACTGACTCGACAGCACCTAACAACAAGAACATATGTATATATAGATACACACACACATATATATATTTCTTTAGTTTAAAAAATGATCTGATTTTGCATTTTTTTTCTTACCTTGACCCTATTATTATTTAGGAGAGACATTTATAAAAAAATTCCAAGCGTTTGGAAAGTTTTGTTTACTTAACAGTTTCTATTACTTTCTCATTTTATTGTGTTGTGTTCAGTGCATATGGCCTAAATAATTTCTCACTTCTGGAATGATACAATACTTAAAAAGAATGATAATGGTGTGATAATCTTCCACTGTAAACACGTGTGGAAAGCGGCATGGTGTAGCAAGACTTTAGAACTGGAGAGACCAGTGTTTGAGTCTCAGCTCCATCCCTCATTAGCAATGTGCCTGTCTTACAGTAAGTTTCCCTGAGCCGCTTAGCTTGAGACAAGAATTTGAGTATAAGTAGTTTATTTGGGAGGTGATAGGAACACTGATAAGGGAGTGAAGGGACAGAAAGAAACATTGCCTGGTCGTGTTTGAGTCCATTGTTATGGCTATTGTGTCCCCAGTCATATTCTGAGTGCCTTCTAACCTGCTCATTTTCCAGCAGCATATTGGGCAATATTATGTTGTGATCCATAGGGTTTTCATTGGCTAATATTTGGATATAGATCACCAGGGCTTCTTCCTCATTTGCCTTAGTCTGGAAGTTCCACTGCAACCCGTCAACCGTGGGTGACCCTGCTATGATTTGAAATACCAGCAGCGTAGTTTCTAGCATCATAAACCAACACCCCCCCCCCAAAAAAAAAACCTGTTGCTGTTGAGCCGATTTCAACTCATAGCGACGTTATAAGGCAGAGTAGAGCTGCCTCATAGGGTTTCCAAGAAGCGGCTGGTAGATTTGAACTGTTGACCTTTTGATTAGCAGCTGTAGCTCTTAACCACTGTACCATCAGGGCTTCTCTAGCACCATAGCAACAAAGCAGGACAGACAGGTGGTGGTGTAGTCATAAAAATGAAGTTCTGATACATACTGCCACATGGCTGAACCTTGAAAACATCAAGCTGAGTGAAATAGGTCAGACATAAAAAGATAAATATTTTATGATCCTGCTTATATGAAATACCTACAGTAGGCAAATGTATAGAGGTGAAAGTTTAGTAGTGGTTCCTAGGGGATGAAGGAGGGGGGAATAGGGAGTTATTATTGAAGGGGTTCTGAGTTTCTGCTTCAGCCCTGGTGGTGCAGTGGTCAAGAGCTCAGTTGCTAAACCAAAGCTCAGTAGTTCAAATCCACCAGCCTCTCCTTGGAAACCCTAGGGGCAGGTCTACTCTGCGCTGTGGGGTCGCTATGAGTCTGAATCCACTTGACGGCAATGGATTTACAGAGTTTCTCTTTGGGGTGGTGAAAAACTTTTGGAAATAGTTGGTGGTGACGGCTGCAGAGCACAGTGAATGTAATTAATGTCGCTGAATTATACACTTCAAAATGGTTACAATGGCAAATTTAATGTGATATATATTTTACTACAATAAAATGAAAAATGTATACCTCTAGGCCCCACATCAGAGCCTCTGTACAAGATGCTGGGTGAGGAACGGCTCAGGGAATCAGCATTTTACACCAGCATCCCTTATGATTCTGATGCACAGTCAGGGTTAGAAGCCTCTAGGGGTGGAAGGAGCACCGCACTGGGCATTGAAGGCCCAGGCTTGATGCCAGTCCATTCACTAACTCAGTTCCTCTCTCTGGTCCCCATCTCAGTGTCCCCATTGGTACAATGAGTAAGTCATACTCGTTGGCAGCTGAAACTCAGTCTGGGTTTGAGATATTTGGTATTAGCATTTAAGATCCTCCGGCCTGGCAAACTGAAGGCCGGTTGGCACGTATGGCAGTAGCCAGGCTATACATGCTTCACCACATACCATAGCGGACAAGCAAGTCATGGCAAGAAGACTGCAAGCAGAAGCTGCAGCTCCAGCTTGGGAGTAATCTCTGAAGGACCCAGTGGAACAGCCTTTGGCTTGAAGTTGTAGAGCAGCAGCTGGCTGCTTCTATGAGCTTCTTGCAGCTGTTTGTGATATGTCAAATGAAGTTTTGTTTTTATGTGTTAATGTACTCCGAGCTATTTTACAGTGTGTTTGACATTTTACAGTATAGTAAAGTGTGTACATGCCTAATTAAAACAGATGTGCATTTGATAAAATAATTACTGGATATGCCGAAGAAAAATGGCTAATTATATATACAGCATAAACACCTAAACATATGCTATAAATATGTACTTGAAAAGAACCGGAAAGTAGGTATAATTGGCTGGATTCTCTATTCATGCCCAGACTTAGAGTCATTCCTTAGATTTTCCTGCTTTGAGACCCACTGGCATTAGAATTTTCTGCCTAATTCTTTGTCCGTCATCTTATTTTTCTTTTCTTTCCTGGAATTGAGATGAGCAGAAATTCTCTCTCCACTGGACAGAGGTAGAGGTAATACAACAGAAATGACAATAATGATCCATAAACTCATTGCCGTTGAGGCGATTTCAACTCAGAGATGGTATAAGACAGAGTAATACAGGCCCCGTAGGGTTTCCAAGCCTGTAATCTTTACGGAAGCAGATTGCCACACCCTTCTCCAGCAGAAGAGCTAGGGTGTCCAAACCACTGACCTCTCAGTTAGCAGTTGAGTGCTTAATCACTGCACCACCAGGGCTCCTTAACAATAATGACAGTTAGCTTGTATTACTATGTGCCAGGCATTGTGTTAGACCTTGCAATATACGATCTCGTTTAATCTTCACATTAGCTCCATGAGGTCTCTGCTATTTATCCTTTTCTTTCTACAGATGAGGAAACTGAGGCTCAAAGATGTTAACAATTTGCTCAAGATCTCAAAGCTGGGAAGTGCAAGACCCAAGGTTCAGACCAAGGTGTGACTGCAGAGCCTATTCTCTTTAACTACTAGCCCATTCTCCCTCTAGGAAGATGGCCTCCTGCCCATTCTCTTCTCTGCTCCAGGTAGGGAGTGTTCCTAGAACTCATCTCAAATCTCTGTGCTGCCACTTCATATATTTCAGAATATCCCAGACCTCTGACTAAAAGTCTTCATGCCCTCTTCTCTAAATTCATGGGGTGGGGTTAATCTAGGAGTGAGTGGACATTCTGCTGTGGATTCCCATGGACCCTGGGGGTGTCTGGGCTGCTGGCAGGCTCTGGTATGCTGTCTGCTGGGTGAACGTGTTGGCGTTAGCTTTCAAAGGCAGAGTTGGATGCCTGTGCCTGCTAGAGGTGGTAGGTAAAATGTATTTTGGGGGCGATGGAAATGGACACAGAAAATACTGAAACAAACAGAGGTTTGTTTCCTCAAGGTTATGTCAAGTGGACTTGGGCTTTAAAAAAAAAAAAATCTAGCTTTTTTGAAGTAAAAAGAAAACTGAAACAATCAATCATTCCAATCTTACTCATCGGAAGGCAACTACAGTCTGTTTTCTGGCATTTTGGAGAAATGGGTTATTGTGTTAGTTACCTAGTGCTGCTATAACAGAAATACCACAAGTGGGTGGCTTTAACAAAGAGAAATTTATTTTCTCACAGTCCGATAGGTTACAAGTGCAAATTTAGGATGTCAGCTCCAGGGGATGGCTTTCTCTCTCTGTCGGCTCTGGAGGAAGGTCCTTGTCGTCAATCTTCCCCTGGTTGAGATGCTTCTCAGGCTCAGGACCCCCTGTCCAAAGGACGTGCTCTGCTCCTGGTGTTGCTTTCACGGTGGTATGAGGTCCCCAACTCTCTGCCTGCTTCCCTAACCTTTTATCTCCTGAGAGATAAAAGGTGGTACAGGCCACACCCCAGGGAAACTCCCTTTACCTCGGATCAGGGAGGTGACCTGAGTGAGGGTGGTATTACAATCCCACCCTAATCCTCTCAACATAAAATTACAATAACAAAATGGAGGACAACCAGACAATACTGGGAGTCATGGCCTAACCAAGTTGATACACACATTTTTGGGGGGATGTAATTCAATCCATGATAGTTATCCTGATTCAGTGACCACACATGATCTACAAGGATCCTAAAATAATTTATATAGTGTTAATTCAGGAAGTGCCTAGGGTCACAGCAAGAGTATCAATGCCAGTGAGTGTGTAATGTGTGGCTAAAGACATAGGCTCTTCCATTCACTAGCTACGTGACCTCTGGCCAGTTGCTTCAACGTGCTTTAGTTTTTTCACCTGTTCATAGGAATAATAAGAGTACTCACTTCATAGGAGCATGGTGAGGTTTAAATGAAATAATCTATGAAAACCACCCAGCACAGTGCGTGGCAACAGTAAGTACTCAACGAATGTAACCTTGTTATTATTATTGACTTGGTGATTTATGGCTATATATTTTGGGAGGCAAAGGGGTCAATTTTAGACCACCAGGTTATAATCTTGGGTAAGCTACACCTACCCTTCCTTGGCCGTAGTGTTTTCATCTATAAAGCAAAATGGTTACATTAGAAGACCTTTTTGGTCTCTCTGACTCTAAGAATCCATGACCCTAGTTATACATTCTCCAACCTCCTCCAGCTGGCTCAGCTCATTTCTAAGCTTATTTAAGAACTGTGCACACTTAGTCTGAGCCTAGTGGAGGGAAATACCCACATAGGTGCAACTGTCAATGCTGTGCAGAACTGCAAATGAGCAGTCTTACTGGAAATGTCATATTCTAAGCCATTGCTCTTTCTTTACTTAAAGTTATTTCTGTTTGATTGACCCATTTGGCAGTGAGGGAGATGGGGGGTGGGAGGGGAAACCCCAGAAATCCTCCCTCTTGGGTTCTGGAGAGCAAAGTCTGGCCGCAAGGCTTGAGCTTTGTGAGCCTCCAGGGTTCGGAAGGCATTGCTAGTTTAATCAGTTGGCCCATTGGCAATGTTTATTGGCAACAACTTAATGGAAGAGCACTTCGCAAGTGGCATGGCCGCAGCCCTGTTCTAGCTATGAGGAAAAAGTGGCGTTGGCACATGTGGGCTGGGGAATTCTAGGGCACTGGCCCATCCTTGGGGTGCCTCAGGCTGCTGCCCTTCTTGTGCTCTACATCTGTAGCTCTTGGGGGGTTATGTGAGCCACAAGGCACGGAGAATAGGGTGGAGGGGGCTTTCTGCCCGCCACCCTATCCCCACAGGTGAACTTACTGTTAAAGGGACTAACCATGCTTTGGACCTATGAGAAACACAATATTGGGAAAAGAGTACTAATGACATGGTTTAAATAGTTACCGTGTGTGGTCAATTTTTTTTTTAAGCGAAATCATTACTTCTGCTTATTAAGATGGCGCTATGCGCTGCAGGAATGCTGTTTTCAGATTCCCTCCTCCCCGCTGTACTACTCACTGTGTCGTGAATTTGGCTTCAAACAGATCAAACCTTTTAGTCTCCGCAGGGTATACCTACAGAAATGGACTGAACTGTATTTTTCTTCTTCCTGTGACTGCAGAGATGAAGGGAGTGAAGGCTGGCTGGTGAATGGATCAAATCTGCAAAGGTGTGGGGCTGGGATCTTTAAGAACACTGGGGGTGGCAGAGGGGACAGTGATTTGGGGGTTAAAAGATTTGGGGCTGGATGTAGACAGGATTGCGGCAATGGACTTCCACGGGAAAATATAGGAAGGGGCCAGTCATAATGGTGTTTATCAATCTTTCTATGTTTTCAACTGATTAGATGACTTTGATTTCCACAAAAGGGCTTACTGATGGATATCAAGGAAGATGTCTTTGGGGGCTCAATCCTAGTTGGAATAAAGAACACATAAGTGAGTGAAATACCACAATGTAATCTGATACCCAGTCTCTATTTCTTTGGCCAAATCTCAGGCATTTAAATTTATATTTGGATGTAAAATGGCATGTCTTACATCAGACTATATGCTTATCAAAGAAATAAGCCCAGTATTGACTATCGGTGAAAAAGGACTATTCCCCTTATGCTAAAGATGAAAACTAAAATCTAGGTTGATACAGATGTAATTACCATCGCTCTTGGTATATACGAGGATGGAGCCACCCAGTGTTCCCGAAAGCGAAAGCAAGACTCATTTACTTCCTTGTGGTCGTATTTCTATGCCTGCAGAGCCAAAATGTGGGCTGGCCAACTAAACTCCTAATCTCCAACCAGATACAAATTCAGATTAAGGTTACAGTAGGATTGGGTTTTTGGGTAGGATGATGCAGATTAATGTATCTCAGCTGTAAATAGATGGTTTATTTATTTATATTGTGGTTGTCTTAGTTATCTAGTGCTGCTATAACAGAAATACCACAAGCTGATGGCTTTAAGAAAGAGAAATTAATTTCTCACAGTCTAGTAGTTTACAAGTCCAAATTCAGGGTGTTGGCTCCAGGGGAAGGCTTTCTCTCTCTGTTGGCTCTGGAAAAAGGTCCTTGTCCTCAATCTTCCCCTGATTGAGGAGCTTCTCGGGCGCAGGGACCCCGTGTCCAAAGGATACGCTCCGGTCCTGATGCTGCTTTCATGGTGTTATGAGGTCTCCAACTCTCTGCCTGCTTTCCGTTCCTTTTATCTCTTGAGAGATAAAAGGTGATACAGACCACACCCCAGGGAAACTCCCTTTACCTTGGATGTGACCGGAGTAAGGGTGGTGTTACAATCCCACCCTAATCCTCTCAACATGAAATTACAATCACGAAATGGAGGACAACCACACAATATGGGGAATCATAGCCTAAGCAAGGTGATACACACATTTTTGGGGGGACATAATTCAATCCATGAGAGTGGAGATACATGTATATATATGTGTGTGTATATATATATATATATAAAACAAAATTTTCCATTTTAAACCATTTTTAAGTGTATGATTCAGTGACATTAATTACATTTACAAGGTTGTCTAACCATCCCCACTATCTATTCCAAAACTTTTGATCACCCCAAAGAGAAATTCGCTACCAATTAAGCAATGCCCCCTCATTACCCCCTCCCTCCCCCAGCCCGGGGTAACCACTAATATCCTTTTTGTCTCTATGCATTTGCCTATTCTAGATAAAACCAAACCTGTTGCCATCAAGTTGATTCTGATTCATGGCGACCCCATGTGTTACAGAGTAGAACTGCTCTTCTGCAGAATTTTCTTGACTGTAATCTTTATGGAAGCAGATTGCTGGGCTGTTTTTCCATGATGCTGCTGGGTGGATTTGAACTGCCAACATTTAGTTTAGTAGACAGCCATCATACAATATTTGCCCTTTTGTGTCTGACTTATTTCATTCAGAACTTCATTTCTTTTTACGGCAAAAAAATATTCCATTGTATGTAAAAAAAAAAAAAAATTATTTTATTTTATTTATTCACTCATCTGTTGATGAACGTTTGTGTTGTTTCCACCTTTTGGCTATTGTGAGTAATGCTGCAATAAACATTGATGTACAAGTATTTGTTTGAGTCCCCGCTTTCAATTCTTTTCGGTGTAGATTTTTGCCTTATGTCTTTTTTCTTTTGCTCTTCTTTTCTGATGAAAAAAATAAGATTATTATATAAATTACTTCTAAAGACAGTTTTTGCTTTTGAAAAAAATTGAATTTTTTGAGCTTGATCCTTCAGCTTAAAGGTTGGAGTCAGATGTCTGATAATACAGTTGGAGTGAAGATGGAAAATTGGGGTCTAAAGCCAGTTCCTAGCAGAAAATTTGGAAGGGTCATGGTGACAGGTTCCCTAGGACTTTTTTTCAGGGTTGTTAGTGATGGAGAGGATAATTGTGTGGACTTATTTTATGTTTTTCCTAAGTATAAGGGTGACATTTTTTGATGTTCTGAATATGAGTAATGTACTGTACTTTAAGTGGATGGAAAGCTACATCTCATATTAAAATCTTGACAAATGATTAGGAGATGAACACACTTTCTACCAAAACAACATTCTCTTTTATAAAAAAAAAATATATATATATATATCCCTGGTGGGTGTTTTGAATCTCCTGAAAATAATAAGATGAAGAGAAAATTGAATACTGTAAGATACTAACGACATGTGTGGTGGAGTTTAACATTTGGTACTTTTGGGAGGCAAATTTAGTGTTTTGAAGCCTTCAGCTCTCATATGGCCATCTGATAGCTAGTGATATGCCATGTGGGGGCATCTCGTTAAGACTGTTGTAAGAGAAGGAACTGCTTTATCATTTCTAGATCTTTCCATTTGCGAAATGGGAGTTCTTCTTTTTTTTTCCTCTGTCCCCTAAGAATGGAAAGACAGATAATTAATCTGGCCTCTAACTATTAAGAAGGAGTCCTGCTGGCTCAGTGGTTAAACTGCTTGGCTGCTAACCAAAAGATCATTGGTTTAAACCCACTAACTGCTGCATTAGAGAAAGATGTGGCAGTCTGCTTCCATAAAGGTTTATAGCCTAGGTCGCTATGAATCAGAATTGACTCAACGGCAGTGGGTTTTAACTATTCAGCTTTAGTTCTGTGGATCTTCTGTTTTAGTTGTGTATCTGTTCTAGATGTGGTCTTATCCTGAGGCACTCATTCCAGACTCTGCATAGCTCTGGATTCACAAGTGACTATGTTTTTTTTTTTATGTCCAGGAAGAAAATACTTGATCCTTCTGATGCTATTATTAGCAACATATTACACAAAATATAATGATGAGAATTAATCCATCAAGCACATGCAGAAGTGCTTAATGTCGTTAGTCATTAAAGAAATGCAAATTAAAACCACACGATGAGATACCGCTGCACACCCACCAGAACGGATAAAATTAAAAAGACCTATCATATCAAGTATTGATGAGAATGGGGACAGTGGAACTCTCATACACCGCTGGCAGGAATGCAAAATGCTAAAGACACTTTGGAAAAAAAGTTAGGCAATTTCTTATAAAGTCAAATATACACTTAGCCATGTGACCCAGCAATTCCACTCTTAAGAATTTGCCCACGAGAAAGGAAAGCATACGTCCATACAAAGATTTGCTTACATATTTATTACAGTTTTTTCAGGCTCCTCAACCCAAGTGCCCGGCAACTGTGGTATATCCATACAATGGAATACTATTCAGAAATAAAAATGAATGAACTACTGATACACACAACATGAATGAATCTCACATTTATTATGGTAAATGAAAGAAGCCATACGCAAAAGTATACTGTATGATACAATTTGTATGGAGTAGGGAGATGGGAATGACTGCAAAGGAGCAGGAAAAAAACTTTATGGGGAGATGAAAATGTTCTATATCTTGACTGTGGTGGGGGTTACATGATGGTAAATATTTGTTAAAACTCATCCAATTGTACTCTTAGGATCGTTAGATTTTATTGTTTGTAAATTATGTTGTTGTTGTTGTTGTTAGGTTGTTAGGTGCTGTTAAGTCGGTTCCGACTCATAGCGACTCTATGCACAACAGAATGAAACACTGCCCGGTCCCGAGCCATCCTTACAATCGTTGTTGTGCTTGAGCTCATTGTTGCAGCCACTGTGTCAATCCACCTCATTCAGGGTCTTCCTCTTTTCTGCTGACCCTGTACTCTGCCAAGCATGAAGTCCTTCTCCAGGGACTGATCCCTCCGACAACATGTCCAAAGTATGTAAGACGCAGTCGCACCATCCTTGCTTCTAAGGAGCATTCTGGCCGCACTTCTTCTAAGACAGATTTGATTGTTCTTTTGGCAGTCTGTGGTATATTCAATATTCTTTGCCAACACCACAATTCAAAGGCATCAATTCTTCTTTGATCTTCCTTATTCATTGTCCAGCTTTCACATGGATATGATGCAATTGAAAATACCATGGCTTGTAAATTATACCTCAGTAAAACTGATTTAACAAAAATAATGAATTAATATGTCTTCGTAGAGAAGCTAAATGTGCTACCTTTGTTAGGTGTGGTGGAGGAAGGCTGGGTCCTTGTTGGTAAAGGAGTTGTGATCTTGTTGAGAGAAAAAGACGTCTCCACTAGAGAATGAGACTATATTTTAGAACATGATGACTTCACGCATTCATAAATTCATTTACTGGCTCCCTACTTTCCTAGCTTCTGAACAGTAAATAATGCCTTCGCAGTAAGGAGTAATGCATTACAGAGGTACTTTTCAAGAGGCTCCAACTCCTGTAAGTAATCTTACCCTGCATTCAATCTTAGGGCCCAGTCGTTGCTTCTGTGTGTAGCAGGTAGAATCCACTACTATGAGCAGTTCCTCTGTATTCCAGGGCAGCTGTTTCTGCTTCTTAGCTGTTAGTACTACTTTTGTTATAATGAAGAATACATAGTAGTCATAGTTTTCCCGAGATTCAGATTCCTTCATAGCTGTTGGTAGGTGCCATCGAGTCAGTTCTGACTCATAGTGACCCTGTGTACAACAGAACTAAGCAGTGCCCGATCCTGCACCACTCTCACGATCGCAGTTATTCTTGAGCCCACGGTTGCAGCCTCTGTCAATCCATCTTGTTGAGGGCCTTCCTCTTTTTCGCTGACCTTCCACTTTACCAAGCGTAATGTCCTTCTCCAGGGACCAGTTCCTACTGATAACCTGTCCAAAGTATGTGAGATGAAGTCTTGCCATCCTTGCTTCTAATGAGCATTTTGGCTATACTTCTTCCACAACAGATTTGCTCATTCTTCTGGCAGTCCATGGCATATTCATTATCCTTTGCGAACACCATAATTCAAAGACATCAGTTCTTTGGTCTTCCTTATTCATTGTCCAGCTTTCTCATGCATATGAGGCAACTGAAAATACCATGGCTTGGGTCAGGCACATCTTAGTCTTTAAGGTGACATCTTTGTTTTTCCATACTTTAAAGAGGTCTTTTGCAGCAGATTTGCCCAATGCGATTTGATATCTTGACTACTGCTTCATGGGTGTTGACTGTGGATCCAAGTAAAAGGAAATCCGTGACAACTTCAGTCTTTTCTCTGCTCATCATGATGTTGCTTATTGGTACAGGTGTGAGGGTTTTTCTTTTCTTTATGTTGAGGTGTAATCCATACTGAAGGCTGTAGTCTTTGATCTTCATCAGTAAGTGCTTCAAGTCCTCTTCACTTTTAGCAAGGTTGTGCCATCTGCACAACACAAATTGTTAATGAGTTGTCAGTCAAGCCTGATGCCCGTTCATTGTATAGTCCAGCTTCTTGGATTGTTTGCTCAGCATACAGATTGAATAAGTATGGTGAAAGGATATAACCTTGACACATAACTTTTCTGACTTTAAATCACTCAGTATCCCCTTGTTCTGTTTGAATGACTGCCTCTTGATCTATGTACAGGTTCCTCCTGAGCATAATTACGTGTTCTGGAATTCCCATTCTTCACAATATTATCCATAACATTTGGTATGATCCATACAGCTGAATGCCTTTGCATAATCAGTAAAACACAGGTAAACATCTTTCTGTTATTCTTTGCTTTCAGCCAGGATCCATCTGACATCAGCAATGATATCCTTAGTTCCACGTCCTCTTCTGAATCCAGCTTAAATTTCTGGCAGTTCCCTGTTGATGTATTGCTGCAGCTGCTTTTGTATGATCTTCAGCAAAATTTTGCTTGTGTGTGATATTTATAATGTTGTTTGATAATTTTCATATTCTGTTGGATCACTTTTCTTTGAAATAGGCGTAAATATGGATCTCTTCCAGGTTGGTTGGCCAGGTGGCTGTCTTCCAAATTTTTGGCATAGATGAGTGAGCACTTCCAGCACTGCATCTGTTTGTTGAAACATCTCAATTGGTATTCCGTCAGTTTCTGGAGCCTTGTTTTTCACCAGTGCCTTCAGTGCAGCTTGGACCTCTTCCTTCAATACCATCTGTTCCTGGTCATATGCTACCCCCTGAAATGTTTGAACATCGACCAATTTTTTGGTATAGTGACTCTGTGTATTCCTTCCATCTTCTTTTGTTGCTTCCTGCATCATTTAATACTTTTCCTGTAGAATCCTTCAGTATTGCGACTTGTGGCTTGAATTTTTCTTCAGTTCTTTCAGCTTGAGAAAAATTCCTTTTATTTATTTGACCTGTCAGTACTGCTTTTGCAGTAATGAAGAATGCATTTTAACGGTAGTTTTCCTGAGATAAAAAAATCCCTTGGCTTTATTTATTTGGGTGAAAATACTGCTTTTGCAGTAAGGAAGAGTACATTGTACCAAGTTTTGAGAAGTTTCATGAAAAATAGAAGATGTTAAGAAGAAGAAGAGTAGAATAAAATATTTGTGCAGTGATTGCTAGGTGCCTTCACGTTTTATAAATTTTCAATAAATAACTTAAAAAAAGATTTAATCATTGACTCATATCAACAGGATTTATGATATCCAGGGACCCCTGGGACATCTGGGATCCCAGATAAGGGGTATCAAAATCCATAAATCACAACAAAAATTCTGAATTGGTCCTTTAATCGGCATGCCTTCCATTAATGAAAACATAAAATTCAAAGGAGAAAATAATTGAGTCTTGAAAGGGTTATTTTTCTCTTCTGACCTTGAAGACTGTGGTCCCTCACTGTAGGAGAGCCATTCTGAGTAATGAGACAATGATGCGGAGGTAATTTCACTCTGTGTATATTCTTAGAACTTCATGGAAGGTTTTCAGTATGATTATATAATCTCCATGCAAATGCCATCTGCCATGTTTGGCACTTACAATAAAATATTTGAAATATTTTATTCACTTTGCTTGAGAAACAGATTTTTGAGAAGTCAGATCTCTTCTTTCCTGAGAGCACAACTCTGCAGAGAGTATGTTTGAATTCTTCCATACATGACCACAATTTCTATTTTCATCCATGGCTTTGGCTATAAACTTGGTTTAAAATTTTACTTTAAGTTGTTGTTTGCCATTTTCGAGCCATAAATTTAAAAATCAACTTTAGGGCTCGACTGCTTTTTATTTTCTATTTAGTCTGAATTTTTACTGTTCTTTTCAAAGGCAGTTTGTACTTTTAGAGTGATATAATGAAGATTGTCACTTTGATGACTAAGATGCGCCTGACCCAAGCCCTGGCCTTTTCAATTGCCTCATATGCATTCAAAAGCTGGACAATGAAAAAAGAAGACAGGAAAAAAAATTGATACATTCAAACTGTGGTGTTGGTGAAGAATAGTGAATATATCATGGACTGCCAGAAGAATAAACAAATCGGTCTTAGAAGAAATGCAACCAGAATACTTCTTAGAAGCAAGAATGATGAGACTTCTACTTTCATACTCTGGACACATCATCAGGAAAGACCAATCTGTAGAAAAGGACATTACGGTTGGTAAAGTAAAAGGCCAGAGAAAATGAGGGAAACCCTCAATGACATGGATTGACCCAATAGTCACAGCAATGGAGTCAAATGTACCAATGATCTTGAAGATGGTGCCTGGCCAGGCTATGTTTTGCTCTGTTTCACTTAGGTCTGCCATGAGTTGTAGCCCACATTAAGCCAACTAACAACAACACAACTTCAAGATTTGGCTGATTAAAATCTCAAAACAAAAACAAACCAAAACACCAAAACCTATCATTCTGTGGGTAGAGAGGAGACTGGTTTTTTCCTAAACAGTTGTACCCTGATTCGTAAGCAGTCAATTTAAAAACAACTTAAACATATGTATCACTGATCCAGTCATTCAAACAGCTGCTGCCTGTTTTTATCCCTCTATTACTTTCTTCCTCCCATTCCTGGATCATGCTGATGGGAAGAAACAACAACAATAAGAAGAACAAACATTGAATATTCTAGAGAGCCTGTGGGTTCAGAACTAGAGGATTCTGACACCGCTGTCTCCCTCTTATAAGGACCTGGGTGATTACATGGGGCCCACCCAGATAATAATAATGGCGCAGTTGTTAAGAGCTATGGCTGCTAACCAAAAGGTTGGCGGTTCGAATCCACCATGCGCTCCTTGGAAATCCTGTGGGGTAGTTCTGCCCTGTCCTATAGGGTTGCTATGAGTTGGAATCGACTTGATGGGAATGGATTTTTCAGCGGGTTTAACCAGATAATACAGGATAATATCCTTATCTCAAGACTCTTAACTTTCCCCCAGAAAGTTTCCTCAGCCCCTTCTCAAACCTTGTCCTATCCCAAGGTTTGATTCTTTTTCTCTATAGATACATTTAGTCTCTTCTAGAACTTCACTTAACATAATGTTAGTAAGATTCATCCATGTTGTTTCATGTATCAGTAGTTCTTTCCTTTTACAATTGAGTAGTATTCCATCGTATGATGGTTCTAATTTTTTAACATTATGAAGAAGGCTGCTATGAACAATTTTTATGGAATTCTTTTTGGAGCATATACGTTTATGCTTTTATTTGTTTTGGGTAAAGACCTAGAAGTAGATGCCTCTTTGCAGTCTTCTTTATTTATTTATTTATTTTACAGTCTGTATCCTTAACTTTTCAAAGTCTGCTTATGATTAAAATTGTACTATTTTTCAAAATGTGTAAGAACCTTGCAAAATTTTAGGTCCATTTATCCTTACCTTTGTCTTTTATGCTATAGTTGTCATATATATTGAATCTATATATATGCAAATACATATACGTTATAAACCTCACAATAGAACATTATAATTTTTGCTTAAATGGTTATATATATTTTAAAGATATTAAGAAGAAAATATAATTTTTTAACATCTATTTACCATTTCTGGAACTACTCATTTATTCCTGAAGGTTCAAGTTTCAATTTGGTTTTATTTTCTTTTAGTCTGATGAATTTCCTTTAGCATTTCTTGTAGTAAAGTTTTGATGGAAGCAGATTCTCTTAGTTTTCATTTACCTGAAAATGTCTTTATTTTGACTTCTTGCTTTCAGGATATTTTTTGTTATATTGAATTCTGGCTAAACAGATTGTTTTTTTCTTTCTGCACCTTAAAGGTATTTCACTGTCTTTTGGCCTCTATTTGGTTTCAGCAGTTTGACTATAATGTGTCTAGGTGTGATTTTCTTTCTATTTATCCTGCTTGGGTTTGCTGGCCCTCTTGGATCCACAAATTTATATCTTTCATCAAGTTTGGAACATTTTTGGCCATTGTATTTTCAAATATTGTTCTACTCCATTTTCTCTCTCCTTGTCTTCTAGAGGAAACCCTGGTGGTGTAGTGGTTAAGAGCTACAGGTGCTAACCAAAAGTTCGGCAGTTTGAATCCACCAGCCACTCCTTGGAAATCCTATGAGGGAAGTTCTATCCTGTCCAATAGGGTTGCTATGAGTTGGAATTGACTCAATGGCAATGGGTTTGTTTATTGTTGTCTTCTCTAGAACTCCAATTATATGCATGTTAAACCATTTGATATTGATCCTCTTTCCTCAATCTTATTTTTTTCTCTGTTCTTCAGACTGAATTATTTCTATTATTTCTATTAATCTGTCTTTCAGTTCACTGGTTTTTCATCCTCTCATCTCCAATCTGTTGTTAAATTCATCTGGTGAGTTTTTAATTTCAGATGTATTTTTCCTTTCTGGAATTTCCATTTGCTTCTTTTAAAAAATAGTTTCTAGTTCTCTACTGAAATTATCTGTTTGTTCATTCATTAGGAGTCATTTTTTCTTTTTATCTTTGAGCATGGTTACAGAAACTGCTTTAAAATTCTTATCTGCTAATTATAACATCTTGGGGTCATTCATTATTGATGGCTTTTTATTTTGAGTACACACCACATTTTTCTTTATCATCATATGATCAGTAATTTTGGATTGTGTCCTGGACATCATAAGTAATATGTTGTAGAGGCTCTGAATTCTGTTATGTTCCTCTGAAGAGTATTGATGTTTTGTTTTAGCAGCATTAACTAGCTTCAAACTCCAAACTGTCTCCTCCCTGAGGTAGGCGGAGCTGAAGTATCTGCTCAGCTCTTTTAGCCTAGCTGGGTTCCTTAGACTCTGCACTGTACATGTGTAATTAAAAAATGAGCTAGAGATTTGGGCAGAGTTCATATGAAAAACTTCGGGCTCTACCCTTTTGGCTCTTTCCTTTCTAGAATTTCCCCTTTCACTTTATAGCTGCTTTGGTCACCTCAGACTCTGTCCTCTGGTTCTTCAAGTCACTAGTCTGCTGATTTTCTATCTTAGTTTTAGCTCCCTGGCCTAGCACTGGTTGGGTGCTTAGGCAAAAAGCTTAAAGTACTCAATGCTTTTCTCTTCTAAGTGAGACTCCCCTCACCCTCCTCCAGTTTCTCACTGCTTTGGTTGCTTTCTAGGGCATTATAGTTGATTTACAGTTTTTTTCAAGAGTTTATAATTGTTATCTGTAGGAAGGTTAGTCTGATGGAAGCTCCTTTTCTATTCCCAATAGAGCTCTGACTTAAGTAGATAAAAGTGAGTTTTTAGCACTTGGTGGGGAGGGTGTAACCCTAAATGTTAATTTGGGGAAGTATTGAGAAAGCAGTTCAGAAAGCAAGGTGGAAGAATGCCAAATATAATTTATTAGTTCAGAATTTTGTTCCAGGCCAATATATCTCTTTCCACTCCACACTAGCTAGATGTTGCTCTGAAGTATTTACATGTGATTAGTATTTAAATCAGTTGGCTTTAAGTAAAGCAGATTACTCTCCATAATGCAGGTGAGCTTTAGCCAAACCGTTGAAGGCATTCAGAGTAAAACTAGAAGTTTCCAGAGGGAGGATTTTGCCTCCTGACTCTAGATGAGCATCCTGCCAGAATTCTCGTTCTCTCCTGCCACCGGAACTACCTGATTCTGGGACACAAGACTGCAAGAATATCCAGCCTGTCATCTGACCTATGGGTTTCAGACATTTGACCGCTGGAATATCTAGCCTATCACCTGACCTACAGATTTTGGACTTGCTAACCACCACAAACAAGTGAGCCAATTCCTCAAAATAAATCTCTCTATATATTCTACTGGTTCTGCTTCTCTACAGAACTCTTACATCTGCTTTCTGTTTTTCATACCCCAATATCACATTTCTCCTCCTTCATCCTAGGACTCCTACCTTCAGGTACGTTATGGGTTAAATAAACATTTATAGGCTGTCCAGGGAACTGAAGCACCATTTGTAAAATTTTGAGTTCTAAACATTTAGAAGTCAACCTCTGAATGAAGACTGCCAGTGCTTTTAAATTTAACTTTACTTAAATGTAACTTCTCTTAAGGTCTAGCACTGTCTACAGCCATACCACCCTGAGCGCATCTGATCTCCTTTGATCTCAGAAGCTAAGCAGGGTGGGGCCTGGTTAGTACTTGGATGGAGCTCTGGTGGCATAGTGGTTAAGAGCTCAGCTGCAAACCAAAAGGTCAGCAGCTCAAATCCACCAGCAGCTCCTTGGAAATCCTATGAGGCAGTTCTACTCTGCTCTATAGGATCTCTATGAAAAAAAAAAAAAAATCCGAATCAATTTGACAGCAATGGATTTTTAATGCCTAACCCAGTGGTAGGGGTTTATTCTGTATTCCATTCCCTTCTTTTACTTAGTAACTCCTGAGAGGGCCCAAGGCTATAACAGCTGCAGTTGGTTGCTAACTTGTAGAATAAATTACTTTTCAGTTCTCTTTTTAAAAGAACATTCTGTTCTAAAGTTTTTTTTTTTTTCCCCTGTGCCAATGGTTCTACCAGCTAGACCATTTTCAGCTCAATTAGGTTTTCCCTGTGTAAGTAACAGTGGAGTACAGAACAATCAATTGAGTTTGGGATCGTTCATGCTGTCATTTTAGCCAACCAAATCACCCCAGCCTCTCAGCAGACAATCAGCCAATCTGCTACAATGACAGAAAATTGATTACAGAAAGGCCATTTAGGTATGATGGAGAGAAGTAGTCTTAAATTCTATTAGATTCAAACGTTCTTCTGAGAGGAAGAAATGACTCAAATTTTGTAACTGGGAAATTGGGAGAAGAAAGAAACTTACATTTTCTTTTTCATTATCATCATTATTATTATTTTAGAGGGCAGACTTTGGAAGCTTATTTCTTCTGTCCAAAACACTTATTTTTTTAAACCTTCTCTAATTTATACACACATTCTTTGGACTATGCATTGGAAACAGATTCAGTATACTGTAAGAAAACCAGCCTCACAAAACACCTAACTCACATAACAGCTACATTAAGAGGTTAGTGTTCACAGTACTAAAGGGATATTTGTTTTATAAAAAGGTTCTCTGAAGTATTCCCTAAAAAATACCAAATTCCCATAGTGCCTTTAAAATGAGAATCACATTACAAAAATCCTATTTAACAGAGCATTTTGGGAACATATAAGATGTGATTGCAAAAGATTATGGCTGATTTTAAGAAAAACTCCAGAACTTGTAAATTCAACGGAGTGGTGTTCCCTTCAAAGTCATCACTGTGTAGGTCTTTACACTTACCTCATCTAAAATGGAGATGACTGCATCTTCCTCACAGGGTGGCTGGGAGGAGTAAATGAGATAACTAAGAAAAGTGCATGGTCTAATAAATGCCCAAGAGACAGTGCTTTTTGTCTACAATTCCAAAAAGGCCCCAATTACTCAAATCATTTGTCATTACAACTCTGATGTGATGGTTTAATCTTCAATGTGTGGGGTAAATTTGGAGTCAACCTTGGAGAGTGAGGTGGCTGATGGAGTGTGTTTGTGTTGCAAGGGTGATGTTGGGGTTTGTTTACTTATTTTTATGAGTCTTTTAAGCTAATAATCTCACAAGATTAATACACATAACATATATATGTACACACTGTGGGATTAACTTACCTAAAGAATTTCATCTTTGTCTTCAGTTCCTGAGAGATAACCTCTAAAACCTTGGAATTTCCTTAGTGATTAAAGTGTCTTTAATGAGGCCTCCGGACCACATGTGAGGGTTTATGCTAAAGACTCACTAGGTAGGGGCTGGCCAGAAGACTCACCACGTGATATCAGTGGACCTCAGGGGAGCATGATTCAATCAATCATAACTATGTAATAAAGCCCCAATGAAGGCTGTGGACATGGAAGCTTCATGTGCTTCCTGGTTGGTGAAAGATATTGATGCATGTGAGAGGGTAGCATATCACTTTCTGGGACACGGATGCTTCACATTGGGAATGCTTCTAGACTTCACCTGTCTCTTCACTTGTATCCTTTATAATAAAGCTATAATTCTAAGTATAATGCTTTCTGTGAGTTCTAGAGAATTATCAGACCCGAGGTAGTGGGAGCCAGCAGGTCAGAAGTAAGGTGGCTAGGACCCTTGAGCTTATGACTGGTATCCCAAAGGGATAGAGGATACCCCCAAATTTGTAGCCATCAGGTCAGAAGTGAGAGGAGCCTTGGGATTTCCAAGCTTGTAGTTGGCACCTGAAGTGTTAGGCAGACTTGGCAGTCTGGAGGACTGTGTCCTTTAACTTGTGATATCTGACCTAGTGCTGGGTGCTTAGAGTCAGAGGAAGAAGTGCTACATGTTCAGCTTGTGTCAGAAGTGGCAGAGAAGTGAAAATGGATTTGAATTTTCCCAGGCACACATACACGTATGTATATATACACCCATACGTGTATAAAAAAAAAAAAAAAATTTTTTTTTTTTTACGTGTATATTTATCCTATATGATATGTGTGTATGTGGGTATATAGGCATATAATAATAATATACGTATAGCTTATGTATTTAATTTGGAAGTGTGGTGGGATAAAGGTGAAACAAGTACAGCATGTCGGTAACAGGAACTAAACTCCATTGCCTACAAATGGTGGTTCTAAATCTTTGCTGTATCACCCAAGGAACTTTAAAAAATCCTAAGGTTCAGCCACAGCCCATGCCAATCAAGTCAGAACCTCTAGGAAGCGACATCAGTAGTTTTTAAAGTCCCCCGGGAGATACCAACGTGCAGCCAAGCCTGAGAGCCAGAACTCTGGGCAGGCCGTCCCCAGTTGCGGAAGCATATCACCTGGGGAGCTTGCTGCTTTCTGGCCTCCACCCTTCAGAAATTTGATTCAGTTATCTGGGGTTGAGCCTGGGCATGAGATATTTTTTGAAAGCTCATTGTTGATTCCAATATGTAGCCAGGTTTGGGAACCAGTGGTCTCGGGAACCTGGCTGATGAGGTAGATAAGTTGGCGTAGGTGGTGGCCACACAAAACTAGAGAGTTCCTCTGTCTGAAGGGGGCATCTGCAGTGCAGATCCCTGTAGGAATGTGGGCCCAATGCTGCCAGATCTGCTTTTTTCCAAAAGACACTGGAAGTCTGAATATTTATGTGGAACCTCTTAACTCTTAAATGTTTGTATTTAAATTAAATTCTAATTTAAAACAAAAAATAACACAGCAAGTCTACTAGACTGCTGCTTTGTGATCTCAGGACTGTGGCGTAAAGCAATTCCCTTTCTTGAATGGTTTATAAGGCCACAAGTCCCTTCTCTCTGGGCCTCAGTTTCCTCACCTGCGGAATGAGCAGATTGGGTTGAATCATGGCTAGGGTTCTGTTTTGTTGGAACGGTCCTAATTTCTGAGTCAGTATGACCCAGATTTGATTATGGATTTATTCTTGCTTGTGGAGCTTGAGGTTCAAGACCAGCCTTCGGTGTCTTGGAGCTCCAGTCACAAAACCCCGCATGGTGTTGCCTGTCTAGGTAAGCTAGAGAGAATCAGGCCAGACACACTGCTTGGTCTAATCTGACACAAAAGCCCAAACTAAACCTGCTGCCATCCAGTCGCTTCTGACTCATAGCCACCCCATAGAGTTTCTGAGGCTGTAAATCTCTACAGAAGGAGACTGCCACCACGGAGCCACTGGTGGTTTCAAACTGCCGACCTTTCAGTTGGCAGTCGATTGCTTTAGCCACTGCGCCACCAGGGCTCCTTAATCTGACACAAATTAAGTCTAAATCAGCCACGATAAAGCCTTAGCCACAGGGCAGTTGGCATGACTTTTTAGAGAAACAATAATTTTCCAGTCCCAACAAATTTCAACCACATTTGAACAGAAAAGATCACATATCCAAAGCTGTAGGTAAGACTCCTGTGGTAGTAATATGATTCCTTGTATGTTTGTGACAGTCTGTTAGCAGGAGCTCCTTGTTGGCTTTAGAGGAAGACATAGGCCCAGACTTTTGAAAGTGTGTTTACATATTTTTATGAGCCCCATAAGTTACCAGTCTCCCGGGACTAAAGTGCGTAGCAGACAAGTCTTCCCACAATCCTTTGGGTCATCTCAACTCAGAGTTAGAGTTTGCCTCTTGGTGCTTTTGTACTTAAAGGGCTTCAGTTTGTACCTTAATACTATTTAAACAGGCACACAACTTTTCAACTTCCTGTTTTCTTCTCCTTTCCTTCTTTTAACACAATTCTGATTTTTTTTTTCCATAAAATTCTCACCAAAAGGAAACAGATTTTCATACCTTCAGAAAATGCATCAACAAGCTCTTTAGTCATATTGGGATTTCATGCCATTCAGGGCTTGTGACTGCAAATGCTTCTGGTTTCTGTTGACTAGGAAGAAGATGACCCTGGAACGGAGAAAACATGGACTGCGGGGCGAGGTAGGTCTAGGTCCACTGACCAGCTCTGTCATTTTCTCGCTTTGTGACTTTGGACAATTGAGGCCTTTGGGTTGTTACAAAGATTAAATTCACAATGGATGCATAGCATCTGGGGGGTGGCTTGGCACATAACCAAAACCAAAACCAAACCCATTGCCTCCGAGTCAATTCTAACTCATGGCAACCCTATGTGTTACAGAGTAGAAGTGCTCCATAGAATTTTGTTGGCCGTGGTAAGTGCAGTGGTTAAGCACTCGGCTGCTATCTGAAAGGTTGGTGGTTCGAACCCACCAGCCGCTCTTCGGAAGAAAGATTTGGCAACCTGTTTTCGTAAAGACTACCATACTTTTAAGTAAATAGTGCACACCTGCTACTGTTTGTTTGCAAACCGCGCCCTTCCCCCACGAGGTATTTTTGTGAGCCCACTATGTTAAATTTTTTTTATAGCAACATGTAGAAAAAATTGGTATAGTGGTGCTTATGAAAATACCTCGTGGGGCGGGGAAGGGTGCAGTTGGCAAACAAACATAGAAGCTGGGTGTTATTTGCATAAAAATACGGTAGAGCCTTGGAAACCCTGTGGGAGCAGTTCTACTCTGTCCTGTAGGGTCACTATGAGTTGGAATTGACTCAAAGGCAACAGGTTTGGTTTTTGGTAACCTTTAGGGGGGTAGATTACCAGTTCTTTCTTCCGTGGTGCCATTGGGTGGATTTGAACCACCAGCCTTTCTTTAGGTTAGTAGTGGAACATTAACTGTTTGCACTAACTGGGGTAAATAGGAGCCATTATTAATATTTCACCCCTTTCTATGCATTGAGAAGGAATTATAGGAGGCTGGGTGCTGGGCGACTTGTGTTGATTCTGTCACTAATTAGAGATGTGATCTTGGGCAAGTGGCAATCTCCCCAGGCATCAAGTTCTACATTTATTTAATCAACGCATATCCGTTGTCTACCAGTAGGCGGGTCCTGTGGTAGGAGCTAAGGATAGAAAGACAACTGAACACGCCTAACTCTTAGGAGCTCACCAGCTAGTTGAAGAAGACAGATACTCCAAGATGCGGATACATGGTAGAAAGCCTGCTGAACCTTAGGTGGGAGCTTTAGGGGCCAGCAGCACAGAGTGTATTAACGTTTACACTGAGTTGTAGCAGTTTTACGTAAGGCAGTTATGAGGGCTCTGATGTGCTTTAGAGGTTTTCCTTACCATTTTCTAATTGGCATCACCTTCTGAGTGTAGGGAATACTTTACTAACCGCTGTAGTAAGGCAGACTCCCCCTTGGCATCAAGGCAGAAAATGAGATTTTGTACACACTGTTGTGTATAATGTTCTTGTGGGCTGGCTCTGATAAGGAAACCATAGTACGTCTCCAATGCTTTGTATTTGCTTTGCAGCAACTTTGCCTCCAAGGGCAACCAGTGAGGCGGGAGGAGCACGGTGTTTTATTTCTATTCCTAGTTGAAAGAAAATAGTTCTTTTTAATCCTTGTATTGCAATTGTGAACACCATGTTTGGGGAAGAGTTTCAAGGCAAGAATAGCCTTGAGGTCTAGTTCTCTTCCTTCTTAATTTGGAAGGAAGGAAATTCTCTCACCTGAATTCCCCTATAACCTACAGGCATTAACATTCTAAGAGCTAAGAGCCTGCACAAAAGAAAACAGATCATTTTTAAAAGGGTCTCCTTTCTCTCACTCCATTTACCTCTGTACCATTCAACGGAATGTGAAAAGATGGGAACCTTTTATTTTTTTTAAATATCTTTTTCAAAATAACATCAAAAACACCAGTCTTTGCCATTTCTCCTTGCCTGGGGAATTGGCACTTGTCTTCAATGCTAAAAGAATGTTCTCTTCGTGTTGCTTTGCATTGCAAATGAGCTTCATTCTTGGAAGACCTAACAGAGTGGGGGTGGAGCCTTCACCCTTGGGTTTCCTGCTACCAAAAGGGATATGGTAATAGACTGAGCCTAGGGTGACTGCTTGATAGGATGCCTGGGGCCAGAAAATGGTGGCTCTAGCTTTTCCCTGTCATCGATCCTCTGAGTCCCTGGGTGTTGCAAGTGGTGAAGGTGCTTGGTTACTAATCAAGTGACTCAAAAAAAAAGGCCTGGTGATCTACTTCTGAAAATCAGCCATTGAAAACCCTACGGGATGCAGTTCTGCTCTGAGACACGTGGGGTCACTGTGAGTTGACTCAGTGGCAACTGGTGTTTTGTTTTTGGTTTGGTTAGTCCTCAGAACCCTCAAGACCATTGTGCTCACCACACGTGCAGGAGGCAAGGATCCAGGGTCAGCACAGGGTCAGGGACCCCTCTAGGCCTAGACACTGAAACTAAAAGGCAGGCAAGATCCCACCAGAGAGAGAGGCAACACACTTCATTTGAAATAATCTATAGTGATTCAGAGACCAAAGAAATAAACTTCTTTCTTCCATCATTTTACAGTTATTTAGTTTCCCAATACTAATACTCCTTCACGAAGCCTTTTCTGAATTCCCCCTGCTGTTCCTCCCCACACTTGGTCTTGAGATCCTTTTCCACCCAAGCCCTAAAGCACTTGCACTTCCTTTGAGGGACTGACCTCCATTTTAGGAGGAGTGGCCCAGTCCTAACGTCTTCGTGGTGAGCTGGTCTCTGCTGGGCCAGGCAGAGGTCTGCCCTGGGGCTGAGTGAGTGAACCTCCAGTCTTAGGCAACCTCCGTTTTTCAGTCTCCGGACATGTCTCAGAGTCCCTGGGTGGCCCGAATGGTTAATGTGCTGGGCTTGTAACCAGAAGGTTAGAGGTTTAAGTCTTCCCAGAGGCACCTCAGAAGAAAGGTCTGGCAATCTACTTCCAAAAAGCCAGCCACTAGAAACCCTATGGAGTGCAGCTCTACTCTGGCACGTATGGGGTTACCGTGAGTCAGTCGACTTTACACCAACTGTTCTGTTTTGTTTGGTACATGTCTTCAGGTCCTGTTTTCACATTGCTTTCTTTAATGTTTTTTTTTTCTCAGAGTCCTAGCAACTGTCATGTCTACATATTAACTTAAAAAATGTTGAAAAGGCATCACTTCTGGAGACTGCTCCAGTTCCCCTGCTCCCTCCCAGCCCTGCCTTATGTTATAGTCATTAGTTGCCTGTCCAATTCCCTACCCACCTGGTTTAGCTGCCTCTCAGCATGCCCCCAATCCCATCCTTCCCTGTTATGTATTCTGTGATCCTGCCCGTCTCCCCCTCCAGACTGCAAGCATCTTGAGCAACGGAGCAGTGCGTTTCAGCGGCATAGGCTTGCCACCCCTACCTCCGGAATCTGCACCTAGTAGGCACTCAGTAACCGCTTGCTGCATTGAATTGTGCAGATGGTTCACATTTTCTAGGAATGTCTGTTTGTTGTGATGATCTGCCAGGCAAGTGTACGCTCAGGTAGAGAAAGGGAAATGGGCTAAAAGATGTGGTTCAAGGAGTAGTCAATGGCCTGCTTGTAATTACTGGTGGGAATGGAATAAGTATAAACTTCCTTGCATAACTAATCAGTATCTTAATATGTCTCCATTAGTGAGGGTGTGTTTTATGTTATTGATATTAAATATCTACCTACTGTGTCAGAAAGGTTTCAGGGTAATTGTTATTGATGGTTGAAACCTTGTTGGCTGCTGAATGTAGATTTTTTTTTTAAATGGATGAATGATTGGCTGAGATTTATTTTTCCTGTATTGCTATAAGCCAGATTCTCCATTAAGCTATAAAATATTATGATACACTTGAAGCAATGTAATGTGATCCAAATACACAGTTATAATTCATTTCATTATTAGTCACCTGTGCCAAGACATTAGCATACCAGTTAACTAGCACCGGGGTATGTCTGGTGTTCAGGAATATTTTTTAACAACGCAATTGAATTAGTGCCAGCTATAGTTTAATTATTTGATAGTCGTAATCACATGCTTAGTGATAACTGGGCAATGGAACAACTGCTGACATGGATTTTTGAGGCAGGGTCTCTGTTTTAGTTCTAAATACAAAAATCCAATCTAGAGCACAGTGTGGTATCTGCCATTGTTTGGTATATTTTAGCGTGTGAGACGTGAGCCCCCAGTTCATCTAACTGCTGCCCTGTGGTTGGTAGTACCTGCGTTGTAGCTACTGAATTTCTGGGACAGTCCAAACATTCTGTGCTTTTTTCCTCGTATTTCTCTGAACCGTCTCAGAGGTAGGAAACCACATCACTTGGGCTGCCTTTGATACCCACTGTAGTTCAGAAATTTAGTTCTTCCTGATTTTTGCTTGAGGGGCTCACCATTTCTCCTGCGGAGGTCTGCTGTGGTAGGTTGCCTTAATGGCCCCAATTCTTCACCCTTCCCAGGGCTGCATCCTTTGCAATGTGACTTAGCACTTCCTGCCACTAAAGAGGAGTGAAGTTTCCCTGCCCCTTGACTTCGGGTTTGTTCATGTGACTTGCTTTGGCCAATGGGACGTTGGGTATCATGTGACCTGATCTTCACTTTCCTGACCTTCCCCACCTAAAGTACCAAACCAAAAAAACCAAACCTGCTGCTGTCAAGTCGATTCCAACTCATAGTGACCCTACAGGACAGAGTAGAACTGCCCCATAGAGTTTCCAAGGAGCACCTGGTGGATTTGAACTGATGACCTCTTGGTTAGCAGCCATAGCAGTTTACCACTACGCCACCAGGGTTTCCACCTCAGGTGCCAGCTGTACTAAATTCTGTGAGTTCCAGGAATGCATCATGCACTCTTGAATTTGATATTCGCTTCTTCTGGAATATTCTTTTTTGCACACATACCGTTATCAGGCCCACTGGGCTCCTTCTCTTTCTGGGTAACACTGATTCATTCTTTAATCAACACTCAGTAAAAATGTCATCTTCTTCAGGAAGTTTCCTGACCCTTTCACTGCTCATATTCCTTGCTGTCCTTCAGGGTAACTCTGTAACTGCACTTGCTGCCTTCTATTGTAATTATTGTCTTCTCTGACTGTGAGTTCTTGGAGGACAAGGATCTTATTCCACTTTGTATTTCAGGTATCCAGCAGAGTTCTTGGCACATAATAGGCAAGCTAACCAATTTAATCTTTTTTTTTTTTTTTTTTGGTTCTCTTCTGCCTCATTCCAAAACAGAATTTGAGTCATGTTAAGGAAACAATCATAGGACAAAAGTTAAATAGATGAAAAAATTGAAAGAGAAGGGGATTAAGAGTAAGGAGAGATGATAAAGCCAAGATTCATGCTAACCCACTAAATCCACTGCTGTCAAGTCAATTCCGACTCATAGGTAAGATTCATGCTAACCCACTAAATCCACTGCTGTCAAGTCAATTCCGACTCATAGCGACCCTATAAGACAGAGTAGAACTGCCCCATAGGGTTTCTAAGAAGCGCCTGGTGGATTCAAACTGCTGACCTTTTGGTTAGCAGCCGTAGCTCTTGACCACTGTGCCACCAGAGTTTCCAGGTTCATGCTAGAATCCTAAAATACCAAAAGGTCCTGTATGTGTAGTTGTTATATTTAGGTTCATAGTTATTTCAAAGCTTACAAATAAAAAAAAGTCAAGGCAAATAGGAAACAGGAGCAGTTATTGATATTCACAGTTTTAGGCATTGCACAAAATAAGCACATGAGCTAATAAACACATGAAAAGATGCTCAACACCATTAGTCATTCAGGGAAATGCAAATTAAAATCACAGTGGGATATCATCTCATTTCCACTAAATCGGTTTAAACTGAAAAGGCTGACAATATCAAGCACTAGTGAGGAGGTGGAGCAACTGGAACTCTCATACATTGCTGGTCAAAAAAAAAAAAAACCAAACCCATTGCCATCGAGTCAATTCTAACTTATAGGGACCCTATGGGTCAGAGTAGAACTGCCCCATAGAGTTTCCAAGGAGTGCCTGGCAGACTTGACCTGCCGACCTTTTGGTTAGCAGCCATAGCACTTCACCACTACACAACCAGAGTTTCCACGTTGCTGGTAAGCATGTGAAAAACATTTAGCAGTTGCTTATGAAGTTAAACATACACCTTCCCAATGAGCCAGCAATTCCACTACTAAGTATTTATATAATATATACATAAAGGACTCGTACACGAGTGGTAACAGAAATTTTATTCATAATAGCTGAAAACTGAAAACAACTTAATTGTTAACAGATGAATGGATAAACAGATTGTGGTATATTTATACAATGGAATACTACTCTGCAATAAAAATGAAGATATTGCTGACACATGCAACTACATGGATACATTTCATAGATATTAAAGTGAGAGAAATAAGCCAGATAGAAAAAGATATATATGATCTCATGTATATGAAGTTCTAGAACAGGTAAATTTAATCTATAACGGTAGCGATCAGATCAGTAGTTGCTTGGGATGGGTGTAGCGTTTGGAGAATAGGTGTAGGGTGAGGGAAATTTACTGCAAAGAGGCATGAGAGAATTTTCTGGTGTGACAGTAATGTCCTAAACCAGGGATGGGCAAACTTGTACTGTAAAGGGCTAGATGGTAAATAATTTAGGTTTTGTGGGTCATATGGTCTCTGTTGCTACTATTCAACTCTGCCATTGAAATGTGAAAGCAGCCACAGACAATATGTAAATGAATTAGAGTGGCTGTGTCTCAATAAAATTTTATTTGTGGACATGGAAGTTTTAATTGCACATGCCATGAAGTATTATTATTTCGAGTTTTTCAACCATATGAAAACCTTAGCTTGTAGGCCATTCAAAAACAGGCAGTAGGCCAGATTTGGCCCATGTGCCAGAGTTTGCCAACGTCTGTTCTGAATCTTGGTTGTACAACTCATCAAACTATACTCTTTAAATCTCTGCATTTATTTAATATTTTAAGTATAATGTTAATTGTACTTCAGAAAAGGTTCACAGTTTCCATAAAATAAAAAATACATACCTGTGAATCAGGGGAAGCCCATCTTTCCCAGATAGAGAAATTTATCCCCTGGATTCTAACTAAGGTGGGAGATAGGTGATTACCATGTGGCCACTGGTGAGCTGGCTCTTGTCTAGGGATAGATTTTGCTTGGCCTACCGAATATTAAAAAAATCTGTATCTGAATTTAACTAGCCCATGCCAGGCATCCCTCTCCAGTTCCATAGGCCCCATTCCCTAGTGTTTTAACTGGGTTCCTTTTCATCCTTTTTCTCTCAACCTCTTAGTATTTTTATATTTCAGTCATTTCCCCTATAAACAAACAAACAAAAACCCAAACCCGTTGCCATCGAGCTGATTCTGACTCGTAGCAACTCTATAGGACAGAGTAGAACTGCCTCATAGAGTTTCCAAGGAGCACCTGGTGGATTTGAACTACTGACCTTTTGATTAGCAGCCATAGCTCTTAACCACTATGCCATCAGGGTCTCCATTTCCCCTATAAGCAGTACATATTTGGATCTTTTATTTTTATTCTTTTGTATGTATTTTTTAGCATCTTTGATCACTTTTGGAATAAAACGTGAGTGCAGGGACCTTGTCTGTTTTACTCATCACTGTTTCACCAGACCCTAGCATAGTGCCCATAGTCAAGAAATCAAAAGACTCATTGCATCGGGCAAATCTGCTGCAAAAGACCCCTTTAAAATGTTGAAAAGCAAAGATGTCATCTTGAAGACTAAGTTGCGCCTGACCCAAACCATGGAATTTTCAATCACATCATATGCATGTGAAAGCTGGACAATGAATAAGGAAGACCAAAGAAGAATTGAGGCCTTTGAATTGTGGTGTTGGTGAAGAATATTGAATATACCACGGACTGCCAAAAGAGTGAACAAATCTGTCTTGGCAGAAGTACAATCAGAATGTTCCTTAGAAGCAAGGATGGCAAGGCTGCATCTTACATATTTTGGACATGTTATCAGGGGAGATCAGTCCCTGGAGAAGGTCATATGCTAGGCAAAGTACAGGGTCAACAGAAAAGAGGAAGATCCTCAACGAGATGGACTGACACAGTGGCTGCAACAATGTGCTCAAGCATAACAAGGATTGTGAGCATGGCACAGGACTAGGCAGTATTTCACCCTGTGGTACATAGGGTTGCTATGAGTCAGAACTGACTTGACGGCACCTAACAACAACAACAACAACAACAGCATAGTGCCTGCCCATAGTAAAGCTGAGTAAATACCGTTGGATATATGAGTAAGCACACAGATAAATAAATGTCCTTCAAATGATCCTCGTGATACTTATTTCCTACAAGGGAGTTTTGATAAGAATTAAGAAGCAAAAAGTGTGAGATCATATTGTCTGGCAGGACATTAGAATGATCCCAGGTGTGGAGATGGAGAGTGTAGACCATAGCACATGATCTAGGCTTGTGCTGTCCAATACGGGACACAGTGTCTAACTAAAATTAAATAAAGTGGAAAAATTGAGTTCCTCAGTTGTACTAGCTACATTTCAAGTGCTCAATACCACATGTGACTAGCAGCTACCATATTAGATGACATAGCCGTAGAGCATTTCCATTGTTACAGAAAGTTCTACTGGGCAGCACTCATTTGTCCTCAACAATTACAGAAAACGGAAAAATAGTGCAGTTAAATAATTTCTAAATCTTTAGTGTCAGGTATTGATATATAGCAGAGGCTGGCAAACGGTGGCCCAATATTCAGCCCTCTGCCTGCTTTTGTAAATGGAGTTATACTGGGAAACAGCCATGCTCGTTTGTTCATGTATTGTGTATGGCTGCTCCTGTAGAACAATGGCTGAGTTGAGTAGTTGCCACAGAGACTGTATGGCTCTTAAAGCTTAAAACATTTATTGTCTGGCTTTTTATGGAAAAAAAAAAATGCTGACACCTGATATATAGTCTGAGATCAATTTATATTTATGGTGTTTACATTTCTTAAGTGTCTTTTGGGATAGACTCTACCTATAAGGTGAGAAGTAAATGGAAGAAAATAAAAATCATTATTTTCCAACCCAGAGATAATCACTGTTAACCTGTTGGTCTTTCAGTCTTTTTCTTTTCTGTGTTTGTGTTTATCTTATGCTCTAAAATACATGATGTCTAAAATACTATGTTTTTCCAAATTGGGATCACAGGGCACAAACTTTTACATTCCTCTTATTTCCTATGTATTGTGTACATTGTCTTCTCTAAGACAAAAAAATTCAATGATGTGATTTTTAATGGCTGTATTTTATTCCCTTATATGGTTCTAAGGTCGTCAGGAGTGGGAATCGACTCAACGGCAGCTAACAACGGCAAATACAGCAACAACAACAAATGGTTCTATGGTAATTTATTTAACGAATATACCGTGGATATTCGACTCGACGGCACTGGGTGTACTATGGATAGGCATTTGGATTGTTTACAATTATTACTGAATGCTAAATTTTCATTGTTTTTTCTTTTCCAGGTATGTACCTGTCTTTAGTTATCTAGAGCTGTTGACTGGGTTTTTAATAGAACAGAAATACCACAAGTAGATGGCTTTAACAAAGAGAATCCAATTTAAGGGTGCCAGCTCCAGGGGAAGGCTTTCTTTCTCTGTCAGCTCTGGGGGAAGGTCCTTGTCATCAATCTTCCCCTGGTCTAGGAGCTTCTCAGCATAGGGACCCCCGGTACAAAGGGCATGTTCACTCCTGGCTTTTCTTGCTTGGTGGTGATGAGGTCCTCATCTCTGCTTACTTCTCTCTTTTATATCTCAAAAGAGATTGACTCAAGATATAATCCTGTAGATTATGTCCTGCCTCATTAACATGGCTGCCTCTAATCCTGCCTCATCAACATCACAGAGATTAGGATTTACAACACAGAGGGAAATTACATAAGATCACAAAATGGAGGGCAATCACACAATAACGGGAATGATGGCCTAGCCAAGCTGAAACACATTTTTTGGGGACACAACTTAATCCATAACCAAACCTGTTGCCACTGAGTCGATTCCGGCTTATAGCGACCCTATAGGACAGAGTAGAGCTACCCCATAGAGTTTCCAAGGAACACTTGGTGGATTCAAACTGCCAACCTTTTGGTTAGCAGCTGCAGTACTTAACCACTACGCCACCAGGGTTTCCACAATCCATAACAGTACTGTATTTATATTTATATTCTAATAGTGAATAATTTTAATTTCTTTGAAAACATTCTTTAACTTGCATTTCTCTAATAGTAAAAGTCCAGCCAAACCAGTGATTCTTACTTTGAATCATTTCTAAGTAAGATTAGAAATTTAGCACAATTTACATTTTCTTCTCTTGGTTGACTGCTTTACATCAAGGGGTACTTTTACTTTTTTTTTTGAAGGACAGATAGATGGGTAATATGTATTTTTAGCTTCTGTATATCTCAGCGGAGCCCTGATGGCACAGTGGTTAAGAGCTACAGCTGCTAACCAAAATGTCGGCAGTTCAAATCCACCAGCTGCTCCTTGGAAACTCTGTGGGGCAGTTCTACCTTCCCCTATAGGGTTGCTATGAGTTGGAATCGACTCGATGGCAATGGGTATGTCTGAGAATAATTTATATCGCACTTACACAGAAAGCACTAATGGGCTTTTTCCCTTAGAACTCAGTAGACTGACCCAATTATTTTTTCTTTCATAGGTAACCTATTGTTTTCTATTTGAATGCTTGAAGGATGTTTCCTTTATGCACATACTTTTTAAAAATTACAAAAAAAATTGAGGTGAAAGGTTCCTTTTCATTGAGTTTTTTCTTGTTTATGATGAGTCCTTTCAAACTGAGTACAGTATACCCATATTTCTTCAGCCTAAGATAGTTTTCCTGGAACTTTTATTATTGCTTTTGTTTTACTTATTCTGATATTTTCTTTGTTGTTGTTAGGTGCCATCCAGTCAGTTCTGACTTACAGTGACCTTATGTAAAACGGAACGAAACGCTGCCTGGTCCAGCACCATCCTCACAATCTTTGGTTTGTTTGAGCTCGTTGTTGCAGCCACTGTGTCAGTCCATCTCGTTGAGCATCTTCCTCTTTTTTGCTCACCCTCTACTTTACCAGGTATGATATTCTTCTCCAGGAACTAATCCCTCTTGATAACATGTCCAAAGTACGTGAGACGAAGTAAAGAAATATTTTCTTTAGAAACACTAATTATCCGTATCTTTACTTTTCATTATTTATTTTCTTTCTTGCATTTTTTCTTCTGTCTTACCTCTCATTGTTTTCATCTCCTTGTCCATTGCATTCCCAGAAAGCATCTCAAGTTAAACCTGTGATTCATTGATTTGACTTTTTGGATTTTATTTTGTTCTTTCTCACTGTCATCTTGAATTATTATTGTTTTGACTTCTTGCAGTCTTTCATTATTCCATCTGTCATTCTCTTCATGTCATTCAGTTGTCTTCTTTGCACATTGCCTTTGTAATAGAGGTCTTGTCTTGTATCCTTTTAAATTTCATCTTTTCTTTTATATTCTGAGGTAAAACATTTTCAAAAGTACATTCTATCTTTTAGTATTCAAGATGCTATCCCATTTCTTTTTGTCTGGTTGTATTTTCCTATTGACTCTATGATATTTATTTTCTTTTCTCTTTGAATGAGGCAAGATGTATACAGAAGAGTTTGAAAAAGACAGTTTAGTTGATTTGCCTGCCCTTGGCTCTTTTTTCTGTTTAGCAGATGGTTAACGCTCCTCATTTCTCCTCATAGTGGAAGTATGCTGAGGGGTTGAATTCTGAGTGCAAACCCCCGTGTCTAGCAAGCAATTTAGCTCCAGTGCTTCTCTGAGTTCACTGCCTGGTTCTCTGGTGCTGTTAAATAATGGAGTGCATGAGGAAAACCACAATTCCCAGGATGCTCCATACACGTTTCCCTTGTCTCTGCCTTTCACTCATCCAAAATACTGTACTACTTTACCTGTGGAGACTACACTTCCCAGGATGTAATGCACCACAAGTATGTTTTCTGTAGTATTATTTTGAAGGGGTTAAAGAAAGTTGTTGTTTCTAAAGGGAATGTTGAAACTTGTGAGAAGACCACACTGTGGTCCCCTGAGGAAGCAACATCAACACAATTTTCCGGGTTAATACGGACCCTTGATTTCTGAATGAGGGAAATGTTGAAGGACCATGCTGTATCTTTTCAGGCAACCCCTCTCTGATAACCCCTAAATTCTCTGTTTCATAGAGGTGAATCTTTCATATAGCACAAAGTGAAATTAGAGTATGTTTCTCCTCATCCATCTAGTTTAACATATAATGGGGACTCCAGATTCTGGAAATGGGTTGACCTTCACCTTGGTTTTTGTGGTTGGGAGCGTTGTTGTTTCCCAGCGCCATTTCAGTCCTTTAGCGGGAAGTTGGAAGAGGCTTTGCATTGGGTGAGTGGCTTGTCTTTGTTAGCTGCTGTGGGTTCAGCCCCGAACTCACGGCGGCGCCCCCATGTGCAATGGAAAAGCTGTGCGGTCCTGCACCACCTCATGTTGGGTTGCAGATCAGACTGTTGTCAGCCATAGGATTTTCACTGGCTGATTTTTGGAAGTAGATGTCCAGGCCTTTCTTCCAAGTCCTTGTAGCCTGGCAGCTCTGCTGAAACCTGTTCAGCATCATAGCACTATACCAACCTCCACTGAAGATGAGAGGCGACTGTGCTTGAGGTACATTGGAGGGAAGTGAACATGAGCCTCCTGCATGGAAGGTGAGAATTCTACCACTGAACCTCCAGTGTCGCCTGGTGGGGGGGTGATTGCTATCTCCACATTATTTTCAGCTGAATGCTTGACTCATTTTCTTCTAAATGAGGGTTTCTCAGGTAGCTATGTTGCTTATGACCTGATCTCTCCTCCTTCCAGTGCCAGCGGTAGTGTTGCTGAGATGCCCCGTGATTTCTTGCAGTGGTGCTGTCAATGGGCTTCTGCCTGGGCTTGCCTCTAAAGGGGCCATCCCTTTCTGTCCTCTCTGAACAGTTCAAACCACATTTGAAGCGAACATTTAAAAACAGGGTTATATAGTGATCTCCTCAAGTCTACATTCCTTGGTGAGAAAGCGTCAAAGAAGTCTCAGATACTCGGTGAAAAAGCAAATTCTTCTTGCCTTGTATACTTTGGCTTGACAAAGGGATTAAAAAGTTATTATTGCTCCCACTGACAACTCATGACTAAGAATTTTCTATTTATCCTGCTGAATTTCTGAAGGACTTTCTGAATCAAAAAGGTCAGTTTTGCATCGAGGCCTTGCTATTTATTTTAGAATTTAATTACATAGTGTAGTGGCTTCTTGGCTCAAGGGATCTGCACAGGTATAACCGATTTTGAACAAAGTGGAAGATCAGCGAAGAAGAAAAAAATGGTGTGCAAACTGAATATAAGCTGTAGCCTTTTTTTTTTTTTTTTTTTATCACTATAGAGCACTTACTAGGAAATCATTTTCTCACTGAAGACTTAAATGGTGGGAGATGTTAATGTATGAATGCCAAGAAAGGGATTCCAAGGGGGCTTGGTATTTATGGAAACATACATTAATGAGAAATTTGAAATTATTTGAAGATACACATAACACCACTTACTGAAAAGCCCTAATGGTGACATGGTAGTTCGTGTCGAAGATGGCAACGTAAATCTAACAAGTGGATATTCTTGCCGTTCTTGCTTTACCCACAGGCGTTTATTTTGAGTCTAAGTTTGAAGGAAGAGCTAAGTGTAAGTCTAACCTCAACTCACTATGTTGCTTTGAGCAATTCATGTGGTCTCCCTGGGCCTCCTTTCCTTACCTGTAAAAAAGGATGTCTCTAAGGCCTTTCCAGCTGGCATTGTCTGATCCCTTGTTAAATGTGCTTTGCACACACAAGGTGGCTTTTTTATAATGTGGAAAGCTTTGCTTTTGTGTGGTCAGTCCATACTAACCAGCCCACGAGCAGCAGGGCTCTAGAATTATTTGTTGTGCTGGTTCTCTGAGGCATCTTAATGAGCTATGGCAAATTGGAGCTGTTGAATCTTTCAGGCAAACCCTGTTTCCCCAGTGATATGTCCTGAGGTAGCACATTAAAGAAATGAAGATGTGTTTTCATGAACTCTATGCTATAAAATATTTATGCCTTGCCTTTGGTTATATAAAGGATTTTGCAGTGTAGGTCATCTTCTCAGCAAAATGTTCCACGATGAGAACAGCTTCCTAAAACCCCGTGATTCTTTAGGGGAAGTGCATGGGACAGCCCTCCAGAACAAGACACTGTCAGGTCTAATTCCTGAATATAAATGGATCATGCATGACTTAACCCTAAAAGAAGATTTGGCATGAATAGAATTTGAAAGATGTATAATTAACTCTTTTATACTAATGAGAAATATAACTTCCAAAGATGTTAGTTGTCTCAGGATACATACTACTAACATTCAACACTTTTTTTCCTCCATACAGAGGAATGTTCCATTGTTCATATCTGCCTGGGTATGCAGAGAAAGCAAGGGTTACACTTGCTCCCTTTGTCTCACCCTCCTGACTTCTCCCTTCCATGTACTTCTTTTGGGCTAGTTTGATGTGATATCTATTTATTGGGTCTCTACCCTCTACTTGTTAATGTTCTGGCTACTGGAGGTATGCAGAAATGTATAACATGATTGCTTCCCACAAAAGACTGAAAATTTAGTTGGAGATTTAAATCATGTCCTAAAGAAAGAAACAATTGAAAGCAGCATTCAGTGAGATATAATGTGTTATGTGCAGTATGATTTTATTCTAATTTGCATGAGATTGATCTCCAGTACGATCATGAATACAAAGAGTAATGATTATTGGCAGCTGAGGAAGTGAAGGGATGCTTTTTGGGCAGGTGGGCTTTAAGTAGCCTATGAAAGATGAGTAGGATTTGGGTAAGGAGAGGGAAGAAAATGTGGCTCACTGGGCAAGGAGATTTACAGGCTGCTAGGAGTAGACAGTAACGGGTTTGGTTTTTTTTTTTTTTTTTTTAGGAGTGTGGGTCAGGGCCAAGATGGTGGAGTAGTCAGATGCTTCCGGTCGTCCTTCTTACAACAAAGACCCAAAAAAACAAGTGAATCAATTTTATATATGACAAGTTAGCAGCCCTGAACAACAAAGGCAAAGTTAAGAAATTGGATTGCGTGGCAGGGGGAGGGAGAGATGGTTCAGAAGCAGAGAGGAGTTGCCAGACCTGATTTGGCAGGAACCAGCACCCTTCAGCCCCATCCCCTAGCACGACTGCGGCAGGGCTGGTGGTAGTGTTCTGGATGCTGTTTTCTCAGCCACAGAGAGTGAGTGGCAGAGTCTACTCAAGTCTCCAGAACCAGCAAAGAACAGCGTTCTCGGCAAAAGTTAAGTGCTTGCATCTAATTTACTGTGTGGATCTAAAAGCACCCCTTTTGAAAGAACTCTCATTTATCTGATCCCTCCTCCCTCGGCCCCAGGCCCTGAGCCAGCTTCAGTGGCAGTTGATTTCCCTGGGCCTGAGATACGGCCCGCATTGCGCCCTGAGCCATTCTCCTGGCCTTGGGGAAGGAATAAATTAACAAATGGGGAAAAAATAATCTGTTGGCTTCCCGAAACTGAGAACTCAGGGCACAAGAGGCTCCTGTCCAGGCATAAGTGGTCCATGGACTTTGAATGCCTTTTACCCCTGCATGGACCTGTGTGAGCCCATTTCAGCAGCTAGGCCCTTGTTGGCAGATTGCAACAGTATATGTGCCTGAGATCTGACTTCAACTGTTTCAGCTGAGCAGTAGAGAGGTGGGTTTTTGACATTTGACACCACTCTGCCTATTAAGAGGGTCCTCACCTACCACATCAGGAACCTGAGGACTGGTAGCTCCACGCACACTACCTAGCCACCCACAACAGGGGTCCGAGGATAAGTGGTGCCTCCCAGTCCTTACAGCTAAAAGCTCTGGGTGCCCATGGTCCAACTTCAGAGCCCACCCACTTGTGCACTCTAGGGAATGGGGACCCACATTCCTCACAGACACTCGAGTGACAGTTGTCAGCTCCCTGCCTTGCTCAGAGTGCAACCCTCTGCTGCAAGCAGATACCTGTGCATACACCAATCACACTGCTCCTCTAAGACCATAGGTGAGAGCCTGCACCACACACTTTGTGACCGACTACCTGAACTGAACCCATACAAGAAAAGTGAATGGACTCCTAGGCTCATATACCTGATAATAACTCTAGCCGTCTGGTGACAGGACATTGGAGCTTCAAAGGTGCTAATAATCAAGCTGGCTCACTTGAGCAGCCTATTTGAGTACATCAGAACAAAACGAAGCAAGAAGCTAGGACACAGTAAGCAAACGTAAAATAAATTAATACAATAACATAGGTGGCTTGGAGACAACAGTCAATATCAAATCATACAAAGAAGAAGACCATGATCACTTCAACAAGCTCTCAAAACAAAGAATCAAGGAAACTTCTGGACAAAGATATTTTCCTGGAATTACCAGAGGTAGGATACAAAGGATTGATATACAAAACTCTTCAAGAGATCAGGCAAAACACAGAATAAGCCAAGGAACACACAGATAAAGCAGTTGAAGAAATTAAGAAGGTTATTCAAGAGCATAATGAAAAATTTAATAGGCTGCAAGAATCCATCGAGAGACAGCAATCAGAAATTCAGATTAACAATATTTCAGAATTAGACAACTCAATAGAAAGTCAGAGGAGCAGAATTGAGGAACTGAAAGTCAGAATTAGTGAGATAGAAGACAAAACATTTGGCACCAATATATTTGAAGGAGTAGAGAGAGTCCTTGGGTGTTGCAAATGGTTAATGAACTCTGCTGCTAACCGAAAGGTTGGAGGTTTGAATCCACCCAGAGGCACCTTGGAAGAAAGGCCTGGTGATCTACTTCTGAAAAACCAGCCATTGAAAACCCTATGGAGCACAGTTCTACTCTGACACACATATAGTTGCCATCAGTTGGGATCAACTTGATGCCAACTTACATTTTTAGGAGTAGAGGAAAGGCTGTTGGCAGCTGTAACAGTGAGGGTAGACTAAGTTTTGCTGCAGAAACAAACAAAGCTGAACCTCAGTGCCTTACATTAACCAGAGCTTACTCTTCACTGAAATTACAAGTCCATTGCGGGTTGACTGAGAGCTCAGCTCCCCATTGTCTTCTTTCAGGGATGCAGGCTTACAGAGCCACCGCTGCCTAGAATGTCCTCGTCACTGTGGTGGGGAAAGAAAGGCCAACCACGCAATGGCTCTTAAAGGCTTCTAACTGGAAGTGACACATGTCACTTTGTGTTTTATTGGCCAAAGCAAATCGCATGTGCATAATTAGCTTCAAGGGGACATACATTCTTTCTATGTGCCCGGAAGGCAAAGAACAGGAAATATCAATGAATAGCTCCAAGAATGCCAACCACATGCTGCTTGCAAGGCAGGCTGTGTGGAGCACTGGACAGCACAAGGACACTGGGGACTGATGCACCTAGATTTGACTGTTCTCTTCATCACTTACCAGCTGGGTGACCTTTGACAAGCTCCTTCACCTCTCAGAGACTGAGTTCCTGTGTCTATAAAATGAGATGAATTATTCTGATCTAGCAAGGTTGCTGGGACTCAGTAAATACTGATTTATTTCATTATTGCCTCCCTCTCCTGAAAGCTTCTATTTTTTTTTTTTTTCCTAGTTACACATGATATCCACTGCACCTTTTGCTCTTGGATTCTAAGAAATATACCTATAACCTTACAATAAATTTTCTTTTCCTGTGTAACCTAGTCCACATGGGTTTAAGCCAAGGCCTCAGCTGGTCTGTAGGGTGCCTTTGCAAAGTAGAAAAAGGTACCCCTTCTAGGTGGAGCTACATGGTTTGGAGGGCATATGGTGCCTTTGTCTGAATTAGGAAAAGGTTCCCCTTCCTTTTTGTAACTGTATGCCAGGATACATGGTTTGGTAGCAGAGCGTGGGCCGGATTTCAGCTCCACTTCCCTCTTTAATGGGTGCCCTGGTACAGTGAACAACTTGTATGTCCATATGTGGTGCCCTGGCTTCAGATTCTTTTAACTGAGTTTCCTGAGTAAGAAAACAGTCCATTTATTGTCCATCTTCTTTCATAAGAGGAGAAAGAACTTTTATATGGTGTGTTTATCTATTTTCGGAAAAGTACGCTATACAGATTCCCAATATATGAATTCCCAAGAAAATAACTAAGAAGTATTATGCTTTCCTACTCCTAGAAAATCCTTGCTTATCTGCTGTTTCTAATCAATAGTATAGTTATTTATAAGCAATTTCTACTGATCTTAATGAGTTTAATGAATAAAGAATGAGCATAATAACTGAGCTTAACTTCACCAAGAAATAATTTCTTGTATAAAAGAAGTTTGATGTTAAACTACTACCAAATATAATTAAATCACATTAATTCTCTTAGGTATAATGCAATTGTCTGTGCTGTGTGTAGAAAAGCAAGCACAACGCAAATTTCTGGAATGCCTTTGAGAAGAATATGTGTAACTTTAAAAATAACTCAGAGGAAACAGGGCCAGTATTGAGAGGGTTTTCTAAGATACAGGAATTATTCTCAGTTGCATTTCTTAGTGGAGCACTGTTTAATAATTTAATGATCAGAAGTTCACAGGGTGAGATTAGAGGAGTGATGTTGCGAAAATATTGACCTCAGCTTTCCCCTTGTTCTGTGGTAAGAGGAAGCCTCCTGGAGGGGGTGAGGAGAGGGAAGAGAATTCACATTATTTGTGTGGATACAGGTCCGTATGCTAAGTGGTGGCCCTTTCTCTTGTATACACTGACACTGCCTGAAGGGCTGTGTGGGAGGCTGAGTGATGGCCCCCAAAGGTGTCCACATTCTAGTCCCAGGAACCTGTGACTAAGTTACTTTAGATGGCAAAAGGGATTTTGCCAAAGTGATTAAGGATCTCGAAATGGTGAAATTATCCTTTTTTTATTATGGCTTTCTAGAGAAACAGAACCAACATGATCAACTGACCTCCCTGCCTCCCTACCTGCTGTCTTAGTTTTCAAGTGCTGCTATAACAGAAATACCACAAGTGGATGGCTTTAACAAAGAGAAATTCATTTTCTCACAGCCTAGTAGGCTAGAAGTCCAAATTCAGGGTGTCAGCTCCAGGAGAAAGCTTTCTCTCTCTGTTGGCTCTGGAGGAAGGTCCTTCTTGTCAATCTTACCCTGGACTAGGAGATTCTCTGCGCAGGAACCCTGGATCCAAAGGATGCATTCTGCTCCCAGTGCTTCTTTCTTGGTGGTATGAGATTCCCCACTCTCTGCTTGCTTCCCTTTCCTTTTATCTCTTGTAAGATAAAAAGCGGTGCAGACCATACCCCAGGGAAACTCCCTTTACATTGGATCACAGATGTGACCTGAGCAAGGGTGTTACATCCCACCCTAATCCTTTTTAGCTACACAGAGATTATGATTTACAGCACATAGGAAAATCAGAAATTGGAGGACAACCACATATGGCCTAACCAAGGTGACACATATTTTTGAGGGACACAATTCAGTCCATTACACCTATGTAGCTATCTACCTACCTAGCTACCTACCTACCTACTTACCTACCTACCAGTCTACCCACCCCCCACCCACCTACCCCCCATCTACCTACTTAGAGACACAGAGGGAAAGAAGGAGCGAAAGGAGGAGGACAGGCACCATGTGAAGATTCATTTACAGGCCAAGGAATGCCAAGAAACACCTGGGGCTATAGAAACTGACTGAGACAAGGAAAGACCTTCCCCTAGAGTTGACACAGAGAGCATAATCCTGCTGATGCCCTAAATTTTGACTTCTACGCTCCACAACTGTCAGAAAATAAAATTTTCTGCTCTTTAAAGGCACCCACTTAGGTTTTTTTTTTTTTTTTTTTTTTTTATGGCAGTGCTAGGAACCTAAGACACCAATTGTGTGGCCACCCGTGCACTTATTACAGAGAGGATAGTGAACTATCCATTCATCATTTTGGTCCCATCTCCAGAGGAGATGGTAAATTCCTGCCACCTTCCAGTACCCAAGAATGGAGCCAGAGGCAATGGAAAGAATAAAGAACTAAGGGTCAGTTTAGGAGTCATGAGAAAAAAAAAAATCAGTTTTTCCATTTATTTTGAACCAAAGTATTTTGTCTACTCTTCTTCATAGGGTTGTAGTGAGCATGTAATGAAAGAGTGTATGTGAAAATATTTTACGTCTGAAGATGTACTAATATAAGACTTGGTATTAGATTGTATCAAATAGGGTACATTTTTATTTTCAACGAAATTTATTTTGTACCTTCTATGTTCTTAGCTCCGAGCTATGGATTCCTAGAGGACTGTTAAGAAGCAATAGCAAGTACTACAAATTTTCTTTGTAGTATTTTTGTTTTTCTTGTGTAACAGAGAGATCATATTTTATGTCACTTTGACCTGACTTCACTGCTACTGACTCTAGTTCACATGATTATGAAATGTACTGTAATCTAGTAAAGGGAAAAGCAAACATTTTTCTTCCTGGAAAGTTCTGTAGGTTTGTCACATTGCTCTGAGCCATGGTTGTGGAATTTCCAAATTCCTACCAGCTACAGGGTCGCTATGTGTTGGAATTGACTGGTCGGCAATGGGTATAGGTACCAGTGAGGGAGCAGCATATTCTTATTGAGGATTGGGAATGGGGGTAGGTGGGGAGAGGGAATCTTGGTTAAGAATATGTAAAAAAAAAAAAAAAAAAGGACTGAAAAAGAGTGCAAATTCTAGAGGCCTTAACTATAACCCTGCTACGTTGTGCCTGAGTGGAGTATTAGAGAATCATGTGTAGGGAGATTGCCTTAGTAACCTGCTGTCAATCCCAGCAAATAAGAGCATCCACCCAAAGCAGCAGCATATGGCTTGACCCAGGAATTGAGGCACATTAAAAATAGTTATGTGAAAGTTTTAAAGAAGAAAACAGATGTAGTTTTGAAATTGGGTAGAGATCTAATTGGTCAATGACTGTTTATGTGGGTGTGGTCAAATCAGACACGCTTGGAAGACTCGTTTGTTATGATTCGCCACAACTCATTAGAAATGGCAGGGCTGCCCTAGTATGAGTATGGGTTGCTTTAAGTAAATCCAATATTTATAACCTTACGAATTTACAAACAGATGAATTAGGGGATGAGTGTTTCCAGTATAAGAGAATTCACTTGTGGGGCTCTCTTCCAAGATATTTAAAATATGACTTGATTTGCAAATATGGTTTACCCACGACTTTTCAGAAATACATCTGGGAAAAGTAAAAATGCGCACACACGTACACGAGTGCGCTCTACTGTGTATACGGAGTAGATGCTACTAGATTCTTCATAAAGGTAAGTAGATGGGATGTTATGTCTTAGGATGACTATACCTGCTACAGGTTTATCCTTACTGCAAATAGCCAGCTCGCTTAACTATCAAGGAATACTTATTGTTGGAAGAGGCAATCTTTCACGGGCTGTGAGCATCCCTGCACTTCCTGCTGGATATGCCAAGGATGCAAAGCTCTGGCTGTTCTTTACCTGGGCCATGTATTAGGGTTGTGTTTATTGTGAGCAGACTTGAGGTAATGTCTCTCTGGGATAAAGAATGGGTTTGCTTACTGCTTACTATAAAACAGCATGTTCCCTAAGCTCAGTGTTCCTCCTTTGTGATGCAAACCCATCTGGGTCCACAGCATCACTTTCATGGGACTTGGGGACAAAGGGAACCAATACACGTTGATGCTCATAATTCTTCCTGTGTCGTAATAAAGTCCTTGTCTCTGACCCAGGAGTCTCATGTCTCCTGTCAGCACCGTGAATATAATAACTAATTTATTAGCTTATACAGAGGGTAAAATCAAATCCCAGATCTGACACGTTTCAATTTGACAGTGAGGGATCTAGGTCTGTGGATTTTGGGTTATCTGGGTACTTTGTTGACTTGATATAAAAGGCACCTACTACTTTATTTTCCAATTTTTTATTTGCTTAGGACTACATACTAAATCGTAGCTACTGTTTTATTGTCATAGGTCTAAGCTATAGCAGCTGCTGGTTGGCTTAGATTTTCGTTCTTGCTGTTTCTACATAGGAAGGGAAAAACATTGGTACTGTAAAGTTGACAGCATAGTGGGAACTGAGCTTGAATGTGGGATTTCTGAACTGACTGCATATATAGGATGTGTGTTCTAAACGCTCCGTGTGTGGTGTGTGTGGAGTGTATATTACTAGGACATCTTTATCTGGACCACATGACAGCTGGTGTTTTGTGTTTTGAAAATTAGAATTCTAGCTCCAGGAATAGGTTCTTTTTTTACTCTCCTGAGTTGGGCCCAGGTGCCTCATCTCTTAGATTCCTTTTCTACCAAAACATCTGTGAAGCAAAAGACACTATCTTTTGGGTAGAATGTCTGTGTGGGCATAAGTATGGGTAAGTGTGTAGTCTGTTTTAATGCATATATTTGTGAATGGGCGTGTCAGTGGGCACGTCAATGGGCTGGATTTGTTTTAAGTGAACATATATGAAATTATCCAAATAAATGTTGTCCCCTTCTGAATAGTCACCCAGGGAGTCTACTTGTTTTTCCCAAGTTATTGCCAATATCATGGCTCAAACTTCTTCATAACTCCTTTTATGAGAGGGATGTATTGAGTCTGAGGAAACTCTTCTGAATATATCCAGTGGTGATCAACCTTTGTGCTTTTTTTAACTGCCAAAAATAATTTAGAGTGATCTTATGAGTAAAGTAGGTGATCAAATAGGGTAAAAAATTAAGATATGTAAAGTAATAAAATTGATTTTCTTGTGTGATTTGCAAATTAACCCCCAAGGTTATTGCCAAGAGAACTTCCAGAATTTCTTTAGGTGATGGCAATCTCTTAGGTGTATGGCTGCCCAAAGTGTGAGCTGTGAAGGGTTCAATGAATGTGTTCATCCTATTACATTTAGCTTCATGACTGAACCATACCGGCATGTCAGTACCACTGTGGGTATGTGTGGGTTGGTGACCCAGTACGTGCTCCATGGCCAGCTATACAACTTGATTAGAATTGGTCTCAATCAATTGATTTTTATTATCCAATTCATTTCTGCAAGCTCTGTGAAAGAGCCAAGTCTCTAATACCATTGAGGCTATTTTAATGACTGGTGGCATGCTGGTCTCAAAATTCTGCTGTGTTTCTTGGGACATGGCCTGTTTCCCACTTTCATGGTTATAGAGCAAGTGTAGTGGCCTTGGACATCATCTGGTTCAGTTTTTCTCAGATTTCAGCCATTTTGTGTCATGATTTTGCAATAAATGGCTGTTCTCTGTGTTATTATTTTCTTGAAACACACTTATTTGAAAAAAATCATAAATGAGTTTATTTAAAAAGGAAACTTTGCATTATTACTATAAATGAAAAACCAGTAACATGTAACATGAGTACAAGATAATCATAAAATAAATACACTGAAAATAAAATAATATTATTAAACTCTAGGTATACTGATTCTCTGAACCTGCCATCTGCTTTGTATTTGTTAACAAAGGAGATTAGCAAGTGCTGGAGGGATGCTATACACATATTAAACCTGTGGGGAATTGCTGCACCTGAATTTGTTTGTGTCTTCCTTTATCCACACCCCTGGTTCCTACCCTCCACATTGAGTTTGGACTTGGCCATCTGACTTGCTTTGGCTACTAGGACAATAGCAAATGTGATGCTAGCAGTGACTTGAAGATTGCTTTTACACTGAGACTTTCCCTTTCTTTCTGGCTGTTCTTGCCACATTTGATCACCACATAAACAAGTCCAGGCTATCCTGTTGGATGATGAGAGACACATGACCCTGCCACCTGTCACCCCAGCCAACAGCTGACCACTCACCAGACATGTGACTAGCTTTCCCTTGTCAATCTGCCAACTGGCTTCAGCTGCATTAGTGAGCTCAGTCAAGATCAGCTGAGCCTGGCCCAAGTCCCAGAACCAGCCAGCAGACTCCCAGATATGAGAACACTAAGAAATGATTGTTGTTTTGTGCTACTAAAACATTTCAAGGTGGTTTGTCATTCAGCAAAAGTTAACTTAGGTAGACCTCAAACTAAAAAAAAAAAACTGTGCCAGTAATTCATAGCATGAAAGTTTTCAATACAATTTCTTCAGTTTTGAATTGGAACACAACTACCTGGTCCACAGTTAATGTTATACATCCGATACTTCAGAAAACTCTGATCCAGTCCAAGCCCCACCTTTTAGATTTGAGATGCAAAGGCCCAGAGGTGATTTTCCCCAGGTCTCACAGCTAGTGACAAAGATGGAAGTAGACCTTAGGTCTCATGTGTGCTCGCTGAGTTTCTTTCTAGAGCATTTTGCTGCCTTCTTCAGGATTGGTGTGTTTAATCACAAAAGTAGTATGTACAGGTTTAGGAAGTTATTGTGTCGTCAGCTTACCTTATGCCCTCATAAAAGAAGGAGAAATAAAATTAAACCATTAGTTATACTAGGGCTGCCATAACAAAGTACCACCAAGTGGTTGGTTTATAAGAACCGAAATTTATTGTCTCACAGTTCTGGAGGCTAGAAGTTCAAATTAATGTGTAGGCTGGGCCATGCTCCCTTCTTCTCTTTTTATTGTCTCTCCCAGCTTCTGGTAGCCCCAGGCATCCCTTGGCTTGTAGATGCTTCTTCACCTGGCTGTTTTTCCTGTCTGTGACTTCTCTTTTATAAAGACACCACTCAGATTGGGTATGAGCTCACCCTACTCCAGTATAACATGTTAACTGATAACATTTTCAAAGATCCTATTTCTTAAACAAGGTTACGTTCACAGATACAAAAAAGGTTAAGATTTCCACGTAAGCTTTGGGGGACAAAATTTAATCTATAACAACCTTGGAATTGAAAAGAATTTTTTTTTTTTAAATTATCTTGCTCTTTTTTGTTTGGAATAATGTTCAACCTATATTACACCCTAAGTTATATGGGCAGTAGAGAAAGTGATAGATAGAATAGTAAGTCCAGGAATTTAAAACCAAAATCCAGTCCCTTACAAATATGCCACTGAACGGATAGCACCTGCATGGCTAGCAGAGCCGGGTGTATATAGAGGATGGCAAGGCAGCCTGGTCTTTGGTCTCTTTCCATCATCAACAAATGAGGCAGCAGGCCCATGATGTTCCCTTTGGGCTACTCTATTGCAGAAGACCATGTGCAGAGGAACAAGTCTACAATCTATCAGGAAGAATCTTTTCCAGAGTCCATAAAAACTGTAGAAATTCAGTCTTTGTGGGGGACTTTACATTCACCAAAGAATTCTCTGCCAATTCATTTCATTTGGGGCGTGACAGCATCTATATTTTCCGTCAGTAAAATTGTTCTCTAGAGGTGAAGACAGATAGGCCCAGAGTTGACATTCCCTCCCTTCTTACTCCTAATTATATTGTCTTAATGCTGGGCTTCCTACACAGGAGTAAGTAATGTTGGTGCTCAGTGAATTACTACCTCTGCTCTTACAGCAGACAGAACAGCACCTCCTTCTCCTGGTTGCCTTAGTCATAATCCATTTATAGTCATTTGCATTTTGAAATCCATATCCTCCTGCATCAAAGTATTAATGGGGGTGCAGGGCGGCTGCACCAAGACAATTTGCTTGACTTCTGAAAACCTCCTTCAGATAATCCAGAAAAATCCCTCACTACAGGGACCCCAATTTGTCTGATTATCTTTTTTTTCAATGGATGCTAGGGTCATTTACTGAGACATGTTATTTTTGTTCTTTCATTTGGTTAATTCTATTAGTGGCTTACCCAGGACATGAAAGTCATTCACTATTAACAACGACTGTTGTCTTCTCAAAAAGAAAATCCCGAGGTCTTGTTTCCTTCTCATGTCTCCATCAACTGCAGAGTCTGGATGTTCAAATCAAAAGCACCACTTTGCATTAATTGTCTTTTATCCAATACACTTCTTTGGTATCTGGGAAACAGTGCTTTACGGTGAAGAAGAAAAAGAAGCCATAATTAACGCCAGGCAAGATGAAGCTGAAGTCGTCTCTCTGAGTGGGTCTGGATGGAATTAAGTCTGATGCCAACCCTGAACATTTGGTTGGTGAGTGTCTTAGTGACTGCCAGGTGCCTCACAAAAGCCTTTTGCCCTTCTTTCTCAAGGACAGAGTGCTAATTTGTTGAGGGCAGCAATGTTCCCAAGCTTCACTGCAATACTTCCTAGCCTCCCTGTAGCTAAGTGGCCATATAGTATAGTTCTGGCCAAGGACATGTAAATAGAAGTCTGCTGGATATTTCTGGAAAATTTTACTTTCTTAATTAATATACACATAATTCCTTCTTCCTTCTGGCCTGAATTCCCTCCTGCTTGAAATGCCAATGAGATATCTGGAGTTAGAGCAGCCATATTCGAACCAAGAAGGAAAGGCCAAGAGAATTGCAGAGACCTCGGCCCTGATGCAACTACCCACCAAACCAATTCCAAGAAGCTGTCACATGAATAAGATCAGGCTAGCCTGAAGGATGATAAGAGTCACATGACCCAGTTACCCTATCATCCCTGCCAATAGCTGGGATGATAGGGCAACTGGGTCATGTGATTGCATCAGATATGTGAAGATATGTGAATGATTGCAACAGATATGTGAAGGCCATCTTAGAATAGCTATCACTGGTCAATCTGCCAGCTGGCCTTCTTTCATAAGGTCTGTGGGTTTATTTTTTCATGCAGAAAAATAATTCCTGTTTTATCTACATCACTGTGATTTGGGTTTTCCGTTATACGCAATCAAACTTGATCCCTGGGTGACACAATGGGTTTCTAGGAGCCCAGTATGCTGATGTCTTAGGTTAAAGAGTTCTCTGGAGCTGGAAGGAAATGTGAGCTGGGGTAGGGAGGGCAAGCCCAGTACAGCGCAGAGCCTCTGAAGCTCTTCTCATATTCTTAGTTTTCTCTATGGCTTAGGGCTTTCTTGGAGCTCTGGATAACTTGTCATGTGGATTCCCTGGTTTTTTTTGAGCCCTTTCTGGGAATTGCATTTAATAAACAATTGATTTGTTCATTTCCTCACTAATTTTCCATTGCTTGAGAGAAAAAGGAAACTCTGGCTGAGATCATGATATCCTAGTGCCCTTTAGGAGAGCACTGTGTACCTCTAAGTAAATTGGGGAAGGGGCACCATATATCTTTGTAAATTGAAAAAGTCATTTTGTACATAAGAAGTCATTTCAAGTAAGGACAAACACACTCACAAAAACCAGAGATGCGGCTGGGCTTGATCATTTCTTTCCCCGACACACTTTTAAAGAATTTGTTTCAGAATGTTTAAGTAATTACTTCCCACTGCAGCCTGAAGATTGGGAGTCCACTGGGGCCTCTTGAAATAGTTCTGCCTGGGTGTGGGGGTCAGAGTGTTGGTGTGGGGACTAGTTGTACTACTGCATGATTGGGAGCTCTTTGCTTGACCTGGCTTTGGGGGGGCCTCGTGGAACCCCCTCATGGCCTTGGACCTTGACTTAGAGAATGACAGCCGGTGTGGGTGGGACACCTGGGGTGCACAGGGACTAGTCTCCCCATGAGGAGAGCAGGGAACATCCTCCTGGATTCATGCTCAGCTTCTCTCTGGTTGGGCCCAGAGATTTCGTATTTATTTTTTATTGCTCTGGCTGTTCTCTTCATAGGGATTGACACAAAAGATATCCTTCACGATGCATTAGAGAGGTTCATGGTAACTGGAGGGGTCCCAGACATCTCCTGCTCCCCAGGAACACACACTGACCTACTTGGATGTGCACATAGCCCACTGGTCTAATAAACACCCTATGATGGTGGGGGCTGCAGGGTTTGGATGATTGGAGTTGGGAGTCAGGGATCTGGGTTGCCGTACTGACTTTGTGGCCAACTGGGAGCTTGGGGAGGCCATATCTCCTTTCTTCTGTCTCTGAGTTGGGACTTTTGTGATATACTGGATGGAGATGGTATTAATTAATTAATCCCTTATTCTCAAGCTTCAGCTGTGTCTCACAACTTAAACCTATGAGGTCAAAAGACTATTTATCCCCATTTTACAGCTGAAGAAATGGGCCTAGAGAGAGTAAGTGACTTGTCTACTATTCTACTAGAATCCCAGCTACCTTCCACATGCCTTCTAGTCTTCAGATTCCACAATACTCTTCAATTCACAATGCTTGCTCTGTGTTGTTCCTTGTAGTACTGTGCCCTTGCTAGTATTTCCTATGAGTGGTGTTGTGAGTAGGTCTGAAATGGGAGACCCACTGCCGTAGAGTTTTTTTCCAACTCATAGTAACCCTATAAGACAGAGTAGAACTGTCCCATAGGATTTCTGAGGCTGTAAATCTTTATGGAAGCAGACTTCCACATGTTTCTCCCATGGAGTAGTAGAAATAGGGGCAGACAAGGAATGAGAATCTTGTTTTTCCTTCCCAGTGAGTTCTGATCATCTGTCATACCTTCCTTGGCTCCCTACCATGCTCACAACCCTGGATTTGCAGAAGAGGGAGGAGCAATCCATGATCTCAGACCATTTAAGCCAATTATGTTTTGGGTTGGTGTATATTCAACGGGTCATGGCCACTCTCCTGGGAGGGCACTCTTACCCCTCCACCACTCTTGGCCTCTTAACCTTTGATCATCTTTGGCTCTGGCCTGCTATGGGCTTCTGGTCTCCTGGTTACTTTGTCACCCTCCCATCCTCTTGTTGAAGGCCTTGACTTCAGGGCCTCAAGACCTTTCACAAGTAATAAAGGTATCAGGGTTGTCTGGAGTGTCCACCCTAGCACTAATACTCTACTAAGTACTTCATATCTGTTATTTGCTTTGATTGAGTTTAATCTCCATACCCCCACGATATAGGTGGTATTGTCTTCATTTTACAGACAAGGGAACTGTGAAGCTCAGAAAGGCTATTTATCTTTCCTAGGATCACAAGGCTGGTAAGTGTAGCTTACTCCTATCACAGGGTTCTGCCTCATCATGAACAGCTACTAATTTGGGCCAGAGGCTTCGTATACATTGGAATCCTTGTAACAACTCTACCTTCTCATCCCCTTGTCTTTACCAGGTGATAAAATTGAGGCACAGAAAGGTTAGGTAAATTGCCCTAGGTCAGATAGCTAATAACTTATAGTTATGAAATTTAAACCTGCCAGATCTCTGAGCATCTCTTTTATTTCCAATTTCCTTGGGACCTCTTGGACTTCCCCATAATCTTACTGAGTTCCCCTCAGACAACCATGTATGGTAGAAATTTGGTTAAAAGAACATGGGCGGGGGGGGGGGACACACTTCATTTAAAGGGCAACCTGTGTGTGTGTAGTGTGAGGAGTGGAACCCCACCTCCCAGTTTTGGTGGTTTGTGGGCTGATTGTAAGAATATGTGACCCTTGCACTTTCTTTTTTGAATGTCTCCTATTGGCACCACCTTCTTTTCTAGCATTTGGCTTCTTGAGTCTTTGACCAACAACTGTCTTTCCCAAAGACTGGTTCTTCTTTGGCTGGGCTCTTCTGATCTGTATTCCTTTGCCCCCAAGCCATTTGAGTGCCTGCCTTAGTGAGGTAAGCCAGGCATGTCCTAGAAGAGAATAGGACCAGCAATGTGGCTTCTACCACCAGGGTCTTACCTGGACCTCATCCCAAGCCCAGACTACATGGCCAAAAGAAGATCTCTGGAAAAGGATATTATCTCATTGCAACCTTTAGCATCCTCACTGTGGTTTCTTGCCTGCTGTGGGAAAAATGGCTTAATTTTTCTGACTACTGTCCCCCATCACCCACATAAACTCAGGGCTAAAACCTCTCAGGGGAAAACACACCCAGCTCACCCCATGCTGTGAGAACTGCTAGACTTCGTGCCTCTTCTAATCTGATTATATTTCTGGTCCAAACCACCTACGTTTCTCACCTCCTAATCTATTTCTCTGCTTCTGCCCCTACAATTTATTCTTTACTCAGTAGCAACCCTGATCCTTCCAAATTGTGAGTCAGGTCATGTTGCTCCTCTGCTCAAAGCCTAATGGCTTCTCATGTTCCTCAGAGAAAAGCCAAAAACCTTGTGGCCTCTAATCATCAAGGACAGAAGTCAGCATACTTTTTCTGTAAAGGTCCAGAAATAATAAGTATTATTTGGTTTTGTGGGCCATTAGTGTCTGTGGCAACTACTCAACTCTGCTATTGTAGCTTGAAAACAACTATAGATAATATGCAAACAATGGGTATGGCTGTGTTCCAATAAAACTTTATTGACAAAAACAAGCTCCTGGTTGGATTTGGCCCATAGGCTGGGCATAGTTTGCAGAAGCCTGCTCCAGGTGATTGAGCCCCTGGTATCTCTTGGTCCTTACCTCCTTCTGCTCTTTCCCCTTAGTTTTTCTGCTTTAGCCCTACTGACCTCTACAAGCACGCCAAGCCTTTGCTTGGCCCTTTGCACTGACTATTCTGTCTTGAACATTCTTCCTCTAGTATCTGTGTGGCTCACTTTCTCATTTCCTCCAGGGCTTTGGTTAAGGCTTAAATACCGTTACCAGAGACCACTCCCTGATCACCCTCTCTGAAATATCAACCTTCTTCATTTTCTAGCACTCCCATCCTTTTTACCCTGCTTTATTTCCCTATATCCATACCCCTTGCCACCACCCGACATATTTATTTATTGAAAGAATGAATGATTCCTTCAGCAAATATTACTGAGTGCCTCTTTAGTGCCAGGCAGTAATCTCGGTGCTGGAATTCCAGAAGGAACAAAACAGACAAAGGGCTTTCTATTACTGAACCTAAGGTCTAGCTGAGGTAGACCCATAACCCATAGCCGTCAAGTCGATTCTGACTCACAGCGACCCTATAGGACAGAGTAGGACTGCCCCATACAGTTTCGAAGGAGAGCCTGGTGGATTTGAACTGCCAACCTTTTGGTTAGCAGCTGTATCACTTAACCACTACGCCACCAGGGTTTCTGCTGAGGAAAACAGACAACACAAATAGTAAAATAAATATACATGTGGCAGGTGGAGATAAATCTTATGGAGACAGCTAGGCTGGGCAGGGGGGCAGTGTTTGTCCTCTGCTTGGCATCCTTGCTAAGGTTTCCTGAGTTACAGCAAAGGAGATGTTAACTCATGTTGCTCAGAGCAGGAGTGCCTGACAAAATCTCAGCGCCAATAGGGGGCGCCACAGACTGGGGAGAACTGGCTGTGGAAAGAGGTGTGATCCTGGCTGGGGTAGCCAAGCTTCTGAGCAGAATGGAAATGGAGATGAAGGCTGCAGCATAGGGACAGGGAAGCTGGAAGCTGTGGGATGTAACAGGATGGGAACACAACTGCCAGCACCACAAGCGTTTTTTATGGAGTGCTGCCTAAACTATGAGGCATTATGGAACAATGCATTTCTAAGCCAGACACTTAATAAATCAGCCAGGCATGCATTGCTATGCCGCAATGGAGCCCTTGTTTTGTCTTAATGCTCGATTATACAGCACAGAATCTGGGTTGGGCTCTCTATCATCTTGGACGTGTGGCAGGAATGGGTTTAGCTCTAATTGCTCTACATGGGAGTGGATTTATTTGTGTCTCAGCAGAGTGACTCACACTGATTGACATTTAGATTGAAAGGGTCTTACCTAGAACCACAGGCTCAGGGAACTCTAGAGCTTGATGAGAACTTAGAGGTGACTCTGGTCCAACCCATTCATGCTACAGATGGGACACTGAGGCTACAGAAGAGAAACTACTTTCCCAAGCTAATAAGCGGCCATTGAAGCCACAGTCAGGCTACTGACTCTGAGTGAAATACATACCTGGAGACTCTCAGCACCTGCAGCAGGTGACATGAACTGTGACATCCCCCCTGCCATCTGACTCTGAAGCTAAAAACCAACTGGAAGATGCCATGCCTCATTTACTTGAACAAAAATGACGAACCAGTTAAAAAACAACAGACTTCTGTATTTTATGGATCCCTAGGCACTCAGAGAATTCCTGCTCCCAGATTAAAGGAAAGCAGAGAATCAGACCCTTCTTGCTGAACGATGCTGCTGGCTGGTTCCCAGCGCCCTGGTATTCTCCGGAATGGAGATAGTCATGTATGAGAGCTGGAGAGCATTATCGCTTGAAGGTTTGCATTCTGGCTTTTATATTTAATTTACATAGATCTGCATACTCTGTGCTCTGGGCATTGTTTTCTGTTTCATTCCACCTGCACAGTCTCCCTTCCCCAAGCTCATTTGGTATTTTGGCTTCCTGAGCTCAGCTGGGTCAGAGGAGTGCTTGGCCAGAGGTTGAGCTGAAGCCACATCTGGAAGTTCCACGTGGTGGGAGGAAGCTCCAGGTCAGGGAGTGGCTGACGAAGTGATTGACGTGTTGGAGTCCTGTGGCCATCAGTTCTCTTAGGGTTCCATGGGAGAGATCTGCTGATTGCTGTTCTTATCTCTTGTACTCAGGGCTGTATGTGTAAATGTCCAGGTGGTAGCCCATGTGACCAGACTGTGTGTCAGGGGCAAAGTGGCACCTTTGAGATACCATGGAGAGATGACCACCTTTTGGGCACCTACGTCAGTCCTAGATGAGAAGTAGTCCCAGGCGAGGAATGCAAATTAAAACCACAGCGTGATACTACTACCCAACCTTTAGAATGGCTAAAGTTTAAGAAAACTGATAATACCAAGAATTAATAAAGATGTGGGGTTAAGTAGAACTCCCATGTATAGCTGGTAGGAATGCCATTTGGTACAATCACTTCAGAAAATCACTTAACAGGACCTTCTAGAAGCAAACATAGGCCTATTCTATGACCCAGCCATTCCACTCCAAGGTCTTTCAACAAGGGAAGTGAGTGTACATGTCTAACAAAACACACGTCTAAGAATGTTCATAACAGCTTCATTCATAATAGCAGAACATTGGAAGCAACCCAAATGGATGAATGTGTTCTGACATACTCCCACAGTGGAACAGTAAATGGCAACAGAAAGGAATGAACTACTTATAAATGCAACAACACGGGTGAGTCTCACAGATGAAACGTGCAGTAAAAGAAGCCAGGTATCAGAGTCCATACTGTAGAATTCTATTTATATGAAGTTCAAGAACAAGCAAAACTAGAGTGATAGAAGTCAGAATTGTGGTTTCCTCTGGGAAAGGTGGTGGCCTACGATGGGGCATGTGGGGCCTCCTGGGGTGATAGGAATTTTATATATGTCAAAATTTATCCAGCCTTCTGTGTAGGAGGCCTGGGTTCGATTCCTGGCCAATGAAACTCCTGAGCAGCCATCACCCATCTGTCAGGGGCTTGCATGTTGCTATGATGCTTAGTAGGTTTCAGTGGAAATTTCAGGCCAAGACAGACTAAGAAAAAAGGCCTGGCGATCCACTTCTAAAAATCAGCCAGTGAAAACCCTATGGATCACAATAATCCAATGTACAACCGATCATGGGGGTGACATAGGAGTAGGTAGTGTTTCTTCCATTCCATTGTGCATGGGGTCACCATGAGTTGGAAGCCGACTCAATGGCAGCTAACAACAACAACTGTTGCAGTGAGCTGGACTTCCTTGGGCTAAGCTACAGGCCAGCTTAAAGCTTTCTCTTCTAGGCCAGTGATGACAGAGACTTCATACATGGGCCAATTCAACCTCCTCTGGCTCCTTCCTATCCCATGACCCATTGCCGTTGAGTCAGACGTTAATAATTGTTGATAACACCTTTCTAATAAGCCTGGAGGGAAAAGCACTCCAAGGAAACAGAAGAGAGAACGTGTGTGCCTAAGTCTCTGGAGAAGAGGCGGCATCTAGGGCAGCACCTCCTCCCAAATGAAAGGCAACGCTAGACTTACCTTACCACGCCAGCTGCGAGAGAAAGAAAGAGAGACCGATGCTGTACATCTGGTTCCCCAGAAGTAGACACCGAGCAGAGGGTTTGCCCGCAAGAGACCTGTTAATGAACGCTCCCAGGTCAGGGAAGGGATGACGGCAAGCAAAGGTGCGATCTCAGGCAAGAGGCCCCCTGAAGGTGGCTTCACCCAGATGGGTACAGGCACAGTGAAGTGTGAATTACACTCAAGTTGTCGAAGGGGGTGGGGTTTGCTGACCTTGGCACCTGCCAACCGTTGGTCAAAGGCCTCCTGGAGAGAGGGGACTCCCAGGCACTCAAGGCACAGGCAAAGGCTCCAGTGGCCTGAAGGCAGTCTTTCCAAGAAGAGCCTCAGACGTGGGTGTGGCCACGCCAAAACTGGGGGCACACAAACGCTGTCTACTACTAAAGTGAATTCAAAACAGACAAAACCAAAGAGAAAGACTTTGTGCCTTGCGCAGTAGTCCTTGATCCTTTCCTGCCTCTGGGGGAAGAGAGGGGAGCAAAGAGGAAGCTATCTTGAACTCCTCATGGTCAGTTCTAACCTGAACCCCCACTGGTTGTCCCTAATGAATGGACAAGGGAGGAAAGGGCAGGGACGCTGCCTCTAGAAGCCGCCATTGTTGCTGTTGTTAGTTGCCGTTGAGTGGGTTCTGACCTGTGGCAACCCCACGTGTGCGGAGTAGAACTGCTCCATAGGGTTTCCCAGGTTGTGACCTTTTGGAAAGATTGCCAGGCTTGACTTCTGAGGTGCCTCTAGGTGGGTTCTAACCACCAACCTTTTGGCTAGTAAGTGAGAATCTAACTGTTTGCACCACCCAGGGATGCCGAATGCCACCATTACAATGGCATAAAGGGATCTCCCCCAGAGAGGCTACTGGCTCTTAATTCTTACTCAAGATCCACTGGAATTGGTTTTCCTAGAACTGTATAGTTTCAGAGAGCTTTCTTACACATGACTATATTTTCACACCCTGTGATATGGGCAGGGACTTTTATTTCCATCAATCCTATAGCATAAAGGGCCGATGCTTTTTCCTTTATACCTCTTTGTGCTGATTCTCCAATTAGTCTGTATTTTTGTCTAGAGGTGACCCTGATTGTACATACCCATAGCTGAGCTAGGGAGGATAAGGAGCCTGTGTCAATACCCCACCTTTAAATGGTCTTCTGCTTACTATAAATAATAGGATGATTTATTTTTTTCTATTCTATGAAAAATCAGGGCTCTGGAGACCTGGCCCCAAATGTCAGCTCAGCCACCTGCTAGCTGTTAAAATAATCTCTCTGGGCCTCAGTTTCCTCCTTTGTAGTATAAAGGGGTTGATGTAGGTTATAACTGCAGTTCTTGCTCTAAAATTGTGTGCACACATGGCCTCAGGTTATGGGAATCATGTTTCTTTGTTCATTATGAACAAAGAGGAGGGAATATTTTATAGGTTGCTACTCTATTTTGGCTCCCACACTTTAATTTTTAGGCAACATTTGCCTTTAAGAGGAGGGAGCTGGCTGGTGTAAGGGGACCTGTTTTTTCTTTTCTTTCTTTCTTTTTAAACATTAAAGCCCCTGTCTTCAGGGAAGAAGAGGCTGTTGGATGTGTGTTGAATGTTTCAAATCAAAGCCTGCCAAGGGATGGAGAACCATAGGTTTCAATAAGCACCTTCTTTCAGTAATTTGAAGAATTTCACTTATGAGGATAATGAAATCTTCAGAAACCCTAGGAGACATACCAGAAAGAAGTATGATTCATCAGTGGAATTTTCCTAAATGCTCTCTCTCCCTGCTCCATTTTTCCACAAGGAGTGTCTCCTCTGCAAGTTACTCTTGGGCTACTTAACTGGATAACCTGGGAGCTTGCAAACCTACCAGTCCCCCCCACCCTACAGCATCCCCACCAGCATCCAGGCCCACTATTGACCACCATGGCTCCTGTAGCCGGAGTTGCAATCGTGTGTTGGTGTCTGCTTGTGGCAAAGGTTTCTACTGGAAACCCACCCCATCCATAGCAAATATTCATTCCTTGGCATCCTGCTTCTAACAATATAATAAAAGCTGAGGTGGGATTGTACTATATCAGAGCAGAGGTGACAAGAGGTGGAGGCCTCTTGTAGAGGTGAAATCTGCACCCTGGGGTTTACAGGCCTCAACAAAACAAACTCCCAAAACAAAACAAAACACTCAAAAAACTCAAAAAACCAATTACTGTCAGGTTGACTGTGACTCATGGCAACTCCGTGTGTGTCAGAATAGAACTGTGCTCCTAAAGATTTTCAGTGGCTCAGTTTTTTGTAAGTAGATCACCAAGTGTTTCTTCTGAGGGGCCTTTGGGTGGGCTTGAACTGCCAACCTTTCCGTTAGCAGCTCAACATGTTAATTGTTTGCGCCAGATGTTAAATACCCTGAAATCTACGTGTGCAGGTCCTGATATACACCGAATGTGCCTTTTGTTCCTAGTTGGGAAAGAGATGGATAGAGTTGACTTCTTCCTTTTTATAGATTTTTTTCTGAGATTTTGCCAAAAATTCATTCCAAGCTACTTAAAGATTAAGAAAAGAAATGCGTTTTGAGAACTTGAGTTGATGTAATTTTAGGAAAAGACATATACATTTAGAAAAGGCAATGTAAAATCCTAAAAGACCAAGTTGAAAGGACAAGTTGATGTTTAATTAAAAGCAGTGGGCATGGATGGATTCTGCACATTTTCAAGGATCAAGTTACCTGGAAAGAAAGAAAAATTGTGGGATGGGTATAATATAAATAAAAAGCAGAGTTCAAATGAGGACTTTAAGAAATTAAAATCAAAAGAGACTCTTCAAAAAGAGCATCCATCTTGGGTATTAACCTCCAACATTGAAATGAAAACAATTTTGAAAAGCTTAAAAAAAGAAAGGCAACCCACATTTGGGCACACTTCAGATGTCCTGGCCTCCAGCTTTTCTGTGGGAAGCTATGATTTCCCCTCATTTACTTGTAACGTCTAGCATTTATTCTCCTCAATGTGCATCTAGGATTTCTATCAGCTATCCAAAGCCATGCTGACTCGAAAGAAGAGGACATTTTGCAGCTCTTGTATGTGAGGTTCTCATGGATTGAATTGTGCCCTCTCCCCAAAATATGCGTTGGAATTCTAACCTGTACACCTGGGCCATAATCCCATTTGGAAATAGGGCTGTCTTTGTTTATGAGGCCATGTCAATATATTGCATGTTTTCAAGCCTAATGACTTTTGAGATATAATAATGGCAGATTAGACACAGAGAGAAGCAAGCACAAATGGGAGGGCAGGAGGTTAGGTGGGGAAGATAGGTGCCATGTAGAGACCACTAAGGAACTGAAGAATGCCGGGCTAGGGAAGCTGAAACAAGGGTTTTCACCCAGAGTGGTCAGAGAGAGCCTTTCTCTAGGGTCAGTGCCCTGAATTTGTACTTCTAGGCTCCTAAAGCTGAGCAAATAAATTTTTGTTTGTTAAAACCATGCACTTGTGGTATTTCTGTTACAGCATCACTAAGTAACTAAGACAGAGACCCTCACAGTTTGTGAATTCGGAGTAAAACACTAAGGAGTAACCAGGAGACTCAAGTTTGTGGTTATGCTTCTGTTTCTCTCTCACTGTGTGACTTGGAGGGAATTACTTTCTTTCTCTGAGACCCAATTCTCTCACAACAAAAAGAGATCCTTTTTAACAGCGTCCAAAAGAACTAACTGCAATGATGGAAATGTTCTGTATCTACGTCATCCAATATGGTAGCCACTAGCCACAGATGGAAACCCTGGTGGCTTAGTGGTTAAGTGCTATAGCTGCTAACCAAAAAGGCTGGCAGTTCGAATCCACCAGCCGCTCCTTGGAAACTCTAGGGGGCAGTTCTACTCTGTCCTATAGGGTCGCTATGAGTCAGAATCGACGGCAATGGGTCAATGGGTTTTAGCCACAGGTGGCTGTTGAGCCCTTGCAAAATGACTGAGAAAGTCGAATTTAAATTTTACTTAATTTAGATTTGCATTTAAATAAGCACACATTGCTGTTGTTGTTAGTTGCTGTCAAGTTGATTCTGATTCATGGCAACCCACGTCTGCAGAGTAGAATTGTTCCATAGTGTTTTCAAGGCTGTGATCTTTCTGAAGCAGACTTTTAGGCCTGTCTTCTGAGGTGCCTCTGGATGGGTTTGAACTGCCAGCCTTCTGGCTAGTAGTCAAACACCAACCAAGAAGTGTTCTACCCAGGGAGTCTCACATGTTTCTAGTGGCTAACATATTGGACACAGTAGTTTTAGATGGTTGTTGAAATCCCTCCTAGTTGTAAAATTCTACGATGCCATTCTCCGGTGCTTGGGCTCGAATTGCTAATCTATCATAAACATTCATCAGTCTGTTATTTGGGGCCTTGCCTAATCCAGGCATGTTCCTAACTCCTGGGAAACAGAGATGAGTAAAGGAGGGTTTTTGTTCCGTCAGAGCTCACAATCTCATGGGAAGGAATCATAAACTTCTAGAAATCGTGGGCTGTTAAAGCTGGGGACTCTTGGGACAATGAAAAATAGAGCCAGCCTTCGTCAATATTTGTTACACATGGGTCCTTAACGTTTGCTGAGCAAAGATGCACCATCAGGCAGTTTGTTATATCTAGGCCTGACCCATTTTTCCTCAACCTCAGAAGCTAAAAAAGTAACCTGGACATTTGCCAGCTGCTGAGTCAAAACTTGGTTATTTTTAGCTTTGGGAGCCTTGAAACCTAGTTAGGGTAAACCTAGACCTAAAAGAAAGGGGTTAAGGAATTCGTCCTTTCAATCAGCAAATATGGACTGTGTGCATTTTGAGTGTCAGGCATCGGGCTAGGTATCCAGATAACAGCCGCGCACAAGAAAGGCCCAGTCCTTCCCCTGGGGAGGCTGGTATTCCAGGGGAGGAGGCAGACCGTGCACAAGTAAACAGGATGATTTTAGATGGTGTTAAGAAAAGAAGATGTTGTCAACTAATAAATATAATGATAATAATAAAACGTTGGACAACCCAACCAAATATTCTGATCTCCAGCTTAGGGGCTCAGGGTAGCTGTTGATGTGAACTTGGAGTTAAAAAAAAAAAAAAAAAAGAGTTTCAGGCCTGGCTGTGCTCACTTTTGTATGAATTGGAGAAGTGCAAGGTTATTCTGGGGATGGAATAAGATAATGTACATGAAAGGGCTTCATAACCAGTTGAGCATCGGACAATGGAAAGGTTCTGTTATTGCATGCTAAGGCTCCAAAATCCACTCTTAGGCAGCAATCAACTAGTTGAGGGCCTCTAGTTGAGCACACAGGAAGGGAAGACCCAGGAGAAAGACCTAGAGCACTGCAAGGGACATCTGGAGGATGCTGGGGGTCAAGGGTCTTCAACCCATGTCCTTTGGAGATCCTGGCTTCCACTGAGGGTCTTTGGCTGCTGCATGGAGTAAGAGGCCAGCCCAGTGTGTCATACCCTACTTTAACTAGAACCACCTAGCCTTAATGAGTCTATATTTTAGATGTATGTGTAAAGTGTTTTTTAAAAATATCTTTTGGAAAAATTTGTTTGGAAACTGGCTGGGTGGATGCTGAGGATGGGTGGGGGGCACCAAGGAAGAGGGGTTGTGGAGCACTGGAAGGGCACAGGTAATCTTCACCCCATTTTGCTTCCTCTCAGGCAGGCTAAAAAGAAAAGAAGGACAAAATGAATGTGAAGTATGTGACAAGTAGCAACTGGGAGAACCTGCGGAATAGGGTGAAAAGGAGTAGTGGCTACATCAAGCGTCTGAACCTTACTTACAGAGCACCTACAATTCCCCACCATGTTGCTCAGTTCCTCTTGCAATCCATCATGTGTCCAAGAACAAATAAAGTTGGGAATGGCTGGCCATAAATTGCTTTAAACTCTGTGTATAAACCTTGAATCTCAGCACATTGAATGGAAAAGCCCTAAACTCATGTAATCCTCTAACATACTAATTTAACAGATGAGGAAACTAAGACCAGAGAGGGGAAAGGACTTGAGCAAGGTCTCAGAGTTGGGGATAGAGCCATGATAACCAAGTTCTAGGGCTGATCTCCCTTAGAGGGAAAAAGAGCCAGGAAAGGACAGAATGAGTGGTCCATCCCAGTCCACACTTTGCCTTCTCTGTTCTTTTTTGTAGCAGTTGAGTCAGCTCCAACTTATAAGGACCCCACGTACAACAGAATGAAACGTTACGCAGTCCTGCCCCATCTTCACAATAGTTGCTATGCTCGAGTCTATTGTTGCAGCCACTGTGTATTTTGAATGCCTTTCAACCTAGTGGGCTCATCTTCAAGGACTATGTTGGACAGTATTCTGTTGTGATCCATAGGATTTTCATTGGTTAATTTTCAGAAATAGATCTTCCTAGTCTGTCTTAGTCTGGGAGCTCCACTGAAACCTGTCCACCATGGTGAGCTTGTGGGTATTTGAAATATTGGTGGCATAGCTTCCAGCACCATAGCAACACTCAAGCCACCATAGTACAAAAAACTGAGAGACAGGTGGTGGTTTCCTTTATGGCATCACTGATTAGTATTTTTATTTAAATGTATGTTCCAGGCACAGCGGTAAGCATTTTACTACATTGCCTCATTGAACTCTTGGTGCTTGATATATTCCATTTGCCCCACTCTTCTCCACTTTGCTCTGTGCCCCAAACACTGGTCCATGGGACTGTATTAAAGGGCTCCCTCACTCTCCAGCTTCTTTTGGTTTCAGCTAATAGGAAACTTTAGCAGGAGAACCTACGGGAGTGTGGAGAGTGAGGCCAATGAATTTATTCATGCAACTTCTTCCCTGTGGGGTTGCTACCAGCTGCCTACATCCCCCCCTGGAAGGCATGGCCCTTGCTAGGCTGTCCTTTTCTCATAACTCCCAATTTCTTTGGGTGTAAATACCCACATTTATTCCTGTTAAGATAATGGCACCCACTGTTGCTAGCCTTGGACATTGTACTCTCCATTGTGGTTTTGCTATGTCTTCCACATACCTTTGTAAATAATTCTTTTATTAAACCCTCCTTGGATTATCCCAGTTTGAATGCATCTTTGTTTCCTCCTGGGACACTGATTGATGCATGACACAATGACCCCACAAGATAAACACAACTATTATCTAATTTCCACCTTGCAAATGAGGAAATGGAGACCCAGAAAGGTTAGGGGATGTGCCCAAGGTCACACAGCTTATAAGCGAGTCCAGAGGATTAAAAACCAAGTAGTTTGATTCCAGAAGAAGTGCCTTTGTGCAATGAATTATATCACCTCTTAGAGCAGCTGTGGTGGGTGGGTAGATGTGGGAGGGAATGGTCCAGAGCTTGACTTCCATCAGCTTCCTGCTGTCTTAGGCTGGGTTTTCTAGAGAAGCAAAGCCAGCAGAGAGAGAGAGAGAGAGAGAGAGAGAGAGAGAAAATTATTTCAAGGAAATGGCTCACATGGTTGTCGAGGCTGGCAAATCCTGATTTCATGGGTCAGGTGTCAGGCTGGAGGCTTCTCTTGACTCACGTAGCTGCAGGGGCTGATGAACCCAAGATCAGCAGGTCAGATGGCAGGCTGCTGATTCAACGGGCTGCAGAGGAGGATGAATCCCAAGACTGGCAGGCAATTTAGCAGGCAGCTGGCTTAAGTACCAAGAACCAGAGGTTGGATGATGATTAGCCAGATGCCGGATCCAGAGCAAGCAAATGAGCTTTGCCAGAGCGCCCATACATATATTAGATGCAGGGCACACCCCTGAGGAAACCTCTCTTACAACTACCAAACTATACCATTACATAACGGCCAAATTACATCATTATATAACTACCAAACCACTGAGAATCATGGCCCAGACAAGTTGACACATGACCTTAACCATCACACCCGCTCTTTGTTGAAATTCCCTTTGAGATCTGGGCCTTCTAATGATCTCCTCCTGTTGAGTCCCTGAGTGGCACAAATAGTTTAAACTTGTATGCTAACCAAATGGCTGGTGGTTTGGGTGCACCCAGAGGCACCTTGGAAGAGAGACCTGGTGATCTACTTCCTAAAAATCAGCTGTTTGCTGAAAGCCCTGTGGAGTGTAGGTCTACTCTGGTACACATGGGGTTGCCATGAGTCAGAATCAACTTGAATGGCAACTGATGGGTCAGCCCATCCATGTCATTAAGTGCCTGGCAGGCAACCTGTAAGAGGTGACAATGAGGTTATGCCCAAGGAAGAGTGGACAACAGAGTTTATTTCTGTGGCTGAAAAAAGCCCAAAGCCAAGCAAGGCAACCCCCTAATTAATTAAACGAACAGAAAATAGCTTCCCAGTGGTGGCAGGGGCCGACAGCTTTCCCTCAGTGATTTCATTCAAGTGGTGATGGCTTTGTCAATAAGACATGCTGCCCAGAACCACACACAGAGTCTTATTCTGAGAACATTTTTTTTTTTTTTTCTCTTCTCTGAATTGCACAGGCACAGGCTGGGAGTGACAGAAGCCAGCCTCTCACTTCGCTGACCTACTTCCCGGCTGGCTCTGCAGCCCCAGCCCACGCATCATCCATTTTAACCAGTTCTTCAAGGTCAGGACTTTTCAATGCAGACACTGGCTTTCGCTTGATGCAAAGCCAGGTACCATCAATTGTCCTGTTTGCTAAATTTTCAGTGTTCCCTTTCTTCTGCTGAGTAAAAAGTATGGGCTGGGCTCCTGTTTAAGACAGATAACAAATGCTGTTGCTTTGAGCCTAGATTGGCCACTTGGTCTATACTTCAGGGGCTTAAAAAGCAGGTTTCCACTACTGTGGGCCACCTGGGCCAGGCCAAGTGCAAACAGTGAAGGATTTAGGCCATCTCAGGAGACTGTCACTTTTTTTTTTTTTTTTGATGCAGACAAATGTATGCTCCGTATCAACACAATGTCTTATTTTTCACTTTTATGAAAGAATCATCTGAAACCAGCTCTTCACAGATAAAAAGCAACTGCTTGGTGTATCTATTACTGTACCTTTCATCTCGCGAGGCTTTGTGAGAAACTTCCAGCTGGAGCGACATTCTTTTCTGGTTTGGTAAGAATAAATGGTATTCAATGAGAGAGAAGTGGAGAACTTTTCTCAATTACTCTCTAAATAAAAAGTCAGGGGAAATGTGATTTTTTTCTTTTTTTCCTGAGTACTTAAAGAGGTTCATCCCCCTCAAGATGACCCTAAATTTTCTGTACTGCTCGGCATACTAAAACTGTTTGATTTTAAGAGAAGCTTGTTATATATGGGGTCCTGGAACTCATTAGAGAATATATAGGAATAAACACATAGATTTCTCTACTAATATCTGGTGGTCATTAACAGTCAGATATAGGCAGTATGGTGCAGTGGTTGACCACATAGGTGCTGGGGATTGAGTCTCAGCTTTGCCTCTTGCTAATTGTATGAGTTTAGGCAAATTACTTAAGTTCTCTGAGCTTCTGTTTTCTTATCTGGGGTATAGAGATAATAATAGTACCATTGTTATGGATTGAATTGTGTTCCCCAAAAATGTGTGTCAACTTGGCTAGGCTGTGATTCCCAGTATTGTGTGATTGTCCACCATTTTGTCATCGGAGGTGATTTTCCTATGTTGTAAATCCTGTCTCTATGATGTTAATGAGGTGGGATTAGTGGCAGTTTGTTAACAAGGCAGGACTCAATCTACAAGAATAGGTTGTGTTTTAAGCCAATCTCTTTTGAGGTATAAAAGAGAGAAGGGAGCAGAGAGACATGGGGACCTCATACCACCAAAAAATAAGAGCTAGGAGAATAGCGCATCTTGGACCCTGGGTCCCTGCACTGAGAATCTCCTAGATCAGGGAATGATTCTTGACAAGGACCTTATCCCAGAACGAACACAGAGAGAAAGTCTTCCCCTGGAGCTGGTCCTGAATTTGGATTTCTACCCTCCTAGACTGTGAGAGAATAAATTTTTCTTTGTTAAAGCCATCTACTTGTCATTTTTCTGTTATGGCAGCACTAAGACAACCATCATCAGATTCTGTGAGAAGTAATCGAAATAAACATGTAAAGTATTTAAAACAGTGCCCGCTACATAGTTAGCTTTCAAAAAATGTCAGCAATTATTATCCACAGTAAGAAGGATAAAAAGGCAGGAAGAAACCTAGTCAAGTGTGTGTGTGCACAAGTGTGTGTGTGTAAGTGCTTGTGTGTGTTTGGATGTGGGTGAGTGTACATGAATATAGAATTGAGTTGCTGTTTGCTGGAAGAAGAGAGCATGCAGAAGCAGGGGGCATAGGAAAAGGAGGGTGGTAGCTATTCTAAGGGGAGCTCTAGTGGTGCAGTGGTTAAGTGCTTGGCTGCTAACTGAAAGGTCAATGGTTTGAATCCACCAGCGGCTCCACAGTAGACGAGATCTGTCATCTTCCATGAGGGAAACAGCCTTGGAAACCCTATGGGGCAGTTCTACTCTGTCACACAGGGTCACTGTGAGTCAGAAGCAATTCGACAGCAAACAACAACAACAGCAGTTATTCTAAAATGGACTAAGTGATTTAGGGTGAAGGAAAAATTCAGGAAGGGTTAACGGTGATGGTTGAACAACATAATGAACTTAATGTCACTGAACTGTACATGGGAAGATTGTTGAAATGGCAAATGCTTTGTTACCTATTATTTACCACAATAAAAGTTAATAAATAATAATAAAAAAAAAGCTGAGTGAGATCCAAGTATCCTGAGGACTGATTCTCTGTTGACCTTCAGCACAAGAAGGAAGACAGGAAGAAACAGGCTGTCCCTCCTGTTACTATCCTTCCTGGGCAATGCCATCTAGAGCTCCGAGCAAAGTGGTTTTGCTTTTAGCAGAGCTACAAGTAGTGGGTTTGAAATCTTCTGAGGCCAGTGAGAAGAGGGCAGGGTAGATTGACCCGTGATGCTCGAGTGTGCCCAGTGACCTTCTGTTCTCCAAGAAGTCCTCTTTCTCTGTGCCTGGAGCCACCCACAATCCAGGGGGTGTTAGAATGGACCAAGCAAGCTGCAGGTACCTATGACCTCATGTTTTCTGGGGTCTAGAATATTTCGACCTTGCCATTTTTACTCCAAGGACATTTGAATTTTATTAAAGTTATACCTATATTAATTTTTTTTTGTTGAAAAGATATTTTTCTCCAGCAATTTTATTAATTCAATTCAGTTTCTTGATTAATATCCTAAACAGCACAGATAACCATTTTTTTCTATTTTTCTTTTTATTTTAATGACATGATTTTCATTCTCAGATCCAGAGAGAGACAGAGAAAGGGAGAAAAGGGAAAAGAGGTTGAGAAAGGGAGACAGAGAGAGAGGAAGGCAGAAAGAGCAGGAGACAGAGAGAGGAGGCGGAGAGACAGGAATGCTACACACACAACAAAGACACAGAGAAGAACACAGAAACAAAGACACAGACTTGGAGAAACTGGGGGATTTACAGAGGCAGTCACACAAAGAGAGAGGGGGACAGAGAAGCACAGAAAGAGAAACACACTAAGCACAGATGCAGAGAGAGAGAGAGTATTCACACACAAACACACACATAGATAATCACAGAATGACGACAGAGAACACACTGTCTGTCCCTGTCTCTCTGCACAGCCAAGGAGACTCCAGTTGCTCTGGCGCATTGACTGCTAAAATTCTGGGTACGGCAGGATCAAAACGCTGTTGGGGTCAAATGGTGGAGTTGAATTATCTTTATGATCGAAATGGCAGGATTAAGACCAGGTATATATAAAGTCCCTCACCCAGTGCTTGATACATAGAAGTTATTAATTTTAATAGAACCATCTTTTAGCCCAGATACTGACAGAAGAAACCACTTTCCTGGCTGCAGGAGAACTTTTATGTAACCTCACAGATTTTTTCCTTCCTGGTGTTCATCCTGGTTCCAGATCCTCGTCACCCTTTGGCATGCATGGCCCTTCTCTCCCATTTTTAGAGGCTTGTAGTAGACAAAATATAGCTCCTATCCCCACTTCTCTAGGAAGCTAGTGAACCTTGCAAGGACTGGGGTGGGGGGTGGTAGGCAATGGAATGTGGATGGAGCACAGACTGAAATGAAATGTCTGTGGCTGGGGGCACCAGATACTGTGCAACTCATACCAAGCAGTGTTTTATATGGCCCTTTCAAGATCCCGAAATCCTTCTGGTTTCTTAAATCCCAAGGAAATGGGCCTGAAGACACAGAATGTAAACTAGATCTTTGAAATTCCCTTTGGTTATTCTCTAGAAATTTATTTCTGCAGAAGTGCCTTCTGATTGACAAAAGCCCAATTTTATATTCACAATCTCACCCTGTCAAGGTCTAGTCTAAAATCACCCTCTGAGAATATTGTGCTGTAACTTCTAAAAAGCCCAAATCCTCTCGATTTATGCACTTCATTTATTGTTTTTCTCTTTCAGAGCTTTCCTTTGTACATAACCAAATCCCAATTTTGAGTGCCTATCGCATACCACTAAGCCACGATGTTGGAAGGCATTTTTTAATTTAGGGCTTGAAATTCCCTTAGTTTTCTTTCAAGTCCCTTGTCCTTTGGAAATTTATATAAAATCTCCCACCCCCTCCCAACCTCCTACTTTCTGCTCCCTTTGGAAGCAGTTAATTAATTTCATTTCTCAAAGATGCTTTGTTTCCTTAAGTAGTTCAGTCTGGCTAGTCTTCCACTGGGTATCACTTTTCGCCAGCACTTTTGCAAACTCATTCAGAAATAGCTTATTATGGGCCAGTTGTCTCAGTTTGATGGGACAATTGCTTATGAGGTCAAGGTCACAGGCTCAGCCCCCTGTATGCATAACTCAGTTATTCAACAATCATTCACGAGCGCCTGACATGGGCCGTGCACTGAGAATAAAAAGGTCAAGCCTCTGTGAATCCCCACCCCCACCTCATAAAGGCCCCAGTAAATATGACTGGCCACCGCTTGTCTCTCAGTTTTATGTACTGTGGTGGCTTGAGTATTGCTAAGATGCTGGAAGCTCTGCCGGCCAGTATTTCAAATACTAGCAGGCTCACCCATGGTAGACAGATTTCAATGGAGCTTCCAGACTAAGACAGACTAGGACGAAAGGCCTTGTGATTTATTTCCAAAAATTAGCCATTGAAAATCCTATGGATCACTATAGAATATTGTCCTGTATAGTCCTTGAAGATGAGCCTAGGTTGGAAGGCACTCAAAATACACAGTGGCTGCAAAAGTGCACTTGAGCATACCAATGGTTAGAAAGATGGTGCAGGACGGGGCAACATTTCTTTCTGTTGTGCATGGGGTTGCCATGAGGTGGAGCTGACTTGATGGCAACTAACAGCAACAACAGATGCGACTGGAGCTGGGTGGGGGTCCTCAAAGGCATTATGGGAGATTTTATAATGAAAGTAGAAGATGTGAGAGCTGGTGAGAAAGAACAAGCCAGTGCCTTTGACAGAAGCTGAGAGACTGGGAGAATTCACTCATCTGTCAAGCCAATGGGACTCTAAATGGAAAATAGGACCAAGAGTCAGGAATCAGATGAACAGCAGACCAGAAAGGATGAGGGGAGTCGGTTCTAGGGTGATTGCCATGAGGTCTGTTGGGATGCTGACAGCACAGATTTATGGTCCTGCAGGTACACAGCATGTAGGTGCTTCTGGCTGGATTAAAGGTACAGCATCTGAATGGGGCCTGGCCACTGCCCACCACTCCTCAGGTCTTCCATGCAATAGGGACTGAACCCGGCAGTCCCTGTTTCTCTCAGTGAAAGGACGGAGGTATATTCTGGGGGCATTTACAATTAAAAACTTGATGACTTTGACTTATCTTCTATCATATCATTTGCATTATTCCAGGTACTGGGGCTGGAAAAGGTGTCTGTGATAATTTGGTGTTTCTTTTACTGCCTTCTCCAGCTTCCCGTGTTGGGCTTGAGGCTGGGATAATGAGGCACAGGAGAGAGTACAGGAACAGGCAAGCTAGAGATAAGGGATAGTGGAAGATAAGGTGAATATAAATAGATGGTGTAGCTTGGGGCAAAATTTGACACGGTCATTTGCTGGTGTGATTTAGGATGAGTCTAAAAAAATGTATGTGAGTTTAGGGCAGAAGCCGATTGCCAAGACTGAGACCTAGAGACTGACTGGACTGGTGGAAGCAGACTAAGGCCCAGGATAAGAAACCAGGTGCTGCTGGGGTGATTCTGACTCACAGCGACCCCATGTGTGTCAGAGTAGAACTGTGCTCACAGGGTTTTCAAGTGCTGTGACCTTTTGGAAGTAGAGCAACAGGTCTTTCTTCTGAAGCCCCTCTGGGTGGACTTGAACTACCAACCTTTCAGTTAGTAGCTGAGTGCTTAACTGTTTGTGCCACCCAGGTGGTCTTGAGGTTCAGCATAGGTGGAGAAATCTGACATTTTGGTGAGTGCATTTGCCGTCATCAAAACCACATTGTGACCTCAGAAGAATGGTGAGACCATTATAAAATCTAAAATGATAAATTCCAAGGAGTGTCAGGGTTGAGAGTGAGGGAGCTTGTACAGGGGTGTCTTATATTGGTGAGAATTGTATTGGATTCAACTTTGTGCACGGACCTCAGGGAGCTCCTTTTTTGCTCATCCTTCACCCCTTTCCACTTCCAAACCTGTTTTGGCAGGCTTTCTCCGTGGCATGTGGTGCCAGGTGTTTGGGTAGAGCTAGGTCTTTTGATAGAGGAGACCCACTTATACTCAGTTCATTGAGGGGATGCCCAGAGTGTCTTAAGCCATGCCAGACATGATTGGACACCAGCAATCCCTGCCATTTACACTAAAAAAAAAATTACCTTAATTAATTTCACCTGTGACAGGATAGGAGCACTGTTTCTAGGCAGAGAAGTCCTTGGAGGTGAGTGTTGCCTTGTAGGATAAGAAATCTGCTTAGCGGTTTGAATGCAAAGCATTAAAAATAATTCACCTCATCTGAAGGTCCAGAAATGAGAAAGTTGACATTTGGACACAAGTCAAAACAGGGCACAGATGTCATGGGCTATAGATGACAGATAATGCTTTACTAATAGAATGCGGCAGAAGTGGCAGTCACTTTTGCACTTTGGGAAGTCCCAAAATGCCATGTCGTAAGTCCAGGTATCCTGAAGGAAAGGCCACATGGAGAGATCAGGTGAAGAAGAGACCCCAAGGGGAAGAAAAGCACAAAGCTGGGACCCAGCTATTTCAGCCGAGCCCAGCTTTTCAGTCATCCCTGCCAAAGAGCCATCTTGAAGGTTTCAGCCCACGTGATACCGCTGATGCCTGCAGCCCCAGCCAACATCACATGGAGCAGAAGAACCACTCAGCTGAGCCCAATTAACGCACAGAATCATGACAGAAAATAAAACGGTGGTTGTTTTAAGCTATTAAGAATTGAGGTGGTTTGTTGTGTGACAACAGACAACAACAAAAAAGAGACACATTCTTTCTAGTGTAAGCTATTACAGGAGTTGGCAAACTGTGAAATATGGGCCAAATCTGTCTTGCTACCTATTTTTGCAAATGAAATTTTGATGGAACACAGTTATGTCCATTTGTTTAAGTATTGCCTATGGCTGCTTTTGCACCACAACATCAAAGATGACTAGTTGCAATAGAGACCATGTAGCTTGCAAAGCCAAAAATATTTCCTATCTGGCCCTTTACAGAAAATTGTTTGCTGACCCATGATCACACTAATCCATAAAAAGGTGGAAAATAAGCAAACTGATATTTAAAAGTGTTTAAGACCCAGTGGTGTATAGGAAATGGCTTATCTCGATATGGAAATAGCTGCTTCCTCCGTTTTTTTTTAATCTGGTTGCAAGAAACAGACTAAGTGAAGTTAATTCTTAAAGTTAAAAAAAAAAAAAGGAGGAGGTTCATTGGAAAAACATGTAGAGGAATCAGGATCCATGAATCCCAGACATTCTTACACTGCATGGGGCCTAGGAGAGCTGAACCAAGAGGCATTAGGAAGAGTGAAAACAATACTTGGAGCTAGATCTCATGGAGACTAAAACCGGGAGACAGTTTGTAAAGTAAAATTCTAATGTCTTTAGCAGCTCGAGTTTATGGAATCTCTCTACTACTCTGCCACTATTAATTCATAACATAACTGTTATTCAGTATTATGTCAGGGGTCCCCAAGGCCACCCCAGGTTTGGTAACTTGCTGGGAAGACTCTCAAGACTCAGCATATAGATGTACTGATGGCTAGGGTTGATAACAGTGAAAGGACACAAAGGAAATTCAGCAAAGGGAAAGAGCATGTGTGGCAAAGTTTGAAGGAGATCGAGGCATCCTCTCCCAGTGAAGGTGGAGCAAAAACCCATTGCCGTCAAGTTGATTCTGACTCATAGTGACTCTATAGGACAGAGTAGAACTGCCCCATAGGGTTTCCAAGGAGCTGCTGGTGGATTTGAACCACTGACCTTTTTGGTTACCAGCCACGGTCTTAACCACTGTACCACAGGGCCCCAGTGGAGGTGGACGGGACATGTTTAATTCCTCAAGCACTGAATTATAGCAATAATGTGGGAAATGTTACTTACCAGGGAAGGTCGTTAGAAACTCAGCACATAAAGATTTTATTGGGGACTGGTCCTGTAGGCATCTTCTGCCTAATATGTACCCAAATCCAGACTCCCAGAAGGAGAGCAGATGTTCAGCATAAACCACATTATTTCACAAACAGTCTAGGCATGGGGAGCCACCCTTACCAGTCAGTGAATGGTGAGAACCAAACCCAAACCAAACCCACTGCCGTCCAGAGACCCCTAAAATCCAAGTTTCCAGATACCAGCCAAAGGTAACCTTGCAAGCAGGACTTTCTAAGGATGGCAGTATCAGGCACGCTATCTTAACCCTTTTCTGCACAAATACTTACTCTGGTTAGACACACTGGCGTATCAGGGACATATTAGTGAATAAAACATAAAAGTTCCCACCCTCCTAGATCTTATAGTCTGGGAGAAAGATAATAAAACAGGCATGCAAATAAACTATGTTGTCGTGTTAGTAGGTGCCCTTGAGTCAGTTCTGACTCATAGTGACCCTCTGTACAGTAGAACGAAACACTGCCTGGTCCTACACCATCCTCACAATTGTTGTTGTGTTTGAGCCCATTGTTGTATGAACTGTCAATCCATCTCATCAAGGGTCTTCCCCCTTCTCGCTGACCCTCTATTTTACCAATCATGGTATCCTCCTCCAGGAACTGACCACTCCTGATAACATGTGCAAAGTACATGAGACAAAGTCTTGCCATCCTTGCATCCACAGAGCGTTCTGGCTGTACTACTTCCAAGACAGACTTGTTCATTCTTCTGGTGGTCCATCGTATATTCAATATTCTTCACCAACACCGTAATTCAAAGGCATCAGTTCTTCTTCGGTCTTCCTTATTCATTACTCAGCTTTTTCATGCGTATGAGGCGATTGAAAATACCATTGCGTGGGTCAGGCATATGTTAGTTCTCAAAGTGACATCTTTGATTTTTAACACTTTAAAGAGATCTTTTGCAGCAGATTTGCCCAGTGCAATATGCCATTTGATTTCTTGACTGCTGCTTCCATGGGTGTTGATTATGGATCCAAGTAAAATGCAAACAATTACGTCTTACAAATTTTGGTCAGTGGAATTAATAAAATTTAAGGCATTAAACTTAAAACGAACCAAATCAATAATTACATTAAATATAAACATCAGTGGAAAAAAATAGTCTAGAAATGACTGTACCTGTGCAGGGGCAATTGTTCTTTGACTTAGGTGTCAGTGTCATTCAATGGGGAAAGGAAAGTCTTTTCAACAAACGGTTCTGGTACAGCTAGGTATCTGCTAGAAAAAATGAACACGATCCTTATGTCATACAAAAAAATTAAAATGGTTCATAAACCTAACTAAATATAAATTCAAAAACTATAAAACTTCTTCTAGAAGAAAACATGAGTGAAAATCTTCTCTGCCTTGGGATAGGCAATGATTTCACAGGCAGAAATACCAAAAGTAAAAAACCATAAAAGACAATATTGATAAACTGGTCTTCATCAAAATAAAAAACTTCCACTGTTTTAAAGCCCCTATTAAGAAAATGAAAAGGTAAGCGCCATTATGTAACTCAGCTGTTTCCTCATGAGTGTTTGACATTTCCTGCTAGCAACGGGATGATGCTTTCCATACTTCCCAGTTCAAATTCCTGAAAGTCAGAGCCTGATTGGCTTAGCTTGTAACTCTCTTCCTTGTTTGGGTAGAAAATTTTGAGTCAGAGTATGTCAGAGGCTGCTGGTCAGCCAATAATAGATGGCCTACCATTGTGTCAGGAACCCTCACTGATCAATGACTTCTGGCAGGGAGTAGGGTTGTTGGGTACCGAACATAACTGTTCAAGGTTACCCTCTCAAATGCAGAGGCTGGGTGGTCTTCTTTAGAAGCTGCTATCATTTTCGGAGGCGATGCCATCGACAGCTCTAATAGTCATGAGTCTGTGGTCAGTGTAGCAGATCTTGTGAGTAACTACTCAACAGCCATCTCCCATTATTTCTTCCTAACGTAATTCAGAATTTGTTCAAGGAAGTAATAGGCCCCTTTCTTGAAGACAATTCATGATTAAGTCGAACATGGCAATCCTGTTTCTTTTTTGCCAGATACTTGCTGTGTTAGTTATCTAGTGCTGCTACAACAGAAATACCACAAGTGGATGGTTTTAACAAAGGGAAATTTATTTCTTCACAGTAAAGCAGGCTAAAAGTCCAAATTTCCAGTGTCAGCTCCAGGGGAAGGCTTTCTCTTTGTCGGCCTTCTCATCAGTGTTTCTCCGTACTAGGAGCTTCTTCATGCAGGGACCCCAGGTCCAAAGGACGCGTTCTGCTCGCAGCACCGCTTTCATGGTGGTATGAAGCCCCCAACTCTCTGCTTGCTTCCTTTTCCTTTTTTCTCTTTAGAGATAAAAGGTGGTATAGGCCCGACCCCAGGGAAACTCCCTTCTGAGTAGGCGTGGTATTACAATCCCACCCTAATCCTCTTTAGCATAAAATTATGATCACAAAATGGAGGACAACCACACAATACTGAGAATCATGGCCTAACCAAGTTGACCCATATTTTTGGGGGGACACAATTCAGTCCATGACACTTGCCTTCTCACTTTCTCTTGCAGCTTGGAGTGGCCATGTGGACTAGTCCTGGCCAGCGAGATATAAGAGTTTCTACAAAAGATTTTTTTTTCTCACCAATTAAAGGAAAGTCATCTGTGACTCCTAATGGAAGGTGAAGAGAATCACAGAGACCAACCTAGAGCCCTGATATTGCCCAGCCACTGAACAAACACTAGAGGTACTTAGCTTCAGATTTCTCATTATGTAAATAATTGATGTCTTTATAATTGAAGTCATTTTTAGTTTAGTTTTCTGGTGCTTGGCACCAGTATCAATCTTCGTTGGTGCAGGCAGGCATAGAGCTAAGTGGTACACGCATCCCGATAGGCCCAGCCAAGTGCTGGTTTATGCCCGTTGGCCTGGTGGTATTGCTGGTTGCACTCACTTTCACCCTCCTAAATTCTGGTTTGGAGATTAAATCGTATGTCACCCTAAGGCTAGCCTAGTCTAATTTAGGACAAATCAGACATTTCTCACTCGAAAAGGGTTGTTTCGTTGAATGAAAATATGAGCTATATGATATCACCTTCCTATTTATACCAAATAACCTCATGGCTACAGCTGCTTAGCTGCTGGCTGTTTCGTCATTTCATACTTACTTTTGTGTGACCCATTTGAAGGTATTCTAATGGGGAGAGCAGAGCTTTGCAAAAAAAAAAAAAAAAGGAAAAGAAGGAGAGGGAGGGTGAGGTAAAGGAAGAGCCTGAGAGGAAGCCGAGATGTAAGAACTGGAGTTTTAGCTGTGTAACAGAGTTGCAAATTTTAACTCTCACCCCACCCTCTTTCTAATATTCCCTGATCTATAATTTGTTTTTGTTAGCTGCAGTCGAATGGGCCCCCGATTTGCATGGGAACCCCCTGCCCAACAGAACCGAACTGTTGTGATCCGTAGTATTTTCACTGGCTGATTTTCAGAAGTAGATCACCAGGCCTTTTTTTCTCCATCTGTCTTAGTCTGGAGGTTCTGCTGAAACCTGCTCAGCATCCTAGCGACATGCAAGCTACCACTGATAGACACGTGGTGGCAGCACGCTAGGTGCCTTGGGTGGGAATCAAATCCGTGTCTACTGGGTGGAAGGCAAGGATTCTACTACTGAATCACCACTGCCCCCTGAGCGCTAATGGTGTTGGCCTGTGGCAGGCTGTGTTACCGTTTAGCAGAAATTTACGCTTCCCTTGCCTCCCTCCATGGGAGACTATACTTTCCTGCCCCTCTGATGAACTTGGTCATGAGACTTGCTTTGGTCAATGGAAGGTGAGTGGATGTGACATGAGCAGAGGTTTTGAATGGGTTTGTGTGGTTTGGCTTCACTTTCGGAGCCCCTGCTGTCTGCCGTGAGAAGCACATGCTCCAGGTAGCTGTAGCTGACTTGGCCTGGCACCCGGAATGACTGGCACACAGAGCAGAACTAAACCTGACTTGCGGGCTTGATGGTGAGCCAGTTCAAATCCAGCTCAGTTTGGCAGAGTGCAGCCAGCCTGCAGACCCATGAAAAATAAATAAATTAAAAAAAAATTTTTTTTTTCATTAGTGATCTACAACAGCAGCCATGCTGTTATTAGCCACTGACGTTTTTGTAGTTACTTGTTACACAGCATCTTTGCAGCAATCACTAATACAAAGCCCACAGACAGAAAGGGAATTCTCTCTCCGTAGCGATGGACTAGCCCATACAGTCCTTGGTGGAAATCAAAAAAGAGGGTCCTTTGTCAAGATGTTTTGTTTCCCATGTGTCAGAAAATTCCCATATCATGATTATGTAGTAACAAGCCATTTGATTGCTAACATCAGATATAGTTGTAATAGACAAACACAGCTATGAATCCCACCAGGTGAATGTCACCCAACCAGATGTGTCCCCTGTGTGCAGCGCACAACATGTGCAAACCTAGGTTATGACTCTAGGCTGTGAGAGAACTCCCGAGTTGGATTCTCCTGACTTAACCCTTGGTGCGTTAGAGGCAGATCGAAGAATGGCTGCCGCTCAAGGTATTAGCTTCCTGCATACTACTACCTTTGAATGTCAGGAGTTGTCAACTATTTTGCATTATCTTTTTGCATTCCTTCATGGACAAACTCTAACCTCTGTTCCCGAAGATGGTTGCAAAGGTGGACAAAGGCTAAAATAGTATACTCAGAAAGTGAGAAAAGAAAGTCCCATTAAAAATATTGTCTGGAGGGGAGGTAGGAGGGTAGAGAGGGTTAGAAACTGGCAAAATTGTCATGAAAGGAGAGACTGGAAGGGCTGACTCATTAGGGGGAGAGTAAGTAGGAGTATGGAGTAAGGTGTATATAAGCTTATATGTGACAGACTGACTTGATTTGTAAACATTCACTTAAAGCTCAATAAAAATTATTAAAAAAAAATATTGAAATACTACCATGATTATGCTTGCTGGTCCATCAAGCTGGGCAAATGTAAGAACAAAGCTGCTGTTATTTATCTTCTTCTCTCCTCTCTTTCCTTTATTTCCTTCCAGGGTAAAGAGGGATAAACACACACTATTGCCATCAAGTCAATTCTGACTCATAGTGACCCTATTGGACAGAGTAAAATTGCCCTGTAGGGTTTCCAAGGAATGCCTGGTGGATGCAAACTACCGTCCTTTTGGCTAGCAGCCGCAGCTCTTAACTGCCATGCCACTAGGGTTTCCTACCTAAATCAGTTCAGGCTGATGTCTGTAACCTTCCAAACAGTTTCTGTTATCTAAACTTAAGTCTGTGAGTTCAGAAACCACGGTGGCCACACGGTATACGGTAATGGGGACAAAAAACCTAGGTTTTAGAGTAAAAAAGATGTGTTTTGGATTCTGGCCCTGTAATTTACTGAGTTTCAGTTTTCTCATGTATCACATGACTGAGGTAAATCCTATCTTCAAAGGGTTATCGTGAGGATTAACTGAGATAATGCACAAGAATAATCTAGAAGAGTGTGCCACGTAGTAGGCATTTGCTGTTAGTGTCCTTTCCATTTCTCTTCAGGCCAAAAAGGAAAAATGCAAAGTGAAAAACATGTATCCTTGATACCTTCTCATCTCCTTTTTCTCATCTTTGCTGTCTTTTCATGCACCATTTCTCTGTCTCCTACTTTCTTGCTACCATTTTGTGTGTGCCCAGGTTTACATTTTTGTTTTCATAAAATTGTAGAAATACATGGTGGTAGCCTGTGTGCTCCTTGCTCAGTTAAATCCCAGGCAAGTCTCCCACATGTTTTCATCTCTTACTAGATTATAAACTCCCTCGGGGAAGGGGCCTGCGAATCTCATTCACATGGCATGCGTAGGGCTCAGCCAGCGCCAAGCACATTGTGAGCAAAAGGTGATATTTATTCAATTGAAATCGTGTTGTGCAGTAGTAAACAAGTGTGTGTCCATGTCACATTGTGATACTTCTTTCAACTATTCATTTAATACATATTTATGGCTCATCCACTGTCTGTGTGTCTGAATTTTATGGCTGTGAATAGACATGGTGATATGGTTGAAGATTTAACTCAGAAAGGAAATGTTTCCGAGTACTCCTCTTCAAAATTCTGGGTGCTTTTAAGATATCCATAGAAAAGCTAAATGAAAGTATGAATTGTACACCAACTATGCTGATACGACACTGCGACGAAGGTCTGCACACTTCTCATTTTAAAATATTGTGTTGCTCAAAACTGCCTTGCAAATATCTTACTGATTGAATTTCCAAAAAGTAAATGTTATATAAATTTGAACTTCCAAAATACAGTGCTAACAGTATTTTGGGTTTTATCTTTTTTTAATGTTGTGGATAAGATTTACTTTGAAAAAACACGACTGCTAAGAAAGCTACTCTAGAGCAGAGGCCAGCAAACTTTCTCTGCGAAGGGCCAGATAGTAAATATTTTTGGCTATGCAAATCAGAGTTGACTTGACGGCACTGGTTTTTTGGTTTGGTTTTTTATACAAATCTTGCAACTACTCTCCTCTGCCCCTGGAGAATGAAAGCAGCCATAGACAACACATAAGTGAATGGGCATGGAGGTGTTTCAGTAAAACTTTATTGAGCCTTTAGAGTGGTAACCCCCATCGTTTATTTGTATCAGGTGTGAAGAGGTGGTTGACAACCTGAGCTTTGGTCACATCAGAGTGGGGAAGTAGAGTAAACGGGATGATGACGGTGGTCATTGTAGCATGTGTTATTGCAAATTCATATGGCTATGGGAGCTGGGTGGGTAACTTAAATGAGTGATACAGGTTGGATGCTGACTTCCAGTTTCTTAAAACATGGCATCCTCTGAGTGCCTCTTTTATTTTCCTGTTTTGGATACAGAAATGGACATGGAGAAATGTTTGTATGGTGAAATGAGTTCCTTTATATGGCCTTTTGCCTTGGTTCTTTGGAAAGACAGCTCGAGAAAATTTTCCCCTAAGCCATGAGGAGTTACTTTTGCCCTAGTTTTAGACCCCAGAAGATTTGTTACTTTTGTCCAGGTTGATTGCCATTTCCTGGGTAAGCTCTAAATAACTTCATGGATTCATACTTTTTATCTGGCCCTGGGCTGCAGGCTGCCCTGTGATTGGTCTATTTCATGCACCTTGTAGGAATTAGTCAATAAACTTATTCAAATGAAGGGACTATAGTTTACTATGAAAATGAAGTGACTGTGGCTTACTGAGAGAGAATTGGCCAGTTTATGGCCCTGGTAGGAGGGCCATGCCTTGAAATTGACCAGGAGTTCGCTTATGTATGCAGCCAACCCCACAGAGGTTTGCAGACAGAAAAAGAAGGAAGAAAGAAGGAAGCAGAAAGGAAAAAAGACAAGAGAGGCAAGAAGAGAGAAGAAGCTGAGAGCGAGGAGATGAGGTACCTCCTAAAACAGCTGTAACATGGGTCAAGGGCTGTAACACTGAAGATAGCAAGAGGCCCGGAGGGGGCCCTGTGGCAGAGCTGTTGGAGACAGGCCTTGAAGGAGCTCTGTGGCAGAGCTGGTGGAGACAGGCCTGGAAGGAGCCCTGTGGCAGAGCTGGTGGTGATAGCAGAAACCTACTGCTAGGAATGCAGCCAAGAGAGCTGAGCAAAACTGCTATATTGGCTATGAGCTGGGTCAGTTAGCAATGGAGAGGCCAGTGGCAGGGAGGCTGAAGGCAGAGAGGCCTGTTCTAAGGGAGGCCAAGAAGGGGCTTGTCCTGAGGGGGCTGAGAAGAAGCCTGTTCTGAAGGGGCTGAGAGGAGACCTGCACAGCTGAGTAGGGGCCTGCATGGCAGAGAGAGAAGGGCCTGCTTGCTTGCCCGACTGAGAGAAGCTGAGAAAGCTGTCCGGCACTGAAGAAGGGAGGGATGGGCTCTCCTCTTCGAGGGAGCCTTCCAGACTTGCCTACAAGCTTCCTGATCCTGATCCTGAGTTGTAGCCTGTTACTTTAGTAAACCAGTTTTTACCTTAATAAACTACTTAACTGTAAGTATGGTCTGTGAGTTCTATGTGGCCACTGCAATGAACTGTCAAACCCAGCAGAGAAGTAGAAAGTGCTGTGGGGAGGATGGCTAGTGTCAGAATTGGTTGAAAGGTTGGAGGGTGGAGGTCTATCTGGTCTCCACCTCATCACCATCGGCTTTATGCTGATGGTGAGTCTCATCTTTCTCCCTGAAACTAGGCAAGGTCTAATGCCACAGCAATTCAGTTTCTCCACTACAGCAGTACTTAAATGTGGTTTGCAGACCCCTGCGGGTACATATGACCCTTTCAGGGGATCCATGAAGTCAAAATTATTTTCATAATAAAAGATATGACTCTCCTTTTTGATTATATCAATATTTGCTTTGATGAGGCAAAGGCAATGGTGGGTGAAACTGCTAGTCCCTTAGCACAAATCAAGGCAATGGCATCAAACCATTCTAGTAGTTAGTGTAGCCTTCACTTCTCTGCATTGGCATTTAAAAAAATGACCGTTTCACTTAAACATGTCCTTGATGAAGCAGTAAAAAGTATTAATTTCATTAAATAGCAACCTTTGTTGAGTACATATCTTTTTAATATTCTGTGTAACATAAGTATATACATGTATTAGTTTACCAGGGCTGCTATAACAAAGTATCACAAATTGGGTGGCTTAAAACAACAACAATTTATTGCGTCAGTGTAATGGAGGCTAGAAGTCTGAATTCGAGGTGCTGGCAGGGCCATGCTCTCTCTGAAGGTTCTGGGAGAAATCCTTCCTTGCTACGTCTTAGCATCTGGTGGTCCCTGGCAATCTCTGGCATTTACTGGCTTGTAGATGCATCACTTCAATCTCTACCTCCATCTTCACAGAATTGTTTTCCCTCCTTACGTCTTTGTCTTTTCTGTTTTTATAAGTACATTACTCACATTGGATTAAGGTTTACCCTACTCCAGTATGACCTCATGTTAATCAATAATATCTTCAAAGACTCTATTTCTAAACAAGGTGATGTTTCTCGCGTTTAGGACTTCAACAGATCTTCTTGGGAGACACAATTCAGTCCATAACAAAGCGTAAAGCACATCTGCTGTACACTGAAGCGTGACGGTTATCTCAAGGGAAAGTGCTTGTGCAATTGTTTGAGTTACAAGCTGAACTAGCCTTTTTTTCTTTCCATGGAACATTATTTTTACCTGAAAGAATGACTGATAGTCAAATTATGGTTATGCAAATTTGGATATTTGGCAAATATTTTCTCAAAAGTGAATGAAGCTAGCCTGTCACTTCAAGGAAAATAACTATTAGAATTTGTTGCTTAGAATACATTTGAAGTTTTCAAGCAAAAATTAGAATTCAGGAAAATTTGTGTCCACTACTATGGGCTTCTCAAGCATAACAACGATTGTAAGGATGGCGCAGGACAGGGCAGTGTTTCGTTCTTTTGTGTGTAGGGTCGCTATGAGTTGGAACCGACTCGACGGCACCTAACAACAACAACAACACTATGGGCTTGACTGTATCCTAATGCTTAAAGATTCTTCTGATGAGGTCAGTGGATATTAACAAAAGGGATTTTTTTTTTTTTATGTTATACAATGAAATGTGTCAACATTTGGAAGATCTGCATGAATTGTTGAACTGATATTTTCCAAATGTTATAAAATCATGCAAAGATAAAAGATCCGTCCAAATAACAGAATAAAACAAATTCATTGATAAGACTTCACATTTCGCATTGCAACTACCCTTTAAGAAGTTACCACTTGTTGAGTTTTAGTGTAGTATCAGAGAAGAATATCCATAATTATCTGAAAAAGCTTTTTAAACTCTTCTTGCTTTTCCAGCTACGTATCACTGTGAGGCTGATTTTCTTCATGTACTTCAACCAAAACAACATGTCACAGCATAATGAATGCTGGGGCAGTTATAAGAATCCAGCTGATTTGATTAAGCCAGGCATTAAGAGGTTTGCAAAAAATAATACAAAACAATGCCATTCTTTCCATTATTTTTTGTTGTTTTGGAAAATATAATAATTTTTCATTAAAATACATACTAACATGAAATGTGTTTACACTTAACTTTTTTCTGTTTTAATTATTAATATGGCAAATATTTGTAGATATGACACATAAACAGAAGCTCTTTGGGATGCTTAATAATTTTTAAGAGTCTAAAGGGGTCCTGAGAAGTACAAGAGCTCCAAGATGATGATAAGTGGCAGTTAAGGGGAAAACAGGCTTTGCAAGGCCAAACATGGCTGCCCTCATGCTTTCTGTTAATTTCATTGCTGTTTCTGTTAGTTCACTCCTGTTTTCCAAGCCCCTGTTACGTGGCCTTGCTGAGGCCGTCTATGTAACCCTCTGGCGTGGAGCCGCCTTTGTCCTTGACCACTATAAAAACTCTACCCCCCTACTACTGGATGGAGAGAACTGTGTTAGTCCGATGGCTGCTCAGGACTACCTACCTCGGTATGTAAATCCCCCTAATAATAAAACTCCTCCACCATCACACTGGAGTTGCCCACTTCTTTCTCTGGTCCTTCGGCATTCTCCAATTTTGGAGGCAAATTTCAAGTTACTGGTCCATGCCTGGACAGGCAGCTCATGTGTTCGCTTCAATGTCAGGGAGCGATAAGAGAGCAGCGGGGCCTTGGGCCTTGGCAGTCTGTGGAATGCTCGCTCTAGGAAGAGAAGCTACCTGTTGGTGCCAGCTGATTGCTGCTACCGGGGAAGGAAGGCCCGGAATGACCAGATGTTCTAGTTTTTCTCAGAACAGTCAGAGCTCTAGACCTTAATGTGACATCACTTGATTTTAATATTGGCAACAGATTCAAGAAAGTTTTAGCACCCTGTGTGGGCCACAGGAAACCCACCTGGGGAGGGCATGCTCCCCATGGGACTCCAGGTGCAGCCTCTGGTCCAGGCTTGCAGGTTGACAAAGCTCTGTCCTAGAGGCAAGTAGTATATTAATATGACAATGCTAGTTATCGGCAAATATTTAAAGAATTAGTAAGGATTTCAGAATTCTGCAAATATGGTACTTAGAAAAATTGCAAAAAATGCAAATTGCTAGAAATCCTCAGGAAACGTGGCTCACCCAGTTATTGAGTTCTATGTGCCAGACATTGTGCTTGATCCATTGAGATAACTGGGGAAAAGAAATAAGAGCTTTTCCTTTCTTCTTCTTAATTCTTTTCTGAAAATGAGTGCTTTTTGTCTCTACACCTCACTGTACAGAAAACCAAATCCAGACGACATAATAAATAGCTCTTCGTTTTATTAAAATGTGATTGCCTTCTTCTGTTCTCAACAGTTTCCTTTCTTATAAATTGGCAAACAAAGAAAAAACAATGAAGTTATGCTGAATTCCTTAAAGTTCAGCAGCTTGTAGCTCCATTTGTAACAAAAAGTGAAGAGCAACTTAAAAGCAGCAAAATTGGAAAATTTGTCGAGATTGTCTGAATAAAAATGTTTTTAATTTAATATAACAGGCTCATTTCAAGAGCAAACCAATTCATACGTAATGTGCTTTTATGTTTGCAAATCAAATGACTGTAGATTTGTAAAGGGTATGATATAACAAGTATAGCACGTATTTCAATTTTCTTCAACAGTTGTGATTTTTTTGTTTCTTGAAAACAAACAAACACCCCTTCCACAACATAACCATCAATTACTACTTTATTTATGGTAATTTATGGCAACTTTTTTTTTTTTTTTATAGCACTGACACTTTTTTTTCACTTTCTGAAGTGAGAATAAAATAAATTTTTGAGGTCCTGAGTATAATGGCAAGAGGTAGGGTGGAGTCAGATAGTCATGAATCTGAGTTTTCCCTTTATCATATGATAAGATTTTGAGCAAATTTTGAAGCTCTGTGAAGCTTATTTTGTCTTTTGCAAAAGGGGATGATAAGGCTGGTTATGAGTACTAAATGAGGTAATAGCACTCAGCACAGGGCCTGGCAGGTGGGAATATCAACTATAATAACATAATAGACAACATTTATTATGAGTTTATCACCACGTGCTATGTATTGATCTAAATATTCTATATAAACCAACCCAGTGCCGTTGAGTTGATTCCGACTCATAGCGACGCTATATGCATTAACTTATTCTATAGAATGGCCTCGTGAGAGAGGTGCTATAATTAACCGCAGAGGATAAGCAACTTACCCGAGATTACACAGGTAGTAAGTTCAGGAGGGAAACCCTCAATGAGATGGATTGACGCAATGGCGGCAACAATGGACTCAAACATACCAACCATATGAAGCTGATGCAGGACTGGGCAGTGCTTTGTTCTGTTATAATAGGGTCATCATGAGTCAGAGCAGACTTGACAGCAACGAACAACAGGACCCAAGATATGAACCCTGGCATACCAAACCAGTTCCTGCCAAGTCAATTCTGACTCGTGGCAACCCCATGTGTTTCAGAGTAGAACTGCGCTCCATGGGGTTTTTATGGCTATGACCTTTCAGAAACAAATTGCCAGGCCTTTCTTCCAAGGTGACTCTGGGTGGGTTCCAACTGCCAACCTTTCAGTTAGTAGCTGAATGCTTAACTGTTTGTTTCACCCAGGGACTCTTTAACCCTGGTAAACCCCAACAAACCCAGTGCCATAGAGTCGATTCCGACTTAGAACGACCCTATAGGACAGAGTAGAACCGCCCTGTAGAGTTTCCAAGGAGCACCTGGTGGATTCGAACTGCTGACCCTTTGGTTAGCAGCCATAGCACTTAACCACTATGTCACCAGGGTTTCCTTAACCGTGGCAGTGGGTTCTTAATGCTCCCTTCCTTCTTTTCTTTTGGTTCTCTACCTTAGACACTCCCACAGTGAGGCTGTTAGGTCTATGATGCATATGAATAACAAGGAAAGAAAAGTTGTGGTGAGGGGTAGGGCATGTCTGTGATACACCCAGCACAGCATACTCCTGTCAAAGGTACCAAGAAATGGTTGGAACAGAGAGCTGTGTTCATCAGATTCAAACCCCATTATTGTTACCACCCTGAATTCAATAAAGCATTTAGAAATCAGTTATCAGAGACCCTCTTTCAGAAAAAGAACACAAACTTTCTGAAAGGTGAATATTTATTTTGAGTGAGAAAAGAAATTATTTAAAAAGCTGGTAATATCACAAGCACTACAAAATCCAGAAAAAAATAATGTATGTCTTCAGACGACAGTGATTTTACAATATTTTCCATAATGAGACTATAAAGATAATGCTGTTTGTTGGCATTTAAAAAAATAATAGTTTAGAAAAGTTTCTTTGAACTTCAGAATTTGTTCTTGGCATTATCATTTACATTCAGGTTGGCTGTCAGTTTTGAGAAAACCACCGAGTTTCTTTTGTAACCGAGCTGTTACAGATGATATACTCAGTTTGTGATACTGCTATGGGCTTTCCTCAGTAGATCCAGGAATTCTGATAGATTTATTTCACATGCTTCCCATGTGAAAAAAATCAATGGTGCATTTTTAATTGTATATGCTGCATTATCGAGAATAATTTCTCAATAAGAAAGAGCTTCTGTTCTTATTAGCCATTAATGAAAACCAAATCTCCTACTTAAAATTTTTAATCTCTGATGATTGGAAGAATTTTCCACAGACTGGCTTCTGGTTCCACACATTTCAAATTATGTTTCTTCTCCAATACACACTCATTTCCCTGCTGGGTAACTTAGGACCTGTGCATATCTCGATATGATCTCTGGCCTTGGTCCTGGTACCAGGTGAGTTGGCATGTGGGCAGAAGGAGTGTCCCTAAAAGCTGTCCCTCCACCAGGACAGCTAACAATAACATCACTATATACAAATGTGACTGTGAGCCATCTAAATAGATCCCACTGAACTCAAACTAAATGTGACCCAACTCAACTTTCCTTAACCAGTTCCCAAAAATGCCTATGGCACTTCAATGCCACCTGACACAAGGGGAAACATGACGGAGTGTAAGTTAGGGGAGAAATAGCAGTCTTAACATACCGTAGTTAAACTTCTTACCTTTGCAAATTTTACAAAAATGGTTCAGCATGTGAACCATTGCTAGGTACCTTCAACTAAGCTTTGTTTACTTTAGAGTAACTTTTCTGTGTGGAGAAAGATCATGTCACTGACTGGTAGGGAAAAGTTTGAGGAAGACACATTATCTTGAATTAACTTCGATGTTTACCTGTGGTTTATTGATTACACAAAGGCATTTGACTGTGTGGATCATAACAAATTATGGATATCATATTGCAAAGAATGGGAATTCCAGAACACTTAATCGTGCTAATGAGGAGCCTGTACATAGATCAAGAGGCAGTTGTTCGAACAGAACAAGGGGATACTGCGTGGTTTAAAGTCAGAAAAGTTGTGTGTCAGGGTTGTATCATTTCACCATACTTACTCAATTTCTATGCTGAGCAAATAATCCAAGAAACTGGACTACATGAAGAAGAACCAGGCATCAGAATTGGAGGAAGACTCATTAACAACATGCATTATGCAGATGATACAACCTTGCTTGCTGATAGTGAAGAGGACTTGAAGCACTTACTGATGAAGACCAAAGACTACACCCTTCGGTATGGATTGTACCTTAACATAAAGAAAACAAAAATCCTCACAACTAGATCAGTAAGCAAGATCATGATAAATGGAGAAAAGGTTGAAGTTGCCAAGGATCTCATTTTACTTGGATCCACTATCAATGCCCATGAAGCAGCAGACAGGAAATGAAACGGCATATCGCATTGGGCAAATCTGCTGCAAAACACCTCTTGAAAGTATTGTAACAGATGTCACCTTCAAGACTAACTTGTGCCTGATCCAACCTGTGGTATATTCAATCACCTCATATGCATGTGAAAATTGGACAATGAATAAGGAAGACTGAAGAACTGACACCTTTGAATTATGGTGCTGGCAAAGAATATTGAATATACCATGGACTGACAGAACGAACAAATCTGTCCAGGAAAAAGTACAGCCAGGATGCTCCTTAGAAGCAAGGATGGTGGGACTTTGTCTCATGTACTTTGGACATGTTATCAAGAGGGACCAGTCCCTGGAGAAGGACATCATGCTTGGTAAAGTAGAGGGTCAGCGAAAAAGAGGAAGACCCTTGACAAGATGGATTGACACAGTGGCTGCAACAATGTGCTCAAGCATAACAATGATTGTGTAGATGGTGCAGGACTGGACAATGTTTTGTTCTGTTCAAAAAAAATAAATAAAAAAAAAAATTTTTTTTTTTTACATAGGGTCATTATGAGTCAGAAGCAACTCAACAGCACTTGACACACACACACACACACACACAACTTTGATCAATGTTACTAATTTCTTAACTCAATAAGTAGAAAAAAAGACCAAAAATTAAACATAATTTAATAATTAATACTGAGGCGGTGGTTGTTGCTAGTTACTGTTGAGTGGATTCTTACTCATAGTGACCCCATGAGTAGAACTTCTCCGTAGGGTTTTAAAGGCTGTGCCCTTTCGGAAGCAGGCCGCCAGGCCTGTCTTCCAAAGTACCTCTGAATTGGTTTGAACAGTCAACCTTTTTTCTAGTTGTTGAGTGCTTAAACATTTGTGCCATCCAGGGATTCCATACTGAGGCTATGGTCTCACAATTACAAACCCTGGATGTCACTATAAACCAGCCTCTTAAAGATCACTTGAAAAAGCAATAGAAATTACGTGATTGTGATTGATTTCATGAGACTTTGGAGACCTGCTTCCGGGGAGAGGAAACCTTGTGTTGCTTACAGTTTTTACATGCATGGTGGCTAAAGGAGTGTAAGACAGTTTAAGAGGTGTCTCCAAGAGGAGGAACCTATGTCTTTATTAAATACAATAAAATTCTAGAGGTGGAAATAATAAGGTAAATTTAATTCAGTTGCTTAATTTTATAAATGAAGTAATGGAAGCCCAGATTGATAAGCTTTTCCAAGTTTACATAATTATACCAGAGCAGGGACTAGAACCCAGGTCTTGAGGCTCACTGGTTTTCCCACTGCAGTGACCAATAGGCATTCTTTGGCTGAGCTGCCAGGCTTACGAGAATTTCTTTTTCTCTGGGACCAGCCTGGAATACATGGAGAGTGTCCTAACAGACCATGGTGATACAGCATGGCGCTGTCCCTCTAGCCAGGAAAGAGAGATTCTCTCGCTCATGCATGTGAAATCTGGAACAGTGGCACCTGGAGAATGGGAGTTGATGGCACCGAGTTGCCTTGTGGCTGTGCTGTAGAAAGAAGGCAGCATGCCAGAGTGGCTTGGAGTCCTGGCTCTACCACTCATTGGCTTTGTGGCCTTGGGCAAGTTACTTAACTTCTCTTTCTCTAGTTTCCCGTCTTTAAATGAGGATAATGGTACACACCTTGTAATGTTGTTCTGAGGACTAAATCTGAAAACACCTGCAAAATGAATAGAACAGTGCCAGACACACAGTAAATACTCAGCCAGAAAAACCCGTTGCCATTGAGTCAATTCCAACTCATGGGAACCCCATGTGTGTCAGAGTAGAACTGCATTACATAGGGTTTTCAATGGCTGTAATCTTATAGAAGTAGATTGCCAGGCCTTTCTTCTGCAGTGCCACTGGGTGGCTTTGGACCACCAACCTTTTGGTTAGTGCCGAGCACAAATCATTTGCACTGCACAGGGAACATGTCAGCTATTTATCTCCTGCTGAGGTCTAGGAGATGCCCTGACTCCTTTGCTTTCTGAGTCCTGTTATTCAATTCTCCTTTTTCTCCTAGGTGATAAGCCTGGGTCCTTCCAATAAATGTCTTCCTGTCTCCCCACTTTCTTAAGCAAGCTACAGTCAACTTCTGTTTCTTAACACAAAAATAAAATAAAAGCCATCCTGATGTTTATGCATAATAGCTTGCAAATTATTAGGGAAATTAGATACAACATGCTGGCTCCGACCCAGCTGTGTAAGCACGTACGTGTGTGCATCCTGGTAGCTCTAAGTGAGAGCACACGTTCTGTTTGACAAAAAAATTAAAAATCAATATTTGAGGGAAGCAGTACTAAAAAGTAATGTGTACCGATGGTACTTTACCTCTGGGAATGGAAGTTGGGCCAGTTAGATCTATATGAAGAGCGGATGGACAAATTGATTCAGATACTGATGTGTAGTGAAAAGGATCATCATTAATACATTCAAGAGCTGGTTATCAGTGCTTAAATTACCAAAATATTGACTTAAGCAGCTTTCCCTGCCAATACTACTAGAGGAAATTGCTGCATTCTGCCATATTTATTGGCCGACATATCTCTAAATATGTATCTATTATGCAACTATAAATAAAGTTCAGCTATTACATTTTTTTTTATTACATTTAGGGGAGAAAGCTCATTTTGATAGCCTATATTCCATAACATTAGAGAGAGTGATTCTATTCTTAATATTATGTGCCATATATTCTTTTGTTTAGCAACTTGCTGTCTTTGTACTTTACATAAATTTGATATAGAGCAGCAGGTTCAATTAACTCTGCAGAATAAAAATAGCGGTTCCTAAAAGCAACTTCAGGCCATTTCTGTGTAATTCTACAAGATGTCTTCATGCCAGTCAATGAATGTAATAAGGATGCTGGCAAAAATAGCATTTGTGTTGAATTTGGAGTGTAAAATAGAATCAGTGGGGATATTAATAAATACTAAATCTCCAAATGAATCTCTGAGTCCATTAAGAATTTTAATGCTGCATTTGAAGCTTATAACTCCAGGCAATTCCCCCTCTAACTTAGCTCTGGCAAATGTTTATTTTGAGAAACGCTCAGTCATCTGTTTTACAAGCTGATTCTCTTTACACCTGAAACTTTCCATAAGAAAGTTATTGGCATAAAAATTGACTCCATTTTTAGGAGGGATAGAGCCCATCTGCTTTAGGACTGGGGACATACATGCAAAGAATGTTGACTATTTCAACTGAAAGGAATCTGAAAGATTATCATATCCAGGCCCTCCCCTCCTCCCTGCATATACTTTCCCCACTGCCATCGAGTTGATTCTGACTCATAGAGACCCTACAGGACAGAGTACAACTGCCCCATAGAGTTTCCAAAGAGAGCCTGGTGGATTCGAACTGCTGCCCTTCTGGTTAGCAGCCACAGAACTTAACCAGTACAACACCAGGGTTTCCCCATATACTTCATACATGTGTGAATTGAGGTCCAGAATAGTGAAGTATCCATCCAAGACAACACAGGAAATTGACAGAGCCCTGGTGACACAGTGGTTAAGAGCTCAGCTGCTAACCAAAAGTTTGGCAGTTGGAATCTACCAGCTGCTTCTTGGAAACCCTATGGGGCAGTTCTACTCTGTCCTGTGGGGTCGCTATGAGTTGGAATCGACTTAATGGCAATGGGGTTGTTCTTGTTTTGTTTTGTACAGGATCACACCCAGTCCCATCCAAGACTCTTTTCACCACATTCACATTAACTCTCATTTACTCATAAGGAGGCTGAACACTGGAGAGGTTGAGTGACTCTAGAAGAAAGTCAAATGGCTAGCTAATGGCTGATGGTAGCCAGGAGGCCTCTGGATACTAAGTCAGCTGGTTGTGATTTAAGTCTGTAAGGATACGATCCAATGGGCATTGTAATGTGTCTGTTGATCTAACGATAGCTTCCCCTAGGTCCTTCTGGGTAGCCTAAGTTTCATTTTAATGACGAAGAAACTCCTTTTGTTCATAACTAGAGTTAGGCTGAAAATGAAAATATCTTTGGGAAAGGTATGGCTCAAATTTATGCCAAGGTATTCCAGATCTCACCAACCTCTGGGTACAAACAAGATCCCAGTAACATTAAGACCCATGGTTTTTTGGATCATGGCCCCCACTGGCATAGACAGAGGCAGACTGGGACCCTTAGCTTGGGCTCTGCTGGGACAACTGATCACACAGAAGTGTAACTGTGAGTAAGGATGGAAAACAGTGGTACTAGTACCAAACTTTGCCTGTCATACAATTTCCCCTGAAAAAAAAAAATTTTTTTTTTTTTTTAATTATACCCAGGGGAGTTTCAACAAACTTGGCAATTGCTTTACACAACCCTTTTATTTATTAGTATTGATGACTTTTTCTTTACCTTTCAAACTCGTCATTTCCCTCCTGCAATTCATTTGTTCAACAAATATTTATTGATTCCTCCACCTACTATGTTCCAGGCACTGGCCACACTATACGGTCCTTGGCCTAACAAAGTTTATCTTCTAGAGGGAAACACAGGTAATAAATAAGTAAACAAAAATGTGATAAAGATTTACAGATTACGACAAGTGCTAGGTAGAAAATAACAAGGTATTATAAAAGAGAATGATGGTGGGTGTGAGAGAACATCTACTTTATGTAGGTGGTCAGGGAAGGCCCCTGAAGAAATGACATTTAAGCTGAGGCCTGACGGATAAGGAGGAGCCAGGCATGTGAGGAACCAGGAAAGGGTGATTTCAGGTAGAGGCAACACCAGGTGTGTTCTAAAAGTTGACATCAGGTCAATATGGCTGAGCAGTGCCAAGCAAGGGAGGGAGTGCCATGAGATAAGTTTCTAGTTCCCGTAGTCTTCTAAAAGAGCCCTAGGACATTTTTACTGCTCTTGGATATATGAGTGTCCATATCTAGTGAATACTGTAGTGCTGGGATCAGAACCTCTCTTTAGGGCTGATGTATCCACCCTATCCCTGGCAATATAGCTGTTCACAGCTGTGCTTATTTCTGGGAATTGTCCTCCACAGAAGGGAACTTCCCAAGGTTATGACTCTCTCCCGTCTTCTGGGAGTGGCCAGTGACCAATGATTAGTTGGTGGGGGGATACAAAGTTTGCGGTTCCTTAACTCAGTTTGATACAACTCTAAAGAACCATTCCAGCTCCCTGTATGTACTGGTTGAGACTTCTGCCCAATCCTGAATTCCTTGCTTTTTTTATAGGCTTATCTCTGGTATGCACAACCCAATGAACTTTCAGCAGGTAACTTTTCATCTTAGAGGTTGTTTCCAGGCAACTCAATCTAACATAGTTGAGACTAGTTCTGGAAAGTAGACTCTAAAATGAGATTTTGGACATGAATTACTGACAGCTGGCAATATCCATTACTGGTGGGAGAGCCTCTCGCAGACTGAGGCAGTGCAGTTGTTAAAACTTTCAGTGGTGCTGAACTAGTATGGGATACCAATGGAAGGGCGCTGGAGCACTATCATTGGCTTTTGAGAGGTGTGAAGAAATGGTAATTTGAAGGACTATGGAATTGGGGGAGCCCTGGTGGCTCAGTGGTTAAGAGCTATGGCTGTTAACCAAAAGGTTAGCAGTTCGAATCCACCAGCTGCTCCTCGGAAACCCTATGGGGCTATTCTACTGTGTCCTATAGGGTCGCTATGAGTTGGAATTGACTCAGCAGCAACAGGTTTGGTTTTGGTATGGAACTGGATAGCTGTAGCAGAGAGCCATTAATTCCTTGAAGAACAATAATGATTGGTTCTAGGTGGTTAATCACCATTTCAAGGTAAAATGTGAAAGCCAGGGAGCCTGACCGGCAGCACTAAAAAAAAAAAAAAAAACCCAACCTCCTGTAGCTAGAGAGCAATGATCCACTATATTGATGATGTCATGTAAACGTGACCAGATAAGCAGAAGTGGCAGGTATGTCGGAGGCCTTGGTAAGTCACATGTGCTCCAGAGAGTGGAATATAAATCTTACGAAGATTCAGGGGCCTGTCACATTGTCTTAGTCAGTTAGTGCTGCTATAACAGAAATACTACAAGTGGATGGCTTTAACAGAGATAAATTTATTTTCTCTCAGTCTAGTAGGTTAGAAGTCCAAATTCAGGGCAGCAGCTCCAGGGGAAGGCTTTCTGTCTGTTGGGTCTGGAGGAAGGTCTTTGTCATCAGTCTTCCACTGGACAAGGAGCTTCTCCGCACAGGAACCCCAGGTCCAAAGGACTCTCCCTCTACTCCTGGTACTGCTTTCTTGGTGGTATGAGATCCCCATTCTGCTTGCTTCCCTTTCCTTTTATCTCTTGTAAGATAAAGGGTGGTGCAGGCCACACACCAGGGAAACTTCCCTTACATTGGATAAGGGATGTGACCTTAGTAAGGGTGTTACAATCCCACCCTAATCCTCTTTAACAGAAAATTACAATCACAAAAAGGAGGACAACCACACAATACTGGGAATCATGGCCCAACCAAGTTGAAATATATTTTTGGGGGACACAATTCAATTTAGGACACACATTAATGAAGTTTTTAGGGGTCCAGTGGTCTGGGTCATGTTGGGATGTCTCCTCTACGTAAAAGAAAACTTATTGCAATTTGCACCTTTCTCCCCCAAGAAAGAAGCACGATGTTTCAGGTTCTGGAGGTAGCATATTTTGTACTTGGGAATACCGCTATTACTTATTAACAGGGGGTAATGGAAGTCTGTCTGCTTAAGCTGGGGCCAAAGGAGAAAAGAACTCTTTAGCAGACCTGGGCTCTGATGGAAGCTGCTCTGCTGCTTGGGCCAGGCACTTGAGTTAGGCTCATGGATGGGTCATTTTAGTATGTGAGTATAAGCCAAAAATAGACAGCAGCTGCACTATAGCCCTGCTTGGAGTATCTCTAAAAGATATCAGTGAGGGGGAAAATCTTCCAGGGGGCAGAGTTCCAAATGATGTACCTAGTCCTCTACTTTGCATGGAAAGTAAAATGGCCTTAAAAAAAAAAAAAACCAAACCCACTGCCGTTGAGTCGATTCTGCCTCATAGTGACCCTATAGGACAGAGTGGAACTGCTCCGTAGAGTTTCCAAGGAACGCCTGGCGGATTCAAACTGCCAATCTTTTGGTTAACTTAACCACTTAACCACTATGCCACCAGGGTTTCCCAAAATGGCCTTATGTGGGAATATATATAGATTCACGGCCTGGCTGGTTAGTCAGAGACACGGAAGAAGAAAGATTGGGAGATCAGGGTCTAAAACATCTGGATGAGTCTATGAAAATAGGCATGAACTTTTGTGTTGCATGGAAATGATCACAAGACAGTATCTATCAGAGAAAAGGCACTAAACAACTAAGTAGAATGGCTCAGCAAGGTGACATCAGCCAGTCTCTGTCATAGGCCTTCCCAGTGCTGGTACAATGGGTGAATGGACATAATAGACTTGGTATCAGGGCTTTGAGGTATCAGTCACTTTGAGGACTAATGTGCGCTTGATCCAAGCCATGATATTTTTCACTCACCTCATATGCACGGGGAAACCCTGATGGTGTAGTGGTTAACTGCTATAGGTGCTAACCAAAAGGTTGGCAGTTCAAATTCACCAAGCACTCCTTGGAAACTCTATGTGACAGTTCTACCCTGTCCTATAGGATTGCTATGAGTTGGAATCGACACGACGGCAACGGGTTTAGTTTTTTATTTTGTTTTTTTGTATGTATGTGAAAGCTGGGCAATGAATAAGGCAGACCAAAGAAGAATTAATGCTCCTCAGAAGTAAAGATCGCGAGACTCCGTCTCACATAGTTTGGACATGTTATCAGGAGGGACCAGTCCCTGAAGAAGGACTTGGTAAAGTAGAGGGTCAGCGAAAGAGAAGACTCTCAACTAGATGGTTTAGCACAGTGGTTCCAACAGTGGGCTAAAAGATAGCAACAATTGTGAGGATGGCACAGGACTGGACGGTGTGTTGTTCTGTTGTATGTAGGGTCAATATGATTGGAACTGACTTGATAGTACCTAAAAACATGACAACAATCAGGGATGTAGGTGGTGGATGGAAACAAGAGTATAAGCTCCAACTCAGCAAAGCTAATTTATTTCTACTTCCAGGTGTCCAACTGGCAAGCAACAGAGATCAATGCTGAGCTCCTAATATGACACCAGTCAGCCACATGGTGGAAATTTGACCACACTGGATACTTTTTACCCTGAAAGGGGTAATAATTTATTTTGATGAGTGCTTATATATATTCCAGTTATGAGTTTACCCTTCCTGCCTACAGTACCTCAGCAAGCACTACTATCCAATAACTTACAGAGTGTTTAATCTACTGACATGGAGCCTACATAACCTTGCCTTTGACCAAGGTAACCATTTTATAGTATGTGACAGAAGGTATATGGTCATGGGATCCACTGGTCTCATCATACACTGCACTACCCACAAGCCACAGGAGTGATAGAATGGTGAAATGGGCTATTAGAGAAGTAGCTGAGATGCCAGCTTAAAAATGATATCATGCAAGGATGGGTCACCATCCTTCAGAGTGTGGTATGCACCTTAAATCAATGACCATTATATGGTGCTCCTCAATGGGTCTGGAAAACAAGGGGTAGAGAAGTAAGAGTGGCTCCTTACCATCATTCTCAGTGACCTACTTGGGTACCTGGTACTTCTCTTTCCCACAATTCTAGGCTCTGTGGGTCTGTAGATTCTGGTTCTCAGAGGGAGAATGCTTCTAACCAGGCTGCAACCAAGGGGTACAGTAAGTGTTCCATTGAACTTTAAACTGTGACTGCCACCTGGTCACTCTGGGCTCTTGTGCCAAGAGATAGTTGTCAAGGAAAGAAATTGCATATGATTATGAGTAATTGACCCTAATTGTCAGGAAGAGGCTACTGCTGCACAAGGAAGGCAGGGAAGAAAATGTGTGGCTCCTAGGTGATCCACTGGGATCCTTCTTGTTGTTGTTAGCTGCTGTCAAGTTGGCCCCCGACTCACGGTGACACCATTTTAACAGCTGTGATTCATAGGGTTTTCATTGGTTGACTTTTGGGAAGTAGATTTCCAGGCCTTTTTTCCTAGCCTGGGTTAGTCTGGAAGCTCCATTGAAACCTGTTCAGCATCAAAGTAACACACAAGCCTCCACTGATGGTGGGTGGTGGCTGTGCACAAGGTGCATTGGTCAGGAATCCAACCTGGGTCCCCTGCTTGGAAGATGAGAGTTCCGCCACCGAACCACCACTGCCCTCTTAATGGGATCCTTACCCAGTTTTAATGGAAAATAGAAAAATGCAGCAGCCACTGCCAGAGAATGGCATGGGACTCAAGAGCTCAGACCCTTTAGAGATGAAGGTCTGGGTCATCCCACCAGATAGGCCATCCAGACCAGCAGAGGTGCTAGCCGAGAGTGAAGGATATCTAGAATACGTGTGGTGGAAGAGGGAAATGATGAGTTTGGTTACAGCCTTGATGTCAACTGTAGCAGAAATAATTATACTTTGTTCCCCTAACCCTTTTTTTGGAAGTTTATTCTGGAAAAACTGGTCAACCAGAACCCTAGAAAAACTTAAATGGGATGGGACTATAAAAAACAAGTGAATTTGAGTGCGTAAGAGGTGGACTACAATGGATACAGTTGTGCTCAAACCAGACACCCCTGTAAGAGCTAATGCATCCATCTGCAGCTGCTGGAATGTTGTCTGCTGATGGCTCATGGCTGTGTCTTTCAGTGGGCATTGCTCTTGGCCAGAGAGAACTGCTTCACCCAAGGTTGAACACCACCCTCTCCTAGGGGACAATCTATGGCCTGTAACTAACCGATATGGGGATACAAAAACTTGGCCGTTGCCTCAGTTTGGGTCAAGTCTTAAGGGCCATCCCAGCTTCAGGGCTCTCCATTGGATTGTCTGAAGCCTCTGTTATAACCGCATTGCAGGACAGCATCTCCCTCTGTCCAGTCCTGCCTTTCTCACTTCCCTATATCTTGAGAGCATGCCCCAATAAACCTTCATCAGGCAACTTTCCAAGGAACCCAATTTAAGACACTATATAAGTAAAAAAATAAACCAAACTAATACTATGGTGCCTGTACAGGTGGCCAAGGCTTGGGACCTTGATTGGATGGAATGTATTGGTCCTTCTGGGAAAAGGGTATAAAAAGGTTTAACCATGTTGCTCTGAGCTATTTGCATCTGGATCCCAGGCCTCTGTTGGGGGTTTAAATTCATGAGTAATCATTATTATATGCCTAAGGGAAAACGTGCTGATTTTGGGAACAGGGGAGTTAGGGTTGAGGGATGTGGAGAGAACTTGGATTGTGCCTTTTTATAAAGGGAAGTGCAGTTTGTAACATGGAGTTCATGTGTGAGAAACTCAGAGAAAAAGAAAGGGAGATAGAGGAAGAGGGGTAAGCTAGTCAAAAATTTCTGGGCTGCCTTCATTTTAGGTTTTACCTTTAATAAGGGTTTTACTCTACATAATATTCAGGCAGCTGAATGGTGATTGGAGAATTGCATCTGGGGGCAAAGCTCCTTCCCTGCATCTCAGAGCTCATACACTCCTTTCGTTATGAGCTATAAGCTGTGGCTGCTCTACTCTTGCCAGCTCTGATGGGAGGGTAACCTTTCTTACCTCATTCACCAGGCTTTCCTGACTGCGGTCAAGTTGGAAAAACAAAAGCTGACGGGGCGGAGAGTATGGGGGCATATTCAGGGAAACTTCATTAAGCTAACCCATGAACTCTTGCTGGGACAAAGAGGCCTGCATGTTGGAGGGGTCTTGGTGCTGACTGTACTTCTTGGTGAGCCACAGGTGGCCAGGTGCCATGGCCTGGGGCTGAAACTGCAGCTGGGTACTCTTCCTGCACTTCGTTCCAGTTCTCCTGGGTGGTGCTCTGCCCTTGAAGCCATGAAGACCTGTCCAGCTTGTGCAATAATGGGCTCCCTGCTCAGGTCTATAGATGGATTGCCAGGCAGAAAAAAAAAAAAATGTGGTCTCCCGCAGGCTTCTGCCAGCTGCAGCTTGCGGGTGGGGGTGGGCAGAGGGAGGCCTGTAGGATAGGCAGGGGGTTGTCATTTTTAGACCATGACTAATAAAAAATCAGGATTTTCTCAATTGTAGAAACTCTTCCCACTCTTCCTTTCCCTCTCCACAAGGTAACTGCAAAAGTCGAGAGCTCTGGAGTTATTTTATGTTCTCTTTTGATTGCCTAAAGTGAGTTAGAAGCTGGAAAACATTGTACGTGGGAAACACTATATGTGCATTTTGTATTATGTCTTAAGCTAAACGTTATATGAGAACAAATGGTTTAAGGGAGTTTGTGCACACAAAAGAGGTTGGCAATCATTGTAAGCCCAACATTTGGCCCAAATTAGCAATTTTCAAATATTCATGTTTATATTTGAATACAAAGATTCTTATTTCAAACCAAAGGCTGCAGATCAGTAGTGTAACTCCAAATTTGTTACAGTTCACAGGAATGGGGAGGAGAGGAAGGCCAGCTTGGTTACACAGCATAGTTAAGTGAAAACTTTGAACTTGAAATTAGAAGACCGAGGTTCTCAGCTCTTCCATTTACAACCATATGACCTTGAGCAGCTTATTTAATTTCACTTCCCCTCAGTTTACTCCCCAATAAAATGACAGTAATAATTTTTATCTCATGGTGATATGGGAAGGATTGGGTGTGAGGATAAAAGTGCGAGTATTTTTGAAAACCATAAATTCTTTACGAATGCTCATTTATAGTGGAAATGTGTGTAGAGGTGGTGCCAAAGCTTGCTAGGATTCAGATGGTTTTCTGAATAGGGTCAGGTATGAATCACAAATAAGAATATATATAGCTCTAGGAAACATTGCTGTCATTGAATCCAATTCCTAGTTTCACGGAGTATTTTTCCATGAGGTCTACACCCCAACAAAATGACATTCATTTTCCCATTTTCTAGGAGTTTTATGTAGTTATTCACTAACCTACTGGCCTTGCATAAGAGCTACTTCGGCTCCATGGTCTACTTCCCTTGGAAATCATTACTGGAGCTCCTAGGTTTATCTCTTAGGACTTTTTCAGCCCCTGGGACTTCAAGCTATGCCAATTTTGCTTAAAAAACAGATCCATCCCAATTCTATGACTTACATACAGGCCAGTTTCACAGAACACTCCACTGAAGCCATCAAACATTTAATGTAATTTTAACGTTAAGAGCTTAATGCAAAACACACACTTTTACCTATGTACCTTCCTATCCTATCACAGAGAATGCTGACAGCCATCAGTCTGTGTGTTAGGAAAAGGAAACAAGACAGCCATGTGATCAAGTTAAATCTATGTTCTAAAGCCCTACACATTTGCTAAACTTTGCTAATAAGGGTCTTGGATCTATTAGGGTGTTTTGTCTGCAACAGAAAAGAACCTCCATTCGATCTGGATTAAACAACAAGAAAACTGATCTAAGAAGGGCCTAGAGGTAGGGTAGGCTCCACTTTAGCTCAGTGCCTACACTTTACTTCTCAGTGATCCTTTGGACTCTGCCCTCCTCTGTATTTTAATTTGATCCCCATGTTGTTAGTAAGATGCTTGTAGCAGTTCCAGGTATCCAAACAGGACATGGAAATCTCCCAAGGAAAAAGAGGGCCCACCTTTTCCAGGATCTTGTACTTACAAGTGAGAAACCTTTGCCTTGAAGCTCCAGGTAATTCCTTCTCGTGTCTCTTAGCCAGAATTGGGTTACATAGACCAATACTTGACAAGGAGAATAGAATTACCATGACTGGATAAGAACAAATTAGAATCTACCCCAGAGCTGGGGATGGGACCGTTTATCCCTGAGCCACGTGGGGGAGGGTTGGACACCTCAACCAATTCAGGTTCTGATAGGATGGAAGAAAAAAAAAATTTTTTTTTTTTTTTGGAAGAGAGAGAAAAATGGGTTCAGTAGGCAACCCAGTGTATCCACTTCAGATCTCTTTCAGAACAGAGTTCTTACTGTGTAATTTATAAAGTTGAAGATTGGTAACCCATTACTTAGGTAAGTACTACTGTATCCAAAATTCTTTAAATAAAAGCCCAGACAGAAAAGAGGGCAACATGAGTGAGAATGGAGTGGGGCTGAAAGGGAGGTGAGGTGGGAAAGTGCTCCTTCTAGTAGAACTGAAGAACACATTCTTCTGATGGAAAAATCCAATCAAAAACTTGGCAGAGACTTCTGACATAACTTTGCTGTTTTCTTCTCACTTATACTGAATAGAAGGAAGGTAGAATTCTGAGGTAACACAGCTGAAAGTTGTGAGGAGTTATTATTATTTTTTAAAAATTTTTATTGTGCTTTAAGCGGAAGTTTACATATCAAGTCAGTCTTTCACACAAAAACTTATATACACCTTGCTACATACTCCCAGTTGCTCTCCCCCAGTGAGACAGCCTGCTCCCTCCCTCCACTCTCTCTTTTCGTGTCCATTTCGCCAGCTTCTAACCCCCTCCACCCTCTCATCTCCCCTCCAGGCTGGAAATGCCAACATAGTCTGCAGTGTCCACCTGATCCAAGAAGCTCACTCCTCACCAGCAACCCTCTCCATCCCATCATCCAGGCCAACTCCTGTCTGAAGAGTTGGCTTCGGGAATGGTTCCTGCCCTGGGCCAACAGAAGGTCTGGGGGCCATGACCACTGGGGTCCTTCTAGTCTCAGTCAGACCATTAAGTCTGGTCTTTTTATGAGAATTTGGGGTCTGTATCCCACTGCTCTCCTGCTCTCTCAGGGGTTCTCTGTTGTGTCCCCTGTCAGGGCAGTTATCAGTTGTAGCTGGGTACCATCTAGTTCTTCTGGTCTCAGGCTGATGTAGTCTCAGCCTGAGACTAGAGGAACTAGATCCAAACCAAAAGAAAAAAACAAAAAACCCAGTGCCGTCGAGCTGATTCCAACTCATAGTGACCCTATAGGGCAGATTAGAATTGCCCCAGAGAATTCCCAAGGAGTGTCTGGTGGATTCGAACTGCCGACTGTTTGGTTAGCAGTCGTAGCACTTAACCACTACACCACCAGGGTTTCTAAGGACTAGATGGTGAGGAGTTATTTCAGAATTCAGCTGTAAAAGAGTAGAATCACAGTTTCCTAGGTTGAAACAGCTACAGCTGGCAGTTGGGAAAAGCAATATAGGGTTTGGATTCTAAGTTGGCTTCAAGTCTAAATCAATCCCGAGGAGGCCTTGACTCTGACGTAATTATGATTCCAGACGATTTGGAAAGAATTCTAAATCAATCTCCAAAATAAGCCCACTTTTTTTTTTAAAGACTGTGATCGATAAGATAGGTGTCATTTACTCTTTTTGTACGCCCTTAAATTTGGACTATAGAAAAGCTTGCTCCATAAAAACCATTGATTTTTTTTATTGATCAGATAGAAAATTCCTGTTAAACTCTTGTAAAACAGTTTGGTAGAAGAAGCACAGTAGCAATAGCATCTAAGAAGGAAAACATCCATTTGTCTGGTGCTGCCACTGCCAATTCTCCAATTGGGAAGTGATGGCAGGTGTCATGGGGTGGGGTGACAACACAGCCTTCTCGGTTTCTGTAGGTGTTCTTGCCCTTGATTTGAGTCTGTGATATTTCTTCGCTTACGCTTTTACTTAATGTCATGGATTGAATTGTGTCCCCCCCAAATATGTGTCAACTTGGTTAGGCCATGATTCCCAGCATTGCATGATTGTCCTCCATTTTGTGATTGTAATTTTGTGTTACAGAGGATCAGGGTGGGATGTAACACCCTTGCTCAGGTCATGTCCCTGATTGAATGTAAAGGGAGTTTCCCTCGGGTGTGCCCTGTACCACCTTTTATCTTACAAGAGATGAAACAGAAGCAAGCAGGGAGTTGGGGACCACATACTACCAAGAAAACAGTGCTGAGAGCAGAGCGTGTCCTTTGGACCTGGGGTTCCTGCATGGAGAAGCTCCTCTTTCAGGGGAAAATTGACAACAAGGACATCCCTCAAAGCCGACAGAGAGAGAAAGCCTTCCCCTGGAGCTGACGCCCTGATTTTGGACTTCTAGCCTACGAGACTGTGAGAAAATAAATCTCTCTTTGTTAAAGCCATCCACTTGTGGTATTTCTGTTATAGGAGCACTACATGACTAAGACCCTTAAGAAGGGTCACCTCCCCACCAACACCCTACGCATCCTGCCTTGATTTTTCTTTGGCTAAGGATCAGGCAAAGATCTTAGAGGGGAATAGACAAAAGAGAAAATATTGTTCTTCTTGCTTTTATTATAGCAGGGTTTCTCAACCTCGGCACTATTGATATTTTGGACCAAATAATTTATTGATATGGGGGCTACCCTGTATATTGTAGGATGTTTAGCAATATCCTGGCTTCTATCAGTGAAATTCCAGTAGCATCCCTCCCCCCAGCTGTGGTGAAATGTCACCAGACATTGCCAATTTTCCTCTTGGGGACAAAAATCTCCCCCTAATTGAGAACTACTGCATTAGAGCATTACATAGGAAATTAATCATCAACATTTGGTGTTTATCAAAACTGATAACTAATTTCTATCCAGAGTCCCTGGGTGGTTCAAATGATTAACATGTTTGGCTGCTAATCAAAAGTTTGAGGGTTTGAGTCCTCCACCCAGAGATGGCTCAGAAGAAAGTAAGTCCTAGTGATCTTCTTCCAAAAAATTAGCCATTAGAAATCCAGTGGAGTACAGTTCTCTGACACACATGGTGTTACTATGAGTCAGAGCAGACTTGACGGCAATTGATTTTTTACTGGCATTTGGTATGGATGGTACAAGTGGCTGAACCCTCAGATGCTAACCGAAAGGCTGGAAGTTCAAGTCCACCCAGAGGAGCTTTGGAGGGAAGGCCTGGTGATCTACTTACAAAAAATAAGCCGTTGAAAATCTCATGTAGCACAGTTTTATTCTGACACACATGGGGTCACCATGAGTTGAGTTCAACTCTACAGCATCCCTTCTTTTATTACTAGATCTGCCTCATTGAAGATGATGTCAGTAGACTTTTGAAGTGTCTCTTCTTCTTACATCCAGTAACAACCACTGTGTTTTAGTTGTCCATTTATTAGCTTCTTGGGAAAGACCATGGGATCCCTCTACCTTGCACATATCTTTCTAGGCAAGGTTGTTTCCCTACTAGTCCCGTTTTGTGCCTACCTGCAAGACAAACCTTCTAACACTTGTCGTTGGTGAGTCAGGCTCATCACACATTGGGTCATCAGGCCCTACTGATGAAACTTCTCAGAAAGGCAGATGGGACTGTTAGATCCAGACAGGGCTGCTGGAAGAGGCAGCCATTCATCTGAGGGATTCTGAGGGTCCCCAAAGGAGTTTGTGCCCCAAGAAGTATCAAGTGATTTTCAGATTTTACCACTGCAGAGCAAGCCCATGTTGCAGATAAACTTTAGCATTCCTAAGCAGAGTCCCTGTGCAATTTTTAGATTTATATATTTGTGGTGGTACAACAGTTAAGCACTTGGCTACTAAGGTTGTCGGTTCAAACCCATGCAGTGGCAGCACAGAGGAAAGATGTGGCCATCTGCCCCTGTAAAGATTACAGCCTGGAAAACACAATGGGGCAGTTCTGTTTTGTCACATGGGGTTTCTATGAGTTGGAACGACTTGAATGCACCCAACAACAACAACACTGTAACACGAAAAGTTCTATGCATAACCAGTTGTTGACTGAAAAAAAAATCAGGGGTCAATGTGACAGACTATGGAGTTGTGAGTGGTAGGGAGAGGGTCAGAGCTCAGGGCACTCTGAGGGAGGGCAACAGTGTGGGGCTTCGCGGCCAACTTTGGGCCAGCCAGAGGGGGTTGCTACACATGAGGGAGTGGTGGAGCCAGACCAGTTTTAACAGGGTAGCACAAAAGAGGAACATGGCTGAACTTAAGTTTAGCTAGCAATGACCAGTAGAGCTGTGTCATATCCTGGGTGTTTGGACACAGGCTCTGTAGATCTTCAGACAGGTTTGCTCATGGAAGCTGCTCTCTTTCTGCCAATCTCGTAATGATGATATAGGGGTTTGTGGATTAGTTCATTTCCTTCATCCTTAATGAGAGCACAATTGGGCAGATTTCAGAAGCAGCTCTTGGCTCTAGAAAGGTCAGAAACTGGATCAATTTAATATGTGAGTGTAAAAATGGTATGGGGCAGAGTCTGATCTCCTCTAACTTCACGAAGGGGAAAGAGAACCAAGATCAACAGCCCAAGGCTGATTCCTAGGCGGTGGAGGCCAAACACGCCTCCTTTCTCCGCCATCTTTACTAATTCTGGTACCAACCGTCCCGCTAACAGCACTCTCTACTTCTCTGCTGGGTATCATAGTTCATGGCAATGGCCATGCAGAACTCAAAGACCATACCCACGATTATGGGGTTTATTAGGGAAGTAATAGTTACAATTCAGGCTCAGAAACACTCAGGATATAGTTCGTTCATCAGGACAGCCTCTTCCCAGCCATGCTCGCAGGTATGCCTGTCCCTGGCCCTAGGCCCTGCCCACAGGCACTCAGCTTTCTTTGTCCATGGACTGAGAAGCCCACCATGCCATCTCCTGCTGCTGGGTCTCTTCTGCCACTGCTTCTCACAGTCTTTGGGGTTACTGCTTGCTCTCTCTCTCTCAGTCTCTTGCTTCTAGGAGCTTCTTGGCATAGGGATCCCGGGTCCAAAGGATGCACAGTCTGCTCTTGACTGTTCTTTGGTGGTGATAAGAGCCTCCTCTCTGCTCTGGAATTGGCTGTATTTTAAGGCAAAACTGACCAATCCCCCTGGTGGGCCACAATTACCCTGTCACATAGCCCTGCCCCATCACCTAGGTGGGAGTCACAAGACCATGTCTAGAAAGGCCACGCAAATGTAATCAATCACACCACAGTGAGCTTTCTTTATGGAGGTTGTTTGTACCACAACTCAGGTCTTCCATAAGTTCTAAATATCTTTACTCTTTTAGATAAGCACCCTTCTACTTTTGATAATAATACTGATAATTTAGCTGTCATTTACTGATTTTCTTTTGTGTATTTTATATAGCTCTATCTATCTATCTACATCTTTTAACCATTGTAACAACCCCACAAGGTATTATTACTCCCATTTTATGTGTGAGGGAACAGAGGATCAAAGATTAAAGTGAAATCACATAGTAAACAGTTGTTATGGATTGAATTGTTGTTTCCCCAAAAGATACGTTGAAGTCAACCCCAGGCACCTGTGAATATGACCTGGTTTGGAAACGGGGTCTTTGAAGATGTTATCAGTTAAGTTTACATAAGGTCATTCTGGAGAAGAGTGGGTCCATATCCAATATGGCTGATATCCTTATAAAGAAGGAACAGAGAGACATACAGAGGGAAGACAGCCACGTGAAGACAGAGCAGAGTTGGAGTGATGTATCTATAAGCCAAGAACACCAAGGATTGCCAGGAGCCCCCAGAAGCTAGGGATCTTCCCCTACAGCCTTTGGAGAGAGCAAGGCCTTACTGATACCCTGAATTCTAGCCTCTAGAACTGTGAGAGAATAAATTTCTATTGTTTTCAGCCACCCAGTTTGTGGTACTTTATTATGGCAGTCCTAGGAAACTAACACAATGATGGAAGTGGAACCTGAACCCAGATCTGTAACTCTCCAAAGCCCCAGTATACCCCTACACCATGCCACCTCTCCTGAGCCATGAGGTAAAGTGAGCATTTGATTTTTTGCATTCCTCCTCCAAGGTGACTTAAAGGATAGTGGATGATGGTTATATAAATTGGTCTTTCACAATTTAAGGACTCCCACATAACCCCACAAATAGCTCACAATTTGATTTATTTTCATGGAAGACTGTCATGATTCCACCACTTTAAGACATCAGCATTTCTGTATGAGAAATATTGTTTCTCTCCGAGCCTTGTGGCTGAAAGGAAGTCAAATCAACATATCCCAAATTCTATTTTAAAGTAGTGATTAGACCCAACTCTGTACAGAACAAATGGAAGTAAATTTTGAGTTAGGATTGATGGGTACCATATGGCCTGAAAAAGAAAAACAAAACAAAACAAAAAAAACCTTTCAGCCTGCAAAAGTTAAGCTTGAGTATCATCCAAAATCACACAAATGAAAATTTTAGCCTTGGCCACTAGTCTAATGCAAACTCCTTTCTTCCTCCTACCCTGTAATTAATTAGAGTTTGGACTAAGAGAATAAGGGGGAAACTATCAATGGAGTGGAACAGATGAAAAGTTGAGTGGATGCCGAGTTGAGGTTTGAGTGAAAATTTGGCTCAAAGTTCCTTCCCTTTATTTGTGTTTTGTTTCAGACTTCATAGTGCTGGAGTTAAAAAATATGTATGTGTGTGGTGTTAATGTGTTTAACAGCATGATTGATTTAACAGATACTCTGTGAGATTGACCAGAGGACCTCTTTCTCAATAGCAGAACGTCAAACCCGAGGAGAGCGTTTCATTTCTGGTAGCCAGTGTGTGAGCAAGGCCACAACTTCCACGGGCTTGTTCTTGCCCCCCTTGGATTTGCTGATGAGCTGTGCGTGGTGATGAGCAACGGTGCTGTTATAAGAGAGGATGGCTGGGGAACAGCAGTGCCATTACGTGTAGTACTCTAAATTGAATTTTTGAAATATAAATACAAGATTGTCATGGCTCTTTTGGTTTTGGAAGAAAACAGCTTTTCGACAGCAATGTTATTTAATTCAGCTCCTGCTTTCTTTGCCAGGGGCTCACTGAGGAGAGTGGGATTTGTAAGGGGATGGGGTGGAAATGGGGCAGACAGTGGAGCCTCATTAATCAGCAACTGGAATCGTATGGGGTCAATATGTGGCGTTCCCCCACCATCTTTCCACTGCAACTCAACAGAATCAGGAATACTTGAGGCCCCCCAATGCATGTCAGCTCTGTGATATAGCCAGAGAAATGACTTGAAAAACCATTTTTAACGCATAGAAAAAGGCTTTTCTCTCCTGTGGTGCAAAGGAGATGCACGTTTGGTTCAGGTGAAGCCTGTTGTAATTTCCTACCTTGGCGTGAGATAATTAGGGTAATTTAGCTGTTTTGTTTTTTTAGCTGCCATTGAGTTGACTCGACTCATGGCGACCTCATGTACACCAGAATGATATGCTGCTGGATCCTGGGTCATCCTCCCAGCCACAGGCATGTTTGAGTCCATCATTATGGCTACTGTGTCAGTTCATTTTGCCAAGGGTCTCCCTTGCCCTTGCTGGCACTCCACTTCACCAAACATGGTGTCCTCTACCAGAGATTGATCCTGCTGATGGCATGTCCAAAGCAAGTGAGTCAGACAATGTCCTGTTGTGATCCATAAGGTTTTCATTGGCTAATTTTTGGAAGTAGATCACTAGGCCTAGTGGTCTACTAGACCATCTTAGTCTGGCAGCTCAGCTGAAACCCGTCCACCAAGGGTGACTCCAGTGGTTTTCAAAATACTAATGGCATAGCTTCAAGCATCACAGCAACATACAAGCCACCATGATGATAAACTAACATACAAGTTGTTGATAATTTAGCTAAAGCTCCCTAAATAAAAAAATATATATCCTTTTTGGCAGTGACTGGGAGGAATGACCCCCAGTCCTGTGGTGCACTTGACTTTGGCTTTGGCTCTGAGCTGGTCTACGATGTCCTGGGCAGGGTGCTTATGCCAAAGCAGGGACTTGGTGAAGGTGTTAGAAGGTCCTCAGAAGGCAGCTGCCTTAGAGAGACTCCCCTTTGAGTGGGGGACAAGCTTATTTGGCACCTTCCAGGAGGTATGAGAGAATGGAGGCAATTACGTGTCCAGAATACTGGAACCTTCTTTTCCTCCCTCGATTCTCTGGTCTCCCATGGTGTATGAGCTGCTTGTTAAATTAATGTTTGCCTGTCTGGAGTGCCAGCGGAATAGACATTATAGGCCAATTAGAGATAAAACTCAAACCAACCAGAGTTGTCCTTTTAAAAATTAAAAGTCCTTTTTATGTGCTGTGGAGGTGTCGGCATTATCATAAAGACTAATTAGGACATTTTACAACATCCTGGTAACGGGAGGAAACAATATTGTTGGTAACTTTAAAGATTATTAAGCATCTTTAGCACTTCAGGTCAGATATTTAAGATGCTTTCTGTGCTCACCTGCTGTTGCTGCAGGAAGTATTTTATTGTCTCATAAGAAGAAATGAGCATTTTGAAGGTGTAAATGCCCCGTGGTAATAGATGGTCCATCACTTGACAAAGCCCCTAAACGGGGTCTCCAGGAAGAGTTGACTGCGATGCCACATGAGCCTTATAGCCCAGGGTTTATTAGTCTGCACGTAAAGGCAGTTTCCATCTTTACTCGGCCACCTGGAGGAAAGCCATCTCCTCGGAGGCAGACATTACCAGGAGGGGTTTGCTCTGGCAATGGCAGCAGGAGCAAGGAAATCAAAACAGTGGATGTTCCTACTAAAAGCCCTGCTTTTCACTTACAGCTGATGACTCTCCCATATCCTAGCAGACAAGTTGGAAAGCACTGAAGGAAATAAGGCTGGGGATGCAGATGGGGGTACCTGGAGCATTTGGGGGGAGATCTTCTCTGTGATTCACCAATTCCTCATAGAAATCGCTGTGAACTGGGACACATTCTTTGGGGGCTTGACTGAAGACAAAAGGCTTGTGGCAGATTTGGGTTGGACGCTTAAATTGCGTGCCATTATCATTTAAAGAATTCCGTATTGTCTTGAAATTCAAAACATCCTTTAACGAATGGAGAAATTGTATCAAGGTCAGACAAAGCAGAAGGGTGCATTGAAGTGTCATACGTGTATCTAAAGCATTTACGAGCTCTGCACAGAGATTTCCAGAAAGCAAAGGAAAGCTTAAAACAGTTCCCTATTGAAGGCTGTGAGCTTAAGGTGTTATTTATCTGTGAGGCTGTTAGAAAGTCTCTTACATTTTCGGCTCTCTTAATTGAGACTATAACCACACAATTAGGCTTCACTTAGTTATCAGGGAGAAGAGTAGCTATTTACTTTACAGCCTTAATGAAATAACAAGTGTAAGGAAAACACAAGCCAAACCAAACCCAGTGCTGTCGAGTCGATTCCGACTCATAGCGACCCTATAGGACAGAGTAGAGCTGCCCCATAGAGTTTCCAAGGAGCGCCTGGCAGATTTGAACTGCCGACCCTTTGGTTAGCAGCCGTAGCACTTAACCACTACACCACCAGGGTTAGAGCTTCATCCTTAGCTTTGTGCTCAGGGGTTTTGCCTCAAGAACAAGTCACATAAATAGGGATTTTTATAGTAAGATTTTGGAATATGATTCTGAAACTTTACCATTTCCTGGGGACTGGCCTGCCACATTCCAGTTTTCAAACAATGATTTCTCTTTTTAAAAGGGTATTTTTTTTCTTGTACATATAACGGTCTTATTAAACAGAATCTGGAAAAAAAAAAAAATCACTAACCTACACCACCCATGCAAACATTGTTAACGTCTTTATGTATTTATTTTTACCTTTTTCCCCTTTATGAGTATGTTTATTTAAGTTTTGCATAATTGTAACCACAGTATTTAGGCAATTTTATATCTTGCCTTTCTCACCTCATGTATCGTAACCTTTATCAGTGTTATTTTTATGGTATTTGTAAACATAATGTTTTACAGCCTCATAATCTGTTATTAAGTGAATATATTATAGTTTATTCAACCAGTCCGCTCTTTTAGGCTTATAGCTTGTTTCCGGTTTTCTGTAGAGGTTACACAGCTAGTAAGAGAAGGTTGGTTTGAAAGCCTTACCTAAATTGGTGTTTTTTCCTGCCATTCCAGACTCCACGTACCCAAGGTATGGAAGCGTGTCTTTACTACGCTTTAGCCAGCATGGTTCTCTTTTCCATGTTTGGAAAACCTTTGGTAATTTAATAGATCACAAATGGTATTTTGGATTTACGTGAATTTCTTTGATTACTAGTCAGCCTCTTTTCCCCCCAGGTTTTGCTAACTAGTTGTGCTTTCTTAATTATGCACATTTATTTCTTAGTTTACCTTTTTATTGCAATGACTTTAATCTCATTATATACAGAGGTTTAAAATTTTCATGCAGTTAAATCTGCATAGGTTTTCTCTGTGGCTTTTTCTAAGCTTTTAAGCTTAGAAATTCCTCTTCACTCTAGAGGTTTGACAAATATCCAATTCAATTGCTTTTTAGTTTCTTTCTATGGATTAATTCTTTTATTTTGTACTCTTTAGGGGGTCTGGTGTTTATTATGGTATATGGCGTGAGATAGGGATATAAATTGTTTTTGTTCCCAAATTGCAAACCTGTTGTGTTGACTGAATTCCCTTCTTTTTTGATTTGTGATGTCTTCCTTGTACACATTACACTTTTTTTTTGCAGGCTTTAGGGACTTTTTTCATAAGAAATACACCAGAAGCCATTGGTATCAGTCACTTTTGTTTATATACTTATTTTTGCATTGTGGTAGATTCTTTTGACCAGGCAATTATGTGACTTACTTTGGAGTCAAAGGAATGGGGTAATTGTGGATAATATTGTTGTTGTCGTGTGTTGTCCAGGTGATTCCGACTCGTAACAACCCTATAGGACAGAATAGAAGTGCCCGATAGGGTTTCCTAGGCTATAATCTTTATGGGAGCAGATCTCCAGGTCTTTTCTCATGTGGAGTGGCTGATGGGTTCGAACTTCTGACGTTTTAGTTAGCAGCTGTGTACTTAAACATTGCACCACCAGGACCGTGTTATGTGGGAGCCCTGTGAAGGTCAAGAAAGAGCAGAATCTAGAGCACCCTGTCTGGATTGGAAGTGCTTATCAGAATCACCTGTGGAACCTAAACATATATACAACCTTGGGCCCCACGGTGAGAGATTTTCTTTCTGTAAGTCTGAGGTGGGGCCTGAGAGTCTCTGTTTCGAAAAAGTTGCATATGTAATTCTGATGTGCACTCTCAGTTGAGCACCTTTGATCTAGAGCAAGGATCAGTAAACTATGGCCAATGTGTCAAATCTGGCCTGTTGCCTGTTTTTATGACCCATGAGCTAAGAATGGATTTTATATTTTTAAGTGGTTGGAAAAAAAAAAAAGAGTACTTCATGACTTGTGAAAATTGTATGACATTCAAATTCCAGTGTCCAAAAACAAGTTTTTTTTGGAACACAGCCATGCACATGTGTTGATATGTTGTCTGTGGTGGCTTTTGAAGGAGTCCTGGTGGGTGCAGTGGTTAAAGTGCTCATCTGCTAACCAGAAGGTTGATGGTTTGAACCCACCAGCCACTTTGCAGGGGAAAGATGTGGCGGTCTGCTTCCATAAAGATTTACAGCCTTGGAAACCCTATGGGGGCAGTTCTACTATGTCCTATAAGGTCTACTCTGTCCTATAAGGTCGTTATGAGTTGGAATTGACTGCAACAGGTTTGGTGGTTTGGATGGTTGCTTTTGAGCTATAATGGTGGAGTTGAGCAATTGTGTCAGGGACAGCATGGCTTGCAAGCCGAAAATATTTACTATCTGGCCCTTTACAGAAAAAGTATATGACTTTGGTCTAGAGCACTGAAATGAGAATCAGAGTTCCTTGGTTCTAGGGAATTACTGAAGTGCAGTTCCAGAATGTTTTACTGTTGTTGTTGTTCATCTCAGCAGCAAAATTACCATAGTTACATGAAGGCCCTAAGGGCAAGAAACAGTGCTGAAAGATTATAAATTGCAGGTTTTCCATTTCTTGCAATAATGTGAATTAGGCATCCTGAAATCCTGCTACAAAAACAGTAAAAAAATTTTGCATGAAATAGAAATAAGCCACTCTTTAAATGCATGGCTGAGCTGGAAAGAAAGTATGGGGAATTTCCAGAAGCATCCAACAAGGTGGAAGACAAACCCAGACAGCAGAGAGTGCACTGAAGCTGGCGAGTTCCTTGAAGGACTCTTCTGATCCCTGGTGACCACTTGGAGGAACAGGAAGCAAAGCCTTGGGCCAAGGTGAGGTGGGGAGTTGGATTGCAAACCTACCCCCACCCCCTGCAATAACATTGGGACTCTTGGAGGACAACATTTTTAGTGCGAATGTGACCTAGAAATAAAGGCCCACAAAAGGAAACAATAAAGAGACCTGCTATCTCAGTCTTTGATTCAGGATGAGGAAAAAAGTCTTTCTTGAGAATTCATAACACAAACTAGCCCTCATGTAGATTTGGGGCCTGAATTCATACAACGTACAAGGTCTGAAAACCCCAAGAATTTAGTTTAAAGTAGTTTCAGTCCGGTGGTGCCTCCAGATTCCCGGCAGTGGCAAACGTATATTCTCTCCGGAGGAACAAACCATGCAACCCATGCCTTATATAAATTCCAAACATAAAGTTCCAGTGGATATGAGCTCACACAGTTACCCACACAAATATCAAAACACAAGAGGAACTAAGGCACTGTGAGTGAGAGTCAGAACAAACAACAAAGAGCAGAAGCAGTCCGACAAAGACTTCAGATAATGGAGCTATTGGGTATGGAATATAAAACAGCCGTGTTTTATTTTATATGTTAAAAAAATAAGAGTAAGTCAAAAGCATGAGTAAGGAAAAAGAGACCATTGACAATGGCCAACAGATTTAGGAAAATAGAATTTTACTTGGAAATAGACATTCAGTTTGGAAACAGAATGTCTAGGTATTATATACATGTAATATATATGTAATTATATATGTATGTGTGTGTATATATATATGTATGTAATTAAAATAGTATAACATCAATTCAATCCACCGTCCAACCTTTCAGGGGAACAAGCTGGAAGGGTGGTCAAGCTGAAGATAAGATATTTTTTCTATAAACCACTTACCTTTGAAAGATGGGCTAAGGAATATAGAATTTAAATCTGTACGCCCTGAGGAAACACTGACATCTTTGGAGCAGGGGTAGAGAAAGTGGCAGGAGCAGAGTCCCTTCATATTTAATCCTACACCTACCATCCTTCAGAATATGTAGACACAAACCTTCTTAAGAGAGTCAAGTACTTTAAATATTGTGACCATGTTTCAGGGTGAAAGTAGGGAACAACTGGCAAGTCTAATCCAATCCTCAAAGCAACAAATTAATGTATGTGTTATTGATGTCAGCCTAGCCAATGAGAGATAGAAAAGGAAGGGCAAAAGTCCAAGAGAGATGTGATGGATAAGAAAGTAGAGCAATTTTGTAGGGAAAAAAGGATTGCGGGAACGTGAATAGGGAGGTAAGTTAATAGATGGATGAAGGTGAAGGTGGGAGGGAAAACAGTCAAGAGTGATTACATGTAGAGGCAAGTGGTTGCTGATATAATGTGAGGACACATGCTACCAGTACCAGGGGGTTATCAGTAAACCAGTCTTACATGGATCCCAGAACACATGTATCTGGAGGGAGAGAATTTGGTTTCATTTTGAAGACTAAAGCTTTGATTTTATGATCATCCCTAACCCCCATGTGTCTGTCAGTTTGTTGTACTGTGGGGGTTTGTGTGTTGCTGTGATGCTGGAAGCTATGCCACCAGTATTTAGATACCAGCAGGGCCACCCATGGAGGACAGGTTTCAGGCGAGCTTCCAGACTAAGACAGACTAGGAAGAAAGACCCGGGAATCTACTTCTGAAAAGTATTAACCAGTGAAAACCTTACGAATAGCAGCAGAACATTGTCTGATGTAGTGCTGGAAGATGAGCCCCTCAGGTTGGAAGGCACTCAATATGGGACTGGGGAAGAGCTGTCTCCTCAAAGTAGAGTTGACCTTAATGATGTGGATGGAGTAAAGCTTTTAGGACCTTCATCTGTTGATGTGGCATGACTCAAAATGAGAAGAAACAGCTGCAAACATCCACTAATAATAAAGTACAGGGTCTGTGGAAAAGAGGAAGACCCTCAAAGAGATGGATTGACACAGTGGCTGCCACAACGAGCTCAAGCATAACAACAATTGTAACGATGGCGCAGGACCGAGCAGTGTTTCGTTCTGTGGTACATAGGGTCGCTATGAGTTGGAACTGACTCGACAGCAGCTGACAACAACTAACCTCCATTATTCGTATTATTTCCTAAACATCTTGTCTTTCAACAGTCACTCATTAACTCTTTTTTGTACATTTATTGCTCTCATTAACGTTGTCGCTACTTTAACACTGCAGCTCCCCTACCACCCAATACCCTGCCCCCACCTTCTGAAGCCTAATTTTTTTGAAAATTCGCCCAAGCCAGCTCCAAGGAGACTCTCGGATTCTGCTTACATCCTATCTTGTCTGCATGATCTTTCCAGGATAACCTCGTTGTGAGACGGCATGCAATTAATGAGAATTATTATGTTAATGAACACACAAGTTATTATTTAATAATCATGTTAGTGATGAAAACAGTTATAAGTTAATTGTTACAATTACTATTAAAATAACAAGCTGAAGGTTGAATTCATGTCAATAAACCAGAAAGTTCAATTAGAAAGAAATTTAAAGATAGAACTGTGAGCAAATCACTGATATATATAGGACAAAGAATGTGTTCACACATGCAAAAGTTAACAGCTGTCAACCTCAACCAGCAAATTTGGTACAAGAGAGATTTTAACACAAGGAGACTTAGTGTAGAGCGGTCTCAGCAATTGCGTAAGAAAAGCAAAACACTGCTAAAAAAAAAAAAAAAAAACCACCGTATTTGGAAGGACACCAAATCGAAAAGATACTTGGACATTGAGGGAGATTCTAATGGCAAGGTCAAGAAAGTATCAACATAGTACACAAACTATAACCAGGTCAGGTGACCTGTCTTCTTGGTCACTAAATAACCATTGACTTTCAGCAATTCGTTTTACCTTGCCAATATCTCAATTTCCTCATCTCTCAAAAGAGGGTTTCAAATTCTATGGCAATGAATATCTTTAGAGGCATTTCCTTCCTTACATCAGGTATTCAGGGCTACTCACCTTCACTAGAGTTGTCTCTGAGTATCAATGAAGTGTGTATTTGTGTAGACACATGTAGACGCGAGGCTGTAGGCAGATTTCTATAGTCTACTTGCAACAAGAACTCTTTGTCTATAAGTGATTTATCTTAAAATCTCCTCAAGATATCAGATTGCACAAACCATTTGTTAATGGCAAAGCAGGCTACGAGGGCTCATCTGGGTTCGAGGAAGGAGTGCCATGATCAAGAAACCATGCCTACCGAAGTCAGGCCTTGCCGCCATTGCTGGCTTTTTGGTATTCTCTTTATTATTGTTATTTTAAATTTTATTTTACCTTTTTATATCCATTTACTTTCATTAGTTTTCTAGTATTCTTTGTTTGACTTGGAAGAATAGAATGTTGAACTAGGAGGGAGCCTAGAGGTCATCTAATACAACCTTCTCTCTTTACAGATGAGAAAGCTGAGGACCAGAGAGGGGAAGTTATTTGTCCAAAATTACAGGGTTGGTTTGTAGCAGATTTGGAGCTAGAATTTCAGCCTTTGACTCCATGTTAGATGCTTTTTCTGCTCTCCCCTTTCCAGAGCTCTTATGGTATACCATAAATAATAATATCATTTTATATTTGTAAGATATTTTATAGTTTTCAAAATGCTTTCATATGTATCCTTTCACTAGACTCTCATAACACTCAATAAGACAGGCTCAGGTCTTTTTGTTTGTATTTTAAATTGGTGAAAATCCTGAAATTCACTTGTCCAATGTTGTATTATGATAAGCAAGTGTTGGAAGTGCTTCTAAAAGCCAGTCTTTCCAGCTCTGGCTTTCTGCTTTTGCATTACTTCATGATATAGGAAAACATGGAAGGAGATAATAGCTTTTTGTTTCAAAAATCAAATACAACCTTAAGCTTACCATGTAAATGTTTTTTTTTTTTTCAAAATATCAATCTATCACATCTAAATAACTTCCTCTTGGCATATTTTGCACTGACCCTATCTAATCTATGCAGTATCCAGGAGAAACAACTTAACATTTGAGTGTGAACAGCATGACTCTATAGACAGTCAGGAATAGGAAGAGGATATGGAATGTGTGACTAATTACCTCCATGAACAACTGCCTCCTTTGCCTTGAGAAGCGGAAGAGCTGGATGGTGCCCGGCTACCATTACTGAACATTTTGATCAATGATGCCATAAAAGAATCCTGATCAAAAGGGGGAAAAATGTAGAACAGAATTTAAAATTCCCATAAACTCTAGGCTTTCTAGAGCCACAGAGGGCAAATGAACCTCTGAATTTATTGCCCTGACATAATCTGTAAACCTTAACCAAAAATATCCTCTGAAGTCATCTTAAAACTGAGCAACAGCTTAGCCTAACTAGTAAAAGAGGGCTACCTTGAGCATTATGCTCTTTCAAAAACTGTATGGAATCAAACTGACAACAGCAACTTGAAAGATTAGATAGGAACCTTAGGGGTCAGTGAGTTTATGTTTTATGAGGGAAGAACAGTTCAGAAAAGGAGGGTGAGGATAGTTACACAACTCAAAGAATGTAATCAATGTCACTAAATTGTGCATGTAGAAACTGTTGAATTGGTGGATGGTTTGCCGTGGATATTCTCAACATCAACAACAACCTAAGTAAAATTTAGGAAAATAAGCGAAGAACCATTTCAGACTCTTCAGGGATCAGAAATTTCAGCTCAGTGATGCTAAGTAGGAGCCATGGTGGCATAGTGGTTAAGAGCTAAGGCTGCTAACCAAAAGGTTGGCAGTTCAAATCTACCAGTTGCTCCTTGGAAACCGTATGGGGCAGCTGTACTCTGTCCTAAAGCGTCACTATAGTCAGAATCAATTTGCCAGTGAGTGGTTTGGTTGGTTTTAGATGCTAAGCAAGCAGTGCTTTAGTGCCAACTAAGGAAACCCTAAGCCCTAAGGCCTGTATAGATATTAAAACAGTGCAAAAAAGGTAAGAACTTAGAAAAATAAGAATGTGGAAAGTGACCTAGGAGACAGAGGACACAAAGGTGTTTGATGTTTTGGGAACGTTTTACCACCACCCATCACCTCACAGGCTTCTAGATTTGGGGAGAGGGAGCAGTAACCAGTGTCAAAGTCTCAAACCTGGGCTTTAGAATGACACCATTTATCAGCTCTTTATTAACCTATGTCCTTGCTCTATTTGGGTTGACATTGGGAGTTTGGCCCAGGGTAGTAGCCAAAGTGAGTGAAACTTCGGGTGCTGTCAGGACCTGGAGGGCATGGCTAAAATTAGTAAAATTGCTGGTAGTTATTAAGATTAGCTTTTAGTGACAACAGCTAAAATTTTTTGAACGTTTGCTAAGTGCCAGCCGCTGTTCTACATGCTCTGTGTATATTAACTCATTGAATTCTCACAACTCCGTAAAGTAGCTTCCTTTTACAGATAAGAAAATTGATGTGCAGAGAAGTAAAGAAAGTTGTCCAAGGTCATACAGCTAAGAAGTGTCTGAGCTGGGATTCAAACTGGAGTCCTTGGGATTAAGTACCATGCTGTATAGGTAAAGCAGTGGCCATCTAGTTGATTCTGACTCATAACAACACCATGTGTGTCACAGCAGAATCGTACTCCATAGGGTTTCTGAGCCTATCACCTTTTGGCAGCAGATTTCCAGGCCTTTCTTCTGAGGTGTCTCTGGGTGGGTTCGAACTGCCAATCTTTTGGTTAGTAGTTGAGCACTGAATGGTTTGTGGCACCCAGGGATTTCTGTTATATTGGCGAACAAATATAAATCCTGTTATATTGAATAAATATTGAACAATGCAAGCAAGGCTTGATTCCTCAGCCCTTCAATGCCGTCTTAGCTTGGTAGGCTTGAGGTGTGAACTGTGGGACCATAGAACCAAAAGTGCAAAGTCAGGCACAGAGGGTTCACTTTGTGCAGACTGGTCATTCCACACCCAATGTGCAGCTTCTTAGGAGGCTGTGAAAATCACTTAGCTGAATAAGGGTGTGAAAACCTCAGCTTCACCAATGAGGGGTTCTCCACATGAATTAGAACATGCTACTTTCAGTGGAAATGTGCTAAAGGGAGAGTTCCTGGTTGGTACAAACGCGTGTCTGTCAGTTTGTCATACTGTGGGGGCTTGTGCGTTGCTGTGATGCTGGAAGCTATGCCACCTGTATTCAGATACCAGTAGGGTCACCCATGGAGGACAGGTTTCAGCTGAGCTTCCAGACTAAGATGGACTAGGAAGAAGGACCTGGCAGTCTACTTCTGAAAAGCATTAGCCAGTGAAAACCTTATGAATAGCAGCGGAACATTGTCTGATATAGTGCTGGAAGATGAGCCCCCCAGGTTGGAAGGCACTCAAAAGATGACTGGGGAAGAGCTGCCTCCTCAAAGTGGAGTCAACCTTAATGACATGGATGGAGTAAAGCTTTTGGGACCTTCATTTGCTGTTGTGGCACAACTCAAAATGAGAAGAAACAGCTGCAAACACCCATTAATAATCGGAACCTGGAATGTATGAAGCATGAATCTTGGAAAATTGGAAATCGTCAAAAAATGAAACAGAACGCATAAACATTGATATCTGAGGCATTAGTGAGCTGAAATGCACTGGTATTGGCCATTTTGAATCGAACAATCATATAGTCTACTATGCTGGGAATGACAACTCGAAGAGGAATGGTGTTGCATTCATCGTCAAAAAGAACGTTTCAAGATGTATCCTGAAATACAATGCTGTCAGTGTTAGGATAATATCTGTACACCTACAAGGAAGACCAGTTAATACGACTATTATTCAAATTTACACGCCAACCACCAAAGATGAAGAAAGAGAAGATTTTTATCAGCTGCTGCAGTCTGAAATTGATCAAACATGCAATCAAGATGCATTGATAATTACTGGCGATTGGAATGTGAAAGTTGGAAACAAACAAGAAGGATCAGTAGTTGGACAATATGGCCTTGGTGATAGAAATAATGCCGAAGATCAAATGATAGGATTTCACAAGACCAATGACTTCTTCACTGCAAATACCTTCTTTCATCAACATAAACGGTGACTATACACATGGACCTTGCCAGGTGGAACACACAGAAATCAAAATGACTGCATCTGTGGAAAGAGATGATGGAAAAGCTCAATATCACCAGTCAGAACAAGGCCAGAGGCCGACTGTGGAGCAGACCATCAATTGCTCATATGGAAGTTCAAGCTGAAACTGAAGAAAATTCGAGCAAGTACACGAGAGCCAAAATATGACCTTCAGTATACCCGACCTGAATTTAGAGACCATCTCAAGAATAGATTTGATGCATTGAACACTAGTGACTGAAGACCAGATGAGTTGTGGAATGACATCAAGGACATCATCCACGAAGAAAGCAAAAGGTCATTGAAAAGACAGGAAAGAAAGAAAAGACCAAGATGGATGTCAGAGGAGACTCTGAAACTGGCTCTTGGGCGTCGAGCAGCTAAAGCAAAAGGAAGAATTGATGAAGTAAAAGAACTGAACAGAAGATTTCAAAGGGTGGCTCGAGAAGACAAAATAAAGTATTATAATGACATGTGCAAAGAGCTATAGATGGAAAACCAAAAGGGAAGAACACGCTTGGCATTTCTCAAGCTGAAAGAACTAAAGAAAAAATTCAAGCCTCGAGTTGCAATAGTGAAGGATTCCATGGGGAAAATATTAAACGACGCAGGAGGCATCAAAAGAAGATGGAAGGAATATACAGAGTCATTATACCAAAAAGAATTAGTCAACGTTCAACCATTTCAAGAGGTGGCATATGATCAGGAACTGATGGTACTGAAGGAAGAAGTCCAAGCTGCTCTGAAGGCATTGGTGAAAAACAAGGCTCCAGGAATTGATTGAGTATCAGTTGAGATGTTTCAACAAACAGATGCAGGGCTGGAGGTGCTCACTCGTCTATGCCAAGAAATATGGAAGACAGCTTCCTGGCCAACTGACTGGAAGAGATCCATATGTATGCCTATTCCCAAGAAAGGTGATCCAACTCAATGTGGAAGTTATAGAACAATATCATTAATATCGCATGCAAGCAAAATTTTGCTGAAGATCATTAAAAGACAGCTGCAGCAGTATATCGACAGGGAACTGCCAGAAATTCAGGCTGGTTTCAGAAGAGGTCGTGGAACTGGGGATATCATTGCTGATGTCAGATGGATCCTGGCTGAAAGCAGAGAATACCAGAAGGATGTTTACCTGTGTTTTATTGACTATGCAAAGGCATTCGATTGTGTGGATCGTAACAAACTATGGATAACACTGTGAAGAATGGGAATTCCAGAACACTTAATTGTGCTCAGGAGGAACTTTTACATAGATCTAGAGGTGGTTGTTTGGACAGAACAAGGGGATACTGACTGGTTTAAAGTCAGGAAAGGTGTGTGTCAGGGTTGCATTCTTTCACCATACCTATTCAATCTGTATGCTGAGCAAATAATCCAAGAAGTTGAACTATATGAAGAAGAATGGGGCATCAGGATTGGACTGGAGGAAGAATCATTAACAACCTGCGTTATGCAGATGACACAACCTTGCTTGCTGAAAGTGAAGAGGATTTGAAGCACTCACTAATGAAGATCAAAGACCACAGCCTTCAGTATGGATTGCACCTCAACATAAAGAAAACAAAAATCCTCACAAATGGACCGATGAGCAACATCATGATAAATGGAGAAAAGATTGAAGTTGTCAAGGATTTCATTTTACTTGGATCCACAATCAACAGCCATGGAAGCAACAGTCAAGAAATCAGAAGACACATTGTGTTGGGTAAATCTGCTGCAAAGGACCTCTTCAAAGTGTTGAAGAGCAAAGATGTCACCCTGAAGACTAAGGTGTGCCTGACCCGAGCCATGGTATTTCCAATCGCCTCATATGCATGTGAAAGCTGGACAGTGAATAAGGAAGATTGAAGAAGAATTGACAGCTTTGAACTGTGGTGTTGGTGAAGGATATTGAATATCCCACGGACTGCCAAAAGAACGAACAAATCTGTCTTGGAAGAAGTGTGGCCAGAATGCTCCTTAGAGGCAAGGATGGCAAGACTGCGTCTTCCATACTTTGGACACGTTGTCAGGAGGGATCAGTTCCTGGAGAAGGATATCATGCTTGGCAAAGTACAGGGTCAGCAGAAAAGAGGAAAACCCTCAACGAGGTGGATTGACACAGTGGCTGCAACAATGAGCTCAAGGATAACAATTGTAAGGATGGCTCAGGACAGGGCAGTGTTTCGTTCTGTTGTGCATAGGGTCGCTATGAGTCGGAACCGACTCAACAGCACCTAACAACAACAACAACAAACATTTAATACTTGGCTGCTAACTGAAAAGTTGGAGCTCCCAGTCCACACAGAGGTGCCACGGAAGAAAGGCCTGGTAACCTACTCCTGAAAAATCAGGCATTGAAAACCTCATTGGGCACTTGTCATGGATTGAGTTATGTTTTCCCAAAATGTGTGTATCAATTTGGCTGGGCCCTGATTCTCAGTATTGTGTGGTTGTCCTCCGTATTATGATTGTAATTTTATGTTAAAGAGGGTTAGGGTGGGACTGTAACACCCTTACTAAGGTCACATCCCTGATCCAATGTAAAGGGAGTTTCCCTGGGGCGTGGCCTGCACCACCTTCTATCTTACAAGAGATAAAAGGACATGGAAGCAAGCGAAGAGTTGGGGACTTCCTGTCAACAAGAAAGCAGTGTCAGGAGTACAGCGCGTCCTTAGACTGGAGGTTTCTGTGTGGAAAAGCTCCTAATCCAGGGGAAGATTGACGAGAAGGACCTTCCTCCAGAGCCGACAGAGAGAGAAAGCCTTCCCCTGGAGCTGACGCCCTGAGTCTGGACTTCTAGCCTACTAAAAAAACTAGACTGTGAGAAAATAAATTTCTCTTTGCTAAAGCCATCCCCTTGTGGCCTTTCTGTTATAGCAGCACTGGATGACCAAGACAGCACTGTTTTACGCTGGCACACACAGGGTCACCATGAGTTGGAGTTGACTTGGTGGCAACTGGTTTAGCAGTGCTGGAGGATTTTGGTGTGACATTTCCAAGCCCTCCTTCATGGCTGCGTTCTGAGAGTGTACGATATCGTGTCGTTTCAAAGGTAGAGGGGAAATCAGTCTGATAGGTGTTAGAATCAAGGCCAGGTTATTGGCAGCTTTACGTGTGGGAGGAAAAAGGGATTAGGAACAAGAATAATTCTCTGTCTTCATTGATTTCTGAGGCTGTTACTTGCAGGCATTTCTGCAACTTTCCTTCTTCTTAACAAGTTTTCAATGGAGGGAAGAGATTTGCTCAAAAGCGGCTCTGAGAGAGTCCTGCAGAGCTTGGAGCTGCCAAGGGCAGGAAATGGAACACATACCTTTGGCAGAGGCAGTTTTTTTTTTCCCCCTCATCAGATTAGCAGTCACACGGGGAAAAGGGCCATCGATAGGTCCAGAGGCAGCCTAATGGCACGAAAATAGTCACAGCCTCGATTATATTGTAACTTGTCATCAGGACAGTTTGAAAGAGTCTGTTTAGTTAAAACAGCCTTTGAGTGTTGGTTTCTGAGTCCCTGGCTCCAGAAAGGTAAAGTGGAACCTAAGACATTGCTTCTGGTACAGCTGTTATAAGGCATTACAGGAATCACAGAGTCAGAGCAGAGCTAGAGGATTAAAAACAGGGAAAGGCTACCTGCTTTTCAGGGTTAGAACATGCAACGTTTCCTTTGTTCACTCAAGGTGATTTGCCGTTCTGTGTATTCCAGGTCTGTGAGGATGCTACGTGCTGTTCAAACCTATCGAGTTGTGTGGCATTCTAAGTAGACAACTGAGGAGGAAACACTCTTTTATTCATCCCTGGGAAGGCTTTCCCAATTAAAAACCAACCAAGCCAGCAAACAACCCAAAAATCCCACATTCAAAGGACCTGAACGCCACTATCTCTATAATCCCATTTTGTGGGAACATATGAATCTGTTTGAAAACATGCGCTTTTCAAATCCAAAGAGAGAAGAGGGTATGATTGTTTCCTGGCAAATCCAGGGCATTATAATGAGCTGAATATTTTAAAAACACTTAATAAGTTCACTTTCCCCTTGGAGAATAATAAGGCATAAAGGAAGGGAAGGGCCCCCCCTTTAGCTTTCATAACGGATGTTCCCCCACGAGTCCTGTTATGACTGATTCAGGAAGGAGGAGATCCTTGCTGCCAAAGCCGAAGGGGCTGCTGGGGAGGCGGTTTGCTCTGCTGCTTTAAGTCAGCGTGATATTGTACTTGCTGGGGAGCTGAGTGGTGGCTCATAGGAGGGGCAGTGTCTCTCTCATTAGTGGTCAATGGCTCTGGCCTTGAATTGCCCCCTTTGGAAAGGGCTAATGAGAGCTGTTGTAACCATTGGGGTGAGGATGGAGGCTTGGATGGGCTGCGACGAACCCACCTTCTATGCAAATCCATGGAAAGATGTTCAGTGCTTAAAAAGAAATGGAACCTGTTGTTAGTTGGTAGTTGCCGTTCAGTTGGCTCTGACTCATGATGACCCCACCCATATACAACAAAACAAAACCTAGCCTGGTCCTGTGCCATCTTCACGATTATTGGTATGCTCCAGTCCATTGCTGTGGCCAGTGTGCAGTTTGAATGTCTTCCAACCTCGGGGGCTCACCTTCCAGCACTATGTCGTTGTTGTTCGTTGCTGACAAGTCGATTCCCACTCATGGCTATCTCACATGTACAGAGTAGGACAACCCTCCATAGGGTTTTCAAGGCTGTGACTTTTTGGAAGCAGATTGCCAGGCTCGTCTTGCAAGGCTTCTCTGGGTCATTTTGAAATGCCAACCTTTTGGCTAGTAGTTGAGCAATTAACTGTTTGCGCCACCCTTTTCAGAACTGTATCAGGCAATATTTTGTTATGATCTATAGGGTTTTCATTGGCTAATTTTTGGTAAATGGTCAGGCCTTTCTTCATAGTCTAACTTAATCTGGAAGCGCTGCTAAAGCCTGTTCAGGATAGTTGACCCTGGCATTTGAAATACCAGTGGCATAGCTTCCACCACCATAGCAACACGCAAGCTACCACAGTACGACGGACTGACAGACAGGTAGTGGAATGGAAACATAACTGATCCTAACAGGTCCAGGAGTTGCTGACTGTTGGGATCCTAGGGTTAGATGTGTATTCCTGTTTGAACAAAGCTCTCTGTCCCCTGCTAAAGGTAGACCCCACCGTTAGGGGTGCAGACAGAGCCTGTGGTATAGAGGCTTGTGATAGATCCAATGCAAGGAAAGTTTCTCATCGGAAGGACTGTGGAACAAAATGTTTTAGGATTGTCACCATTTGCAGACTGTATGTGTGAGGAGATTACTTTCTGTAACACTGGATCCTGGAGGAGAAGGTCTTGTTCAGCCACCTGGCCACTGAAATGGCTTCGTTTGCTCTGACAGGGATCAAGCTTTGCTGATGGTCAGTTTGGTTTAATAACTAGGAAGACCTGAAGTTCATAGACACTTCCCAAAAGGAGGCTTATAGATTTTTAACTTATGTGATGTAAGCCTGAGTGTTACAGGCAAGAATTTGTCTTCTCCCCCAACTCTGGCAGAAGGGAAGTTGGGGCAGAGTCTCTGCACCTGCTTCTGTCCAGGAAGCCTTGCTACTGTAAGCTCTGTATCCCTGGCTTAAAAAAAAAGCCCATTGCTGTGAGTCAGAACCCTATTATAGGATAGAGTAGAACTGCCTCATAGGGTTTCCAAGGAGCAGCTGGTGGATTCAAACTGCCAACCATTTGGTTAGCAGCCGAGCTCTTAACCACTATACCATCAGGGCTCCCCGTATCCCTGGGCTATATAGTATGAAAATCTATAGCTGTGCATGTATGTGACTTGTCACTATTTGTAATGTTGCAAACAACCTCTCCATTTTAATTCTGTTCGTTGTAATTAGTATGAGAGAAAAGACTTACATTAATCCAAGAACAGAAAACAAATCTACCAATTTTTCTGAAACTTGGGTTTCACCAGAGTCTAATGTGATGGCTAAACTGTAAATTAATCACATTAAAAAAAAAAGTAGTGAATTGAGTTAGAACTACAGTAATACTGTTTTTAACTTTTTTATTTTGATATAATTTTATATTTATAGCAAAGTTGTAAGAATTCTTCAAAGTTTTCTTAGATTCCTTTTACCTCAATTCCCTAATTATTAATATTGTTCCACTTTTGTGCCACTTTTGTTTTAGTTCTCTAGCTCTCTGTCTCTCTCTCTGTTTTTTTCGCTGTTTGAGAAAAAGTTGCAGACATGATGCTTCTTTACCCACAAATTTTTCAGTGTGAATTTTCTAAAACTAAGGGTATTCTCTTATATAACCACAGTGCATCTCAAAATCAGAAAATTAATATTAGCACAACTATTTGATCTATAGACCTTACTCAAATTTTGCCAATTGTCCCAATAATGCGCTTTATAAGCAAAAAACAAAAAAAAAACCCCATTGCTGTTGAGTCGATTCCAACTCATAGCAACCCTATAGGACAGAGTAGAACTGCCCCATAGTTTCCGAGGAGCGCCTGGTGGATTCAAACTGCCGACCTTTTGGAGTGCAGCCGTAGCACTTAACCACTATACCACCGGGGTTTCCAATGCCATTTATAGCAAAATAAAATCCTAGATCCTGCACTGCATTCAGTTGTTAGATCTCTTTAGCCTCCTTTATCTGCAACCATTTCTTAGCCTTTTCTTCAAAGTAATACACATTTAAAAGCAATGAGGTAGGTTAAAGAAGAGACTCAAATATTATTAAGGCCACCAGTTTTCTTTAATATTTATAAGACGATTCCATAGTAATAGAATTTTTAGGTGATTACATGGTCACCCTCTTTAAGACTACATTTCCCAGATGACCTTGCCTCTAGATATGACAATTGACCTAAAATCTTAAGCAATGGAAGTGAGTGGAAGTAATGTGCACAGTTTCTAGATCAAGCCCTTAAAGGGGAAGAATGGGATAAGGATGTGATGGTGGTAGCAGCAGTAGCCATTTTGGGCTATGTCACTGATTAACAAGATAGTCCTGAATGACGGTGAAGCAGGCTTAGCAGCTCTTAGCTATCTATCTGATCGCTCTCATCCCCTTCATGCATCTCTAAAATTTAAAATTAAAACAAACAAAAACCAACCATACATAGCTACCATACCATTATCACACCTTATAAAACGAACAATAATTACTGAATTTTATCATATATTTATAGCCTGGCTTTTTACATGAGAGGAAAACACAATTCTATCTCCTATAAATCATTATTATTTTGTGTCTCTTTCTTGCAACAGCTTCACCAGTCACCTGACCAATACAATTTTCTAAACCACTATTTAAAGGATTGCTCAAATCTCCGAAAATATTTCTGCCAAAAGAGAGGGGGGAAAAAAAGCAGAAAATTTTCACTGTAACATTTTTACAATGAAGTTGAACTTGTAAAGAAATTTTATATTGGTAATTTTATCAGGACTGGGAAATTTTGCCCCCTTATGCTTTTTTATGCTTTTTTATATCAGGGTGCCCTCAGCAGTTCGAATCCACCAGCTGCTCCTTGGAAACCCTATGGGGCAGTTCTGCTCTGTCCTATAAGGTCACTGTGAGTCAGAATGGACTGCACAGCGATGGGTTTCGGTTTTTTTTGCTTTTATTTAGTTTTTTTTTTCCAGTCATTATATTTTCTCATTTGCAGTGGTGTCAGTCAAAGCTGTATTCTTTGTGAAAATTACAAACCTGTCTTTGTTATGCAAATTTAAGGTCTTAGAGGATTCTTTGTAAAGATTTGCTCCTGCAATTTTGCTATGTTGGCATCAGGTGGCAGTAGAGTTATGCGTGTTCTGAGTGCCTGGGGTTGTGTAAGAAGAGATTCACTGGTGACATTAATTAACATGAGTTTCTGAGGTAAAACACTGGTCAAAAATACAATTTATTTCCTTAAAAAAATAGTACAAATGCAAGAAAATTGACTTCACAGAAAATACAGACAGATAGCTTGTATATATTTTTTGGGTGTGTGTTCTAAGCATAAGTGTGCATAACCATGTTAAAACATGGCCTTGATATTAGACAGGCAGAAAGACTTTATTTTCCATTTTCTGTTTCTCACAGAATCACTCTTATTAATACCTCCTTCTTTTAACTGCCTCCTCCAAGTAAGGGGGTTCTCTCTCTCTCATAATCTAGACAAAGAGTAACCTTTCTGGTTAACTAAAATGGACTAGAATTAAACTTTTCAACTTTTTGCTAAAATTTTTCTCTGATGTCTAAAAATACAGGAAAAGGGAAGAAACTGTAAAATGACTCTTCAATGCTTTTAAAATCCTGTGTTTCCCCGATCAAACTGCATATGATATTTAACCACTTAGAATTCTTCCCAAATTTCCCCTCCCATAAATTAACTCAGCTTGGGAAACTACTTGACTGAATCTGCATACAATAGTGTTTTACTTAATTAATAGTCTTGCTTAGCATCTGAGTTGTCAAAGGTAGCACCCAGGAAGAAGACAGAAAATGGAAACAGAAATCGAATAGAATTTGGATTAGCTCTTGTTACTTGTATAAAGATAAATTACTTCATGAGATTGGCTCTTTACCACCCACAGGGGCCGCAAGAGAGGGGGAGAAGGGAGTTTTCCGGGTGTCCGAGAGAAGGTGCAAAAAAACGAGGAGTGTCTTGGATATAAGGGGAAGGATAAACCCGGGGTAATTATGTTGCTTGATCTCTTTCCGGTGCTGTTATGTCATTGTATATGAGATTAGGGGTGCTTTCTTCCCTGACGTACTTTATGTGGAATTACTAGTGTTAATTGGACTAGAAATAGCTATTATAAATGTTAGGTGTGCAATTTATAAGTTCAGGTTATGAGATCATTGCAGGAAATCAGAAAATAAAATTTGCAGCTCTTTGTCCTACTCAGGGGCAAAAATATCCCTGGAAAGCTGTTTCCTGTTATAGGCGGATCTAAACTTAGAGTCGTGGTCGGCTCTGCTCACAACATATGTATATGACCAGTTGCCATCAAGTTGATTCTGACTCGTAGTGACCCTATATGACAGAGTAGAACTACCCCAGGGTTTCCAAGGAGTGGCTTGTGGATTTGAACTGCCAACCTTTTGGTTAGCAGCCAAGCTTTTAACCATGGTGCCACTTGGGCTCCATTTATTTATATATGTGTGTGTGTATACATACATATGTATATATCCCATCAAAGGACAATATTAGAAAAAGACAATGTGGCCCCAAATCAAATGAGTGAGTCGTTCATTCATTCATGAAAGGTTTATTGAACATCTACCATGTGTCTCATACTGTATTAAGTGATGTGAAGTCAAAAATTGAAAAGATACGGTTTCTACTTCCCTAGGGCTCAGTTTCTTCGTGCAATACATATTTAACAGCAAATAGAATAGACTGAGAGACTCAAAATAGTATCAAGGCTACCAGTCTTCCATTAATTCTCATTTTCTTTTACAGTATGAATCACTGAGCTATATAGTAAATGATTAGTCTTTGTTATAGTTTTTCTGGAATACAAAAAAAAAGATTAAGGGGAATACTTTTTTTTTTTATTGTGCTTTAGATGAAGACTTACAGAGCAAATTAGTTTCCCATTAAACATTTAATACACATATCGTTTTGTGACATGGGTTGCCAACCCCACAACATGTCAACACTCTCCCCTTCTCGACCCTGGGTTCCCCCATTATCAGCTTTCCTGTCCCCATCTGCCCCCTCATCCTTGCCCTGGGCCGCTGTGCCCATTTTAGTCACTTTTGTTTTATGGACCTGTCTGATCTTTGGCTGAAGGGTGAATCTCAGGAGTGACTTCAGTACTGAGTTAAAAGAGTGTCCTCGGGCCATACTCTCAGGGTTTCTCCAGTCTCTGTTAGACCAGTAAATCTGGTCTTTTTTTTTTTTTTTTAATAACTTTTATTAAGCTTCAAGTGAACGTTTACAAATCCAATCAGTCTGTCACATATAAGTTTACATACATCTCACTCCCTACTCCCACTTACTCTCCCCCTCTTGAGTCAGCCCTTTCAGTCTCTCCTTTCTTGACAATTTTGCCGGCTTCCCTCTCTCTCTATCCTCCCATCCCCCCTCCAGACAAGAGTTGCCAACACAATCTCAAGTGTCCACCTGATATAATTAGCTCACTCTTCATCAGCATTTCTCTCCCACCTGCTGACCAGTCCCTTTCATGTCTGATGAGTTGTCTTCGGGGATGGTTCCTGTCCTGTGTCAACAGAAGGTCTGGGGAGCATGGCCTCCGGGATTCCTCCAGTCTCAGTCAGACCATTAAGTTTGGTCTTTTTATGAGAATTTGGGGTCTGCATCCCACTGATCTCCTGCTGCCTCAGGGGTTCTCTGCTGTGCTCCCTGTCAGGGCAGTCATCGATTGTGGCCGGGCACCAACTAGTTCTTCTGGTCTCAGGATGATGTAGGTCTCTGGTTCGTGTGGCCCTTTCTGTCTCTTGGGCTCTTAGTTGCCGTGTGGGCTTGGCGTAATCTGGTCTTTTTTTGTGAGTTAGAATTTTGTTCTACATTTTTCTCCACTCTGTCTGGGACCCTCTATTATAATCCCTGTCAGAGCAGTTGGTGGTGGTAGCTGGGCACCATCTAGTTGTGCAGGACTCAGGTCTGACGGAGGCTGTGGTAGTTGTGGGCCGTTAGTCCTTTGGACTAATCTTTCCCTTGTGTCCTTGGTTTTCTTCATTCTCCCTTGCTTCAGATGGGGTGGAGCATCTTAGATGGCCACTTACAAGCTTTTAAGACCCTAGATGCTACCCACCAAAGTAGGATATACAACATTTTCTCTATAAACTGTGTTGTGCCAAGTGAGGTAGATATCCCCCAAGATCAAGGTCATAAGGCGACAGTTTTTAAAGCTTAGAACTGAGACTCAGCTATGATATCACTCAGACCCCAAAATGGGCAACTTTTTGGAAATGACAAATCTCCCTCTAACAGGAAGCAGCATTCCTGGGACACTTTTGCCCTGGGTAGGTAAAATTTGGTAGAATTTCCCCACTCTCAATTTTTTTTTCTTTCTTTCTAGTTGCTTTTTTTTTTTTTTTTAAAGATGTTAATACATTTAGACCTCACAACAATGCTACTCAGTTTTATTTCTGTCCCCATTTTATATATGAGAAAACTGGTGCCCAAATGGATAAATAACTTGTCCCAAGATCACACAGCTAGCAAGGGCCAGCCAGGGTCCAAACACAGACAGCTGGGCTCCAGGGTCTATCCTTTTAACAACTTTTCTATAAATTTATGGTCTTAAGTGGTTAAGTGGGTGGAGGGAGGCTGTCCGTGACAAGGAACACAGCCCCCATTTTGGAATTTCTCTTCAGTTTGACTAAGCGATCGAGGAATTCACCATACAGTAGGGGAGCTAGGCATATCTACAAATAGCTACGGTGAAAGACAGGAAGGAACCACTGCTATAGGAGGCTGAGAGAGAGCTCTGTGAGCGCAGAGGGAGCCAGAAGAGAGATTTTGTCATGTTTTTAGTGATTGAAAAATCTCATCTGGATATGACAGTTGATTCTGTCCTTGTTGGATAGAACTTTTGTTGCTCCTATTACTTGGAATGGGCAATCCTTTGTTCTACCTTTGTTGGGTAAGCTCCCCTTCGCCCCTATTATTTGGGGCTGGAGTCCCTGGGTGGTATAAACAGTTAAGCACTTGGCTACTGACTGAAAGTTTGGTAGTTTGAATCTGCCCAGAGGCACCTCGGAAGAAAGGCCTGGAGATCTACTTCTGAAAGGTCATGACCATGGAAAACCCTATGGAGCACAGCTCTACTGTGCCACAGATAGGGTTGCCATGAGTCAGACTTGACTTTCCAACAACTAGTTTGGGTGTTATTTTTAGTTTTTGGCTTATCTTTACTAGTATCAACAACCAGAAACTTTGTAGTTTGTGCTTGGGTTGACATTTTTGTCCTCAACCTAATGGTGACTCTATTTTGTCACCTTTATTCAGCTTAGAGGGTTTCAGAGCATGCAGTTCTACCCAGCTGGATAAGTAACTTGGCTTATTTTACTCCCTTCTGAAGTTGAGCAACTTCTGCACAGGGGTAGCGCTGTTTAGCTGGAGGCTGCAGACCTTGCCTAGGGCCAGGTGCTCACATAGCGGGTACTCAAAAATGAGTGTTTATGGGATGAGTGAAACATAATTAACTCTGGGAATGAGTAAAGAAAAACCCATCTATTTTATCATATTGCTCAGTCCAATACACTTTTGACATCCTACTCTCTTAATGAGGACGGAAGCTGTTCATTAATACATTAACCATTAAGTTGAGAACGCAAATGTCAATATAGACACAGGCTGTTAATTTGCTGGTCACTGATGCAGCCAGTGCCTGAAGGACCTCAGACACTGCTTATATGTTAAACAGCAGGGAACTGAAACATGGGCTGCAGAGGTGGATCTAAGGTATGACAGGTATGGCACGTGCTCTGCGTGCCACTTGAAGGAGGTGCCACCGATCAGTTTCTATGAACCATGGTAGTTTCCATGGCCCGCTGTAAGTGATCATTCAGCAAGTTAAAACTAATACTTTCCTATTTGAGAGCCTTTGTGGGTCAAGGCAGACCGTGTGATCTTGCTCTGCCAATTGTAGAAAGAGAAAAAACTGAAAAAAAAAAAAATGACTTTGAGCACATCATAGACCAATTTTCATCAGTGAAAGCAAGGAAGGTGCAGTTGTAATTTTCATGTAGTTCTGTAACGTGCTAAGTAAAAGATTAACGAGCTTGGCTTGTCTTTTTGAACTGATATCGTGGTAAATGTATCTAAAAGATGGGTGTCAGATGTTGGGACAGGGGTGCAGAGGCAGAGCAAGGGGAGGGCAGAGCTGGGTACTTGCCTCTGGGCACAAGTCCAAGGGGATGCCAGATGAGGTGTGGAATGACATTCTGAGGCGCCACAGACATTAAAGGCGCCCAACTGAGGCGGCCGGACAAGAGGTGGGGAAGGCATTTCTGCTGACCAATTACCTCTATCAACATGTAGTCATCTTGAACTTGGAGTGGGGTGGGGAGGCGCAATTTAGGGACTATGCCTCTGCAGGGGTGCAATTTTAGTGCTTGCCATAGGCGCTGTTTTCTGCAGCTACACCTCTGGGAGGAGGCACTGAGCTCAAGCAACTAGATGGAGTTGTCCAAAGCAAGATTTTCTTCCGCCTTGAAAAACGGATGTTGCTTCGCATCAAACTTTGAAAATACCTAAGTGATTAGTCCTACCCTTTCCCTTTGACTGTTTTATTCCCATTTTAAAATAGATCGTAGTATTTTGTACTTGTAATTTGACCTAACGTTGCTGTGAAATAAGAGGGTGATAAAGTAAGGGAGAGGAAATCTTTGATCATCCATCATACAGGGGGAAATCTGACAGGGGCTTCAATTAACAGATGGGGCCCCGGAGAATTGCTCAGCCTGATGTGCCCGCCGTGTTCTGTCTAATTGAGTGGAGGAAGCAGCCTTCTCGGAGCCCTGGACAGCTGCCGAATGAAGCCATCCCAGGTCCGGTGAAGCTGCAATCTCTGCCACGCTTCGGGCTTTTTCGCCTACTGCTTTTGCAGGCTGCTGAGGCATGGCAGCCGAAGGATGATGGCGTTAATGTGAGACAGTGGAAAGAGCACTGGAATGAAACCTGGGAAACTCAAAGTCCAGCTGGCTTGGCAGCCACCAGTCTTGAGACTATAGAGGGGATCTGTCACCTCTCTGGGTCTCAGTTTCCTTATTTGCAACATGCATGGATGGAAGTAGATGATTTCCAGGATCTCTCTCTATTCTGACATTTACAGAGTCCTCCTTGTCATGTGGGAAAGGGGAAAGGAGCTTAAGGGATAGGTTTGGGATCCTTGCTTGGGGCATACACAATTGATATCCTAGAAAAGCAAGTTTTAAAAGTCTCTTTGGCAAATATGAAGGCCAGTGGGGAGGATTGTTGTTACTCTTATTAGGTACCATCGAGTCAGTTCCAACTCATAGCAACCGCATTTGCAACAGAACAAAACGCGGCCCCGTCCTGCACCGACCTCACAATCATTGTTATACTTGAGCCCATTGTTGGAGCCACTGTGTCAATCCATCCCATTGAGGGTATTCCTCTTTTTTGCTGACCCTCTACTTTACCCTTTTCCAGGGACTGGTCCTTCCTGATAACATGTCCAAGGTATGTGAGATGAAGTCTCGCCATCCTTGCTTCTAAGGAGCATGCTGGCTGTATTTCTTCCAAGATAGATTTGTTTGTTCTTTTGGCAGTCCATGGTGTATTCAATATTCTTCACCAACACCATAACTCAAAGGCATCAGTTCTTCTTTGGTCTTCCTTATTCATTGTCCAGCTTTCGAATGCATATGAGGCGATTGAAAACACCATGGCTTGGGTCAGGTGCACCTTAGTTTTCAAGGTGACATCTTTGCTTCATAATTCTTTAAAAAGGTCTTTTGCAGAAGCCTTACCCAATGCAATGCGTTGTTTGAATTCTTGACTGCTGCTTCCATGGGCATTGACTGTGGATCCAAGTAAAATGAAATCCTTGACAACTTCAATCTTTTCTCTATTTATCCTGATGTTGCTTATTGGTCCATTTGTGAGGATTTTTGTTTTCTTTATGTTGAGGTATAATCTATACTGAGGCTGTGATTTTTCATCTTCATCAAAAAGTGCTTCAAGTCCTTTTCACTTTCAATAAGCAAGGTTGTGCCATCTGCATAATAGAGGTTGTTAATGAGCCTTCCTCCAGTCCTGAGTCGGAAGGATGGAATGTGAAAATAGCTTTGGAAACGCATTTGAAAAACCCTTCGCCTCCCCTCCTATTTCTCCTCCCCTGCCCCCCAGACTCTATCCAATCCCTACATGACTGCTAACAGGTTCTACCTAAGGCACACATTCATTAATGCATTTATTTATTTATTTGCTTGCCTGTTGAACCATTAAGTAAAGGGCAAGGACCATATCTGTCTCATCCACTGACATATCCCCAGCACCAGTCCAGCACAATGCCTTGCCCAGGCTAGGTGGCTCCATTAATATTTGTTAAATGAATATATGCATTCAGGCATGCTTAAAACTTTTCAATGGTTAACCACAGATTTCAGTTTCCAAGGTAAAACTTCATCCTTCATCCCTACCTCCCTTCATGGTTTTGTCCTCTTCATTCTCTGCTTCCACAGCCCTCTCGCATGTTTTCTTCCAACCACGTGAGATGACCTGCAGTTCCCCCAGCCTATGACGGTGTTTAACACTTCCGTGTCCTTGTGCATGCTATGTTTTGCCAGGAATGCTTTTCTCCTGGTTTTCATTCTAGTTAACTAGACTCACTTCAAATCTCATTTCCTCTGGAAAACCTTTTCTGGCTCCTCTCCCCCATTATGATCGCAGTGTTTCTTCACTAGGCTCCCATGACATCTGACGCATGTCCCTTTTCATAGTAATTAGTATGTGATAAACCAAAAAAAACCAAATCCAGTGCCGTGGAGTCGATTCCGACTCATAGCGACCCTATAGGACAATTAGTAATTAGGATGTGATAGTGTGTGAATATTTACCACGCTGCTCCGCAGTTATTACAGTGCCTAGCACCAGAGGCAGAATAGCCAGTAAGCAATGTACACATGGGCTTTCTTGTATTTACTTACTAATCTGGAGTGCACAGTTTCACATGGTTTTCACCATATTTTTAGTAGGTGAAAAACAGGTGAATTGTGATTACAAATTAGTAAGTACAAGTAAACCCATGCGTACCTTGTTTATTGAGTAATCCATTCCTGCCTAGCACAGTGCTTAGAATATAGTAGATGCTCAAGTAATGTTTGTGGAATGACTAATTCAGTTAGTTAAGCTCTTAGCCCTCATCTCAGGCTCATATTGCTTCTACATTTTCTCTCTCTTTTTTCCATGCCAGCGATCCTGTGGCCTCAGCCTGGTTCCTTGTCTTGGGGTTCTTCCAGCCCTTAAAACTTGGCTACAGAGCACGACTCCATTCCTCAGCTCAGTTCTTGTTTGTTATCTCAGTGAAAGGTCCATAACTCCTTTTTAAAAAAATGTGTTGATCAGTCCAAGGAAATGGGGATAACAAAAATAACAACCTGGTTCTAGAAGTTTACAGATTTCTTACAGTACCTGTCTCTCACTTACCCCTCCTGCACTCATTTCTGAGATGGTAACTGGAATCTCAGCTTTTGCTCTCCTATTTACGCCCAGAGATGGAGCTCCCAAAACCTTTCCCTTCCTTTGACCCTGACTTTAAATGTCTTATGAACCCTTTCCTTCATGCTTCATGACCAGTCCCTCCTAAGCCTAGGGATATGGTTAAGGCAATGTATTAGTTATCTATTGCTGCAAAAAACAAACAAACAAAACCCCGCAAAACCTTAGCATCTTAAAAAAGCAAGCACTTATTATCTCACAAAGTTTCTGAGAGCTATGAATCCAAGAATGGCCCAGCAGTGTGGTTTTTGGCTCAGGTTGTCTCATAAACAATCACACTGTTGGTTGGGACTGTGGTCTCATCTGAAGGCTTGACTGAGAGAGAATCTTCCTCAGGTTCCCTCACATGGTTGTCAGCCCCTCAGTTCCTCACAGGCTATTGGCTGTGGGCCACCCTCAGTCCCTCACAACTTAGGCCTGCCCAAAGAGCAGCTTACATCATAGCGTAGCTTCTTTAGAAGTAACATATTATCACTTCTGCCACATGCTCTTGGCCATACAGAATATCCCTACTACAATGTGGGGAGGGGACTACCTGTGGGTGTGCATACCAGGAAGTGGGGCCATTGGGAGCCATCTTGGAGGCTGGCTACCATAGGCAGAATTTGGGGCCTTTTGTCTCGAATGGAAAATAGTATTGAGAACAATTGGATAGCGTCCAGTTCTGATGGCCCCTAGTATACTCATGAATGATTTTCTCTAGGCATTTCTTTATGGATGTTTTTAGAATTTAAATCCAAACACTTTTTACAGTTTTAGATACATCATTTCAGCTGATGCAGCTTTGATTATTTCGAAGAAAGATGAGCATTCCATACAATTAGGAGTGTAGAAGGCAATCTTGGCCTTATGCCATCATATTTCCTTAGATTCCAAATGGCAAATTAGAATAAAAGTTTCTAGTTTTTGCTTTATAAGCATGGCATTATTTTCAACATACTAAAGGTGGGTGTCAGAAGGGCAGAGAAGTGCCTTAATCATGCAGAAATGATAGATTATGTTTTGTTTTGTTTTTTGATTGTTTTAAATAACCTGTCTTGTGGGTACTTCCACTGCTTATAAATTATACTTATGGATTATTCTCATAAGTGATTTTCTAATTAGTTAGAATAAAAGTCATCAAGGAAAGACAGGAAATGTTGTTGTTCTTCAGAACCTAATAGATAAATCTACGTGACAGAAATATTTCCAACAGGAATATACTTTGAGGTCAAAGGGTTGGATTGTGTTTTCATCATGAAGTGGATCATAACTCAAATATGCACAGTCTAGTGGGCCACACAAACCAAAAACCCATTGTTGTAGAGTCAGTTTCGACTCATGGCGACCTCATGTATTACAGAGTAGAACTGTCTTCTATAGGGTTTTCTCGGCTGTAATCTTCATGGAAGCAGATTGTCTTAGTCATCCAGTCCTGTTATAACAGAAATACCACAAGTGGGAGGCTTTAACAAAGAGAAGTTTATTGTCTCACAGTCTAGTAGCCTACAAGTCCAAATTCAGGGCATCAGCTCCAGAGGAAGAATTTCTCTCTGTCTGCTCTGGAGGAAGTTCCTTGTCATCAATCTTCCTTTGGACTAGGAGCTTCTCAGCACAGGCACCCCAGGTCCAAAGGACATGCTATGCTCCCAATGTTTCTTTCTTAGTGATTTGAGGTCCCCATGTCTCTCTGCTCGCTTCTTTCTTTTATATCTCAAAAGAGAATGACTTAAGATACAACTTAATTTTGTAGATCGGGTTCTGCCTCGTTAATATAACTGCCATTAATATAACTATCTCATTAACATCATAGAGATAAGATTTACAACACATAGGAAAATCACATCAGATGACAAAATGGTGAACAGTCACACAATACTGGGAATCATGGCCTAGCCAAATTGATACACATATTTTGGGGGACATAATTCAATCCATAACACAGATCAACAGGCTTGTCTTCTGTAGTACCTCTGGGTGAGTTTGAACAGCCAACCTTTAGGTTAGTAGTTGAGGGCAAACTGTTTGTGCTACCCAGGGCTCTCATGGTCCACACGCTTACGCTCTTTTCACAGTTCAGTTTCTGAACACTTGTTTTCAAGGTAAACTTCTACAGTCCTTGGGGCAGAGTGGGGCTGAAATGGTTAAGGGTCACCCTGAACAAGGAAAGGCCTAACCCCTCCTTTCCATTCTTTCTGCAAGCAGTGCAGCTTGGCAATTTGTCTTGTCTTATTTTGTTTTATACATTGGGTTCCATGTAAGTACAATTTCATTTCAAGAAAAGGTTTAGCAGCTACAAAAAGAAAGCAAGCTGAAAGCCACTAGACTGGGAAATGCTGTAACTGGAGCTTCTCAGAGGGGCATCCCTGAGCCAATGTGATTTTTTGAGTAACCCACAGAGCGAGCAGAGAGGTCAAATGGGTGGTGCCTCTTCAAAATTCTCCCTTGGGGAAACCAAATTCTTTTCCTAATGATGTTGCTTTTGCTCAAAATGCTGTTAACTGTTGGAATTACTCTCAAAAGCCTCAAGATATTATTTCTAATAGCATTTGTGGTGTTAAATCTCGACCTTCCAAAGGAGGATTTCAGAAACATTCTGAAGTTGTTTGGAGCTTAATCTAGTGCAAGTTTTCTCAATCTTGGCACAATTGACATTTTGGACTTCTTGATTGTGGGGGGCTGTTTGTGCATTGTAGGATGTTTAGCAGCTTGCTTGGCCTCTACACACTAGATGCCAGTCAAATCCCCCTGCCCATCATCACATCCAAAAATGACTCCAGGCGTTGTCAAATATACCTCCCTCCCCAAAAAAAAACTTGTTGTAGTTGAGTTGATTTCAACTCCTGGCAACCCCGTGTGTTACAGAGTAGAACTGAGCTCCATAGGTTTCCTTGGCTGTAATCTTTACAGAAGCAGATTGCCAGGCCTTTCTTCTGTGGTGCTGCTGGGTGAGTTTAGACTGTCAGATTTGGTTACAGTCAAGTGCAAACCGTTTGAGACACCCAGGACTTTGTCAAATGTCCCAGGGGAACGAAACTGTCCCCAGCTGAGAACCACTGGTCTATGACGAACATACAATGAACAATCAAGGTGACAATGTTACTTTTTGTCCAAAACTTGAGGTGTGAGTTTGAAGGACTGACACTGATTTTCATTTGTAGTTGGTTTATATGCTGGCCCTGAAGGCGTTATCCAAACAGAAATGCTAAGAAATTTTGAGTAAAGTTCTGGCATCTCTGGGTTTAGTGTTTTCTCTGCCAAGGTAACTCCTCAGAAGAGAGCATTTAGTGGCACAAACCCTAAAAAACCAAACCCTTTGCCATCAAGTGATTCCCACTCATAACAACCCTATAAGACAGAGGAGAACTGCTGCATAGGGTTTCCAAGACTGTAAACCTTTACAGAAGCCAACAGCCACATCTTTCTCCTGAGGAGCAGCCGGTAGGTTCAAACCACTGACCTTTCAGTTAGCAAATGAGTGCTTAACCATGGCACTGCCAGGGATCCTTTCCTTAGTGACACAATGTCTGGTAAATTTGTTATAAACCAGGCTCTGAACATTTCAGATTCATTTTTTTCCTCACTTTTTTGGAGTCTTTATTAACAGAGAGGAAACTGGTGTGGAAAAAGAATAGTCCTCTCTGCCTTCTAGTTCTTTTCATAAAGTTTGAGAGGGAAACAGGGGAGAAAGCAAATGATTTTTTTTTTTTTTTTTTAATGATATAGTGTGGGTGCCTACCTCAGCTTCTGCCAGGAGGTTTCCTGTGCGTCTCAGTCTTCTTAGATATAAATGCAGTCTTGCATTTGTCACTTGGTAATAAATGATTTTTCTTGCCTACCTGACATTTTTAATAAGTTCACATTTACCCCACGTATCTCCAGGATGGAAACCCTGGTGGTGTAGTGGTTAAGTGCTACAGCTGATAGCCCAAGGGTCAGCAGTTCAAATCTGCCAGGTGCTCCTTGGAAACTCTATGGGGCAGTTCTACTCTGTCCTATAGGGTTGCTAAGAGTCGGAATCGACTTGACAGCACTGGGTTTTTGTCTGGGATCTCCAGGATTGATAACAACAAACGTAAAGTTTTATTTGAATAGAATTTATCACTAATCTATTGCAGCTGTAAGGTGGGGTACCACCAGTTAAAGAGCCTAGGCTTTGTCTCCTGCCCACGTGCTGACATTATGATCAGTCACCTTGGCAGCACTGAGGGTCAAGGGGCATCTGTTTGTCATTGCTTATCACAACAGCGCCATTCACAGAAACATCCAAGAAGCAAACAAGGATGGCATGGACTTGCTTCAATAGATGTCTCTTCGACAGTGTTTTGGAGAGGGGTCCAGAGAAAAAGGGGTTGCTTGGCCCTGAATGTTGGAACTCTATGAGAAATGAAGAGGATATGAGCACGTGGTCTTGGTGATGGGCTGTCCTTGAAGGAGAAGCAGGTATTTTCTCAGTCAGGGAACAATGGCTGGAATGGAAACTTGAATAGAAATTTCAAGGAAAGAGAGAAAGGGAGTTAAACACCAAGGTCTACTACAGCCCCAAATTTAATGGCGTGAGAAATAAATGAATAGAAAAGTAGAACCGGGTTGGATAGATGCTCGTAGTGGAAAAGGCTATATGAGTATCTACAGAAATAAACGGAATTTAATTTCAGGCTACCTTTGTTATGGGTTAAGGTCTTCAAAGGAGGGCAGTGGTGGTTCCATGGTAGAATTCTCGCCTTCCGTGCAGAAGTCCTGGGTTCAATTCCTGACCAATGCACCCCATGAGCAGACACCGCCTGTCTGTCAGTGATGGCTTGTATGTTGTTATGATGCTGATCTGGTTTCAGCAGAGCTTCCAGACTAAGACAGACTAGGAAGAAAGGCCTGGAGATTTCCTTCCATGAAATCAGCCAGTGAAAACCCTGTGGAGCACAACTGATCATGTGGTTGGTGCAGGATCGGGCAGCATTTGGTTACGTTGCACATGAGGTAGCCGTAAGTCAGGGAACAACTTGATGGCAGCTAACAAGTTCTTCAAAAGATAGGGTTAAAAATGATAGTTGCCTGATAGGAAACAGAAAGATAACCTATATAAATTATCTTAACCAGTGCTTGGCACCTGATAAATGATAGATAAAATTATAAAAATTATCATCACCAGTATCATGAATTGCATAAGCACTATTTATTACATATCCCTATATATATCCCTGGTGGCGCAGTGGTTAAGAGCTTGGCTACTAATCAAAAGGTTGGCGGTTCGAATGCACCAGCTACTTCTTAGAAACCCTATGGGGCAGCTCTATTCTGTCCTTTACAGTTGCTATGATTCAGAATCAACTCAAGGGCAACGGGTTTGGTTTTGTATATATATCCAAAGTAAAGGAGAGAACAAAGGCAAACATTGAGATGATTTAGGCCTTCAAGCCATTTGTGACCTTGGTTATCTATTTTAGCCCGGCTTTTAATTACCTGGATAATTCTCTCTACCCTTGTATTAATTTCCTGGGACTACCGTAACAAATTGTCACAAACCGGGTGGCTTAAACCAGAGCCCTGGTGGCGTAGTGGTTAAGAGCTTGGCTGCTAACCAAAAGGTTGGCAGTTCAAATTCACCAGCTGCTCTTTGGAAACCCTATGGGGGCAGTTCTACTCTGTCCTTATGGGGTCACGCTAAGAGTCAGAATTGACTTGACAGCAACAGGTTTGGTTTGGTTAGCTTAAAATGACAGAAATTTATTCTCTCATATTTGTGGAGGCCAGAAGTCTGAAATCAAGGTTTTGGTGAGGCTGTGCTTGCTCCAGAGGCTCTGTGGGAGAATCTGTTCCATTCCCTTCTCCTACCTGCTAGTGGCAATTCTTGGCATTCTTTGACTGGCAGCTGCATCACTTCGGTCTCTGCCTCTGTCTTCACAATGCCTCCTTCTCTGTGTATGTCTTCTCCACTGTGTGTCTGATTCCAAACTCTCCCCCACCCCTCTCTTAAAGGATTCTTGTGATGGCATTAGAGCCCAGTTGGGTAAACCAGGATAAACACTCCTCTCACCATCCTTTAACTTCATCCTATCTTTTGTCATATAAGGTAACATTAAGTCTTTTGCTATACAAGGAAATATTCAGAGTTTCTGGGGATCAGGAAGTGAAACTGATAGTGGGACCACCATCCAGCCCACTATAGCCCTCCACCTCATTTAGAACATGCAGACATGAATTTATTGCTTTTGTATGATCTGAGAGGGTGAGGGTCAGAGATAGAATCCTTTGCAAGCTGTGGCCCATCTGCAGAAGAGGCTATCAGGAGTAACTTTGGTGTTAGGAGGACAGTCTCCTTTTCAGACTTAATGGAGGGCAATACAAAATGGTGGCATTTCCCCCTCCATCCTCTGAGTGAGTGAGCAAAGCAGAACCTTAGAAATTCAGGAATGGAAAGAACCATAGATATCCAGCCTATGGCAATGGATTGTCCTGTAGCAAGGTGCCAGTGTGCAGCTATAACTTTTGACTCTGGCAACTGTTTCCTCTTTACTGTTGGTTACCCTGAGTCCAGGAACACAACGATGAAAATATAAAGACGGAGCTCTAATTTGTCTCTGCTGTCTTTCCAAGGAGATGTTATTTCCTATTACAACAGTGCCATTAACAGAAATGGCCAACAAACAAATGAGGGTGGCACAGACTCTCTTCCTTGTGTGTCTCCTCAATTGTGTTTTGAAGAGGGGTTCTAGGTTAGAAGGGGATTGCTCAACTAACCTAGACAATTCTACTTTTCTGTCCATTTGCTTCTGACAGCATTACATTTGGGGGCTCCAGTAGACCTTGTTCTCTAACTCTCTTTCTTTCCCTGAGTTTTTCTGATCAAGTTTCTGTTCTTGCCTTTGTTTCCTCACTGAGGAAATACAAGCTCCTCCTCCAAGGACAGCCCAGCCCCAGGACCATGTGTTCTTTGGGCTCTTCATTCCCAAAGAGTGCCGTCTCCTGGCTGATATCCTATTCACCACACACCTGGTCTGTCATCAGAGACAACAATTCTGGCTTCTTTCTCCCATCAAGTACAGTGTGGATGGTACTGTTCTGTAGATTTTCCAGCCTTGAAGGTGACCAGTCTTTTTGGAAATTCAGGAAACAGCTATGCTGCTGGGGTAGTATAATCTTGATTATGATTGATTCAGCATGTGTATGGGGAAGTCTGTTAACAGAGTTTGTCTATACGATTTGATTGCATGAAGGAAAATAACTTACCAAGCAAAGACACTATAGGAAAATTCTGCCCAATTTCACCTCCAAGGTATGTTTCTGTTTTCTTAAGAGTCAGGACAGGAGTTACTGGTTGTTGTTGAGTCGAGTCACTTCCTATTCGTGGCAACCCCATGCATGTCAGAATAGAACTAGGCTCCATAGGGTTTTCAATGGCTGATTTTTCAGAAATAGATCGCCAGACTTTCTTTCGAGGACTTGAACCTACAACTTTTTGGTTAGCAGCTGGGCATGTTAACTGTTTGCAACACCTAGGAACGTTGGATAGGTATTAGTTACCAGTTTTCATAAATGTTGAATGTTTATGAATAGCTTATTATAATGCCAGAATGCAGTAGTTCTCAATTAGGAGAGATTTTGTCCTCAAGGGGAGATTTGGCAAAGTCTGGGGACATTTTGTCACAGCTGGCGGGTAGAGGTGCTACTGGCATCTCATCGTTAGAGGCCAGGGATGTTGCTAAACATCCTACGATGTGCAGGATAGCCCCCATGTCGTTGTTGTTAGGTACCATCGAGTTGGTTCCAATTCATAGCGACCCTATGTACAACAGAAAGAAACACTGCCTAGTCCTGCACCATCATCACAATCGTTATGCTTGAGCCCATTGTTGCAGCCACTGGGTCAATCCATCTCGTTGAGGGTCTTTCTCTTTTTTTGGCTGATCCTCTAATTTACCAGGCACGATATCCTTCTCCAGGGACTGGTCCTTCCTAATAATATGTCCAAAATATGCGAGATGAAGTCTCGCCATCTTTGCTTCTAAGGGAGCATGCTGGCTGTACTTCTTCCAAGACAGATTTGTTAGTTCTTCTGGCAGTCCGTGGTATGTTCAATATTCTTCACCAATACCATAATTCAGAGGCATCAGTTCTTCTTTGGTCTTCCTTATTTATTGTCCAGCCTTCACATGCATATGAAGTGATTGAAAACATGGCTTGGATCAGGTGCACTGTAGTCTTCAAGGTGACATCTTTGCTTTTCAACACTTTAAAGAGGTCTTTTGCAGCAGATTTGCCCAATGCAAATCGTCATTTGATTTCTTGACTGCTGGTTCCGTGGCTGTTGATTGTGGAAAAATCCAAGTAAAATGAAATCCCCGACAACTTCAATCTTTTCTCCCTGTATCATGATGTTGCTTATTGGTCCAGTTGTGAGGATTTTTGTTTTCTTTATGTTGAGATGTAATCTGTACTGAAGGCTGTGGTCTTTGATCTTCATCAGTAAATGCTTCAAGGCTTCTTCACTTTCAGCAATCAAGGTTTTGTCATCTGCATATCACTGGTTGTTCATGAATTTAGTCCCTATATCAACGAATTATTTGGTCTAAGTTGTCAATAGTGCTGAGGGTGAGACACCCTGCTATAATGAAAGCAGAGGACAAAATTTTCTCTTGTATCTATTCCCCTCTAAGATCTTTGCCTAGTCCTTAGCCAAAGGGAAAGTTTTCTCCCTGGCATCCAGGAGCAAAAGGACTCGTCTTGTGAAGTGGGCCACACAAAGCACCACAGAGGGGAGAGAAGGAAAACATCTGGATCATTCTTTTCAGGGTGTACTTTCTAGGCCCCCAACCAGTTGACCTCCAGTTGTCCCCGGGCCCTGGGGGGAGGGGAGCATTTTCTTCTGGGTATGTGGACCTTGTTCCTAGCATTCCAGATGGGTATGGGGAGTCAGGTAGGGTCCCTGGGACTCCAGGTCAGGTTGGAAGAGGAGCTGTAGAAGAGGGTCAGGGAGTGAGGAGTCAGGGACCTCTCTGATGTGTAAATATTCCCAAACAACAAGGGCTCAATGGTGGATTATAAGTGGGGAAACAAGCACTTTCCTAGCACACGAATCTGATCTGTGACTGTCTGGCTTTTAAATTCTCCTGGGACTGCCCAGTGCAGGCAGCATAAACTCTGAACATCTTTGCAAGGCATAGATGTCCTCACCCCTCTTAATATTTTCACGGACACCCCTTTAAATGCTCCTGATTTGTACTTAGCTGTGTGAAAGCGTTTCATATTTTTTTGGGAAACCCTGGTGGCCTAGTGGTTAAGTGCTACGGCTGCTAACCAAAAGGTCGGCAGTTCGAATCTGCCAGGGGCTCCTTGGAAACTCTATAGGGCAGTTCTACTCTGTCCTATAGGGTCACTATGAGTCGGAATCGACTCCACGGCAGTGGGTTTGGTTGGGTTTTGGTGACCATGGCAATGAGGCCATCCTTTTTCTCTGGTTCTGGAATGACTCTAAATTCTGGTCTCTACTAACCCCTGTAAAATTCCTCCTCCTCAGATCCCCTCTGTCTACACCTCCTTTGCTTGGCTTCTTACCTGGATGCCCCTCTTGCTTAGCAACTGTTTATATTCTCACCTTGATTTGGGATGTTAACTTTGCCCTGGCCCGGGACGCCTTTAGAATGCTACTTCTGGAAAATGCCTTGGGCACTCAGAGCCCTGCTGGTTCACCTGGCAGACCCCACAGTGCCTCCGCAGCCCTTCTGGTCTGTGCAAAGGAATCCAGCCAGCATCTGTGATTTTGGACCTACACTCTTCTGCAACCTCGTCTCCCCCTCGTACGTGATTGAACCCTATGTCTCAGCCATACTTATTTTCTTACAATTTTCTATATGCACTGGACTATTTCCTGTCTCATGCCTTTTTATATACTCTTTCCTCTGCTTAGAATGAAATACCCTATTTTGTACTTTTGGCAAACTCCTTATTATCATTCAAAACTCTGGACAAAGATTATCTTCCTTGCCAACTATCTTGCCATCCTCAGAAAAAGCTAGCATTATGTAATTTAAATATTAGATTATATTGCATGTTATAATGTGTATTATTATTATATTAAATTATTATAATTATTTATGTAATTATATAAACTAGCACTTATCATACTGTATTACCCCAGATTCCACATCTATAAAGTGGGGATAATAATACTGCCTTTTCATAAAGCTGATAGGTCAATGAAATAACACATGCAAAGCTGGCACATAGTAGTTGCTCAATAAATGCTAACTGTCATTGTTATTATTAAGGCTGTGATTGTTATTGTCTAAGTTCTGCATCTGATAGTCCAAGTATTTAGTGGATTAACTTATCTAACCCTCATAGCTACCTATTGATGTACATGCTGTTGCTATTCCCATTTTACAGAGGAAGAAAAAGAAGCACAGAGAGGTTAAGTAACTTGCAGAAGACCACAATTGAATTTGACAGGAGAGGTTACTGGGCCTGACTCAGGGCCTCTGAGCAAGGGGGTGACATGATGAAAGTACACTGGGGAGATTCACTGGCAGAGAAGTGTGGATGGGTCTGGAGAAGGGGCCCCACAGGGCTGTTGCAATGGCCTGTGTTCTCAAGGGCAGGCAGAAGTGTGGGGGGGAAATATTGAAGGCTGGGGCCACACTGGTCAAACTAGGCAAGCTGATGCTAACAACGGTGTGAACTTGCACTTGTTCAGACTTCATGACATCTTCACTCTGGCAGAGGAGGGGTGAACCGGAGAGGCACTGAGTGGAGATGACAGAGCTTGGTCACAGATTGCATAGAGGGGTTGAAGGCCAGAGAGGGGCCAATGATGACTGATTTCTTGTTTGAGAGGCCAGTGGTGTTACTGACAGATGTGAGGAAGCTGGGAAGGTGACCCATGCTGGGAGGGCAGCTGGTGAATTTGCTTTTAAAGAGCAGATTCCAGGCTCATTGAAGTGTAGAAAGCCCTTCCTTCATCTATAGAGTCACCGTGACTTACCACCATCAAGCTGATTTTATATTTTGTTTTTTTTATTACATAGCAGGAGGGAGGGTTGGTAACATGTCAGAGTTTCACGTAACTAGGATGTCAAAAGTTGGAAAAGAAAGTCTCTTTGGAGCCCTGATATGTCTGCTGAGCAATTTCTACCAACTATGTGGAAATGATGTGTGTAGCTTTGAATGATTAATTATTTTCCAAAGTTAGAAAAATATACAACTTCTTATGCTTAGTCAATAATTAGTGAATAATAAAGTCTACCAAAGAACTTCTGTAATTTTTTCAAGTACTAAATGTTTTACTTCTCAAATATCTGTTTTTCTCAGTCATTGAGTGCTATTCAACCATTTAACTGGTTAATATGAGCACCCAAGATAAATAAATGGAGACCTTTTAACCTGTAGACTTTGAGTGACAGCTTGGACTAAACCATCGGCTTTCTACCAAAAGAAAACACAAAGGCAGCTCTTAATGAAGTTAGACACGGACATGTTTTGAAGGTCAGGTAGTTTATTTATTTATTTTTTTGAGGGAGAGGAAGGGTAAAGAATTAAACTTTATAAATTATCTATATTTTTTCAGTCTCAGGAAGAAATGCCAATTCAGTTTTGTGAGACAAAAACTGCATAAAATGACTCAAATTATTATAAATTACAGAAGAGGTCTAGACATTCTGAGCTTTCTAAATTAAAGCAGTTTCTCCCTGTTCTGTTACAAAAATGCTCTTCTGTACAATGATTTTGTACCATTTAGGTACTTCTGATCAAACACCTGAAAAAAATATATAATGTTTTTCATTCTCTCAAAATGATTTAGACTTGAAATGGAAATACTTTCATATGAATTCATGGTTTGTGCAATTCCGGAAAATGGAATACTAAAGTGTTCTAGATGAGGTTCAATTCAAACACACATGCGTGCACGCGCACTCACACACACGCACGCACACATGCACACACGCAGGCGCAAACACAGTATCTGAGAAAGGGAAAGTCCATCAGGGAGGCTGAAGAGCACAAGTTGAATAACAACAATAGATGTACTGAAGAAAGTTCCCAGAAGCAGGCTGCCTGACCAGGAAAATGCTTTCTTGTTGCTGCCTTAGTTCAATATTAAATTGCTCCAGTGTTCTCATGGGATTGTATATTAATTTTATGGACACTTCTGTTGGAATGATTTCCTCCTGAATCAGGCTGATTTGATTTCTGCCTGTCTTGTCAGTGCTTCTTTTCTAAAATGAGTCACTAGAAACATAGGGTGTGATCCCACACTTGGTTGTGTTAGAAGAGTTGTCATGAAGAGACATTAGAGGCTTGCCCTGGTGGTGCAGTGGTTAAGTGACACAGTTGCTAACCAAAAGATCGGCAGTTCGAATCCACCAGCCACTGCTTGGAAACTCAATGAGGCAGTTCTGCTCTGTTCTCTAAGGTCACTATGAGTGGAATTGACTCGATGGCAAAGGGTTTTTTTTTTTAGTCCTGAAAGGAGATGTATTTTCAGGTGGGGGAAAGGAGAGATGGGTCAAAGTGCCTGGTTTGTCAGTTTGCTTCCTGGCATTACCTCAAAAGAGAATACACTCAGAAGAGCCCAATTAAGGGGCAGGGCTGCTGGGCATTTGCTCAGAGGTGTTAAAACATCACTGGAAAAAATGGAAATATCATGCCAATTAATTCAGGTTATTACAAGTAACCAGAGAAGTAGAGAGCACCCCCAATGTAACTTAAAAAACAAAACATTCCCTTCCAATTCCTCCTCTTAAAAACAAACAAACAAACAAACGAGTTGCTGTGAATTTGACTCCAACTCGTGGCGATACCATGTGTTTCAGGGTAGAGCTGCTTCACAGGGTTTTCAGTGGCTGTGACCTTTTGGAAGCAGATCACCAGGCCTTTCTTCTGAGTGCCTCTGGGTAGATTCGAACTGACCACCTTTTGGTTAGTAGCCAAGTGCTTAACTGTTGTTATCACCCAGAGACTCCATAATTCCTCCTGTACTCCCCACTAAATTAATATTGAACTCAACATAGATATGAAGAGACTCCAGATTGTTGGGCTGCCTGAAGCACCCATGCATCCAGGTCCCCTTCTGTGGCCGGGTGCACTCACGTGCTCACCCGCTTCTCTGACCACCCTCTGCCTGTTGAGGTCACAGCACCCCGAGTGTGCCCAAAGCAGGAGGTGTGGCAGGGAAGCTATTCTCAGTTGTGTCCAAAATGGATACTTTATCTTAACACTCTATCCTGGAAATGCGGTCCAGTCAATCCTGAATTATTTCCCCGTTAAAAAACAATCCCTAATATTATTTTCTCTAAATATGTTTCATCGTTTCTTCCTGGAATGACTGACCCTAAATTCCTGCCTTGTCAAGCCGTGTTCTATGTTCACAAGGCCTGCCTGGCCCGTTGCTTCTCCCTCATGCACCTCCATGACTTCTATCCTTCCTTCTTTCAGCCTAGGCTTCCCAGTCCCTCCCTCATCCATAGCCACCCCCAGCTGCCACGAGTGCGCTGCCTGTGGGTAGGATGGGCTCAGCTGTGGAATGGAACTTGATTGAGAGACTTTAATCAGGGTCACATTAAAAAGAAAAAAGAAAAAAAATATATATATACACATATATATTTGGTGAAAATATACACATCGAAACCTGCTCCCATTTAACAACTTCTACACACATTGTTTTTTTCTTTTTACACACATTGTTCAGTGACCTTAGTTACATTCTTCACATTGTGTCAACATTCTCCTTACTTCTGCTTTAGTTGTTTCAACCCCATGAGTTTAGACTCACTGCCCCCTAAACAGCTCATCTATGCTTTAGGGTTACCATTGTCCATTTGGTCTCATAAAGGCCTCATAGAGATATTTTTTTTTTTCTTTTAAGAGTATAATACTTGCCGGTGCCATGTGTTACTTTTTGAACTATGCTATTTTGTACTTTAGAGATGACTTCATGGGATAGTTTTGGTTCGAGGTTTGAAGAGTATCCCAGGGCAATTATCTCAGGGTTCCTCCAGTCTCAATGGGTCCAGTAAACTGCATTCTTTAGAAATTTGAAATCCTGTTCTGTATTTTTCTCCCTTTCTATCAGGATCCATCTGTTTATCTAATCAGGGTCACATTTTTAAAGAACTATATCCAGACCTTGATAAGAAGCTGCTGGAGTGAAAATGTTAGTTTATAATTTTTGTGTCTAAGGCTGCTAGACTCTATGGAATTTCACACAGGCTATGAAAAAATGTTTTCATTGTAAAAGAAACATAGAAAAGGGACAGTCCCCAACTGGTTACAGTAAGAAAAAAGATGTGTTACATGTGATTATAGGGTCTCCGTGGAAACCCTATGAGGCAGTTCTACTCTGTCCTATAGGATCGCCATGAGTTGGAATAGACTCAATGGGAATGAGTTTTTTGGATCCACTGAGTATCTTTGTTTCAAGACCTCTGCCTTACTCAGCTTCAAGTTAAATTTCAAGATAAGTATCCCAGGCCACAGAGTGATTAAAAACGTAACTGGTCAGAAGTCCACCCCAAAACGTTGCCTGATAATAAGCTTAGAGGGTTATTTACATTTAAGTATTCTGTACATTTAAATAATCTTAGAAAATTCTTGCTCCAAAGCAATCAATTTTATTGGTGTATTTTAGGTGGGTAGCAAATCCATGCATGGAAGAAAATTAACCTTTATCAAGCTACTCAGGAGTTTTATATGTATTATCTTGTTTACTCTTTAGAAAAAGCCTACATGGACAAGCATTAGTTAGGGTTAGTGTTAAGCTGCTGAAACAAATTTGTTGTTGTTAGGTGCCCTGGAGTCAATTTTCAACCTTAATGACCCCATGTGACAGAGTAGAACTACCCCATAGGGTTTTCTAGGCTGGTGCAACAATTAAGCTCTTGCTGCATACCAAAAGATTGGCAGTTCAAACCCACCCAGTGGCCCCACAGGAGAAAGATCTGGCTGAAACAAATAAACCCCCCAAATTTCGGTGACTTAACACCATGGGTTATTTTACATTTATAAAAACAGTCCTACTTGGTTCTAGGACAAAGGTGTCAGGTGTAGGATTGGGACCTCTGCTCCACTCAGAGCTTCAGGGACCCAGGGTAATGGAAGCCCTGCTGTCTACAACTCGTGGTTTCAAGGTGGCTCCAGATGTCAACATCCAGAGGTAGGAAGTGAGTGGAGCTTGGAAAAGTGCTTGTGGGAGTTTTCACGGTTCTGGCCTAGAAGTTAAAAAACACCATCATTCTGCTCCCATTTCACTGATTAGACCTGAATCTCATGAACACCCCTGACTTCAAGGATGGCTGGTAAACGTAGCCTAGCTGTGTACCCAGGGAAAAGAGGACATGGAACCTACGATGAATAGCTAATGGTCTTGGCCACTGGCACTAACTGGTAGAAATCATTGTCCCCATTTTACTGATAAGGCAGCTGGAACTTATCCAAGATGACTCAGCTAGTGAGTGACTGAGAAAATATTGGGGGTAGAGGGACTCTTTCCTGGCATTTCTGAAGAAAAAGCCTATTGAAGCATCGCAGGAATTATTATCGTTACTTATTGAGCATTGTACCTTATTTCACAGTGATACCGAGATGTGGATTTTTATTACCTGACAAGTGCCAGGCAAGGAAACTGAGGCTCAGAACTAGGTGGAACTGGGGTGCAAACTCATTTCGAACAAATAAACAAATCTGTCTGGAAGGAAGTACAGCCAGAATGCTCTTTAGAGGATGGCAAGACTTCATCTCACTTACTTTGGACATGTTATCAGGAGGGACCAGTCCCTGGAGAAGGGCCTCATGCTTGGTAGAGGGTAGTGAAAAAGAGGAATATCCTGAATGATATGGACTGACACAGTGGCTGCAACAATGGGCTGAACCATAGCAAGGATCATGAGGGTGGCGCAGGACCAGGCAGGGTTTCATTCTCTTGTACGTAGGGTCGCTATGAGTTGGAACCAACTTGACACCACCTAACAACATTTTTTAGCCATGCTCTATAATGCTTCCTACATCACCTCCTTAGAGAACCAGCCCTGGATTCATCATAGCAATGATGGAGGTTAGAGGGGGAGGTTCAACTAGGTTAGCTCTAAAATTTCCTTGTGCACGTTTTGCCCTTTGTTAAGCACAATTTTCTTCTATTCCTGCTGTTGAAAAAAATCAATGCTCCCATCCTTTCGTGCAGCGTGGTTTGGAAGTCTAAGTGACAAAATAAGCCTTTAAATTGCGTGTTAACAGTACTACCTTTCCCCACGTATTCAAAGACCAAACCAAACCAAACCCATGGCCATTGAGTCGATTCCAGCCCATGGCAATCCTGTCTGTGTGTTATAGAGTAGAATTGCTCCATAGGGTTTTCTTGGCTGTAATCTTTATGGAAGCAGATCGCCAGGCCTTTTTTCCGTGGCACCACCAGGTGGGTTTGAGCCACCAAACTTTTGGTTGGTAGTCAAGCACAAACCGCTGGCACCACCCAGGGTGGCACAGAAGAAAGGTGTGGCGATGTGCTTCTGAAAAGGTCAAAGCCTTGAAATTTCTGTGGAGTATAATTCTATTCTGTAACACGTGGAGGTACCATGAGTTGGAATCGACTCAACAGCAACAGGTTTTTTGGAACAAAGACATTTCCTCGCAAAGGAAGGGTGATGGGACTATGGGGATTATCATCATGAACACATCTTTACTGAGCTGAAGTTCTGGTGGCACAGTGGTTGAGAGCTGTGGCTGCCAACCGAAAGGTCTGCAGTTTGAATCTACCAGTGGCTCCTTGGAAGCTCTATGGTGCATTTATACTGTCCCATAGGGTTCATATGAGTCGGAATCTACTTGATGGCAATGGCTTTGGTTTTCAGTTTGGTAACTACAGAGGAGCTCATGCTATTGGACACTGGGAAATAAAACCGTAGGATCTCTGTCCTCCCTGGGCTTACAGATAACTGGGGAGAAGGAATACGGATACATAAGATAAATGGCAACCCAGGGTGTAGCTTTCTGGGAGCCAGAGGATCAGTGCCAATTGTAAGTGCTATAGGATGGCTGGGAGATGGTTTTTGAGCAGTCACTAAAGTGCTGGCCTCAGTCTGGGGTGATTTCACATCTTACTGCATTAATCCTACGGGAACTCAATGGCAGGAGTAATCTCTGGGGACTGGGATGGTCAGAAAGTCTTCAGAGAGAGACTTGAGCTGGGATGAATTATACGGTGATATTTCTCAGCAGTAATGAAAGGTGGCTGTACTGAAACCCAGGGCATAATTTCTCAGTGGCTGGCTGCTCCAGATAGTAATAGCTTCAATGCCCTTCAGAATGGATTTTTTCTGAGTCTGTGAAGATGTATGAGGTGTGCCCAGCAGGTGAGCGTTCTTCCATTTGCCTTCCACCTATTGCGCTAATTAACCACATTTTGCTCCTCTTGGTCTGTTCTTCCAAGCCTCCAGAAGTTCTGGAACATTGCTGCTGCAGCTGAAATGGCAGTTCACTGAGTGGAAATTATGCACAGAGAGGAAAAAAGAACTTTCAAGTCCTTTTCACACTGGTGGTGGGGGTGGAAGCAAGGAGATGGTAGGGTTGGGCTGCAGTACAAAGGCAAAGATTGATTCTGGAAATATTTCCTCCTATTTCTGAGTCTTTTTACTGATGTTATTTCTGCTGCTTTGCTTCTTGTATAGAATTCATTTAGGTTCATGGCAGGAGGCTCTCAGATTCATACTCTTCCACCTGGAGTTAGGAAATAATGGTAAAAAATGTTTATTGAGGACTTACTATAAATTTACGCCCTCTGTGTGGATTATTTTATTTAATTCTTATAATAATGTAGTTACATTTTACAGATGAGGAAATTAGACTTAAAGAGGTTGAACAACTTGCTTAAGATTACACCACTAATGAGAAGTGTAAGGCGTTCCTGGGTGGTGCAAATTGTTAAGCACTTAGCTACTAACTAAAAGGTTGGCGGTTCGAATCCACCCAGAGGTACTTCGGGAATAAGGTCTGGTGATCTATTTCTGAAAGATCACAGCCGTTGAAAACCCTGTGGAGCCGCAGTTCTATTCTAAAACACATGCGGTTGTCATTAGCTGGAATTGATTCGACAGCAATTTTGTTTTTAAAGAAGTGTGAAGAGGAGTTGGAACCCTTGATCTTTTAAGTTTTTTTAAAAAATATAACTCACGTATTTAAAGTTCAATGTTTTTAAATATATTCACAGAGTTGTACAACCACCACCATAATCAATTTTAGGACATTTTTATCTCCCCCAAAAGGAACCCTGTACCCATTTCTCCCCACCGTCCCCCATCCCTGTTGTTGTCATTGTTGGGTACCATTGAGTTGGTTCCAACTCATAGCAACCCCATGCACAACAGAATAAAACACTGCTCGGTCCTGCGCCAGCCTCACAATCATTGCTATGTTTGAGCCTGTTCTTGCAGACACTGTATCAATCCATCTTGTTGAGGATTTTCCTCTTTCCTAGGCAACCACTGATCTCTTTTCTGTCTTTATAGATTTGCCTGTTTTATATAAATGGAATCATGCAGTACCTGTGACTGGCTGCTTTCACTTAGCATAATGTTTTTAAGATTCATGCATGCTGTAGCATGTATCAGTACTTCACTCCTTTTTAAAGCCAAGTTATAGTCCTTGTATGGACATACCACATTTTATTTACTCATCCATCAGTTGATGGACATTTGGGTTGTTTCTGTTTTTTTTGGCTATTATGAATAATGCTGCTATAAATATTCATGTATAATTTTTGTGTTGACTTATGCTTTCATTTCTCTTGAGTATCTACCTAGGAGTGAAATTGCTGGGTCTTACTGTAGCTCTCTGTTTAACCTTTTGAGGAACTACCAAACTGTTTTCCACAACAATTGCATAATTTTACATTTCTGCTAACACGGAACCTTCAATTTTAGCCATTAACTAAAAATCATTTACATTTGATTACTTCCTTTCATAAAAAAAAAAAAAAATCCATATAGCATACTAAAGCTCTAATAAACCCAGTTAGAAATCAGAGAGTTTTCTTAAAGAGAAATCTTAAAGCTGAACTCTGGGTTGGAAGCTTTGGCTCTTTTCCATGTCAAGAAGTCAACTGAAGCAAGTGCTGAAGAGGTAAATGATGGGAGCTACCATATTTGTATGTCCCTTTATTCCCTGAGGCATTAGGGGGGTTTTCTGCTTATTTCTAGGATGGAGTGGTTTCTAGCAGTACAAACATGCAGGGGCTGCAACCGCCCAGAATTGTCTACGATTCTGAAAAGTCACTGACATTTGCTGAAAGACAGCACACAAAGGAAGACATGCATAATATCTATGCATATGTCACGCTGATCTCTTGAGAAGTTAGGTACGCTGGGCATCAAGTTCACAACTGGTTGCTTGCAACTGAGCATAAACTTCAAGGCCATTCTTTTAAAATGAAATAGAAGAAGAGGAACAAGAAAGTAATTCTTTTTTTTCTTTTTTCCTTGCCTGCAACAGTTTTTTGAAAAGGGCCCAAAAGGTGATTTCCAACAAGGTACACTTGAATGAGTCTTGAAGCGTTCTGTCTGGGAACGGAAGGGCATTTGTTGAGTGCTTATTCTGAGTGCACTGGGCGAAGATGAGGAGAACATATGCCATGGTCTGTGCCCTCTGGGAGTTTCTATCCTGTGTTATTACAGAATAACTCAGTGCTAAACCGTGACTGGAAGTGCTGGAGGAGTCCAGAGAAGGGAGAGGTGGGTGTGCTGGAGTGGTGGTTAAGAAAGCTTACACAGGAAGTGGGGCTGGCTTTAGAGAAAGCCAAGCCTAGGACTTGGTTAGGCTGGAAAGAATGGCATGGCCATTCCAGGTGGGGTAGCAACACGCCCAGATGACAAAAACCAGAGTGTATTTAGGGGTCAGTGGACAGCCGGGCTCAGCTGGGGCAGAAAGTATGTATGAAAGTTGGAGCAAGAGAAGGTTAGAAAGCAGCATGGTGTCATGGGGAGAGCTTTAGATGGGGAATTTGGACACATGGATTCTGCATTCAGATCTGCCACTAACTAGTGTTGTGGCTCGTTGTTGTTGTTGTTGTTAGGTGCTACCGAGGCAACTACAACTCAGAGCGACCCCACGTACAACAGAACAAAACGTTGCCTGGTCCTGTGCCGTCCTTACTGTTGTTGGCATGTTTTGTGGCTTAGGCTCTGCGATTTAACAACGTAGAGCTTGTTTCTTCATCTGTAGTCTATGGAGGTTGCGCTAGTCCTGGTTCTGAAATCTGGTTTCATGTTAAAAATCCCTGAGTGTTTATTTAAAATATAGATTCCTCAGTTCCAACCCTGGAGACCACGTTTCCATAAGTATGACGTGTGGCCCAAGAAGGGTGGTTTTCTTGGCTACATTTCGGAATCACCCGGGGAGCTTTTAAGAAACCCTAGTGGTGTAGTGGTTAAGACCTATGGCTGTTAACCAAAAGGTTGGCAGTTCAAATCTATCAGCAGCTCCTTGGAAGTTCTATGGGGCAGTTGTATTCTGTCTTATAGGGTTGCTGTGAGTCGAAATCCACTCGACGGCAACGGGGTTTTGTTTGTTTGTTTGTTTTTTTGGTTTTAGGGAGCTTTTAAAACTAGTTTGCCTAGGCTCCACCTCCAAAGATTCTGTTTCAATGGGCCTTGGGTGCAGCCTAAGCTTTGGGAGTTTTCAAAGCTCCCCAGGTGATTCTAATGGGCAGTCACATTAAGAAACACTCATCTCTGGTTGATTCTAAAGTACTGCAGGACTGGCTAGAGACTCCATTGGAATGGAAGATCTCTAAATCTAATCCTAACTCACGGACTTTGATTCTGTGCGAAGTTTGCTATCAGGTAGTAAACAAAAAACAACAAACCCATTGGTAGTCAACTCTATAGGACAGGGTAGAACTGCCCCATACGGTTTCCAAGAAGCACCTGGTGGATTTGAACTGCCATCTTTTTGGTTAACAGTTGTAGCTCTTAACCACTAAGTCATCAGGGTTTCCAGGTGATATCCAAAAAAACAAAAAACCAAAGCCAGTGCCATCGAGTCGATTCCGACTCATAGCCACCCTATAGGACAGAGTAGAACTGCCCCATAGAGTTTCCAAGGAGTGCCTGGCGGATTTGAACTGCTGACCCTTTGGTTAGCAGCCGTAGCACTTAACCACTACGTCACCAGGGTTTCCTTCCAGGTGATGGAGGGTCTTAAATGCTGGATTAAGGGATTTATACTTTGAAGTTAGTGGAAGACATGTAAGGTGTTTGAGCAGAGGGCTATTAACAATCTCACCTGTGTGCATTTCATTGCTTTGGCATATGATAGCCACCACTTGGGAAAGAATGGAAAACTGCCTCTTCATTCAAGCTTTTAGCTGGAAAGGAGTGGCCTTTGCCAGCTCCATTATGTGACTCTGGGGTCTAGTGTCTGCACAGCACAGAGGCTATAAGAGAAGGGAACAGAAACAGAGAAAGGTAAGAGGTGGCAGGGTGGTGTGGCATGGTCTTAACCACCTGTGGGCTGGAGACAACGGCAGGTAGGGAGGATTTTAAGTAACATTGGATCACAGAGTGAGACAGTTACTAGACTTTTCAATTGTCTTTTTCATTCTCTGATGAATCTAGGAGAAAATCTCTACTGAGCAGGGGTTGCCTCTACCAGCTATCACTTGCCAATCTCCCCTTTTGATGAAGAAAGGGCAGACCCCAGGCTTAGAGCCCTATGCAGATGATGGTATCTAGGTAGAATTTAGCAATAGGCTCTTATCTAAAACCGTCTGGTCCCTGAGTTTCAGAGACTTCAGGTAGGGTCCTTCCATTTCCAGCACCTGAAGCTGGTTTTCCATTTACAGTAGTGAATCAATGTTTCCTTCTTAAATAAAATTGAGTAAAAATGTGAGTTGATTTAAAGAGAAATGTTAAATTATAGCACAGGTGGCAGGGTGAGGCAGAAAGGAAAATTATGAACCAACCCATTGCTGTCAAGATGTTTCCAACTCATGGCCACCCCATGTGTTACAGAGTAGAACTGAGCTCCATAGGGTTTTTTTGTCTATAATCTGTATGGAAGAAGATTGCCAGGGCTTTCTTCCACAGCAACCCTGGGTGGGTGCAAACTACCAACATTTTGGTTAGCAACTGAGCTCAAACCATTTGTGCCATCCAAAATCAAAGACCAAACCCATTGCCGTCAAGTTGGTTCCATCTCACTGCACCCCTCCGGGACCTAAAATTGTGTACAAATAAATGACCTTCAGGAAGCATTGGTGGGTCCTTTCTAGAACCAGGACTGGGAGTCAGCAGCCCCATTCCTTCTTCTAGCACTGACAGGTTTTCTCATGTCTCTAGTCTGTAACAGTGGGGTCCTGACTGAATAGTTTTTAAAATTCCTTCCAGGTCTGAGATTCTGTGTCTCTCTGACAATATTTCTAAAATGCGGTCCCTTCCCCAGGAGACTGATCATACTTGGTTATTTCCAGTGGTCATGTCACCACCTTGTCTCCCATTCGGGGTTGAGAACATGTGGGCAGCTCCTTGGGACTAACCCTGGCACCATTCCCGAGAGACCACCAGCCCCAGAGTCCCTCGGAAATTGCAGGGCAACAACATTTTAAGGAATTTGGACCCTGCAGGCTAAAACACTAAAATCTTTCAAGGGAGAAGAAAATGAATAAAACATAATTGAAACCAAAACAAACCAAGCGGCCTCAGAGTTAACAACTGGACTTTCCCCCATTTTCAAGTTTTGTTGTTGTTGTTGTTGGGGGAATGGCTGTTTCTTTCCCTTTCCTGCCATTACTTCTCCCTTTTCCCCTGTGCCTAAAAAATGTTTTCTCAGGGAACAGATGATGCACCCCAACAAAATGCTTTTGTTGCCGCTGTATCAATGCTTCACAGGGCCAACGCGGAAAAATACCTCCCCGACTTCTCCTCCTGAAAAAAAGAAAAAGGCCAGTCCCAACAGACATTGCTCCATAGATTGTATGGAAGGAGTCTTGTTACTCTAAGTCAGTGGTTTTCACATGTTAGATACGTAAGGATCACCTGGGAGCTGGTTAGAAGTGCAGGTTTGGGGGCCTCAGCCCCAGTGATTTGATTGAGTAGGCGTAGGGTAGGGCCCTGGAGCAAGGATCTTTAACAAACTCCCAGGGGATTTTGATGTTAATGTCTGCAGGTCACCCACCCAGAAGTCTGGCCCTAAAGGGAATTAGGTGATGCCTGGTGTTACCAAACTTTCTCAACTCAATGTCTTTAGCCAGGGCCATCCTTAGTGTAGTGGTGTGAACCTATGCCTCTCCCCCAGTTTTTTACTCAGGCTTTATATGAATATCAAGTTCAGCCCTGATGTGATCACTATCTCTACAATAGGAGATAGTGTAATGTAGCACAGGTGGTCCCCAACTCAGAATGGCGTTCCCGTCTGATGACTCTATTGTAAGTTGGTTCTGACATAAGACGAATACCTCTTTTGTTTTTCATTATAATTGCCTTTTATTATCAGTATCTTTATAAATCCAAGCTTTATTTGTCTTTGGGGATTGAAAACATTAAATATAAACTTACAGATATATTTTAATGCATACGTACATATTACTAAAGATAAGATGTACAATAATAAAAAAAAAGAACAAAAAACAGACGGTTGTAAGTGTAGTTCGTTGTAACTGGAATATGACGTAAGTTGGGGACTACCTGTAGTTTAAGGGCATACATTCTGGCAGTTTGAAAATTTGCCTTCAAATCTTTATTTTCTAGCTTTGTGATTTCAGGCAGGTTGCTATCCCTCAAGTCTCAATTTTCCTCATCATTAAAATAGGGATAAAAACAGGGTTGAGTCAATCCATATAAAGACTCTGGTATGAGGTAAGTTTTCGGTGAAGGTTAGCTACTATTTTTACGGTAGGAATCGGGAGGAAAACAGAAGGGGCCAAAAGGGCAGGAGATGGGGAAGATGTTGTTAAAGAGGAGCTTGCACCCCAAGGGTTGCCTATGAGTAGGGAGAAAAGTGAAGTTCCATCTAGTGAGGGACATTCATGTGTAGCCATCTCTTCCTGTCCCATGCCAACTTCTGTGGCTCCCTGGTACTCTGAATTTTAGCCTAAGTCGAGTATAATGTGGGGATGGGGTGCAAAGCTTGAAGCCTGAGCAGGAGAGTGCTAGCATTCTACAAAGTGGTTCTCAACTTGGCATTCACACCACACAGATGACTCAGTGTCAAGTTTCTGGGCATTAGAGGGCGCTTGGTGACATCATGGAGCTCACTGCTAAATGCCCCATCTACAAGTCTACCTTGACTGAGTCCTGGGCTGTTCTCAACATACCACCCTCTGGGCAGCCTCCAGCACTCTGAGGTGTTGGCTAATGCCTCCTAGAAATGGTTTTGTGGGAAGGACTCAGGAAACCAGGAGATGTTGTTTCCAGGAAGCGAGCAGGGCTTTGTCAGCACATTGCTCAGAGTTCTGACATAGACTTGCTGGGTTCTGTTCCAGGTGCCTACCAACGTTTGTGCACAAATCGTGTGGCATGGTGTATGTAAAACAAATTCACTTTGTCTTTTTCCTATAGGCAAGTATAACTTGACTTAGCCAGAGAAGACAAATCTTTCTCCTCAGGGGTATGTTTGCATCTCAGTGAGTGAAATGAGCCCATTTGAGTTCTTAAACAGTTTTGCTTGAATGGTAAAGCCTGCTGACAAAGAAATATGGATACATTTAAAGAGTAAAATAGTGGGATTTTCATATACAAAGGACAGAAAACTCAAGATAGCTGGTCTTGGCATTGGTGACTGAGAGGAGGCAGAAAGCTGGCTCCCTAAACTTCCTACCCCTTCTTTTTGAGTCCCTTTTCCTTTTCTCTAGCCGCTTGGTTCCAGGAGAGGGTGAGGAGGAAGGGAACAAGCATAAGAGCTGAGCAAGGAATTGCCTTGTAGGGATAATCCTCTGATTTTTATCACATTCGGGATTTCTAAAGTCACCTTCCAGGCTTGGAATCCACCTTTATAGATGTCACCCAAATAGTTGGGACACAATTATTCTGACTTCCACAGTGTGGTGTTCATTTCCATACCAATGAGGGAGAATTTTACTGAAGGCAGAAATTGTGAACATGTACAAACCAACCAGAAAATCACCTCCTTCTAAAACCGTGAGCCACCCTTTTCTCCCTTCGCCACTTTCTTTTCTGGCCACCAGGATACACTCTTGCCCCGCCTGTCCAGGGCTGTCCAGCCATTCTCTTGCCCACTCACTGTTGGCCCAATATGAATCCAATAAGGGGAGCCTCCCTCTGTGTCGCCAAACAAACCCCGATTCCTGATGCAGGGGAAAGATGCCAAGCCTTGGCCCCAGCCAATAATAACAATGTTGTAACATGTTCTAGATTTGCCTCTAAGGCGCACTGCTTGCTTTCCCCACCTGCCTTTAATTTTTGCCCTTTACCACAAGCTGATAGAGATATGCATCAAAGGCTTATCAGATGAGCGCACCCAATAGAACTGAAATGTTCAGTCCATCTAATTTAGCAAATTCTAAATAGCTACCTTCAACTAAGTTCAAAGAATATCATTGTTCCTATATTCCTTCTGAAAAAAAAAAAAAGCTCTTTTGGCTAACTGGATCAAGACAGCCACTAAGAGAATGTAGCGAGGTATTGGAAAAAAAGGAAAAGAAAATTGAAAGTTAACAGAACATTTTCATTTTCAAGCAGTAATTTAAGTTTTCACAAAGGCTTAGGGTTGGTCCGTATTCTGATGTCACCGAAATATCCGTGATTTAGATGTAAGTACTTTAATAACTAGTTAGGGAAAGAAAAACTTTCTTTCCCAGGCAAACAGCAAGAGAAACTCTTCTGTTAGATTCCTTTGATGACAATAGTTCTTTGTTAACAGATTGTGACTTTGCCCCGGGACCGGCGATAAGCTCCTAAGAGTTAGAAGAGCTGTCCTTCCCTTGAACAGCAGTGTTCACCTTGAAGATGGATTGAAAAGAAAATAAACGTCTAGCGCTCACACTTTCTTCTTATTTGTCTTTACATGTCTCTTTGCCTGAGAAGCCTGACAAAATCAACATTAGTGTGGAAACGATGTAAAGTCAAAACAGTTCTCCGGCAGGGGCGGATTTTCCACACCGAATGGAAAAGATTATTCACACTTGTTGCTTGGGAACTCTTCTCAAATTAGAAATAGCGTAATCTTTAGGGGTGTCTTTGCTGTTCAAAGTAGAAGTTTGGCAGTTATCTGATTCATTTAATTAAGTGCGCTACCAGCAGAAAAATACCCATTGGGGGAAATCTACATGATCTGTGGGAATTGACTCCATGGCAATGGGTTTGGTTTTTTTTTGGACACGATCTAGCCTGGTTTTACAATAGTCGAATTAAACAAGTAATCGAATCAATAGTTCGCTTAGAGGAGGGTAGTTAGTCTTTGGGTCTCACGTAGGATTCATTTCATCAAGGAGTGGACTGATAATTTTATGATACTATTTCAGGCCATATTTCAGCTATGGAAATTCTAGGGTTCAAAATTGTGAAGGAACTTGAAATAGGGTTCAGTTCCCTACCATTTTACAGTCAAAGACGGGGAGGCTCAAGGTTACTTATGTAGTTGGCCAGGATTAGAATCCAGAGGTACTAATTCCTAGGCCAGTGGACCCTGTCACTTCCCACTGCCTTGCTATTAGTGGAGGCTTGTGAGGGGAAGGACAAATGGACTGAGATACAGCACAATCCAGTATTGTGAATTCTTCTGTTCTCTCTCCTCTGGACACCCTCGCATCTGTGGCCCCTTCCAATCCATCACTGACAGTGGCCAAGGGAAAAAGAGTGTAAGGGAAAGAAGATGGGAGTAGGAAGAGAATTGGGAGAGAATGTGCCTGGGGACATTGTGCAGTCAAATGGGGTAGGTGTCACTTTACCTGAAAGAGGGAGGAAGAACCCAGCCGCCCTGTGTCCTTTACCCACCTCCACGCCCGCACTGCTTGCTAAGCGTTTCTTCCATACTTCATCTCCATTTCCCCCACAGTGGATGAGTGTTTTCATTCCAGTTATGCCTGAGAAAGTTCCAAAAATACACGGAGAGAGTCTGGTTATACGGTATTTAGCACTGGCCCCAGAACAGAAACTGCTTTGAAAAGGAGTTTGCTTTTGGCGTCTGTTTGCCAGGTTCTGGCATCATTGTGGGCACTGGGCTGGGTTTAGCATCACTGTGTAGACCTGGAGTTTGAAATAAGCTCTTGCATATTTGTGTTTTGTTTCAGCCAATCTCAAACATTTGAGCTTTTCTCATTGCCTAGCAGTACCAGCTGCCATGGAGTTGATTCCGACTCATGGTGACCTCATGTGTTGCATAGTAGAACTGCACACCATAGGATTTTAAAAAATTAAAAAAAGATTTTGTTGTCGTGCACTTCATAGGGTTTTCAAGGCTGTGACCTGATGCGTCTCTGGGTGGGTGCCTTTCGATTAGTGGTTCAGCACGTAACCCTTTGCACCTCCCGGGGACTCACTCCTACTGCCTAGGCCCGTTTCAGTGGTAATACAGCAGTTAAAAGTCTAGGACTTTTAATCAGGCAGGCAGCAGTTAAATCCTGGCTGGACCCCTACTTAAACTTACGGAAATTTCTTTGCTTTTTATCCTCTTTTTTTTTTTTAAATTGTGCTTTAAGTGAAAAGTTTATAGCTCAAATTAGTTTCTAATACAAAAATGTATACACACATTGTTAGGTGACTCTAGTTGCTCTCTTTATAATGTGACAGCACACTCCTCCTTTCCACCCCAGATTTCCCGTGTTCATTCAACCAGCTCCTGTCCCCCTCTGCCTTCTCGTCTCACCTCTGGGCAGGAGCTCCCCATTGAGTCTAGTGTATCTACTTGAGCTAAGAAGCACACTTTTCACAAGTATCATTTTATGTCTTATAGTCCAGTCTAATCTTTGTCTGAAAAGTTGGCTTTGGGAATAGTTCTAGTTCTTGGTTAACAGACAGTCTGGGGGCCACGTCTTCTGGAGTCCCTCCAGTCTCAGCCAGACCATTAAGCCTGGTCTTTTTAATAGAATTTGAGTTCTGTACCCCGCTTTTCTCCTGCTCTGCCTGGGACTGTCCATTGTATTCTAGCCTTAGGGAAATTTCTTAATCACCATAAACCAAACTTACTGCTGAGAAGTCGATTCCAACTCATAGCGATCCTATAGGACAGAGTAGAACTGCCCCACAGTGTTTCCAAGGAGAGGCTGGTGGATTTGAACTGCTGACCTTTAGGTTGGCAGCTGAGCTCTTAATCACTGCACCACCATGGGGAGCCCTGACTGCACAGTGGTTGAGAGCTACACTGAGCTACAGCTGCTAACCAAAAGATCAGCAGTTCGAATCCACCAGCTGTTCCTTGGAAACCCTATGGGCCAGTTCTATTCTGTCCTATAGGGTTGCTATGAATTGGAATCGACTCGATGGCAATGGGTAATCACTATAGGCCTCAGTTTTCTCACCTGCGACGGGAATAACAATAGACACTTCCTGGGGTTAATGAGGAAACCCTGGTGGCGTAGTGGTTAAGTGCTACGGCTGCTAACCAAAGGTCTGGCGGTTTGAATCTGCCAGGCACTCCTTGGAAATTCTATGGGGCAGTTCTACTCCATCCTATAGGGTTGCTATGAGTTGGAATCGACTCGATGGCACTGGGTTTGGTTTGGGGTTAATGAGGGGAGCCCTGATGGTGCAGTGGTTAAAGCATTCGACTGCCAACTGAAAATTTGGTAGTTCGAAACCACGAGCAGTTCCATGGGAGAAAGATGTGGCAGTCTGCTTCTGTAAAGATTTGCAAACTTGGAAAACCTACGGGGTCACTATGAGTTGGAATCTACTCAAGAGCAGTGGGTTTGGCTTTGGTGGTGGTTAATGAGGAGTAAATATAATCAGGTTCATAAGGGGGTTACCGTAATGGCACAGATTAAATCTCAGTAAGCGGTGGTTACTATCATCATCATCAAGTTGTAGCCATGTACCAAGGCTTGATGTGGTTCCGTGCTTAACAAAATGTTAGCCTGAATTAAGAGTAATCTGGAATGTTCTTTCCATATTGTTGAGGTTATAGCTATAAGTATTGGGCAAAGTTAATTTCCCTTAGTTAGATATTTTTGAAGGATTTGGGCAGAAGAAGAGTTGGGGGTGTGCTAGGGCTGTACCTGCTGGGAATGAACTGACTTCAGGTTTAATAGATAATCTAAGAGGCATCATGGCGGGAGTGGGAAGAGACTCAATCACATGGTTCACGCTGAGGTCCTGAGATCTATTCTGGGCAGATCCAGAGCCCAGAGGTCTCTGTGGGACCTGAAGGTGATTGGGAAGGATTTCCTTAATGCCATCCTCATCACCTTGTGACAGGGACCACTCCAAGTGTAACGAATGGTGTCTGGGGTCTCTGAAGGCTCACCTTCTGACACCTACATATAAGACTCTTCCCTGCTGAGAATTCTTGTACACATAGAAGGTAATTTCCCAAGAGGTATCATTCTGGGGTTGTTGGGAATGTCTACTCCACCATACTTATGGGACCTGCAATTATACACTGTTTTGGTTCAAATCTTAATGCTACCACTGACTAGACGTGGACCTTGGCAAGGCACTCAATCTCCTTGAGCTCCATTGATAATGCTTCCGTGGAAACTGATTCATTTGCCGTATGAGAACTGGCTGGAGAGGTGAGAATGGGGAGCATAATCACATACTTTTGACAGATGATTGGTGGTGTTGGCATTGACAGTGGGCAGACAAGGGGTCCAAAGGTGGGAGAGAGGCACAGCAGGCAGAATTTCTACAATTGCTCAGGATTTCCAGTTTGCAGGGAAGCCAGAGGCAGGCAGGTCTTCTAGTAGCTTGATAAGAGAGTGACAAGTGGGACCTAAATGCAGACTGGACTATGGGTTGGGTTTGTAAGTCATCATGACATGGGGCAATTTCCTTTACTTCTCTGATTCTCAGTTTTCTTGCATGGAAAATGGGGATGATAACTACGTCCCTGCTTACTTTTCAGTGTGTTGTGAGACTCAAAGTCATTTGTGTGAAAGCGATTAGTAAAGTTTCTACATAAGTGAAACATATTCATTATTTTTTTCTTACCAAAGGAGATAACTGTGTAATCTATCTCTCACTTCTACTACACTTTTCAATGCTTCTCCTTTCTACCTCTTTCTTTTTCACTTACATGAGGTTACTTGGAAACCCTGGTAGTGTAGTGGTTAAGAGTTCAGCTGCTAACCAAAATGTCGGCAGTTCAATTCCACCAGGCGCTCCTTGGAAACCCAGTGGGGCAGTTCTACTCTGCCCTGTAGGGTCCCTATGAGTTGGAATCGACTTGACAACAATGGGTTTGTTTTTTGGGTTTTGAGGCTCCTTAGTGCAATATTAGAAAACCAGTTAAAATAATGTGATATTTAGGGGACTCATCAACATGTGATAGAAAGACAATTTCTATTTTAATTATATTAGAAACAAGGTAAATAAATGATTGAATTGAGTTTGACTCTTTCAGTCAGAAGAGGGCCTTTTCTTTTTCCTAATAACCTTAGAACAAATAACTTGAAAAAATTAGCTGATTTGGTAGGCGGTAGGGCAGATATGGGGCTAGAGAAGGGGATGGTGATGGAGACTTTGAGTTGAAAAATCAGCCAGAGAGATTAAAGCAAATGCCTATAGAACCTACTCAGTTCTGCAAAGGAAATTTCCATACCAGAACAGGCCGCTTGACCATATGTATTATTGCTCTGCCTGCCCCTGTTGTAACTTTTATTGGGTCATTCCATCTGGCTCCTGGTCACAATTAGGAAGTATTAGATGTGAGGAATCTCTGTAGTCTGAGGTTTTAGTTCACAGGGAATTTTGATATTTCCACTTATCTTTATTGGGCTGCTTGTAAAGAGATCGAAGCACTTTAACCAAACACTGCCTTTAAGTCCATATGGAGAGAAAATGACGGGTAAGTGATTAACTGGTTAAGATGGAGAAAATGCAGGATCTATTAATGGTCAGAAGGAAGACATGGGGTGGCCTAGTGAGCTATTTGGCTGCTTGTCTGAGCTACTTAATGGGTGGCGTGTGCACGCGTGTGTGTGCTCGCCCTGGTTGGCGCATGTGTGCACCACATCCACCTTAGCTAAAATTATGATCAAGGCTCAAGTTTTTCCTCTTAATCCCTCCCTCTTTTTTGTTCGTACCTATTGCTTCTCCTTACAGCCCTCTACTTCATTACCCTCTCCCTTTCCTTTTTAACCTTTCTCTTCAAAGTCTGCTGTATGTTTTCCTACGTCCCCAAAGTAATTGATCATTAACAGCTTAGAGTTGTATGAGTGGGGGCAAGGGAAGCATTTGCTTTTTCAAATTCTTGCTTCAAAGAAACTCTTGAGCTAAAAAGGGTGGGAATGTTGACCAGAATATCAATATCAGGGGCAGAGTTCCAGTGCTTAGAAAAGTCTCTTCACTCAAAGACGGGACAATGTTTTACCTGGAGAAGAATTTCCGGAAGGGAGAAGTGAGAGCTGCCCTCAAAAGCAATGATGTAGACGAGGGAGAAGAGTTTGATGTTAGGTCACTCTGGCGCAGGACTAGGAGCTGTGGATTAAACTCTAAGGAGAGCGATTTCATCTCAGCACAAGAAAGAGGTGGAAGGGGCCCCACAGTGAGGGAGTGGGTTCTGGGGCCCTGGCATGGCTGTGGAGGGCGTTCTTGCAGTGAGTGGGATGCTGGGAGGGACATGCTAAGGCCCCACCAACTCTAAGTACTAGGATTCAGCTACATTCCTTAGACCAGTTCCGGAGGGAGGTCAGTCCTGTAGTCAAAGCCAAACCTGTACTTTCAATAGTAAATGCAGTTCCGTTCTGTTCTTTTGTGTAGTGAATGCAATATCAGGCTTTCAAGAAAGTTTAACCTATGCCCCCTTTTCCTGCCAAAAGCTCTTTTTTGCTTCTTCCTTAGTGCTTTGTTCTCTAGTATTCAAGTGGCTCTTGGGTAGCTTAGGTTTGTTAGTTTAGACATTCCCAATTTCCTGGAGACTGAATACATTCCTGCCTTGCCATTCTCAAGTGCAAGGTCGTCCGATGACATGAGATACTGCAGAAAACGGCATCGTTCTTGTTTTCAATAAACTCTTCCAATTAGTATTCATTTGAGATATTAGGAGTACTGAGAGTAAACGCCAGGTTTTTATCCCCTCATCTAAATGGGCATTAGCTCAAGGTATGTTCCTCTGTTTTGTCACCATTCATAAATCACCCGCCTATAAAAATCAAAGGCTGAGAATATTTGGTTACCTGTGGCAATGATGGACTTTCTATCGATTACATTTGCCTTCCTGCCCTGGCTCCATCTTAAGTCCTGAAGCCCTCCCCTGTAAACCTCCCTCTTTTGACCTGGACTTCCTGTCCTAGCATAAACATCTCCTCTGCTTTATCCTGACAGATGCCAGTAGAAGAACAGTGCTACATTAGGACACTTGGGTTTGTTTGTGTTTATTTGGTTCCCTCTGCAAAGTGGTCTGGCTGAATGTAATCAATGTGGTCCCTCGGCTTTTTTCATTGAGCTTCGTGTAATGATGTGCAGATGCCAAGCGTGACTCATTTGGACACAAGGTAGTTTAATTGCAGTCTCATTGGCAGAGATGACTTGGTGTCATTAGGGGCTTTGTCTCCAAGAATCCAGCTGACACACGGAGGGAAAACCAGCCAGTGGCCAGGAATGAGGCAGAGTGATCCTATAAAATGCTGGGGCACTCACTAGGCTATTAGGTTCCAAATAGGAGCATTAAGAACTGAGCTAAACTGTGGTCTTTCTTTCCTTTGTTTTTTTTTGTTTCTTTTTTAAAATGACAGTTTATGAGTCTGTCCCTCAATTCCCACCATTTGACAGGGGGAGTTTAGAAGGTTGTGTCGATAATTCAGGCCATTTCAAAGGATCTTGTGAATGGGAGTTTGGACTGCAGCTCGCCTGTAAATACTTTGTTAACGTGCTGATGATGGAGTGTGATGAGTGGGAGGTCGATCCGTTGATCCCGCGGTGACCCGCTGGCTTTAAGCGCCATTACTTACAAACACAGAGCCTACCCCCATCCTCAGATATCCAGGATTGGAAACAAATCCCCATGGAATATTTGTATTAATCGTGTTCTTTTGTATGCCTAAAGGAGGGTACTTCTCTGGGAAGTCCCACTTTTTATGAATTGAAAAATCCCATTGGAAGGGTTTAATTTGATTGTTTCTAACCATTCTACTTGACAGAGGTTGGGCAGGAAAAAGGGCCCCCTGAAGGTTTCCCTGATAGGTCAGGTGAGTGGATGGATAAGCCTCTCTGGCTAAGAACCCACAGTATCTTGAGGGTGTAGCTTGCTGAGGACGGAAAGAACCCTGAATTCCCCACTGGATTGTTTCTCTGCATCTGTCATTGGGTGGGTATTATTCAGGATTAAAGGGTTTATGCCTGACTAGTGCAGCTCAGGGTCACCCCTTTTCTTTATCCCTTAAGGGGATAACCCTGGTGGTATAGTGGTTAAGAGTTTGGCTGCTAACCAACATGTCAGCAGTTCAAATCCACCAGGCACTCCTTGGAAACCATATGGGGCAGCTCTACTCTGTCCTGTAGGGTCCCTATGAGTCTGAATTGACTCGATCGCAATGGATTTGGTTTTGTTTGTGATGTGTGTGACAACTGGAAAATGAAGGATATAAATGGTCAGGGTCAAGGTGGGAGAGAAAAAAGAACAGAAATGTTTTTCTCTCTTGTTACTGTAAATTTTGTATATGAGAAAAGATCAATCAATACATGTTTGTCTGGAGGCTAGGAAGAGCTCCATCAGTGTGCGTAGTGGAAATGCCAGTGACCTTGGGAGCAGAAGATCTGGGTTTCCTTTTCTGGCCCTGCCATGTTACAGGTCTAGGACCATGCCAAAACGTTTCACCTTTCTGAGCATTAATTTCCTCTTCAGTAATCATCGGTACTAACTATACTGCATAGGGTATGTGAATGTATTTTGTAAACTATGGTGCTGTGTATTTATTTTTTGCACAAATAAACTGTGGGAATATGGGGCATTGGCAGTTCCATGGTAGAATTCTCACCTTCCATGGAGAGATCCAGGTTCAATTCTGGCCAATGTACCTCAAGCACACTCACCACCTGTGGGCCAGTGGAGGCTTGTGTGTTGTTATGATGCTGAACAGGTTTCAGCAGAGCTTCCAAACTAAGGCAGACTAGGGAGAAAGGCCTGGCAATCTGCTTCCAAAAAATCAGCCAATGAAAACTATGGATTACAATGACCTGATCCACAACAATCACGGGGATAATGCAGGACTGAGCAGCGTTTTGTTTCATTGTGCATGGGGTCGCCGTGAACCAGAGGTCGAACTGACAGCAGTTATCAACCACAACAAAGCAGGGGTACATTCTTGTAAAAGGCTGAAAGAATACAGAAATATATAGAGAAGACCACGAACATTCCTCTTTTACTTCCACACAATCACTACTGCTCTCCCTAGAGGTGTCCACTGACAGTATGGGTATGGGTTTGTCTTTTCTTTCTATGCGTTTACAGGGTTATACACTTCCAGTGGAGCCCTGGTGGTACAGTGGTTAAGAGCTCAGTTGCTAAGCAAAAGGTTGGCAGCTCAAGTCCACCAGCCGCTCCTTGGAAACTCTGTGGGGCAGTTCTAGTCTGTCCTATAGGTCGCTATGAGGAATTGCCTCAATGGCAACGGGTTATATTTCCGGTGCACCTGTTTCTTTAAAAAAGCATATCAACGGGTGCACAGTATTTAAAGTATCCTGCAATTTGCTCTGCAAAGTTAATGGCATGTCTTGGACATCATTTATATTTAATACTTTTTTATACTGGCTCCAGAGTATGGATATACCATAATTTATTAAATTGTTTTCCAATTTCTCCCCAGTCTTTTTTAAATTGTGCTTTAAGTGAAAGTTTACAGTTTTTTAGTTTCTCATACAAAAATTTATACACATGTTGTTATGTGAACCTAGTTGCTCTCCCAGTAATGTGACTGCACACTCCTCTTCTCCACCCAGGATTTCCTGTGTCCATTCAACAAGCTCCCATCCCCTTTTGCCTCCAGGCAGGAGCTGCCCATTTAGTCTCACGTTTCTACTTGGGCTAAAAAGCACTCTTCATGAATATCACTTTGTCTTAAAATCCAGTCTAATCTTTGTCTGAAGAGTTGGCTTCTGCAATGGTTTCGGTTCTGGGCTAACAGAGAGTCCAGGGGCCATGTCTTCCAGGATCTCTCCAATGTCAGTGAGACCATTAAGTCTGGTCTTTTTACTGGAATTTGAGTTCTACACCCAACTTTTCTCCTGTTCCGTCAGGGACTCCCTGTCTTGTTCTCTTTCAGGGTGGCCATTAGTGGTAGCCGGGCCTCCCCAGTTTTTGACTTTTCCATGATAGATAGCTCAAAACAACTTCGAACATCCTTCTTTGTATACATGAGCAAGGAAGCTTGATTTCTGGAAATGGAATTGCTCAGACAAGGACACGTACGCTTGAAATTGTGATAGATGCTGCCAAATTGTTTTTCAAAAACGGTTCACCAAGTTACACCTCCCCTAAGTGAATAAGGATGTGCATTTCCTGACATCCTCTCCAGAATTTTATATTATTAGTCTTTTAAGCTTCTGCCAATCTGATAGACAAAAAATTCCTATAATTTGCTATTCACATTTATCTACTATTGTCAGAGAAGAATCTAGAGAGAGAGTAGGAGAGAGCAGAGAAGCAGAGAAGGAAAGGGAAGGAAAATTGAGAGGAAATGATCTCAGGGTGTTTGGTACCTTTTCAGGAGTGTGTAGGGACTGGATTAAGGCCATCAAGAGCACGTGTTCCCAAAGGCATTTGTCTGGCTCCTTCCCCCACATCCACAGGCTGTGTGACCCCTTTCTTGCTTTGTGGTAGGGGAGTGACCTGAGGCTGTCTACCCTGCTGTCAGTTGGCCACAGTTGTCTCCATTCATGACAGAGCCCAACATGTGGTTTGTCTCAGAAGCAACAATGCTTTTAGCTGTCCTGAGGCTTATCAGGAATCCTCTTCCCCCTTCTCGTTGAAGATCCTACACTCCTCTGGGATTAGATGCTCAGTGATCCCTGAAGAGCAAAAACACTAGTGTTAGAGATTGAAGCGATGCTCAGGTTGGGCCCCAAATGGCTGCAGTTTGTTTGCCCAGGCTGACCTCTGTCGTCATGGAACACTGACCCTTGTTTCTGGAAACAAATCTGGAGTGGTCTTGAATACAGTTGTCTTCTTAGTCTGGAGAAGGGGGTGGCTGTAGGGGTCTGAAGAGGGTCCATGGGTCTTTGTGCCGTACTCTGTGTGTCCCTGGACTGGGCCACTCACAGGGCTTAAACAGACAATTTTCTATGTGCCTGTCCCGTGGATTCTACTCCCAAAATAACTCCCAGTTATGCCCACTCTTCACCTTCACTGCCACCACCTGACTCCCAGTCACCCCGGCTCTCTCCTAAATGATTGCAGTAGTTTTTGAACTTTCTTCCTTGTCCCTGTAACTCCCTCTCTCTGGCTAATCCATTCACTACACAGCAGTAATAACAATGCTATTAAGTTACAAAATTAGATCACATTGCTCTGTGCTGACAACCCAGTGGCTTCATATTTGTTGTAGGGTAAAGTTCACAATCTTTAATACGATCAACCAGGCCCTGACCACACATGACCATGGCCTTGCCCCCACCCACCTCTCACTGGCAGCCCCTCTCTCCCTCACTCACCATTCCTGGGACATGCTGAGCTTCTGGCCTGCAGAGCTTCAACCACAGTCTTCACTCTGCCTGGAACAGTGTCCTGGAACTCTTTACCTGGCCAACTGATCTTCAAGTCAGTTTGAAGATCGCTTCCTCAGAAAGCCCTTCCTGAGGTTCCACTGGTCAAGTTCCTTTTCTTCAAACACTTGTAACCATTGTAGTTAAGTATTTGTGTGATTTTTTTTTAGCGTCTGTCACACTCTCTAAAGTGTAAGCTCAATGGATGTAGTACACATGTACATTATTGTCACTACTGTATCATTGGTGCCTGTCACATAGTAGGCACTCAGGACACATATACTGAATGAATCTCTGAAAGCCAGGCACTTCCGATGTATGACATCGTTGCTAATATTTGACAAGTGAGAAAACTAACAGGTTAACCTCTAGAGAGGTTAAAACACTCACATATATTGAGTAATCGGTGTGTGCCAGGCGTGGTTCTCGGCACTCTACTTAGTGCTCAGAGCATGTTTGGAGCTTTTCTGTTTCATTTACCATCACAGCAACCCTGTGAGGTAGTTATTATCTTTATCCCCATTTTATGGATGAGAACATCAAAATATAGTGCTCTTGTTATTCTTACTTGTTGTTGAGTCAGCTCTGACTCATGGCAATCCATGAACAAAAAAATGATTGTTGATGTGCTTGAGTCCATTGTTGTGGCCAGTGTGTATTTTGAGTGCCTTCCAACCTAAGGGGCTTCTCCTCCAGCACCATAAAAAACCAAACCCACTGCTCTTGAGTTGATTCTGACTCATAGTGACCCTATAGGACAGAAGAGAACGGCCCCACAGGGTTTCCAAGGAGCCCCTGGTAGATTTGAACTGCCGGCCTTTAGGTTAGCAGCCGTAGCTCTTAACCACTGTGCCACCAGGGTTTCCTTCAGCACCATATCAGACAATATTCTGTTGTGACCCACAGGGTTTTCATTTGGTAATTTTTGGAAATGGATAGCCAAGAAGTCTTAGTCTGGAAACCCACTGAAACCAAAAGCCCTGCTAAAACCTATCTACCATAGGTGGCCCTGCTGGTATTTGAAAGTCTGGTGGCATAGTTTCCAGCATCATAAATAGCAACATGCAAGCCAGCACAGTACCACAAACTGACAGATGGATAGTGGACAGAGCTTATACTGGGAGTGAAATAGGAGGACCTGCTTGCACCATAGCCAGGGTGGGTCCCTGACAACATTGTAAGGCCAGGGAAAGCCAGTTACACTTTTGGTCTCTTCTTCTGGAAGTGCTTCCACACCCTGAACTTGGCTTGTCTTGGTCTAATTCCTTTAAGAGCTTTTAGGCCATTGGCCAACTGCTCTCAAACCAAATGAGCCAAGATATTAATGGCTTAATTATTCCACTAGGGTCATATGCATTTTAAAATAGAATTCATGGGGGAAACAGCTCAACCAAAAAGAATAACTCTCATACAGTGGAAATTCCAGGGTCTGTTGCAGTCTGGGAGAAAGATCTGACCTCACCCTCACTGATATCACATCAGGGAGGGATCAGTCCCCACCTCTCCTAGGTGAAGAGGCCTGGCCTTGCATATGCCTGTATTTGTATCACTGTCTGCCAAAGCTAACAATGCCTGTTCTAGGGGAAATCGAACTGCTTCACGGAGACAGTGAAAGGCCTTAGGACTTTCGCTGTCTCTCTCCTGGGCTCCCGAAGGAATCACACTCCGAATCCCAAAACAGAGACAGAAACCTATTTTAATTTCTTCTAGTTTGCTTATTTATATCCCAAAAGCCCCACGAAGGGAGTCAGCCAGGACTTTTTCTTGACAGCTTTGGTGCAAGGCAGCATGGTATGTAGTAAAAGAGCATAGACTCCGAGGTCAGACTGGCTTGGTTGATCCCAGTTTTACTGCTTATCCATTGTGTGGCTTTCAGCAAGCGTTTTAAGCTTCCTGAACTTCAGTTTTCCCTTCTGTAAAATGGGGATGATGATATTTACTCTTTATGGTGATGAAGGGGATTAGTGTAATATCTGTAAAGCACCTAACGGAGAGCCTGGCAGCTGGTAGGCAAACATTAAATGGTAGCTACAGTTTTCAGAAGGGATATTGTTGGTTCACTGGTAGAATTCTCACCTTCGACGTAGGAGACCCAGATTTGATTCCTGGCCAATACACCTCATACGCAGCCACCACCCATCTGTCAGTGGAGGCTTGCACGTTGCTGTGATGTTGAGCAGGTCTTAGGGGAGTTTTCTGACTAAAATGGCCTAGGAAGAAAGGCCTGGAGAGGGGTTAAAGAAATCAGCCAACGAAAACCTATGGATCACAATGGTCTGATCCTCAGCCAATCATGGGGATGACTCAGGAGCAGGCAGAATTTTATTTTATTGTGCATGGGGTCTCCATGAGTTGGGGGCTGACCCTAAGGCAGCTAACAACAGCAATTTTCAAATTTAAAACAATTTACATAGTCGAGTTTGGAGGTCAGTAAAATCTCCTAAACTCTAAAAAAAAAAAAAAAAATTTTTTTTGCCCTGATTAAATGTATTAGGCTTTGCAAGACTTTTAGAAGCATTGGGGAGGGTGTGCTAGAAGTGTTTTATATCTACTTACTCTTAATTTGGTTTATATTACAATGTTATGAAAAAAATATGCAATTCATGTAACAGTCATATTAGCCCTGGAGAATGCTTTTTAAAATGAGTATGTATCTTTCAATTATTTCCATATTAAAAAAAATTTTTTCCGTATATTTTCTCTCTTTAGCTGCCCATAAAACCATAAAGACTTTATTGAGAGTCGTTTTCCTGGGACCGTAATTGGGACACATCTCTGAAAGCATGACAATTGCCTTTTAAACTTTCAATGATGTTGGATGATTTTTATTTCCAACAGTAAGATTTTTCCAAACAATATATATGTAGTGAGCAAAGCTAAATAAGTATTAACAGAGTTTAAAAAATCTCGGTGGTTGTTTATACCCAACCTGAAGTAGACTGGAGATTGAATATAATGTGTCCAGGAAAGATGATTCACTAAGATAACAGCTTGAAGAGGGACTGACTTGACACCTAACTAGCCTGGTGGTCGATGAGCATCTTATTTATCTTTGTGTTCTCAGGACCTAGCACACTGAATACATGTTTACTGCACGAGTGCATGAATAGGTAGGAATCATTTCCATCTCTCCACATCATATTGACCTGTGTGGTGACCACACACATTAAACCCTTCGCTCAAATTTTTTTTTTACTTTCTTATTTATTTATTAACTTTTATTGAGGTTCAAGTGAACGTTTACAAATCAAGTCAGTCTGTCACATATAAGTTTATATACACCTTACTCCATTCTCCCACTTGCTCTCCCCCTAATGAGTCAGCCCTTCCAGTCTCTCCTTTCGTGACCATTTTGCCAGCTTCCAACTCTCTCTATCCTCCCATCCCGCCTCCAGACAGGAGATGACAACACAGTCTCAAGTGTCCACCTGATATAATTAGCTCACTCTTCATCAGCATCTCTCTCCCACCCACTGTCCAGTCCCTTTCATGTCTGATGAGTTGTCTTCGGGGATGGTTCCTGTCCTGTGCCAACAGAAGGCTTGGGGATGATGACCGCCGGGATTCCTCTAGTCTCAGTCAGACCATTAAGTATGGTCTTTTTATGAGAATTTGGGGTCTGCATCCCACTGATCTCCTGCTCCCTTAGGGGTTCTCTATTGTGCTCCCTGTCTGGGCAGTCATCGATTGTGGCCGGGCACCAACTAGTTCTTCTGGTCTCAGGATAATGTAGGTCTCTGGTTCATGTGGCCCTTTCTGTCTCTTGGGCTCTTAGTTGTCGTGTGACCTTGGTGTTCTTCATTCTCCTTTGCTCCAGGTGGGTTGAGACCAGTTGATGCATCTTAGATGGCTGCTTGTTAGCATTTAAGACCCCAGATGCCACATTTCAAAGTGGGATGCAGAATGTTTTCATAATAGAATTATTTTGCCAATTGACTTGAAGTCCCCTTAAACCATGGTTCCCAAACCCCCGCCCTTGCTCTGCTGACCTTTGAAGCATTCATTTTATCCCGGGAACTTCTTTGCCTTTGGTCCAGTCCAATTGAGCTGACCTTCCATGTATTGTTCACTCAACTTTTCATTCATTCTGGAAATCTTTGCTATATGCCAAGCGCAGAGCTCAGGGGTTGGAGGTAAGCTGATGGGCAAAACCAGCCACAAGTCTTCCTTGCTCTCTTAGAACTTATATCCTTATGCGGGTAAGGCATCACCTGAATAAAAATAGAATCACAACTTCTGAGAGACTGGTGCAATGCAAGAAAAAGAGGAAACCAGCATGGCTGGAGGATAGAGTGTGAGGGACTAGTTAGTGTTGTACAAGGGGTCTGGGGAGTCCCAGTGGTGCAGTGGTTAAGAGTCATGTCTGCTAACCAAAAGGTTGGCAGTTTGACTCCACCAGTGCTTCCTTGGAAACCCTATGGAGCAGTTCTATTCTGTCCTATTGGGTGTCTATGAGTAGGAATTGACTCAATGGCAATGGGCTTGTTTTTTTTTTGGTGGGGTCTGGAGCTGTAGGCTCAGGACAGGCCAAGCAAGGCCAAGTAGGTCATACTGAGGCACAGCCCTGGTGCACAGTGGGGTATGATTTTAATACGTTTAAACTCAAGGTGGAAACCCTGGTGGCACAGAGGTTAAGAGCTATGGCTGCTAGCCAAAATGTTGGCAGTTCGAATCTACCAGGTGCCCCTTGGAAATGCTTTGGGGCTGTTCTACTCTGTCCTATAGGCTTGCTATGAGTTGGGATCCTCTGGAAGGCAATGGGTTTGGTTTTTCTTTTCGTCTTTCTTTTTTTAAGCCTCAAGATGGGACCCTTTTGAAATGTGTAAACTTCAGGAACCCTGAGCTGGAGCCTCATTATTGTATAGAAAGAGCCTTGTGTTAAGGGATGTCTCCCGGGTGGGTGTGTGAATTTTATGAACTTCTGACAGGTTTGCCTTTATTTCTGTGAGATAAGTCTCCTCACTGTGTTTCCCAGTTAGTATGTTCTCCTGAGAATGTACTTATTGTAAGAATAAGCTATTCCTAGTCTCCATTCACGTCTGTCAGTTTGTCCCACTGCGGTAGCTTACGTGTGCTGTGAAGCTGGAAGCTATGCCACCGGTATTTCAAATACCAGCAGGGTCGCCCATGGTGGACAGGTTTCAGCTGAACTTTCAGACTAAGACAAACTAGGAAGAAGGACCTGGCGGTCTACTTCTGAAAAAATTAGCCAGTGAAAACCTTATGAATGGCAGTGGAACATTGTCTGATATAGTGCCAGAAGATGAGCCCCTCAGGTTGGAAGGTACTCAAAATATGACTGAGGAAGAGCTGCCTCCTCAAAGTAGAGTCCATTGACTATACCATGAACTGCTGCAAGAATGAACAAATCTGTCTTGGAAGAAGTACAGCCAGAATGCTCCTTAGAAGCAAGGATGGCAAGTCTTCTTCTCACATACTTTGGACACTTTATCAGGAGGGACCAGTCCATGGGGAACGACATCATGCTTGGTAAAGTAGAGGGCCATCAAAAAAGAGGAAGACCCTCAACCAGACACATTGACACAGTGGCTACAACAATGGGCTCAAAAATAACAATGATTGTGAAGATGGCACAGGACCGGGCAATGTTTTGTTCTGTTGTACACAGGGTCACTATGAGTTGGAACTGACTTGATGGAACCTAACAACAAGTCTTCATTCAGTCATAGTGGCCATTTTCTTCTTGATGCCATTCATTGTTTCCAGGTGTTATTGGCTCCCTGCTTTGCTTTGAGTCTTTGCTCTCTAATCTTTTAGGACTGTTTTTCTAGCTTCTGAACAGTAATAATGCTTTTGCAATAAGAAATAATGCATTGCAGTTGAACTTTTCAAGGTGCTCGAACTCCTATAAGTTATTCTTATCCTACATTCAATCTTAGGGCCCAGTCATTGCTTCTACATGTAGCAGGTAGAATGCACTGCTGGGAGCAGACCTGTAATATTCCAGGGCAGGTGTTTCTGCTTCTTAGCTGTTAGCTTATTTTAGCTTAGCTTTTGTTATAATGATGTGGTGATAACATTTCTGAGATTCAAATTCCTTTAATTTTATTTACTTGGACTGTAAGTACTGCTTTGCAGTAGTGAAGAATGCTTTTTAGTGGCAATTTTCCTGAGATAAAAAATTCATTGGCTTTATTTACTTAGGCTGTAAGTACTGTTTTTGAAGTAAGGAAGAATGTATTGTACTGTGTTGTTTCATGAAAAATAATGAAAAGGCTAAGAAGAAGGAGACTAGAATAAATGTACATGCAGCCCTTGCCGGGTGCCTTCATGTTTAGCAAATTTTCAAGAAATTAAAAAAAAAAAAGAAAAAGATTTTATCATTGACTCATATCAATAGATTTTTACTATGTCCAGGGTCCCCTGGGACAACTGCTATCCCAGATAATAAGTATCAAAATCCATAAACCATACCAAAAATTCCGAATTGGTCCTTTAATCAGCAGCCCTTCCATTAGTGAAAACACATGGTATCAACAGCAAATTCAAAGGAGAAAATAATTGGGTCACCTTTAAATGGGTTAGCATTATCAGCATTGTGTTTGGAAAAGATTACTCTGACTGTCGTGTGGGAAACTGACTGGGGGTAATAAGAGTAGATGTGGGTCCCTTTGGGGAAAAAATGCCAGGAATCTCAATTTAGAGTCTAGTTCTTGTTATGCTGTTCAGTGTTTGCTCTCAAACATAGGGTTTCACCCCGGGTAACTTGTGGGATGAATGACCATAAAGGCCTTGAGTTGGACCATCACAGTTTATGAAAAACTTTTCTTTGACTTCTGTGAAACCGAATGGCATGTTTCCTGCAGGAAGACAGGGGAGAGTCCCTTCTGTGGGGACGTGACTTGTCTCTGTGCTCTCGTTAGGTCTGGCTCCATACTCTCCATCTCCATGGTTATTTTTGGTCAAATTCCCAGGCCAACAAGGGGAGGGGAGCAGAATGCTGCAAGACCCCTTCCTTGTCCAGCCCTCCCACCTTATTCGCAACTATCTCAGTGATTGTTTCATCCCTGAACCAACATTTCTGGGACTCTAGGGGCCGCTGTGAGTTGAAATTGACTTGACAGGAATGGGTTTGGCTTTTTTTTTTTTTGGTAAGTGCACCTTGGAGTCCCTAGGTGGTGCGAATGGTTAACACGCTTGACTGCTAATCAATAGGTTGGAGGTTTGTGTTCACCCAGAGGTGCCTTGGAAGAAAGGTCTGGCAATCTACTTACGAAAAATAGGCCATTGAAAACCCTGCAGTGCACAGTTCTACTCTGACACACATGGGATCACCTTGAGTTGGAATCGACTTGATGGCAACTGGTTTTTTAAGTGTACCTGTGATGAAAAAAGTCCCTTAAAAATTTGGGTAACTGTTGCAGTCATTAGGCAAAATCAGTAGAAGATTGCTGAGGTTTAAAGAGTAGTTTTGAACAGCAAATCTTTTTTTTTTTTTAGTTGACAATTCTGCAGGTTGGCAATTAGGCTGGAGTCGGCTGGGTAGTTCCACTGCTCTGGATGAGGGTTGGCTAACCTTGTCTGGGGCTGAAGTCATGGATATGCAGTTGGGTCAGCTAAGGGACTGGATGAGCATCAGCTGGTTGCCTTGGTTCTGCTTCGTGTGATGTGTGATCTTCCAGCATGGTAGGTAGCCTGGGCTAGACAGTAAACCCCAACGAGCAAGCAGTTTTTCAGCTTCTGCCTGTAGCATACTTGCCAGTGTCTCACTGGCCAAAGCAAGACACAAGGCTAGCCAGAATTGATTGGTAGGGAAATGAACTCCACTTTTTGACGGGAGGTGCTGCAAGGTCACATGAAAAAGGGATGTGGAAGCAGGGAGGGAAACAATTTGTGGTCAGTTTTACAATCAACCTCACCCTCCTGCTTCAGTTGTTCTCTGTACAATGTTTGGAAGTTTTGTCATGTTCATATAACGTCCTTACTGTTGTCATTGTTAGCTGCTGGCAAGTCAGCTTCTGACTCATGGGGACCCCATGCATGACAGAACCAAATGCTGCCTGTTCCTGTGCCGTCCCCGTGATCAGTTGCAGGTATGACCGTTATTATCCACAGGGTTTTCACTGGCTGATTTTTGGAAGTCGAACACCAGGCCTTTCTGCCTAGTCTGTCTTAGTCAGGAAGCTCTGCTGAAACATGTTCAACATCATAATAATGCAAGGCTCCACTGACGGACAAGTGGTGGCTGTGTATGAAGTGCGTTGGCCAGGAATCAAGCCCAGGTCTACTGCATGGAAGGTGAGAACGCTACTTTATCCGTTTTCTTTAAGTCACCTTCAACTTAAAAAAAAAAACCTATCTGAGCCTTATCTAAGCAATATTATGTTTCAAATCACAGACTTGATGTGCTAGTTAGTTTAAAAAAATAAAATGTTAGGTTAAACCGTACGAAATTAACATGTTTTGAGGTGAAAAATGGCTACATAACAGCACCTCAGAGTTAAAATAAATACCTAGCTACTAAAAAAAAAAAATTTTGTGGGCTATCTGAAATCATCTTGTATACCATCACTACATTTTTGGAAACATTGATTTAAAATGTTCTATCGAAAAAAAAATTTTTTTTTCAGGCATTTAAATTTCCTGGGAAGGTCAGACTCCAGTTAATGTTTCTTCTTCATAATATTTTCTTTCCCAGTTTTACATACTTGAAGAGTTGTTCGAATGAAAAACTGTATAATTAATTTGCAAATACTTTAAACCTACCTAAAATGTGTCTCGGGACTGAACTCGAGTTTTTAAGAAGATAAATTAGTCTCTGACTTTGGGATATTAAAAAAAAAAAATCAAGAACAGAATTTTCTAGAACAGACGAAGTGGCATTTAGCTTCTAAATAAGCTGTGTGGATTGAATCAAGTCTCCTATGTTGAGACAGTCTAGTTTAACTTGTAATTACTTAAAAAAAAAATATTACTTTAGTAGACTTAAATTCCAGTTACTTTTGCATGGAAATAATAATAAAAAAGTACTGAAATCTAAAATTTCTGAATCCTGCAAATACTAGCTAATCAGGAGACTTTATCTGTCACGATTATTTTGAGTAACTGATCATTTCCATCAATCAACCAAGCAACCCTGATAAGCTAATCATTTTTTAATCGATGTTGAGCCACTGAAAAGTTGCCATAGATACCAAATTCTACAGCCATCACAACAGAAAGTAAGGTTAGAATTGGAAGTGACAGGTGTATTCATCACGTAGTTAACAAGCCTTTGAAGGGAAAGAGAGAGTTTGTCAGAGTCCTTAGGCTGGGTATAAAAGATTGCAAAGAACACTCAAACAATTCCCAAAGAGCACTTCAAAAGCAAGAGGTAGGATCCGTTTTTCATTAGAAATACAGGAAGATGTTTGCCTGAAATTCAAGCTCTAAGTAACAAGTTCCTTGAAGTCTTACTTGGCTGTCATTTACCAGGGGTCACCAGCAAGTTAGGAGCACAGAGTTTCTGCCTCCACCTCCTCCCCTGCCCCTTTCTGCATCAGAAGTAATAAGGCTGGTTGAGATCACAGGGCAATGATTACAGGCAGTCCCTGGGTTACAAAGGCCCAACTTACAGACAGCTCTTATTTGCCCTTTAATTTTATGTAAATTAGCCCCACTTTGAAACCATGGAACCAAGGAAAAACCAAAAAAACCCAGTGCCATCAAGTCGATTGCGACTCATAGCGACCCTATAGGACAGAGTAGAACTGCCCCATAGAGTTTCCAAGGAGCACCTGGTAGATTTGAACTGCCATCCCTTTGGTTAGCAGCTGTACCACTTAACCACTATGCCACCAGGGCTCCGAACCAATCCCTACTTGCAACAAATCCTTCATTATCATCACCTTCATTTGCTGCATGTGCAGGTTTTAAATCACTTCAACAACGAAGGTGATTGTGGTGGGTTGCGTGTTGCTGTGATGCTGAAAGCTGTGTCACTGGTATTTCTAATACCAGCAGGGTCACTCATAGTGGACAGGTTTCAGCTGAGCTTTCAGACTAAGACACACTGGGAAGACAGGCCTGGTGATCTACTTTTGAAAAGAATTAGCCAGTGAAAACCTTATGAATAGCAGCAGTGCACTGTCTGATATAGGGCTGGAAGATGAGCCCCTCAGGTTGGAAGGCGCCCAAAAGACAACTGGGAAAGAACTGCCTCCTCAAAGTAGAGTTGTATTTTTGACATGAAGGAAGTTAAGCTTTTGGGACCTTCATTTGTTAATGTGGCACGACTCAAAATGTTTTGAATCCACCAGCTGCTCCATGGAAACGCTATGGAGTAGTGGGGTTTAGAATAATAAGGATTCTGCTTATGTTCTTGGCACAAATGAATAATCTCAGATATTAAAAAGTCACTTTTCTTGCACTAAAACTCAAAGCAAACCCACTGCTGTCAAATCAATTCTGACTCATAGCGACCCTACAGGAGAGAGTAGAACTGCTTCACAGGGTTCCCAAGGCTGTGAATCTTTATGGAAGCAGACTGCCATGTCTTTCTTCTGTGGAGTGGCTGGTGGGTTTGAACTGCCTACCTTCTGGTTGGCAGCGGAGCACTTTAATCACTGTGACACCAGGGCTCCTCAAACTAAACGCTGTTGCCATCAAAATGAGAAGAAACAGCTGCAAACATCCATTAATAATAGGAACATGGAATGTATGCAGTATGAATCTGGGAAAATTGGAAGTCATCAAAAATGAAATGGAATGCATAAACATTTTTATCCTAGGCATTCGTGAGCTGAAATGGACTGGTATTGGCCATTTTGAATCGAACAATCATATGGTCTACTATGCTGGGAATGACAACTTGAAGAGGAATGGTATTGCACTCATTGTCAAAATGAACGTTTCAAGGTCTATCCTGAAGTACAATGCTGTCAGTGATAGGACAATATCCATACACCTACAAGGAAGACCAGTTAATACGACTACTATTCAAATTTATGCACCAACCACTAAGGCCAAAGATGAAGAAATTGAAGATTTTTACTGACTTCCGCAGTCTAAAATTGATCAAACATGCAACCAAGTTTCATTGATAATTACTGGTGATTGGAGTGCAAAAGTTAGAAACAAAGAAGAAGGATTGGTAGTTGAAAAATATGGCCTTGGTGATGGAAATGATGCTGGAGATCGCATGATAGAATTTTACTAAGGCCAATGACTTCTTCTTTGCAAATACCTTTTTTCACCATTAAACAACAATTATACATGTGGACCTCGCCAGATGGAATACACAGGAATCAGATCGACTACATCTGTGGAAAGAGATGATGGAGAAACTCGATATCATCAGTCAGGACAAAACAAGGGGCTGACTACAGAACAGACCATCAATTGCTCATATGCAAGTTTAAACTGAAGCTGAAGAAACTTAAACAAGTCCACGAGAGCCAAAGTATGACCATGAGTATATCCTGCCTAAATTAAGAGACCATCTCAAGAATAGATTTGACACATCGAACACTAATGGCCGAAGTCCAGACGAATTGTTGAATGACATCAAGGACATCATACATGAAGAAAGCAAGAGGTCATTAAAAAGACAGGAAAAAAAGAAAAGACCAAAATGGATGTCAGAAAAGACCCTAAACTTGCTCTTGAACATTGAGTAGCTAAAGCAAACGATGAAGTAAAAAAAGCAAATGATGAAGTAAAAGAGCTGAACAGAAGACTTCAAAGGGTGGTTTGAGAAGATAAAGTATTATGATGATATGTGCAAAGACCTAGAGTTAGACAACCAAAGGGAAGAAGGTGCTTGGCATTTCTCAAGTTGAAAGAATTGAAGAAAAAATTCAAGGCTTGATTTGCAATATTGAAGGATTCTATGGTCAAAATATTGAAACACACAGGAAGCATCCAAAGAAGATGGAAGTAATACACAAAATCACTGTACCAAAAACAATTGGTTGCTGTTCAATTATTTCAGGAGGTAGCGTATGATCAATAACCCATGATACTGAAGGAAGAAGTCCAAGCTGCACTGAAGACATTGGTGAAAAACAAGGCTCCAGGAATTGACGGAATACCAATTGAGACATTTCAACAAATGGATACTGTGCTGGAGGTGTTCACTAGTCCATAAGAAGAAATTTGGAAGACAGTTTCTTGGCCAACCAAATAGTAGAAATCCAAATTTGTGCCCATTCCAAAGAAAGGTGTTCCAACAGAATGTAAAATTATTGAACAATATCACTAATATCACACATAAGTAAAATTTTGCTGAAGATCATTCAAAAGTGATCATACAGCAGTACATGGACAGGGAAATGCCAGAAATTTAAGCTGGATTCAGAAGAGGATGTGGAATGAGGACTATCACTACTGATGTCAGATGGATCCTGGCTGAAAGCAGAGAATACCAGAAAGAAGCTTAGACATTTGACTGTGTGGATCATAAGAAATTATGGATAACATTGTGAAGAATGGAAATTCCGGAATATTTAATTGTGTTCATGTGGAGCATTTACATAGACCAAGAGGCAGAACAAGGAGATACTGTGTCGTTTAAAATGAGGAAAGGTGTACATCAGGGCCCTATCCTTTCACCATACTTATTCAATCTGTATGCCGAGCAAATAATCCAAGGAGCTGGACTACATGAAGAAGAAAGGGGCATCAGGATTGGAGGAAGACACATTAACAGCCTGTGTTATGCAGATGATACAACGTTCTTGCTGAAAGTGAAGAGGACTTGAAGCACTTACTGAAGAAGGTCAAAGACTACACACTTCAGTATGGATTACACCTCAATATACAGAAAACAAAAATCCTCACAAAAGAACCAATAAGCAACATCATGATAAATAGAGAAAAGATTGAAGTTGTCAAGGATCCACAATCAATGCCCGTGGAATCAGCAGTCAGGACGTCAAATGACGTATTGCATTGGGCCGATCTGCTTTGAAAGACCTCTTTAAAGTGTTAAAAAGCAAAGATGTCACTTTGAGGACCAATGTGTGTCTGACCCAAGCCATGGCGTTTTCGATTGCCTTATATGCATGTGAAAGCTGAACAATGAAAAAGGAAGACTGAAGAAGAATTGATGCCTTTGAATTATGGCGTTGGTGAAGTATGTTGAATATACCATGGACTGCCAGAAGAATGAACCAATCTGTCTTGGAAGAAGTACTACCAGAATGCTTAGAAGCAAGGATGGCAAGACTTTGTCTCATAAACTTTGGACATATTACCAAGAGGGACCAGTCCCCGGAGAAGGACATCATGCTTTGTAAAGAAGAGGGTCAGTGAAAAAAGGAAGACCTTCAGCTAGATGGATTGACACAGTGGCTGCAAAGATGGGCTCAAGCATAGCGATGATTGTGAGAATGGCACAAGACTGGGCACTTTTTTGTTCCATTGTATGTAGAGTCACTGTGAGTCATAACTCACTCAACAGCACCTAACAACAATAATATTGGATGTTCAGAACTTTGGAGAATACATAAAAAAAAAAAAAAGAAAGAAAGAAAGCTAAGGGCTCACTTCAAGTGGAAAAAAATCAATATATTTCAAAAATATATCATACATTTTCCTGTTCTTTGAGGCGGTTGAGGCAAACATGGCTTCCTGTCATACTGAGGTGGCCTTCCTTCTCAGTATGCATGCCAGCAGCTGGACTGTGTGGGAACACAGAGGTATCCTCAGACCCAGAGTCTGGGTGAAGAGCACTGAGAGGGAGCCCAGGGAATGGAGTCCTGACTCTGGCTCTGCTTTTTACTCAGTGTGTAGCCTTCTCAATTTCTCCAGGACAATACAGACCAGGTGGCACCAATGGTTAAGCACTTGGCTGCTAACTGAAAAATTGGAGGTTTGAACCCACCCAGCAGCACCATGGAAGAAAGGCTTGGTGATCTATTTCCATAAAGATCACCGCTAAGAAAATCCTATGGGGCAGTTGTACTCTGTTACATGGGGTCAACTCCATGGCACCCAACAACAATACAGACTAGAAGGGGAGGAGTGTCTGCCTCGGTTAATGTTAAGTTCCATCTAGCTTTCACATTCCATGAATCTAGGGTGATTTGGGTCTGCACTAAATTACTCAGCCACCTGGGTCTCACAGGGACCCTGACTTTACAGCCCGTGTGCCCGAGAGAGCCATGATGCACCATTTTATCTTCATGCTCTTACAATGCAATGTTTGGGAAGCATATACACAAAACCCAAGCCAAACACAATGTCATGGAGTCGATTCTGACTCATAGTGACCTATAGGACAGAGTAGAGCTGCCCCATAGGGCTTCCAAGGAGTGGCTGGTGGGTTCGAACTGTGAACCTTTTGGTTAGCAGCCAAGCTGTTAACCATTGTACCACCAGGACTCCCCATATAGACAAGTGGATTTAAATTGTTTGATAAGTAAAGAAAAGTAGGTTTGAGTAAGTTCCTGAAGGACGGTCGATGAGCTTTAGTGTATATGTAACCAAGCACAAAGAGACTGTGTACCCCGTAAGCAGGGCCATTTCCCTGGTTTGCTCTCTCTGACAGCAGAATCTTGACTACAATGTCCAGCTGGCCCAAATATTTTGTACCTTTTTCCTCTAGAGTATCTGAAGAGGGCACTTCATTTGGAAATTTATCATAATAACCAAAAAGTTGGTTGAAAAGAACTGAGTCCATACCAGGGAATAATCAATTTATTAAACAGTTAATTTAAGTGTATTCATGTGTGTATGTATACATATATGTATTTATATTATATATAGACACATATATGTGTGTGTATGTATGTTGTTGTTGTTCATAGGTGCTGTCGAGTTGATTCTGATTTATAGGGACCTTATGTACCGCAGAACGAAACACTGACCGGTCCTGGGCCATCCTTACAATCGTTATTATGCTTGAGCTCACTGTTGCAGCCACTGTGTCAATCCATCTTGTTGAGGGTCTTCCTCTTTTTCACTGACCCTGTACTTTACCAAGCATGATGTCCTTCTCCAGGGACTTACCCTTCCTGACAACATGTCCAAGGTATGTAAGACTCAGTCTTGCCATCCTTGCTTCTAAGGAGCATTCTGGTTGTACTTCTTCCAAGACCGATTTGTTCGTTCTTTTGGCAGTCCATGGTATATTCAATATTCTTTGCCAACACTACGATTCAAAGGCATCAATTCTTCTTTGGTCTTCCTTATTCATTTTCCAGCTTTCATATGCATATGATGCGAGTGAAAATAACATGGCTTGGGACAGGCACACCTTAGTCTTCAAGGTGACATCTTTGCTTTTCAACACTTTAAAGAGGTCCTTTGGAGCAGATTTGCCCAATGCAATGCGTTTGATTTCTTGACCACTGCTTTCATGGCTGTTGATTGTGGATCCAAGTAAAATGAAATCCTTGACAACTTCAATCATTTCTCCGCTTATCACGATGTGGCTTATTGCTCCAGTTGTGAGGATTTTTGTTTTCTTTATGTTGAAGTGTAATCCATACTGAAGGCTGTGGTCTTTGATCTTCATCAGTAAGTGCTTCAAGTCCTTTTCACTTTTGGCAAGCACGGTTGTGTCATCTGCATAACACAGGTTGTTAATGAGTCTTCCTCCTATCCTGATCCCCGTTCTTCATATAGTCCAGCTTTTTGGATTATTTGCTCAGCATACGGATTGAATAGGTACGGTGAAAGGATACAACCCTAACACACACCTTTCCTGACTTTAAACCACTCCGTATCCTCTTGTTCTGTTGGAACAACTGCCTCTTGATCTATGTACAGGTTCCTCATTAAGTGTTCAGAATCCCCATTCTTTCCAATGCTGTCCATAATTTGTTATGATCCACACAGTCAATAAAACACAGGTAAATATCCTTCTGGTATTCTCTGCTTTCAGCCAGGACCCATCTGACATCAGCAATGATATCCCTGGTTCCGTGTCCTGTTCTGAATCCGGCCTGAATTTCTGGAAGTTCCCTGTTGACATACTGCTGCAGCTGCTTTTGAATGATCTTCAGCAAAATTTTGCTTGCGTGTGATATTAATGATACTGTTCAATGATTTCTTCATTCGGTTGGATCACTTTTCTTGGGAATAGGCATAAATATGGATCTCTTCCAGTCGGTTGGCCAGGTAGCTGTCTTCCGAATTTCTTGGCACAGGTGAGTGAGCACTTCCAGTGTTGCATCCTTTTGTTGAAACATCTCACTTGGTATTCTGTCAATTCCTGGAGCCTTGTTTTTTGCTAATGCCTTCAGTCCAGCTTGGACGTCTTCCTTCAGTACTATCGGTTCCTGGTCATATGTTACCTCTTGAAATATTTGAATGTCAACTAATTCTTTTTGTATTTGTGTATTCCTTCTGTCTTCTTTTGATGCTTCCTCTGTCGTTTAATATTTTCCCCATAGATCCTTCACTATATATATATATACATATATACATATATACATATATACATATACATATACATATATATATATATATATATATATATATATATATATATATATATATATATATATATATATAAAACACATTGCCATCGAGTTGATTCCGATTCATAGAGACCCTATGGGACAGAGTAGAGCTGCCTTATAGCAGTCCTTATTTCCAAGGAGCAGCTGGTGGATTTGGACTGTTGACCTTTTGGTTAGCAGCCTGAGCTCTTAACCACTGTGCCATCATGGCTCCATATATATGTATGGAGCACAACGATTAAGTGTTCCACTGCAGACCGAAAGGTTGGAGGTTTAAATGCACCCAGTAGCTCTGTGGGAGAAAAGACCTAGTGATTTCCCCCTTAAAGATTCCCATTGCCAATAAAATCCTATGCAGCAGCTCTACTCCGTAACACGGGGTCACTATGATTTGGAGTTGACTTGATGGCAGCTAACAACAATAACAACATATATACAGAATCTCAATGAGAAATAAATAATGACTCCAGTGTGGGTGTGGTGAGTTTGAGGGAATTTGGGGCTGATCAAGGAAAAAAAATATGACCACAAGATAGCAGGGTTGCTCAGCAAACTATTGGAGCCAACACACTGACAGCTGCATGCAGGTGCAGACTCCCCATAGCAGGGGGTCTTCCAGAAGCAAGTGGTGCAAGAAACCATCAAAGGGAAAGAGGGCATGAAAGTTCTAGGGAAGAGGAGAAGGTAGAGGGGGCAAGCTTACATGCTAGCTAGGCCATGTCCTCTTGCAACATGGTACCTGTGATGTGCCAGGCACTGGTAAGCATGGTCCTTGAGCTCACAGAGTTTATCACATC